>NW_027507903.1:552287463-553517228 GCF_037356315.1 Lithobates pipiens | reverse complement strand
TTTTTTTGGTATTTTTTTTGTTGTTTTTGTTATTTGAGTGGTTGTTTGATTTTATTTGATGTAGGTGTTTTTTTTTTCCCCATCCTTGTTTCTCCCTCCATCTCCCTTTTTTTTCCTTTTTTTGCCCTCTATTCCTTTTTTTTTTCTTCCTCCACTTTCGTTCTTTCTTTCCTTTTTCTTCTTTCTTTCTTTCTTTCACCCTCCATCCTTCTTTCTTTCTCCATTTTTCTTCGTTCTTTCTTTCTTTCTTCTTTCCTTCTTTCTTTCTTTCTTTCTTTCTTTCTTTCTTTCTTTCTTTCTTTCTTTCTTTTCTTTCTTTCTTTCTCCACCATCCCTTTTTCTCTTGCTTTCTTCCTTTCTTTATTTCTTTCCTTCTTTCTTTCTTTCTTCCTCCATCCCTCTTTCTTTCTTTCTTTCTTTCTTTCTTTCTTTCTTTCTTTCTTTCTCCCACCATCCCTTTTTCTCCTTTCATCCCCTTTTTTCCTTCTTTCTTTCTTTCTTTCTTTCTCCCTCCATCTTTCTTTCTTTCTTTCTTTCTTTCTTTCTTCTTCCCTCCATTCCTCTTTCTTTCTTTCTTTCCCCATACCCTTTTCTCCTTCATCCCCTTTTTTCCTTCTTTCTCCCTCTATTCCTTTTTTTTCTTCCTCCCGCTTTCGTTCTTTTCTTTCTTCCTTTTTTCTTCCATTTTCTTCTCCATTATTCTGTTTTTCTTCCATTTTCTTCTCCATTATTCTTTTTTTCTCCCTCCATCCTTCTTTCTTTCTTTCTTTCTTTCTCCCTCCATCCTTCTTTCTTTCTTTCTTTCTTTCTTTTTTCTTTCTTTCTCCCTCCATCCCTCTTTCTTTCTTTCTTTCTTTCTTTCTTTCTTCCATCCTCCATCCTTCTTTCTTTCTTTATTTCTTTCTCCCTCCATCCTTCTTTCTTTCTCCATCCTTCTTTCTTTCTCCATCTTTCTTTCTTTCTTTCTTTCTTTCTTTCTTTCTTTCTTTCTTCTCCCACCATCCCTTTTTCTCTTTATTTATTTTTCTTTATTTCTTTCTTCTTTCCTTCTTCTTTCTTTCTTCCTCCATCCCTCTTTCTTTCTTTCTTTCTTTCTTTCTCCCACCATCCCTTTTCTCTTTCTTTTTCTTTCTTTCTTTCTTTCTTTCTTTCTTTCTTTCTTTCTTTCTCCCTCCATCCCTTCTTTCTTTCTTTCTTTCTTTCTTTCTTTCCTTCCTTCCTCCATCCTTCTTTCTTTTTTTATTTCTTTCTCCCTCCATCCTTCTTTCTTTCTCCATCCTTCTTTTCTTTCTCCATCTTTCTTTCGTTCTTTCTTTCCTTCTTTCTTTCTTTCTTTCTTTCTTTCTTTCTTTCTTTCTTTCTCCCACCATCCCTTTTTTCTCTTTATTTCTTTTTTTCTTCCTTTCTTTATTTCTTTCCTTCTTTCTTTCTTTCTTCCTCCATCCCTCTTTCTTTCTTTCTTTCTTTCTTTCTTTCTTTCTTTCTACCACCATCCCTTTTTCTCTTTCTTTTTCTTTCTTTCTTTCTTTCATTTCTTTCTTTCTTTCTCCCTCCATCCCTCTTTCTTTCTTTCTTTCTTTTTTCTTTCTTTCTTCCTTCCTCCATCCTTCTTTCTTTCTTCCTCCCTCCGTCTCTTTTTCTTTCTTTCTTTCTTTCTTTCTTTCTTCTTCTTTCTTTCTTTCTTTCTTTCTTTCTTTCTTTCTTTCTCTTCCCCCCGTTCCTCTTTATTTCTTTTTTCCCCATCCTTTTTTCTCCCTCCATCTCCCTTTTTTCCTTTTTGCCCTCTATTCCTTTTTTTTTCTTCCTCCCACTTTCGTACTTTTTCTTTCTTCCTTTTTTTCTTCCATTTTCTTCTCCATTATTCTTTTTTTCTCCTCCATCCTTCTTTCTTTCTTTCTTTCACCTCCATCCTTCTTTCTTTCTCCATTTTTCTTTCGTTCTTTCTTTCCTTCTTTCTTTCTTTTCTTTCTTTCTTTCTTTCTTTCTTTCTTTCTTTCTTTCTTTCTTTCTCCCACCATCCCTTTTTCTCTTTCTTTCTTCCATTCTTTATTTCTTTCCTTCTTTCTTTCTATCTTCCTCCATCCCTCTTTCTTTCTTTCTTTCTTTCTTTCTTTCTTTCTCCCACCATCCCTTTTTCTCTTTCTTTTTCTTTCTTTCTTTCTTTCTTTCTTTCTTTCTTTCTCCTCCATCCTTCTTTCTTATTTTCTTTCTTTCTTTCTTTCTTCTTCCCTCCATTCCTCTTTCTTTATTTATTTCTCTCCCATACCTTTTTCTCCCTTCACCCCCCTTTTTTTCCTTCTTTCTCCCTCTATTCCTTTTTTGTTTCTTCCTCCCGCTTTCGTTCTTTTTCTTTCTTCCTTTTTTTCTTCCATTTTCTTCTCCATTGTTCTTTTTTTCTCCCTCCCTCCATCCTTCTTTTTTCTTTCTTTCTTTCTTTCTTTCTTTCTTTCTTCACCCTCCATTCTTCTTTCTTTATTTATTTCTTTCTCCCTCCCTTCTTTCTTTCTCCATCTTTCTTTCTTTCTTTCTTTCTTTCTTTCTTTCTTTCTTCTTCTCCCACCATCCCCTTTTCTCTTTCTTTCTTTCTTTCTTTCTTTCATTATTTCTTTCTTTCTCCCTCCATCCCTCTTTCTTTCTTTCTTTCTTTCTTTTTTTTCTGCTTCCTCCATCCTTCTTTCTTTCTTTCTCCCTCCGTCTCTTTTTCTTTCTTTCTTTCTTTCTTTCTTTCTTTCTTTCTTTCTTTCTTTCTTTCTTTCTTTCTTTCTTTCTTCTTCCCTCCGTTCCTCTTTCTTTCTTTCTTTCTTTCCCCATCCTTTTTTCTCCCTCCATCCCCCTTTTTTTCCTTCTTTCGCCCTCTATCCCATTTTTTCTTCCTCCCGCTTTTGTTCTTTTTCTTTCTTCCTTTTTTTCTTCCATTTTCTTCTCCATTATTCTTTTTTTTTCTCCCTCCATCCTTCTTTCTTTCTTTCTCCCTCCACCCTTCTTTCTTTCTTTATTTCTTTCTCCCTCCATCCTTCTTTCTTTCTTCATCTTTCTTTTTTTCTTTCTTTCCTTTCTTTCTTTCTTTCTTTCTTACTTTCTTCTTCCCTTCATTCCTCTTTCTTTCTTTCCCATACCTTTTTCTCCCTCCTTCCCCCTTTTTTTTCCTTCTTCGCCCTCTATCCCTTTTTTTTCTTCCTCCCGCTTTTGTTCTTTTTCTTTCTTCCTTTTTTTCTTCCATTTTCTTCTCCATTATTCTTTTTTTCACCTTCCATCCTTCTTTCTTTCTTTCACCTCCATCCTTCTTTCTTTCTTTATTTCTTTCTCCCTCCATCCTTCTTTCTTTCTCCATCTTTCTTTCTTTCTTTCTTTCTTTCTTCTTCCCCCCTTTTCTCTTTCTTTCTTTCTTTCTTTCTTTCTTTCTTTCTTTCTTTCTTTCTTTCTTCTTCCCTCCATTCCTCTTTCTTTCTTTCCCCATACATTTTTCTCCCTCCATCCCCTTTTTTTTCCTTCGTTCACCCTCTATCCCTTTTTTTTCTTCCTCCTGCTTTCGTTCTTTTTCTTTCTTCCTTATTTTCTCCATTTTCTTCTCCATTATTCTTTTTTTCTCCCTCCATCCTTCTTTCTTTCTTTCTTTCACCCTCCATCCTTCTTTCTTTCTTTATTTCTTTCTCCCTCCATCCTTCTTTCTTTCTCCATCTTTCTCCATCTTTCTTTTGTTCTTTCTTTCTTTTTTTCTTTCTTTATTTTTTTCTTTCTTTCTCCCTCCATCCCTCTTTCTTTCTTTCTTTCTCTTTCTTTCTTTCTTTCTTTCTTTCTTTCTTTCTTTCTTTCTCCCTCCATCTCTTTTTCTTTCTTTCTTTCTTTCTTTCTTTCTTTCTTTCTTTCTTTCTTTCTTTCTTTCTTTCTTTCTTTCTTTCTTTCTTTCTTTCTTCTTTCTCCACATCCCTTTTTCTCTTTCTTTTCTTTCTTTCTTTCTCCCTCCATCCCTCTTCGTTTCTTTCTTTTTTTCTTTCTTCCTTCCTCCATCCTTCTTTCTTTCTTTCTCCCTCCGTCTCTTTTTCTTTCTTTCTTTCTTCTTCCCCCCGTTCATCTTTCTTTCTTTCTTTCCCCATCCCTTTTTCTCCCTCCATCCCCCTTTTTTTCCTTCTTTCGCCCCCTATCTATCCCTTTTTTTTTCTTCCTCCCGCTTTCATTCTTTTTCTTTCTTCTTTTTTCTTCCATTTTCTTCTCCATTATTCTTTTTTTCTCCCTCCATCCTTCTTTCTTTCTTTCTTTCTTTCTTTCTTTATTTCTCCATATTTCTTCCTTTCTTTCTTTCTTTCTCCCACCATCCCTTTTTCTCTTTCTTTCTTTCTTTTTTTCTTTCTTTCTTCCTCCATCCTTTTTTTTTTCTCCCCGTCTCTTTTTCTTTCTTTCTTTCTTTCTTTCTTTCTTTCTTTCTTTCTTTCTTTCTCTATTCCTTTTTTTTTCTTCCTCCCGCTTTCGTTCTTTTTCTTTCTTCCTTTTTTTCTTCCATTTTCTTCTCCATTATTCTTTTTTTCTCCCTCCATCCTTCTTTCTTTCTTTCACCCTCCATCCTTCTTTCTTTATTTATTTATTTCTCCCTCCTTCTTTCTTTCTTTCTTTCTTTTTCTTTCTTTCTTTCTCTTTCTTTATACCTCCCGTCCTCTTTCCTTCTCCCTCCCTCCCTCTCTTTTTTTTCTTTCTTTCTTCCTCCCTCCACCCCTCTCTTTTCTTTCTTTCTCCCTCCATCCCTCTTTTTTTCTTTCTCCTTCCAATACTCTCTCCTTTTTTTATTTTTTTCTCCTTCAATCCTGCTTTCCTTTATTTATCTCTTTCTTTCTTTATCTCTGTCTCTCCCTCCCTCCTTCTCTCTTCATCCCTCCATCTTTATGCAGACCAGGATCCCCCAGTTTCACTCCAGTTCTCCACTAACTATCCCTCATCTCCTACCCACTTCCCCCTTCTCCCCTACCCCAAGGTTCCCACTCCCATTCCACATCTGTATCCCTCTTTCTTTCTGTCTCCCTTCACCCCCCTCTCTTCTCCTTCTTCCTGTTCCTTGTCTGGTAAAAAGCCTAGGCTTATGACATCATGCACAGCACTCTCTCTCTCTAACTGTGGGAACAGAGGGGCACCAGACTGTGTTCAGTATAAATCATGTATTTAATACAAACAAGTAGTAACTCATAAGTTAAATTAAGATAGTTCAGTAAGTGGTGAAAATTGCCAGTCCTGGAGTCTCATAAATGTCTTCCCTTTGCAGCCTGGTGCACTGGTGTGATCTTACAGGGATCCAGAGAATGGTGGGAACCAGGAGGCAGGAAACAAGAAGCAGCTGGTTGTGACTTCACAGGAACAGGAAATATGATTATTCACAGTGGCAAGGAATGGTAATGCATTTCGAAGCTACAGCTTCTTCATCAGACCACCCACTCTCTAACTCTCATGAGAGTTTGCCAGGAAGGGAGGGGGGTGAGTTAGAAGGGGCTGCAGAGCTGGAGGTGTGCCTCAGTGTGTCTGTGTAAATCCAGGAAGTGAACAGGCAGCAGCTTCAGCTGCCCACTGTTAAAATGGTTGCAGCCAGACTCGTTGGAGGGAGATTTCTGCAGCATATTCGGCAAGTACAGAATCAGAGTATATATAAAATAATATGCAAAGTGGTTGGAGGGAAGGTTCACAATGGAAAAGATGTTTTTATTACAAATTATGTGAGCAGACTGCAGTTCCTCTTTTATTCAGAAGGAATCAGAGGGCCCTGCATAACAGAACAAGTGCAAATTGCAATATTGGCACTGACAATATTTGATATTGGGGTCATTAATATGAAAGGTAGAAGGTGTGAAGACTTTGATCCTGCAATAAAAAAAAAAAATCGGAGAACCCTTTAAACCGTTAGGCTCCATGAACACTGGAGCTCATAAACTGCAGTTTATTGGAGTTTGGGCATTTTTTTAAAAGCCCAAAAACTCCACTCTATGTTAGCCTATGCGTCTATGCACACATGGACGTTTTTTATCTTTAATGAGCAGTGGAGTTTATGGGCTTTTTTCTGAACGGCAGAAATTTGGGTTCAAAGTGCTGTTTTTCACCGCCAAAAAACGACAAACGACGATAAACGTTCATAAACGCGCGTTAATTATTGTTTGGAATTCTATTTTTTTAATGCATTATGGGAGTTTGGAATGCACTGGATTTTTGGAGTGTCCTCTGTATATTTTTATTGAAAACGCCCATAAACGCTAACGCTAATAAACGCTCATAAACACTGGTACAAAACGCTGTTAAAAGCACGTTTTTCAACCAGCGTTTTCTGCCAGCAATCTGGCATCCAGAAAAAGCTTTTTTGAGCTTCAGTGTGCATGGAGCCTTAAGATGGAACATGACATGTGAATGGAGTTCATTGTAATTGTAATAGGTCATAATCTTTTGGTGTTTTTATATGTCCTAGAAATCTTTTTTTAAATTTTACATGCCATTGACAGATTTGGTATGAGGTCTAGCTCCTACAGTTAGACTTCTCATAATATAAAATCAATAAAAAGTCAGGCAGAGTGGGAGCCCCTCATAAGGGCTACAGGAACTATGCATACCTGGGGACTCAACACAGAGATCTCACCAAAAGAGCTCCTGAAAGATCTAAGAAACTGTTAGGTGGTTTAGCACCTTCCAAAAACTAAAGGATCAATGAGGCCACCCTGTAACATTGTGGACCTTTATGGACCTAGTAGCTAGTGATTTGCAGACTGTCCCTCAGTCCCTACACTGATAAAAGACTGCTGCAGAATAGGGCAGCAGTCAGCAGCAGTGCACCACAACCCTATATATTGTACACCTATACCAGTCCTTAAAAGGACCTTTGTGGACCTACTAGCTAGTGATTTGCAGACTGTCCCTCAGTCCCTACACTGATAAAAGACAGCTGCAGAAACTAGCAGAAATCTGCAGCACAGCAATGCACCAGCACCCTATATATTGTACACCTATACCAGTCCTTAAAAGGACCTTTGTGGACATAATAGTAATAGCTAGCTAGTGATAAACTGACTGTCCCTGCTGCACACAGCGTCCTGTCCCTATACTGACAAAAGACAGGCTGCTGCAATCACCAGCACAGCGATGCACCAGCACCCTATATATTGTACACCTATACCAGTCCTTAAAAGGACCTTTGTGGACCTAGTAGTAATAGCTAGCTAGTGATTAAACTGACTGTCCTTGCTGCACACAGCGTCCTATCCCTACACTGACAAAAGACAGGCTTTTGCAATCACCAGCACAGCAGTGCACTGAGCCCTATATACTGTACTACACCTATACCAGTCCTTAAAAGGACTTTTGTGGACCTAATAGCCAGCGATTTGTGTCACTACAGTCTGTCCCTGCTCCACACACCAACCTCTCCCTACACTGACATAAGACAGAATGTAAAATGGCCACCAGATCTTGTCTGTTTATAAGGTAGGGGGAATGTCCAATTGTCCATGTGCTGAAATGTCTCAATTGGCTGTCCTGTACCCCATGATGGATGTGTCATCATGGGTCAAAGTTCTTTCACACTGTAAACACATATGTCCGCCGGGCGAACAGCGGCAATAGTCCGCCGAATCGCGAACATGCAAAATTTGCCGCGAACCAACCGCCGGGCGAACAGTTCGGCCATCCCTACATACTAGTCTACAAAAAACTATTAGAGCTAATAAGTCATTAATTTGAATTCCTTATTATGTCTCAAATGGTTATTCTTCTTTACAAGTTGAGTTTTTGGGATAGTATACTGGTTATTCTAACCATATGTGAATCATTTCTTTCACTAAAATTGTTATTAAGTTAATCATTAAAATTTGTGGCAGTGGATTTTTTTTGTGCCATGCTATAACAATTCATAAAAGAAAATGTGGATTTTCATGATTTTCATGATATTTTACTGAAGTTTATTGTTTGTAGATCATGCAAAAAAATATATAAAGAATAGTTTATTATTATTATTTTAATATTATTATGATGCCTCAGAGAATTTTACAATAATTTTGTCATGTGACATCCTACCTTGCATATCTGAAAATCTCAAAATTCAGTCAATTAGGAGAGCACATGTCAGTCAATATAAGCCAAATGATAACCTGGCAGTATGTTTCAAACACCGACTTGTGTATGGTATATGATAATTCAATTATTATTATTGTTAGTATTGTATGTACTGTATATCAAAAAACAATCTGACTGTATAAAAAAATGTAAATATGATATATGGGTAGTATGCTTTAAATAACCTAACATATGTCAGGAGACTATGCTTAAAAGCATTTCTTACATACCGTATTTATCGGCGTATAACACGCACTTTTTCACCCGAAAAATCTAGTGAAAATCGGGTATGCGTGTTATATGCCGATATAAAAAAAAAAAGGATTTGTACATACTCGTTATAGCGATCGCATGGCGAGGGGACCTGATCGGAGACAGCCTGGGGGAACTCGGAGTCCCGGACAACTCAGCCTTCACACTGCAGAGCACCGGCAGCCATCCCCCACGCAGCACACAGATAGGAAACATTCTCTCTCACTAACTCTCGCGGCCGTCAGAGCGTAACCATGGTAACCCTCTGCACGGCTCGCGGGAGTTAAGCTCTGACTGAAACAAGGAAGCAGGTACAAAATCTTTTTTCTAACGGCAGCATGGGAAAAACTCTGAGGGGGGAGGTGGTCGAGAAAACACAGTATACACACTGCCTGGCACCCTTGCCCCAGCCCCGAATACAGCCCTTCCAAGAAATGAAACCAAAATAATGTAAAAGGATTGTTAGTTAAGAATAATGGATAGGAGAATCTGTCATTAATGAAGTGAGAATGGAAAAATATCTATCTCAGTGCTGGTTCACAGTGTGTTTTTCCATTTTCACTTCATTAATGACAGATTCTCCTATCCATTATTCTTAACTAACAATCCTTCACACTTGTGCGCTCTGCGATATTGCATGTGATTTACACTGCACCGCGGTGTAAATCACATGCCATGTCAGTGCGATGTGATTTCAGCCAAACTGATTGTATGGCTGATATCGCATCGCAATATGGCCAAACTCGCACAGGACCCTTTTTGTGTTCTACACCAGAATCGGATCACACTCATGCGATCTGATTCATGTCTGAACTGTCAGTTTTCAGTGCAATATGCGAGCTGAAATGGGGGTGTCATTAACTTTATATTGACACGCCCCGCAGGTCGCATAAGGCACTGTGAACTGCTGTGCAACTCGGGTGCGATGCGGGGATCCGCAGTGGATTCGCAGGGATCCCGCATCACACAAATGTGAACCGAGCCTTAATCAAATATCGGTATATATGGTAACTGCTGAGTGACATAGAAATATTACACAGCCTCAAGCACTATTATATAAAGGATGAGTGCCGGTTCACACTTGTGAGATGCGGGAACTCTGCAAATCCACTGCGGCTCACACAGTAGTTCACACTGTCTTATGTGATCTGCAGGGTGTGTCAATACAAATTTAATGACATCCCCATTTCTGCTCACATATTGCACTGCGAACTGACAGTTCAGACATGTGATTTGCAGTGTGATGTGAATCACATGCGATCTCTCAAAGCACAGTATTGTGAACCGGCACTAAGTATACCTTTCAAATACCGGTAGTTCAATTGGCAGTGTACAGGGCAGGCAGCAGTGTGTGTGCACTGGTCTTAACCACTTTCAGACCGGACCATTTTGCTGGTAAATGACCAGAGGTCTTTTTACACTTTGGCACTGCGCTGCTTTAACTGGTAATTGCGCGGTCATGCAATGTTGTACCCAAACAAAATTTGCGTCCTTTTCTTCCCACAAATAGAGCTTTCTTTTGATGGTATTTGATTGCCTCTGCGATTTTTATTTTTTGCGATATAAACGTAAAAAGACCGCAAATTTTGAAAAAAAATGATATTTTCTACTTTTTGTTATTAGAAAAATCCAATAAACTCAATTTTAGTCATACATTTAGGCCAAAATGTATTCAGCCACATGTCTTTGGTAAAAAAAAAGTCAATAATTGTATATTTATTGGTTTGCGCAAAAGTTGTCACATCTACAAACTAAGGTACGTTTTCTGGAATTTACGCAGCTTTTAGTTTACGACTGCCTATCTCATTTCTTGAGGTGCTAAAATGACAGGGCAGTACAAAACCCCCCCAAATGACCCCATTTTGGAAAGTAGACCCCCTAAGGAAATTGATAAGAGGCATGTTGAGCCCATTGAATATTTAATTTTTTTGCCTCAAGCGATTGAATAATGACAAAAAAAAAATTTTTTTTTTTTTTACACAAAGTTGTCACTAAATGATATATTGCTCACACATGCTATGGGCGTATGTGAAATGACACCCCAAAATAAATTCTGCTGCTTCTCCTGAGTACGGGGATACCACATATGTGGGACTTTTTGGGAGCCTAGCCGCGTACAGGGCCCCGAAAACCAAGCACCGCCTTCAGGCTTTCTAAGGGCGTCAATTTTTGATTTCACGCCTCACTACCTATTACAGTTTTGAAGGCCATAAAATGCCAAGATGGCACAAAACCCCCACAAATGACCCCATTTTAGAAAGTAGACACCCCAAGCTATTTGCTGAGAGGCATGTTGAGTCCATGGAATATTTTATATTTTGCCACAAGTTGCGGGAAAATTACAAACTTTTTTTTTTTTTTTTTTTTTCACAAAGTTGTCACTAAATGATATATTGCTCATGCATGCCATGGGCATATGTGAAATGACACCCCAAAATAAATTCTGCTGCTTCTCCTGAGTACGGGGATACCACATATGTGGGACTTTTTGGGAGCCTAGCCGCGTACGGGGCCCCGAAAACCAAGCACCGCCTTCAGGCTTTCTAAGGGCGTAATTTTTTGAGTTCACTTCTCACTACCTATTACAGTTTTGAAGGCCATAAAATGCCAAGATGGCACAAAACCCCCACAAATGACCCCATTTTAGAAAGTAGACACCCCAAGCTATTTGCTGAGAGGCATGTTGAGTCCATGGAATATTTTATATTTTGCCACAAGTTGCGGGAAAATTACAAACTTTTTTTTTTTTTCACAAAGTTGTCACTAAATGATATATTGCTCACGCATGCCATGGGCATATGTGAAATGACACCCCAAAATAAATTCTGCTGCTTCTCCTGAGTACGGGGATACCACATATGTGGGACTTTTTGGGAGCCTAGCCGCGTACGGGGCCCCAAAAACCAAGCACCGCCTTCAGGCTTTCTAAGGGCGTTACAGTTTTGAAGGCCATAAAATGCCAAGATGGCACAAACCCCCCCCCCCCAAATGACCCCATTTTAGAAAGTAGACACCCCTAAATTTAGGGGTACACTAGTGAGACTAGGTAATAAATGGCGGGTGCCCTGAAACTATAAAAAAATAACTAACCAACCAGCGTCACCTGTAACAGTTATATGGTGATCACTGGTGAAAGGGTTAACTAGGGGGCAATCAGGGGGCTTTATGCGGTAGTATATGGGGGTCCCTGGCGCTATAAAAAGCTGCGGCGAACCTAAATACCTACCTGCCTAACTAGCGTCACCTGTGACACTAATACAGCGATCAGAAAAACGATCGCTTATTAGGCTGGGTTCACACTGGAGCGATGCGGGAACGCCACGAATGCGCGGCGGGTTCCCGCATCGCATGCCTCCCGGCGGCAGTTCACACTGCCCTATGCGAACTGCTGGGAGTGTCAGTGAAATGTTAATGACACCCCCAGATCAGTTCGCATATCGCAGTGCGATCTGCAAACTTGGATCGCATGGTGTGAACACCCATGCGATCCGATTCTGCTGCGGACCAAAAAAAGGGTCCCGTGCGAGTTTGCGGCGGGTGCGACACGAATTCAGCCATACTATCTGTATAGCTGAACTCGAATCGCACAGAGATCGGATGTGATTTGCACTGCAGTGCGGTGCGAATCACATCCGTTCTCATAAACCGCTGCAATGTGAACCCAGCCTTAGTGACACTGGCGACGGGGGGTGATCACGGGGTTAAACCTTTATTGGGGGGGTTAGGGGGGTACCTTAGAACTAAAGGGGGCTAACCCTAACTGCCCTAACAGTTATTAGTCACAAATGACACCTGCCGGGTGATCAGGGGGTTAAACCTTTATTAGGTAATAAATGGCGGGTGCCCTGAAACTATAAAAAAATAACTAACCAACCAGCGTCACCTGTAACAGTTATATGGTGATCACTGGTGAAAGGGTTAACTAGGGGGCAATCAGGGGGCTTTATGCGGTAGTATATGGGGGTCCCTAGCGCTATAAAAAGCTGCGGCGAACCTAAATACCTACCTGCCTAACTAGCGTCACCTGTGACACTAATACGGCGATCAGAAAAATGATCGCTTATTAGGCTGGGTTCACACTGGAGCGATGCGGAAACGCCGCGAATCCGCGGCGGGTTCCCGCATCGCATGCCTCCCGGCGGCAGTTCACACTGCCCTATGCGAACTGCTGGGAGTGTCAGTGAAATGTTACTGACACCCCCAGATCAGTTCGCATATCGCAGTGCGATCTGCAAACTCGGATCGCATGGTGTGAACACCCATGCGATCCGATTCTGCTGCGGGCCAAAAAAAGGGTCCCGTGCGAATTTGCGGCGGGTACGGCGGGTGTGGCGGGTGCGGCGGGTGCGGCGAATGGCTGAACTCGAATCGCACAGAGATCGGATGTGATTTGCACTGCAGTGCGGTGCGAATCACATTCGTTCTCATAAACCGCTGCAATGTGAACCCAGCCTTAGTGACACTGGCGACGGGGGGTGATCACGGGGTTAAACCTTTATTGGGGGGGTTAGGGGGGTACATTAGAACTAAAGGGGGCTAACCCTAACTGCCCTAACAGTTATTACAGTCACAAATGACACCAATGCAAAAAAAAAAAAAAAAAAAAAAAAAATGACATTGGTGTCACTGTGACTGGGGGGCAGGGGTAATTGGGGGGGTGATCGGGGGGTAAAGGGGGGGTGTGAGTGTGCCTGGCATGTTCTACTGTGTGTGGGATGTGTTGGTGCAACTCACTGATCCGCTCTCCTCCGTGTCGGAACGAAAAATACCGACACGGAGGAGAGAATACATCACTTCCTCTCCTGTGTTTACATTACAGGAGAGGAAGTGATGTCACCGGGGATTTCCATTCGTCGGGAGCGATCGCGAGGGGGTGGCCATGAATGAATGGCCGTCCCCTCGTCCGGGATCGCTCCCGAACGAAAACCGACCGCCGCAGGCACCGGGCGGGGGCCCGATCGGGCCCCCGACCCGCGGGAGGCAAAGGACGTACATGTATGTGCTTATGCCTGCCCGTGCCATTCTGATGACGTACATCGGCGTGCGGCGGTCGGCAAGTGGTTAAAGGGGGCCAGAGTGACAAGATGTCTGCAAGGAGGGGGGCAAAGAATTACACTGCCTGACAGCAGGGAGGGGGGTAAGAGATGCACACTCCCTGTTCCCCCATCCCTACAAAGCAGAGTGTGTGTCTATTTGCCCCCTGCCCATCAGGCACTGCGGGATGTCCTGAACTTGTACCTTTTTAGGTACAAATGTTTTAAAGGCGGACAAAGTGACAAAGAGCCTGACGGTGTGTTTCTTCTTAGAGGCCCCCCCGCAAAGCAACACACACTGCCCGATGGAAGCAAAGAGATTCGGGGTGGGGGGGCAGACAGAGACACAGAGGGGCTGGGGTTTTTAGCCCCTACTAGTCCGCTAGAGATCTTACACCAGTATTGCCACATTACCATACCATACTACACACAGCCAACCTGCAACACACAGATAGTACAACAGAGTACTAGTAAATTTACACACCTAATACTACCTTACTTTTTTAAATTTAAATTTAGGTAAAAAGAGTACCACTGACTCATCCCAACATTCCGATGATGCACTCTGCACTATCATAAGTGCTCTCAGTTAAACAACTACATTCACTACTGTACTTACAGTATTTCACTACTACTGGTATCCCTAATGGAATCAAAACAAAAGCGTGGAGCATATACAGCTGGTTTCAAGTTAAAGGTTGTGGAATATTCCAAGCAACATGGAAATAGGGCTGCAGCAAAGCATTTTGGAGAGCCACCGACAGAATGCACAATACGAGAGTGGCGAAAAATGGAAGAAAAACTCAAGACATTAGCAAAAACAAAATGCAATTTTCGCAGCGGTATTGTTAAATTGCCTACATTAGAAGAACAGGTGAAAGAATTTGTACTAAATCATAGAAAAGCTGGCATTGCTTTATCAACGAAAATGATCATCATTGAAGCAGTGAAAATCAGCAAACAGTTGCAAATACAGGATTTTAAAGGGACAACATCATGGTGCAAATATTTATGAAGAGGCACGAGCTTCGGATGCGAACAAGAACCAGGATTGCCCAGCGTATGCTGGATGACTATGAAGAGAAGATAATACAGTTTCATCGCTTTATTATCAAACAAAGGAAAATACACAATTTTGAAATTGGTCAAATCGGCAAATTGGACGAAGTACCCCTAACTTTTGATGTTCCTTCAAATAAAACTGTGGAAGCAAAAGGTACCAAGACCGTAACGATCAAAACTTCAGGGCATGAAAAAAATGATTATACCGTTGTCCTTGCCTGCACCGCAGATGGAAACACCATTACCCATTTTTAAAAGGAAAACTCTTCCAAAGGAGAAAATTCCAAGTGGCGTAAATGTGCATGTTCATCCTAAAGGTTGGATGGACGAAGGAGGCATGAGGCTTTGGATTAGAAATGTGTGGGAGAAGCGCCCGGGTGCATTTGTTAAAGAAGCCATCCTTCTTAGTACTGGACTCATTTAGATCACATCTTACAGAACCAACAAAGAAAGAATTTAAAATGTGCAAAACAGAAATGGCCATCATTCCAGGAGGACTTACATCACAACTACAGCCATTAGATGTTTCCATTAACAAGCCCTTCAAAGCCTTCATGCGTGAAGAATGGAATAAATACACGTGTGATGAAGCCCAACATGAAGTTACAAATTCTGGGTGAATGAAAAGACCTGGCATTTCAAAAGTGTGTCAATGGATAAAGACTTCGTGGGACACAGTTAAAGAAGATATTGTTATCAAATCTTTTAAGAAATGTGGCATAAGCAATGCTTTGGATGGTAAAGAAGACGACCTGGTTTATGAAGACAGTAGCAGTCAATGCAGCAGTGTTCAGTTCAATTTTGAAGATAGCAGTGAAAATGAAGAGTTTCTTGGTTTCCCAGACAGTAGCGATTTCTGATTTTGAACTTTTGTTAAAACCTATACCGTAAAATCCACGTTTCTTCGGTAAAACAGTTACTTTTACTTTCCTGTTAAGTTATTTCCCTTACAAGTGGTATAAATATTAATAAAAAAAAGTTCTGAACTACCCTTATTTTGCTTCAAACTTCTTTTATTTAAAATGTGTTTTTTTCCTGAAACTTCCCTCTTACAATTAGGTGCGTGTTATACGCCGGTGCGTGTTATACGCCGATAAATACGGTACTCAAAATCAAAACTCTACCAAACAAACACTTGTCACCATCACTTAAAGAAAACAGAATATAATATAATACAATATAATACTTTTCTTCTGTAGCTCAAAACAAATAATAATATACAATAATTACAATTCATTACAATATCTGCTGCTATTTCTATAATTGGAATTATATTGTTCCCTAAAGGCAAGAATATTTCAGAAATATATTTTGTGAAAATGTAAACGTGTATAAATATATTACTGACAAAGTTTCAGTTTCTACATTAAAATAATACAATAGTTTCTGTTTACTTCATACTGTTAACAGATTATCATATCTCATTTAAATAATGCATATTTAGCTCATAGAATTTTGAGCATGTGTTACTAACATGAAAGGATGACTTTATACCTGACAGTTACCGTGATAGTCTTTGATGTTGAGGTCAATGACATGAAAGGTCACAGGTGTGACCATGGATCCTATTCATCCATCCATATAAAAAAACGAAGCAATCATAAGGACTTCACTTCAGGCTTGCAGATCTTCTGATGAACATCTCCTGAGACGTTACAAGTCAAGAGAGGATACAGGAAATCTGAGAAGAAATGACCTGGCTGAATGTCATTCTCTACCTCACAACCATCTCCATGGTCCAGGGATTGCCAGCCTTTATGCAAGGAAACCAAAAAAGAATTCCTCTTCAACAATCTAACCATGGATTAAAAACTTCAAGCAGTCCTGATGGACAAGCATACTCTTCAAATAAGAAGTACTCACCATTAGGGATGAGCCGAACACCCCCCGGATCGGTTCGCACCAGAACTTTCGAATGGACCCCAAATTCGTACGAACGTTAGAACCCCATTGAAGTCTATGGGACTCGAACGTTCGAAATTAAAAGTGCTAATTTTAACTGCTAATATGCAAGATACTGTCCTAAAAAGGTTTTGGGGACCTGGCTCCTGCCCCAGGGGACATGGGTCAATGCAAAAAAAGTTTTAAAAAACGTCCGTTTTGGCGGGAGCACTGATTTTAATGACGATTAAAAAAAAGTATAGAAATATTCCTTTAAATATCGTGCCTGGGGGGTGTCTATTGTATGCCTGTGAAGTGCCACGTGTTTCCTGTGTTTAGAACAGTCCCTGCACAAAATAACATTTAACGAAAATAACGTCATTTAAAACTGCTTGCAGTTTTAATGTTATATCTGGTTCCTGCAATATGGTTGAAAATCATTGAGAAAAATGGCATGGGCAGCCCTCTCTTGTACGGATATTAAGGGGAACCCCGTACCCATATTAAAAAAAGGAAATACGTGTGGCCCCCAGGCCCTGTATACTCAGAACAGCAGTATACAGGTGGTGCAAACAAGACAGGGACTGTGTAGGTTTGTTGTGTTAAGTAGACTCTGTTTGTAATTTTCAACTGGTACATTTTTTAAGTGTAGCTCCAGTCAAAAAATCTATTTTTAAGCTTTTTGGAAAACATAGGGAAGGGTTATCACTCCTGTATAATTTGTTTTGCCGTCCGTCTTTTTTCATCTCACTTGCTGTTGTCGCCTTCCGTTTGCAAGTAGGAGATGTTTGTAAGTTGGATGTTTGAAAGTAGGGGCCTGCCCTATATGCTCTGCAGAAATGGCGGAACAAGGTGTTGGTTTTGCCACAACATTGTAAGCCCTCAAAGTGACTCTTGGTGGGCGCTGGAGCACCCTGCTGTGAACGATTATATCAAGAATTGTAATTACATGCCATTGTTGAACAGTGGTAGAAAAATTGACCTTTGGTGGTTGTGGTGCTGGTGCCACAACACTATAAGTCCTCACAGTTACTCTGGGTGGGCACAGGAACGGGCCCTCCTGTGAAATATTATATCAAGAATTGTAATTACATGCCCCTGTTAAACAGGGGCTGAAAAATTGGGCTGCTGGCACTGGTGCTGGTGGCACGACACTGCAACCTCTCCCATATACTCTAGTTGTAGTGCAGGAATGAGCCCTGCTGCAAAGCATTGCATCAAAAATTGTAATTAAACGCCCCTGTTAAACAGGGGCAGAAAAATTGGGCCTTAGGCACTGGTGCTGGTGCCACGACACTGCAACCTTTCCCATACACTCTAGTTTTAGTGCAGGAATGAGCCCTGCTGCAAAGCATTGCATCAAAAATTGTAATTAAACGCCCCTGTTAAACAGGGGCAGAAAAATTGGGCTGGTGGCATCACCCAGAACCAAAAATTTTCTTCCAACATATCAGCAGAGGAGGAATAAGATAGACAATCAACATAACAGGACAGTCACTCAGCATCAGCACAGGTAGTCTTGAAGGGATGTGATATTTCTAAAAAAATTATTCGGTTACATCAGCTTCAGGTGCTTGGTAGCTGTGGGTGATCCAAGACTGATTCATCTTGATGAAGGTCAGTCGATCAACTGATTCGGTGGACAGGCGCACCCTGTGATCGGTAACAAAGCCACCAGCAGCACTGAAGGTGCGTTCCGAAAGAACGCTGGATGCAGGACAGGCCAGTAGCTCAATTGCATACTGTGCAAGCTCTGGCCAGTGATCCATCCTCAAGACCCAGTAAGCCAGAGGATTTTCGGTGGGAAAGGTGTCCAAGTCTGACCTTGCCCCTAGGTATTCCTGCACCATGTAAATCAGACGCTGGCGATGGTTGCTGGAACCGATCATACCTTGGGGCTGCGGACTAAAAAATTGTCTGAAAGCATCGGTCAGACGGCCACCTTCTCCACCGCTCCTTCTGACCGATGCCTCAGCAACACGTTGTCCAGGACCAGGAGTTTGTAACCTCCCAGTCTCTGGGAACGCGTTGCACAGACCTTTCTGCAAGGCCTCCCGGAAATGCCTCATCCTCTGCTCCCTCTGCGGCGGCAAGATAAGGTCGGCAACCTTACCCTTGTACTGTGGATCAAGGAGAGTGGCCAGCCAGTAATGGTCCCTCTCCTTGATCCGAAGAATACGAGGATCCTTCCGCAGGCTTTGCAGGATTAGGGAGGCCATGCAGCGTAGGTTAGCTGAGGCATTCGGTATGGGGTCCTCTGGGTCACTAAGGACAACATGATCCACAGCTACCTCCTCCCAGCCACGTACAAGTCCACGGGTTTCTTGGGACTGTAAATCATCCCTACAAGACTGATGCTGCTGCTGATGCTGAGTGCCAGCTTCCACCTCCATGCTGACACAATCATCCTCCTCCTCCTCATCCTCTTCCTGTGTGATGGGTGACACAGCAGGAACACTGTCTGGATAAAGGGGGCCTTGAGAGGCAAGGAAGTCCTCCTCTTCCTGCCTCTGTTCTGCCTCAAGTGCCCTGTCCATTATTCCACCCAGCGTATGCTCCAAGAGGTGGACAAGAGGTACAGTGTCACTGATGCATGCACTGTCACTGCTCACCATCCTTGTGGCCTTCTCAAACGGTGACAGGACAGTGCATGCATCCCTGATCATGCCCCACTGGCATGGTGAGAAAAAACCAAGCTCCCCTGACCCTGTCCTGGTGCCGTAGTCGCACAGGTACTCATTGATGGCCCTCTGCTGCGTGTGCATCCGCTGCAGCATGGCCAACGTTGAGTTCCACCTGGTGGGCATGTCACATATAAGGCGGTTCTTGGGCAGGTTCAACTCCTTTTGGAGCTCAGCCAGCCGAGCACAGGCATTAAATGATCGGCGGAAATGCACACAGACTTTCCTGGCCTGCTTCAGGATATCCTGTAAGCCCGGGTACCTGCCCAAGAACCGCTGCACCACCAGGTTAAGGACGTGAGCCACACAGGGCACATGGGTCAGTTGTTCCTGTCGGAGGGTGGAGAGGAGGTTGGTGCCATTGTCGCAAACCACCATTCCTGGCTTAAGCTGGCGTGGCGTCAACCTCGGCCTGCCCCTGCAGAGCTGACAAAACATCCGCCCCAGTGTGGCTCCTGTCCCCCAAACAAACCAGCGCAAGCACGGCATGGCATTGTTATGCCTGCGTACTTGCATAGCCCCTGGAACGCCTACGGAGCACCACTGGTTCTGAGGACAGAGCACTGGAAGAGGCCATGGAGGAAGAAGAAGAGGAGGGGGTGGAGGAGAGAGGTGTGTCACAACCAATAGTAGCATTTTGGAGGCGTGGTGGCGGAACAACCTCCAACACTACTGCACCTTGTCCTGCATCCTTCCCAGCTGCCAGAAGAGTGACCCAATGGGCCATGAAAGACAGGTAACGTCCCTGTTCATGCCTGCTGGACCATGAGTCAGCGGTAATATGCACCTTACCGCTGACCGCCCTGTCCAGCGAGGCAAGGACATTGTCTTCCACATGCCGGTAGAGAGCCGGAATCACCTTCCGTGAGAAAAAGTGGCGTTTGGGAACCTGCCACTGAGGAACCGCACATTGTACAAACTCACAGAAGGGGGCCAAGTCTACCAACTGAAAAGGCAGCAGTTGAAGTGCTAGCAATTTAGCCAAGCTAGCATTCAACCACTGGGCATGTGGATGGCTGGGAGTGAACTTCTTTCGCCGGTCCAGCAGCTGGGGCAGGGACATTTGCCTGCTATAATCGGACGTGGGTGTACTGCTAGCAGAGTGCCCGGAAGCACTTGGCTGTGACACACCTAATTCTACACCTTCATTCCTCTCAGAGCAGGTTTCAGAGAGGACTGAAGGTCTAGTGGGGTTGGAGATCCCAGCTGATGAGGAGCAAGGAGAGGTCCGCTTTGTTCTTTGGTGTGGGTCTTTGAGGTACGCTTGCCAACGAGCTGCATGGCAGGTCAACATATGTCTGGTCAAGCATGTGGTGCCCAAGCGGCTGATGTTTTGGCCACGCAAGATACGCTTGAGACATATGTTGCAAATAGCAGTGGTGCGATCTGATGCACTCGTCTCAAAAAAGGCCCACACCAAAGAACTTTTAGAATAATGCGCAGAGGCAGCGCCCTGTACAGGCAGAGCTCTGCGGTATGATTCAGTCGGTGTGCTGCCCCTAAGCTGGCCCCCGGAGGGCATCCTGCCTCGTTGGACATGTGCCTCCTCCTCCTCCTCCTCTCTCCTACCAGGCACCCACGTGGAGTCAGTGCCCTCATCATCCCCTCCCTCTTCATCACTGGAGCAAACTTGGCAGTATGCTGCAGCTTGTGGAACATGACTGCCAGATTGCTGTCCTTCTTGAGCATCCCCTCTCTCTGCATTCACGCTACTGCCTTCCTCTAGCTGCGTATCATCATCAAAGCCTACAAAACACTGGGCATCCTCCTGGAGCATGTACCCAACACCGTGCTCAAAGAGTTCAGGAGACTCCTCAGGAGAACGTGGTGGGTCTAGGGAAGGAGTCACTGATGATGACATTGAGAGGAGGGAAAACGATGCGTTGGCAGCTGCTTTGCTAGTACCCTGAGCCTGGGTGAGAGAGGATGAGGAGGATGAAGAGGGCTTGGTCATCCACTCCACCAAGTCGTTGGCATGTTGCGGCTCAACATGTCCAGCTGCCGAAAAGAAGGACAAGCGTGTCCCATGGCCACGTGCTGATGATGACGATGCACCGCGTCCACGACTAGCACTGTTGTCTCTAGACACAGAGCCTGCTTGCCCTTTTTTATTGGCTCGCGCCTGTCTGCCTCTCCTTGCTGGCCTTCCAGACATGGTAATGGCCTGAAGGGAGTCGGGAAAACCAGCAATTGGGTAGTGTATATTGTGCTGGAGGCACGCACAACACCCACTAACTCCTGCAGATGGCAGATGGCTCAATTAGAGAAGAACTATGTAGGTGGATATAACGGTGTATACTGGGTTCAGGGCACGCAGACAGCAGGCACAATCTCCTACAACTGACTGCAAGCTCTATTTAAAACGAGCAAGATAGCTAGCTATATAGATGGATATAGCGGTGTATACTGGGTTCAGAGCACGCAGACAGCACGCACAATCTCCTACAACTGACTGCAAGCTCTATTTAAAACGAGCAAGATAGCTAGCTATATAGATGGATATAGCAGTGTATACTGGGTTCAGAGCACGCAGACAGCACGCACAATCTCCTACAACTGACTGAAAGCTCTATTTAAAACTAGCAAGATAGCTAGATATATAGATGGATATAGCGGTGTATACTGGGTTCAGAGCACGCAGCAGCACGCACAATCTCCTACAACTGACTGCAAGCTCTATTTAAAACAAGCAAGATAGCTAGATATATAGATGGATATAGCGGTGTATACTGGGTTCAGAGCACGCAGACAGCACACACAATCTCCTACAACTGACTGCAAGCTCTGTTTAAAAAGAGCAAGATAGTTAGCTATATAGGTGGATATAGCGGTTTATACTGGGTTCAGAGCACGCAGACAGCACGCACAATCTCCTACAACTGACTGCAAACTCTATTTAAAACGAGCAAGATAGCTAGCTATATAGGTGGATATAGCGGTGTATACTGGGTTCAGAGCACGCAGACAGCACGCACAATCTCCTACAACTGACTGCAAGCTCTATTTAAAACGAGCAAGATAGCTAGCTATATAGGTGGATATAGCGGTGTATACTGGGTTCAGAGCACGCAGACAGCACGCACAATCTCCTACAACTGACTGGAAGCTCTATTTAAAATGAGCAAGATAGCTAGATATATAGATGGATATAGTGGTGTATACTGGGTTCAGGGCATGCAGACAGCACGCACAATCTCCTACAACTGACTGCAAGCTCTATTTAAAAAGAGCAAGATAGTTAGCTATATAGGTGAATATAGCAGTGTATACTGGTAAAAAAGAAAAATATAGCTAGCTATATAGGTGGATATTTTTCTTTATTTGTAAACTGCTACCAATACATCAACCTATAACATAAATTTGACTCAGACTTTGAGAAAAGGTGACAAATAAAAATAAGCTCTTACTTGAGCAACAAATTAGACAGGGCTATATAGGCTCAAACAGGCCAACAAAGACCATCTTAACTTACCCGCAAAGCGGGAAATACAGTCACCTAGACTATTGACAACTTAAGACTACACTCTAAATCTACCTATACTACACAGTTATTTACATTATATTATGATATAGGCAGGAACGTAGCGAAACTCTCAATGCTTACCATATTTTTAAAAGAAGGTTACCAAAAAGCTAAACAGGGAGTGATAGGATAGAAAGACCCACCACCAAGGAAAAGGAAGGGGGGGGTCATCAAGGCGGCCGGAAAGAGAACCCCCTCCACAACTTGGCACACCTCTCTCTCCCCATTCTTTCTCCCTCAAGATACCTCACCTTTTCCAATTCCCGAAGGATATCACCCACCACCTCATGCATGGGCAGGTACTTACCCCTAGTGGAAATCAAACACCGAGCGTGCCAGGTGTAATAGAGACAGACTACATTAACTAGGTAAAGTGACGACAAATCAAAACCCCTTCGGGCTCCAAAGTTGCCGTACACCCTCTCCGAGTAGGTAAGGGCCTGGAGACGGGGATAGCCGATGGCATCTCCCACCTCCCCCAGAACCTCTGAATTGAAAGGGCACTCGACCAAAAAGTGGTCCATAGTCTCCAGCGCCCCTCCACACTCAGAACGAGGACAGCCTCTGTCCTCTAGGTTCCGGTACTTCAAGTTCGATCTCACATAGAGGCGTCCGTGGAACGCCCTCCATGCGAGATCCCAGAACTTGGCAGGAATTCTCTTGGAATTCAGGAGGGCTAGCCCCTCCTTGAGAACCCTGTCCGGACAGTCCCTTAAGGCTAGGGGCTTCAGGACATCCGAGGCCATGACCCTCTGGTGCAGCTCACGCCGCCCCAGGGAGCCCACCTCCAAGGCCGTCAGCCTCCAACGCCTCAGTACCTTTAGGGCGGTTGGAACATAGGCAGAGAGGTATCCATGGGACCTCCGAAGGTCTCCAGGACGACCACCCTCCTCCCACCCACTCAGGAAAGCCAGAAACCAATCCTTACACGAACGTTCCCACAGAGAGGGTTCGCCCACAAAGATGGATTGTAGGTTGAACTTTATAAACACCACGGTGAAAAAGACCGTGGGGTTCACCATGTCCAACCCACCCTGCTCTCTCCGTCGGTACGTGACTTCTCTTTTCACCAGGTTCAGTCTGTTTCCCCACAGGAGCAGGAAGAACAGACCGCAGACCCGTGCATAGAGAGACCTCGGCAAAAGACAAACGTAGCTGACATAGAGAAACTCGGGAAGCAGATAGGTTTTAACCAAGCTCACCCTTTCTCTCAACGTCAGCTTCCAGCCTTTCCAGGCGTTAACTTTCTGGGTGGCACTTACCAGCCTGCGCTCCCAGTTTTGCTTGGGATAATCACCCGGGCCGAAATAAATGCCAAGAATTCGAATTTCTGGCCGGGGCGTGGGAAAAACGTCCGGGAGGGTGAACTGCTCACCCTCCCTACCCAGCCAGAGAGCTTCGCTCTTATCCCAGTTGACCAACGAACCGGACGCCTCGGAGTAGCCCCCAATCTGTGTTTCCACAAACTGGGCCTCCTCTCGGCTAGCCACCACCACCGAGACGTCGTCCGCGTAGGCCACTACCCTCACCGCCTTATCTGGGCCACTGCCGGGCTCCGTCAGGACCCCCCTCAAACGCTCGCAGTCTAGCCTCCTTACGAAGGGGTCGACCGCAAAGACGTAGAGAAGGGGACTCAACGGACAACCCTGCCTAACACCAGAGTCCACCGGGAAGGTAGGACCCACCCAACCATTGACCAGAGGGAAGCTCTCAGCCCCCCTGTACAAGATCTTAAGCCAATCAATGAATTGATCAGGCAGGCCATATCTTCCCAGAAGAAGCCAGAGGTACTCGTGGTTCACCCGATCAAAAGCTTTCGCCTGATCTAGTGCCAGCAGGTACCGCCCTTCACCCGTCGCCCTGCACCTTTCCACAGCCTCCCGGACGTTGAGGACAGCACTAAAGGTGCTACGGCCGGGAACTGTGCAGTGCTGGGAGACTGACAGTAGCTTGTCTGCGACAGCAGACATACGCACAAACAATACTTTTGCCAGAATCTTTCTATCTGTAGAGAGAAGGGCGATGGGACGCCAATTCTCTACCACAGACGGATCCTTCCCTTTGGACAGAAGGATCAAGGCTGACCTTCTTATCGAAGGAGGGAGCAGGCCGGATGCCAAACACTCGTTAAAAACCTCCTTCAGACGAGGAGCCAAAAGACTCTTAAAGGTTTTATAGAATTCTGCCGTGAACCCATCGGGCCCCGGCGATTTCTTTGGAGACAAAGAGTCTATGGCCTGTTCTATCTCAGCCACAGAGATCTCTTCTGCCAAAGAGTCCCGAGAGTCAGACCCCACTTCAAGCGGAGTCTCGTCAAGGAATTGTTTGGCCTTTCTCAGATCCAACGGCTTCTTCCGAAGGATGTCTGAAAAATGGGCTCTGACGATCCCCAAGATGCCTGGTTTGGACCTCACCAGGGAACCCGAGGGATCTTTCAGTCCGTGTATGACCTTCCCACTCACCGCGTCCCCGCAGCTTTTGTAGGGATCCGGGTTGGTAAACTTCCCGTAATCCCTCTCCAGCTTCAGGGAGGCGAGACGGTCATACTGACACTCCTTCATCTGACGCTTCAGATCTGAGATCTGGTCCTGAGGGCCACCATCGGAAACCAAGCGATCCAGTCGCCTGCGCAACCTTTGGTAGGCCTGGTACCGGGATGCTGCCCGGCGGCCTGAGACTTCCCGGAAGAAGCCCTCCGACCTCTTCTTCACTACTTCCCACCATTCCTGGCGGGAGCAGCCGCTCTCAAGGAGCGAGGCTTGTTCCTTAAAGAAGTCTTCATAGGCCGACCTAATTTCAGGGTCCTCAAGTAGCGACCCATTTAGTCGCCACAGACCCCTACCTTTCTGAGGGGTGTCCACCACATTCAGAGTGACCGATACCATACAGTGGTCAGAGAACTCGACCGCATGCAGCACAGGAGCCACAAAGGACGAGTCCCCCTTCAAAAAAAACCTGTCTATTCTACTCTTACTACTACCTCTGGAGTATGTGAAACCAGTGAGGTTGGGGAAGTGGCGAACGTGCACATCCACCAACCCAGCTTCCCTCACTATTCTATTCAAAAAGATACTATCATATCCCAGAGGGCCTGAGGTGCCTGCCCGGTCCTTTGACCTGGTGACCATGTTAAAGTCACCACCAAAGACCACCTGCTGGGATGTAAACAGGTATGGTTTCAGCAGCGTGAGAAGGTCCTTCCTCCCCCTCTGGGACTGAGGACCATAGAAATTTATGAGGCAGTGGAATTCCCCCCTCACGACTGCATCCACAATCAAACATCTACCCATTTCTAATTCGATCACTCGTCGACAAGCCACCGAACCAGTCTTAAAAAGGACCGCAACTCCACTGCAGGGCTCAGCCGCAAGAGACCAGAGGGAGGGCCCATGTCTCCACTCCCTCTTTGCTAGATGCATCTCTGCCACAGATGCCAGCCAGGTCTCTTGCAAAAACAAAATGTCGGCTTCAACCCGGCCGAGAAAATCAAAGGCTGCAAACCTAGCCGCCGCAGAACGCACACTTGCGACATTAATGGTCGCAAGGCGTATTGGAGAGGGCGCCGTCATCCTTAGTGATAAAAGTCTACGTTCCTCTCTTTATACTTACAACATTAATCCTCCTCGGAGTCCGAGGAGAGGACCCCAAACCGGTTCCAGAGGGCAAGCGAGGGATCCCCTCCCGCCCCCGAACTGGTTTCAGGCTGAGGACCCCCGCCGCCCTCCTTCCCCGGGCTCCTTCTCTTCTTTTTCTTTGTTTTCTTTTTTTCCCACTCAATATGTAGGGGTTCCCTCCCACTCTCTCCGTCCGATCTACCACTTGATAGGTCCTTGGGCCGTTTATTTGCCCCTTTCCCAGGACCAGTAGTGTCCATAGGGGTCTCTGAAGGATTTTCTGCTGCCAGGTAAGCTTGGCATTTGGCACCCACCCCAGAAGAATCTGGGGGGGGCATAGGGTTAACAGCCAGGCCTAGGCTTGGGGGGGTTGTATCCAAGGACACAGGGGATGGGGGATGGGAAGGGGGGGAGGAAGCTTAGTACGAGGGGGAGGGATGGGCCGGGGGGGGGCAGGGGAGGGAGGAGGGGAGGAGCCGGGAGCACGGGGAGCTGGGGGAGGATGGGAAGGGGGGGGGGGGGGTCTGAGGCTTTTTAATGGGTGATTTATTGGCTTTTACCGGCTTATCAGCCGGTCTACCTGTCACTACTCCATCCCTCCTTGACCCAGGCTGGGCCGGGGGGTCTACTGGGCAACCACCTATTGGGTCTTCAACCACCCTACCCGCCCCCTGCTCACGCCTGGGGGGCCTAACCCTTTGAGGGAGGGGGGGATCCTCCCTCTGTGGCTTTGGGGGATTGGGGGCTCCACTTTGTCTAGGGTCACCATCACCCCCTGGGCCTGGGGCAGCCCCGCCCGCCTGATGCCCCCGGAAAGCCTTGGGGCAACGGCTGAAGGGGTGCCCCATTTCCCCGCAGAGGTTGCAGACTATCAGTCTGCAACCATCAGATGAATGGCCGAAGCCATTACATCTCACGCACCGAGGCATTGTGCAGTCTGCACTGAGGTGTGCAGGACTGCCGCACTTGAAACACCTACGGGGCTGGCCGGGGTAGAAGACCAGGATCCGGTCTCGCCCGATAAACGCGCTACCAGGAACGTGCGCCACGGTGTTGCCCTGGCGCTTGAGCCGGATCCTGACCTGCCACGCACCCGTCCAGACCCCGCGCTCGTCAAGGCTCTTCCTCAGCCCTGACTGGAGCTGTCCGTACCGCGCCAGCCAGGTGGCGATGTCCTCAGGCGGGAGAGACTCGTTCCTGACCAGCACAGTGATGTTTTTAATTTCCTCCTGCCTCGAGAGAGGCACTACCCGGAAACTTTTCCATGGTTCAGACCTCCCGACAATCTCGTAGAGGGTCAGGAAAAGCTCCATGGAGACCACGGAGACGAAGCTAATATCGAACTCTTTCGAGTTCGCAGGATGTATCACTGCGAACAGGTCCGAAACCTTAAACCGAAGCTCCAACAGGTAATCAATCACTTGACCCCTGCTGGGACAAGCGGTCGCTCCCTCCCACCTGAGCTGCACCACGTTGCGCCTGCGCCTTTCGGGACCCCCTGTACCCCTGGACCAGGCATTCGCCCCTTGGAACTGCTCCTCGGGGGGGGCCCTGAAGTTCTGGGCACCAAACTGGCCGTACAGGGGCCTTAGGGGCACAGACGCACCTGCCACCTGGGCAAACGAACGCCCAGTTTTCAGGGCACTCAGGAGGTTAGCCTCGGCTTGCGTGCCCAAGATGGTATTGGGGCCTGCGGGGGAAGGGTCAGGCTCCCCGTGAACCAGGCCAGAAGGCCCAGGCTGAGCTGATGCTGTTTTCCCACCCTCTGGCCCATCTGTGACCCTTACTTTCCTCCTCACCCTTACCATGGGGGGCGGGGCACTAGCCACCTCTACTGCAGGACCCTGGGGGGAGGCGACTTCCATCACCTCCTCCCGTTGGGATCCCTCTAGCTCCCTTATACATTTCAGTGCGGAGCATTCCGCTCCCAACTCTCCCATAGGGGATTCACCCCAGCTCCCCTGCCTGGCCGGGAGATCCACACCAGGGGATTCCCCCTGCCCCTCCGAGATAGTACCCAGTGGGTCTCCCAACTCCTCGTCCATTCCTTCCGCCTCGATCGAGAGGCCGTGGGCAGTATCATACGGTGACTCCACAGTCTTTTCGGACATTTCCTGCACTTCCGGGGACGTATTGTCAGTCACTTCCGGTTCGCGGGAGCCACTTCCGGTCGCGGCAGTCACTTCCGGTCCGCGGGAGCCACTTCCGGTCGCGGCAGTCACTTCCGGTCCGCGGGAGCCACTTCCGGTCGCGGCAGTCACTTCCGGTCCGCGGGAGCCACTTCCGGTCGCGGCCCCCTGCGCCGGAAATGACGCGGATTTTCCCGCGACATGTCCCGCCACATGTCCCGCCATGGTGTCCGCAGCAGAGGAAGATCTCCTTTCCACATATGTCTTCACAGACGCCACAGACGCCATTGGCGCCACAGACTCCAACCCCTCACCACGTGCGGCCGCGGCGGGGGCCGCCATTATGGCCGGCAACCCCCGCACCGCATGAGGGACCGACGGATCACCCTGGATCACTGGGGGGACCTGTGCTGCACCATCAGCCGCGGACTTGCTGACAACAGGTTGTACCGGCCCTTCCAGATGGCTCCGGGTGAGGACTACTACCAGTTTTTTCCTTTGGCACTCCACACTTCCCGCTCTTCCCTCTCCCCTGGAGCCTCCCAACACTTCACCGGGTACCCTACCCGGGTCAACCCTTGCCCCAATCACGGACTGGGCAGGCGGACTTACATGGACCCGGGGACCCTCCGTGCTTACCGCTCCAAGGGGGGCACCGTCCTCACTTATGTCTGTACCGGGATGCTGGCTTCTCTCTTCCTCCACACTTGCCAAAGGGTCTTCCACAGTCGGCTCGGGTAAGCTCTTCCGTGTTCCCCTCCTTCCTGCATGGGAGCCCTCCTGGCTCATTCTCAGGAGTTCCCGTTTTATTTCAAGCAGGAATCCTCTCTCTCCTACTCCTTTCTCACAGAGACCGCCCAGGAGCTGCCAGAGGTCTCTGCATTCAGATTTAAGCTCTTCTATGGTATCTCTGTACTCTGCTCTCTTCCTGCTTCCTGAACGGTCTCTGGAGTTCCTGAGAGCCGTCAGCCTTTCCATCTTCTTGCCGTATACCTCTACTGCCTTCTGGATCAGGGTTTTCACCCTGACCCTGCGCCTCTGCAGCTTCAAGCCGTCTTCACCCGGCTGTGCCCGGGTCCAGTCGCTTAACTCCACTTGGGTGGATAAAAACAATCGTTCCTCCCTGGAGAGGCCTTCCTTTCCACCAGGGGGATGAGCTGTAGCCCCAGGCCGGGAAGAGGGCCCCGAGCCTGGGCTGGCCGACGCCATAAGGCTGGATGTCCAAGACAGCTACGGTTCTCCACAGAGCTCTACCACACACGTCTGCTCTCCTCGGAAGCCTCTCCTGTGTGCTGAGTTCAGAGCACGCAGACAGCACACACAATCTCCTACAACTGACTGCAAGCTCTGTTTAAAAAGAGCAAGATAGTTAGCTATATAGGTGGATATAGCGGTTTATACTGGGTTCAGAGCACGCAGACAGCACGCACAATCTCCTACAACTGACTGCAAACTCTATTTAAAACGAGCAAGATAGCTAGCTATATAGGTGGATATAGCGGTGTATACTGGGTTCAGAGCACGCAGACAGCACGCACAATCTCCTACAACTGACTGCAAGCTCTATTTAAAACGAGCAAGATAGCTAGCTATATAGGTGGATATAGCGGTGTATACTGGGTTCAGAGCACGCAGACAGCACGCACAATCTCCTACAACTGACTGGAAGCTCTATTTAAAATGAGCAAGATAGCTAGATATATAGATGGATATAGTGGTGTATACTGGGTTCAGGGCATGCAGACAGCACGCACAATCTCCTACAACTGACTGCAAGCTCTATTTAAAAAGAGCAAGATAGTTAGCTATATAGGTGAATATAGCAGTGTATACTGGTAAAAAAGAAAAATATAGCTAGCTATATAGGTGGATATAGCGGTGTATACTGGGTTCAGAGCACGCAGACAGCACGCACAATCTCCTACAACTGACTGCAAGCTCTATTTAAAACTAGCAAGATAGCTAGATATATAGATGGATATAGCGGTGTATACTGGGTTCAGAGCACGCAGACAGCACGCACAATCTCCTACAACTGACTTCAAGCTCTATTTAAAAAGAGCAAGATAGTTAGCTATATAGGTGGATATAGCGGTGTATACTGGTAAAAAAGAGAAATATAGCTAGCTATATAGGTGGATATAGCGGTGTATACTGCGGTCAGGGCACGCAGACAACAACCACTACAGAAGAGCAAGAACGAAAAATCGGCCGATAACGATCGGTGTATACTGTGTTGAAGGTACACAGAACACCCACTAACTCCTACAGACGCCAACACACTACACAAGGCCGCCGCGCTGGCGGCCTTATATAGTGTGGGGCGTGTACTACACAGCCTGAGCTATGATTGGCCACAGGCATCCTGCCTGTGGCCAATCATGGCTCTCCTCGCTGCCGGCGCTGTGATTGGCCAAGCATGCAGGGTCACGTATGTTCGACTCGAACACGAAGCTCATCCCTACTCACCATTTATGATGCAGCTCTATCAAAGCCTCATTATGGTGAATGACACAGGTCTGTCCAGCCTGGAGCATTCCATCCTTCAAGATTCAGATATTGTCCCAAGACTTACTGCCAAAAGTAAGTACATAACTGTATATTTTGCCATATAACAATGTAACATGCTGCTTTATTTATTACCTAAATGTAATGATAATTTCATTATTGATGGGCTAGATTATCTTCCACAGAGAAGGCCTAGAACACTTTTTGTGTCAGACATTTCAATTAAGGGCAATTTATTTCTTATAGCTGATTCTGTAACAGTGATAAAATTAACTTAAAAGTATATGCTTTTGTATTTTTAATCTTCCCTATAACACTCTTGATATACCTCATATATGGCAGATTTGCCTTAGCAGTTTCACATACATCGCCTACTGCCTAAAGATTTATTTTAAATGGTAAACATCATTTTAAAGAATATTGCTTTGTTAACCTTTAAAATCTATATTTCTGATTTATTAATTACAAGATATGATATGGGTTAAATAACAGTTCCTTTGCCCAGAAGAAAAAGCTTTAACATAACAGCATTTATTAGAGTAAGTTACAGGTCTATCTAATACACAGAAAATATCTATAGTCTTAAGCAAATGACTAAAATATCAGGTTAAAATACATGAATACATATTATCTTCATCACAATACAAAACAAGACATATGATGAGCAGGTATCCCTTTAAGTGCTGGGAGATGATCTGATAATTTACCTATCTTACTGGTCCGGGGCCCGGTCAGTTTTCATCCACCATCTATCTTTGTGTGAGTCCCACTAATAAAGGGCCATCTCTCATTGACTTGCACAGGACTGATTGGTTAGCCCTCTCCTCCCCCAGGCGTATCTCTTCCAAGATTGCTCAATTTCCTTATAACTTAACCACTTGCCGACCGCCGCACGCCGATGTACGTCATCAGAATGGCACGGGCAGGCATAAGCACATACATGTACGTCCTTTGCCTCCCGCGGGTCGGGGGCCCGATCGGGCCCCCGCCCGGTGCCTGCGGCGGTCGGTTTTCGTTCGGGAGCGATCCCGGACGAGGGGACGGCCATTCATTCATGGCCACCCCCTCGCGATCGCTCCCGACGAATGGAAATCCCCGGTGACATCACTTCCTCTCCTGTAATGTAAACACAGGAGAGGAAGTGATGTATTCTCTCCTCCGTGTCGGTATTTTTCGTTCCGACACGGAGGAGAGCGGATCAGTGAGTTGCACCAACACATCCCACACACAGTAGAACATGCCAGGCACACTCACACCCCCCCTTTACCCCCCGATCACCCCCCCAATTACCCCTGCCCCCCAGTCACAGTGACACCAATGTCATTTTTTTTTTTTTTTTTTTGCATTGGTGTCATTTGTGACTGTAATAACTGTTAGGGCAGTTAGGGTTAGCCCCCTTTAGTTCTAATGTACCCCCCTAACCCCCCCAATAAAGGTTTAACCCCGTGATCACCCCCCGTCGCCAGTGTCACTAAGGCTGGGTTCACATTGCAGCGGTTTATGAGAACGAATGTGATTCGCACCGCACTGCAGTGCAAATCACATCCGATCTCTGTGCGATTCGAGTTCAGCCATTCGCCGCACCCGCCGCACCCGCCACACCCGCCGCACCCGCCGCAAATTCGCACGGGACCCTTTTTTTGGCCCGCAGCAGAATCGGATCGCATGGGTGTTCACACCATGCGATCCGAGTTTGCAGATCGCACTGCGATATGCGAACTGATCTGGGGGTGTCAGTAACATTTCACTGACACTCCCAGCAGTTCGCATAGGGCAGTGTGAACTGCCGCCGGGAGGCATGCGATGCGGGAACCCGCCGCGGATTCGCGGCGTTTCCGCATCGCTCCAGTGTGAACCCAGCCTAATAAGCGATCATTTTTCTGATCGCCGTATTAGTGTCACAGGTGACGCTAGTTAGGCAGGTAGGTATTTAGGTTCGCCGCAGCTTTTTATAGCGCTAGGGACCCCCATATACTACCGCATAAAGCCCCCTGATTGCCCCCTAGTTAACCCTTTCACCAGTGATCACCATATAACTGTTACAGGTGACGCTGGTTGGTTAGTTATTTTTTTATAGTTTCAGGGCACCCGCCATTTATTACCTAATAAAGGTTTAACCCCCTGATCACCCGGCAGGTGTCATTTGTGACTAATAACTGTTAGGGCAGTTAGGGTTAGCCCCCTTTAGTTCTAAGGTACCCCCCTAACCCCCCCAATAAAGGTTTAACCCCGTGATCACCCCCCGTCGCCAGTGTCACTAAGGCTGGGTTCACATTGCAGCGGTTTATGAGAACGGATGTGATTCGCACCGCACTGCAGTGCAAATCACATCCGATCTCTGTGCGATTCGAGTTCAGCTATACAGATAGTATGGCTGAATTCGTGTCGCACCCGCCGCACCCGCCGCAAACTCGCACGGGACCCTTTTTTTGGTCCGCAGCAGAATCGGATCGCATGGGTGTTCACACCATGCGATCCAAGTTTGCAGATCGCACTGCGATATGCGAACTGATCTGGGGGTGTCATTAACATTTCACTGACACTCCCAGCAGTTCGCATAGGGCAGTGTGAACTGCCGCCGGGAGGCATGCGATGCGGGAACCCGCCGCGCATTCGTGGCGTTCCCGCATCGCTCCAGTGTGAACCCAGCCTAATAAGCGATCGTTTTTCTGATCGCTGTATTAGTGTCACAGGTGACGCTAGTTAGGCAGGTAGGTATTTAGGTTCGCCGCAGCTTTTTATAGCGCCAGGGACCCCCATATACTACCGCATAAAGCCCCCTGATTGCCCCCTAGTTAACCCTTTCACCAGTGATCACCATATAACTGTTACAGGTGACGCTGGTTGGTTAGTTATTTTTTTATAGTTTCAGGGCACCCGCCATTTATTACCTAGTCTCACTAGTGTACCCCTAAATTTAGGGGTGTCTACTTTCTAAAATGGGGTCATTTGGGGGGGGGGGGGTTTGTGCCATCTTGGCATTTTATGGCCTTCAAAACTGTAACGCCCTTAGAAAGCCTGAAGGCGGTGCTTGGTTTTTGGGGCCCCGTACGCGGCTAGGCTCCCAAAAAGTCCCACATATGTGGTATCCCCGTACTCAGGAGAAGCAGCAGAATTTATTTTGGGGTGTCATTTCACATATGCCCATGGCATGCGTGAGCAATATATCATTTAGTGACAACTTTGTGAAAAAAAAAAAAAGTTTGTAATTTTCCCGCAACTTGTGGCAAAATATAAAATATTCCATGGACTCAACATGCCTCTCAGCAAATAGCTTGGGGTGTCTACTTTCTAAAATGGGGTCATTTGTGGGGGTTTTGTGCCATCTTGGCATTTTATGGCCTTCAAAACTGTAATAGGTAGTGAGAAGTGAACTCAAAAAATTACGCCCTTAGAAAGCCTGAAGGCGGTGCTTGGTTTTCGGGGCCCCGTACGCGGCTAGGCTCCCAAAAAGTCCCACATATGTGGTATCCCCGTACTCAGGAGAAGCAGCAGAATTTATTTTGGGGTGTCATTTCACATATGCCCATGGCATGCATGAGCAATATATCATTTAGTGACAACTTTGTGAAAAAAAAAAAAAAAAAAAAAAAGTTTGTAATTTTCCCGCAACTTGTGGCAAAATATAAAATATTCCATGGACTCAACATGCCTCTCAGCAAATAGCTTGGGGTGTCTACTTTCTAAAATGGGGTCATTTGTGGGGGTTTTGTGCCATCTTGGCATTTTATGGCCTTCAAAACTGTAATAGGTAGTGAGGCGTGAAATCAAAAATTGACGCCCTTAGAAAGCCTGAAGGCGGTGCTTGGTTTTCGGGGCCCTGTACGCGGCTAGGCTCCCAAAAAGTCCCACATATGTGGTATCCCCGTACTCAGGAGAAGCAGCAGAATTTATTTTGGGGTGTCATTTCACATACGCCCATAGCATGTGTGAGCAATATATCATTTAGTGACAACTTTGTGTAAAAAAAAAAAAAAAATTTTTTTTTTGTCATTATTCAATCGCTTGAGGCAAAAAAATAAAATATTCAATGGGCTCAACATGCCTCTTATCAATTTCCTTAGGGGGTCTACTTTCCAAAATGGGGTCATTTGGGGGGGTTTTGTACTGCCCTGTCATTTTAGCACCTCAAGAAATGAGATAGGCAGTCGTAAACTAAAAGCTGCGTAAATTCCAGAAAACGTACCTTAGTTTGTAGATGTGACAACTTTTGCGCAAACCAATAAATATACAATTATTGACTTTTTTTTTACCAAAGACATGTGGCTGAATACATTTTGGCCTAAATGTATGACTAAAATTGAGTTTATTGGATTTTTCTAATAACAAAAAGTAGAAAATATCATTTTTTTTCAAAATTTGCGGTCTTTTTACGTTTATATCGCAAAAAATAAAAATCGCAGAGGCAATCAAATACCATCAAAAGAAAGCTCTATTTGTGGGAAGAAAAGGACGCAAATTTTGTTTGGGTACAACATTGCATGACCGCGCAATTACCAGTTAAAGCAGCGCAGTGCCAAAGTGTAAAAAGACCTCTGGTCATTTACCAGCAAAATGGTCCGGTCTGAAAGTGGTTAATTTCCCCTCAATAGCACCACATCTTTTAGGTTTAATTGGTTAGTGATAATTACTCTGAAGCCAACTTAATTAACCTCTTCCCGACCAGCGCACGACGATGTACGTCGACAGAATGGCACGGGCAGGCATATTGGCGTACAGGTACGTCCAATATTCGATGCCGCCCTGCCATCGGGAGCGCGCCGTCGGCGGAGCGCTCCCGCGCTGGTCGGGACCCCCGTGAGTCCGGTCGCGGGACCCGCGGACTCGATCGCCGCGGGCATCCCCGCGATCGTCTCACAGAGCGGCCGAATGGAGGAAATGCTGTGTAAACAACATTTTTCCATTCTGCCTAGCAACTAGTGACGCTGATCTCTGCTCCATGTGATTGGAGCAGAGATCAGTGTACACTAAATGAAAGCCCAACCCCCCATAGTTAGTAACACACCCCTAGGAACACTTAACCCCTACACTGCCACCCACTGGTTAACCCTTTCACTGCCAGTGTCATTTACACAGGAATCACTGCTGTTATATAGCAGTGATTACTGTATAAATGACAATGGTCCCAAAAATGTGTCAAAAATGTCCGATGGGTCCCCCACAATGTCGCAGTCACAATAAAAATCGCAGATCGCCGCCATTACTAGTGAAAAAATAAATAATAAAAAATTATTAATAAAAATGCTATAAAACTATCCCTATTTTGTAAACGCTATAACTTTTGCGCAAACCAATCAATAATCGCTTATTGCGATTTTTTTTACCAAAAATATGTAGAAGAATACGTATCGGCCTAAACTGAGGGAAAAAAATTTTTTTTATAGATTTTTGGGGGATATTTATTATAACAAAAAGTAAAAAATAATGCGTTTTTTTCAAAATTGTCGCTCTATTTTTGTTTATAGCGCAAAAAATAAAAACCGCAGGGGTGATCAAATACCACCAAAAGAAAGCTCTATTTGTGGGAAAAAAAGGACGTCAATTTTGTTTGGGAGCCACGTTGCACGACCGCGCAATTGTCAGTTAAAGCGACGCAGTGCCGAATCGCAAAAAGTGGTCTGGTCTTTGACCAGCAAATTGGTCCGGACTGAAAGTGGTTAAAGAGGAAGTCTTCTCTTGAATAGGGCACTTAACTATGCATAGTCATAGCCGGGGTAAATTGTCCATTCCTGAACAGATCAAAGAAATATTTTAAGCCTATCAAACACCCTTTGAAATGGATAAATGGTTGATTAGCACAGAAGAATAGCCAAGCCTTTATCTAGCAAATTAATTCGGCCCCATACTGACTACACACTCAAATTGTATCTTTTCCTGGGCCTTTGAATACGAAGTTAGGTAAACAGCAGGGCATCTCCCTAACACACACTTAGCATACCTGTAAGCCAAAAGGAACTGTTAATTGAATTACATATTCAAGCCAAAAGTCTGTTCATGTATTTGCTCACATCCAGCCAAGTTAACCTAACATTTACTATAATCATTCTTTATTTCTTATACTAAACTTATATATATATATATATATATATATATATATATATATATATATATACATACATCTACAATACAAATATTCCCAGTTGCTAATGGAGATTACTCATAAACTCCTCATAAGGCAACAGATGACCCTTTGTGGCAAGCTGAGACAGATGAAACAACGCCACACTCAAGTGAGTAATTGTTTATGTCTAATCCCCATTAGTGAGTTCAGTTTCTCCCTCTGCCATCTTAGAAGTCGGCCCGAGATATATCACCATGCCTGTCATAAATAACAGTACCTCACACTGCAATATGAGAAGACCTTTTATTCCCATTTCCACCCAGGTCCTAGTGGTGACCAAGCTGAAATCCCCATCATGTAAAAGTTCATTCAACCTTTTCCCTGTTTTCTCCATATCATTACTAATTTGAATTATATGGGTATCCTTCCTTGCGAGCAGATTGTGAAGGTTTACTGACAGAGTATCAATTTTTATATCAAAATGGGGTAGATAGGTTATAGGATCTGGGACATCAGGGGGACTCTCAATGATATAGTCTTCTGTTAACACTGGTATGGGGGTTACTACAGTTTCCCCAATAATAGTGTACTCATGTGGACTGAAGCAAAAATTTGGATAGGGTATTGGACACGACTGACCCCCATAGAGAAATGTCTGGTGATTGGTAACGACACAGTACAGTCCATCCATGTGGTATGTGACCTTTGTGCTAGGTGTTCTCCATTTTGACAACTTCACTGGGCAGTTAGCTTCCATCTCACTTGTACTGGTTTCTTGAGGTGGTTGGCGTGGACTTTCCAGTTGGGGTCCCTTGCTACTTTGGCTGTGGGATCCTGGTCATTGCTTAGACCACTGGAGTGTCAATTTCAAACACATCACAATAGCATAAGTACCTATTGTCTTTGACAGTGCAGCAGGCAGTGTGTGGTGCTTTCCATCGCCCTTGGACTTGAATGAGCATTTCGGGGAGGTGCAACCTTTCCTTGTACACATCTTTTTCGAGGTACCTGAGGAAGTGTATGGACGCCATCGTGTTAAAGTAGTCATCTTGTGGATGGAACACTGGCAGCGACATGGTGAAGGAAACATACATTAGGTCATGGCAGGCGCACAGGGACGGGCTCTTCTTGAAAGCAAATGGCCCTCTATTTGGGTGTGGTGTTACTATCCCTATATTTCGAATTGTGGAAAACGGCTAAGGTTTGCACTTGTCTCCAGAATGTACATTCATTCCACCACTAATATTAGTGTGAGTACAATACCATTGGGTAAGGTCGGTAAACTCTTAATATATCAGGGATTTTACCTGCTTGGATATCTCGGATGATATTAGTGACATTGGTTACATCTTTCCCCATACCATCCTCTCTAGCTTTCTGATTATTTATGTTTATGATTTTGTTTATTTTCTGTTGTGTCTTTTTAAACAACTGGGCAATATCTTTCATGTTATAAACCATAAACCTTTCCTCCTCTGCAAGCCCCTCAACACCCTGCAGAACTGGTTTTAGCGCTTGCTGACCCTCTTTCTGTTCAAAATTTCCGATATGCCTGCGAATCGCTGACAAACCGGCTCGGTTCCAAATTGACATGCCAGATCCAAAAAGTCCTGGGATGGACCCAAGTATGCTGTCCAAGCCCTTTAACTTTCTGGATCTGAAAATGCCCCTATGGGGAGTGAGGTTTGTTTCTGCAAATGGGTCCTGAGTTCAGCTTGCATGGGAGGCAATCAAATCTACCAGCAAGGAGGAGTAAAACAGAGACACATTTGTCCGGGCACATGAGCCAAATTCAGCCATATTCCACTGGGACAAATTAAGTACCACGGGTACATGAATGAACTTAACGTTATTGAACAAAATTCCAGGGATTGATGTTGCGGTTAGGCCACTAGGTGGTCCCTCTTGCAGTGATGGGCATTCCAAGGATGTTGGTTCATAGTAGTAGGGGATTACAGCTGTATTTTTGGGCAAAGTTTTCTTTTCCTTAATGTTGTCATCCTGCCTTTGTATGTCCAAAATATCCAGAACTGCTATGCAGGATTTTGTGAGGGCACAAACAATGGGGCACAAGACTGGGTCCGGTAAATTAGAAGGAAATTTCCAGATCTCCCCTCCCTATACTCCTTGTTGGCCAAGCAATCCGCCACCTCATTTTGTTCCCAGTATGGGGCAGTACCTGAATGACCTTTTACTTTGCACACCCATGGTTTGAATAGCAACTTTTGCACCAATGATACAATATATTTCAACAGGGATGCATGTTTAAGTGGAGACCCATCTGAGGACATGTACTGGTGGGTGTGCCAGAAGGGCAGAAATTCTGTAAGAGCATCTGAGTATAAAACAATTTCTTGGTCCCCTTTCATCATTTCTAGGGCATGAACGATTGCAGCCATTTCCGCATTGTGCTGATTTGATTTGACATGACCGAAAGATTGATGTTTGGGTCTTTGCTTGTGGATTGATAAAGTATATTCCAAATCCTGCACGTGGGGAACCCTCCACGTAAAAACATGATCCATCTGTGAAAATTTGGCCTGCTTTTTCAGGGACTTTTTCCTTTACTGACAAAGGTCTAAAGAATTGTGCCGATGATTGTGGGGTGATATCACATTCATGTGGTACTCCCTGGTAAAGGAGGCCATGGGCTCTAGTGGAAGGATTATTTGTGTGATGGACTTTAATGTCTTGGTCTTGAAGCAACAGAGCCCAATGGGCCAATCTGGCATTGGATACATTGCCATCCTTCACTCGTCTGTGAGTAAAAATGTAGTGGGAGTGGGAGTTGTGTGCAGGATGACTGGGTTAAGTCCTATGATGTATGTGAAGTGTTTCACTGCCCAAAACGTAACTAGGAGGTGTTTTTTACATAGAGAGTACTTCATTTCCACAGGAGATAATAGTTTAGACGCATATGAAATGGGTCTCTGTTGCCCATGGATTTCCTGTGACAGAACAGCTGACATGGTTGTCTCTGATATGTCAGTCTCAATGTGAAATGGCAGTTGGTACTCTGGGTTGGCTAATGCAGGTGCTTGCGCTAAAGCTTCTTTAAGCTCCTGCACTGCATTGGGGTGTTGCTCAGTCCATTGCCATTGGGTAGCCTTTTTCAACAAATCATACAGTGGTGCAGACTTTTGGGCAAAATCAGGGACGAAAGCCAGTGAATAATTTACCAATCCTAGAAAAGATCTCAGAGTAGGGATGTTCACTGGCAGAGGTAATTGTAGAATGGCTTTTACCTTTTCGGTTGCTAACTTAGGTCCGTTTGCTGTCACTGTAATCCCAAGAAAAGACACAGATTCCTTCAACAATTGTGCCTTAATGGGATTACACTTCAGTCCCACCTTTCCTAGGATCTGCAGAAGTTCCTCCAATAGCCACAAATGCTCTTCTTTGTCGCATGTGGCTAGCAACAAATCATCAACGTACTGGAAAAGATTCTTTGGGGAAAAAAAAACAAATAAAATATCTCTAATTTTTGCATGAAATTACGTAGGAGAGTTATGAAGTCCTTGAGAGACAGAATTAAAAGTATACTGTTTTCCCAGAAACGTAAATGCAAATTTGTATTGACATTCTTCTGACAAGGGTAATGACCAAAAACCGTTTGATATGTCCAGCACTCTGAAATTCAACATGCTCAAGACATCCAGGACAGATGCAACTGTGGGGGCGCAATTGTTTGTAACACTGTTCAATTTGTGGTAATCGATTGTTAATCTCCACGAATTGTCAGTACTTTTGCGAATCAGCCATATTGGCGCATTTGTTGTGGATACATATGGCCTGATGACCTTTTGGTCAAGCAGTGACTCTATGGTTTCCTGTATGTAGCTGATAGCTTCCTTTGGAAAGGGTATTGTTTTTGCGGAACTGGGTCTGGCCCACTGATGTGTATTACCGTATTTACCTTTCCACAGTCATGTTTGTGTGTTGCAAAGGATCCCTGATGTCTTTCTATCACAGGCTGCAGAAGCTGATTTTCTGGGTGATCTGTAATGATCTCCAGTATATCATATTTTATATCATTGCATTTGATGCCTGCGATTGTGTGAGAATCAGTTATCACTATGGTGCTACCCTGATCAGTTGGAACCCCTTGCCATAGTAACAGGTTGGTCAGATCCAACATACATCCATTGGGAATTAAGAAGTCTGAACCAAGCAGGCTGGTTTCATTTGGCAAACACATTAAAGCTAATGGCTGTTTTAGGGATAACTCAACAATTTGGATTGTCAGTGGCTTGGACAAGGCAGACTCAACATTATGTCCAGCAAAGCTCTGGAGATTCAACAGCTTTCCTGAAGATAGTGTTGAGTTTAAGGGATCTTTGTCATGCATAATTGATATGGCTGCTCCTGTGTCTAGAAGCATAGTACATTGACGGCCCCTAATAAGGAGGATTGGATTCTCCTGGGGCATGGGGGCCTTCTACGGTGGTAGTCCTGCATTGTACTGCAGCCACCTTCCTAAACAGCTGTTTCTCTTCTCGTTCCTTAAGCCTGTGCTGTTTATATGCTTGGATGGTATGGAATGATCTATGTATTAATCCAATCACCTCCTCATAGCTGTGTTTTCTTGGATCTATCAAATGCTCACATTTTATTCGAAATAGCGTGATGGACATTGTGTATCAATAGGTTCTTATTAGGGATGGCCTTGCGGTTCAGCCGGCAGTCGGTTCGCGGCGAATTTTGCATGTTCACGATTCGCCAAACCGGAGGACTATTGGCACTGTTCGCCCGGCGGACATATGTGTTTACAGTGTGAAAGAACTTTGACCCATGATGACACATCCATCATTGTGGTGCACTGCTGCTGAATGCTGCCCGATTCTGCAGCTGTCTTTTATCAGTGTAGGGACTGAGGGACAGTCTGCAAATCACTAGCTACTAGGTCCACAAAGGTCCTTTTAAGGACTGGTATAGGTGTACAAGATATAGGGTGCTGGTGCACTGCTGTGCTGCAGATTACTGCTCATTTCTGCAGCAGTCTTTTATCAGTGTAGGGACTGAGGGACAGTCTGCAAATCACTAGCTACTATGTCCACAATGGTCCTTTTAAGGACTGGTATAGGTGTACTATTTGGTGTGCAGTATATAGGTGTGTAATACACATATAAAATACTTGCACATATAGAAAGCATAGTATAGTGCATTTCCACTGTGCAGCATTGTGACTGCTGAGGGGTTCTGCAGCGATACTACAAAGAGTGACAAACGCAATAAAAAAAGTATTATAACTGGTGTGATAGACCAGTGACCCCCAAAAACGACAGACTGAAGTGGGGTATTATATACCTTCTTCCATATACATACTGCACTTCTCTAGAGACTTTTGTCACAGGGTCATTTAAAAATGACAGGCAGAGGAAGAGGCAGACTCTTCCACAGGCGTGGTTGGGGTAGGACAGGAGCAACAGGCTTGAGCCAAAGTGAAAAATTGCAGAAGGTGCGTGCGATTACATCAAAGGATGCACCAGACTTGGTTGAGTGGCTCACTCAGCCTTACTCTTCTGCACCCTCCTCATCCTCTCGATCTGCACCCTCTTCTTCACTCTCTGCTATGTGCACCCCCAAAGACACTACCACCAACACCACCACCACCATATACCTTCCGCTTGAGTCACAGGAATTATTTTCTGATCCATATCAAGACATTTCCGATGCGCAGCCACTCTTGGCATTGGATCAGGAAGAGGAGGTAGCAACAACCGCCACTCAGCAGTCTGACGACAGTACCTGTTGTGATTAAAATGGTATTTCTATATACCTGACAAAGACCAGCTAGAGGTATAACTAACGCAATTACAATACTCACGAAACCCTTTAACTAACACTGCAGTGTCAGGAGACAACAAGAAAACCAGCCCAGCCAATATTACAGTTCAGCAGTTGTCTAATATATTGTGGGAGGGGCTGCATTTTATATGCACCCTTATCAGCCAATCATTGTATAGAACATGGGTGTGGTTAATACAGAGGCGTACATTACACATCATCATTACATATCATTACATATCATTACTCATGTCATTACTCATGTCACCTGCTTCTGAATCACAGTCATGGGATATGTGGCTCAGACATATTGTGACACAATTTCTTTATTTAGACAGCATAGAACGAAACTGCCTATGCAAGCTATATTTCCCTATGTGCATGTCCACAGAATAACTGCCTATGTCTGCAGATACAGAGTTTAAGCATAATCCGATATGAACTTACAAAGATGGAGTCACTCTGGTTCAGCCATATTACTACAATCTCCTCTAAGTCATGACAAACCATGAACATGACTTACTTCTTCTCACTGTGACATACTCATCCCGGTGGCCATAGTAAAAGTTAAGATATATCCTATTAGCTGCAGCTGGGTTGGAAGGTCCTGGACCTCGGAAACCATGCACATAATAAACCTGAAGCAGGCATATAAAAGTAGTACCATAAGCAAAATCAGTACAACACAGATTGCAATATCCCTAATCCAGGATTAATCCAGGATTCAGCATTGAGGCCAAACCCCCCCATGTTACCCAGGGGGCTCCCAAGCAATTATTTTGCTTTTTCATCATGTCAATACCCCCTCAGGCTCCTGAGAGGAACCATGCCCAGGTCATGTTCATTTCCAGAAACAATGACCTAGCATAATGGTGTTTGAGGGGGTATCCAGGACGAACACTAGCCTTGAGCAAGTGACGTTCCTCACTGTCCCTGAGAATAACCACTATCAGAACCAATGAGGCCAAGTAACACCATCCCCTGGAATCATTCAGAATCCATGGATGGCATGGTCTTCCACAACAAATGTACGTGCTGTTGTCTAAGGCCAGTGGCTATCTGCTTAAGGACCTGTTGGGCACCCTCAGAGAATCCTGCAAAAGCAAGCTGTGAAAGTAGCTTTGCCATCTCAGTATGGGGGCCAGAGGCATGCATGAAATGTGACGTAGGGCACGATCTAAGGTGTCAAGCACTGTGGAGTTCCTGTAGACTCTGAATGCACATCCCCTCTATGTCCAATGAGTGTGTTACTAGTGATTTTATCGGGTAGGCCACATATAACCTTAAGGCTCCCCCTAGAACACAGAGGCTGGTAGATGACATGTGAACCAATACATATATAATACAGTGCCTATGCCAGCATCCCTTCAAACAGTATACACTGAAATGGTCGAGCGTGTACTGGGCACACTACAACAACAATCCCAATATTACCCCCTGACCCTCACCCGGATCACCTTCTAAGCATGCGAAAATAGGAAACAACAAACATGTAATCTCAGCTGCATAGCAATTGTCCATGGAGTGCAAAAGGGAGGAAGGGGCGTGACAGTCCATACAAACAAGTGGGAGGGGCATGATAGCCTTTAGGCCAAATGAAAATAGTCCCAAAGAAATACTCAAAAAGAAAAGTCTCTTGGATGGCTTCTGAATGTCCATTAGATTTGCAGAAAAGGAAGGAAACTCTCATTCTGCTAAACTTTTTCCAAAACATTTTAGTTCAATTCTGTGATCACTCATATGTACAGACATGAATTCTCTACCCCAAAACACTGTCTCTTTGTAAGGACAAACCTTGATATCCACAGACAGACTGGAACTGATGCATTGGGCGAGACCGGGGACTTTCGGCTGGCACATCTGGATCTTTTTCATGTGGTGCTCACAGGAATTTTGTACCCCAGGTTTGCATCTTGTGGCTCCCTCTTTAGGTATCATTCGCAGGAACATTTTCCAGCCGGAGTCCGCTTTTAGTCATCTGAGCACCTCCTATGGTATTTGAACAACAAAGATTTCCATGTTAAAGCTGTAGTCACCACTTCATTAGGATAGGATATAGGGCAGGGTATGAATGGGGTGTAGGGTATGACTGGGGTGGGCATTTCTTCATGTGAATAGGGCTGTGGGTGAATGCAGGCTGGCTGGGGCAGATACTCCTCATCTGACATGAGTAGTGACAGAATCTACCTGATCAATTCAGGCCTTAACCATTGGAGATATTAAAAATAATATTCTTAATTGACTCAAACATAAGTAAAACAAGCAGGAATGAAAATGTTTCTCAGCAAGGGTTTTCATTATATAGATTCAATATATTTACCTAAACATTTTTCCAAATCCAGTATTATAGCAGAACTTCAACAAAACTTAAATCTCTTTAGTTTCTTCTATTCCCGGGATCCAAGTGGACCCAAGGGACTTAGGACAGAACATTTTACCCAAACACATATTCTGACTCAGAAGTCTCCCAACTTTGCAAATATGTCTGATCATCAGCAACAAACAAAACATTGATGGATAAACAACATTTCATTGTCAACACTTCATGACTGACACCCTGGTAATTCAGAAGGTAGATATCCAGAATAGTCATTCTGATTGCTTATTTCAAATAAATCCTTCCCATCACATTTTAGTACCCCATGGACTCAATATATGCAGCAATGTATCTTGATTACAGTCATTTAATTTCAGTAACTTCTTCAAAAAAAAATTTCAAATTTTCACCCTTCCTTTACCAAAATCCCTTTAGCCATTCTTTTAATTTAATTTAACCCCAAACTTTTAAGGAAAGTATAACATGGGCCTAAACACAATACGAGACACCCTGTTGTGCACATTCCAGACACACAATTAAAATATTTCTACTAATCAAAATGATACCCTGTGTGTTGTTATACACAACAACTCTCATTCCACATTCATTTGGCCATTCCATTCATTCTTAATTTCATTCATAACACCTTCAAACCTTAATATTTTTCTCTCTAGTGTCTGGAATTACACAACACAGTTACTTCTCTTTTTCTTTACTAACCACAATTCCTCTGGCGTAGCGCCTGGAATATACAACTTCCCTTTTATTTACTTTTGAATTCTGGATTTTTTAATCATAATATTCTCTTTTCAAATGTTTTTATTGAGATTTTTAGCAGAGTTAGTCACAACAAGGGTTACAAAACAAAAAAAAATAATATATAGTAATAAAAGTAACATAACACAGTATAATGTAGTGACAGGGTTTTCTCAGCACAATATAGCATATAAACAAATAATCCACAATAAAGAATAAAGTAGTATTCCCAAGTATCTAATATTCATAGTCATAAAGGGACTCGAACAAGAGTAAGTCTCTTAGAATTTGTATAATAAAGTCCGTAATATAATTATTGTAAGATTTATAAATAGCGATATGGATAATGGCCACTTCTGGACCCCAAGACACCCCTCACAGGGATCTATCTGTGTCTTGGAGTACCTAGTCCAACATCCTAAAGGAAATTCAAACACAGTAGTTATCTTTTATGAAGGAAAATAAAGATCTATTCTTACTCCGCAGCTCAATTCAGATAAACAAACATGTGATATATTTGTCACTTTGTTATGAAATTATTTTTAAAGCCATCCAAAAAAAAATATTAAAATGCACAGGAGTTCTTTCTTCTATATGATTAAAGAATCAGCATTATCTAAATTGTGGAAGTATAATTTTTGTACCATGTACTCCAAGGTTCCCATAGTTGTTGTTCCTTAATATATAGGGATTTGTCATTAGGAAATAACAATTCGTAGGAGTGGTGGAGTTGGGTTAATTCTATAACTTCTTTCATAGTAGGAAGACAGTCAGTTTTCCATTTTCTAGTTATGGATAGTCTCGCAGCTAAAAGTATATGTGTTACTACTTTACGATATTGTTTGGGAATCGTATGTAAATTCATATTCAGAATGGCTAGTTCTGGTGAAAGTTGAAGGACAATACCTGTTACGGAAGTGAGTAAATGGGAGATTGCCTGCCAGTAGTTATGTAAGCTTGGGCAGTCCCACATAATATGAAATAGGGTCCCCAATTGGGTACAATTTCTCCAGCAATTAGGTGACGAGTTCCCCTTAAATTTTGCTAGGATATGTGGAGTCAGGTATTGTCTTTGAACAATTTTTTGTGCCAGTTCCCATAGTGTAACACATGCAGTGGCCCTATATATGCTTCGTAGGGAAGCCATCCATTGTTTAATTGAAAAGTCTTGCCCCAAATCTTGTTCCCATTTAAGGAAGGAAGGTAGTTTGCTGGGTATGTTTTTTTCCCCTAGAATTGGGTATATTGTAGCTACTCCTTTCTGTGAGGTGGCATGGTTATTGAGGAAAGACCATATTTTAACCGGGATTGAAGCTCTGAGTTGTGGATTGTGTAGCAGACACTTTTCTATTTGAATATATGTAGATCGCTCAGAATTCGGAAGCTGTAATTCATTACTTAACTGAGAAAAAGACTTTAATGAGCCCTGTTGGAAGAAGGAACCAAGTTTGATATCCCGACCCAAATTCCAGTCGTGTATTTGTACGCCAGGAATTAATGTTGGTATAATTGTTAGAGGAGGGTTTAACACCATTATTGGAGTTTTATCCCATTTGTATGTGATGATTCTCTGCCAAGAGTGTAGCGTCGCTTTCACCGTTGGTGGGTATTGAGCTGTAATTGTGGACTTAATTTTCCTACTAAGTAACCAGAATTGCATATTAGGCTGTCGTGTGATGTCTTTCTCAATTTGTCCCCATAAAGTTTTAGGAGTAGGCAAGAACCATTCTTGCAATTGGGTCAAAAGAGTTGCGTCATAATAACGCAAGCTATATTTCTATGTTTAATTAGTATATGGTATGCGCAATGGGATTTTTTGCCATTCCATAGATATTTTCCCAAACTGCTTTGTAAGGATTTAAAGTAGTATTTAGGGATACATATTGGAAGGGACCTGAGTTGATATAATAATTTTGGTAAGGTCATCATTTTGAAAGCTGCCAGGCGACCAGCCCATGTAAATTCGAATTTACTAAGTGTTGTCAGATCTGTTTCGAAATGTTTCTTAAATGGTAAAAAGTTTGTTTTAAATAACTGTTTTGTTTTGTTAGTGAGAGTGATTCCTAAGTAAGAAATCCCCTTGTCTTTCCAGTGGTAGGGGTATTTATTAGACAATAACTGCCTGGTTGTGTTATCTAATCCTAGGTCTAAAATATTGGACTCATTTCATTGATTTTATAATATGATGCTGCTCCAAATGTCGTTAGTATATTTTGGAGATTCGGGAGAGATGAAATAGGATCAGACACTATAAGCACTATGTCATCTGCGAACAGACTTATTTTATTATCTATTTGCCCAATTTTTATACCAGATAGTTTTGTGTCAGATCGTATACGTTCTGCTAGAGGTTCGATGGCTAAATTAAATATTAAAGGAGATAAGTGGCAACCTTGTCGTGTTCCATTCGAGATGCCAAAGGGCCTAGACATCATATCATTTGTGTATACTCTCGCTGAGGGGTAATCATAATATTCTCAACCCTGTCAAAATCAATATTTCAAAATCATTGTTAATACAGCTTAAACACTATCAAAACAATTTGCACAAATATAGCACATTTGCTGTTATCAGAAAAAAAAAACACACTTTAACTCTAATAATGTAAGGATAGGCAACCACACTCAAAATAGTCTTAAAGTCAGACTCTAAAAATTTGCATCTGATCAGATTCCTTTTAAAAAACATTTGGTAATTTTATCAGTGACATGTCACATTCCCCTTTTAATGTTCCCAATTTACTATGGAGTGGATATGGGCTTAGTATATGCCCAACACATTTCATGAATAGACTGACACTAGTTGCAACATCTTAACAATAAACATGTACCTTTTATAGATAACTTTTCTGAATCAGATCCTTCTTTAAAATTAATTTTCCACTTCAGCAAGTCCCTGACTCGCTGACTATGGAATGCAAATATAGAAGTATGCTCCCCACAAAACCTGTGGTGAAAGTATGGTTGAAGTTTGTTCCCCTCTTCACCTGCCAACTTTAGCAACGCTCTCTGTCTTGGCAGGATCATAGGACATATATCGGCTTACCCAACAATTTATCTGAATTCAGAAAACAAAAACAATCTTATACTTGTTAGATGTGACCTCAACAAGTCACCTATTTGTCAGGTTATGTTACCGTTTCCCAATTGTTAGTTAGAGTTCTTATCTAAGCAAAGAGACACGGAGGTATTCAGTATTTCTGCTCAGAAGTCCGTGCTTAACTCTGACCCTGAGGCTCTTTATTACTTCTCTTTTATAGACAGAAAAGGGCAAGCATCAGCAATGTAAAAAAACAACAATTTGCAAAGAAAAGGCAATTCTCCAGGTGTTATCAGCTGATAAGACAATCTTCTGGGCGTAGACTGCTTTTTAGGGCTGATGCGGCCTCTTCTTATGCGTACGTGACTAAAGATGATGAGTCCTTATTTTACTGAGAAGGATAAAGAAAGACAAGTATTTAGTAAGACATACTGTCAACCATTTTGTTTCCACATACCTTAATCCTTACATTTCCCCCTTTGACATCACCCCTCCCTCTTGCCCTGGGTCCACCTGAACAAGTTCTAGTCGGCCTATATCCAGAGTACTCTCCCTGACCGCGAGTTGTCAGAGGGGTATACACCCATCCCCCTGGACAGTACCAACATCTAAAATTCAGGAAGAGTGGCTTTTCTGCAAGATGGGTGATGTCAAGGATCTAAATCCACCTATCTTCACAAAAGTTCCATCTTTTCCGCATCATTTACCTTGGCTTTCTTGCAAAAGCACATGAGCAGTTTAAAGCATGCATAAAAGAAAAATACGAATAAGAGCACCACTATAATCGTCATTGCTGCCTTCTTAACCCAAGAGAATAACCCTGAGAAACTAAAAGTTCCACCAAACGGATCCCAGTCGCGACCAATATTTCTGGCCTTCTCTTGTAAATTCTTTACTTCCGTACGGTGTTGTGCAATGATGTCATAATAGTCAGGTACCTCAATGCTGGTGTTATGTATCCAAGTACAGCACTCATAGTCCTCAGTAGTTTCACAGAGTCCTGTCAGTGCTGCACTCATACTTTCAATTGCTAATTCATGTAATTCTAATTGTTGTCTGATGGCTCTGGTCTCCAGATTTAACTTAGTAATGTCATCAGAGTTTTTCTCCAAAACATCATTAATAATTCCTGTATAGTTATTTAGTCTTTTCATTAAGTCTATACCCCATCCTGTCCAGGACGGGAACCAAGCCCATGCCATGTCCTTCTTCAGGTAAATTTCTCTTTTACTATGATACCTGAGGGGATACCTAGGGTGCATGCTAGCTTCTAATAGGTGATCACCTCGTTCATCACCTACTACTCCCATTACTGGTACTAAACTTGCGAGGTAGCACCATCCCTGAGCTCTTCTAGGTATCCAAGAATAACATTTATCCTCACAACAGATATATATACTATTTCCCAGTGCTACTGATCTACTACCGATATTATTTCTATAAAGGGAGGTGTATCCATAAAGAGATAGGTTACTCACTAACCACCTGGTGTTGTTGTCTGAAATATTACCGAGGAACTCAGCTAACGATTGGTGTGTGTGGGTTATACTAGGGTAGAAGACCGTGTTTTTCCCAGGAGTAGCTTTTGGTATGAAAATGGACAAGTTAAATTTGCTGTCTTGGCATTCTCCATTTCCTCCCGTTGTTTTCCCTAGGTTGAAACACCAATCAGGGGAAAAGGCGAGGCCATTTGACTTAAACATTACTGTCTCGCTGGTATTTGTTCTAATTATGTTAATGCTACTGTTAGCAAGGTCAGTATAGTTTATAGGAACTGCCATCAGTGGTATACTTGCTGTGCTGGGGTGTAATTTGCTACAAATCCAACATTTCTCATATCCTGACTTCTGGGCATAAGCATATTTAAACTTCAGTAATAACATTTTTTTAGAAAATCCTTCATCCTTGTGTATTTTATTCTGTGAGGTAACCAAACTATTAGCCAGGATTACTGAAACAATAAAAAGATACATGTTGTCATTTGCCAACTGGCTCCTTTTTACAGTGAGAAGCGTGGATCCAGGTAGGTTTCCCTTCCAATTTCACTGAGGTTGCTGTAATCAATAGCACCTGGAAAGGACCTTCAAACCTTGGTTCCAGTGTCTTTCTGGTATGTTTCTTTACATACACATAGTCTCCTGGTTGTAGATCGTGAGTACCTGTGACAGAATTAGGGTCTGGAAGAGAAGAATACACACTCTTGTGGATTTTAGTCAGACGCTGTTGCAACTGTATTACATACGTAGTTAACCTATCACATTGCAATTGCATACTTTGAGGAAAATATAAACCTAATCTAGGTGCACTTCCAAACAGTATTTCATATGGGGATAACCCGGTTTTTCCTGTTGGGGTGTACCTAATAGAGAACAAAGCTAAGGGTAGGCACTCAGGCCATGGTTTGTTCAACTCCTGCATGGCCTATTGTATTTTCAGCTTGATTGTACCATTTACTCTTTCTACTGATCCTGAACTCTGTGGGTGGTAAGGAGTATGAAAACTTTGTTGAACCCCTAACATTGCCATCACATTTTGCATTATTTCTCCCGTGAAATGTGTCCCCCTATCTGATTCTATTGTTTCTGGGAGACCAAACCTAGGTATCAGCTCAGTAATCAGTTTCTTGGCGGTGGCTTTTGCCGTAGCTGATTTTACAGGATAACTTTCGGGCCAGCCTGAAAATAGGCAGATGCACACGAGAACAAATTCAAAGGGGCCGCTCTTAGGCATTTGTATGTAGTCAATCTGCAGTCTCTGAAAGGGATATTGGGCCCGGACCTGATGTTTACGTGGGGTTTTCACTCTCTGTCCTGGGTTATTAATCAGACAGATTTGGCATGCAGCACAGTAGTTCCTTGCAGTACTACTGAATCCAGGGGCTAGCCATCCTTGGCTTACAATCCTATACATAGAATTGGAGCTGACATGAGTGGGTAAGTGGACAGCCGCTGCCATTGCGGGGTATAGAGAAGCGGGTAGACATATTTTGTCTCCTTCTCTCCATACATTGTCAAGGCCTGGTGCAGCTCCCTCCTTAACCCAACGGTCCTTCTCAATAGCCCCTGCTTGTTCCTGTAGTTCGATTAGCTGCTGCCATGTGGTTTCGGGCATACTCACCTGTACCGTGGCTAAGGTCTCAGGGCTTACTTCCCCTAGAGCTGCCTTCTTTGCAGTTAAATCTGCAAATGCGTTTCCTTTTGCCTCAGTTGTTTTTGCGCTCGTGTGTGCCGCTATCTTCATGATGGCTACTCTTATAACCTTTTGAAGATTGTTCAGGACTCTTTTGATTCCTTCACCATGTTTAACAGGTGTGCCTGCTGCTGTAAGGTAACCTCTAGCTTTCCATATGTGGCCATAATCATGTGCAACTCCGTAGGCGTATGCGGAATCAGTGTAAATGTTCCCTTCTTGTCCCTCCAAGTGTTCTAGGGCTTTCTCTAGAGCGGTTAGTTCCGCTTCTTGTGCCGACATGTGTGCTGGTAGTGACTTTGCCTCAATTACCTGTGTGTCCGTTACCACAGCATAACCTGTGTGATATTTACCTTTGTCATCGGCAAATCTACTACCATCTATGTACAGTGTGTGTTCTGCATTTGCAATGGGTATGTCTGTGACATGTGGGAACCCCGTGGTTTCTTGTTCCATAAGTTGAAAACAATCGTGTTCATCAGATGTTATGTCCTGAAACGAAAGTGTGTCAGAATCCTGAGTATCTTGTGCTGTGTCTACACCATTATCATCATTACTCCCCCCTGTCAAATCTGTCTGTAATGGTAAAAGCTGTGCTAAGTTAAAAGAAGTGCATCGCTGAAAGGTAACATTGGGGGGTAGGAGCAAGGTGCATTGTAGACGCAGCTGCCTTGCCATTGATATGTGTTTTGGCTGGACCTGTGACAAGATGGCGTGTATGTCATGTGTGCTATGTACCACTACAGGATTGTCTAAGACAATTTCTGAGGATTTGTCAATGATAATTGACACTGCTGCAACTGCTCGTACACAGGACGGTGATCCTCTAGAGACAGGATCGAGAGCCGCCGAGAAGTATGCTACCGGCCTTTGTTTGATGTGTTGTTGTGTCAACACCCCTGTTGCGTGTCCCGTGATTTCAGCAATGTACAAATGAAATGTTTTGGTATAATCAGGGATCCCGATCGCAGGTGCCGAAATTAGTAACCTTTTTAAGGTGCTAAAAGATTCATGACCTGTTTCTGTGAGTACATAGGGTACTATTTTCAAGCAATCATATAATGGCTGCATCAGAGAACTGGCATGTGGTATCCATTGTCTACAATATGACACCATTCCCAGAAACATACGAAGTTGCTTAAAGTTGCGTGGGACATTCATTTGTCTTATGGCCTGGACTCGGTCTTCAGTGAGGTGTCGAGTACCCTGGGATATACAGTGGCCCAAAAAGACAACCTTTTTCTGACATACCTGTAACTTAGTTCTATTCACCTTGCACCCTTTTTCAGCCAGGAATTGTAACAATGATAGAGTGGCTTTTAAACAAGTATCGTTATCCGGACAACATAACAATAGGTCATCTACATATTGCAACAATACACAAGTGTCAGGTGGTAGCCATTCTCCTAACACTGTCTGCAGGGCTTGTGAGTATAGAGTTGGCGAATGCGCCATTCCTTGCGGTAGGCGTGTCCAGGTTAGCTGACGGTTTCGAAGGCGGAACGCGAACCATGGTTGACATTCCTCCGCCAGGGGTACAGAAAAGAAAGCATTTGCCAAGTCTACAACTGTAAATGAGGAGCTATCTGATGGTATTTCTGACAGTAAGGTATGCGGGTTCGGTACTAATGGCGTTATTGGGGCCAATATTTTGTTTATTGCCCTTAAGTCCTGTACCATCCTATACCTTATTGGGCCATCCCCCAATGTCTTTTTCTTAACTGGATACAATGGGGTATTGGCTGGTGATTGTATTTCTTTTAATGCTCCACTTTTAAGTAGAGCCTCCACTTGTAGTTCTATAGCTGCTTCCTGGGGCGCACTGGGTGGGTACTGTTTCTGCTGAGGGAGAACTGCTCCTGGAATCAGCTGTAGAGTAACCGGGGGTATGGGCAGAAGCCCAACGTCTGCTGGATGTGTTTCCCATAACCCTTCCGGAAGGCTAGACAGAATTTGGTCTATTTCCGGTGAGGGCGTATTGGACGGTTCTGGTTCTTCCTCCAAGCATTGTATTTTACTACAGATTTCTATACCCTCTGGGTCATCTCCTATTGCTAGGGTGACCATGCCATCTGGGTGATAAGTAATGTTCGCTCCTATTTTCTGAAGAATGTCTGCTCCTAATAAATTAGTGGGAGCTCCTCTGGAAATCAAAAAGCGTGACAAAAACATGTGATTTCCTATCTTTACTTTTAAAGGTTTAGTCAGCGGGGCATCAGTCAGGAGTCCGTCGTAACCACTTATGGGTATGGTGTCACGGGACGTCATGTGTGGAGGGACTACTGAATCAGACAACAGACTGCGTGACGCTCCTGTGTCAACCAAACAAGGAATATGTTTACCTTCCACCTTCATCAACATGTGGAGCATTTTGTTCTCTGATTCAGCTAGGACTGGGGCAAGTCATGCGGTCGGATCGTCCCTATCATTGGTACGCCTCTGTCTGTAGTCCCTCGTGTCTCTGTCCATGTTTCCTTCCTGTTCGTCTTTTATCCTTTTCCTACAGTCTCTTTTTATATGTCCCACCTTGTTGCAGTAATAACAGGTAAGAGGTTTACGGGAGGAATTCCCTCCTTCATTGACCCGGGCAACAGTGTTAACTCCCGGTGTCCTTCTGGGTTTAGTTTCTGCTAAATCAGCCTCTATGCCTTGTGCTTTCTGCAACAATGTTCCTCTGTCCCGTATGGCTCTCCATTCGGGAGTACATGCCTTCAGTTTGTCACCTATTTGGGGTACTAGTCCTTCCATAAACTGTCGATTGAAAGCCCTAATGGTGACGGGTAAGGCTAAATCTAGACCTTCGTCAGCCATCATGCTTTCCATGTTGAGGTAAAATTCTGTAACAGTCTGACCTGGGGCCTGTTTTATGGGCGCTGTCGAACCCCTTTCCTGCTGTTTCCCTTGGCAAAATTCTCGTAACTGAGCAATAAACAGGGGTCTAGAGTCTATATGACGGGGGTGTATTCCTGGTGGATCTGCCGCTGGATCCCCTTGTGGTCTATGTGGAGCAATTTCATTCATAAATTGATTAAACATCGTTAGTGTCATTTTATGTCTACACAAATCTTCCCCATCTTGCCAAGTTGCTTCATGTGTGTCTAGTAATTGTGTCACGAATCTACAGAATGCGGCAGGTTTTGCTACGGGATCAGGAGCATTCTGTATTAATGCCATAAGAGTGTCAGCCGACCAAGGTGTCCATGTCCTCAGAACGACTTGTCGGGTCACTGTAGGTGGCTGTCCTGCTTGACCCGCATTTGGATTATTTACTTGTATTACCCTAGTCCGACTATGGACTGGAGCTACGGGCTCTGGTCTTTGAGCGCCGCAATGCACACATTCCTGTGCCCAGTCTGGGTTCTGGGTACCGCATACTCGGCATACCCACCCTCTTCCTCTTAAGGAAGGATAAAGTTTTGGTCTTTCATTACCTGGTGTGGTGGTGTTATAAGGAGGTGGAGTATCTCCCGTATTTACCCTATCGCCGGGAGCAGAAGGAAGACTTTTGTGTCGGACCTTCATATCCCATCCACCCTTTTCCTGACAATACTCCCATCCCTCCTCTTCAGCCCTGTTGGAAACCTTAATTAAACATTGTATTTGTGATACCCATCTGTTCTGCAGGACCTCCCCCTGTCTGTCTCTCTTTATATTCTCCCAACCTTCTACACTTAGCCCATTTTCTCCATCCATTCCAAATTTCTTGAGAACCCTATTCGTGCCCTGTGCCTTATCCTTCCCATACAACATTGTAATTATGTCTTTAACAGCATAACATTTCTGAGATTCCTCCTGGGGTTTACCATGTGTCTGGCCCATTTTGACAGTCCTGCCTAGGTGGCGTTTGGATCACTTACTAAGTGTCTCGTTGCCTTCTCCTCCTAGGGTGCCAAAATACTAAAACTTTGTCCGGGGTATTTACTTTGAAACCGAACTACTTTATACCCCAACCAGACAATGAATGCGACTACTAATACAGCAGACACGACAATCACAATCATCACTTATAGGTGGCCAAACACATATGACTAGATCTCCGGGACTTTGTGGAGACCTTATTTCCTTCCCATTACCATGGAATCTCTCAGCATTCGTTTCTTATTCCTGCTTTATTGAGGCAGTCAGGACTTATACTTTCAACCCGTTTTTAGGCTCATGAATCAAAAAGCGTATATCAAACTTAAGTGTCTGACCCCCAAAGTACTCTTACGAGTTAAGGGCGCATTCCGTTACCCATTGGGATGATATATGTTTCAATTCACACCATACAAACAGGGCTTATCTCAGTCACAACAGACAGATGACAAGTAGACAGACAAGAAACAACGGTAACATAAGCCAAAATATTAAGTTCAAGACCCGCTTACTACAGAGGTTGGTGTTTACCTGAAGAACAATTCAGACAGATCAGGTGGGCACAAATCTAAGAAGCACAGAGTTTATAAGAAAATAAAGCTTTTCTTACCTGCGCAGGATTTGTCTGTGGTTCTTGATGTGCCCGGCCTCTTTGTTCCGTCCTTATGTTCGTTCGCCTCTTGTAGTTTCTTTCTGCGGGTCCCTGTTCGCGGCGCCAGAAATGTTAGGTGTGACCTCAACAAGTCACCTATTTGTCAGGTTATGTTACCGTTTCCCAATTGTTAGTTAGAGTTCTTATCTAAGCAAAGAGACACGGAGGTATTCAGTATTTCTGCTCAGAAGTCCGTGCTTAACTCTGACCCTGAGGCTCTTTATTACTTCTCTTTTATAGACAGAAAAGGGCAAGCATCAGCAATGTAAAAAAACAACAATTTGCAAAGAAAAGGCAATTCTCCAGGTGTTATCAGCTGATAAGACAATCTTCTGGGCGTAGACTGCTTTTTAGGGCTGATGCGGCCTCTTCTTATGCGTACGTGACTAAAGATGATGAGTCCTTATTTTACTGAGAAGGATAAAGAAAGACAAGTATTTAGTAAGACATACTGTCAACCATTTTGTTTCCACATACCTTAATCCTTACATACTCTAAATTGGAATTCCAATTCCAAGACAAAAATTCACATACACATAAAATTAAGCATTTCTCTCCATTAACCAGTTCCCTCTACCCAGGTGTCCATCTTATGAAACTGCGAACAGGGCGACCCAAGAACTGCCACTAACCACAGTCCATGAAGCAGAGACAGTCGTGGGAGAAGTGTTTAAACATGTTCTCCCTCCGATCATCGCTGCACTCTGAGAATCCTCACTGATCAACACAGAAACAGTCAGTCCATGAAGCTGCGACCCTAGTGCCTCAACGGAGATCCATGTCAGAATTCACACCCCCAAACCCACCAGCTCAGAGGTGGAGAATCGGGGAGCGATGAGGGAATCTGGGGGAATCCGAGGGGGAAGGAGGAAGATTCATAATCTCCCTCTACCTAACTCAGACCCCCCAAAACAGTAACCATGTCCCCCTGTCAGTGCATCCAGCAGCAATCTAATCACTGCCCAATAAACCAACATCTTGATGTCTCTATGAATCTCTGGCACCGTAATCCCGCAAAAGTCTCACGAGACCCCAGCACCAGGGCTGCTCATTGCACAACATGGGGTGCTTTCAACAAGGTTTCTAGCCTCCCGACCAGCTCTCTCTCTTTTTTTTACCCTCGGTTGAACCTTTTTTCCGTGCCCGTTGCCAAACAGGGATCTGCACTGATCTGCACATCCCACCAACCCACCTGTACTGACTCATTATAACTTCAGCAAACAACAATAAACAAATAATCAACAAACAGACACACAAACAAACAAACAAGGTAACAGGGTAAGTCTACACTAAAACATCCCTATTTTAACAACACCTTTTATCTGATAATCCAAATGAAACTAGCTGCGACACTTTAAAAATCCTTATTTTAAACAAAACTCTCTGTGTTAATTTCCTTACCTGCCCAAAACCTCCTATCCCGGCTGTCCTTTAACCACTTGCTTACTGGGCACTTAAACCCCCCTCAGTCCCAGACCAATTTTCAGCTTTCAGCGCTGATGCACTTTGAATGACAATTGCGCGGGCATACAACACTGTACCCAAATGAAATTTTTATCATTTTTTTGCCACAAATAGAGCTTTCTTTTGGTGGTATTTGATCACAGCTGGGAGTTTTATTTTTTGCTAAACAAACAAAAAAAGATGCAAAAAAAAAAAAATCATGTTTAATAGTTTGTTATAAAATTTTGCAAACAGGTCATTTTTCTCCTTCATTGAAGTGCGCTGATGAGGCGGCACTGATAGGCTGCACTGGTGGGTACTGATAGGCTGCATTGGTGGGCACTGATAGGCTGCATTGGTGAGCACTGATAGGCTGCACTGGTGGGCACTGATAGGCATAGTTAAGGCGGCACTAATAGGCACAGATAAGGTGGCACCGATGGGCACAGATAAGGCGGCACTGATGGGCAAAGATGGGCACAGATAAGATGGCACGGATGGGTGGCACAGATGGGTGGCACGGATGGGTGGCACTAAGGGGCACTGATAGGTACCACTGATAGATGGGACTGATGAGCACTGATAGGTGGCACTGATAGGTGGCTCTGATAGGTGGCACTGCTGGGCACTGATGGGCGGCACTGCTGGGCACTGATGGGCACTGATGGGCGGCACTGCTGGGCACAGATATGTGGCAGTGGGGTGCAGCACCTTTGTTGAGGCAGATTGTGGGCACTGCTGGGTGGCACTGTGGGCACTACTGGGTGGCACTGTGGGCACTGCTGGGTGGCACTATGGGCACTGCTGGGTGGCACTGACAGGGGGGACACATTTTTTATTCATGTGGCAAAGCAAGGGGCAGGTGGGCACTGGCAGGGGGCAGGTGGGCACTGGCAGGGCTGGCCGTGATCGGCTTTTTTTTTCTCCTCGCGCTGTCAGCGCGAGGAGGAATAATAGCCGATTACCGGCTCCGTTATATCACATGATCAGCTGTCATTGGCTGACAGCTGATCACGTGATAAGGGGTCGGGATCGACCCCTTGCACAGATCGGTGATCAGGCGAGTCTCATAGACTCGCCGATCACAGAGCGCGCCGCGTGAGCTCCTCAACGCCAATAGATTGTCCCCTTTAAATCTCAAAACCTAACTTCCCGTTTTTAAATGTACTTTCCTTCACTTTTTTTTCTTTCTCCTATGTCAGTTCTAAAATGGCTTTGAAACCCGGCTTGTATATAAAAAAAAACAATGCATTGAAAAACCTTTCAAAATGCACACCCTCCTTTTAATAAATAACTCAAATCTCTCCTTTACCTTCTTACTTCACTTACTTTACCCTCAACAAATGTAGGATGTTCTTAATTAACACCTTACTCACTTACTTAAATCTCATCACTCCTGGACATTCTTCCAAAATACCCTAGAGGCGATTCAGTTAGCATTGTGCGCTATACAAGTATTTCATTCATTCATTCACCTAACAAATCACTCCCTTCCACCTAACACATACATTTTACAACCTGCAAAAAATACCATTCCAATACCCTTCCAAGAGTTACCAAAACACATGTTAAACATGTGCAAACAAATTATGCACTTCTCAAGCAGAATCAAGCACCTATCATTCCAGAGCCAACATACTAGCAAAGGGGAGAAGTCATATTATTCATATACTATACCATTGTCTCTTCAAAGAATACCTTAGCAAACTAATATGAACATACATATAACAGTACCCTTTCCACGATACCTAAACATAACAAGGGAAATTTACTTCACTCTAATCTAATTTTCCCCTTTTGGGACATCATATAACAGTGAAAACAGGGGCTGCCTTACCCCATACAGCCCTGTATCCCACACAACACAACAGATATCTTATTACTTTAATGCAAATGCGATAGATTTTGGACTACTTTGTATGCAGTAGTTATGTGGTCCAGGTCAGTCTCAACTGTAGTTAGCATGCTTTTATATTGTACCACTTCTTTTTGGGCCAATTTTAAATTTTTAACATTTTCCTCCTGTGAGGCATTAACTATTTGATTAAGGATAGTTAATGTTTGTACCTGGTTCTGTAAAGCTGTATGCTCTTTTTCTCTCTCAGAAATTGTAATATTTTTCTTAAAGATTATATCTTCCAATTTCTGCATTTTAGCATTCATAGCCATGCAAGCCGCATACATGCCTGCTAAGGCTGGACTTTTGAGCTTATTTTTTTGGTTGTTTTAGCTTGTTCCTCAAATAACTCCTGGACATAAGTCCAAGGAGATGCTTTTAACTTAGCATCACAGGAAAATTCATTGCTCTTCTGTTTAAGAGTATAAGTTGCTACAAAACTTTATAGACAGGACATGGCAGCCATTACCAATCTATACAATGCACAATTTGTAAGCTATATGAATTTAACTGTTGCCCTGTACTATACAGTCACTTTGAGATTACCGTATAGGAGGGAAGAAAAAAAACAATAAACAAACTCAAATTAAATAAAAATGCAGAAAATACAGAAAAAATAAAACAATATTTTCAGCTCACAATAAAACACTCTTTTATATTAGTGGGGAAACACTAATTATACTTACTATAGCATTGAGCCTATAAAAGGAAAGATCCACTGCTCCAGGCTGATCCACCAAGAAACTGGCCGCTCCAAACAGATAGCGGTCCCAGGTGCAGGCTGATTGCACTAGCCAAATGAAAGAACCGAAAAAACTCTGGATAGCCACACTCCGGATCAGGTAGCTATGAGTAAGCGCTAATTTCAGCGTGAAACGCATCAGCATTCCCTGTTCTACATTCCCTTTGCTGTTGTGACTCGTATGATGTGAAGGTTTTTTAGTGGAAATAATAAAGGCACCACCTATTTTACCTGATCCGGAGTGCGGCTATCTAGAGTTTTTTCGGTTCTTTCAGCATTGAGCCTATACCCGCAATACAATACAGTGGGGATTGAAAGATTGGGCACCCCAGGTAAAAATGTGTATTAATGTGCATAACGAAGCCAAAGAAAGATGGAAAAATCTCCAAACGGCATCAAATTACAGAAATAAAAAATAGTGTAGCGCTTCTAAGGTGAAAAATATGTTGAAGGAATGCTCCTATAACAAAGAACATATAGATGTGTAAATAAACAAAATAAAGTCCAAAGAAATGGATGTAGGCTTCCGTGGAAGGACCGGCACAATGGTAGTCAGACCGTATCACAATACGAGGCAAATCTCATTAAACGGACATGTCCATGTACGACAGCTTGTCTGGAAACATTGGGAAAGAATAGATGGGTACTTCTTACCAGATCTGTTGGACTCACACAGTCATATGACGGTTGAGTCAATAAGGCTTGGGGTCACAATCTGGGACCGAGGAGTGGATCAAAGTGGGTTCATCAGCCTGGTGGAGAGACTTCAAAAGACCGTATATCCAAATGATGAATCTCACCGATGGAACTTCGGAATGGTTAAGAAATCCAACTCAGGTATAGCTCACTGCACTCCGATACTCCAAATACCCCAAATGGAGGGGAAGATATTTAAAGGGTTTAGACCAAAAAAGAAAAAAGAAAGAAAAAGCTCCACATGGTGCGGGTCAGGCGATAAAAAATAGTAATTTATTAAAAGTCAAAAGAGTAACAAATGACTTAGTGATCACAAAGCAATAAGGTAAAATTTAAAGTAAAAGCAATGTGGGGTGCCAACAGCTAGCCCGACGCGTTTCGACACATATGTCTTCGACAGGGGCATGTTGGGACCCACCACATTGCTAACAAATATATAGGGTGTCTAAAACAAATCCGCCTACAAAGGGGCGGGGGCTCCGCCTACAGGGGGGCGGAGGCTGTTGTCTCAGACAACCCATAAACAAATAAAATGAACAGTCTGATCAAATAAGGATAAACATGTTCAAACATAGTGACTACATACGGATATCATCCGAAGTATAACCCTCTTACTAATGAAAACAGTTACATTAGGTTTGATGACGGTAAACACTTAGTAAACAGTCATAATCATAAATGGATCACATATGTTAATCTAGACCTCCTAAGATCTCCAAGAGGGGCCAGTAGACAAATAAAGTCTATGCATGACTGCATCCAACACTGATGTGGTAAAAACAGCCATGCATTGTCATTACTGTATAAAGTATAAGAAATCATCACCTGGAAAGACTTGTTCCCATATGTGTTATGTCACCATAGATCCTAGCAGGCAGGGATGGTGATGTCTAATGGCGATCCGTCCTTATACTGGTTAGCTATATGTTACTCGTTTACTGGCGATGTGCAGCTAAAGGAAGTATCTGTGTCGTCATGGTGACTGTTGACACATAATATCCTATAGCACGAGAGTCCAATCAGGTGATCGGGGAACAGGGTCACGTGTAATGGGGCTGGGTAACCTCCACCAATCACCGAATTAATACATCACATGGCCAAACATGGGGGGGTCTAGGAGGGCCATACGTCAAGAGGATAGGAGGTGCTCGTGTAGGCGTAGAATGTAGTAGAGGGGAGGAACGTCCGAATTTGGCGCCAATTTGCCGCACAGTGTACGTCACCCGCCATAGGGCGTGGTGAGCGGCATCACGGCCAATCGGAACTGCCGAAAGCATGGCGATGCTGCGCATGCGTGTTAACGCAAAACGCAGTCACGTCACGTCATGCGCCTCAGAAGCCTCGTCGTACCCGGAACAAAAAAGGGGGGAGGCGTGGTCACGTCGCGTCGTACCGAACGACGGGTGGCAACGCGACCTAAGCAACCACAACGCGTCCCCCTAGGTACAAATCAAAGCGTTCGGAGGAAAGAACAAAACCCGAAAAGAGAAAAGGGGAGGGGAAACTTAACAAGCCTGTAGGCTGGTGCAATAGGAATGTCAGCAATAAGAATAAATGAATAAAATAAATAAATCGAATATTCTATACGTTCTAATTGCATGTTACTAGCAGAAAGGACCATGAGACTCCTAAGGCTTGGAAAATATATATGGGTACATTTACCAAATAACATATATCTCAGGTCATATAATTCAAAGAAGTTACCATATGGTCACACATGTCTAAATTAGAAATTAGAACATGGGACAGAGATTGGGGAAAAAAAGGGTGAACAATGTTAAAAATATGAAGAAAGATAACGTGCAGAAATGGCAACTCACAAACAATATGAGGTGTATGCCGTAAACATGGAAAGTACATAATTAATATGTGGACAAAAAGATATATCAGGAATGATAATAATGAACTTAATTAAAGTGGAAGGTGATTGTGAAGATCTGAAGTGAAAATTAAGCCTGATTAATAAAACTATTGATGTCCCAATCTGTGTTCATGCCAAAGGGGGAGTAGCACCTCAATTCATAGATCCAAAAAGTCTCGAGGCGCGACACCCCCCGTAGGCACGAATCTCCCCTCCAGCTCGGGACAAATTTGTCAATAATTTGAAAACGTGTACCCTTGGGATCCCTATTGTGTTTTTCGAGATAGTGTCTCGGGACTGTGTGCTTGTCACAGCCTTTTTTTATTTTACTGAGGTGTTCGTTAACTCTGATTGAGAAGTTGCGAATAGTGCGGCCAACATATTGTTGGTTGCATGGACAGGTGATCAAATAAACAATGTACCTGGTGGTACAAGTGGTAAAGTGTTTCATCATGTACCTACGTGAAGTGACTGTAGATGTAAAGGAATCGCTTTTTCCCTTGCCTAACATGTTGTGTATGCAGACGTTGCATTTTCTGCAGAAACAATCAGGGGCGGGGCCAAGATAGATACCAGGGAGATACCAATGGTGGCTATCAACATACCCCCCGTGATTATAGTAGAACCCGACGAGATGACAAATATAGCCATAGGAGGGATGACTATTCACACAGTACTCCCATTCGTACCTATAATCGTTACCTACCTCTTAGGGATGATGAAAACTTTGATTTCCAACGGGACCCTCCTCCCTATATGACATATAATGATGAGCCTCCATTCAGACCCCCATATAATCGCAATTATCCACCAGGGCCCTCCTATCATCAGGATTTTCACAGGGATACCCCTATCCGTGGAGGAAATCTAAAACCAAACGAGGCACCAGAGGGGGGAGGCGCATCCAGTACAAAAAGAAAGCGGACACAGTAGGTGCGGGTATTTTTAACCTTAGTTCAGCAATATTATCAACGAGTGAAAAACTTATTTTAGATAAGGGTCTTAAATTTGTCCCACCAAGAAAACTTAACAAATTCAATACATTCATTGACGTGCAGAAATTTATTCGGAAGTTACATATTCAGAGACACTTTTTGTCTTCACCTAGTAGTACTAACACGATCTCTGACCCCACATCTGTTAGACATTCCGGATTGAGCAATCCGTCTTTGTTCAATCCAGGTATTTTACCTCCATCGATCAACGTTTTTAAAAACCTTGTCTTAAATGATCTGGATAAATTGCCCATTAAAAAGGTACATCAAGACCCTTCTATAGCTCAGGGTCTCAAATCTTTATGCGAAAGAAAAAATCTTATCATCCGTCCTGCTGACAAGGGGGGTGGTCTAGTGGTACTAGACAAATCATGTTACATTGATGAAATGAACAGATTACTGAATGATGTTACCACTTATAGCCCTTTACCAGGTGACCCCACCTCCAAATATAAAAAAGAACTTACACAGATTATAGATGAAGGTTTTTCTTTAAACATCTTAAATAAAAAAGAGAGGGAATTCATGATTCCACTGGCACCACGCATCCCGACAATATACCAACTCCCCAAGATACACAAGGATTTGGTTAATCCACCAGGCCGCCCAATTGTTAGCGGTATAAATTCCATTACCTCGCGAATAGGGAAATACATAGATACTTACCTCCAGCCCTTAGTAAGGAATATACCATCCTACTTACAGGACACAGGTGACACAATCCGACTATTAGAGAACATACAATATCATGATGATCTTATTCTAGTCACAGCAGATGTGTCTGCGTTGTATACTTCTATTCCACAGGACCTAGGTCTAGGAGCTGTTGAACTATTTCTGTCTAGAGACTCTACACTCCCTGTGATACATAGAAATTTCCTTATGCAATTGTTGGAATTTGCCATGTCCCACAATTATTTTTGGTTTCAGGGCACCTTTTATACCCAGACCAGAGGGGTTGCCATGGGGGCAAAATACGCACCCAGCTTGGCCAATCTGTTTATGGCCCAGTGGGAGGAGGATGTCGTCTATGCCCTTGACAGGCCGGAACTGGTATTGTGGGCTAGGTATATAGACGACATCCTCCTCTTGTGGAGGGGCAGCCGGCCATCCCTGGATGACTTCATGGCAACCCTTAATACCAATGATCGTGGTATACAGTTGACTTTTGAGGCTAGCACAACTAACATTCATTTCCTGGACCTAGAAGTCACAGTCGTGCAGAAGCGCCTAGTCCTGAGAACCTTTTTTAAGCCAACGGACCGTAACGGATATATTCCCGTCGATAGTTGCCACCACCGTCAATGGCTCGGATCCATTCCACGGGGTCAATTTCTGAGGCTTAGGCGGAACTGCACGAGTACCAGTGACTTCATCTCTCAATCCTATATCATTCGCAAGAGGTTCTTAGACAAGGGCTATGATCCATGCGCCCTTGATGCTGACATCCAAACAGCCCTACATACTGATAGGGCTTCCCTTATCCAGAAAAAAGTTAAATCAAGAACCAATGATAAATTTAAATGGTCTTTCTTCACCACTTTCTCTACACAACACACTGAGATAAAGAGAATCATTAACAGGCACTGGAAGGTGTTGTCGGGTGATAAAATCCTAGGTGGAACCATTCCTGAGAAAGCTGGAATTATCTATAGGGGAGCCCGGTCGATACAGAATGATATCTCCCCCAACGTAATAGATATCCCTAAATCCATACAATTTTTCCCTCAGAGTAAGGGATATTTTCCATGCAGAAAATGCAACGTCTGCATACACAACATGTTAGGCAAGGGAAAAAGCGATTCCTTTACATCTACAGTCACTTCACGTAGGTACATGATGAAACACTTTACCACTTGTACCACCAGGTACATTGTTTATTTGATCACCTGTCCATGCAACCAACAATATGTTGGCCGCACTATTCGCAACTTCTCAATCAGAGTTAACGAACACCTCAGTAAAATCAAAAAAGGCTGTGACAAGCACACAGTCCCGAGACACTATCTCGAAAAACACAATAGGGATCCCAAGGGTACACGTTTTCAAATTATTGACAAATTTGTCCCGAGCTGGAGGGGAGATTCGTGCCTACGGGGGGTGTCGCGCCTCGAGACTTTTTGGATCTATGAATTGAGGTGCTACTCCCCCTTTGGCATGAACACAGATTGGGACATCAATAGTTTTATTAATCAGGCTTAATTTTCACTTCAGATCTTCACAATCACCTTCCACTTTAATTAAGTTCATTATTATCATTCCTGATATATCTTTTTGTCCACATATTAATTATGTACTTTCCATGTTTACGGCATACACCTCATATTGTTTGTGAGTTGCCATTTCTGCACGTTATCTTTCTTCATATTTTTAACATTGTTCACCCTTTTTTTCCCCAATCTCTGTCCCATGTTCTAATTTCTAATTTAGACATGTGTGACCATATGGTAACTTCTTTGAATTATATGACCTGAGATATATGTTATTTGGTAAATGTACCCATATATATTTTCCAAGCCTTAGGAGTCTCATGGTCCTTTCTGCTAGTAACATGCAATTATAACGTATAGAATATTCGATTTATTTATTTTATTCATTTATTCTTATTGCTGACATTCCTATTGCACCAGCCTACAGGCTTGTTAAGTTTCCCCTCCCCTTTTCTCTTTTCGGGTTTTGTTCTTTCCTCCGAATGCTTTGATTTGTACCTAGGGGGACGCGTTGTGGTTGCTTAGGTCGCGTTGCCACCCGTCGTTTGGTACGACGCGACGTGACCACGCCTCCCCCCTTTTTTGTTCCGGGTACGACGAGGCTTCTGAGGCGCATGACGTGACGTGACTGCGTTTTGCGTTAACACGCATGCGCAGCATCGCCATGCTTTCGGCAGTTCCGATTGGCCGTGATGCCGCTCACCACGCCCTATGGCGGGTGACGTACACTGTGCGGCAAATTGGCGCCAAATTCGGACGTTCCTCCCCTCTACTACATTCTACGCCTACACGAGCACCTCCTATCCTCTTAACGTATGGCCCTCCTAGCCCCCCCCATGTTTGGCCATGTGATGTATTCATTCGGTGATTGGTGGAGGTTACCCAGCCCCATTACACGTGACCCTGTTCCCCGATCACCTGATTGGACTCTCGTGCTATAGGATATTATGTGTCAACAGTCACCATGACGACACAGATACTTCCTTTAGCTGCACATCGCCAGTAAACGAGTAACATATAGCTAACCAGTATAAGGACGGATCGCCATTAGACATCACCATCCCTGCCTGCTAGGATCTATGGTGACATAACACATATGGGAACAAGTCTTTCCAGGTGATGATTTCTTATACTTTATACAGTAATGACAATGCATGGCTGTTTTTACCACATCAGTGTTGGATGCAGTCATGCATAGACTTTATTTGTCTACTGGCCCCTCTTGGAGATCTTAGGAGGTCTAGATTAACATATGTGATCCATTTATGATTATGACTGTTTACTAAGTGTTTACCGTCATCAAACCTAATGTAACTGTTTTCATTAGTAAGAGGGTTATACTTCGGATGATATCCGTATGTAGTCACTATGTTTGAACATGTTTATCCTTATTTGATCAGACTGTTCATTTTATTTGTTTATGGGTTGTCTGAGACAACAGCCTCCGCCCCCCTGTAGGCGGAGCCCCCGCCCCTTTGTAGGCGGATTTGTTTTAGACACCCTATATATTTGTTAGCAATGTGGTGGGTCCCAACATGCCCCTGTCGAAGACATATGTGTCGAAACGCGTCGGGCTAGCTGTTGGCACCCCACATTGCTTTTACTTTAAATTTTACCTTATTGCTTTGTGATCACTAAGTCATTTGTTACTCTTTTGACTTTTAATAAATTACTATTTTTTATCGCCTGACCCGCACCATGTGGAGCTTTTTCTTTCTTTTTTCTTTTTTGGTCTAAACCCTTTAAATATCTTCCCCTCCATTTGGGGTATTTGGAGTATCGGAGTGCAGTGAGCTATACCTGAGTTGGATTTCTTAACCATTCCGAAGTTCCATCGGTGAGATTCATCATTTGGATATACGGTCTTTTGAAGTCTCTCCACCAGGCTGATGAACCCACTTTGATCCACTCCTCGGTCCCAGATTGTGACCCCAAGCCTTATTGACTCAACCGTCATATGACTGTGTGAGTCCAACAGATCTGGTAAGAAGTACCCATCTATTCTTTCCCAATGTTTCCAGACAAGCTGTCGTACATGGACATGTCCGTTTAATGAGATTTGCCTCGTATTATGATACGGTCTGACTACCATTGTGCCGGTCCTTCCACGGAAGCCTACATCCATTTCTTTGGACTTTATTTTGTTTATTTACACATCTATATGTTCTTTGTTATAGGAGCATTCCTTCAACATATTTTTCACCTTAGAAGCGCTACACTATTTTTTATTTCTGTTTGTTGAACTTTGTTTGTTTGAGTGTTGGCTGCTGTACTTTTTCACGTATATTTGATCTTAGCGCAGTTGGCTGCTGTGCTTTTTATGTATATTTGATTTTAGCGCAGTGTTTTCCCCTATCCCTACTTCTTTTTTGTGACTCATTATTCACTGCAGCTTCCTTTCTTTTTATTACTCTTAAATGGATATTTTTGAATATAGAACTTCTAGATCCCTCAACACAGAGGGCGTTTTCACATCTAATTCCACTAACACTGAGGTCAGTGGTCTCTTTATTAGACTCAAAAATGTGATGGTCTCAGAGGTTCATCTCCAATGGGACATCGCCTTTTTGAGGCAATATACTAAAGAGAAGATGGTCCCTCGGGGATTACGTTGGGATATACACCCCCAACAAGGAGAGGTGGAGTTTGACGTTTGGTTCAACTATTTCAATGATATGGGTATCAAACTGTTGAATTTCTTGATTGATAGAAAACAGGCTAGGTTACCCTTCATTGACAAAGAAATCAAAGATATTAAAGAAAAACTCACACCAGCATTAGGCACACCGGAATATAATACGTTATCCTCTAACCTAAAAAACCATCTAGAGAAAGAGGAAAAAGATCAACGTACCAAAAAACAAAAGAAGTATAATCGTGATGTTAATGATTATAAATCGAATTCTGTCTTTAATTGGCAGAAAAAAATTGCCTCTGAACCAGGCAACAACCCAACATTAGACAATATGCAGCCTGAAGCTATGGAGATGGAAAGAAGGTTGATCTATGAACCTCCACCACCCCAGCCCAGGCCTACGGGTCCCCTTAGAACAAATGACTATGGATTTAGATCCCCTGCCCAAGCTCAACACCCCAACCATCAAGGTAAAGGTTCTAAACCCCGAAACAAGGGTAGAGGCAGAAACAATCAGGGGCGGGGCCAAGATAGATACCAGGGAGATACCAATGGTGGCTATCAACATACCCCCCGTGATTATAGTAGAACCCGACGAGATGACAAATATAGCCATAGGAGGGATGACTATTCACACAGCACTCCCATTCGTACCTATAATCGTTACCTACCTCTTAGGGATGATGAAAACTTTGATTTCCAACGGGACCCTCCTCCCTATATGACATATAATGATGAGCCTCCATTCAGACCCCCATATAATCGCAATTATCCACCAGGGCCCTCCTATCATCAGGATTTTCACAGGGATACCCCTATCCGTGGAGGAAATCTAAAACCAAACGAGGCACCAGAGGGGGGAGGCGCATCCAGTACAAAAAGAAAGCGGACACAGTAGGTGCGGGTATTTTTAACCTTAGTTCAGCAATATTATCAACGAGTGAAAAACTTATTTTAGATAAGGGTCTTAAATTTGTCCCACCAAGAAAACTTAACAAATTCAATACATTCATTGACGTGCAGAAATTTATTCGGAAGTTACATATTCAGAGACACTTTTTGTCTTCACCTAGTAGTACTAACACGATCTCTGACCCCACATCTGTTAGACATTCCGGATTGAGCAATCCGTCTTTGTTCAATCCAGGTATTTTACCTCCATCGATCAACGTTTTTAAAAACCTTGTCTTAAATGATCTGGATAAATTGCCCATTAAAAAGGTACATCAAGACCCTTCTATAGCTCAGGGTCTCAAATCTTTATGCGAAAGAAAAAATCTTATCATCCGTCCTGCTGACAAGGGGGGTGGTCTAGTGGTACTAGACAAATCATGTTACATTGATGAAATGAACAGATTACTGAATGATGTTACCACTTATAGCCCTTTACCAGGTGACCCCACCTCCAAATATAAAAAAGAACTTACACAGATTATAGATGAAGGTTTTTCTTTAAACATCTTAAATAAAAAAGAGAGGGAATTCATGATTCCACTGGCACCACGCATCCCGACAATATACCAACTCCCCAAGATACACAAGGATTTGGTTAATCCACCAGGCCGCCCAATTGTTAGCGGTATAAATTCCATTACCTCGCGAATAGGGAAATACATAGATACTTACCTCCAGCCCTTAGTAAGGAATATACCATCCTACTTACAGGACACAGGTGACACAATCCGACTATTAGAGAACATACAATATCATGATGATCTTATTCTAGTCACAGCAGATGTGTCTGCGTTGTATACTTCTATTCCACAGGACCTAGGTCTAGGAGCTGTTGAACTATTTCTGTCTAGAGACTCTACACTCCCTGTGATACATAGAAATTTCCTTATGCAATTGTTGGAATTTGCCATGTCCCACAATTATTTTTGGTTTCAGGGCACCTTTTATACCCAGACCAGAGGGGTTGCCATGGGGGCAAAATACGCACCCAGCTTGGCCAATCTGTTTATGGCCCAGTGGGAGGAGGATGTCGTCTATGCCCTTGACAGGCCGGAACTGGTATTGTGGGCTAGGTATATAGACGACATCCTCCTCTTGTGGAGGGGCAGCCGGCCATCCCTGGATGACTTCATGGCAACCCTTAATACCAATGATCGTGGTATACAGTTGACTTTTGAGGCTAGCACAACTAACATTCATTTCCTGGACCTAGAAGTCACAGTCGTGCAGAAACGCCTAGTCCTGAGAACCTTTTTTAAGCCAACGGACCGTAACGGATATATTCCCGTCGATAGTTGCCACCACCGTCAATGGCTCGGATCCATTCCACGGGGTCAATTTCTGAGGCTTAGGCGGAACTGCACGAGTACCAGTGACTTCATCTCTCAATCCTATATCATTCGCAAGAGGTTCTTAGACAAGGGCTATGATCCATGCGCCCTTGATGCTGACATCCAAACAGCCCTACATACTGATAGGGCTTCCCTTATCCAGAAAAAAGTTAAATCAAGAACCAATGATAAATTTAAATGGTCTTTCTTCACCACTTTCTCTACACAACACACTGAGATAAAGAGAATCATTAACAGGCACTGGAAGGTGTTGTCGGGTGATAAAATCCTAGGTGGAACCATTCCTGAGAAAGCTGGAATTATCTATAGGGGGGCCCGGTCGATACAGAATGATATCTCCCCCAACGTAATAGATATCCCTAAATCCATACAATTTTTCCCTCAGAGTAAGGGATATTTTCCATGCAGAAAATGCAACGTCTGCATACACAACATGTTAGGCAAGGGAAAAAGCGATTCCTTTACATCTACAGTCACTTCACGTAGGTACATGATGAAACACTTTACCACTTGTACCACCAGGTACATTGTTTATTTGATCACCTGTCCATGCAACCAACAATATGTTGGCCGCACTATTCGCAACTTCTCAATCAGAGTTAACGAACACCTCAGTAAAATCAAAAAAGGCTGTGACAAGCACACAGTCCCGAGACACTATCTCGAAAAACACAATAGGGATCCCAAGGGTACACGTTTTCAAATTATTGACAAATTTGTCCCGAGCTGGAGGGGAGATTCGTGCCTACGGGGGGTGTCGCGCCTCGAGACTTTTTGGATCTATGAATTGAGGTGCTACTCCCCCTTTGGCATGAACACAGATTGGGACATCAATAGTTTTATTAATCAGGCTTAATTTTCACTTCAGATCTTCACAATCACCTTCCACTTTAATTAAGTTCATTATTATCATTCCTGATATATCTTTTTGTCCACATATTAATTATGTACTTTCCATGTTTACGGCATACACCTCATATTGTTTGTGAGTTGCCATTTCTGCACGTTATCTTTCTTCATATTTTTAACATTGTTCACCCTTTTTTTCCCCAATCTCTGTCCCATGTTCTAATTTCTAATTTAGACATGTGGGACCATATGGTAACTTCTTTGAATTATATGACCTGAGATATATGTTATTTGGTAAATGTACCCATATATATTTTCCAAGCCTTAGGAGTCTCATGGTCCTTTCTGCTAGTAACATGCAATTAGAACGTATAGAATATTCGATTTATTTATTTTATTCATTTATTCTTATTGCTGACATTCCTATTGCACCAGCCTACAGGCTTGTTAAGTTTCCCCTCCCCTTTTCTCTTTTCGGGTTTTGTTCTTTCCTCCGAATGCTTTGATTTGTACCTAGGGGGACGCGTTGTGGTTGCTTAGGTCGCGTTGCCACCCGTCGTTCGGTACGACGCGACGTGACCACGCCTCCCCCCTTTTTTGTTCCGGGTACGACGAGGCTTCTGAGGCGCATGACGTGACGTGACTGCGTTTTGCGTTAACACGCATGCGCAGCATCGCCATGCTTTCGGCAGTTCCGATTGGCCGTGATGCCGCTCACCACGCCCTATGGCGGGTGACGTACACTGTGCGGCAAATTGGCGCCAAATTCGGACGTTCCTCCCCTCTACTACATTCTACGCCTACACGAGCACCTCCTATCCTCTTGACGTATGGCCCTCCTAGCCCCCCCATGTTTGGCCATGTGATGTATTCATTCGGTGATTGGTGGAGGTTACCCAGCCCCATTACACGTGACCCTGTTCCCCGATCACCTGATTGGACTCTCGTGCTATAGGATATTATGTGTCAACAGTCACCATGACGACACAGATACTTCCTTTAGCTGCACATCGCCAGTAAACGAGTAACATATAGCTAACCAGTATAAGGACGGATCGCCATTAGACATCACCATCCCTGCCTGCTAGGATCTATGGTGACATAACACATATGGGAACAAGTCTTTCCAGGTGATGATTTCTTATACTTTATACAGTAATGACAATGCATGGCTGTTTTTACCACATCAGTGTTGGATGCAGTCATGCATAGACTTTATTTGTCTACTGGCCCCTCTTGGAGATCTTAGGAGGTCTAGATTAACATATGTGATCCATTTATGATTATGACTGTTTACTAAGTGTTTACTGTCATCAAACCTAATGTAACTGTTTTCATTAGTAAGAGGGTTATACTTCGGATGATATCCGTATGTAGTCACTATGTTTGAACATGTTTATCCTTATTTGATCAGACTGTTCATTTTATTTGTTTATGGGTTGTCTGAGACAACAGCCTCCGCCCCCCTGTAGGCGGAGCCCCCGCCCCTTTGTAGGCGGATTTGTTTTAGACACCCTATATATTTGTTAGCAATGTGGTGGGTCCCAACATGCCCCTGTCGAAGACATATGTGTCGAAACGCGTCGGGCTAGCTGTTGGCACCCCACATTGCTTTTACTTTAAATTTTACCTTATTGCTTTGTGATCACTAAGTCATTTGTTACTCTTTTGACTTTTAATAAATTACTATTTTTTATCGCCTGACCCGCACCATGTGGAGCTTTTTCTTTCTTTTTTCTTTTTTGGTCTAAACCCTTTAAATATCTTCCCCTCCATTTGGGGTATTTGGAGTATCGGAGTGCAGTGAGCTATACCTGAGTTGGATTTCTTAACCATTCCAAAGTTCCATCGGTGAGATTCATCATTTGGATATACGGTCTTTTGAAGTCTCTCCACCAGGCTGATGAACCCACTTTGATCCACTCCTCGGTCCCAGATTGTGACCCCAAGCCTTATTGACTCAACCGTCATATGACTGTGTGAGTCCAACAGATCTGGTAAGAAGTACCCATCTATTCTTTCCCAATGTTTCCAGACAAGCTGTCGTACATGGACATGTCCGTTTAATGAGATTTGCCTCGTATTGTGATACGGTCTGACTACCATTGTGCCGGTCCTTCCACGGAAGCCTACATCCATTTCTTTGGACTTTATTTTGTTTATTTACACATCTATATGTTCTTTGTTATAGGAGCATTCCTTCAACATATTTTTCACCTTAGAAGCGCTACACTATTTTTTATTTCTGTTTGTTGAACTTTGTTTGTTTGAGTGTTGGCTGCTGTACTTTTTCACGTATATTTGATCTTAGCGCAGTTGGCTGCTGTGCTTTTTATGTATATTTGATTTTAGCGCAGTGTTTTCCCCTATCCCGGCATCAAATTACAGATTAGACATTCTTATAATATATCAAAACAAGTTAGATTTTATTTCCATCATTTACACTTTCAAAATTACAGAAAACAAAAAAATGGCATCTGCAAAAGTTTGGGCACCCTGCAGAGTTAATATCTTGTACTGCCCCCTTTGGCAAGTATCCCAGCTTGTAAACGCTTTTTGTAACCAGCCAAGAGTCTTTCAAGTCTTGTTTGAGGTATCTTTACCCATTCTTCCTTACAAAAGTGTTCCAGTTCTTTGAGATTTCTGGGCTGTCTGTCACGCACTGCCCTTTTAAGGTCTATCCATAGATTTTCAATAATGTTGAGGTCAGGAGATTGTGAAGGCCATGGCAAAACCTTCAGTTTACGCCTCTTGATGTAATCCCCTCTGGATTTTGAGGTGTGTTTAGGATCATTATCCATTTGTAGAAGCCATCCTCTCTTTAACTTCAGCTTTTTCACAGATGGCATCAACTTACCATCGAAAATTTGCTGAAATTGTATTGAATCCATTTTTCCTTCTACTCGTGAAATGTTCCCTGTGCCACTGGCTGCAATACAACCCCAAAGCATGGTTGATCCACCCCCATGCTTAACAGTTGGACAGAGGTTCTTTTCATTAAATTCTGTACCCTTTCTTCTCCAAACGTACCTTTGCTCATTCCGGCCAAAAAGTTCTATTTTAACCTCATCAGTCCACAGAACTTGTTTCCAAAATGCCTCAGGCTTGTCTATATGTTCATTTGCAAAGTTCAAACGCTGATTTTTGTGGTGAGGACGTAGAAGAGGTTTTCTTCTGATGACTCTTCCATGAAGACCATATTTGTACAAGTATCTCTTTATAGTGGAATAGTGTACCACAACTTCAGTGTCTGCCAGATCTTTCTGGAGGGATCGTGCAGTCAAACGTGGGTTTTGAATTGCTTTTCTCACAATCCTGCGAGCTGTTCTGTCTGATATTTTTCTTGGTCTTCCAGATCTTGCTTTAACTTCCACTGTTCCTGATGACTGCCATTTCTTAATTACATTCCGAACAGAGGATATTGACATCTGAAAACGCTTTGCTATCTTCTTATAGCCTTCTCCAGCTTTGTGAGAGTCAACTTTTTTCAGTTTCAGTTTTCTAGACAACTCCTCAGAAGAACCCATGGTGCTGATTGTTGGGGCAAGGTCAGATGAGTCTGGCCATTTAAAACCTTTGAGATTGACATGACCTGGTCTTCCCAGATGATGATTGAGAACAATCAATGACACTGGCAGGTCTCAGCTTTGCAAAGGGGACAGTGCATTCTATAAATTCTGCAGGGTGCCCAAACTTTTGCAGACGCCATTTTTTTTGTTTTCTGTAATTTTGAAAGTGTAAATGATGGAAATAAAATCTAACTTTTTTTTTACATATTATAAGAATGTCTAATCTGTAATTTGATGCCATTTGGAGATTTTTCCATCTTTCCTTGGCTTTGTTAATTTTTACCTGGGGTGCCCAAACTTTCAATCCCCACTGTAGACCCAGGGGACAATAGAAACAAGAGCTTTGAGAGTGTGTTCCGTAAGCCCCCAAGAATCAATGCGGGTGAATACCCCTCTAGGCTGACAATAGTAAGGTAAACACAGCCTTGTTTACACCAGTATTTGTAAAGCCGCGTACACACGGGCGGACTGTATGGCCAACTTAGTCCGTCAGACAATCAGACAAACAGTCCGTCCTACTTTCGAATGAACGGACTTGACCACACACGATGAACAAACAGTCCGTTGAAAGCTTGCGCGATGACGTGTACAGCACGTACGACGGGACTATAAATAGGACGTCCAATACACAGCAATGCAACCTTCCGCCGTGTAAATCCTTTCTGAGCATGCGCCATACTTAGTCCGTCCAACTAGCCTACTCACGAGCGGACTGTCCGCTGAAACCAAAGTTGGACGGACAATATTACGGAAATTCCGAAATACTTAGTCCGCCAGACTGCACGCTGAAAAAGTCCGCTGAAGCCCACACACGACAGTTGGACAGACAGTCCGCCCCTGTGTACGCGGCTTAACACTCAATTCAGTAATAAAAAAACAACAACAATAAAAAAACTTTTGCAAGGTCAAATATACTATGCTCAGTGTACCTTATTTTACACTAATAATAATCTTTCTCAGAAATGAGCTTCAGTAGCAAAACTTGCACAGTTTTGTACTTAAACAGGCAACAATGAGAATATTACTGCTCGTAAATTCCCATCGTTAAAAAATAAATAAAACAAACACAACTAAAAAGAAAAATCTAATTCTTTTGTAAGTTAGTTTAAATGTCCCTTAGCAATATTATTCCTTTAGTGGTCATACAATTTAAAGTGGTTTGGTACCTAAAAATGAAAGTTCATGTTATTAAAATCAACAGTTAGCATACTTACCTAAACGAACCCTGAAAAAAAATATTATTTACTTACCTTTTATTTCTGATGTTTCAGCTGACTTCCGGGTTCTCCTCCCGTGGGAGTAGGGGTGGCTATCGTCCTCGCAATGGTCCCTGGGAAATTTCCCAAGAATCCATGGGGGACATTGAAATTGCGAAATCTCGCGAGATTTCGTTCGGACGCCGGTCACGTGACGAGGGCGTGTACGAATTTGCCATTTTTAAAGTGGGCAGGCAGCTGTATCTGCCATTACACACGAGGTAGCAAGCAAACAAGTGATTGCTTCTGTGGGTTCATTTTCATTCATTCTTTGTTCTCTGTGCTGTGTGGTTTTCGTTGCCTTGACAATGGGGCGGGAACTTCCTGGAGTTTTTCTTTCCTTGTCACTGCTCTCACTGAGCATGTGCAAGATGGAGCGGAGCATGCTGGGAGCCAGACGTCATCATATACCAGGAAGTAAATGCCTGTGGGCTTCAGACGCCCACAGTTAAAATGGAAAATGCCAGAGTAGGTTTTTATAAGTCATCCTGAAGAAAAGATTCGTCGCGCCGGGGGTCAAATAAACGCCGGACGTGGATGCCAATCGAAGCTAGCACTCACCCACCAGTGAGACAGGTAAGAAAAAAATAAAAAAAGAGCGGAATCCCACTTTAAATAACAACCCAACCTATGAACATGTTTTAAAAACAAGCACATTTTTGAAATACAGCATAGAACTAAACCAGTGACAAAAAAAAAAATTATAATTTTTTTATATAAATAAAAAAAAAAATCTAAGAAAAATAAAAATAAAATCCAATAAATTGTCAAAAAAAATATATGCTGAAGTTAATATATATGTAGTAGTTCTTGGCGAGAAAATTTAATAGGTGGGGCACCTCATCCCCAATTATAGATAGAAAATATGGGTATAGGGAGGGTGGGATTATTACGGTGCCGATTTAAATATAGAGTTATATCATAAAGTACCCAATATCCCAAAATAATAAATATTGTACATAAGGGGATTTTTATAAATACAACAAAGCTTTATTGAAAAAACATAAAAAAAAAATACACAATATTCTGTGCAAAGCCAGTTATTTTTAACAGACATATTGGTCACCAGTGGGGGTTGTTGGGCAGTGTGTTATTCTGTAATTTTATGTAAATAATCATGTATTGTCTGTTATTATTTCTAGTTATTATTCATTCTTCTTTGGGTCAAAGAATTTATTCCCCTGAAGAAGCCACGAATTTGGGGAAACATGTCGGGATTCTCTTGACCAACAACTTAAATTGAATGGATTGAATTTTTATCTATGTATTCTGGTATTTCCTGTAAAAATATCTGGCTTTGCACAGAATATTGTGTATTTTTTTTAAAAAAATGTTTTTTCAATAAAGCTTTGTTGTATTTATAAAAATCCCCTTATGTACAATATTTATAATTTTGGGATATTGGGTACTTTATGATATAACTCTATATTTAAATCGGCACCGTAATAATCCCACCCTCCCTATACCCATATTTTCTATAAATCAAAATGATGTCAATAAAATTATCAATTTAATGTTTGATGTGTTTCCATGTATGATTTGTAATTATATATGTACATGGGAGCAGCATTATTTGTTCACAGCATACTAAGGCTGTTTCCTGCTTTGCAATGCTACACTATGGTTGTGCAATACTGCTCCTTCTTACAATGGATGTCTATGATAGAGATGGCCTTTCGGTTTGCCCGGCGGTCAGTTTGCGGCGAATTTTGCGTGTTCGCGATTCGCCAAACCGGCGGACTTTTGCCGCTGTTCGCCCGGCGGACATATGCATTTACAGTGTGAAAGAACTTTGACCCATGATGACACATCCATCATGGGGTACAGGACAGCCAATTGAGACATTTCAGCACATGAACAATTGGACATTCCCCCTACCTTATAAATAGACCTGATCTGGCGGCCATTTTACATTCTGTCTTATGTCAGTGTAGGGACAGGACGCTGTGTGGAGCAGGGAAAGACTGTAGTGACATAAATCACTAGCTATTAGGTCCACAAAAGTCCTTTTAAGGACTGGTATAGGTGTAGTACAGTATATAGGGTTTGGTGCACTGCTGTGCTGGTGATTGCAGCTGTCTTTTGTCAGTGTAGGGACAGGACGCTGTGTGGAGCAGGGACAGTCAGATTAATCACTAGCTAGCTATTAATATTAGGTCCACAAAGGTCCTTTTAAGGACTGGTATAGGTGTACAGTATATAGGGTGCTGGTGCACTGCTACAGACTGCTGCCCGATTCTGCAGCTGTCTTTTATCAGTGTAGGGACTGAGGGACAGTCTGCAAATCACTAGCTACTAGGTCCATAAAGGTCCTTTTAAGGACTGCTATAGGTGTACAATATATAGGGTTGTGGTGTACTGCTGCTGACTGCTGCCCGATTCTGCTGCTGTCTTTTATCAGTGTTGGGACTGAGAGACAGTCTGCAAATCACTAGCTACTAGGTCCACAAAGGTCCTTTTAAGGACTGGTATAGGTGTGCAATATATAGGGTTGTGGTGCACTGCTGTGCTGCAGATTACTGCTCATTTCTTCAGCAGTCTTTTATCAGTGTATGGACTGAGGGACAGTCTGCAAATCACTAGCCAATAGGTCCACAATGGTCCTTTTAAGGACTGGTATAGGTGTACAGTATATAGGGTTGTGGTGCACTGCTGTGCTGCAGATTACTGCTCGTTTCTGCAGCAGTCTTTTATCAGTGTAGGGACTGAGGGACAGTCTGTAAATCACTAGCTACTAGGCCCACAAAGGTCCTTTTAAGGACTAGTATAGGTGTACAGTATATAGGGTTGTGGTCCACTGCTGCTTACTGCTGCCCAATTCTGCAGTTGTCTTTTATCAGTGTAGGGACTGAGGGACAGTCTGCAAATCACTAGCTACTAGGTCCACAAAGGTCCTTTTAAGGACTGGTATAGGTGTTCAGTATATAGGGTTGTAGTGCACTGCTGTGCTGCAGATTGCTGCCTGATTCTGCAGCTGTCTTTTATCAGTGTAGGGAATGAGGGACAGTCTGCAAATCACTAGCTACTAGGTCCACAAAGGTCCTTTTAAGGACTGGTATAGGTGTACTATTTGGTGTATATTAAAAAATATAAAATACTTGCACATATAGAAAGCATAGTATAGTGAATTTCCACTGTACAGCATTGTGACTGCTGAGTGGTTCTGCAGCAATACTGCAAAGAGTGACAAACGCAATAAAAAAAATGTATTATAACTGGTGTGATAGACCAGTGGCCCCCAAAAATGAAAGATTAAAGCGGGGTGTTATATACCTTCTTCCACATACATACTACACTTCTCTAGAGACTTTTGTCACAGGGTCATTTAAAAGATGACAGGCAGAGGAAGAGGCAGGCCCTTCTGCAGGGGTGGTATGGGTAGGGCAGGAGCAACAGGCTTGAGCCAAAGTGGCAAATTGCAGAAGGTGCATGCGATTACATCAAAGGACGCACCAGACTTGGTTGAGTGGCTCACTCAACCTTACTCTTCTGCACCCTCCTCATTCTCTCGATCTGCACCCTCTTCTTCACTTTCTGCTGTGTGCACCCCCAAAGACACTACCACCAACACCAGCACTACCTTCCGCTTGAGTCAATAGGAATTATTTTCTGATCCATAGACATTTCCGATGTGCAGCCACTCTTGGCATTGGATCAGGAAGAGGAGGTATCAACAACTGCCACTCAGCAGTCTGACGACAGTACCCAGATCAGCCCAAGGAAGAGGTTGGTCCCCGCTGTTGCTGCCTACTCCGAGATCTCTAATTATAGCGGTGGGGAAGGTGACGTTGATGATGACGTTTCTAGTGATGTCACATGGATTCCCACAAGAGAGGAAGAGTAGGGGAGTTCAGAGGGAGATTTGGACCAGCAGATAGGGAGGAGAAGCAGGAAGAACTTACATTGCACAGGAGGGACAAAGCAGACTGCTAATGTATCAGGAGCGAGGCATCAACCGCTCCGCAGTGTGGGCTTTTTTTAACGTGTCCGCTGCTGACAATAGTGTTGCCATATGCAATCTTTGCAGTCAATGCATAAGTCGTGGTAAAACCCAACACTCACCTAGGGATGACTGCCTTAAGAAGGCACATGAGCTGCCATCACCGAGCCCAGTGGAAGCAACGGAACACACAAAGTCACACTCTCACCGTCCAGCCTCGTCTTCTACTTCTCCTTCTCCTCTCTCCTCACAATTGTCCTCCACTCCACCTTCTATCATGCCATCCTCACGTTTTTCTGGAAAAAGGCAGGCTTTCCGTGGGCCAAATGTTTGAGCCTAAAAAAATGATGACACCGGATAACCCTCTTGCCCAACGGTTGACGGCTGGCTTGTCAGAAGTGATAGCCCGCCAACTACTGCCAACTACTGCCATATAAACTGGTGGACTCGGAGGACTTTCAAAAATGTGTGGCCATTGGAACACCACAATGAAAGGTCCCAGGAAGGAAGTATTTCTCACAGAAGGGCATCCCAGAGCTATATGGCCATGTTCAGCGGCAAGTGAATGTATCTCTGGCACACAGTGTCAGTGCCAAGATACATCTGACCACAGACACATGGTCTAGCAAACATGGGCAGGGAAGGTATATCACTTTTACTGTCCACTGGGTGAACCTTCTGACGGCCGTCAAGCATGTAATCCATGGCACCCGTGTAGATTTGGTTTTACCGCCAAGGATTGCATGCAGGCCTGCCTCTTCTTCTCCTCCTCCTACTCCATCCTCCTCCCTCTCCTCCTCGGCTGACTCCTCCTTTTCCACTGCTAGCTCCCCAGAACCTATTCGACATGCCAGGTGAGACGTTGCCATGCTGTGCTGCGTCTGTTTTGCCTGGAAGCCAAGAGCCACGCTGGCCCTGCACTCCTTTCAGCTTTGCGTTCACAGGCAGATCAGTGGCTAACACTGCTCAATTTGACAGTTGGTAATTTGGTGTGTGACAACAGTGCCAATCTGCTTAGTGCATTGAAACAGGGCAAAATTACGCACGTGCCATGTATGGTACACGTCTTAAACTTGGTCGTGCAGCGGTTTGTTGTCAAATACCCTGGGGTCCAGGACATCTTGCGGCAGGCAAGGAAAATCTCGTCCCATTTCAGAAGATCTTACACGGCCATGGCTCACCTTGCTGACATTCAGCAGCAACGCAATCTGCCGGTCAGACGTCTTTTTTGCGATTGCCCGACACGATGGAACTCAACCTTCTATATGCTTGATAGGCTGTTCCAGCAAAAATGTGCAGTTAACAACTACCTGTACAAACTCTGCGGCAGAACAGGTTCTGGGGAGCTGGTTTTTTTTCACCGCGCCAGTGGCTGCTCATGCGCGACGCATGCAGACTTCTGCGGCCATTTGATGAGATCACCAAACTGGTCAGTAGCAGCCATGGCGCCATCAGTGACATGGTACCTTATACTTTCTTTATGGAGCGTGTATTGCATCGTGTCATTGATCAAGCCGTAGAGGAGCAGTAGCAGGAAGATGAGGAAGTCGCAATGCTGGATGAATTCCCAGGGGGACTACTCTATCTGAGACAAGTCAACAACAGGAGTCTGAAGAGGAGTCAGAGGAGGATGGTGCCGGGGCGGATGAGGAGGAGCAAGAAGAGCATGCTTTAAACCTTTCTGGGATCCCTGTTGTTGTGCGTGGATAGGGAGAGGAGAACGAGGAGGACCACATTATCCTGGATGATGAGCAGGAGCCAGGCCACCACACCGCTTCCAGTTTAGTGCAAATGGGGGCCTTCATGCTCCAGTGTTTTAACAGGGACCCCTGTATAAAAAGCTTAAGGGTCAAGGACCAGTACCGGGTGGCAACATACTTAGCTCCCTGGTACAAACACAAAATGGCAGAAATGTTACCACCGTCAAAGAGGGCTGTCAGAATGGAGCACTTCCAGGCCTTACTTCGAGAAATGCTGCATTCTGCTTTTGCGTGCACTGGCAGAGGAGGAATTCCCACTCCCAGAGAAAGAGTTGCGGCTACCAATCCAACAGCGTCTGCAAGAAGAGGGCGGTTTGAAGATGTGTTGGTGACTTCTGATATGAGGTAATTTTTCAGTCGACCCATCGACAGGTCTCATCTTGATCCAGCATCAGGGAACGCCTAGACCGACAGGTGTCCGACTACATCGGGTTAACGGTCGATGTGGGTGCTCTGAGGAGTGATGAACCCCTGGACTACTGGGTGGGCAGGCTTGACCTCTGGCCAGAGCTTGCCCAATTTGCAATGGAACTGTTGCCTTAACCCTCATCCAGTGTCCTGTCCGAAAGGACATTCAGCGCAGCAGGGGGGATCGGGACCGATAAGCGCACTCGCCTAGCTCACGACAGTGTTGACTACCTCACATTTATAAAAATGAATGAGGCATGGATCTCGGAGGAATTCAACACATGTGACCAGTAGACCATGTATATCTCTATAAACAATTTATTTAATCGAGCACACAGACCTTTTTTCTACATTTGGCTCACTTCCTTATACAAAAAAGTTCACCGTACTATATGCCCATACCCTCCTGTTTGAAGAGGTTGAGCGGTGTCATATTTTTGGGGCCCAGCAGCGAGTTGCTGGTATCAGTGCTGCTGTCAGTGCTCAATATCTCGGTGCTGGTGTCAGTGCTCTCTCTCTATCTCGGTGCTGGTGTGGTGTCAGTGCTCTCGATCTCGGTGCTGGTGTGGTCTCAGAGCTCTCTATTTCAATTCTGGTGTCAGTGCTCTCTATCACGGTGCTGGTGTGGTGTCAGTGCTCTCTATCACAGTGCTGGTGTCAGTGCTCTCTATCTCAGTGCTGGTGTCAGTGCTCTCTATCTCGATGCTGGTGTCAGTGCTCTCTATCATGGTGCTGATGTGGTGTCAGTGCTCCCTATCACGGTGCTGGTGTGGTGTCAATTCTCTCTATCATGGTGCTGGTGTCAGTGCTCTCTATCTCGGTGCTGGTGTCAGTGCTCTCTATCTTGGTGCTGGTGTGGTCTCAGTGCTCTCTATCACGGTGCTGGTGTGCTGTCAGTGCTCTCTATCACGGTGCTGGTGTGGTGTCAGTGTTCTCTATCATGGTGCTTGTGTCAGTGCTCTCTATCTCGGTGCTGGTGTCAGTGCTCTCTATCACGGTGCTGGTGTCAGTGCTCTCTCTCTATCTCGGTGCTGGTGTCAGTGCTCTCTCTCTATCTCGGTGCTGGTGTGGTGTCAGTGCTCTCTATCTCGGTGCTGGTGTCAGTGCTCTCTATCATGGTGCTGGTGTGGTGTCAGTGCTCTCTATCACAGTGCTAGTGTCAGTGCTCTCTATCTCGTTGCTGGTGTCAGTGCTCTCTATCGCGGTGCTGGTGTGGTGTCAGTGCTCTCTATAACGGTACTGGTGTCAAAGCTCTCTCTCTATCTTGGTGCTGGTGTCAGTGCTCTCTATCTCGGTGCTGGTGTCAGTGATCTCTATCTTGGTACTGGTGTCTGTGCTCTATATCTCAGTGCTAGTGTCAGTGCTCTCTATCACGGTGCTGGTGATCATCTCCTGCACCCTCTTCATAGCCTACCCTGACCTTTCCTCTTCTCCATTGCCTTCATACGCTCCTTAGTCCTGAATTGTCAAAATTTCACAGATAAAAAAAGAATGCTTGTCGTTGTCGATCCCAGATTCACTTCATACTTTTGTTATGTCAGTGTCCATGTGGTGGGACTACGGGTGCACAGCTAGTAAGTATTTTGTGCCTGAAAATATGACCTGTAGGTTTTTAAGGTTCGTCTGCCATTGAAGTCAATGGGGCCCGCCGCAAACTTTGCGGTTCGCAAACTTTTGGCCGCGTTCGCGGATCGCATTCGTGAAATGTCCCGTCAGAAGTTCGTCCATCTCTAGTCTATGAGCCAGCTAACTGACTAAAGATCATTTGTTTTGTTGATAGCCTTTCTAAATATATATTGAACAGTTATGCTGAGTGACTGAAACAGCTTATATTAATGTAATATAGACATGTGCATTCGTTTTCGTCCGAACGCATTTTCGTCCGAATTTCAGCTATTTTCGTTTTCGCTTTGACAAACGATAACGAAAGCACAAAATCCGAAAAACAAAAGATCCGACATAAATAAATGCTTTATTTTCGTTCGTTTTCGTTGTTATAACAGTTCGATATAGAATAGGAGATTGGGTCCTGCCCCAGGGGACATGTATCAATGCAAAAAAAGTTTTAAAAACTGCCGTTTTTTCGGGAGCAGTGATTTTAATAATGATTAAAGTGAAACAATAAAAGTGTAATATTCCTTTAAATTTCGTAGGGGGGGGGGTTGTCTATAGTATGCCTGTGAAGGGGCGCATGTTTCCCGTGCTTAGAATTGTCCCTGCACAAAGTGTCATTTATGCAGGAAAAAAAGTCCTTTAAAATCACTCGCAGCTATAATGAATTGTCGGCTCCGTAATACAGAGAACACTCATTGAAAGTCATTGATAAAAAAAAAAAAAAAAAATAAACAAAAAAGCGTGGGGGTCCCCCAAATTCAATTACCAGGCCCTTCAGGTCTGGTATGGATATTAAGGGGAACCCTGCCTCAAATTTAAGAAAAAATTTGACGTGGGGTTCCCCCTAAATATCCATAACCAGACCCTTCAGGTCTGGTATGGATATTAAGGGGAACCCCGCATCAAATTTTAAAAAAAATTGACGTGGGGTTCCCCCTAAAAATCCATACCAGACCCTTTATCCGAGCACGCAACCTGGCAGGCCGCAGGAAAAGAGGGGGTGACGAGAGAGCGGCCCCCCCTCCCTCCTGAACCGTACCAGGCCACATGCCCTCAACATTGGGAGGATGCTTTGGGGGTCTGTGACCCCTCAAAGCATCTTGTCCCCATGTTGATGAGGACAAGGGCCTCATCCCCACAACCCTGGCCGGTGGTTGTGGAGGTCTGCGGGCGGGGGGCTTATCAGAATCTGGAAGCCCCCTTTAACAAGGGGACCCCCAGATCCCGCCCCCCCCTGTTTGAAATGGTAAGGGGGTACAAAAGTACCCCTACCATTTCACAAAGAAAGTGTAAAAAATGGTTAAATAAAACAAACACACTTTTGAAAAATTCCTTTATTAAAAATAAAAAAATAAAAAAAAGATTCCAGCGGCGGTAATCCACTCTTGCTATCCAGCGACGGACGGTCATCTCTCCAGTGATGTCTCATCTCATCCAGCGCAGCGATCCATCCTTCTTCTGTCTCCTCCACTGAGACACTGCAGGCATTCCGGCGGCTGACGTTTCTTATATACGGAGGGCGGGGCCACCCGTCACCTGACCCCGCCCCCCTCTGACGCAAGGGGAAACCCGGGGTTCCCTGTGACGTAGGGGTGACCCGCACCCCTCTGATGTAACACAGGCAGGTTTCCGTTACATCAGAGGGGGGGCGGGGTCACCCATACGTCACGGGGAACCCCGGGTTTCCCCTTGCGTCAGAGGGTCAGGTGACGGGTGGCCCCGCCCTCCGTATATAAGAAACGTCAGGCGCCGGAATGCCTGTAGTGTCTCCGTGGAGGAGACAGAAGAAGGATGGATCGCTGCGCTGGATGAGATGAGACATCGCTGGAGAGATGACCGTCCGTCGCTGGATAGCAAGAGTGGATTACCGCCGCTGGAATCTTTTTTTTTTTTTTTTTTTTTAATAAAGGAATTTTTCAAAAGTGTGTTTGTTTTATTTAACCATTTTTTACATTTTCTTTGTGAAATGGTAGGGGTACTTTTGTACCCCCTTACCATTTCAAACAGGGGGGGGCCGGGATCTGGGGGTCCCCTTGTTAAAGGGGGCTTCCAGATTCTGATAAGCCCCCCGCCCGCAGACCTCCACAACCACCGGCCAGGGTTGTGGGGATGAGGCCCTTGTCCTCATCAACATGGGGACAAGGTGCTTTGAGGGGTCACAGACCCCCAAAGCATCCTCCCAATGTTGAGGGCATGTGGCCTGGTACAGTTCAGGAGGGAGGGGGGCCGCTCTCTCGTCCCCCCCTGTTTTCCTGCGGCCTGCCAGGTTGCGTGCTCGGATAAAGGGTCTGGTATGGATTTTTAGGGGGAACCCCACGTCAATTTTTTTTTAAATTTGACGCGGGGTTCCCCTTAATATCCATACCAGACCTGAAGGGTCTGGTTATGGATATTTAGGGGGAACCCCATGTCAAATTTTTTCTTAAATTTGAGGCAGGGTTCCCCTTAATATCCATACCAGACCTGAAGGGCCTGGTAATTGAATTTGGGGGACCCCCACGCTTTTTTATTTATTTATTTATTTATTTTTTTTATCAATGACTTTCAATGAGTGTTCTCTGTATTACGGAGCTGACAATTCATTATAGCTGCGAGTGATTTTAAAGGACTTTTTTTCCTGCATAAATGACACTTTGTGCAGGGACAATTCTAAGCACGGGAAACATGCGCCCCTTCACAGGCATACTATAGACAACCCCCCCTACGAAATTTAAAGGAATATTACACTTTTATTGTTTCACTTTAATCATTATTAAAATCACTGCTCCCGAAAAAACGGCCGTTTTTAAAACTTTTTTTTGCATTGATACATGTCCCCTGGGGCAGGACCCGGGTCCCCAAACACTTTTTAGGAAAGTAGCTTGCAAATTAGCCTTTAAAATTAGCACTTTAGATTTTGAACGTTGGAGTCCCATAGGCTTTAATAGGGTTCTAAAGTATGCTATATAGTTAGCTCCGTCAAATCTTCTTTATACATTGACAGACACCATAAGCCTTCCAAGACAGATTCGAACGTAATTCATGTGGATTTTCGGACGAATGCAATTTTTGAACGAAAACGAAATAAATAAAAACGACTTTCGGGAGTAACTAAATAAATTAAGTTTTCGGACGAAAACGAAATTCCGAAACGAAATATTTTACTCTGCACATGTCTAATGTAATATTAAAAAATAGAAAAACATAAAAAAAATGTAAAAGTCACTCCAAATTTTAATTTAAAGTGAACAAAGTTAACACAAAATATGTCCTCACTGAAAATAATGTACACTTTCACCCTGAAGTTTCACTGTTGGGTAGATTAGTTCTTTAATGTCAATCAAATATGTCCTTTAACCACTTGCTTACTGGGCACTTAAACCCCCCTCCTGCCCAGACCAATTTTCAGCTTTCAGCGCTGATGCAATTTGAATGACAATTGCGCAGCCATACAACACTGTACCCAAATTAAATTTTTATCATTTTTTTCCCACAAATAGAGCTTTCTTTTGGTGGTATTTAATTACAGCTTGGAGTTTTATTTTTTGCTAAATAAACAAAAAAAGATGCAAAAAAAAAAAAATCATGTTTAATAGTTTGTTATAAAATTTTGCAAACAGGTCATTTTTCTCCTTCATTGAAATGCGCTGATGAGGTGGCACTGGTGGGCACTGAAAGGCGGCACTGGTGGGCACTGATAGGCTGCACTGGTGGGCACTGATAGGCACAGTTAAGCCGACACTAATAGGCACAGATAAGGTGGCACCGATAGGAACAGATAAGGCAGTACTGATGGGCACAGATAAGGTGGCACTGATGGGCACAGATAAGATGGCACTGATGGGTGGCACTGATGGGTGGCACGAATGAGTGGCATGGATGGTAGGCACTAAGGGGCACTGATAGGTACCACTGATAGATGGGACTGATGGACACTGATAGGTGGTACTGATAGGTGGCTCTGATAGGTGGCACTGCTGGGAAATGATGGGCGGCACTGATGGACACTGCTAGATGACACTGATGGGCACGGATATGTGGCACTGAGGTGCAGCACTGTTGTTGAGGCAGATTGTGGGCACTGATAGGTGGCACTGTGGGTACTGATGTATGGCACTGTGGGCACTGATGTATGGCACTGTGGGAACTGATGTATCGCACTGATGTATCGCACTATGGGCACTGATGGGTGGCACTGCTGGGTGGCACTTTTTTAATATCTGGGTGGTACTGGCAGGGGGCAGGTGGGCACTGATATGCTGGGCATGATCGGGACTGATATCCCGATCACGGCCGCCGGTGATCGTCTTTTTTTTTCTCTCCTCGTGCTGTCAGCGCGAGGAGGAAAAATAGCCGATTACCGACTCTGTTGTTTCACATGATCAGCAGGCATTGGCTGACAGCTGATCACGTGGTGAGGGTCGGGATCGACCCCTTGCTCTGATCCGTGATCAGGCAAGTCTCATAGACACGCCGATCACAGAGCGCGCCATGCGCGCCCCTCAGGGGGTGCGCAGGCCGCTCGTGCACGGGACGACATCAATAGACGTAGTCCCGGCAAAGCAGGTCCGCACTGTAGCCGTCATTTGGCTATAGCGCGGATCTCTAGTGGTTAATCTCACCATAAAAGAAAATTAACATACTGATTTCATTTCATGTGTACTATGTGTTAACGTAAGGTGTTAAATGTTGATGTTTTGACATAATTGATTGTTGTGCATGCAATGACTGTCTACAACAACAGCAGATCAAAGCGACATTACATAATTATCTGCTATATCTATATGTAGGTTTTCCTTAATTATTTAGACCAGTAAATGTATAATTGTAAAAGTATACATAGTTTAGAAAACTAGTGATTACATTTTAAATGTCTTTTAAACATTTTTTATATTGATAGAAACTGTTGAATCAAATTCCATGCTATAAAACAATTTTAGAATTTCATATTCCAATTCCATAATATTCCATAAAGCGGGTTTGCCAAAAGTATCAAACTAATATGTCTAATGATAAAGTATTTATATGGGTCATAAATTGATGCTTTGCATATAGATAGGCTTTTCATATTGCATACTAATCTACAAATAAACTATTAGAGCTAATAAGTAATTAATTGTAATTCCTTGTGATGTCTCAAAGGGTATTCTTCTTTACAAATTTACTTTATGGGATAGTATACTGGTTATTCTAACCATATGTGAATCATTTCTTGAAATTGTTATTAAGTTAATCATTAGAATTTGTGGCAGTCAATTTTTTTGTACCCTGCTATGTCAATTCATAAAAGAAAATGTGGATTACTTTGTCAATTTTTATTTAATAATTTAAATCATTTTCTTTTTATGTAATTTGTAGAATTATTCCATGATGTATGCTCCTGATGAGCGGTTGGAATACCGCGAAACGCGTAGAGCCTTTAGCCATTATCTTTTACCTCAATCATGGAATATCATGATTCATATGATCTTCTCCGATTCATAATTTATTATTTAGGCATTTTTAATCGATTTTTTAATTTATTATTTAGTTACCATGGTTATCTTGGCCATTTTGGGTTCAACCACAGCAAGAAATGTATATACATGCATTTACTGTTCTTTGTGTTTTATGTGAATGTTTTTTGGATTGTAAACTATTATGAAATATTAGTCCATGATTTATTGTGTGGAGGCTGTATGCCCAGAGCACTTTAGAGGTTGATGCCCAAAATGTTTGTATAACATATCATGGATTATACAAAATAAATATTATAGTCACTTGACTTATTCTCTTACTGATGTGTGCTTCATTCAAAGTCCCAATTCTGTTCTCTCATTTTATAATGTATTTTCATGATATTTTACTGAAGTTTAATGTTTGTGGATCATGCAAAAAAAAAAACATATAAAGTATAGTTTATTATTATTATTTTAATATTATTATGATGCCTCAGAGAATTTTACAATAATTTTGTCATGTGACATCCTACCTTGCATATCTGAAAATCTCAAAATTCTATCATGTGGTCAATTAGGAGAGCACATGTCAGTCAATATAAGCCAAATTATAAATTGGCAATATGTTTCAAACATTGAGTTGTGTATGGTATATGATAATAAAATTATTATTATTGTTAGTATTGTATGTACTGTATATATCAAATAACAAACATATACATTAAAACAGAATGAGACAATTCTTAGTAAACATTACTAATTATATACTTATAGTCATTTTTTTTATTATAATATCTGACTGTATAAAAAATAATAAAATGTAAATGTGATATATGGGTAGTATGCTTTAAATAACCTAACATACGTCAGGAGACTGTCAGGTCACCTTGAGGCGAGGTGATAGATGCACACTGTAGGGATCAGGAGTGCACCGCAAGGTTGTGGACCCTACGGCTGACTGCTGCGGACCGGAGACAGGTCCCACTGGGGTTAGAGCGTAATATTCCCTAGGGCGCGGAGTCTAAGAGCCAGCAGGTGTTCACCAGAGCCTCGAGTGGTGAGGATGGACTTGGCTGCAACTGGCTCCAGGTCGTGACCCGCAGGGTCCCCCAGCTCACACCCACAGTAGGCAACAGGAGGATAGGGATGGTGAGGGACAAAGCCAAGGTCGGGGCCACAAGCAGACAAGAATAGTCGGGACACGCCAAAAGGTCAGGATCACAGGCAAACAGGGATAGTCAAAGAAACTCCAAAGTTGGTAACGGAAAACAGTAGAAGAGCACACGGCAGGTAACATGAAGCTAACACACAAAGGAATACACAATGGTTGATCAGCCCTGATGGCCTGCAGTGCACAGGTTAATATTGGGCTCCCTGATAGGGCCTGGGGTGGAGCCATGCTTAGAGGAGAGGTTATAAAAACCACCAGGTGGAAGTGGCTGGCCTCTTAGTCTGAACACATGAGGGGAGGTAAGCAAACACAGGAATATCACTGCATAACCATGACAGTACCCTCCCTCTTACGAGGCCTCCGCCTCCCCCACCTGGGTCCAGGCTTAAAGGGAAAGTCCAGATGGAACCTCCTTAACAAACAGGGAGCAAAGACCTCAGATGCAGTGATCCAAGACCTCTCCTCAGGGCCCAACCCTTTCCAAAGTACGAGGTACTGAAGAATGCCTTTACAGAGCCGGGAATCCAAAACTTGACTAACCTCATATTTTAGATTATCCTCAGAGACTGAAACATAGGTAGGGAGAGGACGAGAGGACTTGAGAAGATCAGGAGCCTGAGCAGGGTCCCCCACACCCTTAAAGATGAGCTGGGCATCCATAACAGGACCACCAGACTGGGCAGAGGTCAGTGGATCCCTGAGGTCAGGTTGGTTAGAAAGTGACATGTCACAAGAGTCAAGCTGGATAGCTGCAACACAAACAGAATGCAGAGAACCCTGAGAAAAAGATTGAAAACCCCTCCTGGCCGAATGAGGTATTCTATCCAAAGGATGGATTGAGCCTCTTAAACGGGTTTGAACGGACATAGTAGCAGTAGGGTGAGGCCAGGTCATCGAAGGTGCTGAACAAGAAGCAGGAAGCTCATTGGACATGGGCTGGACTGGCATAACTGGTGCAGAGGTCGACTGAATAGTATTGTCAGGTGTAGCGACCATCTCAATCGCATCACAGGGCATAGCAACTGTGGAACTTGCAGACAAGTTAGCCTGGCTGTGCGTCCAAGGGAGATTAGGGACAGACAAAGGTAAATGGTTATGCGAACTGGAGTGAATGATCGACTCAGGTTCATAGGTGGGCCCCTCATCCAGAGTACCACATGACCTAGAGAGTGCATCAGTCCGACTATTGCAGGACGCATCCCAGAGATCGCTATATACAGCGGGAAGAGCAGAAGATACTGGGATGGTGGTAACAGGAAGTTTCTCCTTTGGGGTACCCTTGAGTAGGCAGGAAGAGGAACAGGATCTGTCCAGCAGACCAGTCAATGTGTGGAGAATGGAGCCGTAACCAAGGAAGACCTAATATGATAGGAGATCATTAGGTAAGACAAGGAAGGCTATCCACTCCTGGTGGAGGTTCCCTACTGACATCTTAACAGGAAGAGTCTGAAAGTGGATAGGGCCCCCTGGGAGAACCGTGCCATCAATCACCAAGACCACCAATGGCGTTGTAAGGGGCAAAAGGGTAAGTCTCATGGAGGATGCAGTTTCCCAATCCATGAAATTGGCAGCGGCTCCGGAATCCAGATGTGCTGAGACCGAACGAGAGGAAGCACTGACATGAAGCAACACAGAAAGGAGAAGACGAGAAGATGAAGGTGATATTTCAGGGTCTAATACTCCACCTTCCAGATGTATTAGCCCTGAGCGTTTTTCCGGACGAAAAGAACAAGTGTCAAGGAAATGACCTTTGGCCCCACAATAGAGGCATAGGCCCAGAGTTCTGCGCCTAGGGAAACAGGAAGCTAACACACAAAGGAATACACAATGGTTGATCAGCCCTGATGGCCTGCAGTGCACAGGTTAATATAGGGCTCCCTGATAGGGCCTGGGGTGGAGCCATGCTTAGAGGAGAGGTTATAAAAACCACCAGGTGTAAGTGGCTGGCCTCTTAGTCTGAACACATGAGGGGAGGTAAGCAAACACAGGAAGATCACTGCATAACCATGACAGGGACTATGCTTAAAAGCAATGTCTTACATACTCATAATCAAAACACTACCAAACATAGACTTGTCGCCATCACTTAAAGCAAACATAATATAATATAATATAATACAATACAATACTTTTCTTCTGTAGACCAAAAATAATAATATACAATAATTACAATTTATTACAATAATTTGCTGCTATTTCTATAATTGGAATTGTATTGTTCCATAAAGGCAAGAATATTTCAGAAATATATTTTGTGTAAATGTAAAGAAATATATTACTGACAAAGTTTCAGTTTCTACATTAAAATAATACAATAGTTTCTGTTTACTTGATACTGTTAACAGATTATCATATCTCATTTAAATAATGCATATTTAGCTCATAGAATTTTGAGCATGTGTTACTAACATGAAAGGATGACTTTATACCTGACAGTTACCGTGATAGTCTTTGATGTTGAGGTCAATGACATGAAAGGTCACAGGTGTGAACATGAATCCTATTCATCCAACCATATAAAAAACAAAGCAATCATAAGGACTTCACTTCAGGCTTGCAGATCTTCTGATGAACATTAGTGATGGACGAACTTCCGACGGGACGTTTCGCGAACGCGAAATGCGAACGGACCCAAACGTTCGCGAAACCGACCGTTCGCCGCGGGCCCCATTGACTTCAATGGGAGGCGAACTTTGCAAACCTTCATGTCGAATTTGCGGCCACGTGGTAATTATTAGGGGGTAAAACGTAGTCCCACCATCTGGACAATGACATAATACATGTATGAGGTGAATTTGGGATCGATAACTACAAGCATTTTTATTTTATTTGGGAAATTGTTCTAACAATTCAGGACTATGGAGCTAATGAAGGCAATGGAGGAGAGGGAAGGTCAGGGACCAGGGTAGGCAAAGAAGAGGGTGCAGGAGATGATCACCAGCAGCGTGACATACCGGAATGACACATGCACCGTGATAGAGGCATCTGACAGCAGCACCGTAATACAGAGCACTGACAGCAGCACCGTGACATACAGCGCTGACAGCAGCACCGTGACATACAGCGCTGACAGCAGCACCGTGACATACAGCGCTGACAGCAGCACCGTGACATACAGCGCTGACAGCAGCACCGTGACATACAGCGCTGACAGCAGCACCGTGACATACAGCGCTGACAGCAGCACCGTGACATACAGCGCTGACAGCAGCACCGTGACATACAGCGCTGACAGCAGCACCGTGACATACAGCGCTGACAGCAGCACCGTGACATACAGCGCTGACAGCAGCACCGTGACATACAGCACTGACAGCAGCACCGTAAGCAGCCCCAGGAGGAAGTCAGCACAGCACAGGGATGGTGTGATCCCCTCATAATAAGAACCCCCAGGAGGAAGTCAGCACAGCACAGGGATAGTGTGATCCCTTCATAATAAGAACCCCCAGGAGGAAGTCAGCACAGCACAGGGATATCATAAGCAGCCCCAGTAGAAATATGACACCGCTCAACCTCTTCAAAGAGGAGGGTAGGGGCATATAGTACGGTGTGCTTTTTTGGGTCAAGGAAGTGAGCCAAATGAATTAAGAAGGTCTGTGTGCTTGATTAAAAAAATAGTTTATAGACATATACATGGTCTACTGGTCACATGTGTTGAATTCCTCCGAGATCCATGCCTCATTCATTTTTAGAAATGTGAGGTAGTTAACACTGTGGTGAGCTAGGCGAGTACGCTTATCGGTCACAATCCCCCCTGCTGCGCTGAACGTCCTTTCGGACAGGACACTGGATGAGGGGCAAGCCAACAGTTCGATTGCAAATTGGGCAAGCTCTGGCCAGAGGTCAAGCCTGCCCACCCAGTAGTCTAGGGGTTCATCACTCCTCAGAGCGTCCACATCGGCCGTTAACCCAATGTAGTCGGACACCTGACGGTCTAGGCGTTCCCTGATGCTGGATCCGGATGACACCTGTCGATGGGTCGGCTGAAAGAATGACCTCATATCCGAAGTCACCAACACATCTTCAAACCGGCCTCTTCTTGCAGGCGCTGTTGGATTGGTACCCGCAAATCCTTCTCTGGGAGTGGGAATTGCTCCTCTGCCAGCGCACGCAAAAGCAGAATGCAGCATTTCTCGAAGCAAGGCCTGGAAGTGCTGCATTCTGACAGCCCTCTGCGACGGCGGTAACATTTCCGCCATTTTGTGTTTGTACCGGGGGTCTAAGTACGTTGCCACCCAGTACTGGTCCTTGACCCTCATGCTTTTTATACGGGGGTCCCTATTAAAACACTGGAGCATGAAGGCCCCCATTTGCACTAAAGTGGAAGCGGTGTGGTGGCCTGGCTCCTGCTCATCATCCAGGATAATGTCGTCCTCTTCATTCTCCTCTCCCCATCCTCGCACAACAGGGATCCCAGAAAGGTTTAAAGCATGCTCTTCTTGCTCCTGCTCATCCGCCCCGGCACCATCCTCCTCTGACTCCTCATCAGACTCCTGTTGTTGACTTGTCTCAGATAGAGTAGCCCCCCCTGGGAATTCATCCAGCATTGCGACTTCCTCATCTTCCCGCTCCTGCTCCTCCACAGCCTGATCAATGACACGACGCAATGCACGCTCCAGAAAGAAGGCATAAGGTACCATGTCACTGATGGCGCCATGGCTGCGACTGACCAGTTTGGTGATCTCCTCAAATGGCCGCAGAAGTCTGCATGTGTCGCGCATGAGCAGCCACTGGCGCGGTGAAAAAAAACCCAGCTCCCCAGAACCGTTTCTTTCGCAGAGTTCATACAGGTAGACGTTAACTGCACGTTTCTGCTGGAGCAGCCTATCAAGCATATAGAAGGTTGAGTTCCATCGCGTCGGGCAATCGCAAATAAGACGTCTGACCGGCAGATGGTGTCGCCGCTGAATGTCAGCAAGGCGAGCCATGGCCGTGTAAGATCTTCTGAAATGGGCCGAGATTTTCCTTGCCTGCCGCAAGATGTCCTGGACCCCAGGGTATTTGACAAGGAATCGCTGCACGACCAAGTTTAAGACGTGTGCCATGCACGGCACGTGCGTGATTTTGCCCTGTTTCAATGCGCTAAGCAGATTGGCACCGTTGTCACACACCACTTTACCAACTGTCAAATTGAGCGGTGTTAGCCACTCATCTGCCTGTGAACGCAAAGCTGAAAGGAGTGCCGGGCCAGTGTGGCTCTTTGCTTCCAGGCACAACAGACGCAGCACGGCATGGCAACGTCTCACCTGGCATGTGGAATAGGTTCTGGGGAGCTTGGGCGGTGCAGTGGAAGAGACGCTAGCAGCGGAAAAGGAGGAGGCAGCTGAGGAGGAGAGGGAGGAGGATGGAGTAGGAGGAGGAGAAGAAGAGTCAGGCCTGCATGCAATCCGTGGCGGTAAAACCAAATCTACACGGGTGCCACGGGTTACATGCTTGACGGCCGTCAGAAGGTTCACCCAGTGGGCAGTAAAACTGATATACCTTCCCTGCCCGTGTTTGCTAGACCACGTGTCTGTGGTCAGATGTATCTTGGCACCGACACTGTGTGCCAGAGATACATTCACTTGCCGCTGAACATGGCCATATAGCTCTGGGATGCCCTTCTCTGAGAAATACTTCCTTCCTGGGACCTTCCATTGTGGTGTTCCAATGGCCACAAATTTGCGAAAGGCCTCCGAGTCCACCAGTTTATATGGCAGTAGTTGGCGGGCTATGAGTTCTGACAAGCCAGCCGCCAACCGTTGGGCAAGAGGGTTATCCGGCATCATCATTTTTTTACGCTCAAACATTAGGCCCACGGAAGCCTGCCTTTTTGCAGAAAAATGTGAGCTTGGCGTGATGGAAGGTGGAGTGGAGGACAATTGTGAGGAGAGAGGAGAAGGAGAAGTAGAAGACGAGGCTGGACGGTGAGAGCCTGCAGTGTGGCTTTGTGTGTTCCGTTGCTCCCACTGGGCTCGGTGATGGCTGCTCATGTGCCTTCTTAAGGCGGTCGTCCCTAGGTGAGTATTGGGCTTACCGCGACTAACGCGTTGACTGCAAAGATTGCAGATGGCAACGCTATTGTCAGCAGCGGACACGTTAAAAAAAGCCCACACTGCGGAGCCATGTGCCGGTGTCCTGGGAGCGCCAGATGTGACCGTACATGGTCGATGACTCGCTCCTGATACATTTGCAGTCTGCTTTGTCCCTGCTGTGCAATGTAAGTCATTGCTGCTTCTCCTCCCTATCTGCTGGTCCATATCTCCCTCTGAACTCCCCTCCTCTTCCTCTCTTGTGGGCACCCACGTGACATCACTAGACACGTCATCATCAACGTCACCTTCCCCACCGCTATAAGTAGAGATCTCGGAGTAGGCAGCAACACCGGGGACCAACCTCCTCCTTGGGCTGATCTGGGTACTGGCGTCAGACTGCTGAGTAGCGCTTGTTGCTACCTCCTCTTCCTGATCCAATACCAAGAGTGGCTGCGCATCAGAAATGTCCTCTTGATATGGATCGGAAAATAATTCCAGTGACTCAAGCGGAAGGTATGTGGTGGTGGTGGTGGTGGTCGTGTTGTTGGTGGTAGTGTCTTTGGGGGTGCACATAGCAGAGAGTGAAGAAGAGGGTGCAGATCGAGAGGATGAGGAGGGTGCAGAAGAGTAAGGCTGAGCGAGCCACTCAACCAAGTCTGGTGCATCCTTTAAAGTAATTGAACGCACCTTCTGCAACTTCCCACTTTGGCTCAAGCCTGTTGCTCCTGCCCTACCCCTACCACCCCTGCGGAAGGGCCTGCCTCTTCCTCTGCATGTCATTTTTTAAATGACCCTGTGACAAAACTCTTAGTCCCTATACCGCTGAAGGACTGCTGCAGTATAGGTGAGCGGTCAGCAGTGGTGCACGTCAACCCTATCTATTGTGGACCTATAGCGGTCCTTACAGAACAGCAGACTGTACCGCACTCAAGCCTATGTACCGTAGCACCCTATACCAAGTTACCAGTCCTTATAAGAACTTTTGTGGACCAAGCAGGTTGTGTATTAGTGTTTAGCAGACTGTACGTCAGTCCCTATACCGCTGAAGGACTGCTGCAGTATAGGGCAGCGGTCAGCAGTGGTGCACGTCAACCCTATCTATTGTGGACCGATAGCGGTCCTTACAGAACAGCAGACTGTACCGCACTCAAGCCTATGTACCGTAGCACCCTATACCAAGTTACCAGTCCTTATAAGAACTTTTGTGGACCAAGCAGGTTGTGTATTAGTGTTTAGCAGACTGTACGTCAGTCCCTATACCGCTGAAGGACTGCTGCAGTATAGGGCAGCGGTCAGCAGTGGTGCACGTCAACCCTATCTATTGTGGACCGATAGCGGTCCTTACAGAACAGCAGACTGTACCGCACTCAAGCCTATGTACCGTAGCACCCTATACCAAGTTACCAGTCCTTATAAGAACTTTTGTGGACCAAGCAGGTTGTGTATTAGTGTTTAGCAGACTGTACGTCAGTCCCTATACCGCTGAAGGACTGCTGCAGTATAGGGCAGCGGTCAGCAGTGGTGCACGTCAACCCTATCTATTGTGGACCGATAGCGGTCCTTACAGAACAGCAGACTGTACCGCACTCAAGCCTATGTACCGTAGCACCCTATACCAAGTTACCAGTCCTTATAAGAACTTTTGTGGAACAAGCAGGTTGTGTGTTAGTGATTAGCAGACTGTACGTCAGTCCCTATACCGCTGAAGGACTGCTGCAGTATAGGTGAGCGGTCAGCAGTGGTGCACGTCAACCCTATCTATTGTGGACCGATAGCGGTCCTTACAGAACAGCAGACTGTACCGCACTCAAGCCTATGTACCGTAGCACCCTATACCAAGTTACCAGTCCTTATAAGAACTTTTGTGGACCAAGCAGGTTGTGTATTAGTGTTTAGCAGACTGTACGTCAGTCCCTATACCGCTGAAGGACTGCTGCAGTATAGGGCAGCGGTCAGCAGTGGTGCACGTCAACCCTATCTATTGTGGACCGATAGCGGTCCTTACAGAACAGCAGACTGTACCGCACTCAAGCCTATGTACCGTAGCACCCTATACCAAGTTACCAGTCCTTATAAGAACTTTTGTGGAACAAGCAGGTTGTGTATTAGTGTTTAGCAGACTGTACGTCAGTCCCTATACCGCTGAAGGACTGCTGCAGTATAGGTGAGCGGTCAGCAGTGGTGCACGTCAACCCTATCTATTGTGGACCGATAGCGGTCCTTACAGAACAGCAGACTGTACCGCACTCAAGCCTATGTACCGTAGCACCCTATACCAAGTTACCAGTCCTTATAAGAACTTTTGTGGAACAAGCAGGTTGTGTGTTAGTGATTAGCAGACTGTACGTCAGTCCCTATACCGCTGAAGGACTGCTGCAGTATAGGTGAGCGGTCAGCAGTGGTGCACGTCAACCCTATCTATTGTGGACCGATAGCGGTCCTTACAGAACAGCAGACTGTACCGCACTCAAGCCTATGTACCGTAGCACCCTATACCAAGTTACCAGTCCTTATAAGAACTTTTGTGGAACAAGCAGGTTGTGTATTAGTGTTTAGCAGACTGTACGTCAGTCCCTATACCGCTGAAGGACTGCTGCAGTATAGGTGAGCGGTCAGCAGTGGTGCACGTCAACCCTATCTATTGTGGACCGATAGCGGTCCTTACAGAACAGCAGACTGTACCGCACTCAAGCCTATGTACCGTAGCACCCTATACCAAGTTACCAGTCCTTATAAGAACTTTTGTGGACCAAGCAGGTTGTGTATTAGTTTTTAGCAGACTGTACGTCAGTCCCTATACCGCTGAAGGACTGCTGCAGTATAGGGCAGCGGTCAGCAGTGGTGCACGTCAACCCTATCTATTGTGGACCGATAGCGGTCCTTACAGAACAGCAGACTGTACCGCACTCAAGCCTATGTACCGTAGCACCCTATACCAAGTTACCAGTCCTTATAAGAACTTTTGTGGAACAAGCAGGTTGTGTGTTAGTGATTAGCAGACTGTACGTCAGTCCCTATACCGCTGAAGGACTGCTGCAGTATAGGGCAGCGGTCAGCAGTGGTGCACGTCAACCCTATCTATTGTGGACCGATAGCGGTCCTTACAGAACAGCAGACTGTACCGCACTCAAGCCTATGTACCGTAGCACCCTATACCAAGTTACCAGTCCTTATAAGAACTTTTGTGGAACAAGTGAGTTGTGAATGTTTAGCAGACTGCAGCAGAAGGGCAGCAGTCAAGTATAATATCCTTTCTATATTTGGAAGAAAGAATATTATACATGTACAAGCCTATTACTGTACCACTGATACCAGTCCTGAAAAGAACCTTTGTGGAACTAATAATAACAGCAAGTCTTTAAAATTACCCTCACTGCCTGACAACACTGCTTCCTTCCTGTCCCTATACAAATTGGCAAAAAAAGAGAACGATTAGTGGTTACTGGAACAGCTCTTTTGTGGACCTTGATAGTAACAGCTAATGATGATGATGATGATGATGATGATGAAAGACTAATCTGGCTGTCCCTGTAGCATACACCGTCCTTTCCCTTTCTCTAAACTAACAAAAGACACTCAGGCTGCTGCAAGAATCAGCAGCACAGCAAACCTATCAACACCTAACACCTATACCAGTCCTGAAAAGAACTTTTGTGTACCAAATAGCTAGTGGTTTATCTCTCCCTACTCCACACAGGAACCTGTCCCTATCTTAACAGAAGAAAGAATGTAAAATGGCCACCGGATCGGGTGTATTTATAGGTTAGGGGGAATGTACAAGTGTCCATGTGCTGTCATGTCTCAATTGGCTGTCCTGTATCACATGATAAACGTGTCACCAAAGGTTAAAGTTCTTGTATACATTAAACACGTAAGTCCGCCGCGGCGAACGACGGAAAAAGGCGTTCGAACGTGCGGACCGCGAATGTCGGAAATTCGCCGCGAAACGACCGCCGGGCGAACCGTTCGGCCATCACTAATGAACATCTCCTGAGACATTACAAGTCAAGAGAGGGTACAGGAAATCTGAGTAGAAATGACCTGGCTGATTGTCATTCTCTACCTCACAACAATCTCCATGGTCCAGGGATTGCCAGCCTTTATGCAAGGAAGCCAAACAAGAATTCCTCTTCAACAATCTAACCATGGATTAAGAACTTCAAGCAGTCCTGATGGACAAGCATACTCTTCAAATAAGAAGTACTCACCATTTATGATGCAGCTCTATCAGAGCCTCCTTATGGGGAATGACACAGGTCTGTCCAGCCTGGAGCATTCCATCCTTCAAGAATCAGATACTGTCCTAAGACTTACTGCGAAAAGTAAGTACATAACTGTATATTTTCCCATATAACAATGTAACATGCTGCTTTATTTATTATCTAAATGTAATGATAATTTCATTATTGATAGGTTAGATTATCTTCCACAGAGAAGGCCTAGAACAATTTTTGTGTCAGCCATTTCAATTAAGGGCAATTTATTTCTTATAGCTGATTCTGTAACAGTGATAAAACTAACTTAAAAGTATGTGCTTTTGTATTTTTAATATTCCCTATAACACTCTTGATATATCTCATATATGACAGATTTGCCTTAGCAGTTTCACATACATCGCCTACTGCCTAAAGATTTATTTTAAATGGTAAACATCATTTTAAAGAATATTGCTTTATATGACAATCTTTAATTTGTGTATGTATTATTTATTTATTTAATAATATTTATTTATATATTTATTAATATATTTTCACCATAGATTTATATATTCTAAAAACTAAGTATGTCTTTGAATTATTAGAATGATATTTATGTCATGTTTTTTGTTCTTTCTTCCACAGAATGCATCAAGATGGACAATCATCGATCACTCTACTTTGACATGTCCTCTCTCTCAAGCAGTAATGAGATTCAATTGGCAGAGTTAAGGATTCAACTTTATCCTACAGAGAAAACACAAGATATGACACTGCATATTTACCACAGCGAACAAGGTTCCAAGAGACTGCTTCTGCAGTCTTTTCAAATTGATTCCTCTGTAACAATGGGTGACTCCTGGAAAGTGTTTAACCTCACTAAAATTTTGAATGGTTATCTCAACCTTCGTCAAAGTTCAGATTATGATGATATCATGGAGGGTGGAACCTCATCTGAGAAGGATCATGAGAACGGTTGCACAGACATATCTACTGACAGAGTTGTATTGATGGTGTTCATAAAGGACGACCCTTCTGCTAATGTCAACGGATATCCCAACCTCATCCAAACAGTGGAGTCTTCAAAATATGTGATGTCACCAGAAGTAAAAGGTGAACATGGTATCAAAAGGCACAGGAAGAACAGAAATGCAAAAGACAGCATCATAATGAACCACTTTCCATCCAGAACCATGGAGGATGGAAAACCCTTGTGTCAAAGGGTTGATATGATGGTGGACTTTGAGAAGTTCGGGTGGGGAAATCTGATTATCTACCCGAAGAATTTCAATGCCTACACATGTGAAGGAGCCTGCCCCATTCCCTTAAGTGAGCCCTTACATGCTTACATTATGGTAAGTGTAATTTTTTTTCACTGATAATTGTCTTTGCCTTTTTCAAGAATTCTTTAATATATGGTGCCATTAGACGGACAGCATTGGAGGAATATTGCATGTAACTTTGTAACTTTGGTTTTAGTGGTCTTTATGGAGCCTTAGAGGAGTGTCAACTAGCCTGACTCCTTAGGGCAGACATGTCAAACTCAAACATGTGGAGTCCAAATCTGGATAAACTCTATAAAGGGCAGCATTTAATGGAATTTCACTTACAGTTATGTTTAGGGATCAGTATGGCAAATTGAAAAGCCTTGTTTTTTTTTCATGTAATTCACCTTACTGTAAACTAATGCCATGTTCATTTTTAATCCCCATATTGGCTGAGGGCCATAAAAAAGATGTAGATGGGATGCATGAAGTCCAACCAGTTTGACATGTCTACTTTAGAGGAATGTTAGATGTATTAATTGTATATTGCCGTGCTAAATATGTGGATTGTTTAATGTGCGCATCATCATTTTCTGGTAGATTTGTAAACTAACATATATCTATTTTTTTGTTTTACAGAGTTTGTTGAAGTTATTCAATCCAGATAAAGTTGAATGTGCCTCCTGTGTCCCAGTGAAAATGAGACCTTTGTCCATGATGATGAATGAGAATGGAGATGTGGTAATGAAACACCATGAAGATATGATTGTACAAGAATGTGGATGTCATTGAGGAACTGCTTAAACATATGTCACAAGTATTGAAAAGATGCAAAGTAAGCAGTGACTTTAAATGAATAATGGCACTTTGCAGTGTCTGGTGAAAGGCCTGCTGAACTCTCTGCTTTAAGTTAAAAAGAGTTCAAAAACTGAAAACTGGAGCCAGAGGAAGAAAAGAAACTTCCATTGCTGGCCTACATTATTGCCATGAACTGGAGATAAAACCTGGCTTATGAAGGGCAAATACTTTTTTAAATATTTATATTTTTTATTGCCTAAAATGTATTCTGTCATTTACAATACATTCATTGTATGATTAATATCCATTAAAATCTGTTTCATTTTCTTTATTGTTTCTTTATTGTTTGATAGCACTAATTGGGCAATGGGAATATGGAGTTCAAGCTTTCCAGTAGAACCCCTAAAATGTTTTTGATAAGACTTGTGCAGAAAATGGTGGATTTTGACTTTAATACACAGACTTAAGTAGTCCTTGTCACCAACTTAAAAAAGTGCAGGCGAAAAAAAAAAACATTTAGAAGAAAACAAATATTTTAAATGCTTCCTTGACGTGTTTTCCATTCCCAATTTTGTTTTGTGATTTGCATTGTTCTTGAACTTGCTGGAATGGCCTAGATCTTGTGGAGAAGAGAAAAGGGCTTTGAATCTTGTTATACATATTATTTTGCAAGATTTACTTTCAAAAGATTACACGCTGAATGATGCAACTGAGATAGAAAATAATATTGCTAAATTGCTGAAGTTAATCTTAGAGCTATGTAAAGCATTCATATGCAATATAAAACATGAATAATATTGATAGTAAGAATTGTTTTTAAAGAGTTTCAAGTATTGAATTGGATAACATTAGTATAATATGTATATTCAGGGGTCCCTGTCCCCAGGGGAGAATGGGTCCTTGTCCCCAGGTGTGATGGAGTCCCTGTCCCCAAGTGAGAGGGGTCCCTGTCCCCAGGGGAGAAGGAGTCCCTGTCCCTAGGGAAATGGGGTTCCTATCTTTAGAGGAGAGGGGGTCGCTTTTCCTTGCTCCCAGACTCCAGACCCCACCCCATACCCAAACAAAAACATTGTGTAGGTAGAACTCTCCTACCTCAGACAGGTGTACAGCAGAGCAGAGCTCTATCTGCATCACAGGTCTGGATGGGGGTGGGAACTGCTGAAGTTAACTTTTCACATTAACAGGCTGGTGATTGGCTGCTACAATCGCCCGGCAACCAATCACCTGCTGTTTAATGTAAAACGTTCAGCAGTTCCTGATGACAGCCAGCCCTGTGATACCGGCTGCTTGCCACTGTCCAAAGAAGAGAACATCTGTGAAAATGTCCGTGGGCTGGGCATTAAACAAGGGTGCACTGGGTGCAGCCTGTGGGTTGCCGACCCCTGCTTTAGGAGGTACTTGGAAAGAAAAGTATTGTGCTTTGCCTAAAGTGCAGTGGTAGTCATAGATTAAGTTTAGATTATTAAAATGAGAATGTATGTTTTTATAATAACTCAGCTTTGTCATTTTCTAGCTCATATACTTTCAAAGAAAATATTTAATATAAACTGGTGTTAAGGTTACCTAATAACTGTACTCCCTTACCAATATTGTTATTATACAGGATATAAATTTCACCAACAGTTCACGCAGCACTTTACAAATTAAGGGCAGACAGTACAAATATAATTTAAAGTGAACATTCAGTCATTTTTTTCAACTTTCCATGTATTAAATCTTCTGCCCTAGTTGTTTTAACTTTGGATAGTAAAAAATAAAATTCTGCCAGTATAATATCTTATACAGCCCACTTCCTGTTCCTTGTCTGGTAAAAAGCCTAGGCTTATGACATCATGCACAGCTTTCTCTCTCTAACTCTGCCAGGAAGGGAGGGGGTGAGTCATAAGGGGGGCTAATGAGAGCTGCAGAGCTGGAGGTGTGCATCTATGTGTCTGTGTAAATCCAGGAAGTGAACAGGCAGCAGCTTCAGCTGCCCACTGTTAAAATGGTTGCAGCCACCCTGTAACGTTGTGAGATCATTTTTTCCTATTTATAGTTATTTTAGGTTGTACTACAAGGATACATTGGGCTTGGTTTACCAAAGACAAATAGGCTGTTCCCCTTCCAAGGGTAGTGCACTGTGCAAATTAACTTTCCCCAGAGCCTGGTGACTAAATGTTTTACACACAAGTTACTGTGATGCACTCCAACTGATAGTTGTGAATAGTCATTTTACAGATTTTTGTAGTAATAGGTGTAAAAGAAATCAAAATGCTGTAAATAAAATTATCAATTTAATGTTTGATGTGTTTCTATGTATGATTTGTAATCATATATGTACATGGGAGCAGCATTATTTTCTCATGGCATACTAAGACTCTGTTTCCTGCTTTGCAATTCTACACTATGGTTGTGCTTTACTGCTCCTTCTTAGAATGGATGTCTATGAGTCAGCTGACTAACTAAAGATAATTTGTTTTGTTGATAGCCTTTCTAAATATCTATTGAACAGTTATGCTGAGTGCCTAAACCAGCTTATATTGACGTAATATTAAAAATTAGAAAAACATCTAAAAATGTAAAAGTCACTCCAAATTTTAATTTAAAGTGAACAAAGGTAACACAAAATATGTCCTCACTTAAAATACTGCACACTTTCACTTTAACCCTGAAGTTTTACTGTTGGATAGATTAGTTCTTTAATGTCAAACAAATATGTCCTTTAATCTAACCATAAAAGAAAATTAACATATTCATTTCAGTTCATATGTTAACATAAGGTGTTAAATGTTGATGTTTTGACATAATTGATTGTTATGCATGCAATGCCTGTCTACAACAACAGCAGATCAAAGCGACATTACATAATTAAGTATCTGCTATATCTATATGTAGGTTTGCCTTAATTATTTACACCATTAAATGTATAATTGTAAAAGTATACATAGTTTAGAAAACTAGTGATTACATTTTAAATGTCTTTTAAACATTTTTTATAGTGATAGAAACTGTTAAATCAAATTCCATGCTATAAAACAATTTTAGAATTCCATATTCCAATTCCATAATATTCCATAAAGCGGGTTTGTCAAAAGTATCAAACTAATATGTCTAATGATAAAGTAATTATATGGGTCATGAATTGATGCTTTGCATATACAAAGGATTTTCATATTGCAAACTAGTCTACAAATAAACTATTAGAGCTAATAAGTAATTAATTGTAATTCCTTATGATGTCTCAAATGGTTATTCTTCTTTACAAATTGAGTTTATGGGATAGTATACTGGTTATTCTAACCATATGTGAATCATTTCTTTCACTAAAATTGTTATTAAGTTAATCATTAGAATTTTTGTGGCAGTGGATTTTTTTGTCCCCGCTATGTCAATTCATAATAAAAAATGTGGCTTTTCATGATATTTTACTGAAGTTTAATGTTTGTAGATCATGCAAAAAAATATATATAAAGTATAGTTTATTATTATTATTTTAATATTATTATGATGCCTCAGAGAATTTTACAATAATTTTGTCATGTGCCATCCTACCTTGCATATCTGAAAATCTCAAAATTCTATCATGTGGTCAATTAGGAGAGCACATGTCAGTCTGTAATAAATTGCTCGCAATGTTCAAATATTTCAAAGTCTTAAGTATATATGGTAAGACCGATTGAGATTGTGAGACGAATTTCCTTAATTAGTTCTGAGTCAGCGTAATTCAAAAATGTGTATTTATTTGTACACATTTAAATAGAAAAGAATACTTACAAAAATAGTACTATCATAATCATTAGTATCTTTCTTTCTTATCAATATATCAAGCCATGTGGTCTATTGTACTTATTTAAAATGGCCGAATAACCCTTTGTATGCTGGAAAAATCTGTGTGCATGCTGAGATATATTTCTAAGGTGTTCCTTCTAGGCTGCAAAATCTTCAAGAGACCCTCAAACTCCCAATCTTTCGACTGTATCAACAGGCTCTAATTTTCCGCCTGAAAGATAACTCCTCCTTTACAAAAGTGTGGGCTAATGAGTGGTTACTATAACAACCTAACATGTGTTAACTCTTAACACAGCTCCACAGCCTAAAATGACAGGACGTAGAGGGGAAGGTAGAATTTCAGACTCTAAAGCAAAATATCATTTACATTTAAGAAAAGCTTATATAAAATATACAATATTCCTCAAAATCCTGACAGGTTTTAAATGTTTACTTTTCCAATTATCGCAAGTCATAACATAGAATCAATTGATTCAAAGTTTTCTTTCACACAATATGGAATATTCATATTCTGAATAAAGTATATTAAAGCCAATTAAAATTTAGATATTAAGAATATAACACAGTCAATATAAGACTAATGATAAATTGGCAATATGTTTCAAACATCAAGTTGTGTATGGTATATGATAATTTAATTATGGTATTGATGGTATAGTATGTACTGTATATATCAAATAACAAACATATACATTAAAATAGAATGAGACGATTCTTAGTAAACATTACTAATTATATACTTATATTCATTTTTTTATTATAATATCTGACTGTATAAAAAAATGTAAATGGGATATATGGGTAGTATGCTTAAAAGCAATATCTTACATACTCAAAATCAAAACGCTACCAAACATACACTTGTCGCCGTCACTTAAAGAAAACAGAATATAATATAATATAATATAATGCAATATAATACTTTTCTTCTGTAGCTCAGAACAAATAATAATATACAATAATTACAATTCATTACCATAATTTGCTGCTATTTCTATAATTGGAATTATATTGTTCCCTAAAGGCAAGAATATTTCAGAAATATATTTTGTGTAAATGTAAAGAAATATATTACCGACAAAGTTTCAGTTTCTGCATTAAAATAATACAATAGTTTCTGTTTACTTGATACTGTAAACAGATTATCATATCTCATTTAAATAATGCATATTTAGCTCATAGAATTTTGAGCATGTGTTACTAAGATGAAAGGATGACTTTATACCTGACAGTTACCGTGATAGTCTTTGATGTTGAGGTCAATGACATGAAAGGTCACAGGTGTGAACATGGATCCTATTCATCCAATATTTTTATCATATCATCACATATATATATATCCAAATTCTTACAAATTTGTGGATGGTTGTATTTAAGTTTATACACATTCACGGTTTTTTCGTTTTGGTTTTTTCTTCAGTATTGGTGATATTTGTGTGTGGTTACATTGAGTGGTAAATGTTACTATACATATATGCTGCCATCGGATGGATTGGGGGTATTCGATCTAGATCGAATGTTTATGCCGTTCGGTGGGTACTTTGTAAACTTTTATAAATTTCTCTACTGCTGTTAACGGGAGGGAATTTGATCTTGTTCGAACGAAGACTTTGTTCGTATATATATGCCGATCGGGATGTACCCGAAAAAACGTTTGTACATTCTTTCTATCTCTTCTAACGGGTGGGAATCGGGGCTCCGACCTCGTTCGAATGAAATGGTCATTCGATGGTTAGATTAATTGAATCTACGAATAGACGTTTTTATTTGCACCTATGGCAGGGCTCCTCACCTTACCCATAGGCTATAAAAGGGTTTAGCACAGGGGTGTGGGCATACCCCTGATGACGTCAGATTGTGACGAAACGATCGTCGGGTAGATACGCTCACCCTTTGTGCTATTAGCATTCGTTTATTTTCATACTTTGCTAGCAAAATTGTTCATTTTTTACGTTACGACTACTTTTATACGACTCGTTCGAGTCTTCTGTAGTACTTAACATTATTCGGTTGAATAATAAACTCCACGTGTTTAAAAACTTTATTACACGATTGGGCACACTTTTGTATCTTTTTGTCTATATGGTGATATGATATCCCGAGACATTCGAAAAGACCGGAACGGACCCGAACTACGCAACACCCGAAGGTGTGGGCTGGCTTTTAGCTTCCCACATTGAAAACCCTACACGGCTGTGTGGACCGTTCAGAGAGAGGATTCGAATCGCTCCGGTGATTGTGGAGCGTCTGAAGGCCTGGGTCATCGTCCAACTGTCCGTCTCGAATTGTTTGGAAATTCGTATCTGTGTACACTTATTGGCGATCTGGTAAGCCTCCATTACTTACTTGATTTGTAGCTGGGAAAAACACACGTGGTCAAGCACTCTTTCCTGAACACACAGGATCAATTATACTTTTGTTCACTTATATTGGACGCCACTTTACACCTTTGAAAATTTATCTTCACATGTTTTGTATGGGACTTGAAAATTTGTTTTCACATGTTTAACTGCATGGGATTTTTTTTGAACTGCTGTTGGATGTCATTTTTTTTGGGCAAATATAATAATCTTTTTAGGCAACTATTTTTGGTAATTAACAAATTTTTTTTGCGAACACGTTTTCTAATTAAGGTTTAAATTCCTTTTGGATCCACTAAATATTTAAGTTTTTTTCTTTTTATGAAAATTTATTTATTCATATTTAATTATATGTATATTCACTTAGTGGTAAGCGCTGCACTGTTAGCTATTTTTTACGTTGTTGTGCCCAGTATCCGGGTTATTGTGTTCAGCCGCTGATTTTTTTAAAAAATTTTTAATTTTCAAATTTTTTTACCAAGCACAGATTTTATAATTTATTTTATATAAAAAACAAAGCAATCATAAGGACTTCACTTCAGGCTTGCAGATCTTCTGATGAACATCTCCTGAGACATTACAAGTCAAGAGAGGGTACAGGAAATCTGAGAAGAAATGACCTGGCTGAATGTCATTCTCTACCTCACAACCATCTCCATGGTCCAGGGATTGCCAGCCTTTATGCAAGGAAGCCAAACAAGAATTCCTCTTCAACAATCTAACCATGGATTAAGACCTTCAAGCAGTCCTGATGGACAAGCATACTCTTCAAATAAGAAGTACTTACCATTTATGATGCAGCTCTATCAGAGCCTCCTTATGGGGAATGACACAGGTCTGTCCAGCCTGGAGCATTCCATCCTTCAAGAATCAGATACTGTCCTAAGACTTGCTGCCAAAAGTAAGTACATAAGTATATATTTTCCCACATAACAATGTAACATGCTGCTTTATTACCTAAAAGTAATGATAATTTCATTATTGATAGGCTAGATTATCTTCCACAGAGAAGGCCTAGAACACTTTTTGTGTCAGCCATTTCAATTAAGTGCAATTTATTTCTTATAGCTGATTCTGTAACAGTGATAAAACTAACTTAAAAGTATCTGCTTTTGTATTTTTAATCTTCCCTATAACACTCTTGATACATCTCATATATGACAGATTTGCCTTAGCAGTTTCACATACATCGCCTACTGCCTAAAGATTTATTTTAAATGGTAAACATCATTTTAAAGAATATTGCTTTATATAACAATCTTTAATTTATGTATGTATTATTTATTTATTTAATAATATATATTTATATATTTATTAATATATTTTCACCATAGATTTATATATTCTAAAAACTAAGTATGTCTGAATTATTAGAATGATATTTATGTCACGTTTTTTGTTCTTTCTTCCCCAGAATGCACCAAGATGGACAATCATCGATCACTCTACTTTGACATGTCCTCTCTCTCAAGCAGTAATGAGATTCAATTGGCAGAGTTAAGGATTCAACTTTATCCTACAGAGAAAAGTTTAACTTTAAAAGTTTAACTTTAAAGAGTTTCAAGTATTGAATTGGATAACATTAGTATAATATGTATATTCAGGGGTCCCTGTCCCCAGGGGAGAATGGGTCCTTGTCCCCAGGTGTGATGGAGTCCCTGTCCCCAAGTGAGAGGGGTCCCTGTCCCCAGGGGAGAAGGAGTCCCTGTCCCTAGGGAAATGGGGTTCCTACCTTTAGGGGAGAGGGGGTCGCTGTTCCCTGCTCCCAGACTCCAGACCCCACCCCCCACCCCATACCCAAACAAAAACATTGTGTATGTAGAACTCCTCTACCTCACACAGGTGTACAGCAGAGCAGAGATCTATCTGCATCACAGGTCTGGATGGGGGTGGGAACTGCTGAAGTTAACTTTTCACATTAACAGGCTGGTGATTGGCTGCTACAATCGCCCGGCAACCAATCACCTGCTGTTTAATGTAAAAAGTTAACTCCAGCAGTTCCTGATGCCAGCCAGCCCTGTGATACCGGCTGCTTGCCACTGTCCAAAGAAGAGGACATCGGTGAAAATGTCCGTGGCCTGGGTGCCAGTGAATTAATCACAGGCACTGATGGGCTGGACATTAAACAAGGGTGCACTGGGTGCAGCCTGTGGGTTGCCGACCCCTGCTTTAGGAGGTACTTGGAAAGAAAAGTATTGTGCTTTGCCTAAAGTGCAGTGGTATTCATCAATTATTTTTAATTTATTAAAATGAGAATGTATGTTTTTATAATAACTCAGCTTTGTCATTTTCTAGCTCATATACTTTCAAAGAAAATATTTAATATAAACTGGTGTTAAGGTTACCTAATAACTGTACTCCCTTACCAATATTGTTATTATACAGGATATAAATATCACCAACAGTTCACGCAGCACTTTACAAATTAAGGGCAGACAGTACAAATACAATTTAAAGTGAACATTCAGTCATTTTTTTCAACTTTCCATGTATTAAATCTTCTGCCCTAGTTGTTTTTATTTTTTTATTTAAAGAATGCAGATTATACAAACAAACATATAAAAATGACATGACAATCAACTGGGACTTACAATAATGGATCATGAGGACTCACACCAGTCCAAATATACCATTAAGATTAAACTGCTGAATTCTATCCAGACATACTGTTATCATGGAGTGATGCGATTAGCCGATATCAACTATGTGTATCCAAGAGCTCCAATCTAACCAACAGTGCTATCTACTGCCCAGGAGGGAATATCTAGGTACCCTAAACATGGTGCACATATATCTATGCTGCATTTGTACCCTGGACGGTCACGTGTAGTAGGGCCCCCCCAGAGGGAGGACTATCGTGCCCCTCGCATTATGGTGACCAGTTTACTTATTGTAATTGACTGGAGCAAGTCACTGTCGTATTAGTTAGGCTATGGAACTCGCACCCACGAGGCTGGGGGCGGCACCAAGCCGGGGTATCGCATTCAGGAGAATTTTTGTTTTTAGGAGGAGGAAAGATGAACGACACCCTTGGTGTCGCAAGAGAAAAGAAGGGGTAGCTTATAAGAAAGAATAAGGATGGGGAGGGAAGAGGGGAGGAGGATAAGGTGAGGCCCCGGCGAGGCCGCCGACCCAAGACCCCACTGCCCCTTAGGGACTGCCTGTTTATGTGTAGGATTTGTAGTTGTCTGAATATCGAAACAGATCCCAGTGTGACCACTGCGCACTATGTTCCTCCTCTCTTTCCCCTATAGCAGCCGTTAGTCGTTCCATAGCTGTATATCGCTAATCCTGGCAAACCACTGCATCACTGTCGGAGGGGACCTCTGCTTCCACATACTGGGAATACATGCCCTGGCCGCATTCAGGAGGTGCTTCAACAAAGATTTACGATAGCGCCTACTGGACATTGGGGTCAAATTCAATAGTATTGCCGCTGGGTTGTCTTTTAGATCTATATCAGTGAGTTTATGGATGATTCCTAGTACCTGACTCCAGAAGGGCGTCAGCACTGCGCATTCCCAGAAGATGTGGAGAATCGTTCCACTCTGAGTTCCACATCTCCAACATAGGGGGCTGTGCCCTGGGAATATTGACGCTAGTACCGAGGGGGTCCTGTACCAACGCGTCAGCACTTTGTAGGAGATTTCTTGGTATTTGATGCATAAAGAGGACTTATGCGCAAAAAATAGGATTCTACATTTCTGGTCATCTGTAAACTTGACATTGAGATCCCTCTCCCATTTCCTCAGGTATGGGGGATCATCTAGGGAAGTGCTGGTCTGCAAAATATTGTATGAGTAGGAAAGGGATTTTCGCACCAGTTCCTCTCCCAAACACAGATCTTCAAAGGGTGTGCGTGATCTGCGAAAGCCTTCAGCATCCGGCAGGGATCTGAGAAAGTGCGAAAGTTGTAAAAGTTTCCATCTTCCCAGAGCAGACAAGCCAAAGCCAGGGTACATATTCGAAAGGTCGTTCCAACCTGAAGGACCGGAAAATGAGGAGGCTCTAACGATGTTCTGCTCTGGTCTGATCCGAAAAGACCTGTCAGAGAGCCCTGGCAAAAATTTCGGATGTCCGATTATAGGTGCCATCAGGGAGGGGAAAATGAGCGTCTTGGTAATTCTAAAATATCTGTGAAGCTCTTGTAGAGTGGTTTCTATTAACGGTGGGAAGGGGAGGAACTGGGAGGCCTCCCTCCACTCCATGGCAAGCCTTGAAGAGGTGCTAGTACTGATTCCTGTTCCAGACTGACCCAAAGCTTATGTGATTTATGCCGGCACCAGTCCACTGCCCTATTCATATGGACTGCTGTGCAAAATAACGCAGGGTCGGGGAGACCCATCCCCCCTCTAAGTTTGGGTCGGTGCAATAGGGAGCTTTTAAGCCACGCGGGCTTGCCTTGCCAGATATATTTGGTCATTATCGTGCGCATTTTATGGAAAAAAGTCAGTGGTAACCTTACTGGTAGAGCTTGTAAAAGGTAAAGCAAACGTGGCATGATATTCATCTTCAGTACGTTGCTTCCACCGAACCAGGAGATTGCCAGGTTCTTCCACCTCTCTAAGGCCGCGTACACACGGGCGGACTGTCTGACGGACTTGGTCCGCTGAAACGTGTTTCAGCGGACAGTCCGCTTGTGTGTGGGATTCAGCGGACTTTTTCAGCGGACAGTCTGGCGGACTAAGTCTTTCGGAATTTCCGTAATATTGTCCGTCCAACTTTGGTTTCAGCGGACAGTCCGCTCGTGTGTAGGCAAGTTGGACGGACTAAGTATGGCGCATGCTCAGAAAGGATTTACACGGCCGAAGGTTGCATTGCAGTGTATTGGACATCGTATTTCTAGTCCCGTCGTACGTGCTGTACACGTCATCGCGCAAGCTTTCAGAGGACTGTCTGTTCATCGTGTGTGGTCAAGTCCGTTCATTCAAAAGTAGGACGGACTGTCTGTCGGATTGTCTGACGGACTTAGTTGGCCAGACAGTCCGCCCGTGTGTACGCGGCCAAAGTCTAAGGAAAAGGTGGTCAGAAGTGGCTGAAAATTAAGTTGATAGATAAGGTGCAACTCCGATGGGATTCTTGTGCCTAAATATTTAATCGCCTGTGGAGACCACCAGAAGGGAAAGTTGCTGCCAAGAGAAGCCCGGGAGCTGGGGGGGTAGGGAGACATGCCCTAGTTGTTTTAACTTTGGATAGTAAAAAATAAAATTCTGCCAGTATAATATCTTATACAGTCCACTTCCTGTTCCTTGTCTGGTAAAAAGCCTAGGCTTATGACATCATGCACAGCTTTCTCTCTCTAACTCTGCCAGGAAGGGAAGGGGTGAGTCATAAGGGGGGCTAATGAGAGCTGCAGAGCTGGAGGTGTGCATCTGTGTGTCTGTGTAAATCCAGGAAGTGAACAGGCAGCAGCTTCAGCTGCCCACTGTTAAAATGGTTGCAGCCACCCTGTAACGTTGCGAGATAATTTTTTCCTATTTATAGTTATATTAGGTTGTACTACAAGGATACATTGGGCTTGGTTTACCAAAGACAAATAGGCTGTTCCCCTTCCAAGGGTAGTGCACTGTGCAAATTAACTTTCCCCAGAGCCTGGTGACTAAATGTTTTACACACAAGTTACTGTGATGCACTCCAACTGATAGTTGTGAATAGTCATTTTACAGATTTTTGTAGTAACAGGTGTAAAAGAAATCAAAATGATGTAAATAAAATTATCAATTTAATGTTTGATGTGTTTCTATGTATGATTTGTAATCATACATGTACATGGGAGCAGCATTATTTTCTCATGGCATACTAAGACTCTGTTTCCTGCTTTGCAATTCTACACTATGGTTGTGCTTTACTGCTCCTTCTTAGAATGGATGTCTATGAGTCAGATGACTGACTAAAGATAATTTGTTTTGTTGATAGCCTTTCTAAATATCTATTGAACAGTTATGCTGAGTGACTAAAACAGCTAATATTGACGTAATATTAAAAATTAGAAAAACATCTAAAAATGTAAAAGTCACTCCAAATTTTAATTTAAAGTGAACAAAGTTATCACAAAATATGTCCTCACTTAAAATACTGTACACTTTCACTTTAACCCTGAAGTTTTAGTGTTGGATAGATTAGTTCTTTAATGTCAAACAAATATGTCCTTTAATCTAACCATAAAAGAAAATTAACATATTGCTTTCAGTTCATATGTTAACATAAGGTGTTAAATGTTGATGTTTTGACATAATTGATTGTTATGCATGCAATGCCTGTCTACAACAACAGCAGATCAAAGCGACATTACATAATTAAGTATCTGCTATATCTATATGTAGGTTTGCCTTAATTATTTACACCATTAAATGTATAATTGTAAAAGTATACATAGTTTAGAAAACTAGTGATTACATTTTAAAAGTCTTTTAAACATTTTTTATAATGATAGAAACTGTTGAATCAAATTCCATGCTATAAAACAATTTTAGAATTCCATATTCCAATTCCATAATATTCCATAAAGCGGGTTTGTCAAAAGTATCAAACTAATATGTCTAATGATAAAGTAATTATATGGGTCATGAATTGATGCTCTGCATATACAAAGGATTTTCATATTGCAAACTAGTCTACAAATAAACTATTAGAGCTAATAAGTAATTAATTGTAATTCCTTATGATGTCTCAAATGGTTATTCTTCTTTACAAATTGAGTTTATGGGATAGTATACTGGTTATTCTAACCATATGTGAATCATTTCTTTCACTGAAATTGTTATTAAGTTAATCATTAGAATTTTTGTGGCAGTGGATTTTTTTGTCCCCGCTATGTCAATTCATAATAAAAAATGTGGATTTTCATGATATTTTGCTATTTAATGTTTGTAGATCATGCAAAAAAATATATATAAAGTATAGTTTATTATTATTATTTTAATATTATTATGATGCCTCAGAGAATTTTACAATAATTTTGTCATGTGAGATCCTACCTTGCATATCTGAAAATCTCAAAATTCTATCATGTGGTCAATTAGGAGAGCACATGTCAGTCAATATAAGACTAATGATAAATTGGCAATATGTTTCAAACATCGAGTTGTGTATGGTATATGATAATTTAATTATGGTATTGATGGTATAGTATGTACTGTATATATCAAATAACAAACATATACATTAAAATAGAATGAGACGATTCTTAGTAAACATTACTAATTATATACTTATATTCATTTTTTTTATTATAGTATCTGACTGTATAAAAAAATGTAAATGGGATATATGGGTAGTATGCTTTAAATAACTTAACATACGTCAGGAGACTATGCTTAAAAGCAATATCTTACATACTCAAAATCAAAACGCTACCAAACATACACTTGTCGCCGTCACTTACAGAAAACAGAATATAATATAATATAATATAATGCAATATAATACTTTTCTTCTGTAGCTCAGAACAAATAATAATATACAATAATTACAATTCATTACCATAATTTGCTGCTATTTCTATAATTGGAATTATATTGTTCCCTAAAGGCAAGAATATTTCAGAAATATATTTTGTGTAAATGTAAAGAAATATATTACCGACAAAGTTTCAGTTTCTGCATTAAAATAATACAATAGTTTCTGTTTACTTGATACTGTTAACAGATTATCATATCTCATTTAAATAATGCATATTTAGCTCATAGAATTTTGAGCATGTGTTACTAACATGAAAGGATGACTTTATACCTGACAGTTACCGTGATAGTCTTTGATGTTGAGGTCAATGACATGAAAGGTCACAGGTGTGAACATGGATCCTATTCATCCAACCATATAAAAAACAAAGCAATCATAAGGACTTCACTTGAGGGTTGCAGATCTTCTGATGAACATCTCCTGAGACATTACAAGTCAAGAGAGGGTACAGGAAATCTGAGAAGAAATGACCTCGCTGAATGTCATTCTCTACCTCACAACCATCTCCATGGTCCAGGGATTGCCAGCCTTTATGCAAGGAAGCCAAACAAGAATTCCTCTTCAACAATCTAACCATGGATTAAGACCTTCAAGCAGTCCTGATGGACAAGCATACTCTTCAAATAAGAAGTACTCACCATTTATGATGCAGCTCTATCAGAGCCTCCTTATGGGGAATGACACAGGTCTGTCCAGCCTGGAGCATTCCATCCTTCAAGAATCAGATACTGTCCTAAGACTTACTGCCAAAAGTAAGTACATAAGTGTATATTTTCCCACATAACAATGTAACATGCTGCTTTATTACCTAAATGTAATGATAATTTCATTATTGATAGGTTAGATTATCTTCCACAGAGAAGGCCTAGAACACTTTTTGTGTCAGCCATTTCAATTAAGTGCAATTTATTTCTTATAGCTGATTCTGTAACAGTGATAAAACTAACTTAAAAGTATGTGCTTTTGTATTTTTAATCTTCCCTATAACACTCTTGATATATCTCATATATGACAGATTTGCCTTAGCAGTTTCACATACATCGCCTACTGCCTAAAGATTTATTTTAAATGGTAAACATCATTTTAAAGAATATTGCTTTATATAACAATCTTTAATTGATGTATGTATTATTTATTTATTTAATAATATTTATTTATATATTTATTAATATATTTTCACCATAGATTTATATATTCTAAAAACTAAGTATGTCTTTGAATTATTAGAATGATATTTATGTCATGTTTTTTGTTCTTTCTTCCCCAGAATGCACCAAGATGGACAATCATCGATCACTCTACTTTGACATGTCCTCTCTCTCAAGCAGTAATGAGATTCAATTGGCAGAGTTAAGGATTCAACTTTATCCTACAGAGAAAACACAAGATATGACACTGCATATTTACCACAGCGAACAAGGTTCCAAGAGACTGCTTCTGCAGTCTTTTCAAATTGATTCCTCTGTAACAATGGGTGACTCCTGGACAGTGTTTAACCTCACTAAAATTTTGAATGGTTATCTCAACCTTCGTCAAAGTTCAGATTATGATGATATCATGGAGGGTGGAACCTCATCTGAGAAGGATCATGGGAACGGTTGCACAGACATATCTACTGAAAGAGTTGTATTGATGGTGTTCACAAAGGACGACCCTTCTGCTAATGTCAACGGATATCCCAACCTCATCCAAACAGTGGAGTCTTCAAAATATGTGATGTCACCAGAAGTAAAAGGTGAACATGGTATCAAAAGGCACAGGAAGAACAGAAATGCAAAAGACAGCATCATAATGAACCACTTTCCATCCAGAACCGTGGAGGATGGAAAACCCTTGTGTCAAAGGGTTGATATGATGGTGGACCTTGAGAAGTTCGGGTGGGGAAATCTGATTATCTACCCGAAGAATTTCAATGCCTACAGATGTGAAGGAGCCTGCCCCATTCCCTTAAGTGAGCCCTTCAAACCCACAAACCATGCTTACATTATGGTAAGTGTCATTTTTTTTCACTGATAATTGTCTTTGCCTTTTTCAAGAATTCTTTAATATATGGTGCCATTAGACAGACAGCAATGGAGGAATATTGCATGTAACTTGGTAACTTTTATTATGGTTTTAGTGGTCTTTATGGAGCCTTAGAGGAGTGTCAACTAGCCTGACTCCTTAGGGCAGACATGTCAAACTCAAACATGTGGAGTCCAAATCTGGATAAACTCTATAAAGGGCAGCATTTAATGGAATTTCACTTACAGTTATGTTTAGGGATCAGTATGGCAAATTGAAAAGCCTTGTTTTTTTTTCATGTAATTCACCTTACTGTAAACTAATGCCATGTTCATTTTTAATCCCCATATTGGCTGAGGGTCATAAAAAAGATGTAGATGGGATGCATGAAGTCCAACCAGTTTGACATGTCTGCTTTAGAAGAATGATAGATGTATTAATTGTATATTGCCATGCTAAATATGTGGATTGTTTAATGTGCGCATCATCATTTTCTGGTAGATTTGTAAACTAACATATATCTATTTTTTTGTTTTACAGAGTTTGCTGAAGCTATTCAATCCAGATAAAGTTGAATGTGCCTCCTGTGTCCCAGTGAAAATGAGACCTTTGTCCATGATGATGAATGAGAATGGAGATGTGGTAATGAAACACCATGAAGATATGATTGTAGAAGAATGTGGATGTCATTGAGGAACTGCTTAAACATACGTCACAAGTATTGAAAAGATGCAAAGTAAGCAGTGACTTTAAATGAATAATGGCACTTTGCAGTGTCTGGTGAAAGGCCTGCTGAACTCTCTGCTTTAAGTTAAAAAGAGTTCAAAAACTGAAAACTGGAGCCAGAGGAAGAAAAGAAACTTCCATTGCTGGCCTACATTATTGCCATGAACTGGAGATAAAACCTGGCTTATGAAGGGCAAATACTTTTTTAAATATTCATATTTTTTATTGCCTAAAATGTATTCTGTCATTTACAATACATTCATTGTATGATTAATATCCATTAAAATATAATGAATAAAATACATCTGTTTCATTTTCTTTATTGTTTGATAGCACTAATTGGGCAATGAGAATATGGAGTTCAAGCTTTCCAGTAGAGCCCCTAAAATGTTTTTGATAAGACTTGTGCAGAAAATGGTGGATTTTGACTTTAATACACAGACTTAAGTAGTCCTTGTCACCAACTTAAAAAGTGCAGGCAAAAAAAAAAACATTTAGAAGAAAACAAATATTTTAAATGCTTCCTTGACGTGTTTTCCATTCCCAATTTTGTTTTTTGATTTGCATTGTTCTTGAACTTGCTGGAATGGCCTAGATCTTGTGGAGGAGAGAAAAGGGCTTCGAATCTTGTTATACATAGTATTTTACAAGATTTACTTTCAAAAGATTACACGCTGAATGATGCAACTGAGATAGAAAATAATATTGCTAAATTGCTGAAGTTATTCTTAGAGCTATGTAAAGCATTCATATGCAAGATAAAACATGAATAATATTGATAGTAAGAATTGTTTTTAAAGAGTTTCAAGTATTGAATTGGATAACATTAGTATAGTATGTATATTCAGGGGTCCCTGTCCCCAGGGGAGAATGGGTCCTTGTCCCCAGGTGTGATGGAGTCCCTGTCCCCAAGTGAGAGGGGTCCCTGTCCCCAGGGGAGAAGGAGTCCCTGTCCCTAGGGAAATGGGGTTCCTATCTTTAGGGGAGAGGGGGTCGCTGTTCCCTGCTCCCAGACTCCAGACCCCACCCCATACCCAAACAAAAACATTGTGTAGGTAGAACTCTCCTACCTCACACAGGTGTACAGCAGAGCAGAGATCTATCTGCATCACAGGTCTGGATGGGGGTGGGAACTGCTGAAGTTAACTTTTCACATTAACAGGCTGGTGATTGGCTGCTACAATCGCCCGGCAACCAATCACCTGCTGTTTAATGTAAAAAGTTAACTCCAGCAGTTCCTGATGCCAGCCAGCCCTGTGATACTGGCTGCTTGCCACTGTCCAAAGAAGATGACATCGGTGAAAATGTCCGTGGCCTGGGTGCCAGTGAATTAATCACAGGCACTAATGGGCTGGACATTAAACAAGGGTGCACTGGGTGCAGCCTGTGGGTTGCCGACCCCTGCTTTAGGAGGTACTTGGAAAGAAAAGTATTGTGCTTTGCCTAAAGTGCAGTGGTATTCATAGATTAAGTTTAGATTATTAAAATGAGAATGTATGTTTTTATAATAACTCAGCTTTGTCATTTTCTAGCTCATATATTTTCAAAGAAAATATTTAATATAAACTGGTGTTAAGGTTACCTAATAACTGTACTCCCTTACCAATATTGTTATTATACAGGATATAAATATCACCAACAGTTCACGCAGCACTTTACAAATTAAGGGCAGACAGTACAAATACAATTTAAAGTGAACATTCAGTCATTTTTTTCAACTTTCCATGTATTAAATCTTCTGCCCTAGTTGTTTTAACTGTGGATAGTAAAAAATAAAATTCTGCCAGTATAATATCTTATACAGCCCACTTCCTGTTCCTTGTCTGGTAAAATGCCTAGGCTTATGACATCATGCACAGCTTTCTCTCTCAAACACTGCCAGGAAGGGAAGGGGTGAGTCATAAGGGGGTCTAATGAGAGCTGCAGAGCTGGAGGTGTGCATCTGTGTGTCTGTGTAAATCCAGGAAGTGAACAGGCAGCAGCTTCAGCTGCCCACTGTTAAAATGGTTGCAGCCACCCTGTAACGTTGCGAGATAATTTTTTCCTATTTATAGTTATATTAGGTTGTACTACAAGGATACATTGGGCTTGGTTTACCAAAGACAAATAGGCTGTTCCTCTTCCAAGGGTAGTGCACTGTGCAAATTAACTTTCCCCAGAGCCTGGTGACTAAATGTTTTACACACAAGTTACTGTGATGCACTCCAACTGATAGTTGTGAATAGTCATTTTACAGATTTTTGTAGTAACAGGTGTAAAAGAAATCAAAATGATGTAAATAAAATTATCAATTTAATATTTGATGTGTTTCTATGTATGATTTGTAATCATATATGTACATGGGAGCAGCATTATTTTCTCATGGCATACTAAGACTCTGTTTCCTGCTTTGCAATTCTACACTATGGTTGTGCTTTACTGCTCCTTCTTAGAATGGATGTCTATGAGTCAGATGACTGACTAAAGATAATTTGTTTTGTTGATAGCCTTTCTAAATATCTATTGAACAGTTATGCTGAGTGACTAAAACAGCTTATATTGACGTAATATTAAAAATTAGAAAAACATCTAAAAATGTAAAAGCCACTCCAAATTTTAATTTAAAGTGAACAAAGTTAACACAAAATATGTCCTCACTTAAAATACTGTACACTTTCACTTTAACCCTGAAGTTTTAGTGTTGGATAGATTAGTTCTTTAATGTCAAACAAATATGTCCTTTAATCTAACCATAAAAGAAAATTAACATATTGCTTTCAGTTCATATGTTAACATAAGGTGTTAAATGTTGATGTTTTGACATAATTGATTGTTATGCATGCAATGCCTGTCTACAACAACAGCAGATCAAAGCGACATTACATAATTAAGTATCTGCTATATCTATATGTAGGTTTGCCTTAATTATTTACACCATTAAATGTATAATTGTAAAAGTATACATAGTTTAGAAAACTAGTGATTACATTTTAAAAGTCTTTTAAACATTTTTTATAATGATAGAAACTGTTGAATCAAATTCCATGCTATAAAACAATTTTAGAATTCCATATTCCAATTCCATAATATTCCATAAAGCGGGTTTGTCAAAAATATCAAACTAATATGTCTAATGATAAAGTAATTATATGGGTCATGAATTGATGCTCTGCATATACAAAGGATTTTCATATTGCAAACTAGTCTACAAATAAACTATTAGAGCTAATAAGTAATTAATTGTAATTCCTTATGATGTCTCAAATGGTTATTCTTCTTTACAAATTGAGTTTATGGGATAGTATACTGGTTATTCTAACCATATGTGAATCATTTCTTTCACTGAAATTGTTATTAAGTTAATCATTAGAATTTTTGTGGCAGTGGATTTTTTTGTCCCCGCTATGTCAATTCATAATAAAAAATGTGGATTTTCATGATATTTTGCTATTTAATGTTTGTAGATCATGCAAAAAAATATATATAAAGTATAGTTTATTATTATTATTTTAATATTATTATGATGCCTCAGAGAATTTTACAATAATTTTGTCATGTGACATCCTACCTTGCATATCTGAAAATCTCAAAATTCTATCATGTGGTCAATTAGGAGAGCACATGTCAGTCAATATAAGACTAATGATAAATTGGCAATATGTTTCAAACATCGAGTTGTGTATGGTATATGATAATTTAATTATGGTATTGATGGTATAGTATGTACTGTATATATCAAATAACAAACATATACATTAAAATAGAATGAGACGATTCTTAGTAAACATTACTAATTATATACTTATATTCATTCTTTTTATTATAATATCTGACTGTATAAAAAAATGTAAATGGGATATATGGGTAGTATGCTTTAAATAACCTAACATACGTCAGGAGACTATGCTTAAAAGCAATATCTTACATACTCAAAATCAAAACGCTACCAAACATACACTTGTCGCCGTCACTTACAGAAAACAGAATATAATATAATATAATATAATATAATATAATATAATGCAATATAATACTTTTCTTCTGTAGCTCAGAACAAATAATAATATACAATAATTACAATTCATTACCATAATTTGCTGCTATTTCTATAATTGGAATTATATTGTTCCCTAAAGGCAAGAATATTTCAGAAATATATTTTGTGTAAATGTAAAGAAATATATTACCGACAAAGTTTCAGTTTCTGCATTAAAATAATACAATAGTTTCTGTTTACTTGATACTGTTAACAGATTATCATATCTCATTTAAATAATGCATATTTAGCTCATAGAATTTTGAGCATGTGTTACTAACATGAAAGGATGACTTTATACCTGACAGTTACCGTGATAGTCTTTGATGTTGAGGTCAATGACATGAAAGGTCACAGGTGTGAACATGGATCCTATTCATCCAACCATATAAAAAACAAAGCAATCATAAGGACTTCACTTGAGGGTTGCAGATCTTCTGATGAACATCTCCTGAGACATTACAAGTCAAGAGAGGGTACAGGAAATCTGAGAAGAAATGACCTCGCTGAATGTCATTTTCTACCTCACAACCATCTCCATGGTCCAGGGATTGCCAGCCTTTATGCAAGGAAGCCAAACAAGAATTCCTCTTCAACAATCTAACCATGGATTAAGACCTTCAAGCAGTCCTGATGGACAAGCATACTCTTCAAATAAGAAGTACTCACCATTTATGATGCAGCTCTATCAGAGCCTCCTTATGGGGAATGACACAGGTCTGTCCAGCCTGGAGCATTCCATCCTTCAAGAATCAGATACTGTCCTAAGACTTACTGCCAAAAGTAAGTACATAAGTGTATATTTTCCCACATAACAATGTAACATGCTGCTTTATTACCTAAATGTAATGATAATTTCATTATTGATAGGTTAGATTATCTTCCACAGAGAAGGCCTAGAACACTTTTTGTGTCAGCCATTTCAATTAAGTGCAATTTATTTCTTATAGCTGATTCTGTAACAGTGATAAAACTAACTTAAAAGTATGTGCTTTTGTATTTTTAATCTTCCCTATAACACTCTTGATATATCTCATATATGACAGATTTGCCTTAGCAGTTTCACATACATCGCCTACTGCCTAAAGATTTATTTTAAATGGTAAACATCATTTTAAAGAATATTGCTTTATATAACAATCTTTAATTGATGTATGTATTATTTATTTATTTAATAATATTTATTTATATATTTATTAATATATTTTCACCATAGATTTATATATTCTAAAAACTAAGTATGTCTTTGAATTATTAGAATGATATTTATGTCATGTTTTTTGTTCTTTCTTCCCCAGAATGCACCAAGATGGACAATCATCGATCACTCTACTTTGACATGTCCTCTCTCTCAAGCAGTAATGAGATTCAATTGGCAGAGTTAAGGATTCAACTTTATCCTACAGAGAAAACACAAGATATGACACTGCATATTTACCACAGCGAACAAGGTTCCAAGAGACTGCTTCTGCAGTCTTTTCAAATTGATTCCTCTGTAACAATGGGTGACTCCTGGACAGTGTTTAACCTCACTAAAATTTTGAATGGTTATCTCAACATTCGTCAAAGTTCAGATTATGATGATATCATGGAGGGTGGAACCTCATCTGAGAAGGATCATGGGAACGGTTGCACAGACATATCTACTGAAAGAGTTGTATTGATGGTGTTCACAAAGGACGACCCTTCTGCTAATGTCAACGGATATCCCAACCTCATCCAAACAGTGGAGTCTTCAAAATATGTGATGTCACCAGAAGTAAAAGGTGAACATGGTATCAAAAGGCACAGGAAGAACAAAAATGCAAAAGACAGCATCATAATGAACCACTTTCCATCCAGAACCGTGGAGGATGGAAAACCCTTGTGTCAAAGGGTTGATATGATGGTGGACCTTGAGAAGTTCGGGTGGGGAAATCTGATTATCTACCCGAAGAATTTCAATGCCTACAGATGTGAAGGAGCCTGCCCCATTCCCTTAAGTGAGCCCTTCAAACCCACAAACCATGCTTACATTATGGTAAGTGTCATTTTTTTTCACTGATAATTGTCTTTGCCTTTTTCAAGAATTCTTTAATATATGGTGCCATTAGACAGACAGCAATGGAGGAATATTGCATGTAACTTGGTAACTTTTATTATGGTTTTAGTGGTCTTTATGGAGCCTTAGAGGAGTGTCAACTAGCCTGACTCCTTAGGGCAGACATGTCAAACTCAAACATGTGGAGTCCAAATCTGGATAAACTCTATAAAGGGCAGCATTTAATGGAATTTCACTTACAGTTATGTTTAGGGATCAGTATGGCAAATTGAAAAGCCTTGTTTTTTTTTCATGTAATTCACCTTACTGTAAACTAATGCCATGTTCATTTTTAATCCCCATATTGGCTGAGGGCCATAAAAAAGATGTAGATGGGATGCATGAAGTCCAACCAGTTTGACATGTCCGCTTTAGAAGAATGATAGATGTATTAATTGTATATTGCCATGCTAAATATGTGGATTGTTTAATGTGCGCATCATCATTTTCTGGTAGATTTGTAAACTAACATATATCTATTTTTTTGTTTTACAGAGTTTGCTGAAGCTATTCAATCCAGATAAAGTTGAATGTGCCTCCTGTGTCCCAGTGAAAATGAGACCTTTGTCCATGATGATGAATGAGAATGGAGATGTGGTAATGAAACACCATGAAGATATGATTGTAGAAGAATGTGGATGTCATTGAGGAACTGCTTAAACATACGTCACAAGTATTGAAAAGATGCAAAGTAAGCAGTGACTTTAAATGAATAATGGCACTTTGCAGTGTCTGGTGAAAGGCCTGCTGAACTCTCTGCTTTAAGTTAAAAAGAGTTCAAAAACTGAAAACTGGAGCCAGAGGAAGAAAAGAAACTTCCATTGCTGGCCTACATTATTGCCATGAACTGGAGATAAAACCTGGCTTATGAAGGGCAAATACTTTTTTAAATATTCATATTTTTTATTGCCTAAAATGTATTCTGTCATTTACAATACATTCATTGTATGATTAATATCCATTAAAATATAATGAATAAAATACATCTGTTTCATTTTCTTTATTGTTTGATAGCACTAATTGGGCAATGAGAATATGGAGTTCAAGCTTTCCAGTAGAGCCCCTAAAATGTTTTTGATAAGACTTGTGCAGAAAATGGTGGATTTTGACTTTAATACACAGACTTAAGTAGTCCTTGTCACCAACTTAAAAAGTGCAGGCAAAAAAAAAAACATTTAGAAGAAAACAAATATTTTAAATGCTTCCTTGACGTGTTTTCCATTCCCAATTTTGTTTTTTGATTTGCATTGTTCTTGAACTTGCTGGAATGGCCTAGATCTTGTGGAGGAGAGAAAAGGGCTTCGAATCTTGTTATACATAGTATTTTACAAGATTTACTTTCAAAAGATTACACGCTGAATGATGCAACTGAGATAGAAAATAATATTGCTAAATTGCTGAAGTTATTCTTAGAGCTATGTAAAGCATTCATATGCAAGATAAAACATGAATAATATTGATAGTAAGAATTGTTTTTAAAGAGTTTCAAGTATTGAATTGGATAACATTAGTATAGTATGTATATTCAGGGGTCCCTGTCCCCAGGGGAGAATGGGTCCTTGTCCCCAGGTGTGATGGAGTCCCTGTCCCCAAGTGAGAGGGGTCCCTGTCCCCAGGGGAGAAGGAGTCCCTGTCCCTAGGGAAATGGGGTTCCTATCTTTAGGGGAGAGGGGGGTCGCTGTTCCCTGCTCCCAGACTCCAGACCCCACCCCATACCCAAACAAAAACATTGTGTAGGTAGAACTCTCCTACCTCACACAGGTGTACAGCAGAGCAGAGATCTATCTGCATCACAGGTCTGGATGGGGGTGGGAACTGCTGAAGTTAACTTTTCACATTAACAGGCTGGTGATTGGCTGCTACAATCGCCCGGCAACCAATCACCTGCTGTTTAATGTAAAAAGTTAACTCCAGCAGTTCCTGATGCCAGCCAGCCCTGTGATACTGGCTGCTTGCCACTGTCCAAAGAAGATGACATCGGTGAAAATGTCCGTGGCCTGGGTGCCAGTGAATTAATCACAGGCACTGATGGGCTGGACATTAAACAAGGGTGCACTGGGTGCAGCCTGTGGGTTGCCGACCCCTGCTTTAGGAGGTACTTGGAAAGAAAAGTATTGTGCTTTGCCTAAAGTGCAGTGGTATTCATAGATTAAGTTTAGATTATTAAAATGAGAATGTATGTTTTTATAATAACTCAGCTTTGTCATTTTCTAGCTCATATATTTTCAAAGAAAATATTTAATATAAACTGGTGTTAAGGTTACCTAATAACTGTACTCCCTTACCAATATTGTTATTATACAGGATATAAATATCACCAACAGTTCACGCAGCACTTTACAAATTAAGGGCAGACAGTACAAATACAATTTAAAGTGAACATTCAGTCATTTTTTTCAACTTTCCATGTATTAAATCTTCTGCCCTAGTTGTTTTAACTGTGGATAGTAAAAAATAAAATTCTGCCAGTATAATATCTTATACAGCCCACTTCCTGTTCCTTGTCTGGTAAAATGCCTAGGCTTATGACATCATGCACAGCTTTCTCTCTCTAACACTGCCAGGAAGGGAAGGGGTGAGTCATAAGGGGGTCTAATGAGAGCTGCAGAGCTGGAGGTGTGCATCTGTGTGTCTGTGTAAATCCAGGAAGTGAACAGGCAGCAGCTTCAGCTGCCCACTGTTAAAATGGTTGCAGCCACCCTGTAACGTTGCGAGATAATTTTTTCCTATTTATAGTTATATTAGGTTGTACTACAAGGATACATTGGGCTTGGTTTACCAAAGACAAATAGGCTGTTCCTCTTCCAAGGGTAGTGCACTGTGCAAATTAACTTTCCCCAGAGCCTGGTGACTAAATGTTTTACACACAAGTTACTGTGATGCACTCCAACTGATAGTTGTGAATAGTTATTTTACAGATTTTTGTAGTAACAGGTGTAAAAGAAATCAAAATGATGTAAATAAAATTATCAATTTAATGTTTGATGTGTTTCTATGTATGATTTGTAATCATATATGTACATGGGAGCAGCATTATTTTCTCATGGCATACTAAGACTCTGTTTCCTGCTTTGCAATTCTACACTATGGTTGTGCTTTACTGCTCCTTCTTAGAATGGATGTCTATGAGTCAGATGACTGACTAAAGATAATTTGTTTTGTTGATAGCCTTTCTAAATATCTATTGAACAGTTATGCTGAGTGACTAAAACAGCTTATATTGACGTAATATTAAAAATTAGAAAAACATCTAAAAATGTAAAAGCCACTCCAAATTTTAATTTAAAGTGAACAAAGTTAACACAAAATATGTCCTCACTTAAAATACTGTACACTTTCACTTTAACCCTGAAGTTTTAGTGTTGGATAGATTAGTTCTTTAATGTCAAACAAATATGTCCTTTAATCTAACCATAAAAGAAAATTAACATATTGCTTTCAGTTCATATGTTAACATAAGGTGTTAAATGTTGATGTTTTGACATAATTGATTGTTATGCATGCAATGCCTGTCTACAACAACAGCAGATCAAAGCGACATTACATAATTAAGTATCTGCTATATCTATATGTAGGTTTGCCTTAATTATTTACACCATTAAATGTATAATTGTAAAAGTATACATAGTTTAGAAAACTAGTGATTACATTTTAAAAGTCTTTTAAACATTTTTTATAATGATAGAAACTGTTGAATCAAATTCCATGCTATAAAACAATTTTAGAATTCCATATTCCAATTCCATAATATTCCATAAAGCGGGTTTGTCAAAAGTATCAAACTAATATGTCTAATGATAAAGTAATTATATGGGTCATGAATTGATGCTCTGCATATACAAAGGATTTTCATATTGCAAACTAGTCTACAAATAAACTATTAGAGCTAATAAGTAATTAATTGTAATTCCTTATGATGTCTCAAATGGTTATTCTTCTTTACAAATTGAGTTTATGGGATAGTATACTGGTTATTCTAACCATATGTGAATCATTTCTTTCACTGAAATTGTTATTAAGTTAATCATTAGAATTTTTGTGGCAGTGGATTTTTTTGTCCCCGCTATGTCAATTCATAATAAAAAATGTGGATTTTCATGATATTTTGCTATTTAATGTTTGTAGATCATGCAAAAAAATATATATAAAGTATAGTTTATTATTATTATTTTAATATTATTATGATGCCTCAGAGAATTTTACAATAATTTTGTCATGTGACATCCTACCTTGCATATCTGAAAATCTCAAAATTCTATCATGTGGTCAATTAGGAGAGCACATGTCAGTCAATATAAGACTAATGATAAATTGGCAATATGTTTCAAACATCGAGTTGTGTATGGTATATGATAATTTAATTATGGTATTGATGGTATAGTATGTACTGTATATATCAAATAACAAACATATACATTAAAATAGAATGAGACGATTCTTAGTAAACATTACTAATTATATACTTATATTCATTTTTTTTATTATAATATCTGACTGTATAAAAAAATGTAAATGGGATATATGGGTAGTATGCTTTAAATAACTTAACATACGTCAGGAGACTATGCTTAAAAGCAATATCTTACATACTCAAAATCAAAACGCTACCAAACATACACTTGTCGCCGTCACTTACAGAAAACAGAATATAATATAATATAATATAATGCAATATAATACTTTTCTTCTGTAGCTCAGAACAAATAATAATATACAATAATTACAATTCATTACCATAATTTGCTGCTATTTCTATAATTGGAATTATATTGTTCCCTAAAGGCAAGAATATTTCAGAAATATATTTTGTGTAAATGTAAAGAAATATATTACCGACAAAGTTTCAGTTTCTGCATTAAAATAATACAATAGTTTCTGTTTACTTGATACTGTTAACAGATTATCATATCTCATTTAAATAATGCATATTTAGCTCATAGAATTTTGAGCATGTGTTACTAACATGAAAGGATGACTTTATACCTGACAGTTACCGTGATAGTCTTTGATGTTGAGGTCAATGACATGAAAGGTCACAGGTGTGAACATGGATCCTATTCATCCAACCATATAAAAAACAAAGCAATCATAAGGACTTCACTTGAGGGTTGCAGATCTTCTGATGAACATCTCCTGAGACATTACAAGTCAAGAGAGGGTACAGGAAATCTGAGAAGAAATGACCTCGCTGAATGTCATTCTCTACCTCACAACCATCTCCATGGTCCAGGGATTGCCAGCCTTTATGCAAGGAAGCCAAACAAGAATTCCTCTTCAACAATCTAACCATGGATTAAGACCTTCAAGCAGTCCTGATGGACAAGCATACTCTTCAAATAAGAAGTACTCACCATTTATGATGCAGCTCTATCAGAGCCTCCTTATGGGGAATGACACAGGTCTGTCCAGCCTGGAGCATTCCATCCTTCAAGAATCAGATACTGTCCTAAGACTTACTGCCAAAAGTAAGTACATAAGTGTATATTTTCCCACATAACAATGTAACATGCTGCTTTATTACCTAAATGTAATGATAATTTCATTATTGATAGGTTAGATTATCTTCCACAGAGAAGGCCTAGAACACTTTTTGTGTCAGCCATTTCAATTAAGTGCAATTTATTTCTTATAGCTGATTCTGTAACAGTGATAAAACTAACTTAAAAGTATGTGCTTTTGTATTTTTAATCTTCCCTATAACACTCTTGATATATCTCATATATGACAGATTTGCCTTAGCAGTTTCACATACATCGCCTACTGCCTAAAGATTTATTTTAAATGGTAAACATCATTTTAAAGAATATTGCTTTATATAACAATCTTTAATTGATGTATGTATTATTTATTTATTTAATAATATTTATTTATATATTTATTAATATATTTTCACCATAGATTTATATATTCTAAAAACTAAGTATGTCTTTGAATTATTAGAATGATATTTATGTCATGTTTTTTGTTCTTTCTTCCCCAGAATGCACCAAGATGGACAATCATCGATCACTCTACTTTGACATGTCCTCTCTCTCAAGCAGTAATGAGATTCAATTGGCAGAGTTAAGGATTCAACTTTATCCTACAGAGAAAACACAAGATATGACACTGCATATTTACCACAGCGAACAAGGTTCCAAGAGACTGCTTCTGCAGTCTTTTCAAATTGATTCCTCTGTAACAATGGGTGACTCCTGGACAGTGTTTAACCTCACTAAAATTTTGAATGGTTATCTCAACATTCGTCAAAGTTCAGATTATGATGATATCATGGAGGGTGGAACCTCATCTGAGAAGGATCATGGGAACGGTTGCACAGACATATCTACTGAAAGAGTTGTATTGATGGTGTTCACAAAGGACGACCCTTCTGCTAATGTCAACGGATATCCCAACCTCATCCAAACAGTGGAGTCTTCAAAATATGTGATGTCACCAGAAGTAAAAGGTGAACATGGTATCAAAAGGCACAGGAAGAACAGAAATGCAAAAGACAGCATCATAATGAACCACTTTCCATCCAGAACCGTGGAGGATGGAAAACCCTTGTGTCAAAGGGTTGATATGATGGTGGACCTTGAGAAGTTCGGGTGGGGAAATCTGATTATCTACCCGAAGAATTTCAATGCCTACAGATGTGAAGGAGCCTGCCCCATTCCCTTAAGTGAGCCCTTCAAACCCACAAACCATGCTTACATTATGGTAAGTGTCATTTTTTTTCACTGATAATTGTCTTTGCCTTTTTCAAGAATTCTTTAATATATGGTGCCATTAGACAGACAGCAATGGAGGAATATTGCATGTAACTTGGTAACTTTTATTATGGTTTTAGTGGTCTTTATGGAGCCTTAGAGGAGTGTCAACTAGCCTGACTCCTTAGGGCAGACATGTCAAACTCAAACATGTGGAGTCCAAATCTGGATAAACTCTATAAAGGGCAGCATTTAATGGAATTTCACTTACAGTTATGTTTAGGGATCAGTATGGCAAATTGAAAAGCCTTGTTTTTTTTTCATGTAATTCACCTTACTGTAAACTAATGCCATGTTCATTTTTAATCCCCATATTGGCTGAGGGCCATAAAAAAGATGTAGATGGGATGCATGAAGTCCAACCAGTTTGACATGTCTGCTTTAGAAGAATGATAGATGTATTAATTGTATATTGCCATGCTAAATATGTGGATTGTTTAATGTGCGCATCATCATTTTCTGGTAGATTTGTAAACTAACATATATCTATTTTTTTGTTTTACAGAGTTTGCTGAAGCTATTCAATCCAGATAAAGTTGAATGTGCCTCCTGTGTCCCAGTGAAAATGAGACCTTTGTCCATGATGATGAATGAGAATGGAGATGTGGTAATGAAACACCATGAAGATATGATTGTAGAAGAATGTGGATGTCATTGAGGAACTGCTTAAACATACGTCACAAGTATTGAAAAGATGCAAAGTAAGCAGTGACTTTAAATGAATAATGGCACTTTGCAGTGTCTGGTGAAAGGCCTGCTGAACTCTCTGCTTTAAGTTAAAAAGAGTTCAAAAACTGAAAACTGGAGCCAGAGGAAGAAAAGAAACTTCCATTGCTGGCCTACATTATTGCCATGAACTGGAGATAAAACCTGGCTTATGAAGGGCAAATACTTTTTTAAATATTCATATTTTTTATTGCCTAAAATGTATTCTGTCATTTACAATACATTCATTGTATGATTAATATCCATTAAAATATAATGAATAAAATACATCTGTTTCATTTTCTTTATTGTTTGATAGCACTAATTGGGCAATGAGAATATGGAGTTCAAGCTTTCCAGTAGAGCCCCTAAAATGTTTTTGATAAGACTTGTGCAGAAAATGGTGGATTTTGACTTTAATACACAGACTTAAGTAGTCCTTGTCACCAACTTAAAAAGTGCAGGCAAAAAAAAAAACATTTAGAAGAAAACAAATATTTTAAATGCTTCCTTGACGTGTTTTCCATTCCCAATTTTGTTTTTTGATTTGCATTGTTCTTGAACTTGCTGGAATGGCCTAGATCTTGTGGAGGAGAGAAAAGGGCTTCGAATCTTGTTATACATAGTATTTTACAAGATTTACTTTCAAAAGATTACACGCTGAATGATGCAACTGAGATAGAAAATAATATTGCTAAATTGCTGAAGTTATTCTTAGAGCTATGTAAAGCATTCATATGCAAGATAAAACATGAATAATATTGATAGTAAGAATTGTTTTTAAAGAGTTTCAAGTATTGAATTGGATAACATTAGTATAGTATGTATATTCAGGGGTCCCTGTCCCCAGGGGAGAATGGGTCCTTGTCCCCAGGTGTGATGGAGTCCCTGTCCCCAAGTGAGAGGGGTCCCTGTCCCCAGGGGAGAAGGAGTCCCTGTCCCTAGGGAAATGGGGTTCCTATCTTTAGGGGAGAGGGGGGTGGCTGTTCCCTGCTCCCAGACTCCAGACCCCACCCCATACCCAAACAAAAACATTGTGTAGGTAGAACTCTCCTACCTCACACAGGTGTACAGCAGAGCAGAGATCTATCTGCATCACAGGTCTGGATGGGGGTGGGAACTGCTGAAGTTAACTTTTCACATTAACAGGCTGGTGATTGGCTGCTACAATCGCCCGGCAACCAATCACCTGCTGTTTAATGTAAAAAGTTAACTCCAGCAGTTCCTGATGCCAGCCAGCCCTGTGATACTGGCTGCTTGCCACTGTCCAAAGAAGATGACATCGGTGAAAATGTCCGTGGCCTGGGTGCCAGTGAATTAATCACAGGCACTGATGGGCTGGACATTAAACAAGGGTGCACTGGGTGCAGCCTGTGGGTTGCCGACCCCTGCTTTAGGAGGTACTTGGAAAGAAAAGTATTGTGCTTTGCCTAAAGTGCAGTGGTATTCATAGATTAAGTTTAGATTATTAAAATGAGAATGTATGTTTTTATAATAACTCAGCTTTGTCATTTTCTAGCTCATATATTTTCAAAGAAAATATTTAATATAAACTGGTGTTAAGGTTACCTAATAACTGTACTCCCTTACCAATATTGTTATTATACAGGATATAAATATCACCAACAGTTCACGCAGCACTTTACAAATTAAGGGCAGACAGTACAAATACAATTTAAAGTGAACATTCAGTCATTTTTTTCAACTTTCCATGTATTAAATCTTCTGCCCTAGTTGTTTTAACTGTGGATAGTAAAAAATAAAATTCTGCCAGTATAATATCTTATACAGCCCACTTCCTGTTCCTTGTCTGGTAAAATGCCTAGGCTTATGACATCATGCACAGCTTTCTCTCTCTAACACTGCCAGGAAGGGAAGGGGTGAGTCATAAGGGGGTCTAATGAGAGCTGCAGAGCTGGAGGTGTGCATCTGTGTGTCTGTGTAAATCCAGGAAGTGAACAGGCAGCAGCTTCAGCTGCCCACTGTTAAAATGGTTGCAGCCACCCTGTAACGTTGCGAGATAATTTTTTCCTATTTATAGTTATATTAGGTTGTACTACAAGGATACATTGGGCTTGGTTTACCAAAGACAAATAGGCTGTTCCTCTTCCAAGGGTAGTGCACTGTGCAAATTAACTTTCCCCAAAGCCTGGTGACTAAATGTTTTACACACAAGTTACTGTGATGCACTCCAACTGATAGTTGTGAATAGTCATTTTACAGATTTTTGTAGTAACAGGTGTAAAAGAAATCAAAATGATGTAAATAAAATTATCAATTTAATGTTTGATGTGTTTCTATGTATGATTTGTAATCATATATGTACATGGGAGCAGCATTATTTTCTCATGGCATACTAAGACTCTGTTTCCTGCTTTGCAATTCTACACTATGGTTGTGCTTTACTGCTCCTTCTTAGAATGGATGTCTATGAGTCAGATGACTGACTAAAGATAATTTGTTTTGTTGATAGCCTTTCTAAATATCTATTGAACAGTTATGCTGAGTGACTAAAACAGCTTATATTGACGTAATATTAAAAATTAGAAAAACATCTAAAAATGTAAAAGCCACTCCAAATTTTAATTTAAAGTGAACAAAGTTAACACAAAATATGTCCTCACTTAAAATACTGTACACTTTCACTTTAACCCTGAAGTTTTAGTGTTGGATAGATTAGTTCTTTAATGTCAAACAAATATGTCCTTTAATCTAACCATAAAAGAAAATTAACATATTGCTTTCAGTTCATATGTTAACATAAGGTGTTAAATGTTGATGTTTTGACATAATTGATTGTTATGCATGCAATGCCTGTCTACAACAACAGCAGATCAAAGCGACATTACATAATTAAGTATCTGCTATATCTATATGTAGGTTTGCCTTAATTATTTACACCATTAAATGTATAATTGTAAAAGTATACATAGTTTAGAAAACTAGTGATTACATTTTAAAAGTCTTTTAAACATTTTTTATAATGATAGAAACTGTTGAATCAAATTCCATGCTATAAAACAATTTTAGAATTCCATATTCCAATTCCATAATATTCCATAAAGCGGGTTTGTCAAAAGTATCAAACTAATATGTCTAATGATAAAGTAATTATATGGGTCATGAATTGATGCTCTGCATATACAAAGGATTTTCATATTGCAAACTAGTCTACAAATAAACTATTAGAGCTAATAAGTAATTAATTGTAATTCCTTATGATGTCTCAAATGGTTATTCTTCTTTACAAATTGAGTTTATGGGATAGTATACTGGTTATTCTAACCATATGTGAATCATTTCTTTCACTGAAATTGTTATTAAGTTAATCATTAGAATTTTTGTGGCAGTGGATTTTTTTGTCCCCGCTATGTCAATTCATAATAAAAAATGTGGATTTTCATGATATTTTGCTATTTAATGTTTGTAGATCATGCAAAAAAATATATATAAAGTATAGTTTATTATTATTATTTTAATATTATTATGATGCCTCAGAGAATTTTACAATAATTTTGTCATGTGACATCCTACCTTGCATATCTGAAAATCTCAAAATTCTATCATGTGGTCAATTAGGAGAGCACATGTCAGTCAATATAAGACTAATGATAAATTGGCAATATGTTTCAAACATCGAGTTGTGTATGGTATATGATAATTTAATTATGGTATTGATGGTATAGTATGTACTGTATATATCAAATAACAAACATATACATTAAAATAGAATGAGACGATTCTTAGTAAACATTACTAATTATATACTTATATTCATTTTTTTTATTATAATATCTGACTGTATAAAAAAATGTAAATGGGATATATGGGTAGTATGCTTTAAATAACTTAACATACGTCAGGAGACTATGCTTAAAAGCAATATCTTACATACTCAAAATCAAAACGCTACCAAACATACACTTGTCGCCGTCACTTACAGAAAACAGAATATAATATAATATAATATAATGCAATATAATACTTTTCTTCTGTAGCTCAGAACAAATAATAATATACAATAATTACAATTCATTACCATAATTTGCTGCTATTTCTATAATTGGAATTATATTGTTCCCTAAAGGCAAGAATATTTCAGAAATATATTTTATGTAAATGTAAAGAAATATATTACCGACAAAGTTTCAGTTTCTGCATTAAAATAATACAATAGTTTCTGTTTACTTGATACTGTTAACAGATTATCATATCTCATTTAAATAATGCATATTTAGCTCATAGAATTTTGAGCATGTGTTACTAACATGAAAGGATGACTTTATACCTGACAGTTACCGTGATAGTCTTTGATGTTGAGGTCAATGACATGAAAGGTCACAGGTGTGAACATGGATCCTATTCATCCAACCATATAAAAAACAAAGCAATCATAAGGACTTCACTTGAGGGTTGCAGATCTTCTGATGAACATCTCCTGAGACATTACAAGTCAAGAGAGGGTACAGGAAATCTGAGAAGAAATGACCTCGCTGAATGTCATTCTCTACCTCACAACCATCTCCATGGTCCAGGGATTGCCAGCCTTTATGCAAGGAAGCCAAACAAGAATTCCTCTTCAACAATCTAACCATGGATTAAGACCTTCAAGCAGTCCTGATGGACAAGCATACTCTTCAAATAAGAAGTACTCACCATTTATGATGCAGCTCTATCAGAGCCTCCTTATGGGGAATGACACAGGTCTGTCCAGCCTGGAGCATTCCATCCTTCAAGAATCAGATACTGTCCTAAGACTTACTGCCAAAAGTAAGTACATAAGTGTATATTTTCCCACATAACAATGTAACATGCTGCTTTATTACCTAAATGTAATGATAATTTCATTATTGATAGGTTAGATTATCTTCCACAGAGAAGGCCTAGAACACTTTTTGTGTCAGCCATTTCAATTAAGTGCAATTTATTTCTTATAGCTGATTCTGTAACAGTGATAAAACTAACTTAAAAGTATGTGCTTTTGTATTTTTAATCTTCCCTATAACACTCTTGATATATCTCATATATGACAGATTTGCCTTAGCAGTTTCACATACATCGCCTACTGCCTAAAGATTTATTTTAAATGGTAAACATCATTTTAAAGAATATTGCTTTATATAACAATCTTTAATTGATGTATGTATTATTTATTTATTTAATAATATTTATTTATATATTTATTAATATATTTTCACCATAGATTTATATATTCTAAAAACTAAGTATGTCTTTGAATTATTAGAATGATATTTATGTCATGTTTTTTGTTCTTTCTTCCCCAGAATGCACCAAGATGGACAATCATCGATCACTCTACTTTGACATGTCCTCTCTCTCAAGCAGTAATGAGATTCAATTGGCAGAGTTAAGGATTCAACTTTATCCTACAGAGAAAACACAAGATATGACACTGCATATTTACCACAGCGAACAAGGTTCCAAGAGACTGCTTCTGCAGTCTTTTCAAATTGATTCCTCTGTAACAATGGGTGACTCCTGGACAGTGTTTAACCTCACTAAAATTTTGAATGGTTATCTCAACCTTCGTCAAAGTTCAGATTATGATGATATCATGGAGGGTGGAACCTCATCTGAGAAGGATCATGGGAACGGTTGCACAGACATATCTACTGAAAGAGTTGTATTGATGGTGTTCACAAAGGACGACCCTTCTGCTAATGTCAACGGATATCCCAACCTCATCCAAACAGTGGAGTCTTCAAAATATGTGATGTCACCAGAAGTAAAAGGTGAACATGGTATCAAAAGGCACAGGAAGAACAGAAATGCAAAAGACAGCATCATAATGAACCACTTTCCATCCAGAACCGTGGAGGAGGGAAAACCCTTGTGTCAAAGGGTTGATATGATGGTGGACCTTGAGAAGTTCGGGTGGGGAAATCTGATTATCTACCCGAAGAATTTCAATGCCTACAGATGTGAAGGAGCCTGCCCCATTCCCTTAAGTGAGCCCTTCAAACCCACAAACCATGCTTACATTATGGTAAGTGTCATTTTTTTTCACTGATAATTGTCTTTGCCTTTTTCAAGAATTCTTTAATATATGGTGCCATTAGACAGACAGCAATGGAGGAATATTGCATGTAACTTGGTAACTTTTATTATGGTTTTAGTGGTCTTTATGGAGCCTTAGAGGAGTGTCAACTAGCCTGACTCCTTAGGGCAGACATGTCAAACTCAAACATGTGGAGTCCAAATCTGGATAAACTCTATAAAGGGCAGCATTTAATGGAATTTCACTTACAGTTATGTTTAGGGATCAGTATGGCAAATTGAAAAGCCTTGTTTTTTTTTTCATGTAATTCACCTTACTGTAAACTAATGCCATGTTCATTTTTAATCCCCATATTGGCTGAGGGCCATAAAAAAGATGTAGATGGGATGCATGAAGTCCAACCAGTTTGACATGTCTGCTTTAGAAGAATGATAGATGTATTAATTGTATATTGCCATGCTAAATATGTGGATTGTTTAATGTGTGCATCATCATTTTCTGGTAGATTTGTAAACTAACATATATCTATTTTTTTGTTTTACAGAGTTTGCTGAAGCTATTCAATCCAGATAAAGTTGAATGTGCCTCCTGTGTCCCAGTGAAAATGAGACCTTTGTCCATGATGATGAATGAGAATGGAGATGTGGTAATGAAACACCATGAAGATATGATTGTAGAAGAATGTGGATGTCATTGAGGAACTGCTTAAACATACGTCACAAGTATTGAAAAGATGCAAAGTAAGCAGTGACTTTAAATGAATAATGGCACTTTGCAGTGTCTGGTGAAAGGCCTGCTGAACTCTCTGCTTTAAGTTAAAAAGAGTTCAAAAACTGAAAACTGGAGCCAGAGGAAGAAAAGAAACTTCCATTGCTGGCCTACATTATTGCCATGAACTGGAGATAAAACCTGGCTTATGAAGGGCAAATACTTTTTTAAATATTCATATTTTTTATTGCCTAAAATGTATTCTGTCATTTACAATACATTCATTGTATGATTAATATCCATTAAAATATAATGAATAAAATACATCTGTTTCATTTTCTTTATTGTTTGATAGCACTAATTGAGCAATGAGAATATGGAGTTCAAGCTTTCCAGTAGAGCCCCTAAAATGTTTTTGATAAGACTTGTGCAGAAAATGGTGGATTTTGACTTTAATACACAGACTTAAGTAGTCCTTGTCACCAACTTAAAAAGTGCAGGCAAAAAAAAAAACATTTAGAAGAAAACAAATATTTTAAATGCTTCCTTGACGTGTTTTCCATTCCCAATTTTGTTTTTTGATTTGCATTGTTCTTGAACTTGCTGGAATGGCCTAGATCTTGTGGAGGAGAGAAAAGGGCTTCGAATCTTGTTATACATAGTATTTTACAAGATTTACTTTCAAAAGATTACACGCTGAATGATGCAACTGAGATAGAAAATAATATTGCTAAATTGCTGAAGTTATTCTTAGAGCTATGTAAAGCATTCATATGCAAGATAAAACATGAATAATATTGATAGTAAGAATTGTTTTTAAAGAGTTTCAAGTATTGAATTGGATAACATTAGTATAGTATGTATATTCAGGGGTCCCTGTCCCCAGGGGAGAATGGGTCCTTGTCCCCAGGTGTGATGGAGTCCCTGTCCCCAAGTGAGAGGGGTCCCTGTCCCCAGGGGAGAAGGAGTCCCTGTCCCTAGGGAAATGGGGTTCCTATCTTTAGGGGAGAGGGGGGTGGCTGTTCCCTGCTCCCAGACTCCAGACCCCACCCCATACCCAAACAAAAACATTGTGTAGGTAGAACTCTCCTACCTCACACAGGTGTACAGCAGAGCAGAGATCTATCTGCATCACAGGTCTGGATGGGGGTGGGAACTGCTGAAGTTAACTTTTCACATTAACAGGCTGGTGATTGGCTGCTACAATCGCCCGGCAACCAATCACCTGCTGTTTAATGTAAAAAGTTAACTCCAGCAGTTCCTGATGCCAGCCAGCCCTGTGATACTGGCTGCTTGCCACTGTCCAAAGAAGATGACATCGGTGAAAATGTCCGTGGCCTGGGTGCCAGTGAATTAATCACAGGCACTGATGGGCTGGACATTAAACAAGGGTGCACTGGGTGCAGCCTGTGGGTTGCCGACCCCTGCTTTAGGAGGTACTTGGAGCTGCAGAGCTGGAGGTGTGCATCTGTGTGTCTGTGTAAATCCAGGAAGTGAACAGGCAGCAGCTTCAGCTGCCCACTGTTAAAATGGTTGCAGCCACCCTGTAACGTTGCGAGATAATTTTTTCCTATTTATAGTTATATTAGGTTGTACTACAAGGATACATTGGGCTTGGTTTACCAAAGACAAATAGGCTGTTCCTCTTCCAAGGGTAGTGCACTGTGCAAATTAACTTTCCCCAGAGCCTGGTGACTAAATGTTTTACACACAAGTTACTGTGATGCACTCTAACTGATAGTTGTGAATAGTCATTTTACAGATTTTTGTAGTAACAGGTGTAAAAGAAATCAAAATGATGTAAATAAATTTATCAATTTAATGTTTGATGTGTTTCTATGTATGATTTGTAATCATATATGTACATGGGAGCAGCATTATTTTCTCATGGCATACTAAGACTCTGTTTCCTGCTTTGCAATTCTACACTATGGTTGTGCTTTACTGCTCCTTCTTAGAATGGATGTCTATGAGTCAGATGACTGACTAAAGATAATTTGTTTTGTTGATAGCCTTTCTAAATATCTATTGAACAGTTATGCTGAGTGACTAAAACAGCTTATATTGACGTAATATTAAAAATTAGAAAAACATCTAAAAATGTAAAAGTCACTCCAAATTTTAATTTAAAGTGAACAAAGTTAACACAAAATATGTCCTCACTTAAAATACTGTACACTTTCACTTTAACCCTGAAGTTTTAGTGTTGGATAGATTAGTTCTTTAATGTCAAACAAATATGTCCTTTAATCTAACCATAAAAGAAAATTAACATATTGCTTTCAGTTCATATGTTAACATAAGGTGTTAAATGTTGATGTTTTGACATAATTGATTGTTATGCATGCAAGTATCTGCTATATCTATATGTAGGTTTGCCTTAATTATTTACACCATTAAATGTATAATTGTAAAAGTATACATAGTTTAGAAAACTAGTAATTACATTTGAAAAGTCTTTTAAACATTTTTTATAGTGATAGAAACTGTTGAATCAAATTCCATGCTATAAAACAATTTTAGAATTCCATATTCCAATTCCATAATATTCCATAAAGCGGGTTTGTCAAAAGTATCAAACTAATATGTCTAATGATAAAGTAATTATATGGGTCATGAATTGATGCTTTGCATATACAAAGGATTTTCATATTGCAAACTAGTCTACAAATAAACTATTAGAGCTAATAAGTAATTAATTGTAATTCCTTATGATGTCTCAAATGGTTATTCTTCTTTACAAATTGAGTTTATGGGATAGTATACTGGTTATTCTAACCATATGTAAATCATTTCTTTCACTGAAATTGTTATTAAGTTAATCATTAGAATTTTTGTGGCAGTGGATTTTTTTGTCCCCGCTATGTCAATTCATAATAAAAAATGTGGATTTTCATGATATTTTGCTGAAGTTTAATGTTTGTAGATCATGCAAAAAAATATATATAAAGTATAGTTTATTATTATTATTTTAATATTATTATGATGCCTCAGAGAATTTTACAATAATTTTGTCATGTGACATCCTACCTTGCATATCTGAAAATCTCAAAATTCTATCATGTGGTCAATTAGGAGAGCACATGTCAGTCAATATAAGACTAATGATAAATTGGCAATATGTTTCAAACATCGAGTTGTGTATGGTATATGATAATTTAATTATGGTATTGATGGTATAGTATGTACTGTATATATCAAATGACAAACATATACATTAAAATAGAATGAGACGATTCTTAGTAAACATTACTAATTATATACTTATATTCATTTTTTTTATTATAATATCTGACTGTATAAAAAAATGTAAATGGGATATATGGGTAGTATGCTTTAAATAACCTAACATACGTCAGGAGACTATGCTTAACCACTTCAGCTCCGGACCAATAAATACCTTAAGGACCAGAGGTGTTTTTGCAATTTCGCACTGCGCTGCTTTAACTGGTAATTGCGCGGTCATGCAATATTGCACCCAAACGAAATTTGCGTCCTTTTCTTCCCACAAATAGAGCTTTCTTTTGATGGTATTTGATTGCCTCTGCGATTTTTATTTTTTGCGATATAAATGGAAAAAGAGCGAATTTTGAAAAAAAATGATATTTTCTTCTTTTTGTTATAAGAAAAATCGAATAAACTAAATTTTAGTCATACATTGAGGGCAAAATTTATTCAGCCACATGTCTTTAGTAAAAAAAATGTCAATAAGCGTATATTTTTTGGTTTGCGCAAAAGTTATAGCGTCTACAAACTAGAGTACATTTTCTGGAATTTACACAGCTTTTAATTTATGACTGCCTATCTCATTTCTTGAGGTGCTAAAATGGCAGGGCAGTACAAACCCCCCCCCAAATGACCCCATTTTGGAAAGTAGACACCCCAAGGAAACTGCTGATGGGTATGTTGAGCCCATTGAATATTTATTTTTTTTGTCCTAAGGGATTGAATAATGACAAAAAAAAAAAAAAAAGTACAAAAAGTTGTCACTAAATGATATATTGCTCACACATGCCATGGTTATATGTGGAATTGCACCCCAAAATATATTCCGCTACTTCTCCCGAGTACGGGGATACCACATGTGTGGGACTTTTTGGGAGTCTAGTCGCGCACGGCATCCCGAAAACCAATCACCACCTTCAGGATTTCTAAGGGTGCAAATTTTTGATTTCACCCCTCACTACCTATCACAGTTTCGAAGGCCATAAAAAGCCAAAATAGCACAAAACCCCCCAAAATGACCCCATTTTGGAAAGTAGACACCCCAAGCTATTTACTGAGAGGCATGTTGAGTCCATGGAATATTTTATATTTTGCCACAAGTTGCGGGAATATTACAAACTTTTTTTTTTTTTGTACAAAGTTGTCACTAAATGATATATTGCTCACACATGCTATGGGCATATGTGAAATGACACCCCAAAATAGATTCTGCTGCTTCTCCTGAGTACAGGGATACCCCATGTGTGGGACTTTTTGGGAGCCTAGCCGCGTACGGGACCCCGAAATCCAAGCACCGCCTTCAGGATTTCTAAGGGCATAATTTTTTTATTTTACTCCTCACTACCTATCACTACCTATCACAGTTTTGACGGCCATAAAATGCCAAGATGGCACAAAACCCCCCCAAATGACCCCATTTTGGAAAGTAGACACCCCAAGGAAACTGCTGATGGGTATGTTGAGCCCATTGAATATTTATTTTTTTTGTCCTAAGGGATTGAATAATGACAAAAAAAAAAAAAAAATGTACAAAAAGTTGTCACTAAATGATATATTGCTCACACATGCCATGGTTATATGTAGAATTGCACCCCAAAATATATTCCGCTACTTCTCCCGAGTACGGGGATACCACATGTGTGGGACTTTTTGGGAGTATAGTCGCGCACGGCATCCCGAAAACCAATCACCACCTTCAGGATTTCTAAGGGTGCAAATTTTTGATTTCACCCCTCACTACCTATCACAGTTTCGAAGGCCATAAAAAGCCAAAATAGCACAAAACCCCCCAAAATGACCCCATTTTGGAAAGTAGACACCCCAAGCTATTTACTGAGAGGCATGTTGAGTCCATGGAATATTTTATATTTTGCCACAAGTTGCGGGAATATTACAAACTTTTTTTTTTTTGCACAAAGTTGTCACTAAATGATATATAGCTCACACATGCTATGGGCATATGTGAAATGACACCCCAAAATACATTCTGCTGCTTCTCCTGAGTACAGGGATACCACATGTGTGGGACTTTTTGGGAGCCTAGCCGCGTACGGGACCCCGAAATCCAAGCACCGCCTTCAGGATTTCTAAGGGCATAATTTTTTTATTTTACTCCTCACTACCTATCACTACCTATCACAGTTTTGACGGCCATAAAATGCCAAGATGGCACAAAACCCCCCCAAATGACCCCATTTTGGAAAGTAGACACCCCAAGGAAACTGCTGATGGGTATGTTGAGCCCATTGAATATTTATTTTTTTTGTCCTAAGGGATTGAATAATGACTAAAAAAAAAAAAAAAAAAAAAATGTACAAAAAGTTGTCACTGAATGATATATTGCTCACACATGCCATGGTTATATGTGGAATTGCACCCCAAAATATATTCCGCTACTTCTCCCGAGTATGGGGATACCACATGTGTGGGACTTTTTGGGAGTCTAGTCGCGTACGGCACCCCGAAAACCAATCACCACCTTCAGGATTTCTAAGGGTGCAAAGGCCATAAAATGCCAAAATAGCACAAACCCCCCCCAAATTACCCCATTTTGGAAAGTAGACACCCCAAGCTATTTACTGAGAGTCATGTTGTCTGAACGAAAAAAAAGAGATTGATCGGTGGGTATGCCCACCATTAGATACCTCCCTTCATCCACCCACTTCTAATGATGGACATACATGCACCATTTATATATGCCGAAGCATGGGGGCATCCTCCCGCAAAAAAGTTATGCCGCGTACATACGTTCAAACTTTTCCATGGGCAAGCCCCCTGTCGGAATTTTGACCGTATGTACGCGGCATTAGGAGCAAAATCACTCCTCCACCCCTTATGCCCCCATGCTTCGGCATATATGCTCTTTTTTAACTGTGGTGGTGAAATCACCGCCTACAGCACTGGAGTCACGGCTTTATGTATCGTGGGAGCAAACGCTGTTGCTGTCAAGATAAATAAATCCGCGCTGCAGCTGAATGGCGTACCTGCTAAGCAAATTATGGTTAACGTTAAAACAAAGTAACATCCCAGTAAAACCTTACCATACCATACCTGCAAAGCAATTGCCAAAAAAAAACTGTAAAAAATAAAACATTTTTTAACACAACCTGTGCCTAAAATATATATATGCCGAAGCATGGGGGCATCCTCCCGCAAAAAAGTTATGCTGCGTACATACGTTCAAACTTTTCCATGGGCAAGCCCTCCGTCAGAATTTTGACCGTATGTACGCGGCATTAGGAGCAAAATCACTCCTCCACCCCTTATGCCCCCATGCTTCGGCATATATGCTCTTTTTTAACTGTGGTGGTGAAATCACCGCCTACAGCACTGGAGTCACGGCTTTATGTATCGTGGGAGCAAACGCTGTTGCTGTCAAGATAAATAAATCCGCGCTGCAGCTGAATGGCGTACCTGCTAAGCAAATTATGGTTAACGTTAAAACAAAGTAACATCCCAGTAAAACCTTACCATACCATACCTGCAAAGCAATTGCCAAAAAAAACAGTAAAAAAAAAAACATTTTTTAACACAACCTGTGCCTAAAATATATATATGCCGAAGCATGGGGGCATCCTCCCGCAAAAAGTTATTCTGCGTACATACGTTCAAACTTTTCCACGGGCAAAAGCCCTCCGTCGGAATTTTGACCGTATGTACGCGGCATTAGGAGCAAAATCGCTCCTCCACCCCTTATGCCCCCATGCTTCGGCATATATGCTCTTTTTTAACTGTGGTGGTGAAATCACCTCCTACAGCACTGGAGTCGCGGCTTTATGTATCGTGGGAGCAAACGCTGTTGCTGTCAAGATAAATAAATCCACGCTGCAGCTGAATGGCGTACCTGAAAACATGAAAAATGGTTAACAATAACACAGTAAACAGTAAAGTATAAAAAATTTGAGAGAAGAGAGAGAGAGAGAGAGAGAGAGAGAGAGAGAGAGAGAACAATAAAACGACAACTATTTTTGGTTTTTATATTTTATATTTTTTTTGGTTTTTTTATTTTACTTTTTTTTTTTTTTTTTTTTATACACTTTTTTTTGAACTGTAAACTGTAACTGTAACGGTTCGGGTCTCTCAAAATGCGATGGCATCTTGGGAGACCCTGTGTAAGTGTGCCTAGCCTGTGAAATGCTGTACCCTACGCTAATACTTCACTAGTGTGTGGTAGCGTTCAAAACACTCACCCTGACAAAGACCAGGATTGCCAGGACAGCGTGGACAATAAGAACGGGTGTCACGCCTATATCCGCGCTTGCTACAGACACGACATCTTTTTTGGGGGGCTCGTTGGGTAGGGGTACTCGGGAGGACATAAGAAAAATGCCTCTCATGCAGCCGGCTTACTGCATTTGGTTGGGAATGGTGAGGTACAGAACCGTCTGGAAACAGAAGCTCTGTGACAACCTCTCTTTGGAAGAAAAGAAAGGTTAATGTTCCGCCTGAAGTTTTGTATAGCACAAAAGCATTCAGCAAAGCCAATTGAAATAAGTAAGCAGACACTTTTTTGTACCAGCGTCTGGTCTTACGGGAAGTTAGATACGGCGCCAACATCTGGTCATTGAGGTCCACCCCTCCCATATTTTTGTTATATTCGTGGACACAGAGGGGTTTCTCCACAATACCAGTCGCCGTAGAAATTTGGACCGTCGTGTCTGCATGAAGGGAGGTAAGAACGAAAACATTCTTATTATCCCTCCACTTCATAGCGAGCAAATTATTACACCGATAGCAGGCTCTCTCCCCCAGCCTAAGACGGGACTCTACAAGCCGCTGGGGAAAGCCCCGGCGATTAGGTCGCACGGTGCCACATGCTCCAATCTGATTATCAAATAAATGACTAAACAGTGGCACGCTGGTGTAATAGTTGTCCACGTACAAGTGGTACCCCTTTCCGAATAAGGGTGACACCAATTTCCACACTATCTTGCCAGCGCTTCCTATGTAATCAGGGCAGTTCTCCGGCTCTACGTAACTATCTTTACCCTCATAAACCATAAAGCTCCATGCATAGCCTGTGGCCCTGTCACAGCACTTATAGAGCTTGACCCCGTATCTGGTACGCTTGTTGGGAATGTACTGTTTGAATGACAAGCGACCAGTAAACTTAACCAGGGACTCATCAACGCAGACAACTTTTTGGGGAGTAAACAAGTCTGCAAAACGTTGGTTGAAGTGGTTTATGAGGGGCCGAATTTTGTAGAGCCGATCGTATTCAGGGTGTCCACGTGGACGACAAAGTTCATTGTCACTGAAGTGCAAGAACCGCAAGATCTGCTCGTATTGTTTCCTGGACATGGAGTTAGAGAACACGGGCATGTGGTCAGCCGGATGCGTGGACCAATAAGCCCGCATCCGCATAAATTTGTGTGTGCCCATGTTGAGGGAAAGGCCCAAAAACGTCTTAAATTCGGAAACCGTAACTGGTTTCCAATCTCTGGCAAGAGACGGCAACTGGGGATTAGCGGCGATGCGTTGACCAGCATATAAATTGGTTTGGTCCACAATAGATCTATAGAGATCTTCCGTGAGATACAGAGAATAAAAATCGAGTGGCGTAAAATCATCTGTATCCACCTGAATACCGGGTTGGGCAGTGAATGGGGGAAGTACGGGTTCTGCAGAAGTGGTGGGCACCCAATCAGGATTGGCGAATTCTGCAGGAAGGGCACTATGGGTACGACGGGCCTGTCTTTGTCTTCTTCTTGGTGGCAGCGGGACACTACTTGTGCTTGCCACCTCGCCAGCTTGAACTGCACTTATGGGACTCGCCACGTCACCACGTGATACTGCAGTGCTGGATGTACGTCCAGGGTGTACTAGGCCGCTGGTGCTTGCCAGTTCACCAAAAGGATGAGCGGCGCTAGTACTGGCTCTATACTTCATACGAGGGACTTGCGGTTCCTGCACCTCAACAACATCAGAAAATCGGGGTCGGGTACGCCTGACAATAGCAGGGACCTCTTCTTCGTCGTCAGAGCTATCTGACATGGAGGCGCTGTCCTCTACAGGTTCGTATTCTGAGCCTGAATCTGACAGATCAGTGTCTTCCTCTTCACTATCTGTCATGCTCAGAAACGTGTAGGCCTCTTCACTAGTGTACCTTCGCTTTGCCATTTTGGGCTCTAAATTTAGGGGTACAGTAGTGAGACTCACAGGTAAAAAAGCACCTAGCCTGTCAGCGACTGTATAAAACGCTACCAAAAAAAACTGTTAGCGATCGCAGGGATCAGGCCTGACTCTGCGAACGCTGCAGTTATGTGTGTTGTGTTTTGTAAGTGACAGTGATCGATCGATACTACACTTGGGTGGGCTGGGCTGGGCTGGGCTGGGCAGAGGGGCAAAACGCAGGTGCTAGCAGGTATCTGGGCTGATCCCGCTAACAATGCGTTTTTTTAGAACCCTAAATTGCTGGGCACGCTAGTATAGATCTGATCAGATCAGATATTGATCTGTTCGGATACTATACCACTAAGGGAGGTGTATGCTTTGCGCGTGTGTGTTAGCGGTGCTGGCACTAACCTAGCACTGCCTGGGGCGACGCAGACCCTTTCTGACCCTAAAACCAAATTTATATCACCCGCCGGGTGATCAGGGGTTAAAACCTTTATTGGGTATTTATATGGGGGTACCTGAAGCTTTATAAAGAGCTGACGGGGAACCTAAATAACTAAATAACTAACTGGCTAACCAGCGTCACCAGTGACACTTATGCAGCGATCGCTGGTGAAAGGGTTAACTCTAGGGGCAATCAAAGGGTTAAAACCTTTATTATGTTATATATCGGGGTACCTAACGGTATAAAAACCTGGCGTTGAACCTAAAAAAAAACTAGCTTCCTAGCGGGACCAGTGACACTATTGCAGCGATCAGAAAAACGATCGCTTAGTGACACTGGTAAAAGAGGGTGAAAGGGTTAACTGGGAGGGCAATCAAGGGGTTAAACCTTTATTAGGGGGGGGTAGGGGGCTACCCTGGACCTAAAGGGGCCTAACACTAGCTGCCCTGACACTTTTTACAGTCACAACTGACACTAAATGTAGTGATCAATAAATAAATGAACACTGCATTAGTGACACTGTGACTGGGGGGGGCGGGGGGCCGATCGGGGGGGTGATCGGGGGGTGACTGGGGTGAAATGTGTGCCTGTGTGTACCTATGTGTCAGTGGACTGTTCGTGCACTTACTTGCGTCTTCACTCCTCGCTGTCCGGTTCAAAAAGACCGCCACGAGGAGTGTGACATCACTTCCTCCTCCTGTGTTTACATTTTCACAGGGGAGGAAGTTCGTCACTGGCCAGGAGCGATCGAGAGGGGATGGGCGGAAACCAACGGCCATCCCCTCATCGCCGATCGCTCCGGCACCGAAAGGGACCGCCGTATCTAGCGGGAGGGGGTCCGATCGGACCCCCCACCCGCTAGAAGGCAATCACGTACATTTACGTGATTGTGCCTGCCCGTGCCATTGTGTTGACGTACATTGGCAATACGGCGGTCCACAAGTGGTTAAAAGCAATATCTTACATACTCAAAATCAAAACGCTACCAAACATACACTTGTCGCCGTCACTTACAGAAAACAGAATATAATATAATATAATATAATATAATGCAATATAATACTTTTCTTCTGTAGCTCAGAACAAATAATAATATACAATAATTACAATTCATTACCATAATTTGCTGCTATTTCTATAATTGGAATTATATTGTTCCCTAAAGGCAAGAATATTTCAGAAATATATTTTGTGTAAATGTAAAGAAATATATTACCGACAAAGTTTCAGTTTCTGCATTAAAATAATACAATAGTTTCTGTTTACTTGATACTGTTAACAGATTATCATATCTCATTTAAATAACGCATATTTAGCTCATAGAATTTTGAGCATGTGTTACTAACATGAAAGGATGACTTTATACCTGACAGTTACCGTGATAGTCTTTGATGTTGAGGTCAATGACATGAAAGGTCACAGGTGTGAACATGGATCCTATTCATCCAACCATATAAAAAACAAAGCAATCATAAGGACTTCACTTGAGGGTTGCAGATCTTCTGATGAACATCTCCTGAGACATTACAAGTCAAGAGAGGGTACAGGAAATCTGAGAAGAAATGACCTCGCTGAATGTCATTCTCTACCTCACAACCATCTCCATGGTCCAGGGATTGCCAGCCTTTATGCAAGGAAGCCAAACAAGAATTCCTCTTCAACAATCTAACCATGGATTAAGACCTTCAAGCAGTCCTGATGGACAAGCATACTCTTCAAATAAGAAGTACTCACCATTTATGATGCAGCTCTATCAGAGCCTCCTTATGGGGAATGACACAGGCCTGTCCAGCCTGGAGCATTCCATCCTTCAAGAATCAGATACTGTCCTAAGACTTACTGCCAAAAGTAAGTACATAAGTGTATATTTTCCCACATAACAATGTAACATGCTGCTTTATTACCTAAATGTAATGATAATTTCATTATTGATAGGTTAGATTATCTTCCACAGAGAAGGCCTAGAACACTTTTTGTGTCAGCCATTTCAATTAAGTGCAATTTATTTCTTATAGCTGATTCTGTAACAGTGATAAAACTAACTTAAAAGTATGTGCTTTTGTATTTTTAATCTTCCCTATAACACTCTTGATATATCTCATATATGACAGATTTGCCTTAGCAGTTTCACATACATCGCCTACTGCCTAAAGATTTATTTTAAATGGTAAACATCATTTTAAAGAATATTGCTTTATATAACAATCTTTAATTGATGTATGTATTATTTATTTATTTAATAATATTTATTTATATATTTATTAATATATTTTCACCATAGATTTATATATTCTAAAAACTAAGTATGTCTTTGAATTATTAGAATATTTATGTCATGTTTTTTGTTCTTTCTTCCCCAGAATGCACCAAGATGGACAATCATCGATCACTCTACTTTGACATGTCCTCTCTCTCAAGCAGTAATGAGATTCAATTGGCAGAGTTAAGGATTCAACTTTATCCTACAGAGAAAACACAAGATATGACACTGCATATTTACCACAGCGAACAAGGTTCCAAGAGACTGCTTCTGCAGTCTTTTCAAATTGATTCCTCTGTAACAATGGGTGACTCCTGGACAGTGTTTAACCTCACTAAAATTTTGAATGGTTATCTCAACCTTCGTCAAAGTTCAGATTATGATGATATCATGGAGGGTGGAACCTCATCTGAGAAGGATCATGGGAACGGTTGCACAGACATATCTACTGAAAGAGTTGTATTGATGGTGTTCACAAAGGACGACCCTTCTGCTAATGTCAACGGATATCCCAACCTCATCCAAACAGTGGAGTCTTCAAAATATGTGATGTCACCAGAAGTAAAAGGTGAACATGGTATCAAAAGGCACAGGAAGAACAGAAATGCAAAAGACAGCATCATAATGAACCACTTTCCATCCAGAACCGTGGAGGATGGAAAACCCTTGTGTCAAAGGGTTGATATGATGGTGGACCTTGAGAAGTTCGGGTGGGGAAATCTGATTATCTACCCGAAGAATTTCAATGCCTACAGATGTGAAGGAGCCTGCCCCATTCCCTTAAGTGAGCCCTTCAAACCCACAAACCATGCTTACATTATGGTAAGTGTCATTTTTTTTCACTGATAATTGTCTTTGCCTTTTTCAAGAATTCTTTAATATATGGTGCCATTAGACAGACAGCAATGGAGGAATATTGCATGTAACTTGGTAACTTTTATTATGGTTTTAGTGGTCTTTATGGAGCCTTAGAGGAGTGTCAACTAGCCTGACTCCTTAGGGCAGACATGTCAAACTCAAACATGTGGAGTCCAAATCTGGATAAACTCTATAAAGGGCAGCATTTAATGGAATTTCACTTACAGTTATGTTTAGGGATCAGTATGGCAAATTGAAAAGCCTTGTTTTTTTTTCATGTAATTCACCTTACTGTAAACTAATGCCATGTTCATTTTTAATCCCCATATTGGCTGAGGGCCATAAAAAAGATGTAGATGGGATGCATGAAGTCCAACCAGTTTGACATGTCTGCTTTAGAAGAATGATAGATGTATTAATTGTATATTGCCATGCTAAATATGTGGATTGTTTAATGTGCGCATCATCATTTTCTGGTAGATTTGTAAACTAACATATATCTATTTTTTTGTTTTACAGAGTTTGCTGAAGCTATTCAATCCAGATAAAGTTGAATGTGCCTCCTGTGTCCCAGTGAAAATGAGACCTTTGTCCATGATGATGAATGAGAATGGAGATGTGGTAATGAAACACCATGAAGATATGATTGTAGAAGAATGTGGATGTCATTGAGGAACTGCTTAAACATACGTCACAAGTATTGAAAAGATGCAAAGTAAGCAGTGACTTTAAATGAATAATGGCACTTTGCAGTGTCTGGTGAAAGGCCTGCTGAACTCTCTGCTTTAAGCTAAAAAGAGTTCAAAAACTGAAAAATGGAGCCAGAGGAAGAAAAGAAACTTCCATTGCTGGCCCACATTATTGCCATGAACTGGAGATAAAACCTGGCTTATGAAGGGCAAATACTTTTTTAAATATTTATATTTTTTATTGCCTAAAATGTATTCTGTCATTTACAATACATTCATTGTATGATTAATATCCATTAAAATATAATGAATAAAATACATCTGTTTCATTTTCTTTATTGTTTGATAGCACTAATTGGGCAATGAGAATATGGAGTTCAAGCTTTCCAGTAGAGCCCCTAAAATGTTTTTGATAAGACTTGTGCAGAAAATGGTGGATTTTGACTTTAATACACAGACTTAAGTAGTCCTTGTCACCAACTTAAAAAGTGCAGGCAAAAAAAAAACATTTAGAAGAAAACAAATATTTTAAATGCTTCCTTGACGTGTTTTCCATTCCCAATTTTGCTTTTTGATTTGCATTGTTCTTGAACTTGCTGGAATGGCCTAGATCTTGTGGAGGAGAGAAAAGGGCTTCGAATCTTGTTATACATAGTATTTTACAAGATTTACTTTCAAAAGATTACACGCTGAATGATGCAACTGAGATAGAAAATAATATTGCTAAATTGCTGAAGTTATTCTTAGAGCTATGTAAAGCATTCATATGCAAGATAAAACATGAATAATATTGATAGTAAGAATTGTTTTTAAAGAGTTTCAAGTATTGAATTGGATAACATTAGTATAGTATGTATATTCAGGGGTCCCTGTCCCCAGGGGAGAGTGGGTCCTTGTCCCCAGGTGTGATGGAGTCCCTGTCCCCAAGTGAGAGGGGTCCCTGTCCCCAGGGGAGAAGGAGTCCCTGTCCCTAGGGAAATGGGGTTCCTATCTTTAGGGGAGAGGGGGTCGCTGTTCCCTGCTCCCAGACTCCAGACCCCACCCCATACCCAAACAAAAACATTGTGTAGGTAGAACTCTCCTACCTCACACAGGTGTACAGCAGAGCAGAGATCTATCTGCATCACAGGTCTGGATGGGGGTGGGAACTGCTGAAGTTAACTTTTCACATTAACAGGCTGGTGATTGGCTGCTACAATCGCCCGGCAACCAATCACCTGCTGTTTAATGTAAAAAGTTAACTCCAGCAGTTCCTGATGCCAGCCAGCCCTGTGATACTGGCTGCTTGCCACTGTCCAAAGAAGATGACATCGGTGAAAATGTCCGTGGCCTGGGTGCCAGTGAATTAATCACAGGCACCGATGGGCTGGACATTAAACAAGGGTGCACTGGGTGCAGCCTGTGGGTTGCCGACCCCTGCTTTAGGAGGTACTTGGAAAGAAAAGTATTGTGCTTTGCCTAAAGTGCAGTGGTATTCATAGATTAAGTTTAGATTATTAAAATGAGAATGTATGTTTTTATAATAACTCAGCTTTGTCATTTTCTAGCTCATATATTTTCAAAGAAAATATTTAATATAAACTGGTGTTAAGGTTACCTAATAACTGTACTCCCTTTCCAATATTGTTATTATACAGGATATAAATATCACAAACAGTTCACGCAGCACTTTACAAATTAACCACTTTCAGACCGGACCATTTTGCTGGTAAATGACCAGAGGTCTTTTTACACTTTGGCACTGCGCTGCTTTAACTGGTAATTGCGCGGTCATGCAATGTTGTACCCAAACAAAATTTGCGTCCTTTTCTTCCCACAAATAGAGCTTTCTTTTGATGGTATTTGATTGCCTCTGCGATTTTTATTTTTTGCGATATAAACGTAAAAAGACCGCAAATTTTGAAAAAAAATGATATTTTCTACTTTTTGTTATTAGAAAAATCCAATAAACTCAATTTTAGTCATACATTTAGGCCAAAATGTATTCAGCCACATGTCTTTGGTAAAAAAAAAGTCAATAATTGTATATTTATTGGTTTGCGCAAAAGTTGTCACATCTACAAACTAAGGTACGTTTTCTGGAATTTACGCAGCTTTTAGTTTACGACTGCCTATCTCATTTCTTGAGGTGCTAAAATGGCAGGGCAGTACAAAACCCCCCCAAATGACCCCATTTTGGAAAGTAGACCCCCTAAGGAAATTGATAAGAGGCATGTTGAGCCCATTGAATATTTTATTTTTTTGCCTCAAGCGATTGAATAATGACAAAAAAAAAATTTTTTTTTTTTTTTACACAAAGTTGTCACTAAATGATATATTGCTCACACATGCTATGGGCGTATGTGAAATGACACCCCAAAATAAATTCTGCTGCTTCTCCTGAGTATGGGGATACCACATATGTGGGACTTTTTGGGAGCCTAGCCGCGTACGGGGCCCCGAAAACCAAGCACCGCCTTCAGGCTTTCTAAGGGCGTAAATTTTTGAGTTCACTTCTCACTACCTATTACAGTTTTGAAGGCCATAAAATGCCAAGATGGCACAAAACCCCCACAAATGACCCCATTTTAGAAAGTAGACACCCCAAGCTATTTGCTGAGAGGCATGTTGAGTTCATGGAATATTTTATATTTTGCCACAAGTTGCGGGAAAATTACAAACTTTTTTTTTTTTTTTTTTTTTTTAACAAAGTTGTCACTAAATGATATATTGCTCATGCATGCCATGGGCATATGTGAAATGACACCCCAAAATAAATTCTGCTGCTTCTCCTGAGTACGGGGATACCACATATGTGGGACTTTTTGGGAGCCTAGCCGCGTACGGGGCCCCGAAAACCAAGCACCGCCTTCAGGCTTTCTAAGGGCGTAATTTTTTGATTTCACTCCTCACTACCTATTACAGTTTTGAAGGCCATAAAATGCCAAGATGGCACAAAACCCCCACAAATGACCCCATTTTAGAAAGTAGACACCCCAAGCTATTTGCTGAGAGGCATGTTGAGTCCATGGAATATTTTATATTTTGCCACAAGTTGCGGGAAAATTACAAACTTTTTTTTTTTTTTTTCACAAAGTTGTCACTAAATGATATATTGCTCACGCATGCCATGGGCATATGTGAAATGACACCCCAAAATAAATTCTGCTGCTTCTCCTGAGTATGGGGATACCACATATGTGGGACTTTTTGGGAGCCTAGCCGCGTACGGGGCCCCGAAAACCAAGCACCGCCTTCAGGCTTTCTAAGGGCGTTACAGTTTTGAAGGCCATAAAATGCCAAGATGGCACAAACCCCCCCCAAATGACCCCATTTTGGAAAGTAGACACCCCTAAATTTAGGGGTACACTAGTGAGACTAGGTAATAAATGGCGGGTGCCCTGAAACTATAAAAAAATAACTAACCAACCAGCGTCACCTGTAACAGTTATATGGTGATCACTGGTGAAAGGGTTAACTAGGGGGCAATTAGGGGGCTTTATGCGGTAGTATATGGGGGTCCCTGGCGCTATAAAAAGCTGCAGCGAACCTAAATACCTACCTGCCTAACTAGCGTCACCTGTGACACTAATACGGCGATCAGAAAAACGATCGCTTATTAGGCTGGGTTCACACTGGAGCGATGCGGGAACGCCACGAATGCGCGGCGGGTTCCCGCATCGCATGCCTCCCGGCGGCAGTTCACACTGCCCTATGCGAACTGCTGGGAGTGTCAGTAAAATGTTACTGACACCCCCAGATCAGTTCGCATATCGCAGTGCGATCTGCAAACTCGGATCGCATGGTGTGAACACCCATGCGATCCGATTCTGCTGCGGGCCAAAAAAAGGGTCCCGTGCGAATTTGCGGCGGGTGCGGCGGGTGCGGCGAATGGCTGAACTCGAATCGCACAGAGATCGGATGTGATTTGCACTGCAGTGCGGTGCGAATCACATCCGTTCTCATAAACCGCTGCAATGTGAACCCAGCCTTAGTGACACTGGCGACGGGGGGTGATCACGGGGTTAAACCTTTATTGGGGGGGTTAGGGGGGTACCTTAGAACTAAAGGGGGCTAACCCTAACTGCCCTAACAGTTATTAGTCACAAATGACACCCGCCGGGTGATCAGGGGGTTAAACCTTTATTAGGTAATAAATGGCGGGTGCCCTGAAACTATAAAAAAATAACTAACCAACCAGCGTCACCTGTAACAGTTATATGGTGATCACTGGTGAAAGGGTTAACTAGGGGGCAATCAGGGGGCTTTATGCGGTAGTATATGGGGGTCCCTGGCGCTATAAAAAGCTGCGGCGAACCTAAATACCTACCTGCCTAACTAGCGTCACCTGTGACACTAATACGGCGATCAGAAAAATGATCGCTTATTAGGCTGGGTTCACACTGGAGCGATGCGGAAACGCCGCGAATCCGCGGCGGGTTCCCGCATCGCATGCCTCCCGGCGGCAGTTCACACTGCCCTATGCGAACTGCTGGGAGTGTCAGTGAAATGTTACTGACACCCCCAGATCAGTTCGCATATCGCAGTGCGATCTGCAAACTTGGATCGCATGGTGTGAACACCCATGCGATCCGATTCTGCTGCGGGCCAAAAAAAGGGTCCCGTGCGAATTTGCGGCGGGTGCGGCGGGTGTGGCGGGTGCGGCGGGTGCGGCGAATGGCTGAACTCGAATCGCACAGAGATCGGATGTGATTTGCACTGCAGTGCGGTGCGAATCACATTCGTTCTCATAAACCGCTGCAATGTGAACCCAGCCTTAGTGACACTGGCGACGGGGGGTGATCACGGGGTTAAACCTTTATTGGGGGGGTTAGGGGGGTACATTAGAACTAAAGGGGGCTAACTCTAACTGCCCTAACAGTTATTACAGTCACAAATGACACCAATGCAAAAAAAAAAAAAAAAAAAAAAAAAAAAAAATGACATTGGTGTCACTGTGACTGGGGGGCAGGGGTAATTGGGGGGGTGATCGGGGGGTAAAGGGGGGGTGTGAGTGTGCCTGGCATGTTCTACTGTGTGTGTGAGTGTTGGTGCAACTTACTGATCCGCTCTCCTCCGTGTCGGAACGAAAAATACCGACACGGAGGAGAGAATACATCACTTCCTCTCCTGTGTTTACATTACAGGAGAGGAAGTGATGTCACCGGGGATTTCTATTCGTCGGGAGCGATCGCGAGGGGGTGGCCATGAATGAATGGCCGTCCCCTCGTCCGGGATCGCTCCCGTACGAATACCGACCGCCGCAGGCACCGGGCGGGGGCCCGATCGGGCCCCCGACCCGCGGGAGGCAAGGGACGTACATGTATGTCCTTATGCCTGCCCGTGCCATTGTACCGACGTACATCGGCGTGCGGCGGTCGGCAACTGGTTAAGGGCAGACAGTACAAATACAATTTAAAGTGAACATTCAGTCATTTTTTTCACTTTCCATGTATTAAATCTTCTGCCCTAGTTGTTTTAACTGTGGATAGTAAAAAATAAAATTCTGCCAGTATAATATCTTATACAGCCCACTTCCTGTTCCTTGTCTGGTAAAATGCCTAGGCTTATGACATCATGCACAGCTTTCTCTCTCTAACACTGCCAGGAAGGGAAGGAGTGAGTCATAAGGGGGTCTAATGAGAGCTGCAGAGCTGGAGGTGTGCATCTGTGTGTCTGTGTAAATCCAGGAAGTGAACAGGCAGCAGCTTCAGCTGCCCACTCTTAAAATGGTTGCAGCCACCCTGTAACGTTGCGAGATAATTTTTTCCTATTTATAGTTATATTAGGTTGTACTACAAGGATACATTGGGCTTGGTTTACCAAAGACAAATAGGCTGTTCCTCTTCCAAGGGTAGTGCACTGTGCAAATTAACTTTCCCCAGAGCCTGGTGACTAAATGTTTTACACACAAGTTACTGTGATGCACTCCAACTGATAGTTGTGAATAGTCATTTTACAGATTTTTGTAGTAACAGGTGTAAAAGAAATCAAAATGATGTAAATAAAATTATCAATTTAATGTTTGATGTGTTTCTATGTATGATTTGTAATCATATATGTACATGGGAGCAGCATTATTTTCTCATGGCATACTAAGACTCTGTTTCCTGCTTTGCAATTCTACACTATGGTTGTGCTTTACTGCTCCTTCTTAGAATGGATGTCTATGAGTCAGATGACTGACTAAAGATAATTTGTTTTGTTGATAGCCTTTCTAAATATCTATTGAACAGTTATGCTGAGTGACTAAAACAGCTTATATTGACGTAATATTAAAAATTAGAAAAACATCTAAAAATGTAAAAGTCACTCCAAATTTTAATTTAAAGTGAACAAAGTTAACACAAAATATGTCCTCACTTAAAATACTGTACACTTTCACTTTAACCCTGAAGTTTTAGTGTTGGATAGATTAGTTCTTTAATGTCAAACAAATATGTCCTTTAATCTAACCATAAAAGAAAATTAACATATTGCTTTCAGTTCATATGTTAACATAAGGTGTTAAATGTTGATGTTTTGACATAATTGATTGTTATGCATGCAATGCCTGTCTACAACAACAGCAGATCAAAGCGACATTACATAATTAAGTATTTGCTATATCTATATGTAGGTTTGCCTTAATTATTTACACCATTAAATGTATAATTGTAAAAGTATACATAGTTTAGAAAACTAGTGATTACATTTTAAAAGTCTTTTAAACATTTTTTATAGTGATAGAAACTGTTGAATCAAATTCCATGCTATAAAACAATTTTAGAATTCCATATTCCAATTCCATAATATTCCATAAAGCGGGTTTGTCAAAAGTATCAAACTAATATGTCTAATGATAAAGTAATTATATGGGTCATGAATTGATGCTCTGCATATACAAAGGATTTTCATATTGCAAACTAGTCTACAAATAAACTATTAGAGCTAATAAGTAATTAATTGTAATTCCTTATGATGTCTCAAATGGTTATTCTTCTTTACAAATTGAGTTTATGGGATAGTATACTGGTTATTCTAACCATATGTGAATCATTTCTTTCACTGAAATTGTTATTAAGTTAATCATTAGAATTTTTGTGGCAGTGGATTTTTTTGTCCCCGCTATGTCAATTCATAATAAAAAATGTGGATTTTCATGATATTTTGCTGAAGTTTAATTTTTGTAGATCATGCAAAAAAATATATATAAAGTATAGTTTATTATTATTATTTTAATATTATTATGATGCCTCAGAGAATTTTACAATAATTTTGTCATGTGACATCCTACCTTGCATATCTGAAAATCTCAAAATTCTATCATGTGGTCAATTAGGAGAGCACATGTCAGTCAATATAAGACTAATGATAAATTGGCAATATGTTTCAAACATCGAGTTGTGTATGGTATATGATAATTTAATTATGGTATTGATGGTATAGTATGTACTGTATATATCAAATAACAAACATATACATTAAAATAGAATGAGACGATTCTTAGTAAACATTACTAATTATATACTTATATTCATTTTTTTTATTATAATATCTGACTGTATAAAAAAATGTAAATGGGATATATGGGTAGTATGCTTTAAATAACTTAACATACGTCAGGAGACTATGCTTAAAAGCAATATCTTACATACTCAAAATCAAAACGCTACCAAACATACACTTGTCGCCGTCACTTACAGAAAACAGAATATAATATAATATAATATAATGCAATATAATACTTTTCTTCTGTAGCTCAGAACAAATAATAATATACAATAATTACAATTCATTACCATAATTTGCTGCTATTTCTATAATTGGAATTATATTGTTCCCTAAAGGCAAGAATATTTCAGAAATATATTTTGTGTAAATGTAAAGAAATATATTACCGACAAAGTTTCAGTTTCTGCATTAAAATAATACAATAGTTTCTGTTTACTTGATACTGTTAACAGATTATCATATCTCATTTAAATAATGCATATTTAGCTCATAGAATTTTGAGCATGTGTTACTAACATGAAAGGATGACTTTATACCTGACAGTTACCGTGATAGTCTTTGATGTTGAGGTCAATGACATGAAATGTCACAGGTGTGAACATGGATCCTATTCATCCAACCATATAAAACAAAGCAATCATAAGGACTTCACTTGAGGGTTGCAGATCTTCTGATGAACATCTCCTGAGACATTACAAGTCAAGAGAGGGTACAGGAAATCTGAGAAGAAATGACCTCGCTGAATGTCATTCTCTACCTCACAACCATCTCCATGGTCCAGGGATTGCCAGCCTTTATGCAAGGAAGCCAAACAAGAATTCCTCTTCAACAATCTAACCATGGATTAAGACCTTCAAGCAGTCCTGATGGACAAGCATACTCTTCAAATAAGAAGTACTCACCATTTATGATGCAGCTCTATCAGAGCCTCCTTATGGGGAATGACACAGGTCTGTCCAGCCTGGAGCATTCCATCCTTCAAGAATCAGATACTGTCCTAAGACTTACTGCCAAAAGTAAGTACATAAGTGTATATTTTCCCACATAACAATGTAACATGCTGCTTTATTACCTAAATGTAATGATAATTTCATTATTGATAGGTTAGATTATCTTCCACAGAGAAGGCCTAGAACACTTTTTGTGTCAGCCATTTCAATTAAGTGCAATTTATTTCTTATAGCTGATTCTGTAACAGTGATAAAACTAACTTAAAAGTATGTGCTTTTGTATTTTTAATCTTCCCTATAACACTCTTGATATATCTCATATATGACAGATTTGCCTTAGCAGTTTCACATACATCGCCTACTGCCTAAAGATTTATTTTAAATGGTAAACATCATTTTAAAGAATATTGCTTTATATAACAATCTTTAATTGATGTATGTATTATTTATTTATTTAATAATATTTATTTATATATTTATTAATATATTTTCACCATAGATTTATATATTCTAAAAACTAAGTATGTCTTTGAATTATTAGAATGATATTTATGTCATGTTTTTTGTTCTTTCTTCCCCAGAATGCACCAAGATGGACAATCATCGATCACTCTACTTTGACATGTCCTCTCTCTCAAGCAGTAATGAGATTCAATTGGCAGAGTTAAGGATTCAACTTTATCCTACAGAGAAAACACAAGATATGACACTGCATATTTACCACAGCGAACAAGGTTCCAAGAGACTGCTTCTGCAGTCTTTTCAAATTGATTCCTCTGTAACAATGGGTGACTCCTGGACAGTGTTTAACCTCACTAAAATTTTGAATGGTTATCTCAACCTTCGTCAAAGTTCAGATTATGATGATATCATGGAGGGTGGAACCTCATCTGAGAAGGATCATGGGAACGGTTGCACAGACATATCTACTGAAAGAGTTGTATTGATGGTGTTCACAAAGGACGACCCTTCTGCTAATGTCAACGGATATCCCAACCTCATCCAAACAGTGGAGTCTTCAAAATATGTGATGTCACCAGAAGTAAAAGGTGAACATGGTATCAAAAGGCACAGGAAGAACAGAAATGCAAAAGACAGCATCATAATGAACCACTTTCCATCCAGAACCGTGGAGGATGGAAAACCCTTGTGTCAAAGGGTTGATATGATGGTGGACCTTGAGAAGTTCGGGTGGGGAAATCTGATTATCTACCCGAAGAATTTCAATGCCTACAGATGTGAAGGAGCCTGCCCCATTCCCTTAAGTGAGCCCTTCAAACCCACAAACCATGCTTACATTATGGTAAGTGTCATTTTTTTTCACTGATAATTGTCTTTGCCTTTTTCAAGAATTCTTTAATATTTGGTGCCATTAGACAGACAGCAATGGAGGAATATTGCATGTAACTTGGTAACTTTTATTATGGTTTTAGTGGTCTTTATGGAGCCTTAGAGGAGTGTCAACTAGCCTGACTCCTTAGGGCAGACATGTCAAACTCAAACATGTGGAGTCCAAATCTGGATAAACTCTATAAAGGGCAGCATTTAATGGAATTTCACTTACAGTTATGTTTAGGGATCAGTATGGCAAATTGAAAAGCCTTGTTTTTTTTTCATGTAATTCACCTTACTGTAAACTAATGCCATGTTCATTTTTAATCCCCATATTGGCTGAGGGCCATAAAAAAGATGTAGATGGGATGCATGAAGTCCAACCAGTTTGACATGTCTGCTTTAGAAGAATGATAGATGTATTAATTGTATATTGCCATGCTAAATATGTGGATTGTTTAATGTGCGCATCATCATTTTCTGGTAGATTTGTAAACTAACATATATCTATTTTTTTGTTTTACAGAGTTTGCTGAAGCTATTCAATCCAGATAAAGTTGAATGTGCCTCCTGTGTCCCAGTGAAAATGAGACCTTTGTCCATGATGATGAATGAGAATGGAGATGTGGTAATGAAACACCATGAAGATATGATTGTAGAAGAATGTGGATGTCATTGAGGAACTGCTTAAACATACGTCACAAGTATTGAAAAGATGCAAAGTAAGCAGTGACTTTAAATGAATAATGGCACTTTGCAGTGTCTGGTGAAAGGCCTGCTGAACTCTCTGCTTTAAGTTAAAAAGAGTTCAAAAACTGAAAACTGGAGCCAGAGGAAGAAAAGAAACTTCCATTGCTGGCCTACATTATTGCCATGAACTGGAGATAAAACCTGGCTTATGAAGGGCAAATACTTTTTTAAATATTCATATTTTTTATTGCCTAAAATGTATTCTGTCATTTACAATACATTCATTGTATGATTAATATCCATTAAAATATAATGAATAAAATACATCTGTTTCATTTTCTTTATTGTTTGATAGCACTAATTGGGCAATGAGAATATGGAGTTCAAGCTTTCCAGTAGAGCCCCTAAAATGTTTTTGATAAGACTTGTGCAGAAAATGGTGGATTTTGACTTTAATACACAGACTTAAGTAGTCCTTGTCACCAACTTAAAAAGTGCAGGCAAAAAAAAAACATTTAGAAGAAAACAAATATTTTAAATGCTTCCTTGACGTGTTTTCCATTCCCAATTTTGTTTTTTGATTTGCATTGTTCTTGAACTTGCTGGAATGGCCTAGATCTTGTGGAGGAGAGAAAAGGGCTTCGAATCTTGTTATACATAGTATTTTACAAGATTTACTTTCAAAAGATTACACGCTGAATGATGCAACTGAGATAGAAAATAATATTGCTAAATTGCTGAAGTTATTCTTAGAGCTATGTAAAGCATTCATATGCAAGATAAAACATGAATAATATTGATAGTAAGAATTGTTTTTAAAGAGTTTCAAGTATTGAATTGGATAACATTAGTATAGTATGTATATTCAGGGGTCCCTGTCCCCAGGGGAGAATGGGTCCTTGTCCCCAGGTGTGATGGAGTCCCTGTCCCCAAGTGAGAGGGGTCCCTGTCCCCAGGGGAGAAGGAGTCCCTGTCCCTAGGGAAATGGGGTTCCTATCTTTAGGGGAGAGGGGGTCGCTGTTCCCTGCTCCCAGACTCCAGACCCCACCCCATACCCAAACAAAAACATTGTGTAGGTAGAACTCTCCTACCTCACACAGGTGTACAGCAGAGCAGAGATCTATCTGCATCACAGGTCTGGATGGGGGTGGGAACTGCTGAAGTTAACTTTTCACATTAACAGGCTGGTGATTGGCTGCTACAATCGCCCGGCAACCAATCACCTGCTGTTTAATGTAAAAAGTTAACTCCAGCAGTTCCTGATGCCAGCCAGCCCTGTGATACTGGCTGCTTGCCACTGTCCAAAGAAGATGACATCGGTGAAAATGTCCGTGGCCTGGGTGCCAGTGAATTAATCACAGGCACCGATGGGCTGGACATTAAACAAGGGTGCACTGGGTGCAGCCTGTGGGTTGCCGACCCCTGCTTTAGGAGGTACTTGGAAAGAAAAGTATTGTGCTTTGCCTAAAGTGCAGTGGTATTCATAGATTAAGTTTAGATTATTAAAATGAGAATGTATGTTTTTATAATAACTCAGCTTTGTCATTTTCTAGCTCATATATTTTCAAAGAAAATATTTAATATAAACTGGTGTTAAGGTTACCTAATAACTGTACTCCCTTACCAATATTGTTATTATACAGGATATAAATATCACCAACAGTTCACGCAGCACTTTACAAATTAAGGGCAGACAGTACAAATACAATTTAAAGTGAACATTCAGTCATTTTTTTCAACTTTCCATGTATTAAATCTTCTGCCCTAGTTGTTTTAACTGTGGATAGTAAAAAATAAAATTCTGCCAGTATAATATCTTATACAGCCCACTTCCTGTTCCTTGTCTGGTAAAATGCCTAGGCTTATGACATCATGCACAGCTTTCTCTCTCTAACACTGCCAGGAAGGGAAGGGGTGAGTCATAAGGGGGTCTAATGAGAGCTGCAGAGCTGGAGGTGTGCATCTGTGTGTCTGTGTAAATCCAGGAAGTGAACAGGCAGCAGCTTCAGCTGCCCACTGTTAAAATGGTTGCAGCCACCCTGTAACGTTGCGAGATAATTTTTTCCTATTTATAGTTATATTAGGTTGTACTACAAGGATACATTGGGCTTGGTTTACCAAAGACAAATAGGCTGTTCCTCTTCCAAGGGTAGTGCACTGTGCAAATTAACTTTCCCCAGAGCCTGGTGACTAAATGTTTTACACACAAGTTACTGTGATGCACTCCAACTGATAGTTGTGAATAGTCATTTTACAGATTTTTGTAGTAACAGGTGTAAAAGAAATCAAAATGATGTAAATAAAATTATCAATTTAATGTTTGATGTGTTTCTATGTATGATTTGTAATCATATATGTACATGGGAGCAGCATTATTTTCTCATGGCATACTAAGACTCTGTTTCCTGCTTTGCAATTCTACACTATGGTTGTGCTTTACTGCTCCTTCTTAGAATGGATGTCTATGAGTCAGATGACTGACTAAAGATAATTTGTTTTGTTGATAGCCTTTCTAAATATCTATTGAACAGTTATGCTGAGTGACTAAAACAGCTTATATTGACGTAATATTAAAAATTAGAAAAACATCTAAAAATGTAAAAGTCACTCCAAATTTTAATTTAAAGTGAACAAAGTTAACACAAAATATGTCCTCACTTAAAATACTGTACACTTTCACTTTAACCCTGAAGTTTTAGTGTTGGATAGATTAGTTCTTTAATGTCAAACAAATATGTCCTTTAATCTAACCATAAAAGAAAATTAACATATTGCTTTCAGTTCATATGTTAACATAAGGTGTTAAATGTTGATGTTTTGACATAATTGATTGTTATGCATGCAATGCCTGTCTACAACAACAGCAGATCAAAGCGACATTACATAATTAAGTATCTGCTATATCTATATGTAGGTTTGCCTTAATTATTTACACCATTAAATGTATAATTGTAAAAGTATACATAGTTTAGAAAACTAGTAATTACATTTGAAAAGTCTTTTAAACATTTTTTATAGTGATAGAAACTGTTGAATCAAATTCCATGCTATAAAACAATTTTAGAATTCCATATTCCAATTCCATAATATTCCATAAAGCGGGTTTGTCAAAAGTATCAAACTAATATGTCTAATGATAAAGTAATTATATGGGTCATGAATTGATGCTTTGCATATACAAAGGATTTTCATATTGCAAACTAGTCTACAAATAAACTATTAGAGCTAATAAGTAATTAATTGTAATTCCTTATGATGTCTCAAATGGTTATTCTTCTTTACAAATTGAGTTTATGGGATAGTATACTGGTTATTCTAACCATATGTGAATCATTTCTTTCACTGAAATTGTTATTAAGTTAATCATTAGAATTTTTGTGGCAGTGGATTTTTTTGTCCCCGCTATGTCAATTCATAATAGAAAATGTGGATTTTCATGATATTTTGCTGAAGTTTAATGTTTGTAGATCATGCAAAAAAATATATATAAAGTATAGTTTATTATTATTATTTTAATATTATTATGATGCCTCAGAGAATTTTACAATAATTTTGTCATGTGACATCCTACCTTGCATATCTGAAAATCTCAAAATTCTATCATGTGGTCAATTAGGAGAGCACATGTCAGTCAATATAAGACTAATGATAAATTGGCAATATGTTTCAAACATCGAGTTGTGTATGGTATATGATAATTTAATTATGGTATTGATGGTATAGTATGTACTGTATATATCAAATAACAAACATATACATTAAAATAGAATGAGACGATTCTTAGTAAACATTACTAATTATATACTTATATTCATTTTTTTTATTATAATATCTGACTGTATAAAAAAATGTAAATGGGATATATGGGTAGTATGCTTTAAATAACCTAACATACGTCAGGAGACTATGCTTAAAAGCAATATCTTACATACTCAAAATCAAAACGCTACCAAACATACACTTGTCGCCGTCACTTACAGAAAACAGAATATAATATAATATAATATAATGCAATATAATACTTTTCTTCTGTAGCTCAGAACAAATAATAATATACAATAATTACAATTCATTACCATAATTTGCTGCTATTTCTATAATTGGAATTATATTGTTCCCTAAAGGCAAGAATATTTCAGAAATATATTTTGTGTAAATGTAAAGAAATATATTACCGACAAAGTTTCAGTTTCTGCATTAAAATAATACAATAGTTTCTGTTTATTTGATACTGTTAACAGATTATCATATCTCATTTAAATAATGCATATTTAGCTCATAGAATTTTGAGCATGTGTTACTAACATGAAAGGATGACTTTATACCTGACAGTTACCGTGATAGTCTTTGATGTTGAGGTCAATGACATGAAAGGTCACAGGTGTGAACATGGATCCTATTCATCCAACCATATAAAAAACAAAGCAATCATAAGGACTTCACTTGAGGGTTGCAGATCTTCTGATGAACATCTCCTGAGACATTACAAGTCAAGAGAGGGTACAGGAAATCTGAGAAGAAATGACCTCGCTGAATGTCATTCTCTACCTCACAACCATCTCCATGGTCCAGGGATTGCCAGCCTTTATGCAAGGAAGCCAAACAAGAATTCCTCTTCAACAATCTAACCATGGATTAAGACCTTCAAGCAGTCCTGATGGACAAGCATACTCTTCAAATAAGAAGTACTCACCATTTATGATGCAGCTCTATCAGAGCCTCCTTATGGGGAATGACACAGGTCTGTCCAGCCTGGAGCATTCCATCCTTCAAGAATCAGATACTGTCCTAAGACTTACTGCCAAAAGTAAGTACATAAGTGTATATTTTCCCACATAACAATGTAACATGCTGCTTTATTACCTAAATGTAATGATAATTTCATTATTGATAGGTTAGATTATCTTCCACAGAGAAGGCCTAGAACACTTTTTGTGTCAGCCATTTCAGTTAAGTGCAATTTATTTCTTATAGCTGATTCTGTAACAGTGATAAAACTAACTTAAAAGTATGTGCTTTTGTATTTTTAATCTTCCCTATAACACTCTTGATATATCTCATATATGACAGATTTGCCTTAGCAGTTTCACATACATCGCCTACTGCCTAAAGATTTATTTTAAATGGTAAACATCATTTTAAAGAATATTGCTTTATATAACAATCTTTAATTGATGTATGTATTATTTATTTATTTAATAATATTTATTTATATATTTATTAATATATTTTCACCATAGATTTATATATTCTAAAAACTAAGTATGTCTTTGAATTATTAGAATGATATTTATGTCATGTTTTTTGTTCTTTCTTCCCCAGAATGCACCAAGATGGACAATCATCGATCACTCTACTTTGACATGTCCTCTCTCTCAAGCAGTAATGAGATTCAATTGGCAGAGTTAAGGATTCAACTTTATCCTACAGAGAAAACACAAGATATGACACTGCATATTTACCACAGCGAACAAGGTTCCAAGAGACTGCTTCTGCAGTCTTTTCAAATTGATTCCTCTGTAACAATGGGTGACTCCTGGACAGTGTTTAACCTCACTAAAATTTTGAATGGTTATCTCAACCTTCGTCAAAGTTCAGATTATGATGATATCATGGAGGGTGGAACCTCATCTGAGAAGGATCATGGGAACGGTTGCACAGACATATCTACTGAAAGAGTTGTATTGATGGTGTTCACAAAGGACGACCCTTCTGCTAATGTCAACGGATATCCCAACCTCATCCAAACAGTGGAGTCTTCAAAATATGTGATGTCACCAGAAGTAAAAGGTGAACATGGTATCAAAAGGCACAGGAAGAACAGAAATGCAAAAGACAGCATCATAATGAACCACTTTCCATCCAGAACCGTGGAGGATGGAAAACCCTTGTGTCAAAGGGTTGATATGATGGTGGACCTTGAGAAGTTCGGGTGGGGAAATCTGATTATCTACCCGAAGAATTTCAATGCCTACAGATGTGAAGGAGCCTGCCCCATTCCCTTAAGTGAGCCCTTCAAACCCACAAACCATGCTTACATTATGGTAAGTGTAATTTTTTTTCACTGATAATTGTCTTTGCCTTTTTCAAGAATTCTTTAATATATGGTGCCATTAGATGGACAGCATTGGAGGAATATTGCATGTAACTTGGTAACTTTTATTATGGTTTTAGTGGTCTTTATGGAGCCTTAGAGAAGTGTCAACTAGCCTGACTCCTTAGGTCAGACATGTCAAACTCAAACATGTGGAGTCCAAATCTGGATAAACTCTATAAAGGGCAGCATTTAATGGAATTTCACTTACAGTTATGTTTAGGGATCAGAATGGCAAATTGAAAAGCCTTGTTTTTTTTCATGTAATTCACCTTACTGTAAACTAATGCCATGTTCATTTTTAATCCCCATATTGGCTGAGGGCCATAAAAAAGATGTAGATGGGATGCATGAAGTCCAACCAGTTTGACATGTCTGCTTTAGAAGAATGATAGATGTATTCATTGTATATTGCCATGCTAAATATGTGGATTGTTTAATGTGCGCATCATCCTTTTCTGGTAGATTTGTAAACTAACATATATCTATTTTTTTGTTTTACAGAGTTTGCTGAAGCTATTCAATCCAGATAAAGTTGAATGTGCCTCCTGTGTCCCAGTGAAAATGACACCTTTGTCCATGATGATGAATGAGAATGGAGATGTGGTAATGAAACACCATGAAGATATGATTGTAGAAGAATGTGGATGTCATTGAGGAACTGCTTAAACATACGTCACAAGTATTGAAAAGATGCAAAGTAAGCAGTGACTTTAAATGAATAATGGCAGTTTGCAGTGTCTGGTGAAAGGCCTGCTGAACTCTCTGCTTTAAGTTAAAAAGAGTTCAAAAACTGAAAACTGGAGCCAGAGAAAGAAAAGAAACTTCCATTGCTGGCCTACATTATTGCCATGAACTGGAGATAAAACCTGGCTTATGAAGGGCAAATACTTTTTTAAATATTTATATTTTTTATTGCCTAAAATGTATTCTGTCATTTACAATACATTCATTGTATGATTAAAATCCATTAAAATATAATGAATAAAATACATCTGTTTCATGTTCTTTATTGTTTGATAGCACTAATTGGGCAATGGGAATATGGAGTTCAAGCTTTCCAGTAGAGCCCCTAAAATGTTTTTGATAAGACTTGTGCAGAAAATGGTGGATTTTGACTTTAATACACAGACTTAAGTAGTCCTTGTCACCAACTTAAAAAAGTGCAGGCAAAGAAAAAAAAACATTTAGAAGAAAACAAATATTTTAAATGCTTCCTTGACGTGTTTTTCATTCCCAATTTTGTTTTTTGATTTGCATTGTTCTTGAACTTGCTGGAATGGCCTAGATCTTGTGGAGGAGAGAAAAGGGCTTTGAATCTTGTTATACATATTATTTTACAAGATTTACTTTCAAAAGATTACACACTGAATGATGCAACTGAGATAGAAAATAATATTGCTAAATTGCTGAAGTTAATCTTAGAGCTATGTAAAGCATTCATATGCAAGATAAAACATGAATAATATTGATAGTAAGAATTGTTTTTAAAGAGTTTCAAGTATTGAATTGGATAACATTAGTATAATATGTATATTCAGGGGTCCCTGTCCCCAGGGGAGAATGGGTCCTTGTCCCCAGGTGTGATGGAGTCCCTGTCCCCAAGTGAGAGGGGTCCCTGTCCCCAGGGGAGAAGGAGTCCCTGTCCCTAGGGAAATGGGGTTCCTATCTTTAGGGGAGAGGGGGTCGCTGTTCCCTGCTCCCAGACTCCAGACCCCACCCCATACCCAAACAAAAACATTGTGTAGGTAGAACTCTCCTACCTCACACAGGTGTACAGCAGAGTAGAGATCTATCTGCATCACAGGTCTGGATGGGGGTGGGAACTGCTGAAGTTAACTTTTCACATTAACAGGCTGGTGATTGGCTGCTACAATCGCCCGGCAACCAATCACCTGCTGTTTAATGTAAAAAGTTAACTCCATCAGTTCCTGATGCCAGCCAGCCCTGTGATACCGGCTGCTTGCCACTGTCCAAAGAAGAGGACATCGGTGAAAATGTCCGTGGCCTGGGTGCCAGTGAATTAATCACAGGCACTGATGGGCTGGTCATTAAACAAGGGTGCACTGGGTGCAGCCTGTGGGTTGCCGGCCCCTGCTTCAGGAGGTACTTGGAAAGAAAAGTATTGTGCTTTGCCTAAAGTGCAGTGGTATTCATAGATTAAGTTTAGATTATTAATTAGGGCAGACAGTACAAATACAATTTAAAGTGAACATTCAGTCATTTTTTTCACTTTCCATGTATTAAATCTTCTGCCCTAGTTGTTTTAACTGTGGATAGTAAAAAATAAAATTCTGCCAGTATAATATCTTATACAGCCCACTTCCTGTTCCTTGTCTGGTAAAATGCCTAGGCTTATGACATCATGCACAGCTTTCTCTCTCTAACTCTGCCAGGAAGGGAAGGGGTGAGTCATAAGGGGGGCTAATGAAAGCTGCAGAGCTGTAGGTGTGCATCTGTGTGTCTGTGTAAATCCAGGAAGTGAACAGGCAGCAGCTTCAGCTGCCCACTGTTAAAATGGTTGCAGCCACCCTGTAACGTTGCAAGATATTTTTTTCCTATTTATAGTTATATTAGGTTGTACTACAAGGATACATTGGGCTTGGTTTACCAAAGACAAATAGGCTGTTCCCCTTCCAAGGGTAGTGCACTGTGCAAATTAACTTTCCCCAGAGCCTGGTGACTAAATGTTTTACACACAAGTTACTGTGATGCACTCCAACTGATAGTTGTGAATAGTCATTTTACAGATTTTTGTAGTAACAGGTGTAAAAGAAATCAAAATGATGTAAATAAAATTATCAATTTAATGTTTGATGTGTTTCTATGTATGATTTGTAATCATATATGTACATGGGAGCAGCATTATTTTCTCATGGCATACTAAGACTCTGTTTCCTGCTTTGCAATTCTACACTATGGTTGTGCTTTACTGCTCCTTCTTAGAATGGATGTCTATGAGTCAGATGACTGACTAAAGATAATTTGTTTTGTTGATAGCCTTTCTAAATATCTATTGAACAGTTATGCTGAGTGACTAAAACAGCTTATATTGACGTAATATTAAAAATTAGAAAAACATCTAAAAATGTAAAAGTCACTCCAAATTTTAATTTAAAGTGAACAAAGGTAACACAAAATATGTCCTCACTTAAAATACTGTACACTTTCACTTTAACCCTGAAGTTTTACTGTTGGATAGATTAGTTCTTTAATGTCAAACAAATATGTCCTTTAATCTAACCATAAAAGAAAATTAACATATTGATTTCAGTTCATATGTTAACATAAGGTGTTAAATGTTGATGTTTTGACATAATTGATTGTTATGCATGCAATGCCTGTCTACAACAACAGCAGATCAAAGCGACATTACATAATTAAGTATCTGCTATATCTATATGTAGGTTTGCCTTAATTATTTACACCATTAAATGTATAATTGTAAAAGTATACATAGTTTAGAAAACTAGTGATTACATTTTAAATGTCTTTTAAACATTTTTTATATTGATAGAAACTGTTGAATCAAATTCCCGTTCAAAAATTTTTATTTTATGTTAAAATAAATTACATGTACAGAATATAAGACAAATTATGTGATACCAGAAATAAAAAGTAGACATATTGAAGTACGGATGATACAAAGCAAAGAAGAATTTCAAGATATTCTCGTGGGAATGACAATAAATGGCCTTATATATTTTAGAATTTGAAAACATTCTTATAGCTGAGTTTTAAACATTTTAATCCCAAGAAAATATAAATATGTCTAAAAGAAAATATATGATTTTAAAGTTTTGACCATAACTTCTAAAGTATGTTTATAGTAAGTATTATATAGTAAGGGAAGAACATAAAAGGTATATAGGAGGGGAAGGGGAGGGAATAATTCTCCGGAGGAGGTTTTATATATCATCTAATGTTGTAATTCTATAAAAAATCTTAATCACCATAACAATAAAACTCGGTTGTCAATATTATCTGACGTATAATATTTAATCCAGGGTTTCCATATGATATCAAACTTTGTCATCTGGTTTTTATCTATAGCGTCCATTTTAGCATGGATGAAAGATTGATTCATTCTACATTTGGTTTCTGCAATATTCACTACATCTGTTTTCCACGCATTGGCTATAGTCTGCTTTGCGGCTATCAGGAGTGTAAGAACTAATTTGAATTGTTTCTGATTCAGGAGAGCTATAATTGGGTCTGGAAAAATTGGACGATCAAAAAATTTTGTAATTATCAGAAAGATCTTTTTCCAAAATGATTGTACAATTGAGCAATGCCACCAGGTATGTATATAGGTACCTTTTTCTGGACAGCCACGAAAGCAGAGGCCAGTGTTGTCTGTTGAGAATTTGGCGATTCTCGCAGGAACCAAATACCAGCGTGTGAGAATTTTATATGATGATTCAGACGCCAATATATTTATAGAGGAAGATTTTGTGAAAGACCATGTGTTGGACCAAGACCTAGAATCGATCGTACAATCCAAATCTTTTTCCCACTTGGCCACATATTTAGGTATAACAGTATTAGAATTAGATATCAATTGTGTATACAGTGATGTAATACGACCTTTAGCATGTGGTTCCTTGAGACAAAATCTTTCAAATTGAGAAATATTATGTAAGTTTACATTTAAATTGAGAAGAGGAGTATAAAAATCTTTGATTTGGAGATATCTGAATATTTCTGATTGTGGAAGCTTATATAATTCACATAGATCTGTAAAAGATTTTATTGATGTAGTTGAAGTTAAATTGTATAAACAAGTGATACCAGCCTTAGACCAAGCTTTAAAGGTTTTGGGATATTTCCAGGCTGGGTAAAAAGTCGGATTCTTGTGGAAAGATAATAGTGGATTTTGTGGAGATTGCAGACCATGTGAATTTCTATACCTATCCCATATAGATAGAGAGTGCTTAGAAATGGGGTTATTTATAGACTTACGATCCGCAGGTTGTAACCATAATATATTGTTTATAGGAAGAGGATCACAGTCTACAGCTTCAATGAGGACCCATAAAGGAATCTTTGTAGAAGAGTGATATTTTGTTAATTGAGATAATTGAGCTGCCTTATAATATATGTTAAAGTCTGGGAATCCCAAACCACCCAAAGCTTTGGGGAGAACAAGTGTTTTTTTGTGAAGTCTGGGTTTTATTTTCCCCCAAGTAAATTTCGTTACTTTTTGTTGAATCAGCCTAAGAAAATATGCAGGAATATGAATCAGGAGAGTTCTGAATAAATATAAAAATTTCGGAAGAACAGACATTTTTATGATATTGATTTTCCCAAACCATGATATCGGCATTGATGACCAATTAGATAACGACCTTGTAATATTTTTTAATAGAGCTGGGTAATTAGCTGCAAATAAATCGGAGGGGTTAGGAGTAAACTGCACACCCAGATATGGGAGGCTATGATCTACCCACTTAAAGGGTAGTGAATTTTGTAAAGATTGTTTATCTTTTTCGACAAGTGAAATGTTTAATGCTGAAGATTTTTGAATATTGACCTTAAGGCCCGAAATAAATGAGAATTCTTGTAGTACAACCATAAGATTTGGGGCCGAAACAAGTGGAGAAGATAGAAAAAGGAGAATATCGTCTGCGAATAAACAGAGCTTATGATGAAAGCCACCCATTTCAATACCTGTTATAGTGGGTTCCATCCTAATTCTTTGTGCTAAAGGTTCAATGAGTAAAGCAAATAATAATGGCGAAAGTGGACATATATTAAACTCGTCCGATTTGTACCCTGCATATCTGATATAAGCTTTGGGATCTTGATACAAACTAGAGATCCATCGTAAAAAATGAGGGCCAAATCCCCATTTGGAAAGGGTATAGTTCATATATGACCAAGATACTGTGTCAAAAGCTTTCATAATATCTAAAGAAAGAAAACAAGTGGGAATACGTCTTTTTTTAGCAGCATGTGACAGGAGTGTTGCACGTCTAATATTATCTCCTGCTTGACGTAATGGAATGAAGCCCACTTGATCACGATGTTTTAGATTGCCTATAATAGTATTTAATCTGTTAGCTAGAATTTTGGCTAAAATTTTTATGTCCAAATTTAATAACAAAATAGGGCGATAATTAGACCATATTGAATCGTCTGTGTGAGGTTTAGGGAGCATACAGATAATTGCAGTTAGGGGTTCTCTTCTAAAAGAATGACCTTCCAAAAGGTAATTAAAAGTGTTTGTCAAGACTGGAAATAGGGTGTCTACAAACGTTTTGTAATACAGCGCAGAAAAACCATCAGGACCTGGCCTTTTATTTAGTTTCAGATTTTTGATAACTTCAGATACCTCTATAATTGACACTGGTTCCTCCATCATTTCCATTTGTGTTTTAGATAGTGTCGGTAGAGATATATGAGAGAAAAAATCATTTGCTCTAGAAGGGTCCAACTCATTATTAGAAGAGTATAAATTTTTTAATTGTGTTTTGAATTTTTGTAATATTTTTAAAGGATTATTTGTGTATACCCCCCTAGAAATTTTCAGGTGTATCGGTTTCGTTGGGTTCTGGCAGGATTTTAACCACTTCCCGACCAGCGCACGACAATGTACGTCGACAGAATGGCACGGGCAGGCATATTGGCGTACAGGTACGTCCAATATTCAATGCCGCCCTGCCATCGGGAGCGTGCCGCCGGCAGGGCGCGCTCCCGCGCTGGTCGGGACCCCCGTGAGTCCGGTCGCGGGACCCGCGGACTCGATCGCCGCGGGCATCCCCGCGATCGTCTCACGGAGCGGCCGAATGGAGGAAATGCTGTATAAACAACATTTCTCCATTCTGCCTAGCAACTAGTGACGCTGATCTCTGCTCCATGTGATTGGAGCAGAGATCAGTGTACACTAAATGAAAGCCCAACCCCCCCATAGTTAGTAACACACCCCTAGGAACACTTAACCCCTACACTGCCACCCACTGGTTAACCCTTTCACTGCCAGTGTCATTTACACAGGAATCACTGCATTTATATAGCAGTGATTACTGTATAAATGACAATGGTCCCAAAAATGTGTCAAAAATGTCCGATGGGTCCCCCACAATGTCGCAGTCACAATAAAAATCGCAGATCGCCGCCATTACTAGTAAAAAAATAAATAATAAAAAATTATTAATAAAAATGCTATAAAACTATCCCTATTTTGTAAACGCTATAACTTTTGCGCAAACAAATCAATAATCGCTTTTTGCGATTTTTTTTACCAAAAATATGTAGAAGAATACGTATCGGCCTAAACTGAGGGAAAAAAATGTTTTTTTATATATTTTTGGGGGATATTTATTATAACAAAAAGTAAAAAATAATGCGTTTTTTTCAAAATTGTCGCTCTATTTTTGTTTATAGCGCAAAAAATAAAAATCGCAGAGGTGATCAAATACCACCAAAAGAAAGCTCTATTTGTGGGAAAAAAAGGACGTCAATTTTGTTTGGGAGCCACGTCGCACAACCGCGCAATTGTCAGTTAAAGCGACGCAGTGCCGAATCGCAAAAAGTGGTCTGGTCTTTGACCAGCAAAATGGTCCGGTCTGCAAGTGGTTAATGCCCTGGCTAATAGTGTGTGAGGTTTATTCGCATTGATATAGAAATTGTGTTGTGATCTCTTGATGGTTTTATCCGCTGCTTCAGTAAGGAATAGGTCAAATTCCAATTTAGCTTTGTCAAGATTTATTTTAGATAAAGAAGAAGGGTTATTTTGGAATGCTGTGTGACATTTATTGAAATTTGTTTCTAAAGTCTGACAAAGGATTTTCTGCTCTCTGTTGAATATGTTTGCTTGCTGTAGACATATGCCACGGAGAACAGGTTTGTGTGCTTCCCATAATGTAGTCGGAGAGACGTCAGGTGTGTAGTTATATTTTATATAATCTTTGAGCGCAATTTCAATATTATTTTTATGAGCTGGATTTTTGAGTAGGAAATCTCTTAATATCCATGTTGGATCTTTTTTTTTGGAATTATAGAGGCAACAGTAATGTAGCCTGCACTATGATCGGACCATGGGATGGGAATAATTTTTGTAGATATTATTTCTGGAATTAGCCCTATGGACATAAATATATGGTCTATCCTAGAGAATGAGCGTTGAGGGAACGAGTACCGTATATACTCGAGTATAGGCCGACCCGAATATAAGCCGAGGCCCCCAATTTACCCCCAAAAAAACTGGCAAACTTATTGACTCGTGTATAAGCCGAGGGTGAGACATGCCTGTCCATCCCTGTGTGTGTGTCCGTCCATCCCTGTGTGTCCGTCCATCCCTGTGTGTCCGTCCATCCCTGTGTGTCCGTCCATCCCTGTGTGTGTGTCCGTCCATCCCTGTGTGTCCGTCCATCCCTGTGTGTCCGTCCATCCCTGTGTGTCCGTCCATCCATCCCTGTGTGTGTGTGTGTGTCCATCCATCCATCCATCCCTGTGTGTGTGTGTGTCCATCCATCCATCCATCCCTGTGTGTGTGTGTCTCCATCCATCCATCCATCCCTGTGTGTGTGTGTCTCCATCCATCCATCCCTGTGTGTGTGTGTCTCCATCCATCCATCCATCCCTGTGTGTGTGTGTATCCATCCATCCCTGTGTGTGTGTGTCTGTGTGTGTGTGTGTGTGTCCAGCCTACCTGTGTCCCGAGCCTGTGTCCCGTGCCTTGCCTCCTTGCCTCCGTCCCGTGCCTTGCCTCCTTGCCTCTGTCCCGTGCCGTGCCTTGCCTCCGTCCCGTGTCGTGCCTTGCCTCCGTCCCGTGCCGTGCCTTGCCTTGCCTCCGTCCCGTGCCTTGCCAGGATCGCCGCTCTTCGTCGGCGCCTCGGCGGACATTCTACCATTCAAACGCCGCGCCTCCGCCTCCGCCTTCGCCTGTGATAGGCGGAACACTGAATTTCCCAGCAGCCTGTGTTCCGCCTATCACGGACATCGTCTCATCCTCGTCCGTAGTACGAGGATGAGACGATGTCCGTGATAGGCGGAACACAGGCTGCTGGGAAATTCAGTGTTCCGCCTATCACAGGCGAATGCGGAGGCGGAGGCGCGGCGTTTGAATGGTAGAATGTCCGCTGTCTGTCTGCTCGACACGCTGATCGAGCAGGCAGACAGCGATGACTCGAGTATAAGCCGAGGGGGGCACTTTCAGCCTCAAAAAAGAGGCTGAAAATCTCGGCTTATACTCGAGTATATACGGTAATGTGTGTATTGTCTCTTGGTTGGATTCAGTTCTCTCCAAGTATCTACTAGGTTATGTTTTGTAATTAGTTTTGATAAGAGTTGTTTGTCTGCTGTATGTGACTGTGGGATTGGTGATTTATCCAAAAATAGGAATATGGTCTGATTAGAATCTCCACATAGAATTGTAGTACCTATTTTGTGGTGTTCTATAGTTTGAAATAAATGAGAAAGAAAAGAAATAGGATTTTTGTTAGGAGCGTAGTATGATGTAATGGTGATAGCGGTATCAAGTAGGTGACCTTTAAGAATCAAGTAACGACCTTCTGGATCCTTGATTTCCTTCATTAGTGAAAATGGTGTATTGCAATGGAAAGCTATAAGCACGCCTCGTTTTTTAGAGGAGGCCGAAGCTGTGTATACTTGGGGGTAGTCTTTACTGAAAAATTTGGGAGTGGATTGTGACGCAAAATGAGTCTCTTGGAGGCAAACTATATGTGCTTTCTTGGATGAAAATGTGCGGAAGGCTTTAGTGCGTTTGTGTGGAACGTTTAGTCCCTGAGTATTTAATGATATGATGTTTAATGGGGCCATGGAGTTGGGAAAAGTAAATATGTGTTGGTGTTTATGTTAGAACGTGTGTCATATAACAAATTATTTGTCTCCAGGGTATAGGGGTGGAGGGAAAGGAGATAATGACTGAAAAAGAAAATACAATTAATATACAATATTGAAATATATCTTAACATATCTATGTTCTTAATGTGTCCGTTGGGAGGAGAAAATCTCTCCCTCCAAGGGTACATGGGCCACTGCCAACTGCCCGGTGTACACCGAGCTGCTGAGGGTAGCAAGAGAGGGTGCAAGGAACTTCCCTGCAGGACACCAAGAGCCAATCATATAATTTCATTTTTCAAGCAAAAAATAAAAATGTAAGATTAAGGCAACCTCAGAGCGTAAGAAGAGAAGAGAGAGAAAAAAAAAAGTTATAATAAGGTGCCTAAATTATTAGGAACATTTCTTAAATAAGATTATGATAAAATTATTGATTGGAAGTCAGAGAAAAAACTCGGCAGTAGCCATTCTGTTGAAAAGGCAAGATAGTAGCCTCAGTACAAGTGTTTATCAGTCCATAGTGTCAGCCAGATCTGGAAGTGGAGATTGTATGCGACTTCTTTTCTGTGGATTGTAGTCTTCTTCTCTTCTGGAAGCAGAGGAGGGAGTATTAGCATATGAGGATGATTTTTGGCGAGTGTCCGCAGCATCTCTTGATGTGTTTATCATCCCTAGTTTCTGTAAAGTAGTTTTCAGGTCCTTAGCTGTTCGGCACATATATTTGCGACTTTGGAAAGTAAAACGCACTGAGAAAGGAAAGCCCCATTGGTAGATTATGTCATTTCGCTGTAATATTTGCAGTAGTGGTTTCGGGGTTCTTCTTTTGTTGACTGTAATCTGTGAGAGGTCTGTGAATAATTGATATTTATGACCCTGGAAAATTAGGGGATCTTTATTTCTAGCTGTATTTAGCAGTAGTTCCTTAGTGCGGTAGAAATGCAATTTTGCGATAATGTCACGGGGAGGACCATCTATTTTCTTTGGTGCTAGGGCTCTATGAACCCAGTCCATTTCAAAATGCTCTAGTGGGATAGCTGGTTGTAATTCTTGAAAAAGTGCAGTAATAGCACCGTTTAAATCAGTCACCGATTCGGGTATTCCTCTAATACGTATATTGGAGTGTCTTGCACGATTTTCGAAATCCTCCAATTTGGATTGTAATATGTCATTTTCCTCTTTAAGAAAATCAATTTCTGAGGCAATGTTAGATGTATAATTTTCCAGATCGTCTGCTCTAATTTCCAGTGCTGATGTACGCTGACCAAGTATTCTAATTTCTTTGGTAAGGTTTGTGGTGATGATATCTGCAGTGGTTTTCAGTGATTTTTGAAGCAGATTTTCTATTTGTTTCAGCGTTACAGGAGGGGATAAATCTTTTTGTGTGGAAAGTTCTAAATTCTCCAGAACTGACATATTTTTCTCAGGTATTTGGTTAGAGAGACTATGTGCTTTTAATGAGAGAACACCTTTATGTAAAGCAGCAGAAGGGGTTGTCTGTTTGTTCTCCTCACTGTGTCTCCCCTCAGAGGGGGAGGGTTTCAGTGCCATACTGCTGTGTGTGTGAGGCGGCGCTTTCTTGTTAATTTTCTGCCTCATGAGTCTCCTCTGACCCCCCGAATGTCACCAATGTAAGGTAGGGATATTTATCTACCGTTTGGTATGATATATATGCTGAGGGTCAAGTTACCTCCGCCGTTATATGGCTCCGTTGTCCTGCTGAGAATGGAGCTCTAAGCATTACCTCTCGGCTAGGCTCCGCCTTCTCCCTCCGTTGAATCAAATTCCATGCTATAAAACAATTTTAGAATTCCATATTCCAATTCCATAATATTCCATAAAGCGGGTTTGTCAAAAGTATCAAACTAATATGTCTAATGATAAAGTAATTATATGGGTCATGAATTGATGCTTTGCATATACAAAGGATTTTCATATTGCAAACTAGTCTACAAATAAACTATTAGAGCTAATAAGTAATTAATTGTAATTCCTTATGATGTCTCAAATGGTTAAAATTTGGATTTTCATGATATTTTACTGAAGTTTAATGTTTGTAGATCATGCAAAAAAAAAAATATAAAGTATAGTTTATTATTATTATTTTAACCACTTCCCGACCAGCGCACGACGATGTACGTTGACAGAATGGCACAGGCAGGCATATTGGCGTACAGGTACTTCCAATATTCAATGCCACCCTGCCATCGGGAGCGCGCCGCCGGCGGCGCGCTCCTGCGCTGGTCGGGACCCCCGTGAGTCCAGTCGCGGGACCCGCGGACTCGATCGCCGCGGGCATCCCCGCGATCGTCTCACGGAGCGGCCGAATGGAGGAAATGCAGAGTAAACAGCATTTCTCCATTCTGCCTAGCAACTAGTGACGCTGATCTCTGCTCCATGTGTTTGGAGCAGAGATCAGTGTTCACAAAAATGAAAGCCCAACCCCCCCACAGTTAGTAACACACCCCTAGGAACACTTAACCCCTACACTGCCACCCACTGGTTAACCCCTTCACTGCCAGTGTCATTTACACAGGAATCACTGCATTTATATAGCAGTGATTACTGTATAAATGACAATGGTCCCAAAAATGTGTCAAAAATGTCCGATGGGTCCCCCACACTGTCGAAGTCACAATAAAAATTGCTGATCGCCGCCATTACTAGTAAAAAAATAATAATAAAAAATTATTAATAAAAATGCTATAAAACTATCCCTATTTTGTAAACGCTATAACTTTTGCGCAAACCAATCAATAATCGCTTATTGCGATTTTTTTTACCAAAAATATGTAGAAGAATACATATCGGCCTAAACTGAGGGAAAAAAATGTTTTTTTATATATTTTTGGGGGATATTTATTATAACAAAAAGTAAAAATTAATGCGTTTTTTTCAAAATTGTCACTCTATTTTTGTTTATAGTGCAAAAAATAAAAACCGCAGGGGTGATCAAATACCACCAAAAGAAAGCTCTATTTGTGGGAAAAAAAGGACGTCAATTTTGCTTGGGAGCCACGTCGCACGACCACGCAATTGTCAGTTAAAGCGACGCAGTGCCGAATCGCAAAAAGTGGTCTGGTCTTTGACCAGCAAATTGGTCCGGTCTGAAAGTGGTTAATATTATTATGATGCCTCAGAGAATTTTACAATAATTTTGTCATGTGACATCCTACCTTGCATATCTGAAAATCTCAAAATTCTATCATGTGGTCAATTAGGAGAGCACATGTCAGTCAATATAAGACTAATGATATATTGGCAATATGTTTCAAACATCGAGTTGTGTATGGTATATGATAATTTAATTATGGTATGGATGGTATAGTATGTACTGTATATATCAAATAACAAACATATACATTAAAATAGAATGAGACGATTCTTAGTAAACATTACTAATTATATACTTATATTCATTTTTTTTATTATAATATCTGACTGTATAAAAAAATGTAAATGGGATATATGGGTAGTATGCTTTAAATAACCTAACATACGTCAGGAGACTATGCTTAAAAGGCAATATCTTACATACTCAAAATCAAAACGCTACCAAACATACACTTGTCGCCGTCACTTAAAGAAAACAGAATATAATATAATATAATATAATATAATATAGTGCAATATAATACTTTTCTTCTGTAGCTCAGAACAAATAATAATATACAATAATTACAATTCATTACCATAATTTGCTGCTATTTCTATAATTGGAACTATATTGTTCCCTAAAGGCAAGAATATTTCAGAAATATATTTTGTGTAAATGTAAAGAAATATATTACCGACAAAGTTTCAGTTTCTGCATTAAAATAATACAATAGTTTCTGTTTACTTGATACTGTTAACAGATTATCATATCTCATTTAAATAATGCATATTTAGCTCATAGAATTTTGAGCATGTGTTACTAACATGAAAGGATGACTTTATACCTGACAGTTACCGTGATAGTCTTTGATGTTGAGGTCAATGACATGAAAGGTCACAGGTGTGAACATGGATCCTATTCATCCAACCATATAAAAAACAAAGCAATCATAAGGACTTCACTTCAGGCTTGCAGATCTTCTGATGAACATCTCCTGAGACATTACAAGTCAAGAGAGGGTACAGGAAATCTGAGAAGAAATGACCTGGCTGAATGTCATTCTCTACCTCACAACCATCTCCATGGTCCAGGGATTGCCAGCCTTTATGCAAGGAAGCCAAACAAGAATTCCTCTTCAACAATCTAACCATGGATTAAGACCTTCAAGCAGTCCTGATGGACAAGCATACTCTTCAAATAAGAAGTACTCACCATTTATGATGCAGCTCTATCAGAGCCTCCTTATGGGGAATGACACAGGTCTGTCCAGCCTGGAGCATTCCATCCTTCAAGAATCAGATACTGTCCTAAGACTTACTGCCAAAAGTAAGTACATAAGTGTATATTTTCCCACATAACAATGTAACATGCTGCTTTATTACCTAAATGTAATGATAATTTCATTATTGATAGGTTAGATTATCTTCCACAGAGAAGGCCTAGAACACTTTTTGTGTCAGCCATTTCAATTAAGTGCAATTTATTTCTTATAGCTGATTCTGTAACAGTGATAAAACTAACTTAAAAGTATGTGCTTTTGTATTTTTAATCTTCCCTATAACACTCTTGATATATCTCATATATGACAGATTTGCCTTAGCAGTTTCACATACATCGCCTACTGCCTAAAGATTTATTTTAAATGGTAAACATCATTTTAAAGAATATTGCTTTATATAACAATCTTTAATTGATGTATGTATTATTTATTTATTTAATAATATTTATTTATATATTTATTAATATATTTTCACCATAGATTTATATATTCTAAAAACTAAGTATGTCTTTGAATTATTAGAATGATATTTATGTCATGTTTTTTGTTCTTTCTTCCCCAGAATGCACCAAGATGGACAATCATCGATCACTCTACTTTGACATGTCCTCTCTCTCAAGCAGTAATGAGATTCAATTGGCAGAGTTAAGGATTCAACTTTATCCTACAGAGAAAACACAAGATATGACACTGCATATTTACCACAGCGAACAAGGTTCCAAGAGACTGCTTCTGCAGTCTTTTCAAATTGATTCCTCTGTAACAATGGGTGACTCCTGGACAGTGTTTAACCTCACTAAAATTTTGAATGGTTATCTCAACCTTCGTCAAAGTTCAGATTATGATGATATCATGGAGGGTGGAACCTCATCTGAGAAGGATCATGAGAACGGTTGCAAAGACATATCTACTGAAAGAGTTGTATTGATGGTGTTCACAAAGGACGACCCTTCTGCTAATGTCAATGGATATCCCAACCTCATCCAAACAGTGGAGTCTTCTAAATATGTGATGTCACCAGAAGTAAAAGGTGAACATGGTATCAAAAGGCACAGGAAGAACAGAAATGCAAAAGACAGCATCATAATGAACCACTTTCCATCCAGAACCGTGGAGGATGGAAAACCCTTGTGTCAAAGGGTTGATATGATGGTGGACTTTGAGAAGTTCGGGTGGGGAAATCTGATTATCTACCCGAAGAATTTCAATGCCTACAGATGTGAAGGAGCCTGCCCCATTCCTTTAAGTGAGCCCTTCAAACCCACAAACCATGCTTACATTATGGTAAGTGTCATTTTTTTTCACTGATAATTGTCTTTGCCTTTTTCAAGAATTCTTTAATATATGGTGCCATTAGACGGACAGCATTGGAGGAATATTGCATGTAACTTGGTAACTTTTATTATGGTTTTAGTGGTCTTTATGGAGCCTTAGAGGAGTGTCAACTAGCCTGACTCCTTAGGTCAGACATGTCAAACTCAAACATGTGGAGTCCAAATCTGGATAAACTCTATAAAGGGCAGCATTTAATGGAATTTCACAGTTATGTTTAGGGATCAGTATGGCAAATTGAAAAGCCTTGTTTTTTTTCATGTAATTCACCTTACTGTAAACTAATGCCATGTTCATTTTGAATCCCCATATTGGCTGAGGGCCATAAAAAAGATGTAGATGGGATGCATGAAGTTCAACCAGTTTGACATGTCTGCTTTAGAAGAATGATAGATGTATTAATTGTATATTGCCATGCTAAATATGTGGATTGTTTAATGTGCGCATCATCCTTTTCTGGTAGATTTGTAAACTAACATATATCTATTTTTTTGTTTTACAGAGTTTGCTGAAGCTATTCAATCCAGATAAAGTTGAATGTGCCTCCTGTGTCCCAGTGAAAATGACACCTTTGTCCATGATGATGAATGAGAATGGAGATGTGGTAATGAAACACCATGAAGATATGATTGTAGAAGAATGTGGATGTCATTGAGGAACTGCTTAAACATACGTCACAAGTATTGAAAAGATGCAAAGTAAGCAGTGACTTTAAATGAATAATGGCACTTTGCAGTGTCTGGTGAAAGGCCTGCTGAACTCTCTGCTTTAAGTTAAAAAGAGTTCAAAAACTGAAAACTTGAGCCAGAGGAAGAAAATAAACTTCCATTGCTGGCCTACATTATTGCCATGAACTGGAGATAAAACCTGGCTTATGAAGGGCAAATACTTTTTTAAATATTTATATTTTTTATTGCCTAAAATGTATTCTGTCATTTACAATACATTCATTGTATGATTAATATCCATTAAAATATAATGAATAAAATACATCTGTTTCATTTTCTTTATTGTTTGATAGCACTAATTGGGCAATGGGAATATGGAGTTCAAGCTTTCCAGTAGAGCCCCTAAAATGTTTTTGATAAGACTTGTGCAGAAAATGGTGGATTTTGACTTTAATACACAGACTTAAGTAGTCCTTGTCACCAACTTAAAAAAGTGCAGGCAAAAAAAAAAAACATTTAGAAGAAAACAAATATTTTAAATGCTTCCTTGACGTGTTTTCCATTCCCAATTTTGTTTTTTGATTTGCATTGTTCTTGAACTTGCTGGAATGGCCTAGATCTTGTGGAGGAGAGAAAATGGCTTTGAATCTTGTTATACATATTATTTTACAAGATTTACTTTCAAAAGATTACACGCTGAATGATGCAACTGAGATAGAAAATAATATTGCTAAATTGCTGAAGTTAATCTTCGAGCTATGTAAAGCATTCATATGCAAGATAAAACATGAATAATATTGATAGTAAGAATTGTTTTTAAAGAGTTTCAAGTATTGAATTGGATAACATTAGTATAATATGTATATTCAGGGGTCCCTGTCCCCAGGGGAGAATGGGTCCTTGTCCCCAGGTGTGATGGAGTCCCTGTCCCCAAGTGAGAGGGGTCCCTGTCCCCATGGGAGAAGGAGTCCCTGTCCCTAGGGAAATGGGGTTCCTATCTTTAGGGGAGAGGGGGTCGCTGTTCCCTGCTCCCAGACTCCAGACCCCACCCCATACCCAAACAAAAACATTGTGTAGGTAGAACTCATCTACCTCACACAGGTGTACAGCAGAGCAGAGATCTATCTGCATCACAGGTCTGGATGGGGGTGGGAACTGTTGAAGTTAACTTTTCACATTAACAGGCTGGTGATTGGCTGCTACAATCGCCCGGCAACCAATCACCTGCTGTTTAATGTAAAAAGTTAACTCCAGCAGTTCCTGATGCCAGCCAGCCCTGTGATACCGGCTGCTTGCCACTGTCCAAAGAAGAGGACATCGGTGAAAATGTCCGTGGCCTAGGTGCCAGTGAATTAATCACAGGCACTGATGGGCTGGACATTAAACAAGGGTGCACTGGGTGCAGCCTGTGGGTTGCCGACCCCTGCTTTAGGAGGTACTTGGAAAGAAAAGTATTGTGCTTTGCCTAAAGTGCAGTGGTATTCATAGATTAAGTTTAGATTATTAAAATGAGAATGTATGTTTTTATAATAACTCAGCTTTGTCATTTTCTAGCTCATATACTTTCAAAGAAAATATTTAATATAAACTGGTGTTAAGGTTACCTAATAACTGTACTCCCTTACCAATATTGTTATTATACAGGATATAAATATCACCAACAGTTCACGCAGCACTTTACAAATTAAGGGCAGACAGTACAAATACAATTTAAAGTGAACATTCAGTCATTTTTTTCAACATTCCATGTATTAAATCTTCTGCCCTAGTTGTTTTAACTTTGGATAGTAAAAAATAAAATTCTGCCAGTATAATATCTTATACAGCCCACTTTCTGTTCCTTGTCTGGTAAAAAGCCTAGGCTTATGACATCATGCACAGCTTTCTCTCTCTAACTCTGCCAGGAAGGGAAGGGATGAGTCATAAGGGGGGCTAATGAGAGCTGCAGAGCTGGAGGTGTGCATCTGTGTGTCTGTGTAAATCCGGGAAGTGAACAGGCAGCAGCTTCAGCTGCCCACTGTTAAAATGGTTGCAGCCACCCTGTAACGTTGCGAGATAATTTTTTCCTAATTATAGTTATATTAGGTTGTACTACAAGGATACATTGGGCTTGGTTTACCAAAGACAAATAGGCTGTTCCCCTTCCAAGGGTAGTGCACTGTGCAAATTAACTTTCCCCAGAGCCTGGTGACTAAATGTTTTACACACAAGTTACTGTGATGCACTCCAACTGATAGTTGTGAATAGTCATTTTACAGATTTTTGTAGTAACAGGTGTAAAAGAAATCAAAATGATGTAAATAAAATTATCAATTTAATGTTTGATGTGTTTCTATGTATGATTTGTAATCATATATGTACATGGGAGCAGCATTATTTTCTCATGGCATACTAAGACTCTGTTTCCTGCTTTTCTACACTATGGTTGTGCTTTACTGCTCCTTCTTAGCCCACGTACACACGGTCGGAGATTTTGCAACCAAATCCGTCGGATTTTGCCCGTCGGATTTAGTCCGACGGATTGTGTCCGAAACTGTTGCATACACATGGTCGGGCCAAGTTGGCGAAAAATCCGATATTTCAGAACGTGCTGACGTAATTTCGTTATGATGGGACTACATTCAGGCTAGTAGCCAATAGCTTTGATGTAGGAATTTGATCTGAGCATGTGTGGCACTTGGTCCGATTAAAATGCTCTACACATGATCGGATTAGGTCCGTCCGGCCCAGTTGGTCGGGAAATATTTACAACATGTTGGAAAATTGGGTCGGACGGAGATTCGGACGGAATCAGTCCGATGCATACCACACACAGTCGGATTATCTGACGACACGGTCCGATAAGACTCATTCCAACAGATTCTCCGACCGTGTGTACAAGGGCTTAGAATGGATGTCTATGAGTCAGATGACTGAATAAAGATAATTTGTTTTGTTGATAGCCTTTCTAAATATCTATTGAACAGTTATGCTGAGTGACTAAAACAGCTTATATTGACGTAATATTAAAAATTAGAAAAACATCTAAAAATGTAAAAGTCACTCCAAATTTTAATTTAAAGTGAACAAAGGTAACACAAAATATGTCCTCACTTAAAATACTGTACACTTTCACTTTAACCCTGAAGTTTTACTGTTGGACAGATTAGTTCTTTAATGTCAAACAAATATGTCCTTTAATCTAACCATAAAAGAAAATTAACATATTGATTTCAGTTCATATGTTAACATAAGGTGTTAAATGTTGATGTTTTGACATAATTGATTGTTATGCATGCAATGCCTGTCTACAACAACAGCAGATCAAAGCGACATTACATAATTACGTTTCTGCTATATCTATATGTAGGTTTGCCTTAATTATTTACACCATTAAATGTATAATTGTAAAAGTATACATAGTTTAGAAAACTAGTGATTACATTTTAAATGTCTTTTAAACATTTTTTATATTGATAGAAACTGTTGAATCAAATTCCATGCTATAAAACAATTTTAGAATTCCATATTCCAATTCCATAATATTCCATAAAGCGGGTTTGTCAAAAGTATCAAACTAATATGTCTAATGATAAAGTAATTATATGGGTCATGAATTGATGCTTTGCATATACAAAGGATTTTCATATTGCAAACTAGTCTACAAATAAACTATTAGAGCTAATAAGTAATTAATTGTAATTCCTTATGATGTCTCAAATGGTTATTCTTCTTTACAAATTGAGTTTATAGTATACTGGTTATTCTAACCATATGTGAATCATTTCTTTCACTGAAATTGTTATTAAGTTAATCATTAGAATTTTTGTGGCAGTGGATTTTTTTGTCCCCGCTATGTCAATTCATAATAAAAAAATTGGATTTTCATGATATTTTACTGAAGTTTAATGTTTGTAGATCATGCAAAATAAAAATATATAAAGTAAAGTTTATTATTATTATTTTAATATTATTATGATGCCTCAGAGAATTTTACAATAATTTTGTCATGTGACATCCTACCTTGCATATCTGAAAATCTCAAAATTCTATCATGTGGTCAATTAGGAGAGCACATGTCAGTCAATATAAGACTAATTATAAATTGGCAATATGTTTCAAACATCGAGTTGTGTATGGTATATGATAATTTAATTATGGTATTGATGGTATAGTATGTACTGTATATATCAAATAACAAACATATACATTAAAATAGAATGAGACGATTCTTAGTAAACGTTACTAATTATATACTTATATTCATTTTTTTTATTATAATATCTGACTGTATAAAAAAATGTAAATGGGATATATGGGTAGTATGCTTTAAATAACCTAGCATACGTCAGGAGACTATGCTTAAAAGCAATATCTTACATACTCAAAATCAAAACGCTACCAAACATACACTTGTCGCCGTCACTTACAGAAAACAGAATATAATATAATATAATATAATATAATATAATATAATATAATACAATATAATACTTTTCTTCTGTAGCTCAGAACAAATAATAATATACAATAATTACAATTCATTACCATAATTTGCTGCTATTTCTATAATTGGAATTATATTGTTCTCTAAAGGCAAGAATATTTCAGAAATATATTTTGTGTAAATGTAAAGAAATATATTACCGACAAAGTTTCAGTTTCTGCATTAAAATAATACAATAGTTTCTGTTTACTTGATACTGTTAACAGATTATCATATCTCATTGAAATAATGCATATTTAGCTCATAGAATTTTGAGCATGTGTTACTAACATGAAAGGATGACTTTATACCTGACAGTTACCATGATAGTCTTTGATGTTGAGGTCAATGACATGAAAGGTCACAGGTGTGAACATGGATCCTATTCATCCAACCATATAAAAAACAAAGCAATCATAAGGACTTCACTTCAGGCTTGCAGATCTTCTACAAGTCAAGAGAGGGTACAGGAAATCTGAGAAGAAATGACCCGGCTGAATGTCATTCTCTACCTCACAACCATGTCCATGGTCCAGGGATTGCCAGCCTTCATGCAAGGAAGCCAAACAAGAATTCCTCTTCAACAATCTAACCATGGATTAAGACCTTCAAGCAGTCCTGATGGACAAGCATACTCTTAAAATAAGAAGTACTCACCATTTATGATGAGCCTCCTTATGGGGAATGACCAGCCTGGAGCATTCCATCCTTCAAGAATCAGATACTGTCCTAAGACTTACTGCCAAAATAAGTACATAACTGTATATTTTCCCATATAACAATGTAACATGCTGCTTTATTACCTAAATGTAATGATAATTTCATTATTGATAGGCTAGATTATCTTCCACAGAGAATGCCTAGAACACTTTTTGTGTCAGCCATTTCAATTAAGTGCAATTTATTTCTTATAGCTGATTCTGTAACAGTGGTAAAACTAACTTAAAAGTATGTGCTTTTGTATTTTTAATCTTCCCTATAACACTCTTGATATATCTCATATATGACAGATTTGCCTTAGCAGTTTCACATACATTACCTACTGCCTAAAGATTTATTTTAAATGGTAAACATAATTTTAAAGAATATTGCTTTATATAACAATCTTTAATTTATGTATGTATTATTTATTTATTTAATCATATTTATTTATATATTTATTAATATATTTTCACCATAGATTTATATATTAAATGGACATTAAATGAGGGTGCACTGGGTGCAGCCTGTGGGTTGCCGACCCCAGCTTTAGGAGGTACTTGGAAAGAAAAGTGTTGTGCTTTGCCTAAAGTGCAGTGTTATTCATAGATTAAGTTTAGATTATTAAAATGAGAATGTATGTTTTTATAATAACTCAGCTTTGTCATTTTCTAGCTCACATACTTTCAAAGAAAATATTTTATATAAACTGGTGTTAAGGTTACCTAATAACTGTAATTTAATATTGTTATTGTTAGGTGCTCGTCTTCCGTGTATATACCCTGGTAGCCTAGGCTAGGATGGAGGAGCGGAGGTCCCGGTCACCGGTGGACAATCACCACACATACACACGATTGTACGTGAACAATGATTGTAAGTTTATTGGAGCACACACAGTAGTTTTATGCAGTTTGAGCTAAAGCACAGCCCTGTGGTTGAGCCAATCAGGGACCGCCACATAAAATATGCAAGATGGTATATTTTACTACGTCATCATGGTTCTTTGCACAAGCAATATTTCTGCCTAGCAGCAAAAGCTAAATATATATATATTTTAGAATGTCCTTAGGCGTGATGCAAGATAGGCCTGTGGTCTAACGCCATGAAGTTACTTCTGCTCTTGGAAAGGGAAGTAGCTTAACCGCATCCATCTGTTCTGTACAAACAACTAACCTTGTGATAATTCTAATTTCTTGTACAAGCAAAAACACATATGACCTTAAGCAATAGGTTTCCACGGGGTCACGCTAACAGTAATTTTCCATTACCCAAAATGGATGTCTCTTAACAAAATGGTTCCTTTATTACCTTATAATCCTCCCTTTGATCATCCTGTTGAAAACAGGAAGATCACATATCATCTATCCCATTTGTCGCATTCTTCCTGGTACCATACCTTAGGATCATGGGAAAATGCGTCTAATTTAATAGTTTCATTTCTGGTATGTGATGCTTTAACAATTATACACATTATAAACCTGTTACAGGCATATAGGAACAAAATAAAAAGGAGTATCATTATTATAGTCATGGCGGTGTTTTTTAACCATGCAAGTATTCCCTGGCCAAAGCTTGGGCTGGCAAAGGGGTCCCATGTTTTGGCAACGTTTCTAGCCTCATCCTGTAGTTTACTTACTTCTTCCCGGTGCTGTGCAATTATGTCATAGTAATCGGGTACCTCAATACTTGTATTATGAAACCAGGTACAACACTCGTAATCTTCTGTAATTTCACATAGCCCGGTTAAGGCTGCACTCATACTTTCTATGGCCAACTCATGCAGCTCCAGTTGTTTCCTGATTGCCCTAGTTTCTAGATTTAGTTTAGTAATGTCATCAGAATTCTTTTCTAATATTTCGTCAATGATCCCAGTGTAATTGTTTAGTCTTTTCATTAAATCTATTCCCCATCCGGTCCATGAGGGGAACCAGGCCCATGCCATATCTCTTTCAAGAAATAACTCCCTTTTATTACGGTGTCTGAGGGGGTATCTGGGATGTACACTAGCCTCAAGAAGGTGACTTCCCTTGCTATCCCCCAACACACCCATGATGGGAGCTAGGGCTGCAAGGTAACACCACCCCTGGGGTCTAGTGGGGATCCAAGGGTGGCAGAGTTTGCTGCAGCAGATATAAATAGTATTTCCTAGAGCTAAAGGCCGTTGGTTGAATACTCTCCTCATGTTATCAGAAAGACCAGAGAGGGCCAAACTTGATAATAATTGTCCTACTGTGGAACTGGAACTGGAGCTAAGAAAGTTTAAAAGAGTGGTGTTTAGGGCGGGATCTGAAGTGTGAAAGAAAGAAGGATTGGCAATCGATGTCATTGAGATGTTGAGTTTTGCTTGTTGGCAAACTTCAGCTCCGTCTGTGGAGTTTCCCAGCCTAAAACACCAGTCTGGGAAGTGACTTCTACCGATAATTTGGAAAGTAAGGGTTTTATTTGAAAGTGCTCTTGTGACGTTTGTTAGGACAATAGGAGGGGTGCCATTGAGCAGAGGGGTGAAGTTTAAGGGTATGGCCATTAAGGGGATCCTAGCAGTGCTGGGGTGAAGTTTACTACATATCCAACACTTTTCAAATCCAGATTTCTGGGCATAGCTATATTTAAATTGCAATAACAACATTTTAGCGGAAAAGGTTTTTGGGGTCTTGCTCCTTTTATGTCTAACATGTGTATTATTTGGTTGTGGGATATCGGGGGTCCCACAAATACCCTGTATGGGTCCCAAATCTTCAGGGTGATAGATACAGTTAGATATCAACCAGGTGGGTAAGAACACAATTAAAGCTGTACAAGATAAGAGGCACAAGGCCTTCATGGACATTGACAGGGGAATCATTGTGTCCGGCTATCTAAGGTCTTGTCCTTCTTCGTCGTTTCCTGTCGGGGTGTCCAGCTCCGTTTTGTCTTTTTGGAAGGGATCAGAGTCTGTCAGAGATATTTGTTCTATCCCTTTTTGGGCTTCTCGCAACTCCTGATCCAAGGTAAGTTGGAGCTGTTCTTGGGTTTGAGGGAGTAAGGATGCACTTTCTTCGAACAAGCTGTCTTCCTCCCGGGCTGATGAGATAGGGACAAGGCGGTTGGATGTTGACGTCTCGGTTGGAGGGTCCGGAGTCGAGGGGGGCTGCGGGCACCTTTTAAGACGACTGGCATGGATCCAGGTGTTCCCCATATCCGTCAGTACTGCCGTTCTCGATACCTTTTCCACCTTCCATGGTCCTGAGAAAGCCGGTCCGATACTCTTTCTTTGTGCTAATTGTTTGATCAGCACTTTATCCCCAGGGATGAAGGGATGCGTTGGTTCTGTGGGAAGAGGAGAAAAGGTGACAGAAACTTGTTCGTTTATTTCGTGGAGCATACTTACCAGATTTTTCACGTACATTTCCTGTTGGGAATAAATGTTAATGTCAGAGTTAGGGTCTAATGGGGGTAATTCTATATTTGCGGGGATACCAATTAGGATTTCGAAGGGTGAAAGTTTTGTCCGGGCATGAGGCGTAGTCCTGATTTGGAAAAGGACTGAAGGGAGATGTTCGAGCCATCCCTTCAAAGTCCCTCCTGTGGCTTTCTTTAGCTTGTCTTTAATGTTCCTATTCATTCTTTCCACTACAGCACTTTGTGGGTGATATGGGATATGCAATTTCCATTGCATTCCCAGGAACTTGGCCACGGCTTGAGTTACTGAGGAACTGAATGCTGGTCCTCTGTCCGACCAGATAGTCGTGGGGATTCCAAACCTACAAATCCAATGATTCAACAGGCATTTTGCTGCTATGTTGGCAGTTTCACCTACGCAGGGGATCGCCTCGCACCATCCTGACCATTTATCTACTATAACGCAGAGACACTTCAAGTTGCCCTTTTGTTTGGGCATGTGGGTGAAGTCTATTTGTAAGTCTGTTAAGGGTCCTAAGGGTGGAGGTAGGTGACCGTGTAGGCCGTGTCTTTTTCCTTGGACATTGTTTTGTGCACAGGTCAGGCAGCTTTTAGTCAGAAGTTGGATTTGTTTATTCAAATTGTTTGTACAAAAAGATTTGTTATACAGGTTGGTTAAAGGGGCAGCTCCTATGTGTCCTGGGCCATGGAGGTATGAGAGTATGAGAATGCAACTTGCTTCAGGTATTCCCAGTACCTTCCCCTCTTTTGTCCAAAGACCCTCGGGGTCTTTGGTCAATCCTGCAGCGACCCAGAAATGAACGTCCTGGTCTGTGGCCATTGTTTGTATTTGTGCTACAATTGTTTTGAAGTTGGATGAAGTGAAATGTTCTTTAAAGAAAACTGTTGTGGGGGCAGGGGGGTTAGGGGAGGAGGCGGCAGCTTGCTTTGCAGTTCTATCGGCTAGGGCGTTACCCTTGGATATTTTGCTGTCGTCCGAGGAATGGGCTTTTACCTTGATAATAGCCACTTCCTTTGGAAGGAGGATGGCCTGGAGAAGAGCCATAATATGTGTGGAATTGGCAATTAGTCTATTATCTGCGGTTTTGAAACCTCTATTAGCCCATATCACACCAAAGTCATGCACCACTCCGAAAGCATATCTACTGTCGGTGTAAATGTTCACCTTTTTATCAGTGAATAGAATGCAGGCTCTAGTGAGCACTTCTAATTCTGCTACTTGGGCCGAAGAGGGAGGCAGCGGCTTGGCTTCTAGCACCTTGTCTGGTAATTGGACTATCGCGTAACCTGTTAGGAAAGTGGAATCAGAGGGGCGGGAGCAACTACCGTCAACGAAAACATCTTCCGCATCTATAATAGGTGTATCCGTGAGATCAGGTCTAGGGGATGTGATGGATTCCACTTTTTCCATACAGTCATGAAGCTGGTCTGGGTCTTGTGGTAGACACAGCATGGAGTGCAGGAGGCGGACAGCAGGGTTGCTAGCGGGAACATAGTTAAGAGATAGATTGTCAGTGTTCATAAGGGTAATCTCATAACCGCTGAGCCTTTGTGAGGTCATGTGTTGGGTGTTCATGTTCTGTATGAGGTGGGTGACAGAATGGGTGGTGAAAAGTGTCATTGGGTGGCCCAAGACCATTTTGTTAGCGTCCTGTACTGTCATAGCACAGGCTGCTAAATTCTGGAGACATGACGGCATGCCTTGAACCTGGACAGGGAGTTTCTTGGATAGGTAAGAAACCGGGCGGTATCCTGTTCCATGTTGTTGTGTGAGAACCGCGGCAAAAGAGGTCCCTGAAACGACACAGTACAGCTGAAAAGCTTTACCATAGTCTACCAATCCCAGGGCGGGTGCACATGACAGACTGTTTAATAGAGCTTGAAAAGCTTGTAGTCTGTCTTCAGTCCAATCTATTAATTTAGGGGCTGTCGAGCCAGTAGCCTCTCTTAGGATACTATCATAATGAGAACAGTCAGGAATCCATTGGCGGCAATATACCATTGCACCCAAGAACGAGAGTAGGGCAGCTTTGTCTTTTGGGGGACTGAGAGCTCGAAGGGCTGCGGCACGTTTGGGGGACACTAGCCTTGTCCCTTCCTTTAGAATGCACCCTAGGTATTCTACCTGTGGCTGGCACCATTGTATTTTCTTCCTTGATGCTAGATGCCCGGCGTGAGCTAGGTGTTGTAACAGTGATGTTGAATCGACCGCACAATCTTCAGCAGTTCGACTGCACAGGAGCAAGTCGTCCACATACTGTATTAGTACCGACCCACGCTCAGAAGTCCAAGACTTGACAGTCTCGTTGAGTACCATAGAGAAGGCGGCTGGACTGTCTACATACCCTTGCGGTAGGCGTGTCCAGGTTAGTTGGCCCCCGACCCAGGAGAAAGCAAACATAGGTTGGGCTTCCTCTGCAATGGGAATGCTAAAGAAAGCATTCGCTAAATCAATTACTGTGTAGCATAGAGAGTCTGCCGGTATGCATGAGAAAATAAAAGTGATGTCTGAGACTAGGGGTGGGAGGGGAATCACTTGTTTGTTTACTGCTCTGAGGTCTTGGACGAGTCTCCACTCGCCACTGGCCTTCTTTACAGGGTAAATGGGTGTGTTCCAGGGGCTAATGATTGGTTTTAGGATACCTTTAGATATGTAGTCATCGATCTGGGGGGCAATGCCTTGGGTCTTTTCGGGGGGCAGGGGGTATTGTTTGTGATATTGTGCTTCTGCGTCAGGGCGCATCTGAGGCGAGTAAGGCGTACAGTTAATGAAACCTACGCTACCTTTGTTTTCCGCCCAGATGGCATGTGTTTCGAGAGAGGCGGGGAGTAGCATAAAGAAGCCTCTGTGTGCATGTCGCTTAGGGCCATGTAAGTCACATAATGGTGAACTAGCGGTAAGGGAACCTTCTCTATTAAACTTAATGGTAATGCACAGTTGTGCCAAGAGGTCCCCTCCCATAAGGGGCACAGGGCATGAGGACAAGACGGCAAAGGTTTGGGTACATAATTTCTGTCCTTCTGGAGTGGCTACAGTCAGTGGTGGAGTGATGGGATGGGTGACAGGTGTCCCATTAATACCAATAGAGTTTCCCTCGGTGCATTGTGGTGTGTTAAAAATCTCATCGTTCACTGAACTAGAGGTGGCGCCAGTGTCTATCAAAAAGCAGACACGTTGTCCATCTACATGTAATACAACTTGAGGAAGACTTCTCCATGAGGGATTGTAACACACTAGGCTGAGGGAAGGGACATACTCTAGGCATCCCTATTGGGGTGGTGGCTGCCGATTGGATGGCCACTGCATAGGAATTCTGGGTGGTGGTCTATTGGGGGCCTGAGGGTGCATTATTTGTGGCTGTGTAGGATATTGGGGTAGTGGTTGACGAGGGTTCTGGTATGGCGGATAACGGGGATACTGTGGGCAAGTCTGGGGGTTAAATCCCCTGCCTCTGCCTCTTGCTCTAATCTGTCCAGTCCTATAAGGGCACTGGGATTTCCAGTGTCCTTGCTGTCCACAATTGAAACAACCTTGGTCCGGGGGATAAACAACAGCTGGACCAGGATATGTTTGCATGGCCATTAGAGGAACGGACGTTTCTGCCGATACTAAAGTAAGGGAGGGAAATAGTCCTCCTTTCTGCTCAAAGACTCCAGAGCTTTCCCTGGACCTTGCTTCTTTCATAAAATCATCAGGTGCTTGTTCTGTCCATTTGGGGGTGGTAAATTTGAGAAGTTGGGTGACTTTGGGATCGCCACCTGACATAATGGTGGTTGTGAATAACTGTGGGGCTGCCTGATCTACGGCTTTCCAAAGACTGTAGACCCTGGTGCAAAAATCAAAGAATTTCTCCTTGGGTCCTTGTTTGGCTAAAATTAACTCTTGTAAGGCAGAGGACCCTTTATATACAGTGGACCAGTGGTTACCTATGCCTTTCCAAAATGCCACCCAATCATGCGTGTCTAGGATATGATTGGTCCATAGAGTGTCTATAGGGACATCTTCTGGGCTGTCAGGATCCACTATACTTAATATTCCTTTTACGTCCTCCTTATCTAAGCTTGCCCCGACGCTATATTTAGCTAGAAAGGCACCTGCCTCCCTGGGGCTCTTCCTTGGACTTGGGCAAAGTTATTTTATTTTAGAAAGTGTCCCTAGGGGTAAGGGAATGTGGACCTGGGTATTGCCTATGTGCATTAAAGGAGCTTTAAACGAGGCGGTGTCTTCTTCCCCGTTCTCGCTCTCCTCATCTTCAGAGGAGGCCCCCGGACTTGCCACATCGCTATTAGCCTGGGCGTTGTTATCTGAGTCTTCCTCCTTGGGGGGGGGGGTTGTGTAATGGCTTTTGTTTTGCTACGAGTGGCAGTGGGGGGTTGTGTAATTATGGATGACTCGATGTCTTTTAACTCTGCTACTCTCTTGTCCAAGGCCCTTCGGTATTTATCCAATTTTTTTCTACGTATTTCTAGTTGTTCTTCTACCTCACCTTTTTTAATCTCGAAATCCTTCCTTTCTTTTTCGTACTGCTGTTCTGCAGGGGTTAACCTACTTAATCTTTCTCGTTCTCTGACTTGTTCCGCCTCATCCTTTTCCTTTTCTATTCTAGTCCTATTCACTTGTTCCCACTCACTTATCTGGTCTTTACTTGCTGTACCATATATCATACTGGCAAGAACACTCGGGTCTAATGACGGGTATAAATGGAGTCGGGGACCTGGTGGTCCAGTCTCGGTCTTTACAGTGACATAGGGCGGGGGTGGCTCAAACGCAGATGTTGGAGCACTAGGAGGTGAGATTTGTTTCTTGGTCACTGGGATGTTTTTGGCATATTTCTTCCTATATTTTCCAAGGCATTTGTTCCATGCACAGAAACAATCCTTCATGTATTGTGGGTCAGCCCCTTTGCAGGGAGGATAAGAATGCTTATGTACCTGACAAATTTTACTGACTTCTTGCCAGTCTTCCTCTGAACAAGGACCTTGGGGTCCTGGGTCATGGATTCCCAATTGGTGACACCTTTCCCGGACTTGTGCCCAGAAAGGTTCCACCTTGGGACCTGGCAAGTTATGTTGAACATACTCATACGGGGTGGGAGTTCCCGGACTCTGGGGCTGGGTGCCTGCAGAATTCCCCATCTAGTAATTTGGGTAAAGTATGCCTGGTATGTGGGCAGAGGTGATAACAGCCTGTTTGGTCAATAATTTGTTCCCTAATGCGGGGGTAAGTTCCCTGATCTTCCAGGTCAGATGGACTAATAAAACTGTGAAGATTTACCCTTAATATACGATGAAGGGTACCTTTCCTGGTGGCGGGATATACCCCTCTTACACCAAGTCTGCAAGAGAAGCCTGTAGGTCTAGTGGTCAAAAGAATCCACCTTTCATCAATGCTAAGAAAAAGTAAACCTAGCGTGCAGCGTGAACAGGCGGGTGCTACCTCACTACAATCTGGTTCTTCATACTCTGTATTCATTTAACAACAGTTGGGTTTATTCAAACAGATATCCACTCTATATAATTATATCTTATACAACGTTAATACTCTATATACTTACGCTTGCACCTAAAGAGAAACAGACATATTTTTATGGTTTAGGATTTCAGCTTTAAAACTTTACATGTACATTATCAAGTAATCACATCATGATGCATTTCATTATTTATAGTGCACTTTAAAAGTTCTCAAGTGGGCGTCCGCTCGACCAATCCCTTTGTCACGGGCGTATTCTTTTACTTCCCGTGTTAATAAAACTATCACCAATAGTTTATAGTCAGACCAACCTAGTCGGACTTTTTCCTAAACCTATAAATTCCTTGCGAGCCCTTTTAACCTTCCGAGGGACCAGCCTAGTCCGCCGCGAAGGCACAGTAGCTTTTTAAACTAATCTATTTGTATGGTAGTCATCTGGACAAAGTAAGCATCTACACCATTTCACCATTTAAGGTAAGAAGGAGCAAAATGACTTACCTATCACAAGATGACCCCACTTCTGGTACCATCTCTGTTAGGTGCTCGTCTTCCGTGTATATACCCTGGTAGCCTAGGCTAGGATGGAGGAGCGGAGGTCCCGGTCACCGGTGGACAATCACCACACATACACACGATTGTACGTGAACAATGATTGTAAGTTTATTGGAGCACACACAGTAGTTTTATGCAGTTTGAGCTAAAGCACAGCCCTGTGGTTGAGCCAATCAGGGACCGCCACATAAAATATGCAAGATGGTATATTTTACTACGTCATCATGGTTCTTTGCACAAGCAATATTTCTGCCTAGCAGCAAAAGCTAAATATATATATATATTAGAATGTCCTTAGGCGTGATGCAAGATAGGCCTGTGGTCTAACGCCATGAAGTTACTTCTGCTCTTGGAAAGGGAAGTAGCTTAACCGCATCCATCTGTTCTGTACAAACAACTAACCTTGTGATAATTCTAATTTCTTGTACAAGCAAAAACACATATGACCTTAAGCAATAGGTTTCCACGGGGTCACGCTAACAGTAATTTTCCATTACCCAAAATGGATGTCTCTTAACAAAATGGTTCCTTTATTACCTTATAGTTATTATACAGGATATAAATATCACCAACAGTTCATGCAGCACTTTACAAAATAAGGGCAGACAGTACAAATACAATTTAACCACTTCAGCCCCAGACCAATAAACACCTTAAGGACCAGAGGTCTTTTTCCAATTTCGCACTGCGCTGCTTTAACTGGTAATTGCGCGGTCATGCAATATTGCACCCAAACGAAATTTGCGTCCTTTTCTTCCCACAAATAGAGCTTTCTTTTGATGGTATTTGATTGCCTCTGCGATTTTTATTTTTTGCGATATAAATGGAAAAAGAGCGAAAATTTGGAAAAAAAAAGATATTTTCTTCTTTTTGTTATAAGAAAAATCGAATAAACTACATTTTAGTCATACATTGAGGGCAAAATTTATTCAGCCACATGTCTTTAGTAAAAAAAATGTCAATAAGCGTATATTTTTTGGTTTGCGCAAAAGTTATAGCGTCTACAAACTAGAGTACATTTTCTGGAATTTACACAGCTTTTAATTTATGACTGCCTATCTCATTTCTCAGGTGCTAAAATGGCAGGGCAGTACAAACCCCCCCAAAATGACCCCATTTTGGAAAGTAGACACCCCAAGGAAATTGCTGATGGGTATGTTGAGCCCATTGAATATTTTTTTTTTTTGTCCTAGGGGATTGAATAATGACAAAAAAAAAAAAATGTTTACAAAAAGTTGTCACTAAATGATATATTGCTCACACATGCCATGGTTATATGTGGAATTGCACCCCAAAATATATTCCGCTACTTCTCCCGAGTATGGGGATACCACATGTGTGGGACTTTTTGGGAGTCTAGTCGCGCACGGCATCCCGAAAACCAATCACCACCTTCAGGATTTCTAAGGGTGCAAATTTGTGATTTAACTCCTCACTACCTATCACAGTTTCGAAGGCCATAAAATGCCAAAATAGCACAAAACCCCCCAAAATGACCCCATTTTGGAAAGAAGACACCCCAAGCTATTTACTGAGAGGCATGTTGAGTCCATGGAATATTTTATATTTTGCCACAAGTTGCGGGAATATTACAAACTTTTTTTTTTTTTGCACAAAGTTGTCACTAAATGATATATTGCTCACACATGCTATGGGCATATGTGAAATGATACCCCAAAATACATTCTGCTGCTTCTCCTAAGTACGGGGATACCACATGTGTGGGACTTTTTGGGAGCCTAGCTGCGTACGGGACCCCGAAATCCAAGCACCGCCTTCAGGATTTCTAAGGGCATACATTTTTTATTTTACTCCTCACTACCTATCACTACCTATCACAGTTTTGAAGGCCATAAAATGCCAAGATGGCACAAAACCCCCCCATAATGACCCCATTTTGGAAAATAGACACCCCAAGCTATTTGCTGAGGGCCATGTTGAGACCATTGAATATTTTTTTTTGTCCCAAGGGATTGAATAATGACAAAAAAAAAAAAAAAAAATTTTTTTTACAAAAAGTTGTCACTAAATGATATATTGCTCACACATGCCATGGTTATATGTGGAATTGCACCCCAAAATATATTCCACTACTTCTGGATTTAAATATAAAATGCTACCAAAAAAACTGTTAGCGATCGCAGGGACCAGGCCTGACTCTGCGATCGCTGCAGTTATGTGTTTAGTGTTTTGTAAGTGACAGTGATCGATCGATACTGCACTTGGGTGGGCTGGGCAGAGGGGCAAAACGCAGGTGCTAGCAGGTATCTGGGCTGATCCCGCTAACAATGCGTTTTTTTGGAACCCTGAACTGCTGGGGACGCTAGTATAGATCTGATCAGATCAGATATTGATCTGTTCAGATTCTATACCACTACGGGAGGTGTATGCTTTGCGCGTGGGTGTTAGCGGTACTGGCACTAACCTAGCGCTGCCTGGGGCGACGCAGACCCTGACCCTAAAACCTAATTGATATCACCCGCCGGGTGATCAGGGCGTTACACCTTTATTGGGTAATAAATGGTGGGTGCCCTGATGCTATAAAAAGCAAACTAACCAGAGTCACCCGTAACACTTATACGGTGATCAGTGGTGAAAGGGTTAACTAGGGGCAATCAGGGGGTTCAAATTTTTATTAGGTAGTATATGGGGGTCCCTGGCGCTATATAAGAACCTAAATAACTAACTGGCTAACCAGCATCACCAGTGACACTTATACTGTGATCGCTGGTGAAAGGGTTAACTAGGGGCAATCAGGGGGTTAAAACCATTATTGGGTAGTATATCGGGGTACCTAGCGCTATAAAAACCTGGCGGTGAACCTAAAAAAATAACTAGCTACCTAGCGACAGTAGCGACACTGATGCAGCGATCAGAAAAATTATCGCTTAGTGACACTGGCAAAAGGGGGTGAAAGGGTTAACTAGGGGCAATCAGGATGTTAAAACCATTATTGGGTAGTATATCGGGGTACCTAGCGATATAAAAACCTGGCGGTAAAGCTAAAAAAATAACTAGCTACCTAGCGACAGTAGCGACACTAATGCAGCGATCAGAAAAATGATCGCTTATTGACAGTGGCAAAAGGGGTGAAAGGGTTAACTAGGGGCAATCAGGGGGTTAAAACCATTATTGGGTAGTATATCGGGGTACCTAGCGCTATAAAAATCTGGCGGTGAACCTAAAAAAATAACTAGCTACCTAGCGACAGTAGCGACACTGATGCAGCGATCAGAAAAATGATCGCTTAGTGACACTGGCAAAAGGGGGTGAAAGGGTTAACTAGGGGCAATCAGGATGTTAAAACCATTATTGGGTAGTATATCGGGGTACCTAGCGCTATAAAAACCTGGCGGTGAACCTAAAAAAATAACTAGCTACCTAGCGACAGTAGCGACACTGATGCAGCGATCAGAAAAATGATCGCTTAGTGACACTGGCAAAAGGGGGTGAAAGGGTAAACTAGGGGCAATCAGGATGTTAAAACCATTATTGGGTAGTATATCGGGGTACCTAGCGATATAAAAACCTGGCGGTGAACCTAAAAAAATAACTAGCTACCTAGCGACACTAGTGACACTGATGCAACGATCAGAAAAATTATCGCTTAGTGACACTGGCAAAAGGGGGTGAAAGGGTTAACTCTAGGGGCAATCAGGGGGTTAAATCTTTATTGGGGGGTTATGGGGGCTACCCTGGACCTAACACTAACTGCCCTGACAGTTTTTACTTTTACAACTGACACTGAATGCATTGATCAGTAAAGAAATGATCAATGCAATCAGTGACACTGTGACTGGGGGGGGAGGGGGGGCGGGGGGGGGATCGGGGGGGATCGGGGGGGGTTTGTGTACCTATGTGTACCTATGTGTCAGTGTAGTGTTTTGGTGCACTTACTTTTAGTCTTCTCCTCGTAGTCCGGTCAAAAAGACCGCCTCGAGGAGAATGACATCACTTCCTCCTTCCTGTGTAAACAATACACAGTGGGAGGAAGTTCGTCATTGGCCAGGAGCGATCGAGAGGGGGTGGCCAGAAACCAACGGCCATCCCCTCATCACGGATCGCTCCTGGAGGGAAACGGACCGCCGTATCCAGCGGGAGGGGGTCCGATCGGACCCCCCATCCGCTGGAAGGCAGGCACGTACATGTACGTGCTTGTGCCTGCCTGTGCCATTGTAATGACGTACATTGGCAATACGGCGGTCCTTAAGTGGTTAAAGTGATCATTCAGTCATTTTTTTCAGCTTTGCATGTATTAAATCATCTGCCCTTGTTATTTTAACTTTGGATAGTATAAAAAAAAATCTGCCAGTATAATACCTTATACCGGCCACTTCCAGTTACTTGTCTGGTAAAAAGCCTAGGCTTATGACATCATGCACAGCTCTCTCTCTAATTCTCATGAGAGTTTGCCAGGGAGGGAGGGGGCTAATGAGAGCTGCAGAGTTGGAGGTGTGCCTCTGTGTAAATCCAGGAAGTGAACAGGCAGCAGCATCAGTTGCCCACTGTTAAAATGGTTGCAGCCAGATTCATTGGAGGGAGATTTCTGCGGCATATTTTGGCATATTTAGTACAGAATCACAGTATATATAAAATAATATGCAAAGTGTTTGGAGGGAAGGTTCAGAATGGAAAATATGTTTTTATTACAAGTTATGTGAGCAGCCTGCAGTTCCTCTTTTATTTAGAAGGAATCAGAGGGCCCTGCATAACAGAACAAGTGCAAATTGCAATATTGACACTATTAATATTTTATATTGAGGTCATTAATATGAAAGGTAGGAGGTGTGAGAACTTTGATCCAGCAATTAGAAAAAAATGTAGGAGAACCCTTTAAACCTTTAAGGTGGAACATGACATGTGAAAGTAATTGGGGTATGGAGGTCATAATCTTTTGGTATTTTTATATATCCTAGAAAGTTTTTTATTTTATTTTACATGCCATTGACAGTTTTGGTATGAGGTCTAGCTCCTACAGTTGGACTTCACATAATACAAAATCAATAAAAAGTCAGGCAGAGTGGGAGCCCCTCATGAGGGCCACAGGAACTATGCATACCTGGGGACTCAACACATAGATCTCACCAAAAGAGTTCCTGAAAGAACTGAGAAACTGTTAGATGGTTTAACACTTCAGCATCTTCCAAAAACTAAAAGATCAACGAGGCCACCTTGTAATGTTGTGAGATAATTTTTTGGGATTGATTTACCAAAGGCAAATAGGATGTTCACTTTGCAAAGGAAGTGCACTATGTAAATTAACTTTCCCCAGAGCCTAGTGACACACAAGTCACTGTGATGCACTCCAACTGATAGGTGTGAATAGTCATTTTACAGATTTATCTAGTAACAGGTGTAAAAGAAATCAACAATAAAAGCTCTACTAATATATTTCCCATATAAAATGCTGCTTTATTTAGTACCTAAATGTAATGATAATTTCACTATTGATGGGCTAGATTATCTTCCACAGAGAAGGCATACAACACTTTGTCAGACATTTCAATTAAGGGCAATTTAATATATTATTTATTATAGCTGATTATTTAACAGTGATAGAACTTATTCAAAAAGTATGTGCTTTTGTAGTTTCTTAGTCTTCCCTATAACACTCTTCATATGCTTCATATATGACAGATTTGCCTTAGCAGTTTCACATACATCGCCTACTGCCTAAAGATTTATTTTAACCACTTTAAGCATTTCACAATGGCTCTCCTGCGCAAATCGCCGTTTCTCTATGGTGGCTCATACAGGCTCAGTTACGAAGCATGCCCACGGGTTGGGAGGACTTGATGTCCTCCGGTGTAAACAAGGCATTTGCTTGTTCTGACATGGTGACATGACACGATCTACTGTTCCCAGTGGTCAGGAACAGTGATCTCTGTCACGTCTCAGTAAGCCCACCCGCCGCCCACAGTTAGATACACTCATAGGGAACACAGTTAACCCCTTGATCACCCCCTCGTGTTAACCTCTTCCCTGTCAGTGACATTTACACAGTAATCAGTGGCTATTTTTAGCTCTGATCACTGTATAAATGTCAATGGTCCCAAAAAAGCATCAAAGGTGTCCGCTCTGTCCGCCACAATGTCATAGTCCCGATAAAAAACGCAGATTACCGATTACTAGTATAAAAAAAAATAATAAAAATTCCATAAAGCTATTCCTTATTTTGTAGAGGTTATAATTTTTGTGCAAACCAATCAATGTACTCTTATTGCATTTTTTTACAAAAAATATGTAGAAAAAGACATATTGAGCAAAATTGATGAAGAAATTTGTTTTAAAAAATTTTCGCTCTATTTTTGTTGTTTTTGCTATAATAAATATCCCACGTTTATTTTTTTTGTGTTTTTAGCGCAAAAAAATAAAAAGCGCAGAGGTGATCAAATGCCACCAAAAGAAAGCTCTATTTGTTGGAAAAAAAAGGATGTCAATTTTGCTTGGGTACAGCAGCGCATGACCACGCAATTGTCAGTTAAAGCAACACAGTGCTAAATCGCAAATAATGCTCAGGTCATCAAGGGGTAAAACCTTCCGGGGCTGAAGTGGTTAAATGGTAAACATTATTTTAAAGGATACTGCTTTGTATAACAATATTTTACTTATACATGTATTATTTATTTATTAATATTTATTTATATATTTATTAATATATTTTCACCATAGATTTTTATATTGTAAAAACAAAGTATGTCTTTGTATGATGAGATTGATATTTATGCCATTGTTGTTTCTTCCCCAGGATGAACAATCATCGATCACTCTACTTTGACATGTCCTCTCTCTCAACCAATATTAAGATTCACTTTTGGATTTAGGATTCATCTTCCTCCTACAGAGAAAACACAAGATATGACACTGCATATTTACCACAGCGAACAAGGTTCCAAGAGATTGCTTCTCAATTTTTTTCACATTGATTCCTCTGTAACAATGTGTGGCTCCTGGAAAGTGTTTAACCTCACTAAAATGTTGAATGCTTAGCTCAACCCTCGTCAAGGTTCAGATTATGGGGCATGGCTAGGATGATGATGTGAGCAGATGTGTAGGCAAGAGCTCTCTGTTTCCATCCTGTTATGGGCTAAATCCTGGTCACCTTGCCAGTGGGGAGCAGTCACCAGCACCCTAGCCATGACAAAAGAGAACAAGGAGAAAATAAAATAAACAATGAAAAAAAAAATTGTAAAGTGTCTCTGTCCCCGCGTGCTTGCACGCAGAAGCAAACCATATGTCCTTCGCGCCCACATATGCAAATGGGGTTCAATCCACACATGTGACATATCGCTGCAAACGTTAGAGCAAGAGCAACAATTCTATCCCAAGACCTCCTCTGTAACACTAAAAAGGTCATCTGTAAAAAAAATAAAACTTTGGCTATGGAGATTTTTAAGTATCCTTGAGCGTATATCTCCATATATAGTCTGCCTGCAGGAGACGCATCTCCATAATAATACTTTGCATTATCTGAAACATGTTCAGTTTAGCACACAATTACACTCTACGTACTCTTCATATTCCAGGGGAGTGTCACTTTAGGTAGCCAATGGGGTGGACTTCTTCTGCAGGCAGGTTCAGACAGACCAAATAGGATGTTATATTTTCCTATAGTGTACCCTATATAGGAAACCATGAATGAATACTTGCTAATCTTTACATTCCTCCTCCATACTCTCCACTTGTTCTACAAGAATTTTTAAGATTTGTCTCCGATAAACCAGAGGTTCCCTGGTTGTTGGTAGGGGTCTTTTTTTTAATTATTTTTATTGTAAGAATATAAAGTGAAATACAAAACAAAGCCTATTGGGCATACCCAGGCTTGGAATTAGACACACACACACACAAAAAACAACAAAAGCAATGTGGTTGGTAACCAAGGCTTAAGGGAACTGGAATCAAGGTATCTGGAGTGTGCAAAGTAAAAATCAGATGGTACTCCCCCTGTATACAGATCCGCATCTAAGAATTAAACAGAAGCAAAACAGAGCATCTTATGGAAGGGGTTGCCAATGAGCCAACAGTATCTCTGGATTCTGTCCAAATATCCCATACTTTGGAGAATTTTTTTGGACATCCCCTAGATTCATATGCAAATTTATACAATGGAACGATTTTATTGACAATATTCTTCAAATAATCTAAGGTAGGGGGCTGGGTAGATTTCCATCTAAGGAGTATAGTCTTATGTGTGTAAAACAATAAGAGGCCTATCAAAGTTCTCATAGATCTAGAGGTAGCCAGTAGATGAACGAGACCTAAAATGCAAACATTGTTGGTAGGGGTCTTTAAAAATGACTTAGTCCCCTCCTTAGACAAATTTACTTTACAGCTCATGGTCAGGATTCACCTGAACCAACCTCCTTTGCTCACTATCTCAGTTAAATAGGGAAAGTAGACATAGGGCGGTTGCAGCATCCGACAGAGAAGTATTTTCCTGCTTCTCCAAAACCCATATGGTTTTATCAAGAATTTACTTTGGGTTCTCCCTCAATATTGCCGATGGTAATCGGTACTTCCTATTCGGCCAGGTGTGTTTCAGATCACTCCCCTCTTGTGATCACTCTATCCCTACAAACCTCAACCAGTCATACATTGTGTAAGGTCAATCCATATTGCTTGACACTTCTTCCTTCATGGGAGGAAGTTGTATATGCCTTAAAGGAATATTTAAAATGTTATAAACCAGAGGCTACAATGTCTTTGCGGTGGGACTCCCTAAAGGCTTTCTCGAGGAGGGCTCTCATATCCCAGATAGCTAAAATTAGAAAAAAATGTAGGTCTTGGGAGAACAAGATAACTCTAGAGGTCACATGTGCGGAGATAAATTATGTGGCAGACCCAACTTTAAAACACCAACAGGAATGGCCGCAGAGTCAAGAATGTTATGCTGCTTTATCTCTGAAAAAAGCTGAACAAAAAAGATTTTTCTTTCATGCTTACTTTGAGGAAGGGGAAAACACTGGGCACCTATTAGCAAAGATAGTAAAAGCTCAGAAACCCATGTGGCAGAACTAAGGAATACAGCCAATGTCCTAGTTGATGCAACTCCACATATCTCCTCTGTATTTTGCCACGTCTACCAAAGTTTATACAGTAGTAAGGTTTCATATCAGAAGGAGTCTTTGTTAGATTTAGGTCCCATCCAACTGCTTTCTCTATTGAGTGCAGCATGTGTGGCCTTAGAGGCACCATTAGCTCTAGATGGCAGAAGAGAGTGTACCTAATAACAAAGCTCCTGGCACTGATGGCTTTTCGGGGAAATTTATAAGGCATTTGGTGAGCTTCTTCTACCAAAGATGTAGGGGTATTTAATGCTGCTTTTGATGTTGGGAAGTTGCCTGAATGAAGCTATTATTATTGTACTATTAAAGCCTGGCAAGGACCCTGTCAATCCGAAATCTTACCATCCGATCTCCTTGTTGACATTGGACGTTAAGCTCCTGGCAAAAGTATTGGCTAACAAAACACATAGATTCTCTTGTTCACCCAGATCAATCCGGGTTCATCCCAGGCAGGTCTACCGCCACAAATATTCAGCGATTATTTTTGAACATTCGGATTCCCGCAAACAATAATAGAAACAGTCATTTTATCACTAGATGTGGCTAAAGCTTTTGATACCATCAAACGGGCATGTGTCAGACTCTTTCCCGCTCCACCATGGCACAAGATAGGGGTGTCCCCTTTCAACCCTGCTTTGCAGTGGCATTGGAGATGTTGGCAGCTGTGAACAGTCAGTGTATATTGTAGGCTTCTCTAGATTTACAGGTGTTGATAAGGTCTCTGGTCGCACCCATGTCCCTTATCTCCACATATGGCTCTTTTTCCAGATTTTCTATAAATGGGACAAATCAGTCCTTCCTCCACTTGATCGATTACCGGGAGATCTACCCCCTGAAGTGGCATTAATATCTGTAGTCACCTCATTTAAATATTTAGGTGTCATTATTACCCTCCGGGTAGATGACTACTTGTCTCAAAACTGACTGCCTATGCTCCCTAAATTACGTCAAATGGGTAAAACTTGGTGCAAATTGCCACTTTCAGTAATTGGGAGCACTAAACTGATCAAGCTGGTCTGCATGCCACAAATATCTGTTACATAATTGCCCTGTCTGGATCTCCAATGCCTCTCTGGTGTAATCTGACATTACCTAAACTTACCAAACTTCAGGGTTTCGACTTGTGGAAGAAAGCAGGGATACTGCGCTTACACCAGTTGTATGATAAGGATGTTCTGTTACCTTTCGGCACATTGGTGGGTAGAGTTCACTTGTTCCAAAAAAGTTTTTTCAGTACCTTCAACTCCGCTATGCATTACAATGTCAATCAGGTTCCTGCCCATTAAAATACAACCCCTCTTCTCAATATTGTGGTATCGACTTCCTGTTCCAAAAAGGTTTGATAGGGCATGTGTATTTGACATTGCAAGCTTGAGCTCAAGTCCATCTGTCATGTGACAGTCAATAGGGGGAAAACGTTGGTCCTTTGGAGGATGATCAATGGCAACAGGCCTTGGCAATAGTACAGCAGGTTTCTCTATCTCCATCACATAGGTTAATAAAGCTCTTCATACTACATAGGGTCCACTAGCGGCTATACTGTTGGGGAAGAGCAGATACACCTGACTGTCTGCAAGGTTCCAAAAATATGGGCACCCTTATCCACATGTTATGGCATTGCCCCAAGCTATACATAAACTGGTCCACTATCTTTCAGATCCTTAATAACATTTGTTCTATTCAAATCCCTCCTGACCCCAAATTAGCAGTACTGGGTATTATCCCAGAGGATACTCTTCCAGATAACTTTAGCTTGTTGTGGACAAGGGCCTTGCATTTAGCTTGTAAATTGATAACACAAAAGTGACCCTTAATTTTAGCCTAATGCCTGACCCAAACCCTAAGGGCCCATTTTTATCTTTCTGCTGCACCATTAATTCTGAATTGCACCCCAGTACATTAAGACAAAACACCTGTATTTCAGCACACCACAACACATGGAAATATATGATAGCGTGTTGCTTTAAAAAAATTATGACAAGTTGAATTTTCAGGACAACTTGGTGCAGTGGCAGCCTATTCAATTTTCATCTTAATGCAATACATGCAGGGCCGGACTGGCCTACCGGGATACCGGGAAATTTCCCGGTGGGCCGGCTGCCTGGCTGCCCCTGCGGCCGCTGTGAGGGCAGTGGTACCTGAAAAAAATATGGCTCTGGTGCCGGGCTGATGTGAAACTGCGCAGGCGCCAGCGCAGTCCCGAAGCTGGCCGTGCTCAGGCTGAGCCCGTACATGCTTGGCAATTTTCGGAAAGGCGGGCACATGCGCAGTGACACAATGCCATAGAGCGGCACCATTTTTAAAAGTAAAGCAGCGCTCAGTGAGGTCTCCTCTGGTAGCGTGTGCCTCATCTTACGTCCCCCCTGCCGCCTCTGATGTCCTTAATGCCCCCCTGCAGCCTCTGACCTCCTGAACACCCCCCCTCCCCCCTGCAGCCTCTGACCTCCTGTCCGCCCCCCTCCCCCCTGCAGCCTCTGACCTCCTGTCCTCCCCCTGTAGCCTCTGACCTCCTGTCTGCCCCCCCTGCAGCCTCTGACCTCCTGTCCACCCCCTCCCCCCTGCAGCCTCTGACCTCCTGTTTGCCCCCTCCCCCTGCAGCCTCTGACCTCCTATCTGCCCCCCTCCCCCTGCAGCCTCTGACCTCCTGTCTGCCCCCCCTGCAGCCTCTGACCTCCTGTCTGCTCCCCCTGCAGCCTCAGACCTCCTGTCCGCCTCTGCAGCTTCTGACTTCCTGTCCCCCCTCCCCCTGCAGCCTCTGACCTCCTGTCCGCCCCCCTCCCCCTGCAGCCTCTGACCTCCTGTCTGCCCCCCCTCCCCCGCAGCCTCTGACCTTCTGTCCCCCCTCCTCCGCAGCCTCTGGCCTCCCCTGTCCCCCTCTGCAGCCTTTGACCTCCCCTGTTCCCCCTTTGCAGCCTCTGTCCTCCCCTCGCCACCCCTGCAGCCTCTGACCTCCTGTCCCCCTCCTCCTCTGACCTACCCTGTCCTCCCTCCTCCACAGCATCTGACCTCCCCTGTCCCCCCTCCTCCACAGCCTCTGACCTCCCCTGTCCACACTCCTCTGCAGACTCTGACCTTTCTGCCCCCCTCCTCCACAGCCTCTGACCTCCCCTGTCCCCCCTCCTCCGCAGCCTCTGACCTCCCCTGTCCCCCCTCCTCCACAGCCTCTGACCTCCCCTGTCCACCCTCCTCCGCAGACTCTGACCTTTCTGCCCCCCTCCTCCACAGCCTCTGACCTCCCCTGTCCCCCCTCCTCCGCAGCCTCTGACCTCCCCTGTACCCCCTCCTCCGCAGCCTCTGACCTCCTCTGTCTTCCCCTCTGCAGCCTCTGACCTCCCCTGTCGTCCCCTCCGTAGCCTCTGACCTCCCCCATTGTCCCCTCCGCAGCCTCCGACCTCCCCTGTTGTCCCCTCCGCAGCCTCTGACCTCCCCTGTTGCCCCCCCTGCTGCCTCTGACCTCCTGTCCCCCCCCTGCAGCCTCTGACCTTCTGTCCCCCCTCCTCCACAGCCTCTGACTTCCTGTCCCCCCTCCTCCATAGCCTCTGACCTCCTGTCCCCCTCCTCCGCAGCCTCTGACCTCCTGTTCCCCCTCCTCCACAGCCTCTGCCCTCCTGTCTCCCCTCCTCCATAGCCTCTGACCTCCTGTCCCCCCTCCTCCGCAGCCTCTGGCCTCCCCTGTAGTCCCCTCCACAGCCTCTGACCTCCCCTCCTCCACAGCCTCTGACTTCCTGCTCCCCCTCCTCTGCAGCCTCTGACCTCCCCTGTCTCCCCTCCTCCACAGCCTCTGACTTCCTGTCCCCCTCCTCCGCAGCCTCTGACCTCCTGTCCACCCCCTCCCCCCTGCAGCCTCTGACCTCCTGTTTGCCCCCTCCCCCTGCAGCCTCTGACCTCCTATCTGCCCCCCTCCCCCTGCAGCCTCTGACCTCCTGTCTGCCCCCCCTGCAGCCTCTGACCTCCTGTCCGCTCCCCCTGCAGCCTCTGACCTCCTGTCCGCCCCTGCAGCTTCTGACTTCCTGTCCCCCCTCCCCCTGCAGCCTCTGACCTCCTGTCCGCCCCCCCCCTGCAGCCTCTGACCTCCTGTCTGCCCCCCCTCCCCCGCAGCCTCTGACCTTCTGTCCCCCCTCCTCCGCAGCCTCTGTTCTCCCCTGTCCCCCCTCCTCCGCAGCCTCTGTTCTCCCCTGTTCCCCCTTTGCAGCCTCTGTCCTCCCCTCGCCACCCCTGCAGCCTCTGACCTCCTGTCTCACTCCTCCTCTGACCTACCCTGTCCTCCCTCCTCCACAGCCTCTGACCTCCCCTGTCCCCCTCCTCCACAGCCTCTGACCTCCCCTGTCCACCCTCCTCCGCAGACTCTGACCTTTCTGCCCCCCTCCTCCACAGCCTCTGACCTCCCCTGTCCCCCCTCCTCCGCAGCCTCTGACCTCCCCTGTACCCCCTCCTCCGCAGCCTCTGACCTCCCCTGTCTTCCCCTCTGCAGCCTCTGACCTCCCCTGTCGTCCCCTCCGTAGCCTCTGACCTCCCCCATTGTCCCCTCCGCAGCCTCCGACCTCCCCTGTTGTCCCCTCCGCAGCCTCTGACCTCCCCTGTCGCCCCCCCTGCTGCCTCTGACCTCCTGTCCCCCCCTGCAGCCTCTGACCTTCTGTCCCCCCTCCTCCACAGCCTCTGACCTTCTGTCCCCCTCCTCCATAGCCTCTGACCTCCTGTCCCCCTCCTCCGCAGCCTCTGACCTCCTGTTCCCCCTCCTCCGCAGCCTCTGACCTCCTGTCTCCCCTCCTCCATAGCCTCTGACCTCCTGTCCCCCCTCCTCCGCAGCCTCTGGCCTCCCCTGTAGTCCCCTCCACAGCCTCTGACCTCCCCTCCTCCACAGCCTCTGACTTCCTGCTCCCCCTCCTCCGCAGCCTCTGACCTCCCCTGTCTCCCCTCCTCCACAGCCTCTGACTTCCTGTCCCCCTCCTCCGCAGCCTCTGACCTCCTGTTCCCCTTCCTCCGCAGCCTCTGACCTCCCCTGTCCCCCCTCCTCCGCAGCCTCTGACCTTTCTGTCCCCCCCTCCTCTGCAGCCTCTGACCTCCCCTGTCCCCCCTCCTCCGCAGCCTCTGACCTCCCCCCTCCTCCGCAGCCTCTGACCTCCCCTGTCGTCCCTTCTGCAGCTTCTGACCTCCCCTGTCATTCCCCTGCAGTCTCTGACCTCCTGTCCCCCCCTGCAGCCTCTGACCTCCTGTCCCTCCTCCTCCGCAACCTCTGACCTCCTGTTCCCCCTCTTCTGCAGCCTCTGACCTCCCCTGTCCCCCCTCCTCCGTAGTCTCTGACCTCCCCTGTCTCCCCTCCTCCACAGCCTCTGACTTCCTGTCCCCCTCCTCCGCAGCCTCTGACCTCCTGTCCACCCCCTCCCCCCTGCAGCCTCTGACCTCCTGTTTGCCCCCTCCCCCTGCAGCCTCTGACCTCCTATCTGCCCCCCTCCCCCTGCAGCCTCTGACCTCCTGTCTGCCCCCCCTGCAGCCTCTGACCTCCTGTCCGCTCCCCCTGCAGCCTCTGACCTCCTGTCCGCCCCTGCAGCTTCTGACTTCCTGTCCCCCCTCCCCCTGCAGCCTCTGACCTCCTGTCCGCCCCCCCCCTGCAGCCTCTGACCTCCTGTCTGCCCCCCCTCCCCCGCAGCCTCTGACCTTCTGTCCCCCCTCCTCCGCAGCCTCTGTTCTCCCCTGTCCCCCCTCCTCCGCAGCCTCTGTTCTCCCCTGTTCCCCCTTTGCAGCCTCTGTCCTCCCCTCGCCACCCCTGCAGCCTCTGACCTCCTGTCTCACTCCTCCTCTGACCTACCCTGTCCTCCCTCCTCCACAGCCTCTGACCTCCCCTGTCCCCCTCCTCCACAGCCTCTGACCTCCCCTGTCCACCCTCCTCCGCAGACTCTGACCTTTCTGCCCCCCTCCTCCACAGCCTCTGACCTCCCCTGTCCCCCCTCCTCCGCAGCCTCTGACCTCCCCTGTACCCCCTCCTCCGCAGCCTCTGACCTCCCCTGTCTTCCCCTCTGCAGCCTCTGACCTCCCCTGTCATCCCCTCCGTAGCCTCTGACCTCCCCCATTGTCCCCTCCGCAGCCTCCGACCTCCCCTGTTGTCCCCTCCGCAGCCTCTGACCTCCCCTGTCGCCCCCCCTGCTGCCTCTGACCTCCTGTCCCCCCCTGCAGCCTCTGACCTTCTGTCCCCCCTCCTCCACAGCCTCTGACCTTCTGTCCCCCTCCTCCATAGCCTCTGACCTCCTGTCCCCCTCCTCCGCAGCCTCTGACCTCCTGTTCCCCCTCCTCCGCAGCCTCTGACCTCCTGTCTCCCCTCCTCCATAGCCTCTGACCTCCTGTCCCCCCTCCTCCGCAGCCTCTGGCCTCCCCTGTAGTCCCCTCCACAGCCTCTGACCTCCCCTCCTCCACAGCCTCTGACTTCCTGCTCCCCCTCCTCCGCAGCCTCTGACCTCCCCTGTCTCCCCTCCTCCACAGCCTCTGACTTCCTGTCCCCCTCCTCCGCAGCCTCTGACCTCCTGTTCCCCTTCCTCCGCAGCCTCTGACCTCCCCTGTCCCCCCTCCTCCGCAGCCTCTGACCTTTCTGTCCCCCCCTCCTCTGCAGCCTCTGACCTCCCCTGTCCCCCCTCCTCCGCAGCCTCTGACCTCCCCCCTCCTCCGCAGCCTCTGACCTCCCCTGTCGTCCCTTCTGCAGCTTCTGACCTCCCCTGTCATTCCCCTGCAGTCTCTGACCTCCTGTCCCCCCCTGCAGCCTCTGACCTCCTGTCCCTCCTCCTCCGCAACCTCTGACCTCCTGTTCCCCCTCTTCTGCAGCCTCTGACCTCCCCTGTCCCCCCTCCTCCGTAGTCTCTGACCTCCCTGTCCCCCCTGCTCCGCAGCCTCTGACCTCCCCTGTCGTCCCTTCCGCAGCTTCTGACCTCCCCTGTCATCCCCCTGCAGTCTCTGACCTCCTGTCCCCCCCTGCAGCCTCTGACCTCCTGTCCCTCCTCCTCCGCAACCTCTGACCTCCTGTTCCCCCTCCTCTGCAACCTCCGACCTCCCCTGTCCCCCCTCCTCCGCAGCCTCTGACCTTTCTGTCCCCCTCCTCCGCAGCCTCTGACCTCCCCTGTCGTCCCTTCTGCAGCCTCTGACCTCCCCTGTCGTCCCCCTGCAGTCTCTGACCTCCTGTCCCCCCCCTGCAGCCTCTGACCTCCTGTCCCTCCTCCTCCGCAACCTCTGACCTCCTGTCCCCCCTCCTCTGCAGCCTATGACCTCCTGTCCCTTCTCCGCAGCCTCTGACCTCCCCTGTCGCCCCCCCTGCTGCCTCTGACCTCCTGTCCCCCCCTGCAGCCTCTGACCTTCTGTCCCCCCTCCTCCACAGCCTCTGACCTTCTGTCCCCCTCCTCCATAGCCTCTGACCTCCTGTCCCCCTCCTCCGCAGCCTCTGACCTCCTGTTCCCCCTCCTCCGCAGCCTCTGACCTCCTGTCTCCCCTCCTCCATAGCCTCTGACCTCCTGTCCCCCCTCCTCCGCAGCCTCTGGCCTCCCCTGTAGTCCCCTCCACAGCCTCTGACCTCCCCTCCTCCACAGCCTCTGACTTCCTGCTCCCCCTCCTCCGCAGCCTCTGACCTCCCCTGTCTCCCCTCCTCCACAGCCTCTGACTTCCTGTCCCCCTCCTCCGCAGCCTCTGACCTCCTGTTCCCCTTCCTCCGCAGCCTCTGACCTCCCCTGTCCCCCCTCCTCCGCAGCCTCTGACCTTTCTGTCCCCCCTCCTCTGCAGCCTCTGACCTCCCCTGTCCCCCCTCCTCCGCAGCCTCTGACCTCCCCCCTCCTCCGCAGCCTCTGACCTCCCCTGTCGTCCCTTCTGCAGCTTCTGACCTCCCCTGTCATTCCCCTGCAGTCTCTGACCTCCTGTCCCCCCCTGCAGCCTCTGACCTCCTGTCCCTCCTCCTCCGCAACCTCTGACCTCCTGTTCCCCCTCTTCTGCAGCCTCTGACCTCCCCTGTCCCCCCTCCTCCGTAGTCTCTGACCTCCCTGTCCCCCCTGCTCCGCAGCCTCTGACCTCCCCTGTCGTCCCTTCCGCAGCTTCTGACCTCCCCTGTCATCCCCCTGCAGCCTCTGACCTCCTGTCCCCCCCTGCAGCCTCTGACCTCCTGTCCCTCCTCCTCCGCAACCTCTGACCTCCTGTTCCCCCTCCTCTGCAACCTCCGACCTCCCCTGTCCCCCCTCCTCCGCAGCCTCTGACCTTTCTGTCCCCCTCCTCCGCAGCCTCTGACCTCCCCTGTCGTCCCTTCTGCAGCCTCTGACCTCCCCTGTCGTCCCCCTGCAGTCTCTGACCTCCTGTCCCCCCCCCTGCAGCCTCTGACCTCCTGTCCCTCCTCCTCCGCAACCTCTGACCTCCTGTCCCCCCTCCTCTGCAGCCTATGACCTCCTGTCCCTTCTCCGCAGCCTCTGACCTCCCCTGTCGCCCCCCCTGCTGCCTCTGACCTCCTGTCCCCCCCTGCAGCCTCTGACCTTCTGTCCCCCCTCCTCCACAGCCTCTGACCTTCTGTCCCCCTCCTCCATAGCCTCTGACCTCCTGTCCCCCTCCTCCGCAGCCTCTGACCTCCTGTTCCCCCTCCTCCGCAGCCTCTGACCTCCTGTCTCCCCTCCTCCATAGCCTCTGACCTCCTGTCCCCCCTCCTCCGCAGCCTCTGGCCTCCCCTGTAGTCCCCTCCACAGCCTCTGACCTCCCCTCCTCCACAGCCTCTGACTTCCTGCTCCCCCTCCTCCGCAGCCTCTGACCTCCCCTGTCTCCCCTCCTCCACAGCCTCTGACTTCCTGTCCCCCTCCTCCGCAGCCTCTGACCTCCTGTTCCCCTTCCTCCGCAGCCTCTGACCTCCCCTGTCCCCCCTCCTCCGCAGCCTCTGACCTTTCTGTCCCCCCTCCTCTGCAGCCTCTGACCTCCCCTGTCCCCCCTCCTCCGCAGCCTCTGACCTCCCCCCTCCTCCGCAGCCTCTGACCTCCCCTGTCGTCCCTTCTGCAGCTTCTGACCTCCCCTGTCATTCCCCTGCAGTCTCTGACCTCCTGTCCCCCCCTGCAGCCTCTGACCTCCTGTCCCTCCTCCTCCGCAACCTCTGACCTCCTGTTCCCCCTCTTCTGCAGCCTCTGACCTCCCCTGTCCCCCCTCCTCCGTAGTCTCTGACCTCCCTGTCCCCCCTGCTCCGCAGCCTCTGACCTCCCCTGTCGTCCCTTCCGCAGCTTCTGACCTCCCCTGTCATCCCCCTGCAGTCTCTGACCTCCTGTCCCCCCCTGCAGCCTCTGACCTCCTGTCCCTCCTCCTCCGCAACCTCTGACCTCCTGTTCCCCCTCCTCTGCAACCTCCGACCTCCCCTGTCCCCCCTCCTCCGCAGCCTCTGACCTTTCTGTCCCCCTCCTCCGCAGCCTCTGACCTCCCCTGTCGTCCCTTCTGCAGCCTCTGACCTCCCCTGTCGTCCCCCTGCAGTCTCTGACCTCCTGTCCCCCCCCTGCAGCCTCTGACCTCCTGTCCCTCCTCCTCCGCAACCTCTGACCTCCTGTCCCCCCTCCTCTGCAGCCTATGACCTCCTGTCCCCCCTTCTCCGTAGCCTCTGACCTCCTGCCCCCCTCCTCCGTAGCCTCTGACCTCCTGCCCCCCCTCCTCGACAGCCTCTGACATCTCTTGTTGTCCCCTCCACAGCCACTGACCTCCCCTGTCATCCCCTCCGCAGCCACTGCGCTCCCCTGTACCATCTGCAGCCTCTGACCTCCCCTGGAGAGGAGTCAAGAGTGGGAGTGCCGCCAGGATGGGGGTCATGGGAGAAGTCAGACATGTATGGACTTTGGAGAGGAAACTATGGGATAAAACCAGAGCCACTGAGCTGGAGCCCTGCATGGTGCACCTGAGAGGAAGTTAGTGACAGCGTCGCCAGGCCAGCCTGAGAGGGGGGGTCAATACAATATTGTAAGGGGGCACTGATATAAAGATTTCCTCCTTATATCAGTAAACCCTCTTATCTTAGTGTTTTCTTTCTGTGGAAGGTGGTCTCTGGTCATCAGAGTCCTCCCCACATTCCCAGAGTTCCCCTTTACATCATAGTCTGCGGGATTCCACCTTACAGTGCAAGGGGGAACTCTTACGTAAAGGGCTATGCTGCAGACCCTGATGTAAGTGAGAACTCTGATGTAAAGGGGAATGCAGTGGACTCTGATATAAGTGGGGTCTCTGGTCACCAGTGTCCCCCTTTTTATATCAGTGTTCCCACTTAGATCATGATCTGCAATGTTCCCATTTATGTCAGAGTTCCCTTGCACTGTAAAGGGGGAATCCTCTTGATGTAAGGGGGAACTCTGTGCTGGGTTATATTAATCTGACCTTCATGTAAATGGAGAAATATGTTTTTTGACTTTTGTTTAACTTAAACACATTGCTAATAGCTTTAGCTACATGTTTATAGCGTAAATATTGATATTTGCACTGAAAACTGCCATTTTTGGCACCTTTTTTGCAGTGTCAGTAAAAAAAAAATGTGCCAGTAAATGCCATGATTTTTTACTAGTAAACAATTGGTGCTGTTTGTAAATTCCACGTCTCTCCTATCTATTTATAATACACTCTTCAAATGTGCTTTAAAATGTATGGTTTTCCCTTTTGTGAACAAGAAAATAATGACATTATGTTGTTGGGCTGGTATAATAATGCTATGGGGCTGGTATGAAATTATTTCCAGTCCGGCCCTGAATGAATGTTCGTTATAATGCACCGCAAAAATCAAAATTGACGCTAAAGCTCAACCTAACATTTAAAATACACCTAACCCACTAATCTAACCCTGTATTTGTCCCCAACCCCTAAACCCTCCCATAACCCTTAAAGTTGACCTATACTCCACTTTTAAAAGTCCTGTCATAGAGCACATATTACAAAACATTATTACCCTAACCTCTTAGCCCTTTGTATGTTTTTTTTAAATATATTTATTATTTTTATTACTGTTGTCAAACTTTATGTCAAAGCTAAACCATTTGAAATTCCTCTGCCAAATGACAGCATCCCTCCTTGATCTTTAGTGCAGGGGTCCTCAAACTATGACATGCCAAGGTCATTTATCAAGCCCACAGGGGGGTGTGTGCGAGTGAGCCTCAGTGGCTGGCTTGGAAAGGAACATCCTGACTTCATCCTGTACCATCTGTGCCTCTGATTGCCTGGCGAGCCTCCCTCCTTTCTCAACATGTCTCCCTCCATCCCCTTCTTTGATCCCAGTCACCATTTTCAGGCCAGACTGCTCATCCGTGGCGTTAATCCAACTACGGCTGGCTGCATACTCGTGGCCCACCGCCATCTCCTGGGATGTTTGAGCTGCCTCTATCCCCCAGGTCACACATCAGCTTCATCCTGTCCTAGAGGCTGTCTGGGGCTGATCGACTGGCCTGCCCCACGGATCAGGCTGATGTTTTCCCTGTCCTTGCGGCTGGCCACCATCTTGGCTCCTTTGCTGCATTGATGTGCACTGGTTTGGCTGCATTGATGTCCACAGCTTTGGCTGCATTGATGTGCACAGGTGAGGCTGCATTGATGTGCACAAGTTTGGCTGCACTGATGTGCACAGGTGTGGCTGCATTGATGTGGCTACTTTAATGTGCACAGTTGTGGCTGCATTGATGTGCACAGGTTTGGCTGCATTGATGTGCACAAGTTTGGGTGCACTGATGTGCACAGGTGTGGCTGCATTGATGTGGCTACTTTGATGTGCACAGTTGTGGCTGCATTGAAGTGCACAGGTTTGGCTACATTGATGTGCACAGGTGTGGCTGGAGTGATGTGCACAGGTTTGGCTGCATTGATGTGCACAGGTGTAACTGCATTGATGTGCCCAGGTTTGGCTGCATTGATGTGCACAGGTGTAGCTGCATTGATGTGCAAAAATGGGGCTTAATTGATGTGCACAGGTTTGGCTGCATTGATGTGTACAGGTGGCAGATGTGTACAGGTGGCTGCACAGGTTTGGCTGCATTGATATGCACAAATGTGGCTGCATTAATGTGCACAGGTGTGGCTGCTTTGGTGTGGCTACATTGATATGCACAGGTGTGGCTGCATTGATGTGTACAGGTTTGGCTGCATTGATGTGCACAGGTGTGGCTGCATTGATGTGCACAGGTGTGGCTGCATTGATGTGCACAGGTGTGGCTGCATTGATGTGCACAGGTGTGGCTGTATTGATGTGCACAGGTGTGGCTGCATTGATGTGCACAGGTGTGGCTGCCTGGATGGGCACTGATCAGGCTGCATTGATGTGCACTGATGAGGCTGCCTTGATGAGGCTGCATCGATGGGAACTGATGAGGCTGTGCCAATGGGCACTGGTGAGGCTGCATCGATGGGCACTGCTGAGGCTGCTTTGACGTGCATTCTGTATGTCCTTGTATGGGCAAGCAAAGTTATTAGTGGTATTTTGTTTTTGTAGCGCTGTATTTATTGGTATTTTGCTAATAGCAATTTGGAATACCTAGAAATCAATTATGCCAAGAAAAAGAAAAAATTACTTTGAGTGCAGGATATTCAAAGAACAGTGGACTTATGATTACTGTTTCATGCAGTACAAGGAAAGAGATGTTTGTCTGATATGCCAGAATGTAGGGTCTGTGTTCCAGAAATATAATTTGCGTCAACACTATGAAACTCAATATAAATATGACTGTTCGCTCCGACAAGTGAGAAAAGATAAAAAAAATTAAAACTGAAAAATACATTGAAAACTTAGCAAAATACTTTTGTGAAGCAGAAGCAGCTAAATATTTCATCATTGCAAGCAATTTTTTAGGTTGCCAAGCTAATAGTGTGCACTGGTAGACCATTTGTGGAGGGTCAATTAGTTAAAGAATGACTTCTTTCTGTTGCCAACGAGATGTGTCCAGAGAAGGCTTTATTTAGTACAGTGAGTCTTTTAGGACCTACAATTACACAAAGGATTGAAGAAATGGGGACAATTTGCATCAGCATTTGCAAAACTCCTCAAAAAAATCCCTATCTTTTGCTGGCACTCGACGAAAGCAATGATGCTTGTGATTCTGCACAACCTCTATTTTCATTCAGTCACAGAGGAGCTTGCTGTACTGAAAAGCATTAAAGGAACAACAGGAGAGCATATCTATGAAAAGGTTTTCCAAACTGTTAATGATTAGGAGCTGGACTGGACTAAACTAGCCTGTGTGACAACAGATGGTGCTCCTGGCATGGTGGGGTCTAAAAAAGGAGTGGTTGCACGCATTAACCAAGAGATGGAAAAACACAACCATTTGCATCCAAACTGCCTCATCCACCAACAAACGCTGTGTTGTAAATCACTGAAGTGGGACTTTGTCATGAAAATGGTGGTATCTTATGTTAATTTCATTAGAGCTCATGGACTAAACCAGACAGTTTCAGGAGTTTTTGTCTGAGCTAAATTTGCCTGTCTCCTTTCTAAGCCTGTCTCCCTCCATCCCCTTCTTCGATCCCAGTCACCATTTCCCAGCCAGACTGCTTATCTGCAGTGTTATTCCGACTGCTGCCATCTTTCCCATCTCGGCCATCTCCTGGGTGTCAGGGAATTAGTAGACCAGACTGTGTGGACTGCACAGAGGAAACCAGAAACACATGTAAGTGAATAATAATGGTGTTTATTTACATAGGTGATAAGTAAGTGAATATAACAGTGCACAACCAACCCAAACCCACAAACAACAATGGTATATACAAATAATGGGAAATACCGGAATCGTAACAAAAGCCAGGCCAAGGTCATACACAGCGGGATCAGTAGATGGGTAAGGATGGGGAACCAACAGGACAGGGCGAGAAAGGATGGATGGGCTGCAGAGCAGGGATCCAAGGCAAACAGGAGGGACAGGTCCAGGGTGGGGTCAGATACAGGCTCAAGGTCAGGATCCAGGGAGAGAGATACCAAGGCAAGCATGTGTGGGCATGTGTGGGCTTGCCGGGTATTTATAAGACTGCAGTAATTGTCCTCAAGTAACACCTGAGCGCAGGAAGTGTTGACTGCTCCATACTGCCAGGATCCATCGACTGGTGGACACCAGTACTGTGGCCCAATGATGACATAACACCAGCAGGGAAAGTCTCTCCTGACAGTTACAAACTGCCAGGAGACATCTGCTGGTGGACTACCCCCCTCAAAGGAGCAGCCTCCGGACGCTTCATTTGGCTGAAATTGTCCATAGTCTATGGCGTCAAGCAGAACACTGGATGGGGGTATGTCAGGCTGGACAACAGGCTCTTCAGGCAGGGCATCAGGGCAGACAACGGGCTCCGGGTCATCGAGCTTGGTAGCAGGCATGGGTACTTCAGGCTGGGCAGCAGGCTCCGGATTGTCAGACTGGGCAGCAGGCACTGGGACCTTAGGCCGAACAGAAAGTACCGTAAGGGCAGGCTGGATCACAAGCACCGGCTCAGCAAGCTGGGAAACGGGCACCAAAACTTCAGGCTGAGACACAGGGACTTCAGACTGGAACACCAATATCAAAACATCAGGCTGGAAAGCTGGCACACCAGGCTGGGAAGCAGAGACATCAGTCTGTGAAGCTGTCACATCAGGCTGCGAAGCTGTCACATCAGGCTGGGAAGCAGAGACATCAAACTGGAAGGCTGGCACATCAGGCTGGGAAGCTGGCACATCAGGCTGGGAAGCAGAGACATCAGACTGGGAAGCTGGCACATCAGACTGGGAATCAGAGACATCAAACTGAAAGGCTGGCATATCAGGCTGGGAATTAGAAACATCAAACTGGAAGGCTGGCACATCAGGCTGGGAAGCTGGCACATCAGGCCTGGAATCAGAGACATCAAACTGGAAGGCTGGCACATCAGACTGGGAAGCAGAGACATCAAACTGGAAGGCTGGCACATCAGGCTGGGTTGCAGGAACTGGGAAGTCAGGCTGGGTTGCAAGAACTGGGATGGGTGTGGAGGCAGGTTGGGTTACTGGCAGGAATGTGTGGGTCGGAAAGAACTTTTGTTTCTTTTTTGGCTTAGCCACTGCAGCTTTGTACGTAGGTGCAGGGCTGTAAGAAAAGAAAGTATCTGGGCAAAAGGAAGACCAAGGAACAGTGGCTGGAGGAGGGTTTTGTGGGATTGTTACAGGTGGAGAAGAGGCAGGTGGATTGAAGGCAGGATAGGTGATACACTTGGAAACTGGGTAATAGTATTTGGTAGGAAGTGGGGTAAATTGGGCTGTAGCTGAGGTTGCCATAGGCAATGGGGAGAAAGATTATTGGGAAGGCAGGTGATCAATGACAGGGCTGGAATGTTGTGGCTTAGCTAAATACAGGAGATCTGACCATGCCAGTAGCACAGGTTGAACAAACGCTGATTCACACACAGCCTGACTAACCAGAGATTGCACTGAATGGATGCAATCAGACAGCACCTGCTGTAAACAAGAGGAATAACTTTCCATGAAATAGGCTGGATCATCCTCTAACAACCATACCAGAGATTCCACTTGGCCATAATTGAGGGGGGGAGAAAAATCACCACTTCCTTCAGGACAACATGACAGGGCTGGCTTTGCACATAATTGAATTAAGGGCTGAACATCCTCAAATAACATGTAGCCCTGATCCACCAGGGAATGAGCTGATCGGATGGTTTCCATAAGCTGGTCACTAGTTCGCCCTTTTAAAATCTGGCGACAATATTCACCATCCTCTTCTGCCAGCACAGAGAATAATAAGTGATTTCATTGAAATCCATATTGGCAGACTAACAAGCCAGGATGGTTACTCAATGCAGCCACGTCTGGTCATGGATGGCCTTGGTATACTGTCAGGGAATTAGTAGACCAGACTGTGTGGACTGCACAGAGGAAACCAGAAACACATGTAAGCGAATAATAATGGTGTTTATTTACATAGGTGATAAGTAAGTGAATATAACAGTTCACAACCAACCCAAACCCACAAACAACAATGGTATATACAAATAATGGGAAATACCGGAATCGTAACAAAAGCCAGGCAGAGGTCATACACAGGGGGGTCAGCAGATGGGTAAGGATGGGGAACCAACAGGACAGGGCAAGGACGGATGGATGGGCTGCAGAGCAGGGATCCAAGGCAAACAGGAGGGACAGGTCCAGGATGGGGTCAGATACAGGCTCAAGGTCAGGATAGCAGGCTCAAAGTCAGGATCCAGGGAGAGAGATACCAAGGCAAGCATGTGTGGGCTTGCCAGGTATTTATAAGACTGCAGTAATTGTCCTCAAGCAACATCTGAGGAAGTGTTGCCTGCTCCATACAGCCAGGATCCATCCGCTGGTGGACACCAGTACTGCGGCCCAATGATTACATAACACCAGCACCACGCCAAAGGATGGATCTTACCAGCGGACGGACTCTTTCCTGACACTGGGCTGTTTCAGCTGCATCCATCCCCCGAGTCACGCATCAGTTTCATCCTGTCCCCAAGACTGGGGCTGGTCAGCTGGCCTGCCCCATGGATCTAACGAATGATTTCTCCATCCTCGTGGCTGGCCACCATCTTGGCTCCTCTGCTGCATTGATGTGCAAAGATGTGGCTGCATTAATGTGAAGAGGTTTGGCTGCATTGATGTGCACAGGTTTAGCTGCATTGATGTGCACAAATTTGGCTACATTGATGTGCACAGATTTGGCTGCATTGATGGGCACTGATCAGGTGGCATTGATGAGCACTGGTGACACTGGCCACCTGACAGTTCAACAACCTCACTGAGCTCAGGTGACTCCAATCAGACAGGTAAACGCCTTGGAGCAGAGAGGTCCCATCAGAAGATCTGGAACACAAGACATTTCACCACTACTGATAGTAATTTTTGGGATCGTTGATTAAGATGTGCTTATATGAGTGCTGCTTTTCATTGCGGTGAGCTGATCTACTAAAAGGAGGAGTATTCTGATGTGATTGAGGATATATTTTTAACGCTCTAACCAAGGTTCCATCTGGTAAGCGCACTCACTATAAGGTGACGGGCACTTGTGCGCATCTGAGTGTGTTCAACCACCGTGGTGTTTTCACATAGGACCGCAACTGTTGATCATTTATGGACTCTTTTATGAACTCTTTAATGATGAATTCATATTAATTGTCATTCTTTATTTATAAGTTTTGAATATATCAACTATTTACATTCTTTATTTTACATTTTTTTCATTTTGGGGAGTTAACTTATAGATTATTTTTTGTTGGCGCAGCTTTTTGTATTTTCTTATTGCTGTAAGGCCGCGTACACACGCGCGGACTGTTCGCCCAACAGTTTCGGCAAACAGTCCGCTCAAACTTAGCATGGACGGACATGGCCACACACGACGGACGAACAGTTTGCTGAAACCGTGCGCGATGACGTGAACGGCACGTACGACGGGACGAAAAATACGACGTCCTATACACTGCATTATAGCTTTCGGCGTGAAAATCCTTTCTGAGCATGCGCGCAACTTTGTTTGACGAACAAGCCTACACACGGGCGGACTGTTCGCTGAAACAAGGTTTCAGCGGACAGTTTTTCGGAAATTCCGAAAAACCTTGTCCGTCCAACTGTCCGCTGAAACTGTCCGCTGAAAGCCCACACACGAGCGGACTGTCCGCCCAAACACTGTTCAGCGGACAAAGTTGGGCGAACAGTCTGCCCGTGTGTACGCGGCCTTAGATGTTTGTATCCCATTTATTGCTGCTGCCTTCTTTATAATTATTAGTAATTTTTTTTTGTTTGTTTTTGTTTCACCCAAGCGCAGTTTATTTTTCCTTTATGCATCAATGGGCACTGGTGAGGCTGTATTGATGTGCATTCTGTATGTCTCTGTATGGGAAAGCATACGGAGACATACTGGTATGCTGCTATATTGTTTTTGTAGTGCTGTATTTATTGGCATTTTGCCAATAGCGATTTGGAATCCCTAGGAATCAATTACGTCAAGAAAAAGAAACATTGACTGTGAGTGCAGGATATTCAAAGAACAGTGGACTTATTACTGTTTCATACAGTACAAGGAAAGAGTTGTTTGTCTGATATGCTAGAATGTAGGGTCTGTGTTCAAGAAATATCATTTGCTTGTCACTACGAAACTCAACATAAAGATAATGGAAAATTTATATCAAATACTTACCGTAATTTTCCTTTCCTGATGGGCTCCATGGCAGCATACGTGTGGGGTTAGCCCCGCCTCCATAATTACCCAATAGGACCTCTACTCCCATAAATCTTTGCTCCAAGCTGCTATCCGTGTTCCGTAACTAGCCTACTCCAACATTTGGGAGGGAACTCCTGCTGCCATGGAGCCCATCAGGAAAGGAAAATTACGGAAAGTATTTGATATAAATTTTCCATTTTCCTGACAGGCTCCATGACAGCATACGTGTGGGAAATAACTCGCCAAACACACCCGGGTGGGCTAAAAATGTTGAGCAAAGAAACTAGAAATGTATTTTTCATTGTCCACTGACAATACTTGTAAACCAAAATTAACAGAAGAAAGCGCAGCTGGCTCTACACAATAATGGGAAACAAAAGTATTAATTGAAGACCAGGAAGCTGCTCTACAGATAACTTCTGGTGCGACATGTCGAACTGCTGCCCAAGAGGTCGAGATGCCCTGAGTTGAATGAGCCGTCACTGCCTCAGGAGGAACCATGCCCTTTGCCTTGTATGCCCTTTGAATCGTTTGGACCACCCAAGATGAGATTGATCTTACTGATGCTCGCATCCCTTTATTTTTGCCATGGAGAAGGACAAAAAGAAAGTCTGTCGTCTGAACGAGGCTGTAGCATCCAAATATTGCTTCAAGGTGCGATCAACATCCAAGGGATGAATCTCTTGGTTGTCTGACATTCTAAACGTAGGTAGCACGATCTGATGATTTTCATGAAATACTGATGTAACTTTTGGATTTGACCCAAGCATAGGGATCAGGACCACTCTGTCCGGAAAGAAGGTTAGAAATGGTTCCACAGACCCAAGATTCCTAATTTCCGACACTCTTTTGGCTGAAGTTATTGCCACCAAAAACACTGTCTTGATAGTGAGATCTCCTAAAGACAGGTGAGCGTCCAAACTTTTTCCAAGATCAGAAAGAAAATCCAGTACTAATGGAAGGTCCCATTTGGGAAACCTGGGCCTTTTTTGAGGCCTAAGCCTGATGGCTCCTTTAAAGAATTGTTGTATTAATGTATGATTCGCCCACGAAACTCCTGTAAAGGCTGAAATGGCTGAAACTTGTACTCTCAGAGAACTAACTGCCAGAGACAAGTCTAACCCTGACTGAAGGAAAGACAAGATATCTTGAACTGCCGGAGAATTATATGAATTTGACCTAGAAGACATGTGGACCATAAACCTGGCCCATATACGTTCGTATACTTTATTGGTACTCTTCCGTCTGGCACTAAGAAGGGTTGGAATCGCTTCTTCTGGGCAACCCAGAGCTTCTAGCCTTCCCCTCTCAAGAACCATGCCCTGAGGTGTAGACAGGATGGGCACGGGTGTAACAGTGTGCCCTGGGACAGTAGATCTGGCCTGAGAGGCAGGGGAACTGGATCCTGATAGCTGAGGAACAACAGCAGAGGAAACCAAGGCCTGAGCCTCCGAAGAAACTGTAGGATTACAGGAACTGGAGGGAAGGCATAGGCTCTCTGGAACTTCCAACAATCCGTGAGAGCATCTGTCCCGAACGCCTGAGGATCCCTGAACCTCGAGTAGTATCTGTGCATCTTGCGATTGTACGGCGAAGCGAACAGATCGACCTCTGGAGATACTCCCAGAGTCAGAAGCCACTTGAAGACATCCCTGTGAAGGGACCACTCGTTGTTGTCTATTCTGACCCGTGACAGAAAATCTGCTTGAACATTCTGGACCCCTTTGTTGCTGGCATCTGAAGTTACTATTACCCAAGAAATGGGGACTATCGAATGATGGTTGCGTAGATTCTTCGCTTGAAGCCACCAGAGGAGAGACATCCTCATCGCTGGAGTAAGGAGTATGCGTTGTGTTTGACTGGACGAGTCCCATTGTTGCAGAAATCCTTTCTGGAAGGGACGAGTGTGCCACTGGGCCCACTTCACCATAGGGATGGTGGCCGTCATTGTGCCAATCACCTTCAAACATTGTAGAGCCGAAAGATGAGATAATTCCCAAGCCTTGTGAATCCTGTCTCGGATCACACTGATTTTCTCCTCCGGTAGGGAGATAGTGCCTTTTAATGTGTCGAACTGAGCCCCTAGAAACACGATAACTTGAGTTGGAACCAGATGGCTCTTCTCCAGGTTCAGGAGCCAACCAAACGTCTGCAGAGTGGAGATGACTAAACTCTTGTGTTCCAGAATTTGATCTCTGTCCTGAGATAATAGGAGCAAATCGTCCAGATAATGATGGAGACGAACTCCTTTGGCTCGTAAAAGAGCTACTATCGCTAGGAGTACCTTGGAGAAGACACGAGGAGATGTTGTCAACCCGAATGGGAGACAGGTAAACTGGAGGTGTTGATCGCCAACTGCGAAACGGAGAAATTGCTGGAAATCCCTTGCTACTGGCACGTGAAAGTATGCATCTTTCAAATCGATTGAGATTAACCAATCCCCTAGCTGCACCGACTGTTGGATTGTAAGAAGAGATTCCATCTTGAACTTTTCCTTGCGAATGAAGGAATTGAGGTTGGTCAAATCTATCACCGGCCTCCATGCGCCATTTCTTTTCTGAACCATAAACAGAGGAGAATACATGCCGTCGCCACGTTCGTCTTCTGGCATGGGCACGGCTGCGCCTTGATCCAGTAAACAACTTACGTAGGTCAATAGGACCTGTTTCTTTTCCTCTGAGCTTGGAATTGTTGTGGGAACGAACCTTAACCTCGGAGTGTTGATGAAAGTCCACTTGTGACCCGAGGAAACCGTCTTGACGGTCCAATAATCTTGAATTGATGCTGCCCAAACATGTCGGTAGTGAAGAAGGCGAGCCCCCACCTGACATGTTTGAGCGGGCCCAATTTCAAAAAGATTTAGTAGAATCTTGGTTACCTGCGGAAGCCCCCTTTGAGGTTTTCTTAAGGGAGGATTGTCTGGACCTCCAAGATCTAGAGAACTCCCTGCCGGGTCTATAACTGCGCGCTTCTCTAGCGCGATTCGAGGTCTGCCTTCTTGGAAAAATACGTTTTTGGTTTTGAAGACGTCTGTCTTGAGGGAGGAACCCAGACCTCCCACCTGTGGCCCGGGATATGGCGCTATCTAGTTTATTACCAAACAAGGAGGTTCCCTCAAATGGTATATGACACCATGCCTGCTTAGATGTTGGATCCGCCAACCAGGGACGGAGCCACAAAGCACGGCGTGCCGAGACTGCTGCCAACATAGCCCGAGACAGAAGGCGGGTAATGTCAATAGATGCCTCCCCCAAAAAGGCTGATGCCATTCTGATCTCCTGAATGGGAGAGTCTTTAGCCGTATTCACTGAGATACCTCTTAAGAACTCCTCAACATTGTCGGCCCATGTTTCAATAGCCTTTGAGACTGCGGCTAAAGCCAAAGTTGGTTTACAAGCCATCCCTGAAGTTAGATAAATTCTTTTCAGATCTGAGTCAATTCTTCTCTCTAACGGATCTTTGAAAGATACCGTGTCTTCCAAAGGGAGAGTCACGTATTTGACTAAACGCATAAGTGCTGCGTCTACCAGAGGAGCTGATTCAAGGTGCTTCACATCATCCTCCTTAAAGGGGTACAATTTAGACACTTTTGATTGCATGGAGCTCTTCCTATCAATCTTGCTCCACTCTTCAGTAATGATTTCTCCCAATTCAGATAGGAAAGGAAAATGTTGCTGTTCCTTTTTGAGTTGTTTGAAAAACTTTCTTTGTTTGGGGAGGGGGGAAGTAGTGGGTTCTTCCCATTTTAAAGCTTCTTTCACTGCCTTGACAAGAGCAGGTACTAAAGCATAATCAAATCCTACTCCTGGATCCTCTGGATCCGATTCGCTGTCAGACAAGAGCACAGAGTGGTGGCTTGGTTGAGAAGATTCCCCAGTCTCTTGTAAGAGCCCTTCACCTCCTGAAGGACATAATGGGTCTGAGGGGGATTCCATAGAGTGATGAGCTTCCCTCTGCTGCAGGGATTCCTTTACCACCCTTCTCACCATAGATTCCAAGCGTTGATCCGCACCATCACTTTCATCTGCGACTTTAGAGAAGCAATGATCACAGAGCGATTTGTCTGATGGGATGGGCATCTCACAGCCCCAACATGAATTAACTGGTCCTCTGCTTGAGTGCGAGTGACCACTGCGTTGTTCAGATCTGGAAGACCTATGGTGACCAGACTTTGATGATGATTTACGGTGGTGCGATTTTGACGATCCACTGCGACTATGCGCACTGTAATGCGGTTCGGACCTAGAAGGGCTATAAGGAAATATACAAAAGAGAGAGAGAGACACAGACCAGGCTGGTATCAAATGCTAAGGAATACTCCACATATACACAGCAATCCAGCCATGCACATACCTGTTACAAGCGGGCAGGTCACTAGTAGGCAGTGAGGCATCCATGACTAAAGAACGCTGACTGTAACAACAATAGACCCTCATAAGCAGCCATACAAAACACAGGAGCAACAATACATCAGAGCAGATCATAACCTACCTTACACCAACCAGAGAATGGCCCCGGGAAGTCGCTGAATTTCCTGCAATCATTCCCAAATTCTGACATCTCTCACTGTGTTTTAAATATGGCGCTCATGATGTCATCAGCGGCGTCAGACGCGAGATGCCTGCGCGCATGCGCGGGAACCAAGCCTCGCTTTGGATTTGGGTCCGCGCATGCGCAGAACGCAGCGCTGGACCCGGAAAACAGGAGGAGAAAGGCTGCTGGAACGCGGAAGCGTCAGCGCCTATGCACAAGAACCAGCTGGCATATGAAAAAGACACAGGTAGAAAAAACACATAAACACTGCTGCCATGAAAAACTGAATTTTTACAGCTCACCACTCCACCAACGATCATCTGGCCGAACAGATTCAAGCACACACCACCGAACCACCGGGCAGATAATGGCCACCTTACATAGCAGGTGATAAGCCGTGCGCACTTATCTTCGGACAAACCAAGCCTTCAGCGCTACTCTGCCATACACTCCATACCCATGCTTAACAGACAGGGCCTATCGGAGGAAAATAGCTTGATAGTCGGCCGACTTGATCGTAGTGAAGATCTCTTCAGATAGGAAACACCTGTCCTATGGAGGAGGACAAAAAAGGAACACGGATAGCAGCTTGGAGCAAAGATTTATGGGAGTAGAGGTCCTATTGGGTAATTATGGAGGCGGGGCTAACCCCACACGTATGCTGCCATGGAGCCTGTCAGGAAAATTATGATTGTTCGATCCGAAAAGTGAGAAAAGAAAAAAAAATTTAAAACTGAAAAATACTTTGACAACTCTGCAAAATACTTTTGTGAAGCAGAAGCAGCTAAATATTTCATCATTGCGAGCAATTTTTTAGGTTGCCAAGCTTATAGTGTGCACTGGTAGACCATTTGTGGAGGAAGAATTTGTTAAAGAATGGCTTCTTTCTGTTGCCAAAGAAATGTGCCCAGAGAAGGCCAAATTGATTAGTACATTGAGTCTTTCAGGACCTACAATTACACAAATGACTGTAGAAATGGGGGACAATTTGCATCAGCATTTGCAAAACAAGTTACTATTTTTTGTTGGCACTCGACAAAAGCAATGATGTTTGTGATTCTGCACAACTTCCAATTTTCATTTGTGGGACAAATGATTATTTTGAAGTCACAGAGGAGCTTGCTGCACTGAAAAGCATCAAAGGAACAACAACAGGATAGGATATCTATGAAAAGGTTTTCCAAACTGTGAATGATTTGGAGCTGGACTGGGCTAAACTAGCCAGTGTGACAACGGATGGTGCTCCTAGCATGGTGGGGTCGAAGGGTCCTTTCACACGGGGCAGATCAGTGCTGATCCGCCCCGTGGATATCCGTTTGCTCAGCGGGGATCGCCGGAGCAATCTGCGCTGAGCAGCAAGATGACAGGTCTGTCTCTGCACACTGCGCAGGGACGGACCTGTCACAGCGCCGCTCTCCCCTATGGGAGATCGGGTGATGACGGACCGCAGTGTCCGTCATCACCCGATCCAATGAGGGATGGAAAAAATATCTTTTTTCTCAGTCACACTTTCTCGGATCGGAGCGGGTCGGATGTCAGCGGACATGTCATCGCTGACATCCGACGCTCCATAGAGCTCTATGGAGCATCCGTTCAGGTCCACCTGAAAAACTGACAGGCGGACCTGAACGGATTGGTAGTGTGAAAGGGGCCTAATGCCGCATACACACGGACGGAGAATCCGTCGGAATGCGTCTTATCGGACCGTGTCGTCAGATAATCCGACTGTGTGTGGTATGCATCGGACTGATTCCGTCCAAATCTCCGTCGGACCCAATTTTCCTACATGTTGGAAATATTTCCCGACCAACTGGGCCGGTCGGACGTAATCCGATCATGTGTAGAGAATTTTGATCGGACCAAGTGCCACGCATGCTCAGATCAAATTCCTACATTAAAGCTACTAGCCTGAATCTAGTCCCATCGTAACGAAATTACGTCATCACGTTCTGAAAGATCGGATTTTTCGACAACTTAGCCCGACCGTGTGTATGCAACAGTTTCGGACACAATCCGTCAGACTAAATCTGACGGACAAAATCCGACGGATTTGGTTGTGGAAATCTCCGACCGTGTGCACAGGGGCTAAGAAAGGCGTGGTTGCATGCATTAACCAACCATCTCTCCCCTCAGATCTTAATCTCAGGAACCATGTACTCAAAATGTCAACCATCTTTGGCAACATATATGTCTGTGAACAGACTTTTTCCCAAATGAAACATCTGAAATCTTCAACCAGATGCAGACCCCCCCCCCCCCCCCCCCAACAGTCTGAGGGAGAGTGAACTGGCCCTGTTTAAAAAGTTTGGGGATCCCTGTTTTAAAGAGGCGTGAATATCTGTTGGCAGGGAAAACTTTACTATAGTCAATCCTAGTATCAAACTGAACTTACATCAGAGAAAAAGTCTGCTCTTAGGTTTGACTTTTACTTTAAAAAGTTTATTATGTAATATAGGTTACATTTTAAAGACAATCTATATTACTTTTGCATACTTTTTATGTTCAGGAGAAAGTGTTTTATATATATTTTTTTCATATATATTTTCAGGTAAATACAAAATATTACTTGCAAATCTTCAAAACCAATTTAGAAAATGACCTAATACCATACAGTTCGCCTTTTACCTCAACCTAATCAATAAACCTCAACATCCACCATAATACTATCACACTATCAGAATAACTACAGTGGCAATAATACTTTCAAGTGAAGGATTTCATGTGCCTGTACAAATATATGAAAATGTTAAAGTCATACAATATGCCTAGCCCCCAGTGCTAAAATTACTGTGCTTAAAGGTCAGCAAACATAAGGGGAGGCCAGGGAGAGGGATCTGTGTTTGCTCTACATTATTAGGCCCCTTTCACACCAGTGTACTAATCGGGTCCACCTGCCCATTTTTCAGGTGGAACCGATCGGACTACCCATTGTTCTGTATGGAGAGGCAGATGTCAGCAGACATGTGGGCTATCTGCACTGAGGCATAGAGTTCTATTGTATCCTGCCGGTTTGGTATACTTTCAGAAAGGGAACAACCCCTGCAAGATATAATAGGAGTCTATGGCTCAGTGCATCTAACCTGCAGCATGTGCACTGGGTTGCACCTGCAGTGTGAGAAAATCGCAGTGCATCAGTGTGAAAGCAGCCTTAGTCCCCTTTCACTCAATTGATCCGATCAGGTCTGCCTGTCTGTTTTTAAGGCAGACCCGATTGGACCCTCCCTTTACTCCTATGGAGCGGCGGATGTAAATGGACTTGTGCCTGTTTACACCCGCCTCCCTCCAATTCAATCCACTAAAAAAAAAAAAAAAATGGAGGGGGATTCATTCCGCCCTGCCTCTGAAAATTGGAGGAACGATAGAAAAGAATGAGCTTTGTCCATGCCCACTCTGCTCAGCAAGGGATCAGTGGAAAGATTCCCTGCTTAGCAAGCAGATTCTGCCCTGTGTAAAATGGGCCTTATAGGGGCTCAGGACAGTAAGGGTTAATTTACATTTGGGGTTGGTAAAACCCCACTGTTGAGACATGTTTTTACCACACAACCCCAACCACTGGTGTAGCATCAGGGACTGCACGGCCTCCCTTTCATATTCTGTTTTACACTTGAAAAGGAGATGTAGCGGGGGCGGCATATACGGGAAGTGATCCTCTCCATGTTCCTCCTCCAATCACTGAAATCCAGCTTCTCCTCCTCTTCCTCCTGCTGGCATTCAGCGGCTGCAGGAGAAAATAATCAAAACAAAAATTTAATTCTGAACCATTTCATATCATGGCCTGCAACTGGTTACCAAATTAGTCTTCAAATGGTCGAGCACCCTGATCCATGACTTGCTTTAGACAGCTAAAACTGAATTGCAGGGGACAGCAATAAAAACCAGACACTAGTTATAAACCCTCACCACTCTGTCCAAATCTAAAAAAAAAAAAAAAAAAAAGCTTTGCCTTTAATTATATTTTTAGGTTCAGCTATGCTTTGAAGTTTTTCTAGAGTTATGGTACATGAATTGGACTCAAGCGGTCAAACCTTAAGTCCTAGTTCACACTGATGCAATGTGGGAGACGCACAAGATTTGCTGTGTTTCCCTGCATCACACTGCATAGCTGCTTTTTCTCCTGCAAAAAAACCCCAAAAACTATTGAGGTAAAATTACAGGCATCCCACGCAACAGGAATCTCATTTTATGAGGAACCCAACACCCCGCTGGTCTGAACATAGATATCAGATAACTCAAGCCAAGTGTGGGACGGTTCCGTCACAGTCCCTTAAACAGTTCATTTCAGAAAGGGCAGCACCAATGCTTTATCAGTATGTCCTTAGCAGAAGCCAGTAAGAGTCTTTAACAAAGCAATGTACACAGTTGACCTGGAGGGTTGTTTTATTCTCCAAGCATTACTCCAGATTAATGACAGCCAAGCATATACAATAAGAGCCAGCAGTCATTTTTTTTTAGTTAAGAACACATACTTTAGGAAATACTAACTTCAGCTTAATGCCAACATAGATACATGGCAAGAATATTTACAAATATATGAAAAAACAAAATTCACCCTGAGCATCCAATATAACTCTTGGCGGATAATTACTCCTCCTGCAAGCTTATAAACAATAAGTTATATTTGTGAATAGTACATGGTGTCTTATTGGCTAAACCTGTATTTTATGATAAGCAGCAATTACATAAATTTACAATTATAAAGTGTCATACCAAAAACAGACTCTTTTTTTGCAACTCATATGTGCTTTATATAATGCAACTTAATCATCATGACTATACCTGTGGAAAAAAAAACTGTAAAGATAAAAACATGGAGATGGCTGACTTCTGGAAAATGCTAGCTGCCTGGTAATCTTTGGTTTATACCTTGAGTCATTAAATCAGAACAAGCATGCAAACAGTAATATCAGAATTTATAATTTGCATGCCTGTTCCAAGTTAGTGACCCAGGCAACCAGGCAACTTTCATTTTCAAAAGGAAAAGTAATGACGACGCCCATATTTCTCTTAGCGTGTTTTTTTTTCTTTTACATCACTCAAACTAATACCTATTTTTTTGGAAAGTTGACAAGAAGGACTTGTTGGCTGACATGCATGGCTCTGCACAGAGGGTTAGTGCCAGGTGTAGTCCTGCACACTTCGGTCAACAAAACTTTTCTAACAGAGGTAGAATACAAACTGTAGTGTAATGTAAAAGACGTTAATGACTCTACTGATTAGCCAAGCAAACAGGTGCCATAAAAACGGTCTCTCACTAGCGAGATATACACGATCAGCCATAACTTTATGACCATTTGCAGGTAAAGTGAATAATATTATCTTGTTACAATTAAATCTGAAAGTGGGTGGGACATATTAGGCAGCATGTGAACATGTTGTCCCTGAAATTGATGTGTTGAAAAGCAGAAACAATGGGCAAGCACAACGATTTGAGTGACTTTGACAATGGCTAGACCACTGTGTCAGAGCAACTGCAAAACTGCAGCTCTTGTGGGATGTTCAAAGTCTGCAGGGGTCAGAACCTACCAAGAGGGATCCAAGGAAAGAAACTAGCAAAGTTAGTTAGTTGGTTAATACTGGTTCTGACAGAAAGGGGTCAGAACACACAGTGCATGGCAATTTGTTGCATATGGGGCTGCATAGCCACAAACCAGTCAGGGTGCCCATGCTTGCCCAAGCCTACAGGTAAAAGCTTCTACAACGGGCACCAGAACTGGACTACAGAGCAATAGAAGATGGCCTTGTCTGATGAACGTCTTCTTTTAAATCATGTGGATGGCCAGGTGCATGTGCATCATTTGCCTGGGTAAGGGATGGCACCAGAAAGAAGGCAAGTCGGCAGAAAAATAAATGACCTGCCGTTGATGTCTTGGTGCCAGATACCACCGCATATAGTGCCTTGATAAAGTATTCATACCCCTTGAAATGTTCCACATTTCATCATGTTACAACCAAAAATGTAAATGTATTTTATTGGAATTTTATGTGACAGACCAACACAAAGTGGCACATATTTGTGAAGTGGATAACCATGATAAATGGTTTTCAATTTTTTTTTACAAATTAATATTTGAAAAGTGCGGCGTGCATTTGTATTCAGCCTCCTTCACTCTGATACCCCTAACCAATTGCCTTCAGAAGTCACCTAATTAGTAACTAGAGTCCACCAGTGTATAATTTAATCACATTATAAATACAGCTGTTCTGTGAAGCCCTCAGATGTTTATTAGAGAACCTTAGTGATCAACCAGCATCATGAAGGTCAAGAAACACACCAGACAGGTCAAGGATAAAGTTATGCAGAAGTTAAAAGCAGGGTTAGGTTATAAACAAAATATCCCAAGCTTTGAACATCTCATGGAGCACTGTTCAATCCATCATCCAAAATTGGAAAGAGTATGGCACAACTGCAAACCTATCAAGACATGGCCATCCACCTAAACTGACAGGCCGGGCAAGTAAAGTATTAATCAGAGAAGCAGCAAGAGGCCCATGGTAACTCTGGAGGAGCTGCAGAGATCCACAGATCAGGTGGGAGAATCTGTCCACAGTCATGCTCTCCACAAATCTGACCTTTATGGAAGAGTGGCAAGAAGAAAGACATTGTTGAAAGAAAGCCATAAGAAGTCCTGTTTGCAGTTTGCGAGAAGCCATGTGGAAGAAGGTCAGATGAGACCAAAATTTAACTTTTTGCCCTAAAAGCAAAACACTATGTGTGGCGGAAAACTAACACTGCACATCACCCTGAACATAGTGGACCCTGGACTTATTCTGTAATGTTGAAGATAGTTTACTACTCATCCCAATGGGTTCCTCAGTCCTTTCGTACGAAGAAAGATACTTGAATGGCAAAATGTCCAACATTATAAAACAAGTCCAGATGAATGTGACTACTACTAGTTTACAGACTAATCTGAGACTCTCTCGACAGTTGTGCTGAAGAATGTCTTACATTTGAACAGCCTGGCAATGCAGGAAAAGGGTGAAGTAGATTGTGTGCACTACAAAAGGCTCTACAAAGAAAGAACCACACAGCAGGGACTGTGGAGGCAAGTGTAATTTTACCTGTCAGTTTAGAAAACTCCACCAAATACATGCTTTTTTATGTGCATATAAATCCTTGAAATAGATTTGGTGGCATTCTTTAAAGTGCGAGGTTACGTATATTTAATAGACTCTGGCAGGTTAAAACACTTGCTGGTTATACAAACTGGGGACCCTCCAATACCCCCGGATCAGCTTGGTCAAAGGTCAATGTGCAGCAATGTTCAATGGAAGGCCAAACTAGGTGAAGAAATGAAGCAAGAACCCAGTTTGTGGAGGGCAATTTCCCAATCTGCCAAGCACACAAGCTTTTCAGCCTCCAAACAAATGTGAATATTTAGCAGGTTTATATTTTATCCTCCTCTACTCAGCATCAAATGTGTAAGGCTTGCAAGGTTGTAACTGCTCTGCAAAGTCTCACTCAAGTTAAAAAATAAATCACAACCCCATCTATATATAGCAGCATATCAGTTCATATAAAAACACATAACACCAATGAACTGCATAATACTCAATATCCACAAAAAACCTAGCCAGAAGAATTTCGCATACTTCACGTATTGATATCTTAGCTGCTGCCAGATAATGCAATTAGAGACTAAAAACATATGGAAGTACATTTCTCCAATTGAGGATGTGTGATCTGTGGTACACATATCCAAACGTTTCTTTCTCTTCTCCATGCTGAAGGTGTGATGACCTCTAATATCTGTGCTTGGCAATGGAAAGTCTTTAAGATCCAAGATGCAGGAGGAGCCAGTTAATGTTCTGCTGCAAGACTTGAAAGGGCACTGGCTTTTTGGACAATTAGCTGTGAATTAAGACCACCATTGAAATTTGTACGTTTGATGTCAACTCAATGAAACATGCAAGGTGACTTGACACTTAGTGATTTGGGTTTAGCAAACATCTCATTTTATAATGTTCAAATACATATTTGTCACTTTATAATTATTAATTTTTATATAAACCCGTTGCCTGTAACTTTATATAGACTCTTCTATTCACAATCCATAAATAGATGGAAGTTGGGCCATCTGTACTATCCTAAACAGGGGTAACACGCCATCTTGCCTTTTTTTTTTAAAGATTCCATCCTCTTTTTTATCTATTAAACACCACAAAAAATAAAACAATGTTGTGCAGATCTACTTAGAGGGCTGCTGGCAACATCTTTCATAAATAGAAATATTTACTGACAGAAATACAGAGGGGGCATTACTGACCACCTCCCGAAAAGGCTAGTTGGTAATCTCCAGATTCAATACTGACCCACTGCAGGCGTGCAGATTTTGGAAGTCAGAGTGAAGCCAGAACTCCACTCTACATACTTGTTCCAAGTTAGTACCTTAAAACGGTGGTCATCAACCCTGTCCTCAGGGCCCGCTAACAGGCCAAGTTTTATGTATTACCTTGGGGAGATGCACACTAAAATACTGCAATCACTGAGCAGCAAATGATATCACCTGTGATGTATTTCAGTTAGCTTGCAAACCTGGCCTGTTAGTGGGCCCTGAGGACATGGTTGATGGCCACTGCCTTAGAAAGTACTGAAGTTACTGGGTACCAATGACAATCAGAGATCCAGTCTTTTCTGACTACAGGTTTTATTATGGACTCATCTATACCCATGTGTTTTTAATGCACTTTAATACGAATACAGGTTAGCCTCTGGTTTAAAAGGTTCTTGTTGATGCACAAATTAAAAGATTAAGTTCAAGTTTGGAACACCCACATTTCAGGTGTCCAAAGCAAAAATGTAGCCGGCAACTCAATAACTCCTTAGTATAATCTTTTATTTGGCTACATCATATACACAGGATCAATGCGGACACGTTTCCGCTATTACAGCCTTACTCATAGCATCAGCATAAGGCTGTAATAGCTGAAAAATGTCAGCACTGGTCCTGTGGTTATTATGTAACCAAACAAAAGATTATACTAAGGGGTTATCGAGTTTCCAGTTAAATTTCTGCTTTGTATGTACGAACAGGGGAGTGGCAATCGCCCAGCCTGAGCACCAACTCTCAGCAAGAATATTTTTAATTGTGAGGTTGAACTTGGGTATCTTCCATTTGTATATTTCAGGTTTAAGATGTTCCAGGACCTCCCCCCTGTGACAGCGGGTGGGAATTCCTTTCCCCCACAGCCGTTATCCCATTTTAACTACTTGCCGACCAGCCACCGCAGTTTAACTGCGGCAGAATGGCACGGCTGGGCAAAACGACATTATGTTGCGTCGCTTCGCCTTTCGGCTACTAGGGGCGCACGCAATCGCAGAGTGTGCCCGACCCCAATGCGAGTGCCCGAAGGACACGACCGCTGGGCTCCCGCAACAGAGTGAGAACTGGGACGCACAGATCCCAGTTCTTTCAGGGGAGACAAGACAGATTGTTTGTTCATACTGTGTATGAACACCAATCTCTCTCTCCTCCTAGACCAGTGATGGCGAACCTTGGCACCCCAGATGTTTTGGAACTACATTTCCCATGATGCTCAAATACACTGCAGAGTGCATGTCCTAGACAGTCTCATTCCTCCACAGTTAGAAACACATATATTGAACCCCTTGATCGCCCCTAGTGTTAACCCCTTCCCTGCCAGTGACATTTACACAGTAATCAGTGCATTTTTATAGCACTGATCGCTGTATAATTGTCAGTGGTTTCAAAAATGTGTCAAAAGTGTCCTATGTGTCCGCCATAATGTCGCAGTCCCAATAAAAATCGCAGACCGCACCAATACTAGTAAAAAAAATAATAATGATAAAAATGCCATAAATCTATTCCCTATTTTGTAGACGCTATAACGTTTGCACAAACCAATCAATATACGCTTATTGTGATTTTTTACCAAAACTATGTAGAAGAATACATATCGGCCTAAACTGAATAAAAAAAAATGTGGGATATTTATTATAGCAATAAGTAAAAGATATTGTGCTTTTTTCAAAATTGTCGCTCTTTTTTGTTTATAGCGCAAAAAATAAAAACTTGCGAGGCGATCAAATACCACCAAAAGAAAGCTCTATTTGTGGGAAAAAAAGGACGTCAATTTTGTTTGGGTACATCGTCGCCTGACCATCCAATTGTTAAAGCGACGCAGTGCTGAATCGCAAAACATGGCCTAGTCAGACAGCTTGTAGTTCTCTATATACTACAAGGGCACTGATGATCCAGCTTTCTAAGAGAAAAGCCATGTAGGTAATATGGCACAAGAGGTGTAAATGGGAGAGAGAGGACTCTAGATTATGTGGAGCAGAAAGTCAATGAAGAATACATTCTCTGGCCAAGGTTCTTAGACTGTATAGTGCGTTTTTGTTAGATCCAGCAGTGTTTTCACAGCACTGCTGTGCACAGACTGTGTTGTGAATATTTACAATATGTTAAAATAACAATTGGGAACTCACATGAAGATAAAAATAGAATGCTTATTGTGAAAGTCAGGAGGGAGTTTCATCCAGGCACAGCATCAAAGGCTTTGTGAGTGGAAAACTGGTGGCAGCGAGGGAGACACCTGTGGTGACTGAGAAGACAGCAAGAGGACACCAAAGTGCAGTAAGGTAATAGCAACTCACTCAGGTACTTAGGAGAATAATATGTAAAGGTCCTAAATTGTTCTGCTGTTGCAATAATTATGGATCCAGGAGCTTTAACCACCACTGCTCAGTTGTTGATTGGTATCCAGGGACACCCAGCAGCAGAGAGGAAACAACATGCAGATCTGGTTTGATAAAGAGGCAGAGATGTCTTGAACTGCATAGCCACACCCACTAGAGTCCTGCGATGTCACTTCTGGTTTTGTCTGCACTTCCTAGACCTCCGCATACTGCTCCCTCTTTGATGGCTGCTGGGTCTCCCTAGATACCAAACAAACAACTGACCAGTGGTGGTTACAAATCCTGAATCCAGAATTACTGCAGCAGCAGACCGATTTAGGACATTTACAAAAGATTCTCATAAGTACCTGAGCAAGTTGTTATTATCTTGTGCAATTTTACTTTACCTTTTTAATGCACTTAGTTTGGCGCCCTCTTGGTGTCTTCACAGTAATTGCAGGTTTCTCCCTCACTATCACCAGTGTTCCACTCAGACAGCCCATTGATGCTCTGCCTGAATGAGACTCCCTCTTGACTTTTACATCATTTTGTTTTAGTAACTTGCCCACTAAACTCAGTTTGCACACCTTGCCGAGTCCATTAACAGAAACTCCCTACAGAGGTACAGGCAAAAAGCTAAAGTAAAAGTGTCACACATTGCATCCACGATTCACCATACAATGCATTGTAGGCTCCTGGGGGGAAAAAAAATAAATGCACTTTTTTTTACTGTTATGTTTTTCCCTAAAGGCGAACTTAGACATTAAACGGTTTATTATTGACAACAGATCACAGGGAGAAAAAAAAACAGATATGTTGAATAAAGGCCAGAGGTTTTACATTAATATTCAGTTAAAGCCAAACACCATGTTTACTTTCCCTTTAAATAGTTCATTATGGCCAAGCTAGCTAGCTCTTTACTAATTTCTGTGTTAGCTGTGTAAACTGTATGTAGCATCAGCTACATACAGTATACAATGCTTTGGCAGCGATACAGGGTCAGAGTACTGCCCAGCCATTCACATGAATCCTTGTATTTTTATCAATAAACGCAAAGCTTCCTTCTGGTTGGCTATGGTGGAAATGTAAGAAGGTGATGTCACGTTTTCCACCTCGGGTAATCAGAGGAAGCCTTCAACTCCTTGATAAAATACAAGGCTTCTTTCAAATAGCTAAGAAGCACTCACCCCAACTCGATTTTGTTCTGGTAGCAGGCAAGAAGTCCCCGTACCGCTGTCGAAACACATCTCTCATCGAAAACAGTTTGATTGAGGCAGCCCTAATGAAAGTAAATCCGGACTTAGGCTTTAAAGATCTCATCTCATACTCATTACTCGTACCTTTGCCCACTGACAAAGAAATGATTAGTCTATAATTTAATGGTAGGTTTATTTTACCAGTGAGAGACAGAATGATAAAAAACAAACAAAAAAAACCCAGAAAAACGCATTTCAATAAAGTTATAAATTGATTTGCATTTTTATGAGTGAAATAAGTATATGACCCCTAAGTAAAACATGGCTTAGTACTTGGTGGCAAAACCCATGTTGGCAATCATAGAAGTCAGACATTTCTTGTAGTTGGCCACCATATTTGCACACATCTCAGGAGGGATTTTGTCCCATTCCTCTTTGCAGATCCTCTCCAAGTCATTATGGTTTTGAGGCTGGCATTTGGTAACTCGAACCTTCAGCTCCCTCCACCTATTTCCTATGGGATTACGGTCTAGAAACTGGCTAGGTCACTTCAGGACCTTAATGTGCTTCTTCTTGAGCCACTCCTTTGTTGCCATGGCCGTGTGTTTTGGGTCATTGTCATGCTGGAATACCCATCCACAACCCATTTTCAATGCCCTGAGGGAAGGAGGCTCTCACCCAAGATGTGACGGTACATGGCCCGTCCATCATCCCTTTGATGCAGTGAAGTTGTCCTGTCTCCTTAGCAGAAAAACACCTTCAAAGCATAACGTTTCCACCTCCATGTTTGATGGTGGGGATGGTGTTCTTGGGGTCAGGGGCAGCATTCCTCCTCCAAACACAGCGAGTTGAGTTGATGTCAAAGAGCTTGATTTTGATCTCATCTGACTGCAACACTTTCACCCAGTTCTCCTCTGAATCATTCAGATTAGGGCTGAAACAACTAATCGATTAATCGACAACTAATCGATTATGAAATTAATCGATTACTATTTTCATAATCGATTAATCGGCCAGTAACATAATGGGTAAAAAAAAAACTAAAATGAGCCCTTTATAATACAAAGAGCAAATAATCGCTACTTTAAATATTACTTTCACTGTTCTACAGTAAATAAAATGATCCCCTTACAGTAGTGATTATCTGCTTTTTCTACTATAAAGGGCTAATTTTAGTTTTTTTAACCCCATTATGTTACTAAAAGTCTTAGATCTGGTTCACATCTATGTGTGTTTTTTTGGTGCTTTTTGCATAAATGCACTACAGTTCATTTACATGGTTTCCTATGGGACACGTTCATATCTGAAAGGGTCAGGGACTTTTAACGCAAAATGGTTCTTTATTGGTTCAATATACTTCAATGGAAAAGCTGCAGAAAAGCGTGTAATGCATTTTGCAGCAATTTGTGTTTTTTAATCTGCCCAAAAAATGCAAAAATGCAAATTGCAGTAAAATCACGTGCGCAAAAATCAAAACGCACAGCAAAGGGCACTGCAGAAACAGATCAAAAGCAAACTGCATATGTGTGTACCGAGCCTTATGCTGGCCACGCAGATCAATTTTCAGATGAGAATATTCAGACTAAAAATCTTTGTACATTCGCTGAATGAAAGAATTTTGGTTGAAATTTTCACTTGTTTTTAAAATGAATGTAATATCTGAACGAAAACCACATACACTGTCTGAAAATTCCTTTGACTAAGAAGTTTTCTATTATTTCTAAATTTTCCCATCACTGTGGTTGAAAATGAACGTCAATTTGACCCACTTTTTTTTATTAAGGTTATTAACCGATTAATCGATGAATCAAAACAATAATCGGCCAACTAATCGATTATGAAAATAATCGTTAGTTGCAGCCCTAATTCAGATGCTCATTAGCAAACTTCAGACGGGCCTGTACATGTGCTTTCTGGAGCAGGGGGACCTAGCGGGTACTGCATCATTTCAGTCCTTCATGGTGTAGTGTGTTATCAACTGTTTTCTGGTGACTATGGTCCAAGTTGCCTTGAGATCATTGACAAGATTCTCCCATGTAGTTCTGGGCTCATTCCTTACCATACTCATGATCATTGAAACTCCACAAGGTAAGATATTGCATGGAGACCCACAACGAGGGAGAGTGACAGTTATTTTGTGTTTTTTTCATTTGCAAATAATCACACCAACTGTTGTCACCCTCTCACCAAGCTGCTTGGCAATGGTCTTGTAGCCCATTCCAGCCTTGTGTAGGTCTACAATCTTGTCCCTGACATCCTTGGACAGCGCTTTGGTCTTGGCCGTGGTGGAGACATTGGAATCTGATTGATTGCTTCTGTGGACAGGTGTCTTTTATACAGGTAAAAAAATTGATTAGGAGCACTCCCTTTAAGAGAGTGCTCCTAATCTCAGCTTTTTACCTGTATAGAAGACACCTGGGAGCCAGAAAACTTGCTGATTGATAGGGGTCAAATACTGATGTCACTCATTAAAATGGAAATCAATTTATAAAACTTTTTTGAAATTGCTTTTTCTGGATACTTTTGTTGTTATTCTATCTCTCACTGTCTGTTAAACTAAACCTACCATTAAAATTATGGACTGATCATTTCTTTGTCAGTAAATGTACAAAATCAACAGGGGATCAAATACTTTTTTTCCCTCGCTGTATGCATTATTTTCTATTTAATCAATTCTTTGATAACATCTTAATAATAACTTTTGTATGGTGACATACAGTGCTGCAATTTTCATTTTGCATTTCCTACATATTTATTTTTAAAATATTTGTTCCACATCCATAGAATTTGGGGGTAAACCCCCCAAAAACACATTGCTATTAAGTGAATGTGAGTAAACTGTTTCTGGATGCAGAGTGTCCTGCACCTTCCTCCTTGTACACTAGTCCACTTCTGTGAAATTACAGACAAAAGTGAAGGCAGCCCTGCTTGTCTGTCTGTAGTTAGAACTTATGCAGTTAGTTTAATGAGACGTGGAGTTACCCTACCCCTCTGCCATAATTCAGTGAAATATTTTTAATACAGTGGTTCTAAAGGCTCAAGGTTTTTTACCTGCATGCATTAATGCATGCAGGTAAAAAACTTTCTCTGTGCAGCAATCCCCCTAATACTTACCTGAGTCCCATCACCATTGGCTCCCCCTGCTGTCAATCACAACCATCGAGCCAATGAGGAGAGATGTTAGGCCAAATGAATGAATGAATGAAATGAATTGACACATAGATCAACAGCTCAGGAGTGAGCCTGCTTGGATGCCCCCAGAGCAAGCTGCTTGCTCTGGGGGCACTTAGGAGGAGGGAGGGGTTAGGAGCACCAATGGGAGACCCGAACAGAAGAGACTCAGGTCTGCTCTGTGCAAGACCCCTACATTGGGCAGGTAAGTAGAACATTTTTGTTTTTTTGTTTTTAAATGCCTTTGATATCAGTTTAACATTTATTGGCTACTTGTTGCAACATGCTACTTTCTGGATGTAAAGAATAGCAAAGAATTTATATAAAAATATAGTATATCAAAATGATCAAAAGGTACATAAAGAAATGAGTATACATAATTGAAGAATATCAAGTTTTCCTTTAAACATCAACATATGGCATCTGCACTTTCCTGTGCACAAAGTGGTTAACCCAGTTTTGTTCTCCATCATGTCTAGGCTTTCTGTGAGCAGTATAGGTTTGTCACTGGAAAGCAACCTTTCCATGGCAAAGAAATATCTGGCAAGAGTGGAGCAAGGCAGGCATGAATTCAATAAAATCATAAAGGCCAGAAAATGGGGATGACATGAGCAATGCTGATGCTCAGATCTGATAATCCCCAAGGGGTAAATTTAATCTATCATCTCCTTATATTTTTGAAAAACTCTCATGGGCATCCAGTAGCTAGATCACTGTTGCAAATTTGTAGGTACTTATCTTACATGTTGCAGACACACAAAGACCAGTAAAATGATCTCACTTTGCTTTGCAATGGTAATGGAGTTGGGGGTGGCAAAACAGAGAAGCCCTGGGATGGACAAGATCAAGGGCCTAGAGTCCCAATAAAGGTATTATATAAGAAGGCAGTAGGTGTTTAAACCCATCAGAGTCCACCCGTTTTGGCTGGGGTGACAACATTAAAACTAATCTGTTCACTTTTTTACTCCAGTCCTCATCTATGTATTCACTTCTACTTCATTCTTTATGATGGACTCTGGCTGTCCAGGGTCCACTGTAACAGCTACCACATCAGCCATCTGCTCTCCTTTCCGGTGGATTCTTTGATGTTTAATAAGAGTTGAACAGTCAGTGAAGCTTCTCCCACACTCATTACACGTATAAGGTTTCTCTCCAGTGTGGATTCTTTGGTGTTTGACAAGGGTAGAGCTGTCAGTGAAGCACTTCCCACACACTTTGCAGGAATATGGCTTCTCCCCAGTATGAATTCTTTGGTGTTTGATCAAGGTGGAGTTATCAATGAAGTTCTTGCCACAATAGTTACAAATGTAGGGCCGTTCCCCAGTATGTATACGCTGATGCTTCACCAAGGTGGAGCTGTCCGTGAAACTTTTGCCACATTCAGTACATGGGAATGGCTTTTCCCCAGTGTGGAATCGCTGATGAACCACAAGGTGGGAGTTACAGGAGAAGCATTTCCCACACACAAGGCATGTGTATGGCTTCTCTCCACTATGGGTTCTCTGGTGTTTTACCAGGGTGGACCGAGCGGCAAAGTTCCTTCCACACTGGATGCAGGTGAATGGCTTCTCACCGGTGTGAGTGCGCTGATGTTTGACCAGGGATGAGCTGTCAATGAAGTTCTTGCCACACTGAGTACAGGTGAATGGTTTCTCACCTGTGTGGGTCCTCTGATGCTTCACCATAGCTGACTTCTTGGTGTAGCGATTTCCACATGTTAGGCACACAAAGGGCTTCTCTCCAGTGTGAACCCGTTGGTGTATAACCAAAGTGGAGCTGTCTGTGAAGCTTTTGCCGCACTCCCGGCACTGGAAGGGCCTCTCACCAGTGTGTGTTCTCTGGTGCACAATTAGATGCGAGTTGCAAGAATAGGTTTTACCACACTCCTTGCAGGCATAAGGTTTCTCGCCAGTGTGGCTTCGCCGGTGGACAACCAGAGTGGAGTTTTCCGTGAATCTCTTCCCACATTCACCACACTGGAAAGACTTCTCCCCACTATGGATCCTCTGGTGTTTCACCAGATTGGACCGGTCTGTGAAGCTCTTTCCACACTCCAAGCAGGTAAAGGATTTCTCCCGTGTGTGGATACGGTGGTGTTTCACCAGATTTGACCGGTCAGTGAAGCTTTTTCCGCAGACCGTACAATTAAAAGGCTTTTCTCCGGTGTGAATTCTCTCATGTTTTACAAGGGATGGACGATCAGTGAAACACTTTTCACAGTAAGAACAAGCAAAGGGTCTCTCACCTGCATGGATTCTCTGGTGTATGACCAGGTGTGAGTTATATGAAAAAGCCTTACCACAAACTGTACAAATATGAGGCTTTCCTACCGAGTGCGTCTTCTGGTGCTTTACAAACCGAGCTCTGTCTGTGAAGCTCTTTCCGCATTCAATGCACAAATAGGTAGTCATCTCCATCACTTTACCCGTTACGGGGTCAATAGCATTGTAAATGCTGTAACAGTTGTCCACCAGCTTAGTGTGAGGCCCCTCAGAGTGGTTTTGCGTGTTGCAGATGTCCTTTCCTGCTGGAAACTTGTCTACTTCTGTTGATGAACTGGACATCTCACAAGGCCCCCCCTTTTCATGCATCGCATCTGCACAAAAATAAGATTGCAACAATATATGAAATAGTGCTTTTTAGATTTAGGGCTTATTTACACTCGCATTTACACTGCCTTCAACTCTAACACAGATTAAAAGCACCTACTGCTTCAACATGCTTTTTTTTTTAATGTGTTTTTGATGCTACTGTGGTAAATTTTTTAAGCTTTAGGCCGGGTTCAAACTAGAGAAGGCAGGGCCTCATTTTGGGCTGAATTTGGACCTGAAACGGACCAAAAGACACACAGGACTCCAGTGCAATTCACACCAGAGCTTCTCCAGAGATGTGTGAACCAGCTCCATAGAGAGCCAATCACAATCTCATGACATGCGAATTTGATGCAAATAAACCTAAAACATAAACCCATAAAATCCAATTCACAATAGTGTGAACCCAGCCTAAATGAAGCTTGGCAAATTACCTGTTTGTGAAGATTTTCAATTTGTTTTAAATGGGCTCATTAGTACCCTCGTTCATCAGATCCCCAGCTTATTAGCCCCTGCTCAGTAGTAACCCCAGTTTTGCTGATGCCCTGCTGAGTAGTAACCCCAAGATTTGCTGAATCCCCCACTCAGTAGTAACCCCCAGTTCTGCTGATATTCTGGTTTGCTGATCCCCCCTCTCTCTGGTCCCCGCTTTGAGATTGCGATGACATCATAATCACTCCTCTTGCTTTCCACAGCTTGCCGTATGCCTGTAAGGAGGAAGCAGGGACAGGAAAGGACTCAACTTAGTAGAACTACTTTCCACTCTTTGCAAGTGGGAAGCATGAGGAGCGATTATGATGTCATCACAATCTCAATCAAGCAAGAGATAGGGAACACTTTCAAGTGGGAGGGTTTCAGTCCTAAAGACCTAGTACAACATAAGGGATGGTGAGCTGATGGATATAACCTAAAGGAACAGCGAAGTGTGAAAGGAGATCTGTTCCTAAGCCTAGTACACATCACTCTTTTTTTTTTGATCAACCCAGCAGGTTGAACAAAAAAAACTGACAGCTTCGGTTGGAGCCACTGTACTAATAATACGCTATTGTGTTCTGATAGGGGGTGGCCACCATGCCAGAACATCCCCAAAAGAAGCCACCAGGTTCCTCAAGAAGACCAGATACCACTGATGAAAAGGATCTATAAATAACATTAAGAAGTATAAAGTGCATCTGAAAGAATCTAAAGGGTTTCAAAACAATTGAAATAGTTTAGCTCTATAAAGAAAAGCATTTTTTTTTTCTGGTTTCCAATAGTTGATCCCAATTTTTATATTTGTATATTTTTGACATTTCCATTAGATAACATATTGTAGTATATTTGTACAAAAATGTGGTTACTCTTTTATGAACCAGACATTACCATTTATTGTTCAGTTCGCATATGCATATATTAATTATATATGCATTCATCTATTTGATAAATTGTATCAAATGTTTATTTTTCCCCTTCTTTCCTTTTCCATCTAGTTGCCTGGGCGCATAGGGCACTCACTGGCTTATGCCATTCAATCATCAGGCCAGTGCGTTGCCATTACTTGGTTTTGCTGTTGCGCATAGCCTGGGATTCTTAAAAAGGAAGTAAACCCTGATGGGTTTACCTCCTCTTTGATTCCCTGCCAAGGTAAAGCATAATGGACTACTATTTACCTGATACAGGAGCCAGCGAAGTCACCGCTGTCCCCTGTAGTTCTGAGCGTCCATCTTCTTGGTGGGTCTCGCTGTTCAGGCGCTGTGATTCGCCAGAGCAGCGATGATGTCACTCCCGCACACGCACACGGGAGCCGACACTCGCGGCATATCGCCGCAATCTGCGGCCTGCCCAGTGCGCCTGCGTGCTGCTGTCTACGGCGCATGCATCGTAGACAGCGGTGGCTGTCTTTGGGTAAATATCTCCTAAACCGTATAGGTTTAGGAGATATTTTTTGGACCTACAGGTAAGCCTTAATCTAGGTTTACCTGTAGGTCAAATTGGTTTGTAAGGGTTTACAACCACTTTAAGCCCTTCCTGAGCGAACAAGGTGAGCAGTCCGTTTTTGGCTGCCCGCACTTGATGCACGCGTTTTGGTGTTATATCTCCTTCCTTGTTTGGTTGAGGGCATAGGACTTTCCAAGATGGCGGCTCCGCTTTTATGAAGCTTGGCGTCTGTAAAGCGTGCGTCGTTCATCATGCCTGCGCATGTGCAATGGCACCATTCAATCCACCCACAACTCGGCGGTGACGTCAGACGCCGCTGAGTTGCAGAGGGATTATTTAAATGGCAAAGATACGCCATTACAGTCTGCCTGAGATCTCTGTATAGGGAGTAGGTTCCCCTGGATCTCTGTGATTTATTTATGATTCTGTTCAGGAAGATGCTTTTCTTTATAGATCTAAACTATTTCTCTTTTACAAAAGGTTTATTGAAAAATTCACATCAGTGAGACAATACAGAGATAACATAGATCTGCCAAAAACATATCAAAGACCTGTGAAGAGTTACATATAGACATAACAATGTTGGACTCGTGTCCAGGCCATAATAGACATGTAGAAGCATCTAAGGCTGGCCGCAACACGCAGCCGCACTCCATAGAGCAAAGCTAATGGGGCGTAGGGGCGGACAGAGTTCATTTGTTCGATGGGGTACCAATGTCGGATAACCACATAACAGATAGAAAGTCAAACAAAACTCTTAGGCCGCGTACACACGCGGGGACTGTTCGCCCAACTTTGTCCACTGAACAGTGTTTCGGCGGACAGTCCGCTCGTGTGTGGGCTTTCAGCGGACAGTTTCAGCGAACAGTCCGCTGAACAAGGTTTTTCGGAAATTCCGTAAAACTGTCCGCTGAAACTTTGTTTCAGCGAACAGTCCCCTCGTGTGTAGGCTTGTTCGTCAAACTAAGTTCCGCGCATGCTCAGAAAGGATTTACATGCCGAAAGTTATAATGCAGTGTATAGGACGTTGTATTTTTCGTCCCGTCGTACGTGCCGTTCACGTCATCGCGCACGGTTTCAGCAAACTGTTCGTTCGTCGTGTGTGGCCATGTCCGTCCATGCTAATTTTGAGCGGACTGTTTGCCGAAACTGTTTGACGGACAAAGTTGGGCGAACAGTCCCCGCGTGTGTACGCGGCCTTACACAGCGAGCAGATGAATTTGGGCTGCTGTCAAAAGGGGAATAAAAAAAACCCCATTACTGGTCAGAGATGCCACTGGGCAGCCTGAGTGCGCTGTGAGACAGATGTAAAAAAAAGGAGCAAAGGAGAAAAGAGATAGCGATAGAAGTATAGAAAAGAGAGAAAAGTGGGAGAAAGAGAGAAAAAGAAAAGAAATGGGGTAAGGGGGGGAGAGGAAGAGGGGGGAGGAAGAAGGGGGGGTCCCTGGAGCGGGAGGACATCCAACGTTCAAAGGGAGAGGAGTACCGGATCAAATCTGGATGGGCGGGTATAAGCCACCCAGGGCTGCCAGACCCGAAGAAATTTAGCATGGGTATCTGATGCTATCGCCGTCAGTTTTTCGTTCACCATAATATCATTCATACAGTTCTTAACTGCCTCATAGCTAAGAACCGGAGTCTTCCAGGCCCTTGCTATGGTGATTTTGGTTGCAGTAAATAAATGTGCAGCTAGCTGACGTTCCGGACGCAGGAGCTCTGCAATTGGTTTCCACAGGAGGGCCTCAAAAGGGTCTCTCCTAATATCCGCATGAAAGAGTGTACGAAGTAGAGCATATATTCTGACCCATAATCTAGTCACCCTGGGGCAGGTCCACCAGATGTGAGCCATGGTGCCCTCCTGCGAGCATCTGCGAAAACATAGGGGGGAGCAAGACGGGATAAATGTCGCCAGCCTCGCCGGGGTGTAATACCACCTATAGAACACCTTATACGCATTCTCCAGAAAGAGAACGTTTCTGGAGCAGGTAGGCAGCACCTTGGTCATAGCCTGCCAGTCCTCCGGGTCAAGCTGTTTGCCCAGTTCAGCCTCCCATTGAAGGTGATAGGGCCGGAGCGGCGGTTTCGTAGATGATAAAATAGCTGTATAAATGAGGGAGATCAACCCTGAGGCATGGGGTCGAGATCTACAAAGGCTCTCAAAAGGAGACAGTGTGTAGGGAGCAGACTGGGGCCCAATCAATTGGTGAAGGAAGTGCTTAAGTTGGAGGTAGGTATAAAATTCCCTGAGGGGAATATCATGGGATGACCGAAGGGCTGCAAAAGGGATAATTTTAGTCGGGGTGAGCAAGGAATGGACATCTACAAAACCATGATCCGTCCACCACGCTAACTGACCGGGGTTATCACAGCCTGGCGGGAATAGGGGGCAGTGTAGAAAACGAAGCAGCGGGAGATGGGGAGATTGGAGACCTGTGGAGTATTTCACCGAATCCCAGAGGCGGAGAGAATGGGCCAAGCAGAGGCCTATGTTCGGTGGGCGTTGTACCTTCGGGAGCCAGGGAAGGGACGCTAACAGAATCGGATGGGAGTCCACCATATCAAGAATTGCCCAGAGGGGCATTTGATGGCGTTCATGTAGGCGGGACAGGGGGGTGATTCCTGCTGCCGTGTAATATGCATGCAAATTAGGGACTGAGAAACCGCCGTTAGCCTTACGGGCATAAAGAACCTGCTTTTTGATCAGAGACTTCGAAGAGCCCCAGATAAAGCGCATAATTTTGCGTTGGTGGATTCTAAGTACATGGAGGGGTACGGGAACCGGCAACACTCGAAAATAATATAACAGTTTTGGAAGATAAGTCATACGCACCGCCGCTATCCTGCCAAACCATGAGATTGGGAGAGTTGACCATGAGTCAAGCAAACCCGTCAGCTTCCGAAATAAAGGGGGGTAATTCGCCTGGTAAAGCTCTGAGTACTTGGGTGAAAGTCTAATACCCAAGTACAGTAAAGTGGTTGTCCACTGAAAAGGAAATGCGGCTTGCAAAGACTCCATTTCCGCATGTTGTAGGTTGATAGACATTGCCCTAGATTTCGCTGGGTTAACTGCCAGGGCCGATAGCGCAGCGAAGGTATCCAAAAGAGAGAACAAATTGGGAAGGGAAAGCCTGGGGTTCGTAAGTGTCAGCAGAATGTCATCTGCGAACAGTGACAATTTATGCATAGTACCCGCAACTTCCACTCCCGAAATGTCCACACGTGACCGAATCGCTTCTGCCAGGGGTTCCAATGCTAGAATAAATAGTAGTGGGGAAAGTGGGCACCCCTGGCGGGTTCCCCTACGTATGGGGAAGACCGGCGAGTCGTAACCATAGTAGCGCACCTTGGCCTGTGGAGAGTCATAGATAGCCGAAATCCAGCCCATAAAGGAAGTGCCAAAGCCATAGCTAGTAAGTACCCGCATCAAGTATGACTAGGACAGGGTATCAAAGGCTTTGGTCACGTCTAAGGAAAGAAACATTGTCTCCAGAGACCTAGTATGCGCCAGATGTTGGACTTGCACGAGCCGTCTAATGGCGTCACCAGCCTGCCTCCGGGGGACAAAACCTACTTGATCCTTTTTGATCAGTCGGGGGAGGAAGGAATTCAGGCGAGTAGCCAGGATTTTTGTCAAGATTTTCATGTCAATATTAATCAGGGAAATTGGTCGGAAGTTGGCCCAAGAAGAGAGGTCCCTATCCGGCTTGGGGATCATCACCACATTTGCCGTCAACATTAACGGTGAGAAGGAGTGACCACCCTTCACCGCATTGTACACAGCCGCCAGGTGGGGGGCCAGCACCGCAGCCAGCTTGCCGTAATACAAAGCGGTGAAACCATCAGGGCCTGGGCGCTTCCCCACCTTCAATTCTTTAATGCACTGCAGGACCTCCGAGACCTGTATGTCCCGGTCCAAAAGCGACATCTGGACATCAGATAAAGAAGGCAAGGATAACTCCTTTAGGAAAGCACCCAGGTCCAGAGTGGAGGTGTGAGTTGGGGCGGAATAAAGTTTGGCCAGGCGGTAGCGAAATTCCTCCAATACTAGTCGGGAGTTACCCGTCAGAGTATTATGGCGGGTGTGCAGAGTGATGGGCTGAAATTTCGGAGTGAAGGTCCGCAACCTCCTGGCCAACATAGCATTGGGTTTGTTTGCCCTGGCGTACCACCTCTGACGAGCCCAACGGAGGGTGCGTTCTGCATCATCCGTGAGGCATAGGTCCAGGTCCAAATGAGCTTTATCCAATAGCCTGCGGTTTGCTGTAGAGGGGAAGTGTTTAAAAGTTGCGGAGAGAGCCTCCAACCTTTCCTCAAGCTTACGGCGGGTCTGGACCCTCTCCCTCTCCCTCTGGGATGCTATAAGAATGACCTGTCCCCGAAGGTCGGCTTTATAGGCCTCCCAGATCACCACCGGGGAGGATACTGAGCCCACATTCGTTTTAAAGTAATCCTCAGAGGCCTCGTGGAGGCTCTTAAGTATTGGTTCCAGAGAAAGAAGAGAGTCATTCATGACCCAAGGGGCGCCCTGCGGCTTGTCACAGAGGGAGTGGCATATAGTTAACACTGGGTCATGGTCAGACCAGGGGACCGTCAAGATGGAAATAGAGGCTACCTGAGGAAGATGTTTACGTAGCAAAAACATGTGATCGATCCTGGAATGGGAATGATGAGGGTGGGAATAGTGAGTGTAATCCCTGCCAATAGGGTGGTGTTCCCGCCAGACATCGATGAGATCATGGTTTTATAGGGCCTGCAAGAATTTTTTAGCTGATGGGGAAGGGGATTTAATGGGCCGGCGGGTAATTATCCATAGAGGGATTAAGTGTCACATTGGAGTCGCCTGCCAAGAAGAGAACACCTCTCTGGTGGACCTTCAGCAGGGAACAGTCATGGGTCAGAAAGGGGCCCGGATTATTATTTGGGGCATAGTAACTCATAATAGTAATCTCATTATCCTGGATGGTGCCCTGCAGCAGGAGATACCTGCCGTCGGGGTCAGCTAGCCGTTTACTGCAAATAAACGGGAGCGATTTATGAATGGCGATAAGGACCCCCTTCTGCTTGGTGGGGCCGTTTGCTAGGTATACTTGGGGATAATGCGCAGAAAAATATTTGGGGGAGGAAGAGGAAGAGAAATGAATTTCCTGTAGGCATGCAATGCTGATTTTAAGATGCTGGAGGTATTTAAATATTTTAATCAGTTTCTGGGGGAGTTCATAATCTGAACATTCAGGGAAAGCCAATGAAGCGCCATCATGGCGGTTGCATACAACAGCACATCTTCTGTTCCCACATCCCAGGGAGCGAAGGGTAGAGGGGAGGGACCGGAGGGAAAGGGGAAGAAGGGGAAAAAAGATCTAAACTATTTCAATTGTTTTGATACCCTTTAGATTATTTCAGATGCACTTTACTTTTTAATGTTATTTATAGATCCTTTTCATCAGTAGTGTCTGGTCTTCTTGAGGAACCTGGTGGCTTCTTTTGGGGATAACTAGTGCCAAGATGACAATAGGGGTCATTTAGGAAAGGCAAATCCACTTTGCACTGCAAGTGCACTTTCAAGTGCAGTTACTCTAAATCTAAGGGGTAGATCTGAAATGAGGGGAAGCTCTGCTGATTTTATCATCCAATCATGTGCAAGCTAAAATGCTCTTTTTTTATTTTCCTTGCATTAGAGCTGCCACGACACGTCAACGTAATTGACTACGTTGACTAAGAAAATACGTCGACATGCGTGCAGGTCGTCGATGCGTCACAGTGGGGGCAGTGCTTAGTATTTACCACTGCCCTCTGGGCCGCCGTCCCCCTCTCTTCTCCCCCTCCGTGTCGCCGTCCCTAGGGGTGCAACGGATCGTCACCGATCCGTGATCTGAGCGCACATGCCACGATCCGCGGAGCGCTCCGCGGTCTCGGCCTTAGGAGAGGCTGCGGCTTCGGCCTGGGTCCGAAGCGGCAGCCATCTTTCTACACCCAGGCGTTTACAATGTGTTTGCTCCGATGGAGCGATCACTTGTAAACAAACCGGCGTCATGACATGATGTACTGATCTGTGCAGTGGAGGGGAGAGGTCGGATGGAAGCAGCCATCCCTCCATACCCGGCCCGATACTCTGCCAGCCCGATACTCTGCCAGCCAATGCAATACTCTGCCCGGCAATACTCTGCCAGCCAATGCAATACTCTGCCCGCCAATGCTCTGCCAGCCAATGCAATACTCTGCCCGCCAATACTCTGCCAGCCAATGCAATACTCTGCCCACCAATACAATACTCTGCCCGCCAATACTCTGCCAGCCAATGCAATACTCTGCCCGCCAATATTCTGCCCGCCAATGCAATACTCGGCCATACAATACTCTGCCAGCCAATGCAATACTCTGCCATACAATACTCTGCCAGCCAATGCAATACTCTGCCAGCCAATACTCTGCCAGCCAATGCAGTACAATACACTGCCCGCCAAAACTCTACAATACACTGCCCGCCTCTATAATACAATTCAATACTCTACAATACAATACTCTACAATACAATACTCTCAGACCCCTTTCACACCAGGGCGTTTTGCAGGCGCTATAGCGTTAGAAATAGTGCCTGCAATCCGCCCTAAAGAAGCTGCACCATTGTGTGCAGTTTGAAAGCCCTGAGGGCTTTCACACTACAGAGGTGTGCTGGCAGGACGTCAGAAAAAAGTCCTGTCAGCAGCTTCTTTGGAGCGGTGAAGGAGCGGTGTGTTTACCGCTCCTCCACCGCTGCTCCCCATTGAAATCAATGGTGCAGCGCTGTAATGCCGCCGGCAAAACGCCGCTATTGCGGCATATTGCCGGCGGTTTTAACCCTTTCGCGGCCGCTAGCGGGGGTAAAAGCGCCCCGCTAGCGGCCGAAATGCGCCGCAAATCCGGCGGTAAAACGCCGCTAAAAATAGCGGCGTTTTACCGCCGAGGCTATCAGCGGTGTGGTGTGAAAGGGGTCTCAAGGTTATCCAAAGGATTAATTAGCCAATCTAAAAAAAAAAACACTAGATTCATTAAAAAATAAAAATAAAAAAAATAATCGGATAGTCGTTGACTAATCGAAAAAATAATCGATAGATTAGTCGACAGACAAATTAATCGTTAGTTGCAGCTCTACCTTGCATGTCCCCCTTGGATCTACGGCGACTTTACTTTCAGTGCAAAGTGGATTTTCTTTTAGTAAATAACCCCCAATATGTAGCGATTTTCTGTCAGCAAGACCAGTTTAAATTATTGATTCAACCTTATCAAAACACAAGGTAATTTCCTCCTTTTGTTGAGCACTGGGTAATATATCCAATGCCCACTGCACATTTGTGTGTGTCCCACTGAGTCTATTTACTTTATATGTTTTGTATATTTCTTTTTAGAAATATCATTTTGTAAGTTCCTCTCAGCAAGCAGTCCTGGCTTACATGCTGGATGGATGGGACGACAGATGCTTTAATTGATTTTATTGTTGTGTTCACATCCTTTTGGAACTGAAGTATATACATTTTTTTTGGTAAGGCTTTTCTGTGTCCACATGTTTCTATGCCCTTTTTGTTTTGATGTTTAGTCACGTTTATGGATTGTTTCTTCAATACGTTCATGAGATATTCATTCAAACTGTTTTTTTATTCTATTGTATTTAAAGAGTCACACCATCAATCTCCTGAAGAAACTCTACTGAGTGAAACATGTCGAGAGTGGTAGTGCTTTGCTTGATTTTGCTATATTAAAAATATATATTGTTTGATATGGATGTAAATATATATTTTTTTCTCATGTTTTTATCCATTTATTAAATAAATAATTATATTTTAACTCAATTTGATGAGTTTCTGATCTCCATAACCCAAAAATCCCTGAGGTTTGTAACCTCTCTGCCCTTCTTTCCTTTTTTTGAAATTCTTCATCTTTTGGGATGTGGTGTTCTGTTTTTTGATTTCTCTGTCTTGCTCTTTACTATTGTTATTCACTTTTAGTTATTTTCATTTGTGGACTGCATAAGGATATCTTGATATTTGCTTTTATTCTGGGGTTTTGTGCACTTTGTATAATTATTAGTTACTATTCACTTTTTCTTTTACTGAAGATCGCACTACCAGAAAGTATATTTCTATATTCATCTATTTACATAGGACTGTACGTTTTCACTTTTATTTAGTAATAGGTGCTTTGATTGCCATTTAGAGTGCTTTAAAAAGTGTGTCCAATGCCACATTTTGTAACAAGTGTAAATGAGCCCCTAGAAATTCTATGTTAGCAGAATTAACAGAGTGACTGCTGCATCATCATCTTGAGAATATTTTTGACTTCATCATATAGTAGAGTTAGGTTGACGTTAAAGATTAGATTGAAGTGTATATTACAGTTAAAAGTTGCAACAAGAACACATTTAAAGTTATATACAGCATAAGGTTATATTTAGCGACTAGATTAAGGTTAACAGTGGTTAAAAGTGTAAACCATAAGACCCCTTTCACACTGAGGCGCTTTCACGCCAAAGAAAAAGCGCCTGAAAAGCTCCCGAAAACCTATTTCCATTAAAATCAATGAATGCTTTCACACTGGTGCAGTACGTTCGCAGGGTGGTGAAAAAAAGCTCCTCTCCATTGAAATTAATTGAAAGCTCTTCAAAAGCACTCAATGTTTTACTGGCAGTTTAGAAGCGTCTCAGTGTGAAAGGGGCCTAACAATGAACTATTTGGTCTGTTTCCATCTATTGAAGATACCACTTTTTTTTTTTACACATCTAATGCCGTGTACACACGATCGGAATTCTTGTCGGAAAAAGCTCCAATGGAATTCCGCTCAAACTTGGCTTGCATACACACGGTCACACAAAGGGTCGCTGAACTTTCGACCGCCAAGAACGAGGTGACGTACAACACTACAACGAGCCGAGAAAATGAACTTCATTGCTTCCGAGCATGCGTCCAATTGTTTCTGAGCATGCGTGGGAATTTTGCGTGTTAGAATTGCTACAGACGATCGGAAATTCTGATCAAAACGTTTTCCGTCTGAAAAATTGAGAACATGCTCTCAAACTTTTGCTGCCGGAAATTCAGCCAGCAAAATTCGAATACACACAGTCGCATTTTTGATGAAAAGCTCTCATCGGTTTTTTGCTTGCCGAATTTTTAAACGTGTGTATGCGGCATAAGAAGTTAAAAACAATTTCAGTTGAAGTTGCAAGAAATCTTGGGAGCCAATAACTTCCTGTGCTCCTTGCCTGTGATAATCAATGACATTGTTCTCAGATATCCAAGGACTACAAAACCACTCCCCTCTGTTATGGAACCCAGGAGAGGGATGGGGTTCCTTGTCCTATCTTATTTTTGTTGCCCTGATACAGAAGGTAACTAAACGTTGCCATCCTGAATTTGGAAGCACGTTACTGACAGAATCATTATTATGAAATAAAACTTGAAAATAACTAATGTGCCCCCACATTGAAGGACATTCTTGTTTTTTGCAATGCCCTATAAACATCAAAAAAGTAAATGTCCACATAGTTCTATATATAGGGTACTTTCATGATTAAAAACTATCATTGCACCGATATTGGTGCCGATGTTAAGCATTTACACGAGCACTTGTACTCATGCAAATTCTCCGATACTAAAACTGATACCTTCAGAATCGGTTCACATATGTGCGGGCCAGTTTGCAGTGCAGTTTCATTCAGCGGTTCAGGGGAATTCCAAATCGAATTGTAGTGTATGAGAAAAGAAATCTCACCTGAACCAAACTGAAATGGCACAGAACTCTTTTTCAAACCCCAATGTGGCCTTCCCACACATATGTGAACAGGCTGTAAACACTCACTAAAACGCACATGAAAACGGATGTCTCCGCAAGTGAAATCTGTGCATATATGGAGAGAACAAGACCTTTAAAATAAAACAAAAAAAACAGTACTCTAAAGAAGTATCGGTACTGGGTATTGGTGAGTACTTGAGAAAACGTATCAGTACTTAGGCTTAAAAACCTGGTATTGGTGCATCTCTATTAAAACCATGCATTAGCACTTAGGAATACAAATGCCTGACAGCAGTAAGCCCCAGGAGCTTTCTACAATAAAACCAGTCACTGCTGCTCTCTCCCTATGCAGGGTGACTGATCCGGTCTCCCCCCCTACTGTAGTTCTCTGCAGGAAGCCTTTAGTGAGTGAAGCCTTCTGGGTGCATCTCATGGTGCTGCTCTCTGCGCAGGTTATGTACAGCACAACGACATCACTAGTTTTATATGGTAATATTTTGGTTTGCAAAACCATTTGGTGCCATTTTGTTATGCCATTTAATTGTACATATTATTAACCACTTCAGTCCCCGAAGGTTTTACCTCCTTAAAGACCAGGCCATTTTTTTTTCAATACGGCACTGCGTTACTTTAACTGACAATTGCATGGTCATTCAACGCTGTACACAAAAGAAAACGTATGTCCTTTTTTCCCCACAAATAGAGCTTTCTTTTGGTGGCATTTGATCACCTCTGCATTTTTTATTTTTTGCACTATAAACAAAAAAGCGATAATTGTGCTATAAAACATATCCAACAAAAGATAAAAATAAAAATGTAAAAAATCCCAAATTTATCAATTTAGGCCAATATGTATTCAGCTACATATTTTTGGTAAAAAAAAAATCCCAATAAGTGATTATTGATTGGTTTGCGCAAAAGTTATCACATCTACAAACTATGGGATATTTTTATGGCATTTTTATTTATTACATATTTTTACTAGTAATGAAGGCGATCAGCGATTTTTAGCAGGACTGGGACATTGCGGTGGACAAATGGGACTCCTGAAACTTTTTTGGGGAACCAGTGACATTATTAGAGTGATCATTGCTAAAAATATGCAGTTACTGTACTAATGACCATGGGTTAAGCGTGTCCCTAGTTGGTGCCTGCTAACTGTGTGGGGGATGGCTTGACTGGATAAAGACAGATCTGTGTTCCTGCTTCCCTGGCAGAATGCCGACAAGTCCGCCAGCCCCTCTGATTGGCTCCCCCTCTGTCCAATTAGCGTAAGCACACACCCATTGTCTATTGCACAAAATGACATACAGGTACAATGTGTCACACAATAGAGCCAACCTGCTGCAGTATATCTGGGGTAGGCGGTCGGTAAGTGGTTAAAGCGGTGTTCCAGCCGCAAAAAAAAAATTTTTTTAAGTCAGCAGCTACAAACACTGTAGCTGCTGACTTTTAATAAGGACGTTTACCTGTCCAGGGAGCTCACGATGTCGGCCCACCAAGGCCGATCTGTCCATCGGCTTGGGTGCAGGCGCTGCCAATTCCAACTAAGGGAAACCAGCAGTGGTGACTTGCAGCTTCACAGCCTGTTTACAACTGCGCATGCACGAGTCCCACGGCACTTTGTGAATGGCCAGCTTCTCTTCTGGGACACAAACAGGTCCCAGAAGACAACGGTGGTGCTCGCCGAAGACGAGGACGTGACATCCTGGGCCATGGCCTGGCTGAATCGGAAGTACACTCGTACTTTCAAAAAAGGTACTAAAGGGAAAAAAAATAAAAAATTCGGTATCCAAAAACAAGGGATGGAGAGGTGGTCTTTCATTTAAGACCACCTCTCAAAAGTGGGTGGAACTCCGCTTTAAGGTACAAAGGAGGACCTCTGATCTTTATCAATTTCTTCTGATGTATGTTAGAGTTTATTGCTGTCAGAAATTTGTATTTATTATAAGTACTTGTATAGCGCCGTCAATTTAAGCAGCGCATTAAATATATATTGTACATTCACATCAGTCCCTGCCCTCAATGAGCTTACAATCTAAGGTCCCTAATTCACTTTCATACAAAAAACCTACTGGGGCCAATTTACCTTCCTTTGGATTGTGGGCGAAAACCCACGCAGGTACAGGGAGAACATGCAAACTCTGTGCAGGTAGTGCCGTGGTTGGGATTTTAACTGATGACCTCACTGCTGCGAGGCAGAAGTGCTACTGTATGTTTTTGATCAGAAATTTACCCTATGGACAGAACTATATACTGTAGACATTTGCTTTTGTGAATATGGACAACAATGTAAGCATTTACAAGTGTGCTGTGTTTTACATCTGAAGTTAAAATGGCTAAAGGGTCTTCTTCCTGGCCCATCTTCTACATTTAAACCCTTTGTTACCTCAACACTCCATATTCCTAAAATGTGCCTGCTGTACAATCCATGTATTTATATGAGTAAGTATCCTGTTCTCTGTGTATTGCTTTCTTTATGTAAAATCCCTGGTGTTCCTGCCAGTCCCTCTGCATTCCTATTAATAACTGACCACACTAAACATGAGAGCACAGCATGGTCAGTACTCTAGCTATGCTGGGAACTCGTTTTTTTATATCTATAGAAAAATGTTTTGCCTTTAATTTCTATTTTAATCTAAATGGGTTGTTTTACAATCAATCACTTTAAGTTTACGGTCTGTCATTTTGCATCTTGCAGTATTAGGGCTTCTAGCACCCCTAGTTGTTGCAAGTAACGGGTTATTGCCACTTCACATCGGTTGATACTGATGGCCATGCAAACCATTACCATCTTTTGCTGACAACCTACAACTGATCTATTGGCCTCGTGAACCGGTGTCACTCTTCTATGCCTGGCTTCCCTACTTTCTCTCCTCTGCAATACCCATCATTATCCTTGGCGATTTTAACATCCCTGCTTTGCCCAGCTGCATCCCAACTTTTCAACTTAACCTCATCCTTTGACCTTACGCAATGGACACAGTCCCCCACTCACTCTGATCGTAATACCCTCTACCTTGTTTTCTCCCATCTTTGCCCCCCCCCCCCCCACAACCTCACCAACACCCCTTTTTCTCTCTCTCTGACCACAACCTCATCACTTTCACAACGTGCTTGTCTCCAACCATCTGTCCCAACCAATTACCCACAGAAAACGTCACCACTTTAATGCTTCTATTTTCTACTCTGCAACTGTCCACCTGCATGATTAAATCTCACCCCTGTCTTGCCCCAACCTGGCCACTTCTATCTATAACAGTCCACTTTCATCCACATTGGACCATCTCTAGCTCCTCTCACTGTACAAAATATCAGGCCCGACCATTACAACCTTGCAGACCAATGACACCAGAAACCTTGAGACATAGCTGCGCACTGGAGCGAGTGTGGCGTATAACCAAATCCCAGCATGCATTCACCCAATATAAATCTGCCTTCTTAAAATACTACTTTGCCACCCTCATTAATCCTCTGTCCTCCAGTCCTCATCGTCTCTTCTGTACTTTTAATGCTCTACTTTCTCCACCACCATCTTCACCCAGTAACTCGTTCACTGCTCACGAGATTAATGCAATTTGTGGGGACATCTCCACTGCACAGTCATCTAACCCAAGTAACATACTTATATATAAAAATAAGGTTTAGGGGTTCCCATTTATTTTCTAGCAAAAAAAAAGCGAGCAAAGTGTCAGAATTGGCATGGATGCAAAGTGATTAAGCACCTAAAGCCCAGCAGGTTTCCACATAATTGTGGCAAAAAATGAAATCACCTTGTGGTGTGTTATTGGATGAGTTTTATAATAATAATTATGGGAAAGGTTTTTTCTCCTTTTTTAGTAAAAAAAAAAAAACATGGTTATACCACCAAAGTAAATCTTTATTGGTATCAAAAAAATTATATTAACATTAATTTGGTACAGTGTTGCATGTCCGAAAAATTGCCTGGAAGCAAAAAAATGTAACACACTTCTATTACGACTTAGTTTATGTCCTGTCACTGCTATCACCATAGTAGTTACGGCAGCAGTAGTAAAAGTTTTAAGAATATTAATTTACATAAACTCTCTAACCCCCAGTGGCCCCTCCCTAGTGCCCTAAGCTACACTCAGCTGAAAAATTCCCTCTAGGTGCTTACCTTCTCTGACAGCATCCCATGTTTTTTACATCCTGCCTGTAAAATTCGAGCGCCAAGCTGCCACCAATATCCTATAAGCTTGAATGAGGCATGCCTGTACTGCTGGTGCAGCATCTCTAGATTTTTACCTGCAGGATTGTAATAAATACAGGAGGCTTTTGATATCGGAAAAGGCAAGCAAGCAAGCACCAGGGTAAAAAAAATGGTTCCGCTTATTGCCAGAAAGAAATCCTTGGGGTGGCCAAGGTCAGAGCACCAGAATCTCCTAAGGTACTGAATCTCCTCCCACACTTTTTATATCCATTGTGTTCCTCCCCAGTGTTTGGTTCTTTGATGTTTTACAAGGGTGTGCAGGAGTACAGCCTCTCCCCAGTGTGAATGCTTTGGTGTTTGATCAGGGTTAAGTTATCAATGAAGTACAATAGTTGTAAACATTCTTTGATATGTATACACTGATATGTTACTAAGGTGGAGTGGTTGATGAAACTTTTGCTGCATTGATTAGATTGGAACAGCTCTTCCTCAGTGTGGAAGCACCTATGAAACATCGGGTGGGTGTTACAGGAGAAGCACTTCCAACACACAGGTTATGTGTATGGCTTCTCTCCACTATGGGTCCTCTGGTGTTTCACCAAGGTGGACCGAGTGGAAACGTTACTTCCACACTGGATCCAAGTGAATAATTTGATGTAAGTGCCCTGGTGTTTAGAGATTAGCTGTCAATTAGGTTCTTGGCACACTAGGTGCAGCTGGTTTCTCACCTGTGTGGGTCCTCTGATGCTTCACCAAAGCTGACTTCTTGGTGTAGCTGTTCCCACATATTTGGCACACAAAGGGTTTCTCCTCAGAGTGAACCTGTTGGTGTATCACCAAGGTGGAGCTGTCCATGAAGCTTTCTCCGCATTTCTGGCACACAAAGGGTCTTTCACCAGCGTGACTTTTCTGGTGCAAAATTAGGTGTGAATTGCAGGAATACGTTTTACCGCACTCCTTGCAGGAATAAGATTTCTCCCCAGTGTGGCTCCGTAGATGGAAAACCAGAGCAGAGTTTTCTGTGAACCTTTGCCCACATTCACCACACTGGAAGGACTTCTCCCCACAATGAACAGTCTGGTGTTTCTCCATACTGGACCGGTCCGCAAAGCTCTTCCCACATTCCAGGCAGGTGAAGGACTTCTCCCGTGTGTGGATACTATGGTGCTTCAACAAATTTGAATGGTCGGTGAAGCTTCTTCCGCAGACCGTACAAGAAAATGGCTTTTCTCCAGTGTGAATTCTTTCATGTTTCACAAGAGATGGGCGATCAGTGAAAGACTTCTCACAATAGGAACATGCAAAGGGTCTCTCGCCACCATGAGTTCTCTGGTGTATGATCAAGTGTGAATTATATGAAAAAGCCTTACCACACACGTTACAAATATGAGGCTTTGCTACCAAGTGTGTCTTCTGGTGCTTCACAAACCGAGATTTGTCCGTGAAGCTCTTGCCACAGTCAATGCACAAAAAGGTGGTCATTTCCATCGCTTTACCAGTTTTGGGATCAATGGCATTGAAAATGCTGTGGCAGTTGTCTATCAGCCTGGCACATGGGTCTTGTTTGTTGCAGACGTCCTTTCCCACTGGCATATTTTCCACTTTTGAAGATGAGGTGGACATCATACAAGGCTCCCCCTTTTCATTTATCACCACTAAATCTGCACACAAAATAAGATTGCAACAATATATAAAAACAAATATTTCACACTAAAGGCTGTTTTCATCTAGAAGGTTAGACAAGTGACTGGTTTTTGAAATTTTGGCATAACCAACTCAGAAGTTCAATTGTTATGGAAGCAGCATTATCAGAGGACAGTTGCACTGATATTTTTGCTTTTATGATATAAAAAAATAGGTAGATTTAGGTTTACTTTAGGATTACACGTAGGGGCAACTTAAAGTGGAACTTTAGTCAGAAAGTCCCGCTAGATCAATTCAGGCTGGCCCCTTTTGCAGGTAAAGCTATGTAAAAAACTTTAAAAATAAGTGTCTATACTGTTTAAAATCCAGTAATACACTGTCTCACCCTGCTATCTATGTTTAGGTACTGCCAAGTTTGTGGAGGCCAATCTGCTGACAACCTTAAAGCATAAATAACTCCTTCTATCCCTTAAAGCCAAGGAAGCTGCTTCTGATTGATCTGAAACCACTATTGTGCTGAATATGTGATCACTTATGACTCCAGCCATTTGATGGTTTGACAGTTTGGTTGAGGACACAAGCAAATGTGACAGTTAGCAATCTCGGCATTCCAGGCACATAATGTTTTTTTTAAAACCGTTAAATGGATGGGTTTAGTTCCACTTTATGATTTGCTGCTGTTCAGGTGCTCTCAGCTGCAGCAAAATGGCAGCCTCCAGCAAGAAAAAAAAAACAGGAGCAATCCTGGAGGCAGCTTACAGCACAAACTAATTTTTGTAGCATAAATATTAATGTGGAATGTATGTTCCTTGCTAAAGAACATTCTTTTTTATCAAGTTGGTATGGGTAAAGTTCAACTTTAAGGGGTATGTTCATGTTTAGGTTTATGGGCTAGATCAAGGTTAATGATAGTGTCATGTTCAGTTGATAGGCAAAGAAGTGGACTAGTAACTAAAGGACAAGTTCATTTATTATATAAAAATCCTTCCAAAACCCCCAGCCTACACTAATTCATTAATTGAACCCTCCCGGATGCTTAGCTTCCTTGTTCCCCCTCCCCCAGCCTACATTAAGGGATAAGTTCACCTTTCTAAACATGCTGCTTTATGGTATAACATGTTTAGCATCAAACCCCCCCCTTCTTGTGGCAGTGAGCCAGAGATCTTCTCCTCCTACTCACTAACACAAATCAAAGAGAGAGGGGGCTGCACCCACGCGGCTGCATCATTGATTCACAGATCTCTGTGAATCAATAAACTACAAGTACTGACAGCCTTTGCGCTGTTGAGTGCTGTGGTAGTTCATTGATTCTTCCTGCCAATGTAAAACTGCCTGCCCGTATGATGTGATGGGCAGACAGCTTATAATGACAGTCCACAAGCGACCTGCATGGCATCAGTAACCTGCTGATCGCTGATGCAATGCTTTCCAGGCTCCTAAAACAAAAACAAAATAGTAAATGCAAATTTTTTTTTTTTACCTACAAAAAAAGTTGTGTTTATTGTTTTTTGTTAAAAGGTGAACTTATCCTTTAATTTACTAACTGAACTCTTCGAGGTGCATATATTTTTGCTCCAACAGCAGTGGCCTCCTTAGTGGTGTACAATCCAAGTAAAACTTTAGTGCAGGTGACTTCAATTGGACATACACATGGTGCTAAACCGACATCCCTACATAGTATTTTACATAGTAGGTGAGGTTGAATAAAGACACAAGTCCATCAAGTCCAACCTATGTGTGTGATTATGTGTCAGTAATAAATTGTATATCCCTGAATGTTGCGGTTGTTCAGGTGCTTATCTAATAGATCACCACCTCTGGAAGGGAATTCCACATCCTTGCCGCTCTTACAGTAAAGAACCCTCTACGCAGTTTAAGGTTAAACCTCTTTTCTTCTAATTTTAGTGAGTGGCCACCTGTCTTGTTAAACTCCCTTCGAAAAAGTTCTATCCCTATTGTGGGGTCACCAGTATGGTATTTGTAAACTGAAATCATATCCCCTCTTAAACATCTCTTCTCCAGAGAGAATAAGTTCAGTGTTCGCTTTTCCTCATAACTAATATCCTCCAGACCCTTTATTAGCTTTGTTGCCCTTCTTTGTACTTTCTCCATTTCCAGTACATCCTTCCTGAGGACTGGTGCCCAGAACTGTACAGCATACTCTAGGTGCGGCCAGACCAGAGTCTTGTAGAGTGGGAGAATTATCGCTCCCTACAATTTTATCTACCAAGATCTAAACAGCACAGGAGGCTGCAACCATGAAGAGAGGGTAACTACGCACATGAGTTTGGGGTTCAGCTTCCTGTAGTTCACAAAGTAAATCATGAATGAACTTGTCCTTTAAGGGTTGTGGCAAGGGGTTAAGGTTTATGGTTAAGCGTAACAGTATGGGCCCATTTAAAGTAATGTTTTTACAAGTTACAAGTGTTGCAAAACCCTGTGTGTCCTCTGTGCAACGATGTGAAAAAAAATGGCACTACTTTTACCTATTGAGGCACATTGCAGTTTATTCATTTTGAATAGGCCATCTAATTTTTAAATAAAAAGGTGTGATTGGTTAACTATTCATGTCCTACCGCACTGATCTTACAGTATGAATTTTTTTTGGTGTCAAAGTGCTTAAAAAGTCTGCACCCAAAGGGCCGACATGTCTGTGCACTGAATAAACATTTCCCCTTTTTTTACCTTCAGTTGAATCATCATCAGACACAGCAGTGTTCATCCGGTCATATTCAGATTCGGAATTGGATTCAACCTCATAATACATATCAAGGGAGACCTAAAGCAGAAGCACAGAAAAAATAACTCATTACTACAGCCTTTCATTTATAAGGCCTCTACTACAAAAGTCCAACAAAAATGCAGCTTCAAAAAAGGTGAATCTCCTGCCAATGTGTTTTTGTTTTTTTTGACAACTGTCTAAAACAAGACAAAGGTGAATGAATCTCCACAAAGGAGACAGAGAAGAAGAAAAAAATCTGATAAGTTTTGACTAATCTAAAATACACTTCTGCTTTCCTTCTATAAAGAGATCACCAGTAGGAGGTACCGATTTCCCTATTTAGATCTTTGGTTGGACCTCTGACAACAGTATTAATAACACAATCTGCCTCTGCTGCATTCTAATCAGTGGCCTACAGTCTCCTCACTGTGTAATAGAGAAGAGGAGAGAGGGGTTACTAAAGTAAAAAATAATAATAATAATGATGTATTAACATAACAAACATGTTATACTCACTTGCTCTGAGCAGTGGAATTGCACATAGCGTTCCGATCCTCCTCTTCTCAGGTCCCTGGCAGCAGTCCCGGCTACTCCTTTTCTTTGTGTGTCCCCATAGCAAGCCACTTTCTATGGAGGCACACAGTGTCTGCGAGCTCCCGAGCTACGTGTCTATTGAGCCACACTCCAAAGCAACGAAACTTAGCCCTGCCCCATCTTCCTCCTCACTGCATTTGATTGATGGTTCCCTGTGTAAAGAGCAGGGAGAAGGGAGAATAGATGCAGCCGTGCACAGCATACGATCTATTCTCCCTTCTCTTCCCCTTCACGCATTTTTTTTAATGTTATTTATTTTTTTACTAGTATTGGCGGCAATCTGTGATTTTTAGCGGGACTGCGACATTGCGGCAGACAGATCAGACACTTTTTTGGGACCGGTGACAGCGATCAGTGCTATAAAAATGCCCTGATTACTGTATAAATGTCACTGGTAGGGAAGGGAGTTAACACCAGGGGTGATCAAAGGATTAAATGTGTTCCCTAGGAGGTGTTCTAACTGTATGGGGGCTGGGCTGACCAGAAAAGGAAAGCGATCGCTGTTCCTAATCACTAGGAACAATCACTCTCAGCTCCCCGTTCTGTCTCTGTGTGGGGCGATCTGGGCCACGCGCGCCTGCTATATCTATTACACAAAGCAATGTACAATGACGACGATTCACATAATAGAGCAGTACCACTGTGGTTAAGGTAAGCAGGGGTGCAGTTGGCAGGAGGGTGCAGATCCGCTTTAAGCTGGCAATACACTAGGCGAATTTCAGCCGCCTCCAAATGAAGCAGTTAAAATTCGATCGGGGGGGGGGACCTTGTTGACAATCTCCTATCCGACAACCTTTAAAAAAAATCAAACAGGGCTGGTGGAAAATTGTTAGCTGAACAGCGTCTGCATCTAATAAGATGCAGAAACTGTTTGGGTATTGTGGCAGCTGGCCGTGATATTATGACAGCTGTCTGTGGGAGATTTGTCCATCTGCACTGTTTAGCGTGGATGGAGGAATCTGCTAGATACATGTATGGCCAGCTTTAGTCCTGTTCTAGCGTGAAGAAGCTGCTCTTCCGCATACAGAGAGTGTTGTCACCCTAGGACAGGAAGATGTTTTATATAAAGTAACACGAGCCAAAAACAAGGGAAAAAATAAAAATGCCACCGCTACCATATCTGGAGACTAAGAATTTGCAATATAATACAGGTTTTTTTTCTTGGGTTTAAATACATTTAAGAGTATTAGAGAAGCAATTCGTTTATCATTCAGTATAGCAGTGATTCTAAGCCAGGGTTCCTCCAGAATTGGGCCATTTCTATCTCTCAGATCCCACTCACACCATTGATCTTTCTTAGCTACCTGTAAGGAAGTAATTCTTCCCAATGACCACAAGTGTAAGGATCCTTCTTCCCAATGACCATCACACTAATGTATCATGAGTTGTAGATTTCAAATTTTTAGAAGGGGTTCCCCCGAGACCACAGAACTATTTCAAGGGTTCCTCTGTGATGAAAAGGTTGAGAAGGGCTGCAGTAAAGTCTGGTATTTATTCCAGACAACAGTTTTTAGTGCAGTAATGTCTACAGATGCCCAGCACATGTCGACAAGCACCTACCCCTTTTCTCCTCATTGTAATACTCAGGAGAGGTTGGTAATGGGCCTGGTTCTTGTCTATCCAGTATTTCGATTTTCTCACCTTGTCACTGTCCTGGCAGCGTTCATTATCAGATGCTGGCTCCGCAGCAGGACTGGGCTCACTGTCCGACATATTTAATATGTCAAATCGTATCACGGAGCAGAGGAATTATAGCTGAGCTACAGAAAGAAAAACAGTAAAATTCAATATGTGTCAATAAAGCTTTCATGTACAAGATTTGCACAGGAAAAAAAACTCCCTTAGTAAAATTATTTTCTCCGTTTTATGTTGCAGAAATCTGACTATTTCAGAACTACAGGAGCTCTCCCACCTGGGACTCTGCTGCACAGGGGATAATCAGAACATGCACAGAACGTTTTTAATTTCATCCAACCTGCACATCTATTTAGGACTGTTAGGGCTCTTTCAGACAGGCGGTAATGCTTATCACCCCCTGAAAAGCATTTGTGGTGGACTTCTTTTTTTGTTTGCCGAGCTCCAATCTTTCACTGTGGAAATGTGCTAAAACTGCAAGCCAAGCATTTGGCTTGCAGTGTAGCCCCTGTGATCTCAATGGGTGAGTTTGACAGGTGATGCGGCCCCACTAATCTTAATGGGCGAGTCTGACAGGTGGTACAGGCCCCACTAATCACAGCGGGAGAGTCTGACAGGTGGTGCAGACCCCACTGATCTTAATGGGCGATTCTGACAGGTGGTGTGGCTCCACTGATCTCAATAGGTGAGTTTGATAGGGGTGCAGCCCCACTGATCTCAATGGGTGAGTATGACAGGCGGTGCAGCCCCACCAATTTCAATGGATGAGTCTGCAGGCAGTGCAGCCCCACTGATATCAATGGGCGAGTATGACAGGTGGTAATGAAAAAAGGGCACAAGACAGCCCTTGGTTGGACTTTAGAGGCATATTGGATGATGTTTAGGAAAAAATGGATATTTTATTGATAACAATTAATTTGTGCCCCACTGATCAGGTGGTGCAGGCCCCACTTATCTCAATGGGCAAGTCTGACAGGTGGTGCAGGCCCCACTGATCTCAATAGGTGGGCTTGACAGGTGGTGCGGCCCCACTGATCTCAATAGGCGAGTCTGACAGGTGGCACAGGCCCCACTGATCTCAATGGGCAAGTTTGACAGGTGGTGTGGCACCACTGATCTCAATGGGTAAGTCCGACATTTGGTGTGGCCCCACTGATCTTAATAGGTGAGTACGACAGGCAGTGAAGCCATACTGATCTCAATGGGCGAGTATGACAGGTAGGGAAATCACTATTGAAAAAAGGGCACAAGACAGCCCTTGGTCGGACTTTAGAGGCACATTGGATGATGTTTAGATAAAAATGTATATTTTATTGATAACAATTAATTTGTGCAAACAGAGCAAAAAGGCAATAAGAGTTAAAAACATACATATAACACACAATGAACATAAATTGCATGGCGCAAAAAGAGATTTTGCACCATGTGAACAGCAGTAAGCCCCGTGCATCGACAGGTGGTGGCAGCCTGAATTAAAACTGTTGCGGCAGCCAAGCAAAGTATGGCAGCCCCGACACGTGTACAGCCCTATCAGGCTGTAATGCTAGAATTCCGATGGGCAGCCAGAGGACGGTACCACCTGTTTTAGTGCTGTCCTCACTAATGCAGAGACTGTGATTTTATCAGGATTAGCATTACTGAGCTCCACTGAGGACAGAATGTCCTGTATAGACACTCCAGCCTCAGCGCCACCCAACCCCCCCCCCATGCCTCCACGAGTGACCGTGTCCTGGCACAGATTCTCAGTGGTTAGCATTGCTGCAAGGCAGAGCCACTGTGCTTTCCATATAGTAATAGGTGTCCAGTGGATACAAAATATCAAACAAACTCTAAAAGGCCGCGTTCACCTTTTGTAAAACAAAACAAAATAAAGGAGCAAATATTTTATTAAGATAAAACAAATATGCATTTATTTTTTTTCTGCAGCCTGTAAAGCATTGCGCCTGCGATCACCAGATCACGAATGCAAAGCTAGGATCCTGCGGACTCTGTCAGCTGTCCACCTGTACCTCCCATAAGGGTAGACAGTTGCTGAAGACGAGGAAGAATCAATGAACAACGAAAGTGTTCACCAGCACCCTTTCAATTCATTGAGAAACTACAAGCTGTCTGCTGCAATGGAAGATGGTAGTTGTAGTTTATTCATTCAAGGGAAACTGTGAAGAAATGACAGAGAAGTGTGGGTGGAGCCCCGTATGGCCCGCACTGTTTTTGAATTGTGACAACGGGTGCAGGGAGGGGATCCCCCGCTCGCTGTCACAATGAGGGATCAGGGGAGTGCAGGCAGGTGCTCTTCGGTAACATATTACACCCTGAATACAGATGTAACATGTTACCAAAGGGGAACTTATCCTTTAAGGCTGGATTCACACCTATGCATTTTTAGTGCATTTTGCTCTACAGAACGTGTTCTATAGGAAACCATGCTAAGCTGACTGTAGTGCAAATCTGCAAAATGCACTAAAAATGCATAGGTGTGAATCCAGCCTAAGACCCCTTTATGAAGAAATAGAATCCAAGGAAAGGATTCTGCGCAACCATATGGCAAACCCACACAATGGGTTTAATTTCTGTGGCAGTGCAAACAAAGGTACATAGGTAAGTACACTGGACAGGCTTCCCTGCTTTTTATCAGGCTCACAGGTACTCCAGATGCACAGGCATGGGTGCCTGAAAGCGTACTTACCTATCTATGTACTTTTGTTTGCACAGCAACAGAAAATAAATCCACTGTGTGGATTTCCTTTGAGTTTTTTTTTTTTAATATATAATCTGTATGTTCAAAGGTGCTTGCTACATATTAGTTCATAACAACAGATTGCCCCCTGATAACCAGCATAAGATGTGAAAGGGGAATATAGGATAGGTTTGTGGCAAGTGAGATTTGTGGCAACAGCAATTAGTGATAAATGTCATTTAGTTATGGCTTTGTCCTTTGGAATCCAAAAAAAAAAACTGAAGTGGTATTAAATCCTGAATCAAAAAAGAAATATATAGTAGTGGCTGCATCCATTTTCTTTTTTAGGCTTCCTTTCCTCTATTTTCACCTGGGGAGAGTAAGTATGTCCAGTCAGTAAGTATATATTTTTTTTTTTTACAGAACAAGCTGTCCTCTAGATGCAGCAGTAGGGAGTTGAGAAAGAAAAATAAATAAATAAATAAATAAAAAAAACAACATTTACCACTGGCAGGGGTGCTTACAACAATCGGTGTTTATTTATGAAAAACTTTCGCTTCAAAAGGAAAAAATAAAATGACTGTAAGAGTGATTAAAGCGTAAGCTGGAGTTCAACTTTGTCGGTCTAAATCTGCTCGTGCATTTAAACACAACTCTTTGCCCCTTTTTTCTTGCACTGGAATGTACTAAAACGCAACAAAATGCATCAAGAACATACTGAAACGCATCAGAACCGCACCGGACCCCAGTGCATTTTTCCTGCACTGGGATGCGGTAAAACGCATCAAAAACACACCAGACCCCATTACAGTGTTGGGGAAAAAAAGCATCTGAAATGAATCTTGAAATGCATTAAAAATGCACCTAAAACGCGTTAAAAACATGCATGCAGAAACGCTTCCGGAGCGGATCTGGAGTTTGTGGTATGAACCAGCCCTACATCTAGGCAGGCTCAAGAATAAATCAGAGACACAGCTCCCCATCATACATGTCCTCTACATTCATTTATATACCACGAAGACTGGAGGCAGCTGTGCATGGCAACCAATCAGCTTTTAGCTTTCATTTACAAAGCTAACAGAACAAGCTGAAACTAGAAGCTGATTGGCTGCTATGCACAGCTGCCCCAGATGGTGCCTGTTCCAGTTTTAGTAAACTCCCCCAATGTATTTCCATGGATGTGCACACATCTATGAGAAAGGGGTGAGTGAGACGAGTCCGTGCAGCTGGTCAGCTCGAAGAGGGTGTGAAGAGCACGGTCAGCTCTCCCCTGGTAACACCAAGCACATGCACTCCGTGTCCCCCCAATAATCCGCTCTATTATCCCCTTACCTTACCCAGCCCGCAGCCTTTGTGTGCACAGGGGGGAAGAGGCGGGGCGGCAAACGTGCGCTCTCATTGGCTGCCACCCTGCACACGTCATTCGGCCGGCTCTTCTCCTGGGAGCTGTAGTCCTGAGAAAGGGGTCCAGTCTTTAATTCTCGCCTCTCATTGGTTAGAACGCAACTTGGGTCACACTATAGGACTTCAACTCCCAGCAGGCAACACCGCGGACAGCTGTTAAAGGTCGCATCCGGAAGGATATTGTAGTTCTTCATTAGTCAAACACAGAGCGGTGGGGGGGATGGACTACAAGTCCCAGAATCCTTTGCTGCTGGATGGGTCTGTGTGGTGACAGGGGATGACAGTACCAGGCAGGTGGGGGACATTGCAGAATGAGGTTTAGGTCGGCTTTCAAACTAAACGCAGTTGGATGCATTTTGAAGTGCACTCCCACTGCATAGACAGCCCAAAACCAAGGTAATCCTATGGGCACAGGTCATATCATTGCAGTGCAGCGCATTTAAAATAAGTAGAGCATGCTGCATTTTTCCGCACAGCAAATGCAAGGAATGGGCTACCAATGCGCTTCAAACGCACCGCACTGCACCCCTGAACGCCAACCCCCCCCCAAAAAAATGCAAACACAGTGCTAAATGCGGCGCAATACCCACTCAATTGCAATTCAAACATGCTTTAAATACATGTAAACATGCAATCAAAAACACAAAGTTATGTGCAGTTTCTGGTTTGAATAGGTCCAGGTGCCTTTTTTTAAACGCAGTACGAATGCATATGCAAGAACAATGAATGTATTAGGCAAGAAACCGCGTTAGTGTACCAGCATAAATGAATAAAAACAAAGCAGCAGCTTGAAGTGAGATACACACAAATGGTAGATAGAAAATTAGAGGTGTGCACGACATCTTAAGAAAAACCTGCTTACTGGATGGCAAGCAAAAAAGGCATTTGGCTATGGCCCAGCCAAGGCCTTTAGCTTGCACAGATGATCTCTGGAGTATCACAGGATGAAATTTCTGTAGATCTCCCCAGCCCTGACACTGTTTATGGAGTGCATGACCGTTACAATCAGCAACTGACCCAGAAAAAGACTGACCATAGTGTAATACAGTCTAATCGATTTCATTTATAAAAAAAGTATTGCACTTAGTATGTTAAAAAGTTGCATGTAAAAACAAAGCCATCCGGCAAACAACAGAAGCCCTTCCTCCTAGTACACAGCATGGTAACGTCAGCATGTATCCTCCTCCAAGCGCGTTTTATCATACGTCAATGGTGAACGGGGAGCGTAATGACTCACCACCTTATATAAGAAACCAAACCTCGTTCCAAGTGTTTAGTCATAAGCACCATATTCAGGAAAACCTTCTCTATCGCCAGGGAAAAAACAATACATTAAACGGTTTAACAGATAATTGATAGACAAAAGTATTAAAACTTAAATTTGTTAAAAACCATAAGCTAACCTCTACGGCCACACCTAAAGTTATAGACCTCGAATGTGGTTATATAACGCTCAGTAAGCACCAACACTATATGATATTAGTTCATAGCAAACCATAATATAATATATATATATATATAATCATATTGGGTTCTCTATTATTAATCATAATAATAGAGAACCCAAAAACCCAACTTATAAATAAATCAATCATCCATCCCCAAATGTAATATATTATGATATTACTAATTAAAATTAATATGCAGTAAATTAAATGACCATGAATAATTTATTATTAACCCCTAAATTCAAAATCAAATAGATATTATTTGTGTAAACATTTCAAGTATTCCTAATTCGAATAATAAATATATGAATTTGTATTTATGAAATTAATAATTTAAAGTAAAATAAGTATTCAAATAAATAAGTGTAGTGTGAAAGAGAATATCAAAATAAACCCCTAAAGTAAATTATAAGAGTGTAACGTGACAAATAGTTAATAATAATATTAATTATAATTAATAAAATTATAAAATGAATAAGTACCTCAAAAATTTATGTGAGTACAATTAAATATTGGATTAAATAAGTAAATGTGATAAAAATAAAATATAAATTAAAAATAAAAACATAATTTGGGCCTACACTTGTGTCTCAGATCATGTGTACAGCTTAACCGTTTATGAATTATCAATGAAGGCAATCACATTGACATCTATGTTTAACCCATAAGGGGCGTATACGTTTTAAGCCTATGGATCCAGGACATTTCTAGTTTAGATATTTCCTTCACTAGTGAGCTTCCCCTCCAGTGGGGACTAAACTTATCAATGCCCAAAAAGATGGTCTTGGAAGGATCCTTATTGTGCACAAACAAATAGTGTTTGGACACCAAAATATTCCTAAATCCTGTCTTAATATTAGTGATGTGTTCATTAAGATGAATTTGTAGGGTGCGTTTAGTCTTTCCTATATGTGTCCACATGGACATTGCAACATATACACCACTCCCACTGTGGAACAGGTAATAAACAGTTTAATATTATATTGCCTCTGTGTACTGGTAGAAATAAAACTGGTGGTTCGTCTATGAGTACAATCACTCAGAGAACGCACCCTACACCTCTTGCATTGATAAAACCCAATAACAAAACAGATGCAGCGCTAATGACAAACTCATAAGTACATGTGAAAATAAGTGATCAAATACAAAAAGAAAATGTGATAGAAAAAGAAAAACTAATGCAGCGTCCCATTAAAAAGAATGGTGAAAAAAAGTGTCCACTCAAATAAATGAAATGATAATAATAACATCTGTGACGTGTCTTCAAAAGCATGCAGAGTGCGTCCTCATCACCACAAACTGTATATGAATTGCCTGCTTACCAAAAGGCGATGACAGCAAAAACAGTTTCGCCCAATCCTCGGGAAGTAAGGTCTCCCTCAACGTCTGGGGACTGGCCAATCCCCAGACGACATCCTGTTGCTGATGAAACGCGAAGGGTGGGGCCTTGACGGTGACATCATCACGCTAGCTGCGAGACGGTGAATGGACATACGAGTTAGGAAGTAAAGTGAAATAACCAATGAGACCGCATGGGACGCTTACATATCCCGAGCAACTTTTCGGCTGTTAGATGATTATTAATTTGTGAGGGCAAACTTTTTATTTTCATTAAATATATTGATTTTACATACTACACTATGGAAGTCTCTTTTGCTTTATATCTTTGAGTACTTTATACAGAGGCTCTGGAATATCTATAGGGTTGAGGGAGACCTTACTTCCCGAGGCTGGGCAAGACTGTTTTTGCAGTCATCACCTTTTGGTTAGCAGGCAATTTATATACAGTTTGTGGTGACGAGGATGCACTCTGCATGCTTTTGAAGACACGTCACGGATGTTATTATTACTTCATTCATTTGAGTGAACACTTTGTTTTTTTTTACCCTTCTTTTTAATGGGACTCTGCATTAGTTTTTCTTTTTCTTTTTTTATCACATTTTTTTCTTTTTGTATTTGATCACTTATTTTCACATGTACTTATGAGTCTGTCATTAGCCTTGCATCTGTTTTGTTATTATGTTTGTTTAGAAGTTTTCAGTACTGGACTTTTTTGGTGCTAGCTGCTCATTATATACTTCACTTTATCACATATATTTTATTAGATTTTTTGGTTATAGCGCAGCGTTTGCCTTAGGGCTCCTAACATTGATAAAACCCAGTTAGTTGATTAAAGAAACTGATTTTATTTGTGGGAGGGTTAAATATATTAGGCGCTACCCTATTTCTTATGGAAGGAGCCCCTCTAGGTAGCAGGTAGCACCTGTCAGAAACCATGAATCAGACTGAGACAGAAGTACAGTTAAATCACATTTGTTTAAAAATAATAATAGTAAATAGAACAAATGTAGTCAAAACATAGCCAAAGTTTGCTAACCGGAATGGATAGTCAGACAAACCAGAAAGTCAGGAAGCCAGGGAACAGCATAGTGGAATAGCAAGCAGCATCCGAAGCCAGAAGTAATTTCAGCCAAGGCGAAGGCAGAGATCATCTGGGCTGGACGGCTTAAGCAGGCAGAACTGACGAGCAGGATATCATCAACAAGTGAGTCACTGTGGAGAGATAGGAGATGGCAATTAGCCAACAGCTGAGTGGCCAGCTCAGAGAAGAAAGGGCTGAGCCCAGCCCTGACAGTACCCCCTCCTCAAGGACCCCTCCCTCTCGAAGGACCACCAGGCTTGAGGGGAAAACGTCTATGGAAATCACGGAAGAGGGGAAAGTCATGTACATCCAAGGATGTGACCCAAGAGCGTTCCTCCAGACCGTACCCTTTCCAATGCACCAGGTACTATATGCGCCCATGGAACCTACGGGAGTCAAAAATGGTCTGTACTTCATAGTCCTCATGGTTCTCAACCTGTACAGGGTAAGGACGAGGCACTGAGGTGGTAAAGCGGTTGCAGACCAAAGGTTTTAATAAGTAGACATGAAATACATTTGAGATACGCATATTAGAAGGTAGATCTAATGCGTAAGCCACTGGGTTATTCCTGTGAAGAATATCGAAAGGCCCAATAAACCAAGGTGCGAACTTCAGAGAGGGAACACAAAGTCGGAGGTTGCAAGATGACAGCCAGACCCTGTCCCCAACCTGGTAGGAAGGCGCAGGCAGGCGTCTGCGGTCAGCATGGAGTTTGCATCTCTCATTAGCATGTCGCAAAGCCTCCTGGACTTGTGCCCAGGTGGAACAAAGACTATGGACATGTGTGGTGATGGGTACAGAGTTCAGGTGGGTGCAGACTTCAGGTGGGTCCGGGGTGCAGAGTCCAGGTAGGTGCAGAGTCCAGGTAGGTGCAGAGTCCAGGTAGGTGCAGGGCGCAGAGTTCAGGTGGGTGCAGGGTGCAGAGTTCAGGTGGGTGCAGAGGTCAGGTGGGTGCAGAGTTCGGGTAGGTATAGAGTGCAGAATTCAGGTAGGTACAGGATGCAGAGTTCAGGTGGGTGCAGGGTGCAGAGTTCAGGTGGGTGCAGCATGCAGAGTTCAGGTAGGTGCAGGGTTCAGGTAGGTACAAGGTGCAGAGTTCAGGTAGGTACAGGGTGCATAGTTCAGGTAGATACAGCGGGCAGAGTTCAGGTAAATACAGGGGGCAGAGTTCAGGTAGATACAATGGGCAGAGTTCAGGTGGGTGCAGGAATTTGAGATCAAGGAATTTATTTCCTGTGCATCTACTCATGTTGTGTATGCCTTGGAGTGCCCTTGCGGCCTAATGTATATTGGTAGGACCAAGCGTACATCAAGCAAGTGGGTCCTGGAGCACATATACATTTTGATTGGGTATAAAGATCACAGTGTCTCTCTCCATTTTAGACAAAAATATGATAGGAATCCGACCAGACTGAAGTTGTGGGGGATAGACAAGTTACATCCCATGTGGAGAGGGGCCAATTTGGTCTGAAAGTTGTCTAAACGGGAAACTCAATGGATTTTTTTGACCAATACACTTTGTCCGAAGAGTATGAATATTGATTTAGACCTAAACTGTTTCATCAGTAATTAATAATTATGTATGGTTAGAATATGAGGGTCTATGCATAGGTCTGTTGCCTTTTTTAAACCTTAATTTACCATTTTGCTTTTAGCTACCCTTTTGGCTGAGTAGTGATTGTGTATATTTTCCGATCACTGATCATTATAAGACTCTGATTAGCTCCTCCTGATATCTAAAGTTTTTAATTTTTAATTTTAAATCTGCATTTTATTTTTTAATTTGAGTTTATTTAATATGTTGGTCATGTTTTTTCATGTCCATATTGGAGCATCGCTCTAATACACTGATTGTGCAGAACATTGCTCCAATAAATTATATTTCTGGGTTAATGTTGATGGTTTATTGAATCTTATATAATTATATCTATCAACACTGACTTCACGTTCATTGGTTAGATTTTATACCACTTTAAAGGCATTCATCATGTTTGCAGTTTTGACAGCTCACATATATTAAGATCCTGTTATTGCTATAGTTGCAGACGTTCAGGTTTGCATTTAGTACTTATTTAGTAATTATTATTTTTTTATTCAGATCTTTTTATGTATATGTTTTAGATTATTAGTTAAGTTTATATTGATTGAATATTGAGCCGTTAATAATGCTGCTATGAGGGTTTTAGCATTATATGTCATTATATGCTTTGATATATGCTATGTCGAACAGGGGTTGATTTATAACACCTGTGTCATTTTTTTTAAAATACATTTTGTTTATTAAACTTTTTCCATTTTCAAGAACATATACAAGAGTTGGGCTCTGTTAACATAACAGTAGCCCAACCAATTGGCCGCGCAGGGCCTAACATCCTAGTGATAACATTTCTCTACTACAGTGCCTTGCGTAAGTATTCGGCCCCCTTGAACTTTTCAACCTTTTGCCACATTTCAGGCTTCAAACATAAAGATACAACATTTTTATTTTTTGTGAAGAATCACCAACAAGTGGGACACAATTGTGAAGTGGAACGAAATCTATTGGATTTTTGAAACTTTTTTAACTAATAAAAAAATGAAAAGTGGGGCGTGCAAAATTATTCGGCCCCCTTGCGTTAATACTTTGTAGAGCCACCTTTTGCTGCGATTACAGCTGCAAGTCGCTTGGGGTATGTTTCTATCAGTTTTGCACATCCAGAGACTGAAATTCTTGCCCATTCTTCCTTGCAAAACAGCTCGAGCTCAGTGAGGTTGGATGGAGAGCGTTTGTGAACAGCAGTTTTCAGCTCTTTCCACAGATTCTCGATTGGATTCAGCTCTGGACTTTGACTTGGCCATTCTAACACCTGGATACATTTATTTGTGAACCATTCCTTTGTAGATTTTGCTGTATGTTTGGGATCATTGTCTTGTTGGAAGATAAATCTCCGTCCCAGTTTCAGGTCTTTTGCAGACTCCAACAGGTTTTCATCCAGAATGGTCCTGTATTTGGCTGCATCCATCTTCCCCTAAATTTTAACCATCTTCCCTGTCCCTGCTGAAGAAAAGCAGGCCCAAACCATGATGCTGCTACCACCATGTTTGACAGTGGGGATGGTGTGTTGAGGGTGATGAGCTGTGTTGCTTTTACGCCAAACATATCGTTTTGCATTGTGGGCAAAAAGTTAGATTTTGGTTTCATCTGACCAGAGCACCTTCTTCCACATGTTTGGTGTGTCTCCCAGGTGGCTTGTGGCAAACGTTAGACGAGACTTTTTATGGATATCTTTGAGAAATGGCTTTCTTCTTGCCACTCTTCCATAAAAGCCAGATTTGTGCAGTGTACGACTTATTGTTGTCCTATGGACAGACTCTCTCACCTCAGCTGTAGTTCTCTGCAGTTCATCCAGAGTGATCATGGGCCTCTTGGCTGCATCTCTGATCAGTCTTCTCCTTGTCTGAGCTGAAAGTTTAGAGGGACGGCCAGGTCTTGGTAGATTTGCAGTGGTCTGATACTCCTTCCATTTCAAAATGATCGCTTGCACAGTGCTCCTTGGGATGTTTAAAGCTTGGGAAATCTTTTTGTATCCAAATCCGGCTTTAAACTTCTCCACAACAGTATTACGGACCTGCCTGGTGTGTTCCTTGGCCTTCATGATGCTCTCTGCGCTTTCAACAGAACCCTGAGACTATCACAGGGCAGGTGCATTTATACAGAGACTTGATTACACACAGGTGGATTCTATTTATCACCATCAGTCATTTAGGACAACATTGGATCATTCAGAGATCTTCGCTGAACTTCTGGAGTGAGTTTGCTGCACTGAAAGTAAAGGGGCCGAATAATTTTGCACGCACCACTTTTCAGTTTTTTATTTGCTAAAAAAGTTTAAAATATCCAATAGATTTCGTTCCACTTCACAATTGTGTCCCACGTGTTGGTGATTCTTCACAAAAAAATAAAATTTTATATCTTTATGTTTGAAGCCTGAAATGTGGCAAAAGGTTGAAAAGTTCAAGGGGGCCGAATACTTACGCAAGGCACTGTATCTACCCCCCCCACCCCACACCCCAGTTTGTCACAGCTCAGACCCTCTATTTCGTGGATTATTACCTTGGATCTAGGTTCCTTCAACCTCTGGTTAAAAGATACCCGTGTACGTACATTTCCAGTAGCCCCTGCTCCAGTTCTGAAGTTACTTATAACAATTTGTTACCATTCGTACATTCCCCGTTTTGTTGCCTCCCCTCTACCATCATGGTGTCTTCCTCAGTTCTGTGTTCCCATATCTACCCCTGTCACGGTATGTTCCCAGGAGCTCATGGCTTCCTCACTCAGCCTACAGTACCGTCCGATTCGTACCAAGCTCTCCAGACCCTATCAAATTTCTTCCCACTTCCCCTCACCCTGTATGTTGTTTTATAATACGGTAACATAGAGTTGATTAGATGTTTCCAGTAAACAATAACCGGGGCCTGTTTGGTCTTCCACTTAAGTAATATGGCCTTTTTACCATAGAATAGCAGGCTGGTGAGCAGTGTTCTCAACGCCCTGGAAGGAACCACCTCCTCTACCAGCCCTAGCAAGCAAACCCTCACCGTTAGGGGAATCGGCGCCGCCAATACTTCCGAGATATACATGGTAACCTCCTGCCAGAACCTCTGAATGTGCGTGCAGCTCCAGAATACATGGTAGAGATTCCACCCTCAACTCCCCAAATTGAGCCTGGTATGCGTGTCGAATTTGAAAAAATAGAAAAAATAGGAGTTGGGCAAGTCATGTCTAGTCTGCAGCTGTGAAAACGTTTGCAAGTCCTCCAGGTTAGTAATGTCCCCGAGTGTCTTTATTCCCTTAACAGCCCAGACCATAGGATCGAGTAAACCATAAGAATGAGGGAGTGTCCTATTCATCCATAGTGGGGTGGATGGGGACATACCTGCATAGCTAGGAGCTGCCAATTTTTGCACCTTCTCCCATGCCCTAATCGTGGCTGTCACGGTTAGCGTGATGGGCAGATCCAAATTGTCCCCCCTAAAAAGTGCCAGACGTAGGCTTTCATATGATCCTAGATGAGCGGCCTCCAGTACAGTGGCCACGTCTCCTTCGTCAGATATGAGCCACCTACGCGCAAACACCATCTGACCCGCAAGGTAGTATTTGAACCAGTCTGGTACTGCGAGTCCACCCCCGTCATTTGGCTCTTGAAGGAGCTTCATCCCTATCCTAGGCGGTTTTGGTGTCCAGAGGAATGCATTGACAATACTCTCCAACTGTTTGAAAAAGGTCATTGGTATCCAGATCGGCGCATGCCGGAGATAATAAAGGATTACCGGAAGCATTTTCATTTTGAGTAAGCTGATCCTGCCCATAAGGGACAGGGGCAGTTTAGTCCAGGCCTGCGTTTTTTGCTTAAGGATTCCTATTAACCACTTCAGCCCCGGACCAATTTTCAGCCTAAGGACCAGAGGTCTTTTTACAATTTCGCACTGCACTGCTTTAACTTGTAATTGCGCGGTCATGCAATGTTGTACCCAAACAAAATTTGCGTCCTTTTCTTCCCACAAATAGAGCTTTCTTTTGATGGTATTTGATTGTCTCTGCGATTTTTATTTTTTGCGATATAAATGGAAAAAGACCGAAAATTTTGAGAAAAAAATATATTTTCTACTTTTTGTTATAAGAAAAATCGAATAAACTCAATTTTAGTCATACATTTAGGGCAAAATTTATTCAGCCACATGTCTTTAGTAAAAAAAATGTCAATAAGCGTATATTTATTGGTTTGCGCAAAACTTATAGCGTCTACAAACTAAAGTACATTTTCTGGAATTTACACAGCTTTTAATTTACGACTGCCTATCTGAGGTGCTAAAATGGCAGGGCAGTACAAACGCCCCCCCCAAATGACCCCATTTTGTAAAGTAGACACCCCAAGGAAATTGCCGAGGGGCATGTTGAGCCCATTGAATATTTTTTTTTTCTCCCAAGTGATTGAATAAGGACACAAAAAAAAAAAGTTTACAAAAAGTTGTCACTAAATGATATATTGCTCACACATGCCATAGTTATATGTGGAATTGCACCCCAAAATATATTCTGCTGCTTCTCCTGAGTACGGGGATACCACATATGTGGGACTTTTTGGGAGTCTAGCCGCGTACGGCACCCCGAAAACCAATCACTGCCTTCAGGATTTCTAAGGGTGCAAATTTTTTATTTCACTCCTCACTACCTATCACAGTTTCGAAGGCCATAAAATGCCAAAATAACACAAACCCCCCCCCCCCCCCAAATGACCCCATTTTGGAAAGTAGACACCCCAAGGAAATTGCTGAAGGGCATGTTGAGCCCATTGAATATTTTTTTTTTTGTCCCAAGTGATTGAATAACGACACAAAAAAAAAAAGTTTACAAAAAGTTGTCACTAAATGATATATTGCTCACACATGCCATAGTTATATGTGGAATTGCACCCCAAAATATATTCTGCTGCTTCTCCTAAGTACGGGGATACCACATATGTGGGACTTTTTGGGAGTCTAGCCGCGTACAGCACCCCGAAAACCAATCACTGCCTTCAGGGTTTCTAAGGGTGCAAATTTTTGATTTCACTCCTCACTACCTATCACAGTTTCGAAGGCCATAAAATGCCAAAATAGCACAAAACCCCCCCAAATTACCCCATTTTGGAAAGTAGACACCCCAAGCTATTTACTGAGAGGCATGTTGAGTCCATGAAATATTTTATATTTTGCCACAAGTTGCAGAAATATTAAAAAAAAAATTTTTTTTGCACAAAGTTGTCACTAAATGATATATTGCTCACACATGCTATGGGCATAAGTCAAATTACACCCCAAAATAAATTCTGCTGCTTCTCCCGAGTACAGGGATACCACACGTGGGGGACTTTTTGGGAGCCTAGCCACGTACGGGACCCCGAAAACCAAGCACTGCCTTCCGGATTTAAATATAAAACGCTACCAAAAAAAACTGTTAGCGATCGCAGGGATCAGGCCTGACTCTGCGATTGCTGCAGTTATGTGTTTAGTGTTTTGTAAGTGACAGTGATCGATCGATACTGCACTTGGGTGGGCTGGGCGGAGGGGCAAAATGCAGGGGCTAGCAGGTATCTGGGCTGATCCTGCTAACAATGCGTTTTTTGGAACCCTAAACTGCTGGGGACGCTAGTATAGATCTGATCAGATCAGATATTGATCTGTTCAGATTCTATACCACTATGGGAGGTGTATGCTTTGCGCATGGGTGTTAGCGGTACTGGCACTAACCTAGCGCTGCCTGGGGCGACGCAGACCCTGACCCTAAAACCTAATTGATATCACCCGCCGGGTGATCAGGGGGTTAAACCTTTATTGGGTAATAAATGGTGGGTGCCCTGATGCTATAAAAAGCAAACTAACCAGAGTCACCCGTAACACTTATATGGTGATCACCGGTGAAAGGGTTAACTAGGGGCAATCAGGGGGTTCAAATTTTTAATAGGTAGTATATGGGGGTCCCTGGCGCTATATAAAAACCTGACGGGGAACCTAAATAACTAACTGGCTAACCAGCGTCACCAGTGGCCCTTATACTGTGATCGCTGGTGAAAGGTTTAACTAGGGGCAATTATTGGGTAGTATATGGGGGTACCTAACGCTATAAAAACCTGGCGGTGAACCCAGGGGCGTAACTAGAAATCACAGGGCCCCATAGCAAAATGTTGTATGGGCCCCCCCCCACCCAGGGGCGGATCCAGATTCTAGTCTCGGGAGGGGCACTGATAGAAAATACTTTTATGGGGGCAATTTATTGGGGCAATGGCTGATGTTGGCGCTTCAATTATCACGGCACCATTTGTGTTATGGTGTCAGGATGATTGAAACACATTATTTCTATTATTGCATTGTTATAGAAAATTAAATAGTTCAACTCACCATAATGCAGAATCAGTGGGAGCCTCGAGTGTGTCACCTGCCACCAGATGCAGATTGTCACTTGTCACAAGTTGCGGATTGTCCACCTGCCACCCATTCTGGATTGTCCACTTGCCACGTGACCTGCCACACATTGCAAATCGTCCACTTTCCACGTCACCTGCCACACATTGGGGATTGTCCACTTGCCACGTCACCTGCCACACATTGCGGATTGTCCACTTGCCACGTGACCTGCCACCCATTGTGGATTGTCCACTTGCCACATCACCTGCCACTCATTTCAGATTGTCCACTTGCCACAAGTTGCAGATTGTCACTTGCCACACATTACAAATTGTCCACTTGCCATGTCACCTGCCACTCATTGTGGATTGTCCACTTGCCACGTCACCTGCCATACATTGTGGATTGTTCATTTGCCACGTCACCTGCCACCCATTGCGGATTGTCCATTTGCCACGTCACCTGCCACCCATTGCGGTTTTCCACCTGCCACGTGACCTGCCACACATTGCGGATTGTTCACTTGCCACGTCACCTGCCACCTATTGCGGATTGTCCATTTACCACGTTACCTGCCACAAGTTTCAGATTGTCCACTTGCCACGTCACCTGCCACACATTGCGGATTGTCCACTTGCCACGTCACCTGCCACACATTGCGGATTGTCCACTTGCCACGTCACCTGCCACACATTGTGGATTGTCCATTTGCCACGTCACCTGCCACCCATTGCGGTTTGTCCATTTGCCACGTTACCTGCCACCCACTGCGGATTGTCCATTTGCCATGTCACCTGCCACCCATTGCGGTTTGTCCACTTGCCACGTGACCTGCCACACATTGCGGATTGTTCACTTGCCACGTCACCTGCCACACATTGCGGATTGTCCATTTGCCACGTCACCTGCCACAAGTTTCAGATTGTCCCCTTGCCACGTCACATGCCACAAGTTTCAGATTGTCCCCTTGCCACGTCACATGCTACACATTGCAGATTGTCCACTTGCCACGTCACCTGCCACACATTGCGGATTTTCCACTTGCCATGTCACCTGCCATCCATTGCGGATTGTCCATTTGCCATGTCACCTGTCACACATTGCGGATTGTCACTTTCCTGTTAAAGTCGCTCTGTTTGCCAGTCTGAGTCAGGCAGCAGAGAGAGGATGTAATCTCTGCTGCCTGCACAGTGAGTGAGAGCGGAGCTGGCAGTTTGCAGGGCGGGCGCCGGGCGGTGAGAGATGATGTCATCTCTCTGCCCCGCCACCCGCTGATTGGCCACCCACTAAGCCTCCCCGCAGCTTCCCCAACAACCCCCCGCCGCCGCCGAGTCACCTGGCTGTGTCCGCTCGTACAGTCAGTGTGACTGTACGAGCGCCGAGCGGACAGGGAGCTCGGCGGCTCACCTGCCGCCCGCTCACCGGGCCCTCCTCAGCTGCGGGCCCCGTAGCGACCGCACGGGTCGCTATGGTGGTAGTTCCGCCACTGGGTGAACCTAAAAAAATAACTAGCTACCTAGCGACACTAGTGACACTAATGCAGCGATCAGAAAAATGATCGCTTAGCGACACTGGCAAAAGGGGGTGAAAGGGTTAACTAGGGGCACTCAGGGGGTTAAAACAGTTATTGGGTAGTATATGGGGGTACCTAGCGCTATAAAAACCTGGCGGTGAACCTAAAAAAATAACTAGCTACTTAGCGGCACCAGTGACACTAATGCAGCGATCAGAAAAACGATTGCTTAGTGACACTAGAAAAAGGGGGTGAAAGGGTTAACTAGGGGAAATCAGAGGATTAAAACCATTATTGGGTAGTATATCAGGGTACCTAGCGCTATAAAAACCTGGCGTTGAACCTAAAAAAATAACTAGCTACCTAGCGACACTGGCGACACTAATGCAGCGATCAGAAAAATGATCGCTTAGTGACACTGGCAAAAGGGGGTGAAAGGGTTAACTAGGGGCAATCAGGGGGTTAAAACCATTATTGGGTAGTATATCGGGGTACCTAGCGCTATAAAAACCTGGCGGTGAACCTAAAAAAATAACTAGCTACCTAGCGACACTAGCGACACAGGGGGTGAAAGGGTTAACTCTAGGGGCAATCAGGGGGTTAAACCTTTATTGGGGGGTGGTAGGGGGCTACCCTGGACCTAACACTAACTGCCCTGACACTTTTTACTGTTACAACTGACACTGAATGCAGTGATCAGTAAATAAATGATCACTGCAATCAGTGACACTGTGACTGGGGGGGGGGCGGGGGTGATCGGGGGGAGATCGGGGGGGTTTGTGTACCTGTGTGCCTATGTGTTAGTGTAGTGTTGGTGCACACTTACTGTGTCCTCTCCTCGTAGTCCGGTCAATAAGACCGCCCCGAGGAGAATGACATCACTTCCTCCCTGCCTGTGTTTACTATACGCAGAGAAAGGGAGCTTCTCATTCGCCAGGAGCGATCGAGAGGGGATGGCCAGAAACCAATGGCCATCCCCTCATCCCGGATCGCTCCTGCAGCGAAACGGACCTCCGAATCCAGCGGGAGGGGGTCCGATCGGACCCCCCCACCCGCTGGAAGGCAAGCACGTACATGTACGTGCTTGTGCCTGTACATGCCATTGTGATGACGTACAATGGCATGCGGTGGTCCTTAAGTGGTTAAGGGAAGTAAGATGAGCGAGAGATAGTCTTGCACCCGTGGAGTGATTGTCATGCCTAAATATTTAATAGAATCCACCCACCGAAGTGGCAAGTCGGGATCCACCCTGTCCTTGGCCTGTTCGTCCAATGGTAGGATGGACGACTTGGTCCAGTTTACTCTAAGACCCGAATATATGGCAAATTTATCAAAGATAGCCAACACTGCCTTCAAGGATTCCTCTGGGTCACTAAGAAATAGTAGCATGTCATCTGCATAGAGGGCCAATGTTTCTCTAATAGACCCCACTCTGATAGCCCGCACCTCCTCCGCAGACCTGAGTGCGATGGCCAGGGGCTCCATCGCCAGGGCGAAAAGAAAAGGGGACAACGGGCAACCCTGCCTGGTGCCCCTGGCCACCGCAAAAAACTCAGAGGTCCGTGATCCCATTCTGATGGCCACCTTGGGATTTTCGTACAGCATGGCTACCCATTTATGGAACTGTGGCCAAAGCCCATGACCTCTAACACTTTAAGCATATACTCCCAATCGATGGAGTCAAATGCCTTTTCTATATCAATGGACACTACTATTCTACTGTCAGAGTCAGTTTGTGGTAGTTGTAGATGGGTAAAAAGTCTCCGTATGTTCGTGTCTGTCGATTTGCCAGGCATGAGGCCCGTCTGGTCAATATTAACTACCATCTGAATGACTTTGGCTAGTTTGGTTGATAAAATTTTAGTTAGGACCTTAAGATCCGTATTTAGGAGAGCTATGGGACGATAGGATCCTTCCCTGGCTTTAGCAGTAGCATCATATAAGCCTCTAACATTGAAGTCGGCAGGGTGGATACGTCAAGACAGTGTTGCAGCAGCCAATTAAATCGCGGGGCTAGCAACTCCACATTGGTCTTGTAAAATTCCATGGGAAAACCGTCTGGGCCCGGGGCTTTGTTGGGTGGGAACGAGAAGATAGCATTCTGGATTTCCTTAAGCGTAATTGTGGAATCAAGGGTCAAACAGTCCTCCTCTGCCAGTCTCGGGATGGGCAATCCCCCTAGCAGAGAGTTCAGAGCTCCAGGGTCGTACCCAGGAATAGGCATGTATAGCCTCGAGAAAAAAGTCACAAACTCCTGCATTATCAATGTCAGGTCAGTAACTAAGTCTCCGGTCCCATTTCTGATTGTGGGAATATGCACCAGGGGCGGTTGATCAGCCACCAACATAGCCAGAAGCTTGCCATTTTTATCCCCTTCAGCAAACACCCTATGAGCATTATTAGTCCATTCAGAGCTAGTCAGTTCTTTAACCACTTCAGGACCGCCGTATTGCCAATGTACGTCAACACAATGGCACAGGCAGGCACAATCACGTAGATGTACGTGATTGCCTTCCAGCGGGTGGGGGGTCCGATCGGACCCCCTCCCGCTGGTTACGGCGGTCCGGTTCGCTCCAGGAGCGCTCCGTGATGAGGGGATGGCCGTTCGTTTTCGGCCACCCCCTCTGGATCGCTCCTGGCCAATGAGAAGCTTCCTCCCACTGTGTATTGTTTACACAGGAAGGAGGAAGTGATGTCATTCTCCTCGGGGCGGTCTTTTTGACCGGACTACGAGGAGAAGACTAATAGTAAGTGTGCACCAACACTACACTGACATGTAGGTACACACAGGCACACAAACCCCCCCCCCGATCCCCCCCCGCACCCCCTCCCCCCCCAGTCACAGTGTGACTGATTGCATTGATCATTTCTTTACTGATCAATGCATTCAGTGTCAGTTGTGACAGTAAAAACTGACAGGACAGTTAGTGTTAGGTCCAGGGTAGCCCCCTATCACCCCCCAATAAAGATTTAACCCCCTGATTGCCCCTAGAGTTAACCCTTTCACCCCCTTTTGCCAGTGTCACTAAGCGATCATTTTTCTGATCGCTGCATGTGTCGCTAGGTAGCTAGTTATTTTTTTAGGTTCACCGCCAGGTTTTTATATCGCTAGGTACCCCGATATACTACCCAATAATGGTTTTAACCCCCTGATTGCCGCTAGTTAACCCTTTCACCCCCTTTTGCCAGTGTCACTAAGCGATCGTTTTTCTGATCGCTGCATTAGTGTCGCTACAGTCGCTAGGTAGCTAGTTATTTTTTTAGGTTCACCGCCAGGTTTTTATAGCGCTAGGTACCCCGATATACTACCCAATAATGGTTTTAACCCCCTGATTGCCGCTAGTTAACCCTTTCACCCCTTTTTGCCAGTGTCACTAAGCGATCATTTTTCTGATCGCTGCATGTGTCGCTAGGTAGCTAGTTATTTTTTTAGGTTCACCGCCAGGTTTTTATATCGCTAGGTACCCCGATATACTACCCAATAATGGTTTTAACCCCCTGATTGCCGCTAGTTAACCCTTTCACCCCCTTTTGCCAGTGTCACTAAGCGATCGTTTTTCTGATCGCTGCATTAGTGTCGCTACAGTCGCTAGGTAGCTAGTTATTTTTTTAGGTTCACCGCCAGGTTTTTATAGCGCTAGGTACCCCGATATACTACCCAATAATGGTTTTAACCCCCTGATTTCCGCTAGTTAACCCTTTCACCCCCTTTTGCCAGTGTCACTAAGCGATAATTTTTCTGAACGCTGCATCAGTGTCGCTAGTGTCGCTAGGTAGCTAGTTATTTTTTTAGGTTCACCGCCAGGTTTTTATAGCGCTAGGTACCCCGATATACTACCCAATAATGGTTTTAACCCCCTGATTGCTGCTAGTTAACCCTTTCACCCCCTTTCACCAGCGATCACAGTATAAGTGTCACTGGTGACGCTGGTTAGCCAGTTAGTTATTTAGGTTCCCCGTCAGGTTTTTATATAGCGCCAGGGACCCCCATATACTACCTAATAAAAATTTGAACCCCCTGATTGCCCCTAGTTAACCCTTTCACCACTGATCACCGTATAAGTGTTACGGGTGACTCTGGTTAGTTTGTTTTTTATAGCATCAGGGCACCCACCATTTATTACCCAATAAAGGTTTAACCCCCTGATCACTCGGCGGGTGATATCAATTAGGTTTTAGGGTCAGGGTCTGCGTCGCCCCAGGCAGCGCTAGGTTAGTGCCAGTACCGCTAACACCCACACGCAAAGCATACACCTCCCGTAGTGGTATAGAATCTGAACAGATCAATATCTGATCTGATCAGATCTATACTAGCGTCCCCAGCAGTTTAGGGTTCCAAAAAAACGCATTGTTAGCGGGATCAGCCCAAATACCTGCTAGCACCTGCGTTTTGCCCCTCTGCCCAGCCCACCCAAGTGCAGTATCGATCGATCACTGTCACTTACAAAACACTAAACACATAACTGCAGCGATCGCAGAGTCAGGCCTGATCCCTGCCATCGCTAACAGGTTTTTTGGTAGCATTTTATATTCAAATCCGGAAGGCAGTGCTTGGTTTTCGGGGTCCCGTACGTGGCTAGGCTCCCAAAAAGTCCCCCACATGTGGTATCCCCGTACTCGGGAGAAGCAGCAGAATTTATTTTGGGGTGTAATTTGACTTCTGCCCATAGCATGTGTGAGCAATCAGTAAATAGCTTGGGGTGTCTACTTTCCAAAATGGGGTCATTTGGGGGGGTTTTGTGCTATTTTGGCATTTTATGGCCTTCGAAACTGTGATAGGTAGTGAGGAGTTAAATCAAAAATTTGCACCCTTAGAAATCCTGAAGGTGGTGATTGGTTTTCGGGGTGCCGTGCGCGACTAGACTCCCAAAAAGTCCCACACATGTGGTATCCCCGTACTCAGGAGAAGCAGCAGAATGTATTTTGGGGTGTCATTTCACATATGCCCATAGCATGTGTGAGCAATATATCATTTAGTGACAACTTGGTGCAAAAAAAAAAAAGTTTGTAATATTCCCGCAACTTGTGGCAAAATATAAAATATTCCATGGACTCAACATGCCTCTCAGTAAATAGCTTGGGGTGTCTACTTTCCAAAATGGGGTCATTTTGGGGGGTTTTGTGCTATTTTGGCATTTTATGGCCTTCGAAACTGTGATAGGTAGTGAGGAGTTAAATCAAAAATTTGCACCCTTAGAAATCCTGAAGGTGGTGATTGGTTTTCGGGGTGCCGTGCGCGACTAGACTCCCAAAAAGTCCCACACATGTGGTATCCCCATACTCGGGAGAAGTAGCGGAATATATTTTAGGGTGCAATTCCACATATAACCATGGCATGTGTGAGAAATATATCATTTAGTGACAACTTTTTGTAAAAAAATTTTTTTTTTTTTTTTTTTGTCATTATTCAATCCCTTAGGACAAAAAAAATAAATATTCAATGGGCTCAACATACCCATCAGCAATTTCCTTGGGGTGTCTACTTTCCAAAATGGGGTCATTTGGGGGGGATTTGTACTGCCCTGCCATTTTAGCACCTCAAGAAATGAGATCGGCAGTCATAAATTAAAAGCTGTGTAAATTCCAGAAAATGTACTCTAGTTTGTAGACGCTATAACTTTTGCGCAAACCAAAAAATATACGCTTATTGACATTTTTTTTACTAAAGACATGTGGCTGAATAAATTTTGCCCTCAATGTATGACAAAAATGTAGTTTATTTGATTTTTCTTATAACAAAAAGAAGAAAATATCTTTTTTTTTCAAAATTTTCGCTCTTTTTCCATTTATATCGCAAAAAAAAAAAATCGCAGAGGCAATCAAATACCATCAAAAGAAAGCTCTATTTGTGGGAAGAAAAGGACGCAAATTTCGTTTGGGTGCAATATTGCATGACCGCGCAATTACCAGTTAAAGCAGCGCAGTGCGAAATTGCAAAAAGACCTCTGGTCCTTAAGGTGTTTATTGGTCCGGAGCTGAAGTGGTTAATATGAAGAGACAGACGCCTCCTTGCTGCTAGTAGGTGTTCAAGCGAGGTCCCCATAGGGGAACCCGCGTGAGCATCCGCGCACTCTCTCTCCTGCTGTTTCAGCAGATTGAGTTCCTCATTTTCATTAACCCGAGTTGTTTTTATAGCCGATATACATTCACCCCTTGCAACTGCCTTAAAGGCACCCCAGACCATGGGTGGGTCTGCGGAATCTGCGTTCTCCGACCAGTAATTTTTAAAGGAGGGCTCGAGTTGGGAAAGCACCTGCTCATTCTGTAGCCAACTCGCAGACAACCTCCATCCCCTCCTCCCAGACCGGAAAGGAAAGAGTGAGGGAGAGAGGATTATGGTCCGACAGACCACCCGGTAGATATTCCACCCTCTCCAAATTTTGCATCAATCTACCATTTCCAAAGGCCAGATCAATTCTCGCCGCCGACCTATGGGCAAACGATATGTGAGAATAACATCTAGCCGTCGGATGCTTCCACCTCCATAATTCATTCAGCCCCACCACAGATGCCCAGTTCACCAGCTCTGTTGAGCCTCCCCTGCCCGGGTTGGAGGAGTCCAACACCGCATCTAGTGTGGCGTTGAAGTCCCCCAACACCACCAGGGGCAAATGCGTAAACTCTTCCAGGCGGGCAAACATATCGTACAATAGTTGAACCTGAAACGGGGGGGGGACACATAGACATTTACCAACAGTAGCTTCTGGTAACATACCTCCAGCACCACCGCCACATATCGTCCCCCCTGGTCTGTAATAACCTGATGGACCGTGTATGCAATGGCCTTGCTTATAAGCACCGACACTCCCCTCGCAAATGTTGAGTATGTGGAATGTAGAGCTTTCTGAATCCACGGCTTCCGCATAGTCAACACTTTGGCTCCATCTAGATGGGTTTCCTGGAAAAAAATTATATGTGGTTTTGATTGTTTCAGATATTGGAAAACCGAGGCCCTTTTAAATTTGTGGTTCAGGCCTCGGACATTCCAAGACACAATCTCTAATCTATCCACCATCATCCCACAACAGTTTAACATGTATGCCATTCAGTGTACTCATTTCCCACACAGTCCGGACTACCGGTACCATTATAGAATACTGTAACATAAGGAACCATGCCCCATTCCTGAGTCTCTGAGCCGTGACAAACAGAATTTCCCCCCCTGCTTTTATACCAGTACCCTTCTTAAAACCAAACCAAAGTGTCCTGATATTAAGCTTCCTCCCGTAACCAAAACAGCAAAAACTTGCGGTGAGGTCCAACCGCTGCAATCGAAAGTCTGGCAAAATCTCCTCCGTCGTATCTTCTTCCACCCTAAGCTCCAGGGAGTAAGAAAACTGTTGGAGTGCAGCAAACTCCAGGGCACAAACTCGTGCTAACAGATTACAATGATATAGTTAAAAATGAAAAACTGAAAGAAAAATTGCAGCAGGCTCCAATTCGGCTCAGGATAGAACCCTCCCCCCCACAGGAGAAGCCATAGTACAGAAGTGTGTGTCCTTGGTCATCCTCCGAATATTCTTTGCCCCACTACTAGTACCTCCAGCGGTAATGCACTGCTCAGGGACTCTCGCCGCTCCGGTAGGCCAGTTTCGTCAAACCCGCATATTTGCCAAGGTCCACCCGCCTCCCCAGGAAGAAGGCCTATTAGTTCTGTCAAATATGCATGAGGATCTTTCTGTCTATCGGATGACCTGGTGACGACATTCCTGCGGCCGCCTGGCCGCCCCAGGCAATGATGATCTCCGATACCACCCCAGTGAAGCGGGAGGATCCATCCCATCTCTCATATCATCTGATGGGGCTCCTCCGCTGGGGAGGGTCCCTCAACATATGTCAGATACCCAACTGCAGAGTGTCAGAAATTTTCAGGATTCCTGTCCTTTCCCGAGACAACACAATGAGAACTGTGCAACAGGCACAACATACTGTAGCAGACTTGTGGATTAGTGACCCAGAGCTCACTGTCCCGTGCCTTTAAGCCAATTCTTTGTCCATCCAGTCACAGGCCGCTACAGGGTTGTCAAAAAATTTCACACTGCCTTTGTATTGAATCCTGAGCCTGCTCGGGTACAGCATGCTGTATTGAATCTCCTTAGCGCGGAGCCTCTTGCGGACATCAGTAAAGGAGTGACGTTGTTGTTGCGTGGCGGCTGAAAAATCAGGGAAGAGCATCAGCTTGGAATTTTTATAAAGCAGCTCTTGTGTCCTCCTGGACTTGGCCAATATCATGTCTCTGTGCCTGTAGTTCAGGAATCTTACAAGAAACGGTCGTGGAAATGCGCCCGGCGGTCTCCTGCCCGTGGGGACCCTATGTGCCCTTTCAACCACATAGGTGGGGGGTAAATCTTCCAAAGAGAGTAGCGTTTTGAACAGAGTCTCTGCAAACACCACGGCTTGTCCCCCTCCGATCCTTCTGGCAGCCCCACTACCCTGATATTGTTTCTCCTTTGGCGGTCTTCGGCATCGTCTGCTCTGCGCTGGAGGGACCGCACCATGTCACGGAGTTCAGCTATGTGGGTTTCCTGCATGTGCGTGGTGTCCTCAACTCCAGACACCAGGTCTTCCACCGTGGTGAGCCTGCCCCGGATCTTATCAAGATCGTGCCTTATCAAGGTACATTCAGATGACAAATGATCAATGCACCCCATCAGTTCAGACTTACTGGCATTTATGGCCTCTAGAATAGGTTGCGTAATCGCCTCCGTGTCCACCGCCACAGGATGTTCATCAGCCAATTCACCGTCAGTACACAACTCCGCCGCATTGCCATGCTGCTCCATCCCGTCCCTCGGTCGTATATATAAAATTCCCTCAGTTTAGGCCGATACATATTCTTCTACATATTTTTGGTAAAAAAAATCGCAATAAGCGTTTATTGATTGGTTTGCGCAAAAGTTATAGTGTTTACAAAATAGGGATAGTTTTATGGCATTTTTATTAATCATTTTTTATTATTATTTTTTTTACTAGTAATGGCGGCGATCAGCGATTTTTATTGTGACTGTGACATTGCGGTGTACACATCGGACATTTTTGACACATTTTTGGGACCATTGTCATTTATACAGTAATCACTACTATATAAATGCAGTGATTGCTTTGTAAATGACACTGGCAGTGAAGGGGTTAACCAGTGAGTGGCAGTGTAGGGGTTAAGTGTTCCTAGGGGTGTGTTACTAACTGTGGGGGGGCTGGGCTTTCATTTAGTGAACACTGATCTCTGCTCCAATCACATGGAGCAGAGATCAGCATCACTAGTTGCTAGGCAGAATGGGGAAATGCTGTTTACATGGCATTTCCTCCATTCAGCCGCCCCGTGAGACGATCACGGGACCCGCGACCAGACTCACGGGGGTCCCCGACTGCCACGTGAGAGCGCCGGCGCGCTCGTGATGGCAGGGCGGCATTGAAGATTGGACATACCTGTATGCCAATATGCCTGCCCGTGCCATTCTGCCGACGTACATCGGTGTGCGCCGGTCGGGAACCGGTTAATATTTTCCTGCTTAAATTCTGCTTTCCTTATTTTGTCTTGATATTCTTTGCATCCCATGTATTGTAATCTCATACTTCATATACTCTAGCTTCTACGATTCTATGATCAGAGGGGCAGCCATAGCGCTCATCCCATCTTCCCTCTCTGACCACATATAAAGTATTCTGTTTTAACTCTCATTTCTCAGTTTTGACTTTACTAGTTGTAGTGCCTGGCCCCAAATTCATCCCACAACTTAACATGAAAATGTCCCTTTCTGTCTAGTGTTATTTGTCAACCTTGATCCATCCTGCTCACATAGATAGCTGTTTCCCTAGCTGTTCACATGATTCCTAGTCCCTGCGGACTTTGGTGTTAACCCAGTTACCCCTTGTGGATCCCTGTCCATGTGTCAGGTCACGTGAGACCAGGTGACAGATGCACTCCGTAGGAGTCGGAAGTGCACCGCTAGGTAGTGGACCTTAGGACTGACTGCTACGGATTGTACCCAGGGAGATTCAGGACACAGGTCTACAGGATCACTAACACAGATCCCAATGGGAGCTGGAGCATAGATTCCCCAGGGCGCGGAGTCTAAGAGCCAGCGGGTGTTCGCCAGAGCCTCCAGTGGTGAGGATGGACTTCGCTGCAGTCTGGCTCCAGGTCGCAGCCCCTAGGGTCTCACAGCTCACGCTCACAGTAGACTACAGGAAAAGGAAGCAGCAGGCTGGAACGACAAGGATATTAAGGGGGTAAGGCAGAGGTCAGGGCAACTAACAGACAGGAACAACAGAATACACGCCAAAGGTTCAGGGTCACAGGCAGACAGGGATGGTCGGGGACATGCAAAAGGTAAAGGTCACAAGCAGACAGGAATCACTGAGAACACGCCAAGGTCGGTAACAGAGTCAAACATAGAGCACACGGCAAACAGGAAGCCAAACACACAATGGATACACAATGGTTGATCAGCACGGCTGGCTTGCAGTGCACAGGTTAATATAGAGTTCCCTGATAGGGCCTAGGGTGGAGCTATGCTTAGAGGAGAGGTTATAAAAACCACCAGGTGGAAGTGACTGGCCTCTTAGTCTGAACACATGAGGAGAGGTAGGCAAACAAAGGAAGATTACTGCATAACCATGACAGTACCCCCCTCTTACAAGACCTCCCCCGCCTGGGTCCAGGCTTAAAGGGAAACTACAGATGGAACCTCCTCAACAGACGAGGAGCAAAGACCTCAGATGCAATGATCCAAGACCTCTCCTCTGGGCCAAACCCTTTCCAATGTACGAGGTACTGAAGAATGCCTTTACGAAGTTGGGAATCCAAAACTTGAATAACCTCGTATTTTAGATTATCCTCAGAGACCGGAACCGGGGAAGGGAGAGGACAAGAGGACTTATTGAGGACTAAAGGCTTTTTAGGAATGGGTAAGGGCATGATAAGACCATCAGGAGTCTGAGCAGGGTCCCCCAGACCCTTAAAGACGAGCTGGACATCCAGCACCGGACCACCAGACTGAGCAGAGGTCAGTGGATCCCTGAGGTCAGGTTGGTTAGAAGGTGATGTGTCACAATGGTCAAGCTGAATGGCTGAAACACAAACAGAATGCAGAGAGCCCTGAGAAAAAGATTGAAACCCCCCCTGGCCGAATGAGGCAGTCTATCCAAAGGATGGATTGAGCCCCTTAAACGGGTTTGAACTGACATAGTAGCAGTAGGGTGAGGCCAGGTTACAGAAGGTCCTGAACAAGAAGCAGGAGGCTCACTGGGCATGGGCTGGACTGGCATAACTAGGTGCAGAGGCCGACTGAATAGTATTGTCAGGTGTAGTGACCATCTCAATCGCATCACAGGGCATAGCGACTGTGGAACTTGCTGACAAGTTAGACTGACTGTGTGTCCAAGGGAGATTAGGGACAAGCAAAGGTAAATGGTTATGCAAACTGGAGTGAATGATCGACTCAGATTCATACGTGGGCCACTCATCCAGAGTGCCACATGACCTAGAGAGTGCATCAGTCTGACTATTGCAGGACACATCCCAGAGAACACTATATACAGCGGGAAGAGCAGAAGATACTGGGATGGTGGCAACAGGAAGTTTCTCTTTTGGGGTACCCTTGAGTAGGCAGGAAGAGGAACAGGAGGAACCCCAAGCCAGGATCTGTCCAGCAGACCAGTCATCGTGTGGAGAATGGAGCCGGAACCAAGGAAGACCTAATATGATAGGAGATGAAACCTTAGGTAAGACAAGGAAGGATATCCACTCCTGGTAGAGTGTCTCTACTGACATCATAACAGGAAGGGTCTGGAAGCGGATAGGGCCCCCTGGGAGAACAGTGCCATCAATCGCCAAGACCACCAATGGCATTGTAAGGGGCAAAAGGGTAAGTCTCATGGAGGATGCAGTTTCCCAATCCATGAAATTGGCAGTGGCTCCGGAATCCAGATGTGCTGAGACCGAATGAGAGGAAGCACCAACATGAAGCAACACAGAAAGGAGAACATGAGAAGGTGAAGGGGATATTTCAGGGTCTAATACTCCACCTTCCAGATGTATTAGCCCTGAGCATTTTTCCGGACGAAGAGAACAAATGTCACGGAAAGGATCTTTGGCCCCACAATAGAGGCATAGGCCCAGAGTTCTGCGCCTAGCGTGTTCTTCGGGAGATAACTTTGTCCGGACCAACTGCATAGGTTCCTCAGCAGGCAGGGGTGTTCCTCGGATCGAAGAGAAGGGACTGGGAGCTCAGGCTGCCAAAAGAATGGGGAGTGCTGGCGTCTTTTTTCCAGGGCCCTCTCCTGAAAGCGAATATCGATCTGGTTACACAAGGTGATGACACTGTCCAGATCAGCAGGAAGGGATCTTCCTGCTAATTTATCCTTCACTCTATCAGAGAGGCCATGTAGAAAGGTTGCAACTAGGGCCTCATTGTTCCAGCTCAATTCAGCTGTGAGGATACGGAACTGAAGAGCATACTGTCCCACAGAAGCGGACTTGACGGAGTTGTAAAAGAGTGATAGCCGCTGAGGAGACACGACCCAGTTCCTCGAAGATATTCTGAAAAAGTTTCAAGAAATCAGACAGGCTAGAAACCACTGGATCATTCAGTTCCCACAGAGGAGCAACCCAACCTAGCGCCTCGCCGGACAGGAGGGATATAATATATGCTACTTTCGCCCGATCGGACAGGAAGTTTTGGGGCTGAAGTTCAAAATGAATTGTGCACTGGCTAAGGAACCCCCTGCAAGCCTTGGAGTCCCCAGAGAAACGAGCCGGAGCTGGCAGTTGTAATGAATGTGTGGCTGCGACTGATGCGATAGGTGCAGCGGCAGATAGCGGCTGAGGTTGTTGAACCAGGGGTCCTAATGAGGCCTGAACCTGTTCAAAACGGGATGCCAAATCCTGAAGGAATCGCATCACCTGGGTCTGATGCGATTCTTGGGTCTCAAGTCTGCGAACTAAGCCCTGCAATGGATCATCTGCGGATAGCGGCACATTAGCTGGGTCCATGGATGATCAAACTGTCAGGTCACCTGAGACCAGGTGACAGATGCACTCCGTAGGAGTCGGAAGTGCACCGCTAGGTAGTGGACCTTAGGACTGACTGCTGTGGATTGTACCCAGGGCGATTCAGGACACAGGTCTACAGGATCACTAACACAGATCCCAATGGGAGCTGGAGCATAGATTGCCCAGGGCGTGGAGTCTAAGAGCCAGAGCGGGTGTTCGTCAGAGCCTCCAGTGGTGAGGATGGACTTAGCTGCAGTCTGGCTCCAGGTCGCGGCCCCTAGGGTCTCACAGCTCATGCTCACAGTAGACTACAGGAGAAGGAAGCAGCATGCTGGGACGACAAGTATAGTAAGCGAGTAAAGCCGAGGTCAGGGCAACTAACAGACAGGAACAACAGAGTACACGCCAAAGGTTCAGGGTCACAGGCAGACAGGGATGTTCGGGGACATACAAAAGGTCAAGGTCACAAGTAGACAGGAATCGCTGAGAACACGCCAAAGGTTGGTAACAGATTCAAACGTAGAGCACACGGCAAGCAGGAAACAGGAAGCCAAACACACAATGAATACACAATGGTTGATCAGCACCGCTGGCTTGCAGTGCACCGGTTAATATAGGGTTCCCTGATAGGGCCTGGGGTGGAGCCATGCTTAGAGGAGAGGTTATAAAAACCACCAGGTGGAAGTGGCTGGCCTCTTAGTCTGAACACATGAGGAGAGGTAAGCAAACAAAGGAAGATTACTGCATAACCATGACACCACGCTAACCATTTATCTAGGTCAGTATAGGCGAAACCGCACCTTCGGTTCATATATTTTATAGCGCTTCTCTTGCTCTGGGCATTTTTGAGGGTCTCTTACCCTTCATTCCCTTACTTAATTTAATGCCCATAATGACTGGCCAGCCTTCTCTCATCTCTATTTGTGCCTATACCCTCTTGCCTCTAAACTATTTTATCTAGCAAATGCGTACTACATATATCTGTGAACAGCACTATTCTTTCCCTTTCTTATATATAACACTCCGATGGACAGTAGACAGGGACAACATAACCACCAATCAAAACAGTTTGATTAAGGGGAGTAAAATAGGTACCCTCTGTCCCAAAAATGCCTTACTGATCAAGGAAGTCTGATTACTCAAATGTAAGCAAAAGGCTTACCTCAGCCGGCTGATTATCAGAAATTCCCAGATCATCTCCAGCTCCTCGTTTTGGATTCTTAGGGTCACCTGTAAATCCCCTCTTAGGCAAAGCTCACCCACTGACGAGCCATGGGCAGACTAATTCTTATCAGGCCTCGAAAGAATGCAAACATGTAATGAAAACATTATTAGTGCCGTGTGCACAATGAGGGCAGTGTGCAATACAAAATAGAATACAATTATAAAACAGAACTTACAAATTTCCTTTGCACGTGATCACATAGATCATTCATATTACACTGAAATTAATAATCATGACCCCATATATCAATAAAGGTATGTTTTGCTCATAAAAAAGTAATACAACTGTATATAATATCGTAAGGAGAAAAGGGGACTATATTAACAGGGAGATTGATCGTAGATTTCTTTTTTGAAATTTGACGTTTGACAAATTTACAACATTTAACATGGTTTTTGTGTATTAGGTTTTTGTAACTTAGGCAGATGTGCTTGAGATTTTCTTTGATGGGTCTGTGTTCGACCCCTCATTCGACCTAAAAAAGTGCCTATGGGTGGTTGGTGTGAGAGTGAAATGGTTGGTGCAGTAGAGGAAGTGCTTAAAGAGGAAGTAAACCCCGATGGGTTTACTTCCTCTTTCATTCCCTGCAAAGGCAAAGCATAATGGACTACTATGCATCGCATAGTAGTCCATTATGTGTCACTTACCTGACACAGGAGCCAGCGATGTCACCGCTGTCCCCTGTAGTCCGGCGCATCCATCTTCTCGGTGGGGTCTTGCAGCTCTGCCACTGTCATTCGGCGAAGCGCGGATGACGTCACTCCCGCGCATGCGCACAGGAGCCGGCACGCGCGGCATCATGGTTGTTGACGATGCCGCGCTCAGTGCGCCTGCGCGCCGCTGTCTACAGCGCATGCGCCGTAGACAGCGGTGCCTGTCTTCGGGCAAATAACCGTATAGGTATAGGAGATATTTCTTGGACCTACAGGTAAGCCTTAATCTAGGCTTACCTGTAGGTCAAAGTGTGTTGTAAGGGTTTACAACCACTTTAAAGAGGAACCAAAATGACTCACTGAAGTGTGTGTATCTAATACGTCACTATTAGTATTCCAACGGAAGTGGCAGGACTTTTACCCGACTGTGAGGGTGAACCCTTCATGTGACTCATCACTGCGCCGGCAACGCTTATGTCATCTATGACCTTTGGGCTGAGTTGAAAGATAAAAAGGAGAAATTAGTGAGTGTACAGGTAGTTGATATGCATTTGTGTTACAATTTGTGCATTTATTTTTATTTTGTGCTTTTGAAAAATTATGATTTTGGTTTGATTGCCATTTATATGATTTGCCATCTTCAAATGCCCTCCTATCACATTGGAATATTTTGTTCTCTTTAACCACTTCAGCCCCGGACCAATTGTCAGCCTAAGGACCAGAGGTCTTTTTACAATTTCGCACTGCACTGCTTTAAATGGTAATTGCGCGGTCATGCAATGTTGTACCCAAACTAAATTTGCGTCCTTTTCTTTCCACAAATAGAGCTTTCTTTTGATGGTATTTGATTGCCTCTGCGATTTTTATTTTTTGTGATATAAATGGAAAAAGACCGAAAATTTTGAGAAAAAAATATATTTTCTACTTTTTGTTATAAGAAAAATCGAATAAACAAAATTTTAGTCATACATTTAGGGCAAAATGTATTCAGCCACATGTCTTTAGTAAAAAAAAATTCAATAAGTGTATATTTATTGGTTTGCGCAAAAGTTATAGCGTCTACAAACTAGAGTACATTTTCTGGAATTTACACAGCTTTTAATTTATGACTGCTCATAAATCTCATAATCTCATTTCTCTAGGTGCTAAAATGGCTGGGCAGTACAACCCCCCCCCCCCAAATGACCCCCATTTTGGAAAGTAGACACCCCAAGGAAATTGCTGAGGGGTATGTTGAGCCCATTGAATATTTTTTTTTGTCCCAAGGGATTGAATAATGACAAAAAAATTTTTTACAAAAAGTTGTCACTAAATGATATATTGCTCACACATGCCATGGTTATATGTGGAATTGCACCCCAAAATATATTCTGCTACTTCTCCCGAGTACGGGGATACCACATGTGTGGGACTTCTTGGGAGTCTAGCCGCACACGGCACCCCGAAAACCAATCACCACCTTCAGGATTTCTAAAGCCGTGTACACACGTAGCCGTCTGTCCGACGTACTTAGTCTGGCGGACTTCCCGCCAGACTGTCCGTCGGACTTTCCGAACGGGCTACTTGCCCACACACGGCACTTTTTCAGCGGACTAATACGGCATACTAAGTCCGCCGTGCTATCCGCCCTACTTTTGAAATTAACGGATTCGCCCACACACGCGGAGGAAAGTCCGCTCATTTCAAGCGCGTCTCCATCAACCCATGTGACATCAACCGAAGACCCCGCCCCTTGTCCCTATATAAGTCGCCGCGTGCCCGGTCCCTGTCATTGTGAGCGGAGGACTCGGCGAGGCAACATCTGAAGAAGAAGAAGAAGAAGAGAAGAACAGAAGAACGGAAGGCGGCGGCGGCGGCAGAAGACCGGGCCACCGCCTGTAAAAGAGCTAGAAGAAGGCGCGGTGGCCCGGCAGAAGAACCGAAGAGGGGGACAAGACCCCCGAAGTCGGAAGAAGAGGCCGGCGGCGAGGAAGAAAGCCGGGCTCCTCCGCTAGCAAAAGAGCTACAAGAAGATAGCGGAGGACGCCGGCGAGAAGACCCCCAAAGACGGAAGACCCCCGGAGCTGTGCAATAAACTATTTTTACCCTGTGTTGTGTTTTTTTTGTTGTACTTTTTTCACAGGTGAATGGGTAGGGGTACATTGTACCCCATACTCATTCACATAGGGTGGGGGGCCGGTATCTGGGGGCCCCCTTATTAAAGGGGGCTCCCGGATTCCGATAAGCCCCCCGCCCGCAGACACCGACAACCAACGGCCAGGGTTGTCAGGAAGAGGCCCTTGTCCTCATCAACATGGGGACAAGGTGCTTTGGGGTGGGGGGGCTGCGCGCCCCCCCCCCCTTCCCCAAGGCACCCCCATGTTGAGGGCACACGGCCTGGTACGGCTCAGGAGGGGGGGGGCGCTCGCTCGTCCCCCCTTTCCTGGCCGGCCGGGTAGCGTGCTCGGACAAGGGTCTGATGTGGACCTGGGGGGACCCCCACGCCGATTTTTTTCGGCGTTGGGGTTCCCCTTTAAGTCCATACCAGGCGGCAGGGCCAGCGACGTATCCTTCGCGGGCCCCACCTACCTGGAGACCCGTTTGAAATGAGCGGACTTTTCTCCAGGCGGGAAAAGTCCGCTCATTTCAAAAGTACGGTGGACAGGCATACACACGGCCGGATTGTCCGCTGAAATGCGAGTCCGGCGCGAAGATTGGAGTGTAAAACTACTTTCTAAGTCCGCCGTACTTTCGGGTTAAACAAGTATGCCGGAGGCTACACACGGGGGGATTGTTTGGCGGACTTCAGTTTGTCGGACTTTTCCACCCGCTTGTTTGATCGTGTGTACGCGGCATAAGGGTGAAAATTTTTGATTTCACTCCTCACTACCTATCACAGTTTTGAAGGCCATAAAATGCCAAGATGGTGCAAACCCCCCCCCCCAAATGACCCCATTTTGTAAAGTAGACAACCCAAGCTATTTGCTGAGGGGCATGTTGAGCCCATTGAATATTTTTTTTTTGTCCCAAGGGATTGAATAATGACAAAAAAAAAATTTTTTTACAAAAAGTTGTCACTAAATTATATATTGCTCACACATGCCATGGTTATACAGTATGGGAAATTGCACCCCAAAATACATTTTGCTGCTTCTCCTGAGTACGGGGATACCACATGTGTGGGACTTTTTGGGAGCCTAGCTGCGTAGGGGGCCCCGAAAACCAATCACCATCTTCAGGATTTCTAAGGGTGAACATTTTTGATTTCACTCCTCACTACCTATCACAGTTTCGAAGGCCATAAAATGCCAAAATAGCACAAACCCCCCCCCCCCCCCAAATGACCCCATTTTGGAAAGTAGACACCCCAAGCTATTTACTGAGAGGCATGTTGAGTCCATGGAATATTTTATATTTTGCCACAAGTTGCGGGAATATTACAAACTTTTTTTTTTGCTCAAAGTTGTCACTAAATGATATATTGCTCACACATGCTATGGGCATATGTGAAATTACACCCCAAAACACATTCTGCTGCTTCTCTTGAGTACGGGGATACCACATGTGTGGGACTTTTTGGGAGCCTAGCCGCGTACGGGGCCCCGAAATCCAAGCACCGCCTTCAGGATTTCTAAGGGCATTAATTTTTTATTTTACTCCTCACTACCTATCACAGTTTTGAAGGCCATAAAATGCCAAGATGGCACAAAAACCCACCAAATGACCCCATTTTGGAAAGTGGATACCCCAAGCTATTTGCTGAGGGGCATGTTGAGCCCATTGAATATTTTTTTTTGTCCCAAGGGATTGAATATTGACAAAAAATAAAAATACATTTTTTTTTTTACAAAAAGTTGTCACTAAATTATATCTTGCTCACACATGCCATGGTTATATGTGGAATTGCACCCCAAAATACATTTTGCTGCTTCTCCTGAGTACAGGGATACCACATGTGTGGGACTTTTTGGGAGCCTAGCTGCGTACGGGGCCCCGAAAACCAATCGCCACCTTCTGGATTTCTAAGGGCGCAAATTTTTGATTTCACTCCTCACTACCTATTACAGTTTCGAAGGCCATAAAATGCCAAAATAGCACAAACCCCCCCCCCAAATGACCCAATTTTGGAAAGTAGACACCCCAAGCTATTTTCTGAGAGTCGTGTTGGCTGAACGAAAAAAAAACAGATTGATCGGTGGGTATGCCCACCATTAGAATACCTCCCTTCATCCACCCACTTCTAATGATGGGCATACATGCACCATTTATATATGCCGAAGCATGGGGGCATCCTCCCACAAAAAAGTTATGCCACGTACACACGGTCAAACTTTTCCACGGGCAAGCCCTCCATCGGAATTTCGAGCGTAAGTACGCGGCATTAGGAGCAAAATCGATCCACCGCCCCCATGCTTCGGCATATATGCTCTTTTTTTTTAACTGTAGTGGTGAAATCACCTCCTACAGCGTTGGAGTTACGGCTTTATGTATCGTGGGAGCAAACGCTGTTGCTGTCAAGATAAATAAATCCGCGCTGCAACTGAATGGCGTACCTACTAAGCAAATTATGGTTAACGTTAAAAAAAGTAACATTACAGTATAACAGCAAAACCTTACCATACCTGCAAAGCAAATGCCAAAAAAACTGTAAAAAATAAAACATTTTTTAACACAACCTGTGCCTAAAATATATATATGCCGAAGCATGGGGGCATCCTCCCGCAAAAAAAGTTATGCCGCGTACACATGGTCGAACTTTTCCACGGGCAAGCCCTCCGTCGGAATTTCGACTGTATATACGCAGCATTAGGAGCAAAATCGCTCCTCCTCCCTTGCTGCCCCCACGCTTCGGCATATATGCTCTTTTTTTTTTTTAACTGTGGTGGTGAAATCACCTCCTACAGCACTGTATCGTGGGAGCAAACGCTATTGCTGTCAAGATAAATAAATCCGTGCTGCAGCTGAATGGCGTACCTGAAAACATAAAAAATGGTTAACAATAAAACACAGTAAACAGTAAAGTATAAAAAATTAGAGAGAAGAGAGAGAGAGAGAACAATAAAATGACAACTATTTTTGGTTTTTATATTTTTGTTTGTTTTTTTATTTGACTGTTTTTTTTTTTTTTTTTACTTTTTTTGAACTGTAAACTGTAACAACTGTAACGGTTCGGGTCTCTAAAAATGCGATGGCATCTTGGGAGACCCTGTATTAGTGTGCCTAGCCTGTGAAATGCTGTACCCTATGCTAATACTTCACTAGTGAATGGTAACGTTCAAAACATTCACCAAGGCAAAGACCAGGATTGCCAGGACAGCGTGGACAATAACAACGGGTGTCACGCCTATATCCGCGCTTGGTACAGACACGACATCTTCTTTAAGGGGCTCGTTGGGTAGGGGTACTCGGGAGGGCATAAGGATAATGCCTCTCATGCAGCCGGCTTACTGCATTTGGTTGGGAATGGTGAGGTACAGAACCATCTGGATACAGAAGGTCTGTGACAACCTCTCTCTGGAAAAAAAGAAAGGTTAAAGTCCCGCCTGAAGCTTTGTATAGCACATAAGCAGTCAGCAAAGCCAATTGAAATAAGTAAACAGACACTTTTTTGTACCACCGTCTGGCCTTACGGGCAACTAGATACGGCACCAACAACTGGTCATTGAGGTCCACCCCTCCCATATTTTTGTTATATTCGTGGACACAGAGGGGTTTCTCCACAATACCAGTCGCCGTATGAATTTGGACCGTCGTGTCTGCATGAATGGAGGTAAGAACGAAAACATTCTTATTATCCCTCCACTTCACAGCGAGCAAATTATTACACCGATAACATGCTCTCTCCCCCCAGCCTAAGACGGGAATCTACAAGCCGCTGGGGAAAGCCCTGGCGATTAGGTCGCACGGTGCCACATGCTCCAATCTGATGATCAAACAAATGACTAAACAGTGGCACGCTCGTGTAATAATTGTCCACGTACAAGTGGTACCCTTTTCCGAACAAGGGTGACACCAAGTTCCACACTATCTTGCCAGCGCTTCCTATGTAGTCAGGGCAGTTCTCCGGCTCTACGTGACTATCTTTACCCTCATAAACCATAAAGCTCCATGTATAGCCTGTGGCCCTGTCACAGAACTTATAGAGCTTGACCCCGTATCTGGTACGCTTGTTGGGAATGTATTGTTTGAATGACAAGCGACCAGAAAACTTAATCAGGGACTTATCAACGCAGACAACTTGATGGGGAGTAAACAAGTCTGCAAAACGTTGGTTGAAGTGGTTTATGAGGGGCCGAATTTTGTAGAGCCGATCGTATTCAGGGTCTCCACAAGGACGACAAAGTTCATTGTCATTGAAGTGCATGAACCGCAAGATCTGCTCGTATTGTTTCCTGGACATGGAGTTAGAGAACACAGGCATGTGGTCAGTCGGATGCATGGACCAATATGCCCGCAACGTCATGAATTTATGTGTGCCCATGTTGAGGGAAAGGCCCAGAAAGGTCTTAAATTCGGAAACCATAACTGGTTTCCAATCTCTGGCAAGGGAAGGCAACTGGGGATTAGCGGCGATGTGTTGACCAACATATAAATTAGTTTGGTCCACAATAGATCTATAGAGATCTTCCGTGAAATACAGCGAATAAAAATCAAGTGGCGTAAAATCAGCTGTATCCACCTGAATACCGGGTTGGCCAGTGAATGGGGGAAGTACTGGTGCTGCAGAAGTGGTGGGCACACAAGGCAGCCAGTAGTTATGAATGTACCACTGTAATGGCTTTAAATGTCCGCAAATAAAATAAAAACAGATCAAGAAACAGAAATATATATATATTATACAAACGCCTAGATAAAAAAAGAGTTGTTTAAAAAGGAGGTATGTAAGGGTTTAGCGAAACCTCATTAAAATATATATGCCCAAAATAGATATAGAAACCACATGATGTTGAAAAATATCCATTATTAAATAAAGAAAAAAAACAATAAATTAAAAGGCCAGAATCATATTAATCACAATAAAAATAAAAAAAATATTTGGAAAAAAACTAATAATTTATAAAAAAAATTATATATGAAAAAAAAATTGGAAAAAAACAAATAATTTATAAAAAATTATATATGGGGAAAAAAAGGGAGGCAAGGCGCTAAAAATCGCAATTTTTTATCGCATACCGGAAATGAAGTATGACATCAATAATGCATGAATATAAGTACACAGATACCATATTGCATAAATCAATCACCAAAACATCATAAAAAATAATTAAAAATTACTTGAAAGACAATTAAGGTCAAATTCCACATTAAGGCCTTCAGGCGTGAAAGTTCTCATAGTATATATCCACCTGGATTCTTTTTGGCTTATGGTTCTAATCTTATGACTGGCTCTCCATGATGGATTGTATCTTTCAATGCCCCAAAATTGCAGATGAGAAGGGTCCCTATTGTGTACTAAATCAAAATGTTTTGAGACGCTATGTTTAGGAAAACCATTAATAATATTCTGTATGTGTTCTTTTACTCTCACTTTCAAAGCTCTCTTGGTTCTTCCTATATATTGCAGGTTACAACTGCATTGTAAACAATAAACTACACCTTCAGTATGACAACCAATACAATCACGGATAGTATATGTATATCCTGTAGTGGTAGCTACAAAATCTAACTTCTTCTTTTGAAATTTTTTAGAGTGCCGACAGGCAAAACTATTTCTACAAGGAAAAAAACCTTTCCCAGCGAAAAAAGTGTAACCCCTCTTGGGTGGTGGTTCTACTACCAATTTAGCTATAATATCCCTTAGAGTGAGGGCCCTTTTATAAATAATATTGGGTAAAATGCTTCCCAGATTTCTATCATTTTTAAGAATATGCCAATGCCGTCAAATAAGTCTGGGTACTTCTTTATGTTGAACATTGTAATCAAGTATCAGGCAATCATTGTCATTTATAATCCCACTTATATAGGGGGACTTTCTTGTTTAAGTATCAGGCAAGGAACCACATTGGCAAATCTTCTATTATTGATCTTATCTTGAAGCATACATAGTATTCCTATCCAGTTGTTTGACATGTTCTATCTGTTCCTTAATTGCGGTATCCTTATATCCTTTTTCTTTGAATCTTCCAGCAATCAAATTAGCTTGCATAAGGTAATCATCATCTTTGGTGCAATTTCTCCTTATCCTTACTAGTTGTCCTTTGGGTATGTTGTATAGCCAAGGTTTAAAATGGCAACTATTTATAGATAAATAACTGTTAGTATCTATACTCTTAAAGTGGGTTTTGGTGATTAGTTTATCCCCTTCCAAAGAAATATTTAGATCCAAGAAGTCCACCGATTTTTTATCCACTTTCCATTCTAGGTAGATGTTCATTTCATTATTATTTAGATCACTTAAATACTTCTCCAACGAATCCAAACTGCCATTCCATACAATACTGAGGTCATCAATGTATCTTTTGTATAGTGTCAGTTCAGCAGGCATATTTTTATATACGGCCTCCTCCTCCCAGTGTACCATGAATGCATTTGCAACACTGGGGGCAAATTTAGCACCCATTGCTATACCAATAGCTTGCCTATAGTATGTTTGGTTGTGCCAGAAATAATTATGCTTCAGACAGAAGTCCAGACATTTTGTCAAGAACTTCCTCTGTTTGCACTCCAATATAGTATGTGTACCTAGGAGCCATTTAATTGCCGCACATGCTTGATGATGTCCTACAATGGTATATAAAGATGACACAGCTGCAGTAGCTAAAATAGTTCTCCCTTCCAACACATAAACGGTGTCCAATAATTGTAGTACATGTTTTGTATCTTTGAGATATGCCTTCGTTTTTTGTATTGCTGATTGGAGAAAAAAATCTAAATATTCCCCCATTCTTGATGTAAGTGACTCAATACCGTTCACGATAGGTCTACCTGGTGGTTGTTTTCGGTTCTTATGAATCTTTGGGATGGTGTAAATTATTGGAATTCTACAGGACTCAGGGATAAGATACTTAGCCTCTTTTTTATTCAAGATGGCCTTTTTCATGCCCAAATGCACCAATTGTTCCAATTCTTTCTTATACTTATGAGTAGGATTGCCCAATAATCTAACATATGTATCTCCATTTTGTAATTGCCGGTCCGATTCCTGTAGGTATGCTTCCTTAGATTGTATGACCACAGCTCCTCCCCTTATCTGCCGGATGGATCACAATGTCTTTTCTCTGTGTGAGCGATTTTATCCCTTTCTTAATATGTACTGGATCAGAGACCTTTTTGATTCATAAAGATTCAAGATCATCTAACACTAATTTCTTAAAAACCTCAATATGTTGGTTATTAACTACCTGTGGATTGTACACAGAATTATTCCGTAACGTACTGTGTTGTATTAAATTGGGATGCACCGAATGGGTTTTTTGGTGCCGAAACTGATACCGAAAATGAAAAATACACTAGGCCGAAAACCGATACCGAAACAGCACCGATACCGAAAATGACTGTTTTTAAAAAATATTTTTATACAGGAGATGGTCAGAGACTGGGGACATGGTACAGGAGGTGGTCAGAGACTGGGGACATGGTACAGGAGGTGGTCAGAGACTGGGGACATGGTTCAGGTGGTGGTCAGAGACTGGGGACATGGTACAGGAGGTGGTCAGAGACTGGGGACATAGTACAGGAGGTGGTCAGAGACTGGGGAGATGGTACAGGAGGTGGTCAGAGACTGGCGACATGGTACAGGAGGTGGTCAGAGATTGGCGACATGGTACATGAGGTGGTCAGAGACTGGCGCCAAAGTACAGGAGGTGATCAGAGACTGATGGCATGGTACAGGAGGTGGTCAGAGACTGGCGGCATGGTACAGGAGGTGGTCAGGGACTGGCGGCATGGTACAGGGGGTGGTCAGAGACTGACGGCATGGTACAGGAGGTGGTCAGAGACTGGCGGCATGGTACAGGAGGTGGTCAGAGACTGGCGGCATGGTACAGGAGAGGGTCAGAGACTGGCGGCATGGTACAGGAGGTGGTCAGAGACTAGCGACATGGTGTAGGAGGTGGTCAGAGACTGGCGGCATGGTACAGGAGAGGGTCAGAGACTGGCGGCATGGTACAGGAGGTGGTCAGAGACTGGCGACATGGTATAGGAGGTGGTCAGAGACTGGCGGCATGGTACAGGAGAGGGTCAGAGACTGGCGGCATGGTACAGGAGGTGGTCAGAGACTGGCGACATGGTATAGGAGGTGGTCAGAGACTGGCGGCATGGTACAGGAGAGGGTCAGAGACTGGCGGCATTGGTACAGGAGGTGGTCAGAGACTGGCGACATGATAAAAGAGATAAGTGTGTTGTCCCCTGTGCAGCCAGTGTGTTGTCCCCTGTGCAGCCAGTGTGTTGTCCCCGTACAGCCAGTGTGTTGTCCCGGTGCAGCCAGTGTGTTGTCCCCTGTGCAGCCAGTGTGTTGTCCCCGTGCAGCCAGTGTGTTGTCCCCTGTGCAGCCAGTGTGTTGTCCCCTGTGCAGCCAGTGTGTTGTCCCCTGTGCAGCCAGTGTGTTGTCTCCTGTGCAGCCAATGTGTTGTCCCCGTGCAGCCAGTGATGCAGCGCAGAGAGAGGAGAGCCGCCTCCGCCGTCTGGTTCAATAGAGCGCCGGGAACATCACAGCTTTAATTTCAATAGCTGTGTGTTCCCCCATCGCACGCCGTCGCATACAGCCCCTCCCCCTTGTCCAGGGAACTGTGATAGAAAGATCACCCGTCCAATCTGGAAGGGTAATCTGTCTATTATAGTTCCCCCGAAGAAAGGGGGAGGGGCTGTATGCGACGGCGCGCGACGGGGGAACACACAGCTATTGAAATTAAAGCTGTGATGTTCCCGGCGCTCTAATGAGCCAGACGGCGGAGGCGGCTCTCCTGCATTATAGATCTCCCATGATGGGCGGCACCAGGGGCGGGGCGGGCTCCGCCCTGCCCAGGCCCCACCCCATTTTCGGGCTCAATTATCGTCCGTTTTTTTCCTTTCGGCAAATTGCCGAATAGGGCATTTTCGGCCGATATGTTTCGGCGGCCGAAATTTCGGTGCATCCTTAGTATTAAATCCTGCTTATTCTGCGTCTCATAAATCGACTTGATAGGGTTATTCAGAATATATTTTTTGATATTCATATTTCTAATATATTTCTGAATCCCTATGTAGGTATCAAATTTATTTAGATTTTTGATTGGGGCATGTTTTAGGCCTTTGTCTAGGACAGCAAGTTCTTCAGTGGAAATAGTTGTTCCACTCAAATTGATCACTCCTTCTCCTATCGTTCTCTTTTGTGTTTGGACTCTCTTTCCTGTTCTGCAGCCTCTCTTCTTTCTGGGCTGTCTCGCACTCTGTCCTCTTCTGTTCTCCTTGTTGGTGAGTGGTGCGATTCTTGTTGAGTTCTTCTTGGGGAAAGTTCCCTCCTGTGATATACTTCTTGTGGTCTTCTGGGGGAGTAATCCCTCCAGTCCCTGTCTAAAAAATGGTTCTGTGTATCTCGTGGTTGTTGATAGTAGGATTGTTCATAGTATTGTTCCTCATGGTGATTTCTGATTGGTTCAAACTTATTGTAGGTTGATATAGGACTCCTGTCTCTTCTTCCATGATGTTCATAGTGGTATGGAGGTCCTCTATTTTCCCTTTGGTTATGATGCCAATTGTTATAGGGTTTCTTAAATTTCTTATACGGTTTCTTCCACCCTTTCCTTGGGGTTTGTTGTACATAATTACCCCCATTGCGTTGATCATGATAAGGTATTGGTGTTGAATACTGACCATTATATGGTGGATTATATAGTTTGGGTGTCTCAGGATATCCAACATTTCGTTGCTCATATGCAGGTTTTCTTATTTCATGTTCAGCATTATCCTTATCCCACCTGGGCCCATTAGATGGATAAAATGAGGTAGGGTCCTGTATTCTGACCTCTCTTTCGATTGAGTGGATATGGAGGATATTCTTTCATTTGCAGTATTATGTGAATACTGATAGATCCAGCTGCATGTATTAGCACTTTGTTTGCAATTTGCATGTGTATTTTTATTTATTGGTTTTATTTATTATCTTTTTGATATTTATCACTATTTACCATATTCGTAGTCTTCACCTTTAGTTAGTAGCGCGAGGGCTGCCTTATTTTATTAATTAACAATATATAATACAGATTTTAACTAAAGTATTTTAAAACGTTGTTACAACAATGAACATTACTATATTTGAATAACATATATCCCTATTATTCAGTGTTATAGATAATTATCTTTATCTCTCTGGTACACTTTAACTGTGCAATAATCATACTGACAATGCATTTGCTTTAATACAGACATTATTTCGGTAGTACCCTTTTTTAACCACTAGATGGTGCACATTGCCTGTCTGTATGAAGCAATGCATAAGCTTTACATACAATAGTTTTTTTACCCATTTTAATGTCAGTTCTCAACATGTGCTTTCTAAATCTATGCAATTTTTCATAAATCAGGTTTAAATATACCTGTTTAGAACAGTTTAGTGCTTATAATAGACATTTGTTTTGACTAATGCAGTATTTTCATGTTTTTATGCCCTTTTCACTTGTTTCTCACACATGCTGTTCTAAACTTCTAATTACAGCAAAACTATAGCATAAAATCTGCTGAGACTTTTCCTGCATCTGCTCAAGGTATTTAGGAATCTTTCTATCATGGGTCAATACAGATTAGGAACGATTTAGAGTACATATCTGCAAAGAATCACACAAACAGCATGAGATATGACCACAGACTTTATGGCTTGAAGTAGTTTCACTTCCAGTTACATGGTGTGTGGCCTTATATAGACTCTGTTTGTGTACCTTCTCTGCCATCTACTGGTCTGTTTTGTCTTTTATGTGACCATATAAACCCCAGTCCGTCACACTCTCCTCTCCTTCAGTTAATGGCTCCCGACATTAAACTCAATTGTTATCTGAACACTATTTCATTATTTAAGTAACCCAGATAGGTACTTGTTGCCACCAAGGAGCTATGTTAACTACCTGGCATGTCATGGGAGTAGCTAGCATTGTAGGAATTTGTACGGTGTGAATCTGACTTGGTCTGTATTTTGGCTGACCTAGTGTGTCATATGTAAAGATCTCTTTAGGCTTAGTTTGTGTGGTAGATCTTCTGACAGGAGTTGAGTCTTCTCCATCAACATCATTCTCCATTTGCATATCTTCACTCACACGCAAGTCTTGACTTAATGGGGGTAATTCTGCAGTGTCTAGTCCCACCATGTCTGTACCCCAAATTTGGTCGCCAACTACTGTTCCATCATTTTGTTCTTGTTCAAGTTTGGGTGTGGTAGCTGTAGGATAGAACTCTTCAGCAGAAACTCCTAATTGGGTTTTCTGTACGTTTTGAGAGTTTTGTTGAGACACAACACGATCATGACTTTCTTTAATCTCTGGTATATAAGGATAATACCATCTTTCTTCATCTGAACATTCTTCCTCCTGGTCCAGATCCATTCTGGTCTCCTTTGTTACTTAATTGTCTTTGTTTCATTGGTACTCTTGGAATGTGTCCTTCAATTGGTAGGTAATTTACTAGTAGTAAGAGATTTCTGTGCAGTACTCGAATAGTCTTTTCACCACTTTCAGGCTGAATTTTGTACACAGGCCCATCTTTGATTCTTTCTACCACTTTGTGTACTGATTCTTCCCAGTATGAATTAAGTTTACCAGGTCCTTCTCTTTCAGAGAGATTTCGTACTAAGGCCCGATCACCCGGTCGAAGAGGTGCTCCTTTTATCTTTTTGTCATAGTACTTCTTCCCTTTAGCAGATGATTTTTGGCTATTCTCGGATGCGATTTTGTAAGCTTCTTGCATTCTGGATGCCCATTTCTGAGTAAATGTTTGTTGACTTTCTGATTCCTTTTCCAAATTTAGGTTGAGCATTAGGTCAATTGGCAAATGAGTAGATCTTCCGTACAATAGAAAGAATGGCGAGTATCCTGTGGCTTCATGCCTGGTGCAATTGTATGCATGAACCATATCCAATCTGACTTTTTCTCTTCCTCTAAGGTGCGAAGCATCTGTAACAAAGTACGGTTCAGCTCTCCACTGGGTTACCCTGTGGATGGTATGGAGCAGTTCTTGAATGAGAAATCCCTGCCAATCATTGCAATGTCTGAAATAAGTTGTTTTCAAATTCTCTTCCTTGGTCATGGTGGAGTTTCTCAGGATAGCCAAAACGTGGTATGAAATCTTGAAAGATCTTTTCTGCCGCCGCTTTTCCAGATTTGTTCTTAGTTGGATATGCTTGTGCAAAGTGCGTGAAATGGTCTACTATTACAAGTATATACTCAAATCCTCCTTTGCTTCTCTCCAAGTGAAAATAATCAATGGATACTAACTCCAAGGGTGAACTGATAGTAATCAAACCCATAGGTGCACTTTTTCGGTGATATTTGGATGCTTTTGTTTGATGCAGCTGCACTTCTTCAGCACATATTCATCAATGTCTCTTTGCATAATTGGCCAGTAAAATCATTCTTGTGCTAGGTGGGTTACCTTGTCAGTACCAATGTGACCCATGTCATCATGAAGATTTCTTAAGACCAATGGTTTTAACTTTTCTGGTATAACTAGCTGTTTTCGGGTTCCAGAGTGTCAGTAGAGGATTCCTTCATCAACTCTGAGTTTGTTCCATTCATGTATCAAACGTCTTGTTTTGCTGGTCATACTCTCCTTTTCTTTGTGGTTTGGAATCCAGTTGTTTTCCTTAAGCAAGACCACTTCTCTAATATTGGTATCGTCTTGTTTTAATGCTCTGATATTCTCCTGAGTCATTGGGCAGATTGTCTGTCCTTTCAGCAATTCTTCGGCCACATCACTTTCTGAGTGAAGAGTCAATGAAGCCACCCATAGTGCCTCTGCTTCGTCGACAGCTTTGCTCCCTTGCCACATAGCTGACACAACCTCAGATGGTACAAGCTCTGTGTACTCACTCAGATTCTTTGTAAATCCACCGGAAATAGGGACAGTGTATCCGCGTCTGCATTCTGTTTACCTGGCCTGTACTTGATATCGAAGTGGAAATCGGCCAACTCGCCAATCCAGCGATGACCCACAGCATTCAGTCTGGCAGCACTCAATACATATGTCAATGGGTTGTTGTCTGTGTAAACTGTGAATGTTGGAGCGTAGTACAAGTAATCTCTGAATTTGTCAGAGACTGCCCACTTGAGAGCTAAAAACTCAAGTTTACTAGAATGAAGATGGTAATTGCGCTCTGATGGAATCAAGGTTCTGGAGCCAAACCCAATAACACAAAGTTTTTCTCCTTGTCGTTGGTACAGTATGGCACCTAGGCCTTCATTGGAAGCATCAGTGTGTAAGATGAAGGGTAAGTCAAAATCAGGATATGCCAGTATTGGTGGATTGGTTAGCATGTCCACCAGTCTGGATACCACAGCTTGATGTTTGGGTGTCCATTGAATCGGTGTTTTAGATGGCACTTGTGCTTTGTTCCCGTTTTTCTTTGTAGGTTCCCCCTGATTGTTTATGGGGATGGATGTAGCAGATTCTCAGTGTTCTGCAAAAGTTCATACAGCGGTTTAGCAAGTCAAGAGAAATCTTGAATGAAGGACCTGTAGTAGCTCAGGAATCCTAACAAAGATCTGACTCCTCCCACTGTTTTTGGTTCTTTCCTTTTCAAATGTAATACCGCTTCAAGATCTTTTGGGTAAATTTTTATGCCTTCTTCTGACACCATTCGTCCAAGGTATCGAATCTGTCGTTTAAAGAGTTCACACTTCTTTGGTCTAAGTTTGATACCATGCTTGTGCATTCGACTAAGCACTTTCCTAATATCATTGACATGCTCCAGAAAAGTTTTGGAGTAGCAAAGTACGTCATTCAGGTATGGAAAACATTTGTCTCTGATGCCCTCTAGTACATTCTCCATGCATCTCTGAAAAGCTACTGGGGCATTAGTTAATCCAAATGAAATACGATTCCACTCCAGGAGTCTCCAGGGGGTGCTGAAAGCCGTCAGATGTCTGGAGTCTTCATGCACAAAGCCTTGATGATACGCACTACCCTGGTCGAGGATTGAGAACCATGTAAATCCTCCTAAGCTATCCATAGATCTTGTATTCTAGGTAGTGGATGTCTATCTGGGATAGTCTTTTTTTTACAAAAAGTTGTCACTAAATGATATATTACTCGCACATGCCATGGTTATATGTGGAATTGCACCCCAAAATATATTCCGCTACTTCTCCCGAGTATGGGGATACCACATGTGTGGGACTTTTTGGGAGTCTAGTCGCGCACGGCACCCCGAAAACCAATCACCACCTTCAGGATTTCTAAGGGTGCAAATTTTTGATTTCACTCCTCACTACCTATCACAGTTTCGAAGGCCATAAAATGCCAAAATAGCACAAAACCCCCCAAAATGACCCCATTTTGGAAAGTAGACACCCCAAGCTATTTACTGAGAGGCATGTTGAGTCCATGGAATATTTTATATTTTGCCACAAGTTGCGGGAATATTACAAACTTTTTTTTTTTTTTGCACAAAGTTGTCACTAAATGATATATTGCTCACACATGCTATGGGCATAAGTCAAATTACACCCCAAAATAAATTCTGCTGCTTCTCCCGAGTACGGGGATACCACATGTGGGGGACTTTTTGGGAGCCTAGCCATGTACGGGACCCCAAAAACCAAGCACTGCCTTCCGGATTTAAATATAAAATGCTACCAAAAAAACTGTTAGCGATCGCAGGGATCAGGCCTGACTCTGCGATCGCTGCAGTTATGTGTTTAGTGTTTTGTAAGTGACAGTGATCGATCGATACTGCACTTGGGTGGGCTGGGCAGAGGGGCAAAACGCAGGTGCTAGCAGGTATCTGGGCTGATCCCGCTAATAATGCGTTTTTTTGGAACCCTAAACTGCTGGGGACGCTAGTATAGATCTGATCAGATCAGATATTGATCTGTTCAGATTCTATACCACTACGGGAGGTTTATGCTTTGCGTGTGGGTGTTAGCGGTACTGGCACTAACCTAGCGCTGCCTGGGGCGATGCAGACCCTGACCCTAAAACCTAATTGATATCACCAGCCGGGTGATCAGGGGGTTAAACCTTTATTGGGTAATAAATGGTGGGTGCCCTGATGCTATAAAAAGCAAACTAACCAGAGTCACCCGTAACACTTATACGGTGATCAGTGGTGAAAGGGTTAACTAGGGGCAATCAGGGGGTTCAAATTTTTATTAGGTAGTATATGGGGGTCCCTGGCGCTATATAAAAACCTGACGGGGAACCTAAATAACTAACTGGCTAACCAGCGTCACCAGTGACACTTATACTGTGATCGCTGGTGAAAGGGTTAACTAGGGGCAATCAGGGGGTTAAAACCATTATTGGGTAGTATATGGGGGTACCTAACGCTATAAAAACCTGGCGGTGAACCTAAAAAAATAACTAGCTACCTAACGACACTAGTGACACTAATGCAGCGATCAGAAAAACGATTGCTTAGTGACACTGGCAAAAGGGGGTGAAAGGGTTAACTAGGGGCAATCAGGGGGTTAAAACCATTATTGGGTAGTATATCGGGTTACCTAGCGCTATAAAAACCTGGCGGTGAACCTAAAAAAAAAACTAGCTACCTAGCGACACTAATGCAGCGATCAGAAAAATGATCGCTTAGTGACAGTGGCAAAAGGGGGTGAAAGGGTTAACTAGGGGCAATCAGGGGGTTAAAACCATTATTGGGTAGTATATCGGGGTACCTAGCGCTATAAAAACCTGGCGGTGAACCTAAAAAAAGAACTAGCTACCTAGCGACACTAGCGACACTAATGCAGCGATCAGAAAAATGATCGCTTAGTGACAGTGGCAAAAGGGGGTGAAAGGGTTAACTAGGGGCAATCAGGGGGTTAAAACCATTATTGGGTAGTATATCGGGGTACCTAGCGCTATAAATACCTGGCGGTGAACCTAAAAAAATAACTAGCTACCTAGCGACAGTAGCGACACTGATGCAGCGATCAGAAAAATGATCGCTTAGTGACACTGGCAAAAGGAGGTGAAAGGGTTAACTAGGGGCAATCAGGGGGTTAAAACCATTATTGGGTAGTATATCGGGGTACCTAGCGATATAAAAAACTGGCGGTGAACCTAAAAAAAAAATTAGCTACCTAGCGACAGTAGCGACACTGATGCAGCGATCAGAAAAATGATCGCTTAGTGACACTGGCAAAAGGGGGTGAAAGGGTTAACTCTAGGGGCAATCAGGGGGTTAAATCTTTATTGGGGGGTGATAGGGGGCTACCCTGGACCTAACACTAACTGCCCTGACAGTTTTAACTGTTACAACTGACACTGAATGCATTGATCAGTAAAGAAATGATCAATGCAATCAGTGACACTGTGACTGGGGGGGGAGGGGGGCGGGGGGCGATCGGGGGGGGTTTGTGTACCTATGTGTCAGTGTAGTGTTTTGGTGCACTTACTTTTAGTCTTCTCCTCGTAGTCCGGTCAAAAAGACCGCCCCGAGGAGAATGACATCACTTCCTCCTTCCTGTGTAAACAATACACAGTGGGAGGAAGTTCGTCATTGGTCAGGAGCAATCCAGAGGGGGTGGCCAGAAACCAACGGCCATCCCCTCATCACGGATCGCTCCTGGAGGGAAACGGACCACCGTATCCAGCGGGAGGGGGTCCGATCGGACCCCCCACCCGCTGGAAGGCAGGCATGTACATCTACGTGCTTGTGCCTGCCTGTGCCATTGCGATGACGTATAATGGCAATACGGCGGTCCTTAAGTGGTTAAAGAACTACAAGTCATCAGCTGCAATGGCTGACGGTACTTGCAGACAATCAATTCACAGTGAATAAATGATGCAGCCATGTGAGCTGAGCCCGCACTTTTAAAATTGTGACAGGGGGCGGTATTAAACCCAAAAGCAAACATTTATTATATTGCAGCCTATCAATTCTTAGATGTGATGGCTGCATCCATTTCCTTCTTTCGGCTTTCTTTCTTCTATTTTCATCTAGTGATCCAGCCACTAAGTCTGTTGCTTTTCAACAGAACGAGCTCTCTTGCAGTTAAAAGGATGAGACAAACCATATACACTGGCAGGGGGGTTAAAATGATCAGATTTTGTTTATGTAAAACTTTTTATTACGTACAAATTATGTAAAAACTTTATCTCAAAAGGGGAAAAAATGGTTTCCTGACAGACTCCATGGCAGCAACGTGTGGGTTAAGTCCCGCCTCCACTACCCTATAGGACACTACTCCCATAAATCTTTGCTCCCTGCCCATGGCCGTGTTCTTTTTTTGTCCTCCTCCGTAGGACCCATTACGGTCTTTCTACCTGAAGATTGCTCCCACACGGTTCCATTGTTGGTTTGGCCGAATAGCGACTGTGGATGGAATTGTCGCATGACTCCGTTAAGCCCTAGCTACTAGCGGGGTATGGAGTGGGCATTGGATATAAGCGCTGGAGGAAGCCAGGAGCCTAGCCACTGGCAGGCAGGCTGCCCATTCGGTCGGATAGCCCAGCTAAATAGCAGGTGACCTATTTTGCCCTGAGAAGTCCGGTATGTATTGTTCTTACCTTCTGCCTGGAGACGATCGTGTGGGAGCGGTAAGATTGTTCCTCTTTTCATGGCAGCAGTTTGTGTTTGTTCCTTGCTTTTCCTTCATTTTCCGTTCGTTTTTTTGTGTGTCCATGTTTGTGGGTATAGGCATGGCGGCTGGATTAGCCTGCGTTCCAGCCGCCACTCACTTCCTGGTTTTTCGTTAGTTATGTTCGTTCTGCGCATGCGCGAGTACGGCACAGGAACGAGGCTTGGTTCGCGCATGCGCAGTAGCGGCGCACAGGACGCGGTGATGACGTCACTAAGGCGCCCTATTTAAACTTAGGAAATAGCCTACAAGCTTTGGGAATGCTTGCAGGCTATTACGTGACTTCCCCTTGTCCAGGATTTCTTCTGTGGAGGTAGGTGGCCTTCTGGGAAGAGGGGGGTGGGCGTGTGTGTGTGTATGGTGCTCTCAGCCTTACTTATATATCTTTGCAGCATTTATGGAAACCCCTAGAGATATGGACTCACCTCCGCCTGTATGTGGCCAGCCCTCTCATAATAGGTACTGTCTGGGGGGGAAGTAGGGGGGGCGGTCCGGTATTAGTCAGTCTGTTATCTTTCCTTATCTGTATGTCTCTTCTTTCTCTGTCTTAGCCCATCTAGATCAGAACAGCAACGCAGCTCAACGCATAGAGGAAGCGATTCTTCTAAGTCTTACCACCGGCATTCATATGCTAAGTCTAAACATCACGGCTCACCCTCAAGATCCGGGCGCCGTAGCGAGGATCGATCTCGCTCCTCCAGGGCTCATTCCAGCCCTTCAGTTATTAATACTTGCTGGGGATGCAGATCGCAAGTTCCTACTGGGAAATCCCTGTGTGACCTCTGCTTTTCCAAAGCCTCTAGTGAGAGAGGGGGTATGGACCAGCAACTAAGATCCCTTGTGGAAAAAGTGGTGAAAGAATCCCTCAAGGGAATCGGGGCCAGTCAGACCCCTGTGCCTCAGTCAGAATCACCTCAGTCACCAGTCAGGGAGTCGCATGCTCAAGAGCTCTGGGAGTCCTCTCTAACAAGCCACCCTTCCGCTGCTGCATCAGACAGTGAATCTGAGGAAGATAGTCCCTGTGTGGGGTTTGACTTTGCCTTACTTTCCCCCTTGGTGAAGGCTATCAGAGAGGCTTTGAACTGGGAAGATGAGGTGGCTAATCCTTCCAAACAAAGGAAGTATTTTAAGCAACTTAAAAGGGAGCGTCTTAACTTTCCATTCCTGTCTGAACTTGGTGAGGTCATCACGGATGAATGGAGTAAAGTTGAGAAAAGAATAGTATGCTTTCAAAAGTCCTAAGGTTATATCCCTTTAAGGAGGATGAGGTCAAGTATCTGGAATCAGCTCCACTCGTGGATGCAGCGGTGATGAGACTAGTAAAACATGTGACCCTTCCATTGGAGGATACAGTTTCATTCAAGGATGCCTTAGATAGGCGGATTGATTCCGATTTAAAGAGAGTCTACCTCACTGCTGGTATGGCATGCAAGCCAGCATTGGCTTTAGCGGCAATGTCCAAGGCCATGGAAGTCTGGACGGACGTTGTGGATGATACCCTCAGAAACATTTCAGATGAAGTTGCAAAAAACTCTCCTATCCAGGAGTTACGGCTTGCATCGGCTTTTCTGGGGGAGGCTTCGATTGACATCATCCACCTAGTGTCTCGGGTTATGCTTTCAGCTGTAACCGCCAAACGGGCTCTTTGGCTCCGTCCCTGGCTGGCTGATCCAGCGTCTAAACAGGTGTGGTGCCGTATCCCTTTCGAGGGTTCTTCCCTTTTTGGGAATAAATTGGATAATGCCATAACCCGGGCCACTGGTGGGAAGTCGGGGTTTCTTCCTCAGGATAGACGTTTAAAAAGCCAGAGGAGATTTTTTCCTAAAAAGCAATATCAAGAGCAGGCCAGGGAGGCCCGTAGCTATAGACCGGGTCGGGAATATTCCAGGTCATGGAAGTCAAGGCAGTCCTCCTTTAAGAAATCCGCCAAGAGCAGTGCGACAGGAGAGAGGGAACCAACCAAATATTTTTGAGATTGGGCCCGCTCAGATAGGCCAGGTGGGGGCTCGTCTTCTACATTTTCGGCATGTCTGGGCGGCCTCAATCCAGGACTTCTGGACCGTCAGAACAGTCTCTTCAGGCCATTCTTGGACCTTCAGCAGGTCCCCAAGACTAAAGTATGTTCTCACCTCCCTTCTGGCCTCAGAAGAAAAAAGGCAGATCCTGTTGGCCTACGTGAAATCTTTATTGGCTCAAGGCGCTGCCGTTCCCGTGCCAGACGATCAACGAGGGAGAGGAATTTATTCTCCTCTTTTTATGGTCCAAAAGAAAAACGGTTCTTGGAGGCCAGTCATAAGACCTTACACATCTGAATCGTTTTATCAAAAAGGAAAGGTTCAAGATGGAAACCTTGTCAACAATACAACAGTCAGTCCAGTCAGGCGACTGGATGATTTCAATAGACCTAAAGGACGCTTACTTTCATGTCCCTGTGGCAGAAGATTTTCAGCAGTTTCTGCAATTTTCAGTAGGAAAACTACATCTTCAGTTCGTATGTCTCCCGTTTGAGCTTTCAACGTCCCCCCAAGTTTTTTCAAAGGTGTTGTTGGCCGTAGTGGCTCTATTGAGAACCAAGGGAATTCGTCTTCACCACTATTTGGACGATCTTCTGCTGCTAGCCCAGGACAGAGACCGTCTGTTATTGCACAAGGATCAGGTTATCTCCACTCTTCAAGAATTCGGTTGGATCCTGAATCTAGAAAAGAGTCAGTTAATTCCTTCCCAGTCTCTTGTATTCCTAGGCGCACTCTTCAACACAGTGAAGGGTACCATCTCATTACCCGAAGAGAAAGTAGCGGTAATTTGGGACAGAATTCGTCCGGCCCTCTCGGCCTCCCATCTCCCGGCTCTTCAGTGCCTGAAAATTATTGGCACTATGGTGGCCACGATTCCAATGGTGAAGTGGGCCCAATGGAAGATGAGACCGTTCCAAAAAGGGTTTCTTCACCAATGGCTAGGCAACAAAACTCAACTTATCCGGATCACATCTTCAATGAGAATCTCTCTGCCCTGGTGGCTTCAGAAGGAGAATCTATTCAATTGTCATTCCATTCTCCCCATCTCATGGATAACAATAACTTTGGATGCCAGCAACAGGGGCTGGGGCGCCCACTGTTTGACGGAAGTAGCACAAGGCACCTGGGACTTCCCTTCCAGGAGGATGGTGTTGAATATTCTAGAATTAAGGGCAGCCTTCCAGGCGCTTCTAGCCTTTCGTCATCTGGTCTCAGGAACCTTGGTTCTACTCAGACTAGACAACACAACAGCAGTGGCATATATAAGGAGACAAGGAGGTACTCGGAGTCTGTCCCTTCTTCGGGAGGTAGAGCCAATCATGTCTTGGGCTCAGAAGAACCTGGTCAACATTATGGCAACTTATGTTTCTGGAACGCAGAACGTCCAAGCGGACTTCCTGTCTCGAGTCAGTCTGGACAACAACGAATGGTCCCTTCACGAAGAAGTTTTCAGGTGGATTCTAACGTTGTGGTTCTCCCCAGAGGTCGACCTACTTGCCTCCCCTTGCAACAAGAAACTGGCAAGGTATTATTCCAGGATTTGGGATCCTCAGGCCTACGGAGTGGATGCACTGACGGATCGATGGTGGTTCAACAAAGCTTACGCCTTTCCTCCGACTCCTATTATTCTACAGTTCCTGCGGAGACTCAAATCAGAAGCAGTAGAGGTGATAGCTGTATTATTGGCCCAACAGGCCATGGTTTCCGCTTCTAATGCTCCTCAGTGTCAGAGATCCGATTCCCTTACCTCTCAGACCTGATCTTCTATGCCAGGGCTTGAAGCTCCATCCCTGTCCGGCCCATCTATGTCTGAGGGTCTGGTTTTTGAGAGGGGAAGGTTAGAGGCTCTGGGTTGTCCAAAAGAGGCCATTCTTACTCTCATGAGTGCAAGTAGGAAAAGTACCAACCAGGTGTATGAGAGGATTTGGTCCAGATTCACAAGTCACTTGTCTTCCAGGTCTTGCTCTAATGGTAATCTGACGGTTCAGGATGTTTTGGGTTTCTTACAGTCCGTTCTAGACATTCCCCTATCTGTCAGCGCTCTTCGTGTACAAGTTTCGGCAATTTCGGCCTTTTCTGGAGTATCCTGGGCTAAACATCCCTTGGTTCAGCAATTCTTTAGAGGAGCAATTAGACTTAGACCACAGAGGAAACCTAGATTCCCCAAGTGGGATTTACCGCTGGTTCTCGACTTCTTCTCACAACTGGACAGAACACTTTCAGTCAAAGAATTGTCCCTAATGACATCTTTTTTGGTAGCCATATCTTCAGCAAAGAGAGTCTCTGAGATTCAGTCTTTAGGATCAAAGGAACCTTTCCTCACATTTTTCCCTGACAGAGTGGTCCTAGTGCCAATGCTGGGGTCGAATCCAAAGGTTACTTCAGTCTTCCACGAAAATCAGGATATTACTCTTCCTACCTTTAATTCTGCTGGGAGTCAGGATCTTCATCCTCTCGACATGGGAGTTATTCTGAAACGATACTTGGAGGCGACAGCTTCTTTCCGGCAATCAGATTATCTTTTTGTTCTTTTTCACGGTAAAAGCAAAGGCCTTAGGGCTTCGGTCAGATCCATCTCCACGTGGGTGGTTCAGGCGATCCAGTGGGCTTATAAAGAGAAGGGCTTGGCTCCTCCTGAGGCGGTTACGGCACATTCCACGAGAAGTCTCGCTACTTCTTGGGCAGCTTCACGTCATGTGGCTCCTGAGGTTATCTGCAAAGCTGCCTCTTGGTCATCCATTCATACATTTATGGCTCACTATTGTGTCGAACCTGCCAGTTTATCTTCCGTTGATTTTGGTTTAAAGGTGCTGTCGGTTGACAGTGTTAAATACATTTTTGTTCAGCATTTTTGCCCACCCGAGTGTGTTTGGCGAGTTATTTCCCACACGTTGCTGCCATGGAGTCTGTCAGGAAAACTGAAAATTCCTATCAAAATACTTACCGTAATTTTCCTTTCCTGATGGACTCCATGGCAACAGGAGTTCCCTCCCAAAATGGCTGGAGTAGGCTAGTTACCGAACACGGCCATGGGCAGGGAGCAAAGATTTATGGGAGTAGTGTCCTATAGGGTAGTGGAGGCGGGACTTAACCCACACGTTGCTGCCATGGAGTCCATCAGGAAAGGAAAATTACGTTAAGTATTTTGATAGGAATTTTCCGTTTTCTGTAACTAATTAACTGATGACTAAGTATTATGCCCCGTACACACGACCGGACTTTTCAACATCAAAAGTCTGACGGAATGATTCCGGCAGACTATTCGATCGTGTGTGGGCTGCACCGGACTTTTGATTCGCAAAAGTCTGACAGACTTTAGAAATGGAACATGCTTCAAATTTTTCCGCCAGAACTCTGCCGGACCCAGTTCCTACCGAGAAATCCACTCGTGTGTATGCTAGTCCGACGGACAAAAACCGACGCTAGGGCAGCTATTGGCTACTGGCTATGAACTTCCTTATTCGAGTCCAGTCGTACGTCATCACGTTCGAATCCGTCGGAGTTTGGTGTGATTGTGTGTGGCCAAGTCCGCTCATTCGGAAAGTCCGTCAGAACTCTGTCAGAACTCCGTCAGAACTCCTTCGAAAGTCTGTCGGACATAAGTCTGGTCGTTTGTACGCGGCATTAGTTGAAGTTCAGCTTCAGGTTGTTAGTGTATTTAAATATGCTAGTACATCTAACACCCCCTCAAGACTGACAATGCTGCTGTTCAAAGGGTCCCTTGTGCTGCTTCATTTAGAGGGGCGTCTCTAATACAGGAAGTGTGTTATTGACCAGATCACCAGGTGAAAAACAGAGGCAAATAACATTGGGTTTAATACCCCTTTACACTTTGCTCTTTGATAATTTGGCCCAAATCTTACAATGAAGTGAAGCAATATACTGTAACCTAAAACAACTTTTTATTTATTTGTAACCATGGCCCAAAATGTAGCAGGTTTGTTTTCAGTGAAAATAAATAAAATTAATTTTATAATGCTTTAAGTTACAAAGTTACATAGTAGGTGAGGTTGAAAAAAGACCATCAAGTCTAACCTATGTGTGTGATTATGGGGGCTATTTACTAAAACTGGACAGTGTAAAATCGGGTGCAACCGTGTATAATCCACTCAGCTTCCAGGTTTTATTGCCAAAGCTTAATTGAACAAGCTGAAGTTATAGGCCGAATGGTTACTTGTCAGAAACCATGAAATCAGACCGAGACAGAAGTACAGTTAAATCACACTTGTTATAATAAAAGTAAAAAGAACAACTGTAGTCAAAACATAGCCAGAGTTCAGTAACCGGAATGGATAGTCAGCTAAACCAGAAGTTTCTGGCTCCAGGATCTGGAGCCAGAAGAGATGTCAGCAAAGCCAGTCTTTAACCGCTTCCTGACCGCTTCACGCCGATATACGTCGTCAGAAGGGCACGTACAGGCGGAATCACGTACCTGTACATTGCCCTTTAGGAGGCGGCGGTGGTGGCACATGCCCGCGGGAAGCTCCGTGAGTCGGGTCACGGGTCTCACGGGGATACCCACATTCACCTCACGGAGAGGAAGAATGGGGAGATGCTAAAGTAAACAAACATCTCCCTGTTCAGCCAAGCAATAGAAAAGTGACACTGATCACTGCTCCCTGTGATTGGAGCAGAGATCAGTGATGTGTAAAACACAGCCACGCTCCTCACAGTTAGCAACACACCCCTAGGACACACTTAACCCCTACACTGCCACCTAGTGGTTAACCCCTTCACTGCCAGTGTAATTTACACAGGAAGCGGTGCATTTGTATAGCACTGATTGCTGTATAAATGATAATGGTCCCAAAAATGTGTCAAAAATGTCCGATGTGTCCGCCATAATGTTGCAGTCACGATAAAAATCACTGATCACTGCCATTTAAAAAAAAAAAAATATTAATAAAAATGCCATAAAACTATCCCCTATTTTGTAAAACGCTATAACTTTTGCGCAAACCAATCAATAATCGCTGAATGCCATTTTTTTAATCAAAAATATGTAGAAGAATACGTATCAGCCTAAACTGAGGAAAAAAATTGTTTGTTTTATATATTTTTGGGGGATATTCATTATAGCAAAAAGTAAAAAATAATGCGTTTTTTTTAAAATTGTCGCTTTTGTTTTAAGCGCAAAAAATTTAAACCGCAGGGTTGATCAAATACCACCAAAAGAAAGCTCTATTTGTGGGAAAAAAAGTATATCAATTTTGTTTGGGAGCCACGTCGCACGACCGCGCAATTGTCAGTTAAAGCGACGCAATGCCGAATCGCAAAAAGTGCCCTGGTCAGGAAGGAGTAAATTCTTCTAGGGCTGAAGTGGTTAAACAGGACCGCAGGCGATGTTTCTTGTGATGTTGACCAAGGCAGAGGCCCTCTGGACTGGATGGCTTAAGTAGGCAGGACTGACGAGCAGAATATGAAAAACACCTGAGTAACTGGAGAGAGATGGGAGCTGGCAATTAGCCGACAGCTGAGTGGCCAGCTCAGAGAAGGAAGGACTGCACCAGATTCTGAGTGCACCATTTTTAGTAAATCTCATATATGTCAGTATTACATTGTATATCCCTGTATGTTGCAGTCGTTCAGGTGCTTATCTAATCGTTTTTTTAAACTATTGATGCCCCCCGCTGAGACCACCACCTGTAGAAGGGAATTCCACATCCTTTCCACTCTTACAATAAATAACCCTCTATGTAGTTTAAGGTTAAACCTCTTTTCTTCTAATTTTAATGAGTGGCCATGTGTCTTGTTAAACTCCCTTCCACAAAAAGGTTTTATCCCTATTGTGGGGTCACCAGTAGGGTATTTGTAAATTTAAATCATATCCCCTCTCAAGCTTCTCTTCTCCAGAGAGAATAAGTTCAGTGCTAGCAACCTTTCTTCATAACTAATGTCCTCCAGCCCACTTTATTAGCTTTGTTGCCCTTCTTTGTACTCGCTCCATTTCCACTGCATCCTTCCTGATGACTGGTGCCCAGAACTGGACAGTATACTCCCACATGCAGCCAGACCAGAGTCTTATAGAACAGAATTATCGTTTATCTCTGGAGTTAATCCCTTTTTTAATGCATGGCAATATTCTGTTTGCTTTGCTGGCAGCAGCTTGGTGAGCCTATCATCTACTAGGACCCCCAGGTCCTTTTTCCCTCCTAGATTCCCCCAGGGGTTCTCCCTCTAGTGTATAGATTGCATTCATATTTTTGCCACCCAAATGCATTATTTTAAAATTTTCTACATTGAATCTCATTTGTCATGTAGTTGCCTACACCATTAATTTGTTCAGATCTTCTTGCAAGGTTTCCACATCCTGAGGAGAAGTTATTGCCCTGCTTAGCTTAGTATCGTCCTCAAATACAGAGATTGAACTGTTTACCCCATCCTCCAGGTCTTTTATGAACAAATTAAATAGGATTTGGTCCCAGCACAGAACCCTGTGGGACCCCTCTACCAACCCCTGACCATTCTGAGTATTCCCCATTTATCACCATCCTCTGAACTCGCCCTTTTAGCCAGTTTTCCATGTACTCACCCTATGGTCCATGCCAACGGACCTTGCTTTGTACAGTAAACGTTTACGGGGAACTGTGTCAAATCCAGATATACCACATCTATGGGCCTTCCTTTATCTAAATGGCATCATCTGAGTTTTATTTGAGGGGACATGCACCTATATTATACCACTGTGCACTGAAACGATGCGAGTTAAAATCATCCCTTTATTAAAAATGAAAACATTAACAGAAAGCACTATGATGGCAATAATCTTTATTTTGAGTTGAAACATTGGTGGAGGCATCTATATATTCATATAGAGAGAACCTGCACTCTGGAACCCATCCATTTTCTTTATTCGATTATCACCAAGTACAAGGTAACTGCTAACATATTTTGGTAAAGAGCCTTGTTCACAGCATGGTTACCTACATGAACAACACCAATGACAAAATGACTAAAACCACTCCCATTCATTAATCAGTATAATTAACTATAGATGAGAACTACTGTTGTAAAGAGACTTTCTGTGAGTGGAAATATGTTTTGCACAGATTTAAAACACACTTGAACACTAACACAATTTACATGAAAAGCTACTAATAAATGTCATGATTTATTAAACGTGAGTTCTGCGATTTAAAAATAACTGAATAAAAAACATTCAACTATTTGTGGGTCAAAACTAAGATTTCAAAGCAGTATCTGATTTTATAGTGACAGGTATTAGAAAAAAATAGAAGAAACATATAGACATAGGTGGGACAATCGCATGCTACAACCCAATGGATGTAATTACTAACGCTGTTAGTATAAAAATAAATCTACTTTGGCTCTATAATTCATACCACCCGGCATTCTCATTTTTTATGTAAAAATCCACCAAACTTCTCTCCCTAAAAGTTTGTGGAGGGTGTCTCCCTTGCCTTTATCAGGCCCTTGGGGCACTATTCCTCTCACTGGCACTGACAATGGGACATCATTTCTCCACTGACACCAACGATGAAGCACTTTTCCTCCCACTGACAGGAATGATAGGGCACTATTCCTCCCACTGATGCCAAGGATGGGGCACTATTCCTCCCACCGACGCCAAGGATGGGGCACTATTCTTTCCACTGACACCAATGATGGGGCACTATTCCGCCCACTGACACCAACAAGTGGTCACTATTCCGCCCACTGACACCAATGATGGGACACTATTCTTCCAATTGATGCAAATGATAGGGCACAATTCCTCCCACTGATGCAAATGATGGGGCACTATTCCTCCCACTGATGCAAATGATGGGGCACTATTTCTCCCACTGATGCAAATGATGGAGCACTATTCCTCCCACTGATGCAAATGATGGAACACTATTTCTCGCACTGACACCATTGATGGGACACAATTTATCTAATACCAAAAATAGGGCATTTTTTACTGCCACTGACGTCAGGACATTTTCTACTCCCACTGGCCACATTCTGGCCCCCCTAAAGTCTGAAGGACAGTAAATGGGCCCTTTGTTTAGAAAGTTTGGAGACCCTGATACATCATATATTGTGAAACAAAAGGGAGACTTGGATAAGATTTGGATAAGTATTCACATTTGCGTTTATTACGTTTTGTTTAGAACATCAGTGGTTTTGTTTGAAATACAAAATCAATTTACTATCTTTGGCACTATGTAAATACTGTATTATAATGATAATAATATTTGAGAATGATACATATTTTATGTTGAAGTATTTTCATTTGCAGAGTGGAGCGAGAGTTAGTTTATCTATTTCCTTGCAGTAATCATTCTCTTGTCGCACAACAAATTACCAAAACCTTCTCAACACAAATGCAGCACCTGCTTGAAGCATGGCCCCTCCTCCAGCAGCCGCCCCTGCTACAAATTCCCATGTTGCTGCAGGCGCTGCAGGCGCAGCTGAAAACCATCCTCCCACTGACGAAAACCAGCCTCCTGCTGCTGCTGCCGGTGCCGCAGCTGGAAGTAGTAATGGTGTTGTAACTGCCACAGCAGCTGCCACTCCCATATGTATGGCAGCTTTCATTCCGATATGCATTAGATGATTTCTGTGAGTTTCACAGAATTTGTCTCCTTCCTCTGTTAGTTCTTTCATTAATTTTGCCAATAAATGTTGATGATGATCATATCTGATTAGTAGGGGTAGCTCATGAAATGTTTTTATAATCTCCAAGACCTTTTCAGTAACCAGAGTTGAAATTTGTTTCGGTAATCTCCACTGCGTCTATGAAAATAGAGAAATAGCCATTAAAAATATTTTGAGCCTCCCAAAACCACAATCTGTGCTGAGTTATTTTTCATACATTGTTCACAGCACAATTTACTTAGCTGTAGGCACCTCAGTGGCTAAGAAACATGGCTATCAGTAGTGTATTTGGAGGGTTAATGTGTTGTGAGTAGATTTGGGTACTGTGCTTTACTACCCTGGTGGTATTGCCATGACTATTCTTCAGTGCTACCATCTCTTTACGTGCTATTTTCCCCCAATTGCATTAACAGCCAGTTAGCTAATCACTACTGCATGTCAAGCTGCAGAAGTTAAATATTTATTTTCACCACTATTGGCCTTTACATGCAGCTTACCACCCTAAGTGTTAAGGTGCTGGTCTGGTGTCAGTTACCAATTCTCTCAATACAGAGCAGGAGTCCCATCATCAGGATGATATGTAGGACATCTCATGATGGTGAGAAAGCCTTGCAGAAAAAAAAAACAACACTCTGTGACTCAGCTGTGACTCCCAAATTACACTTAGCACTGCCATACATGGATAGAAATTTAGGTGGTTCAGCAAAGACCGGCTGTATTTAGTTCCATGTATGGGCAGGCTGATTGTACCCAAGTCAATCTATCGACCAACTTGGGTACAACCAACCTGTCATGTTTTTTTTTAATATGTGAATACTGCCATCAGCTATAGCTGCTCGTTAAGGAGCCCAGCCCTGACAGTACCCCCCTCCTCAATGATCCCTCCCCTTGGGAGGGCACCAGGCTTGGGGGGAAAACATCTATGGAAAGCACGGAGGAAGGCAGGAGCATGTACAACCAAGGAGGAGACCCAAGAGCGTTCCTCTGGACCATAGCCCCTCTAGTGAACTAGATATTGTATGCATTTACAAAACCTATGGGAGTCAATGACAAAGATGGTTACATCAGCGTGGAGACTAGGCCATCAGAATTGTTGAGACATAGACCATATGAGTTAATTTTTCACTGTGTGCCCAGCTGCTTTAGGAGAATGGTAGGTCTAGAGCAAAGCAGTGCAGAGATTCTCAGGTACAAAGCAGCGGTCATAAGGTTGTTCAGGAGGAGAATTGATCTGAGAGACCAGAATTCTCTCACCCAAAGGGGAAGCAAGACTAGTGCGAATAGTGGCAAAAATACAGTCCGGTGGTATCACAGAAGTAGGAACAGACTCCATTTTGGAAGAGGAGTAAAACTGCAAGGACAATGCATCTATCTGCCCTTATATTTGTTGTACTGGGTAAGAATGAGACTGTGATTGAAGCTTCACAGAAAAAGGGCCCACTGAGCCCTTCTAGGAGATAAGCGTTTAGCCTCAGACAAAAATGTGAGCTTCTTATGGTCAGTCAAAACAAGGAGCGGCACAGTAGTACCCTGTCCTCCATTCTTTAAGAGGTAAAATGATGGCTAGTAATTCTCTGCTCCCAATATCATACAGCAATTGCATTCTGCTTTTTTTCTCTGCTCCCAATATCATACAGCAATTGCATTCTGCTGGAGATTTTTTTTTAGAAAAGTAGCCACTAGGATGCATAGAGCTCTCAGGTAGGATGTTGAGAAAGGTGAGTGCCTACTCTAGTTTTAGACGCATCAACTTCAAGAATGAAGGGTAACGTAGTATTAGGATGTGCCAGTACTGGAGCTGTAGCAAAAATCGTCCTTAAGGGTTTCAAAGGCTTTAATGGAATCCCGGGACTAATTCTGTGGGTTGCCGTCTTTCCTGGTCATATCAGTCAGGGGTTTGACCAGAGCAGAGAAAATATGAATACATTTCCGATTATAATTGGCAAAGCCAAGAAAACATTGTAGAGGACCTAGACCTATGGGTCCAGGCCACTGTAAGACTGCAGATAGTTTTTCTGGATATATCGAAAACCCGGCAGCAGATATGACATAACCCAAAAATTTAACCTGTTCACTATGAAATACAATACAGGTTGTTCTCTCTCAACCTCTGTAGCACACAGGAGACGTCTGTATGTTCGTTCTCTGGGTAAACCACCACACATTGCTGAAGCATATCTTGGAGGACATTGTTGCTAAACTCCTGGAAAACTGCAGGAGTGTTGCAGAGACCAAAGGGCATTATGAATTATTCATAGTGTCCAGGGCTGTTTTAATGAGCGGGCACACCTGGGCACTGCCCAGGGCCCCCAGCTGAATGAGGGGGCCCCTGCACTTTCCCCAAAGCAGCTGGTCCTTGTGCCCATGCTGCCCCAAAATTGGGGGCCTCATGATGGCACTGAGAGTGGCGGATACACAGGGGAGGCAGGCTGGCAGCGGTGTGCCGTACTGTGCAGAACGATAACCAGTATTTCACAGCCAGCAGGGAGGGGCAGGGCCAGGGCGCCAGTGATGCTCTGACCCCGCCACATGCAGCTTGGTCTGGGGTGTATAGGAGGTAGCAACACTTGGGTGGCTATAGTGCTAGAGATATCAGGGATTTAGAGAGGCCACAGTGTAGGGGGTATCAGGGATGTAGTGGGGTCACAATACAAGGGGTATCTTAATGGTGCTGGGGGGAATATCTGGGGTGTAGAGGGGTCAGAGTGCTGAGGGGATATCTGGGGTGTAGAGGGGTCAGAGTACGGGGGGGGGGATATCTATAGAGTAGAGGGGTCAGAGTGCTGGGGAGGCATCAATCTATCAGATATATTATATGAACAGGACAGCTTTGTTACTTTATATATGTAGTATTTTCCCACTGTTTCTTTTCTGTACAGAAGGATTGTTTGTGTAGTAAATGCGAAGCTCCACCCAAAAGGGGAAGCTCCACTTGTCTGCCTCCTACCTAATGTCTGTTTACCTGCACTGTCTCTATTGTATGGGCCCCAGAGCATAACTGCCCAGGGGCCCATAATGCTATTAAGACAGATACCCCCCAGCACTCTGACCCCTTTACACCCCAGATATCCCCCCAGAACGCTGACCCCTCTACTCCACACATATCCTCCCAGCACTCTGACCCCTCTACACCCCAGATATCCCCCCAGCACTCTGACCCCTTTACACCCCAGATATCCCCCCAGAACACTGACCCCTCTACTCCCCACATATCCTCCCAGCACTCTGACCCCTCTACACCCCAGATATCCCCCCAGCACTCTGACCCCTCTACACACCAGATATCCAACCAGCACTCTGAGAACATGCAAACTCCAGGGAGGTGGTGTTGTGGTCAGGATTTGAACCAGCGACCCTATTGCTGCTAGGTGAAAGTGCTAACCACTACAACACTGTGCTGCACTCTGATCCCTCTACACCCTAGATATTTTCCCCTTCACTGTTACCATAAAATAACCATTGTATTGTGACCCCACACTACATCCCTGACACCCCCTACACTGTGGACTCTCTACATCCCTTATACCTCTAGCACTATAGCCACCCAAGGTACTCCAAGCATTGCTATCCCTATACACCCCAGATCCCCCCTCAGAATTGTTTTCCCCCATACACCCTTGATATCCCCCAGCACCATTATTTCATCCATGTAGTACCCCCTTTTCCAATGGAGATATAGTGCATGGAAACTTTTGGCTATGTGCCCACCTCCAGCCCTGGACTCACCTATACCAATCAAGCAGGCAGAAGGAGGGGTGGAGGAGGAAGCATCCCTCCAGGCATGCCAAGCCCTTCAGTGCGAACAGTGCTGGACAGCTGGGCTCACCATGACAACATCCACAATGCTACTTCTGCAGGCGGGCTGCCGACTCAGCAGCTCCCACTCCAGCTCCTACCCCACAGCCTTCAAGTCCCGAGCATTCAAGATACATGGGGCATCACTGGCACTCCAGCCTTGCCCCTCCCCACTGGCTGTGAAATAATAAGTATCATTCTGAACAGCACGGTGCACCGCTGCCAGCTTGCCTCCCCTGTGTATCCATCACTCTCAGTGCCATCATGGGGCCCCCAATTTGGGGGCAGTGTAGGCTGAAGGACCAGCTGCTTTGGGGAAAGTGCAGGGGCTCCCCATGCAGCTGGGGCCCCTGGGCAATGCCCAGGTGTGCCCACTCATTGAGATAGCCCTGCCTGAGAAAGACAGAGGGTAAATCCGGCCACGAGGAGGAATGACACCAGATTAAAGGCCCATTGTGCAGTCATAAGGCTGATGTGGTGGCAAAATACCGACCTGACCTTTATCAAATACATCACTGGATTCATTGTACTCTTCTGGCAATGTGGAGACTGAAGATGTGCACGTGACCTTCATCACTTCCAGAAAACATCTATTTGTGCCTTGGGGCGACCATGACAGTACCTTGGCACTACACCAATCAAATGAGGGATTATGCACCTGTAACCAAAGATAACCAATGACAATTGGGCAATGAGGTGAGGAAATGACTTGGAATTGGATTATCTCATGGTGAAGAGCCGCTACAGCCATGGTCAAAGGAGCGGTTTCATGGGTCACATGGGCAGGCTGAAGAGGTCTCCCATCAATAGCCTCAAGTGGGGAGGCACGAGGCTGCAGCAGTATTGAGTGCTTCAACAGGAAGGCCCTATCTATGAACAAGCCTGAAGCCCCAGAATCGATTGGTGCCTGGGTGTCGATGGAAAACTCAACCAGGAAAGGGTAACCTGGAACTAGAGGCTTGTCTTTCAGGATAGCTGGGAACACAAAGCTGCAACTTAAGGTCTGCCCCCTACAGGACCTCAGGTGCAGGCGTTTCCTTGAGGGGTTGGACAAGATTTCAATAAGTGACCTACGTGGCCACAGTAAAGGCACAATCTCTCACTCCTCCTAAAGGCCCTCTCTTCAGCAGAGAGACATGTGAAGCCCAGCTGCATGGGCTCTACTTCACTGGAGGACTGAGGGCCAGGAGGCATGGGAGGTGAAGGAGGCACGGGTGGGAATGCGAAGTGCAGAGCCAAACTTAAAGGAGGTTTTCGCAAGCACACCTTAAAGAGGAAGTAAACCCTGATGGGTTTACTTCCTCTTTGATTTCCTGCAAAGGTAAAGCATAATGGACTACTATGCATCGCATAGTAGTCCATTATGTGTCACTTACCTGACACAGGAGCCAGTGAAATCACCGCTGTCCCCTGTAGTCCGGAGCATCCATCTTCTCGGTGGGTCTCGCTACTCCGCTGCTGTCATTAGGCGAAGCCGCGATGACGTCACTCCCGCGCATGCGCACGGGAGCCGCCACTCGCGGCATATCGCCGTTGACTGGTGCCTGTCTTTCTGCAAATATCTCCTAAACCGTGTAGGTTTAGGAGATATTTCTTGGAACTACAGGTAAGCCTTAATCCAGGATTACCTGTAGGTCAAAGTTGGTTGTAAGAGTTTACAACCTCTTTAAAGGAAGGTCTCTCTGGTATCAATGAGAATGGCAAACAAGATCAATTCCTCAAGATTCCCAGGTATATGTCAAGTTAACATACTCTGTTTAATGGACATGAGGCTTTTGGCAGCAGGGGTGGAGCAACCAGGAATATCAAATAGCCTTTTAAAGAAGGCCTCAAACTCAGGGTAATGCTGGATATGTCAGGAACCATTAACTAGGCAGAGATATAAAATGCAGTCAAAATCACATCTTTAATGTAATAGCAAAAATAACACAGAATAGGAACATAGTCAAAAACAGAAGCCAGAGAAGGTAATCAGGTGACCTGGGATCAGAAACCAGAAGTCAGCATTGTCAGAAGCCAAAAATCAGAAGAGATGTCAGCCAGGCCAAGTCATAACAGGCTCTTTTTGTGTCTCCCATAAAGGGTTTGCCCAAGCCAAGGCTTTGTCAGAAAGCAAAGAAATAATGAAGCCTACTTTGCGTAAGGAACAGCTGGGCAATAAACATATTGAAACAGAAATATATTCCAACCTGGTTAAGGGAACCCTCTGCAGTGAGCTGGATCACCCCCCAAAACGCTGGGTAAGCGGAGCAGAACCAGTCATACCTCTTACAGTGGTGGTATTAGAGGCAGCTGCCTGCATAGGAGCAGTAGCAGGGACGGTTTGCAACACTGGTTATACCGGAGCAGCAGAAGTAGGAAGATCTAGATGAGGAAGATGAGCAGTTTGAATCAGGAGTGTTTGTAATGGTATGGCAAACTGATTCATGTGGTGGTCTTGCTCGTCCAATCTGTAAAATATTTTACAACTAGGTGGATTGCCTGCATCTTCTGAATTCATGGTCCTTGCGTAATGTCAGGAACCATTAATCCAGAGGAGATAGAAAGTGCAGTTAAAATTAAGCCTTTAATAAAAAAGTAAAAATAACAAAGTTCAGGAATCTAGACAACAACAAAAGCCAGGGTTTGGGTGCCAGAGCAGGTAATCAGATGAGTCAGGCTCAGGAAGGCAGAAATCAGCTAAAATCCGGAACAGGATGTGGTAGAGAAAGTCAGCCAGGCCACGTCATGCACAGAAACAGAGAAAGGAGTGCGCTGGAGATCATAGACCACGCAAGTGCAAGGAAGGAATTAGCTAAGCTGCTAATAGCCAAAAGGGGTTGGCTGTAGGTTGGACTAATGAGGCAGGGTAATGGTAACCAGGTCAGTCACTGTGTAAACAATGAGTGGCTGGTAATTAACCAACAGCTGCGCAGCTCTAAGTGCTGAAAGAAAAGAGCAGTTTGTTAAGGAGCCTAGCCCTGGCAGCTTGCCACTACAGGACCATAGATATTTCTGCTACCTGTAGTTATAATGGTCACATACTATAGAGAAGGTCATAGCACTACTTATGCCTGAATCATTTCACATTCTTTAAAAAGTATATGTTTACAAGTAAGGGTTAAATTCCCAAAATTAGTATTTAACTTTTGGGTGGACATCGAAAGTCTGAATTATCCACTAAACTTTATATCCCGCTGACATTCCAGTGATGAGGTTTCCTTACTGTGGTTTCTGTAAATGTCTCTTTGCAAAAGACCATGACAGAGGTGTCACTATTTAGTAACTGGACTCCCCATAATAATTCCACAAGCTGCCTAAGGCATCATACATACTAGAGCTTCTAAACTTGAGTAGTTTTGATGTTGTCAGAAGTATCTGGATCCATACTCTTTCTACACATTTGATGCTGAGAGCCTGCTAGCCTTGATGTGAGAGTTCTTAGAACTGATTGTGTCTCCTAGCAATTGCAGTCATGTCCTGGAAGCTGAGCATTTGCAGCAAGGAAAATCGCATCATGGCAGCTAACAGCATTCCACTGCTTGAGGCAATGAAGGTGAGTGGAGATGTCAGCAGTAACTTCGGGCTTGGAATGCCTGGAGGGATGCTCCCTCCTCCACCCCTCCTTCTGCCTGCTTGATTGGTATAGGTGAGTCCAGTGCTGGAGGTGGGCACATAGCCAAAAGTTTCCATGCACTGTATCTCCATTGGAAAAGGGGGTACTACATGGATGGAATAATGGTGCTGGGGGATATCAAGGGTGTATGGGGGAAAACAATGCAACCCCTCACAGATACTCTAGTTGAGCGCAGGAATGTGCCCTGCTGCGAAATATTACAGAAAAAAATTGTAATTACATGCCCCTGTTAAACAGCGGCAGAAAAATTGGGCCTTAGGTGGCGGTGGTGGTGCCACAACACTGCAACCCCTCACAGATACTCTATTTGAGCACAGGAATGAGCCCTGCTGCTAAATATTAGGGCTGAGTTTGAGGACTACTCGCTAGCCACAGGGTTAAATGAGAAGCCTGCAGCAGTGCAAGCAGCCACACTGAGGAGGGTGATGGGCTGTGAATGCCTCCATGTTTACAGGCATAATCTGAACCTCACAGAGGAGCAAAAGAGTAACATCTTCAGGTCCTCGAAAAATGTCATATATGAAATATATATATATTTGGCTGCTGTAAGCAAGAAGACTGTGAATCAATAGACCGGTTTGTTACACGGCTAAGAGAAAAAGCTGCAAGCTGTGAGTATGGCTCTCTGACAGATGAACTTATTCGTGATAAAATAGTTTTGGGTATCACCAGTGAAAGCACACGCCTATTGAGGAAACATGATTTAGACCTATAAACAGCAATTGAGATATGTTGTACTGCAGAACTTATTGACAAACATATGAAAGCTATGGAGCAGGATAAACTGATTGACAATATCAATGCAGCCTCTAAACAAAAGCAAAGCTTCAAAAACCACCAGAATACGTTTCAGCAAAAGGGTCACCTACACAACTCACCTGGGAGGAAGCCTGCATAATGCAAGTATTGCAGCAATGTTCATGTATGAGAGAAAGAAAAGTGTCCTGCATATGGAGAAATCTGTACTGCATGTGGTAAACCAAATCACTTTGCAAGAGTGTGTCTCTCTTTTAAAATGGATGCAAGGAAGCTTCACACAATTGAGCAAATGTCAGATACGGAGGACGCACACCTGCTTAGCACAGATATGGTTTACTCCTCAGAATGCATTGGTGCTGCAAACACAAAGGGCAAAAAATGGTTTGTAAATCTCAGATTAAACAATATAATCCAACCCTGCCAGCTGGAATCGGGTGCAACGTGTGATGTTATGAGTATAAAGGACAACATTAAACTGGCACCTAGAGCACCCCTTCAGCCTAGTAGCACCAAACTAAAGTTCTATTCAGGGGAACTAATGGAATCATTGATGCTATTCCAAACAGAATGCAGCATACGTGATTGTATGCACAAACTGAACTTTGAGATTGTTGACACTGATCAGAAACCGCTATTATCAGGTTCAACATGTGAGCGCCTTGGACTGATGCAATTCACCATTTCTGCTGAGCTACATAATCAGCCTGCAAAATCTCTGACTAGTAGTGAAATCAAAGACTTTGTCAGTAATTGTCCAACCTACAATGAATATGCCCATTTACAACAAAAAGAAACCATGAGGTCACATGAGATACTTACACATCTGTGGCAGATTATCAGTATGGACTTATTCAACTACGTAGGCAAGGAATACCTGCTATTAGACCAGGGATATGCAATTAGCGGACCTCCAGCTGTTGCAAAACTACAAGTCCCATCATGCCTCTGCCTCTGGGTGTCATGCTTGTGGTTGTCAGAGTCTTCCTATGCCTCATGGGACTTGTAGTTCTGCAAAAGCTGGAGGTCCGCTAATTGCATATCCCTGTATTAGACGATCATTATTCAGACTTCTGGGAAATAGACCTTCTTCCCGACCTATCCACTGAAGCTACAATTAGGAGGTGCAAGGCTCCATTTGCACATCATGGCCAACCAGATACAGTGATCTCTGACAATGGCCCTCAGTTTGCAAGCCTTCATTTCAGAAAATTTGCCACTGAATGGGAGTTTGGGCATGTTACTTCCTCACCACGCCACCCACAGGCTAATGGCAAAGCTGAATCAGCTGTAAAGCTTGTTAAAAATGTATGCAAGAAAGCACAATGTCATGGTAAAGACCCATGGAGGGCCATTTTACATTGGAGAAACATTCTGACCGAAGGCATGGATAGTAGTCTGGCACAAATACTGATGTCAAGGAGATTAAAGACCTCCTTACCAATAGCAAATGGGCTGCTTGAACCCTCTGTCATACAAGGTGTTACAGAAAAGTTAAGGATTAAGAGACAAGAGTCAAAGGCATGATATGACACATCGGCCAGAGATTTGCCAGAATTTAATATTTGGGAAAAAATTTGTATGAAACCATTACATGGAGATCGAACAGGCCATTGGAGAATGGATACTTGTCTGCAAAAGGTTGCACCATGCTCCTATCTTGTGGACGTTGAAGGAACTCTCTATTGCCACAATTGAGTGGATTTGAGAGTGGCAGAGCAGCCTGAATCTCAGTATCCCGTTGATAGATCACACTCACCCAATATCACAAAGGACATACTCACCCATTGACAGTGAGACATGTAGAGAGGTGATACCTCATACCAACGGCAATGACAGTTCTGGGCAAGCAAGTATACCCGACAGCTGTGAAGCGCAGAGCATGTCAGTACATGATGAGAGAAGACCAGTAACTTCAGAGAGGGCTAAAGGAATCCTTGAAAAAGGGCCAGTCTTCACCCATAGTGGTAGATGTTCAAAACCCCCTGTGAGACTTAACCTATAGAATGTGTTATTGCTGTGTTTCTTTTGAATTTCACAATGTTAATTTATTAACACTAAAAGGGGAGATGTTATGCATGTTATGTTTCTTTAAATGCAACTCTATGGTGCATCTCGGTTGTACTTCTTCCTGTGTGGTGTTTCCTGCTGGGTTTATTCAGTGAACATGGCTTCTGTACAGTAATTATTTGTGCTGTCTCTTTACCTACATCACATCAAACATCAACTCCATTAAAGCTTATGTGTCAATGTACACATAGGCTTTTAGCAGTATTTAGGAGCTTCTGCGGTTAGGAGCGGTTCAACCCCCCTCTACTGAATGCGGAAGAATTGTGTTCAGGATAGGAACGTTTTAACTGTTGTCTGTGGGAAAGCAAGAAATGCGACAAAACTATGTCAAAATCGTGGCACGATTTTTGCTGCATTTTGCATTTTCCCCCCGGCCACGGTACATTACTGCCAAGTGTACATGAAGCCTTAAAATATAATTTGGCCTTGTAATGACTGCAATAGCTGTACAGTAACAGGAATTACAATTGAGATGTCAGCAAGCATCCTGATGTCTACCAGTATTACAACTGTCCTAAATCCCTTGGAGATCAATAAATCTTCAAGGTATAGAATTTTAAGGCCTGTTTATTTTACCAACCGACTGTATTAGGCGGAAAATCCTGCTTTTACACTGAATTTGACAGGTTTGGCTAAACCCTTATGTGCTCTCACACATGTCAATACAGTAAAGGGAGATGGCAACTTTGCCTTCAGTTGTTGATCAGTTTTCACACCTTAGTGTAACTGGGACATTGGTGGTGCCTCTAGCATTCCAGCACAGGGCTTCTGCCATAGTCCACCCGCACCCTTCCAAACACCCACATTTTAACCTTACCCAGATTTTTTCCACTTGCACTGCAGTTGACAATACTGATAATCACTCTCTTATGTAAAATTTAACTGAAATAGAACTATACGCTACATAGTTAGTAAGGTTGAATAAAGATACCAGTCCAACCTGAATGAGTGTGGGTCTACAATTGCTCCTATCCCTGTACATTGTATCTCATTAAGATACTTATCTATTATATTATCCATTTAATGTACCCATATAGTGCCGTTAATTTTTTACGCAGTGCTTCACACATACATCGCACACTCACATTGGTCTCTATCCTCAAGAAGCCCACAATCCAAGGCCCCCAACTCACATTTATATACTAGGGTCAATTTTGGACAGAAGCCAATTAACTTATCAGCATGTCTTTGGGGTGTGGGAGGAAACCCACCCAGGCACAGGGAGAACATGCAAACTCCAGGCAGGCAGTGTTGTGGTTGGGATTTGAACCAGCAACCCTTTTTACTGCTAGGTGCTACCCACTACACCACTGTGCCTCCCAAATACGAACATGCTTCTAATACAAAATTAACTGTGTTGTTATACTGATGTAGATGCTGCCTGCTTAGGATAAAAAGACACTATGGGGGCATGGTTTTCATCCTTGCAACTGCCCATTCACATGCCTGTAGCTTGTTAGTCAGCATCTGGCAACACCTAGTCCTGCTGTTGAAATCCTCCCACTATGATCTGCAGTATCTGGTAGGGGGAGTGTGAGGAACATGGAAGAGGGGCAGAGGTCCGCCTTCTTTATTCATAGAGCGGTTTTCATTCATGAAAGCTATAGTATAGTACCTAGCAAAGGAGGATGGCAGCTGAAGGAGCAGGTAAAGCCAGCGCTCATGATGAGTGCTTACAACATGTCCCTTGGCTCTATTAATCCCTGCAGCAGTGGGGGGTGGGATCAGAGGACAGAAGATTCCACACTTTACATTTATAGTAAGTACTGTCCCTTGTGCTGATTCATTTTAAATTATTTGACTAAATTTAGGCTTTAGGTTTTTGGTTTAAATTACTTTAAAGTTAGGTTATTTTGGGTATGGATGCTAGTGGAAAGTAAAGGGATACTGTATTCAGGGGCTTGCCATTTGTCTAAAACGTAATATAATAGGTGAATAAATAAATATACACCCCTTTCTGAAATATTTTTACCTGATCCCTAAGAAATGTTTGAAACTCAGTTTTCATTCTTTCCATTTCCTGATTAGCTTTCATTTCAGCTTTAATCTTGAGTTGTTTGCACAGCTGTGAACACATTGAAGATAATTATATGTTATAAGCAGACAACAATATTCATTAACCTAAAGTGTCCAGATACATGTGATGACATTGTACCAATCTGGCTGACAAACTCATGACTTTTTGCAGCTGCTGACAGGTCTGAATATTTAGGTTAGGGCCTTACAGGTCACTAGCATAGTATGAAAGACTTACCTTTAGGCCGGGTTCACACCGCTGCGATGCGGGAACGCCGCGAATCCGCGGCGTTTTCCCGCATCGCACGACTCCCGCCGGCAGTTCACACTGCCCTATGCGAACGGCTGGGAGTGTCAATGATATGTTAATGACACCCCCAGATCCGATCGCATATCGCAGTGCGATCCGCCGACTCGCACAAGAATCGGATCGCATGGTGTGAACGCCCATGCGATCCGATTCTGTTGCGGACGAAAAAAAGGGTCCCGTGCGAGTTTGCTGCGGGACCGCTGCGAGTTCAGCCATACTATCTGTATGGCTGAACTCGCAGCGCTACGGAGATCGGATGTGATTTGCGGTGCGAATCACATCCGGATCTCCCCCCGCAGCAGTGTGAACCCAGCCTTAAAATGGATTCCTCCAGAGGTGCACTGTCACTGCTGATAGGAATTTCTATCTTTACCTGGTCTTCCTCCCGAGTTTGCGCCTTCCCGGCCGTGCACGGGAGTAACAATCACAATCAAGTGTGCCGTCCATTGAGAGTGCAGAGTGTATGCACCGATGATATCACCGCCTGCTACAGATGTAAATATCTCCTAAACGCTGCATGTTTAGGAGATGTTCATTATAACTGCAGGTAAGTCTTATTATGGACTTACCTGTAGGTACAAATGGAAAAGTGGAGCTTACTACCACATTAGAAAAAATACAGTGCCTTGCGAAAGTATTCGGCCCCCTTGAACTTTTCAACCTTTTGCCACATTTCAGGCTTCAAACATAAAGATATAAAATTTTATTTTTTTGTGAAGAATCACCAACAAGTGGGACACAATTGTGAAGTGGAACGAAATCTATTGGATAATTTAAACTTTTTTAGCAAATAAAAAACTGAAAAGTGGGGCGTGCAAAATTATTCGGCCCCTTTACTTTCAGTGCAGCAAACTCTGCTCTGTGATAGTCTCAGGGTTCTGTTGAAAGCGCAGAGAGCATCATGAAGACCAAGGAACACACCAGGCAGGTCCGTAATACCGTTGTGGAGAAGTTTAAAGCCGGATTTGGATACAAAAAGATTTCCCAGGCTTTAAACATCCCAAGGAGCACTGTGCAAGTGATCATTTTGAAATGGAAGGAGTATCAGACCACTGCAAATCTACCAAGACCTAGCCGTCCCTCTAAACTTTCAGCTCAGACAAGGAGAAGACTGATCAGAGATGCAGCCAAGAGGCCCATGATCACTCTGGATGAACTGCAGAGAACTACAGCTGAGGTGGGAGAGTCTGTCCATAAGACAACAATCAGTCGTACACTGCACAAATCTGGCCTTTATGGAAGAGTGACAAGAAGAAAGCCATTTCTCAAAGATATCCATAAAAAGTATTTTCTAAAGTTTGCCACAAGCCACCTGGGAGACACACCAAACATGTGGAAGAAGGTGCTCTGGTCAGATGAAACCAAAATCAAACTTTTTGCCCACAATGCAAAATGATATGTTTGGCGTAAAAGCAACACAGCTCATCACCCTCAACACACCATCCCCACTGTCAAACATGGTGGGAGCAGCATCATGGTTTGGGCCTGCTTTTCTTCAGCAGGGACAGGGAAGATGGTTAAAATTGAGGGGAAGATGGATTCAGCCAAATACAGGACCATTCTGGATGAAAACCTGTTGGAGTCTGCAAAAGACCTGAAACTGGGATGGAGATTTATCTTCCAACAAGACAATGATCCCAAACATACAGCAAAATCTACAAAGGAATGGTTCATGTATAAACGTATCCAGGTGTTAGAATGGCCAAGTCAATGTCCAGACCTGAATCCAATCGAGAATCTGTGGAAAGAGCTGAAAACTGCTGTTCACAAACGCTCTCCATCCAACCTCACTGAGCTCGGGCTGTTTTGCAAGGAAGAATGGGCAAGAATTTCAGTCTCTCGATGTGCAAAACTGATGAGACATACCCCAAGCGACTTGCAGCTGTAATCGCAGCAAAAGGTGGCTCTACAAAGTATTAACGTAAGGGGGCCGAATAATTTTGCACGCCCCATTTTTTTATTAGTTAAAAAAGTTTAAAAAATCCAATAGATTTCGTTCCACTTCACAATTGTGTCCCACGTGTTGGTGATTCTTCACAAAAAATAAAATTTTTAAATCTTTATGTTTGAAGCCTGAAATGTGGCAAAAGGTTGAAAAGTTCAAGGGGGCCGAATACTTTCGCAAGGCACTGTATATTTGTCCATGTTTTTTTGCACATGTTTAATAAATTATTTTAGGCTTTATTAGTTAAGACCTCCAAAACATATTTTCTCAAAGCAGAAAATTGTTATAAGTATTAAAGCGGAGCTCCACCCTAAAGTGGAACTTCCGCTCATCCGATTCTTCCCCCCTCCGGTGCCACAATTGGCACCTTTAAGGGGGGAGGGGGGTGCAGATACCTGTATAATACTGGCAATCCCCAGTCTCTGCTCTACCAATATAAAGACCTCTTCCACTCCTTGGGTCCCCCTCTGTTGCCTTTATCCCTCACTGCCTCCACACTGCACTGTATTCTGACAATTACAGTAACTGGAATTTGGATAGTGCACCACTGTTCATAACTAGTCATTAATATCTGACAAATAAAATCCTCACCTCTAAAGGACTTGAGAAATTGCGTTCATTTTGTACATACTCCATGCACACCTGAAAAATAAGATCAAAGAAAACCCATATTAATAGGCTTTAAAAAAAAATAATCACAAAACTGTTAACTTTATTCATTTAATGTGAACCTGTCCAACGTGAGTGAGCCGTTGCTAGCGTGTGACATTCTGCACCAATTCTGTCTGTTGTGCGGAAATTATTTTCTTATCCAGCCAGTGAGGAATCGATCTTGGCACTGACAGGTTGTCGCCAGTGACATGAACACTAGTGTGGCTGGGTACACACAAATTTAAATTTGGCCACTTCAGCAGTCACCGGTCAAATTTCAATCTGTGTGTAGCCCTTGTTAGATCAGCTTCTGTTGAATGGGACTGCTACAAAACCTTTGATCAGCAACCTATGGCTGGACAAATCTGTCATTTTGTTTTTATTCAGCTGGCAAGCTGTACTAACTAACCATGTATAGCCAGCTTTATATAAAGTAAAAAAACACAGGGAAAACTGGTGACTAGTCCAATGCCTTCTACCTGCCTCTTCTGGGCACAGCTTATGCAAGTTGTCAAGTCCTCTTAAAAGCCTGGAGGAGACTCAAAGGTAATGAAGGGGACTTTATTTCTATTGTAGCGCTACCCCTGTAGGAGCCACTGGTTAAGGTGGGTCCTCTTTTCTTTGCCTAAACTTTCATAAGAACTTCAATCCCTCTGACACAATAGTTTGAGTGTACAAAGCACAGAAAATCACTGAAAGTAATACCTGGTAACTAATAATACCATGTCCAAGAAAAAGGCACTGAACCAGTCAGTAAAGGCAAACTTAAAGCGGTAGTAAACCCACACTTTTTTTTTTAAATACAAAAAAACCTGCAAGGTAAAGGCATAATGAGCTAGTATGCAGCGCATACTAGCCCATTATGAAATACTCACCTTAGAACGAGCCACCGGTATCTCACCCAATCCACGCCGAGGGAGCTGACATGTTGCCTCGGTGCCTCTTCCAGCTCTGTGAGTGGCCAAAGCCATGATACGTCAATCCCACGTGTGCGCATGGGAGTCTTTCCCAGCAAGGTCTGGCAGTTCTGCCGGACCTTAAGCCGGGCCTTAACAGCACATGCGCCGCATGACGTCAGCGGCTGCATGAAAAATAAATATCTCCTAAACCGTACAGATTTAGGAGATATTCATTTTACCTACAGGTGAGTCCTCTGTGTGATTGGCTGGAGTCGCGTGTTGTCAATTCCACGCATTCACACGGGAGCCGCAAGTCACGGCACAAGCTTCTGAAGAAATGGCGTGGGTGGCCGTTCCTTCAGAGTGCATGTGCCGATGATATAATTGGCTGCATATACAGTTAATATCTCTTAAGCGGCGCACATTTAGGAAAGATTTACAGTACCTATAGGTAAGCCTATAGGTACTGTAAGGTTTACCTATAGGGACAATATATGCATGGGACTTTACATCCACTTTAAGGTTTAGCACAGTATGCAGATTAATATTTTTGTTTGGATTGCACAAAAATGGTACCAACTCTTTTGGAATGACCACACATATATGGTAATTATATATTTATTGATGGTAATAGCAACCATTATCTAGTTTTTAACCCAATATATACTATATTACCAAAATTATTGGGACACCTCCCTTTACACGCACATGAACTTTAATGGCACCCCAGTCTTAGTCAGTAGGGTTCAATATTCATTTGGTCCACCCTTTGCAGCTATACCAGCTTCCACTCATTCTTCCAGAAACGCATTTGTGAGGTCAGGCACTGATGTTGGAGAGAAGGTCTGGCTCGCAGTCTGCACTCTAATTCATCCCAAAGGTGTTCTGTCAGGTTGGGGTTAGGACTCTGTGCAGGGCAGTCAAGTTCCTCCACCCCAAATTTGCTCATTCATGTCTTTATGGACCTTGCTTTGTGCATTTGGTCCAAATAATTTGGTGGAGGGGGAATTATGGTGTGGGGTTGTTTTTCAGGGGTTGGGCTTGGCCCCTTAGAACTCTTAAGGCATCAGCATACCAAGACATTTTGGACAATTTCATGTTCCCAACATTGTGGGAACTATTTGGGCATGACCCCTTCCTGTTCCAACATGATTGCGCACCAGGGCACAAAGCATAGTCCATAAAGACCTGGATGAGCGAGTTTGGAGTGGAGGAACTTGACTGGCCTGCACAGAGTCCTGACCTGAACCCGATAGAATGCCTTTGGAGTAAATTAGGGCGGAGACTGCAAGTCAGGCCTTCTCTCCAACATCAGTGCCTGACCTCACAAATGCGCTTCTGGAAGAATGGCCAATCATTCCCATAGACACACCTAAACCTGTGGACAGCCTTCCCAGAACAGTTGAAGTTGTTATAGCTGCAAAGGGTGGGACAATTTCACATACAGAGTGATTAGTAGTAATGACTATGCATAAGATGACATTCTGCATCCAGATCAGCATAAACAGTAGTAAGGTCACCTAAAATGTAACAGTGGGCAGTAATAAAGCTTCTTTTACCTGATACAGGAGATGAGGGCGGAGAACCACTGGTTGGCGCCAGGGGAGGGGACCCTGGCAGACCGGCTTGGATTGTGGCAGCTTTAGCCCCAGTCAGTTTTTCGGGAGGGAACGCTTAGCTCTTCTGTTCCAGCAGAGGGGCGGCCTGTACCTTTCGAATATAATTAGGTAGGAGTGACGGGAGTGAGGGTTTGACCTGATGGCAAAGGGTGGTGGGGGCTGTCGTGGTCTGGGCTGGGCTGTCAGGATGCTTTTGTTGGAAAGCCCATGGTGATGTGCCCCTGGAGTGGCAGTCCAGGGGTGCCTTATTCACTGTGCGTCCGCACTTTGATTTTGGCACCTAGGTCACGTCACCATTACACGCTTTTTTTACACCTGCCTCTAGGGCCCGGCCTTTTGGCTAGGACCAGAGGAATTTTTGATTCCTGGCCGGAGGGCCGGCCATTGTATTGCACAATGGCCACTTTTCACTCTCCTCTCCACTATCCCTTCCTCACTTTTTATTTATTTTATTTGTGTGTGTTTTGTCACTGTTTGTCACTTCACGTTTTGATTAGTAGGGTGTCGGTCCTCGGACCAATCCTGAACGTCTTGTGGGAGAGCAGACATAGGCCTTCTGGCTTGGTCCAATCTCCATGAGGGGGGGCCTACCTTCGGGGAAGCCCCCACAGTACCAAGTACCTAGGAGGTTCTGTTTCGTCAGTCCTCCCGGGGAAAGGAGGTCTTCCGGTTTCGTCCGGGGACCACTTGTTGAGTCTGGTACCTCATTTCCCGTCTGGAGCCTAATGCCCCGGGGGATCAGGGTATGGTCCTTCTCTTGGAGGACATCAGGCACCCGTCTGCACTTTTTAGTGTTTCACTCTTTATGTGTGTGCACTTTTTTTATGCACCGGGTGGAAGTTTTTTGGGTGTGTTTGCACGCCATGGGCTTTTTCAATAGAAAAAAAAGGAGACTATACTACTGAAGTGCATTAATGGCAACTATGCTAGGCCTAGACCAACTGGATATGCACTGTCTGTAAAGGATAGAGAGGGGAGAAGGGATCAAAAGGGACTTGCAGGATGGTTCTCCATCCTTGATGTTGTTCTTCTGACAGTTATCATTGGGGCCCTTTAGGAAGCAGTGGTGCACTTACAGCAGTAGAAACCGCTGCAGAATAAAAGAAAAAAAGAAACACCTGTAAGACAATGGCATAATATGCTAGTATGCATCGCATACTAGCACAATATGAAATACTTACCTTAGAACTAAGCCCTTCCTACAGCACGCTGTCACCCTTGAGACATCTTTTCCCGCTCTTTCTTCTGGGTTTGTGGTCTCCGGCATTGTGAGTGGCCGGTGTCGCAATGACATCACTCCTGTGCATGTGCGTGCATGTGCTTGGGAGCCCTCTGTCACAGCATGAAGCACGGTATGCCGGAACTTCAGAGGGCATGCACCAGTGATGTCAGTGGCTAAATCCATGGTGAATATCTCCTTAACAATGCATGTTTAGGAAATATTCATTTTACCTACAGGTAAGCCTAAAATAAAAATCACAAAGCAGGTTTTACTACCGCTTTGACAGTTTTAGTAAACCAGAATGTAGTATAGTTGCAGTAAGGATGCGGTCAAGATACAGTCAAGGTGTGGTACAGGTGCAGTGTAGATGCAGGTGAAAGTTTGGTGTAACCTCAGTATAGGGTTGGTATGGGTGCAGTATAGGTTTGGCAGAAATGGGATATAGGACTGGTTTGGATACAGTATGGGTTGGGTACACTTGTTGTCCTCCTCTCAGTGGCTCAGTCTCTGCTAGCAGTGTCAATAATGGGCAAATAGCCCTCTCACCAGTTCCCAGGATGCTGCTGTGGACGCTCTCTGTAGAAAGGGGGGATGCTCCTCAAAAACCTCTGGTGATCAATGGTGGGAAGCATAGGGTGGGTGGAGTCTCCAGTCTCTTTGCGGCAGTGGTGCAGGAGCTAAGATGTGCGGTGCTGCGCTGCCCCTGGGTGTCCTCACTGTCTCAGGTTTGCATCCCCACTGGCAGGTGAATCAGGGAGACACATGTGTTCTCTCTCTCTCCAATTCCTCAGTGCCAATAGGAAGTACTTTCCCTGGTCAGTTTAGGAAAAATCCCTTCTACACTCCTACTGCACAGTGTCTGGGATTTGTAGTCTAAAGTATCTATGGGTTCCATTATATGGCTGCCATCCCAAACTATAGCTCCCAGGATTCTTAGCACTCTGCATAAAAGTCCATGGGCTTGCTTGTCTTCAGCTCTCCTCCTGCTGGCCATAGAAAACAGTAGACATGTGTAATTTGTTTTGTAAAGAATCGAAATTCAGCCAAATTTTGCATCTTTCGGACATTTGGATGCATCCTAATGTCCGAATAAAAAAGTAACAAATTTCAACTAATGCGAAAGATATTATTGCTAATATAACAAATGAATTTGACATGATTCGGTAAATCTTACAGTCCAATCAGCTGATTAATTTTGTGCTGGAGGTTGGATTACTGGCAAAGTGCATTCCTGAGAAGCGTGTTGTATTGTATTTGAGCCAAGGAGAAGAGATATTGTCATTGTGCGTGTTACTAGATTCAATAAACAAACGACTTTCCAAACTACCAATCATTATTACAAATATATATACATGCATAAATATCGAATTTCAACTAATATAAAAGAAATTATATTGTATATAACAAATTAATTCGGCATGATTTGAGGTTCAGTATAACGAATATTGGCATACAGAAATAACGAATTATTCGAAAACAAATGAACGTAACTTTAACGAATATAACAGAACCAAATTTTGTGTTTTGTGAATGACAACGAACCGAAACAAAATTTTCCCTTGTGCGCAAGTCTAGAAAACAGGATTCTTGATAAGAATGGAAATCCAGTTAACACCAACCTCCAACTTTTTAGCCATCTTCCGACATGTCATAACAGAAGTGCAGTGCTCGGTTCTCTGTCCCACCTCTAACAGGTACATTTTTAAATGTCTTTTGAAATCTTCATTCATATCTGGGAAAATATTAGATTACATTAAAAAAAAAAAAAAAAAACTGAATAAACATATGAAAGAAAAATACATACAGTGAGGAGAAGTCCTACCAACGTGATGATATTGTATGTAATGGAGTTAAAACTGGTTCTCAGCTTTGGTCAGAGTATATGAAACTGTATCAGTCTTTTTATGTATTTTAACCAATACCTATGACTTTGCTATCACCCTCCTGCAATCCGCTGTACAGCAGCACTCAGACAGAGGGACAGAGGGGGAATAGCAGAACTAGGAGCCAGTCAGGTGTGCTGCATACAAATGTGCCTACAAGGAACATGCTAATAGGAGAAAACATCACAGTGAGTAGGTAGATGACCTGATCAGTCTCCTGCTGCTTTTTCATTGTCCCAGCAGGCTGGGAATAGATTGATACCACTACATTTCTTCTATATTCTTTAACTTCAACTGAAAATGAGTGTCATCTGGCAAGCTGTGCTATCGACAGTGCTGTATGAATGCAATTTTACTAGCAAGTAAAACAATTCTATGTGGAATACATCTGTTCATTTAGCTTTTTGCCTGTTTTTGAGCTTTAAGTTAGCTGATGAAAAGACACAACTACATTAGGTATCCAGAAAAACAGAAGACCAAATGGACAAGCATCTAGCTTACCTCTCAGCCTTGCTCCTTCATCTATGGCATTTCCAGGATATGGCATTAGGAAACATCGAACTCTTCTTTCTTCCACCATATTTAAAACTCCTTTCATGTCCCTTGTTCCAAATTTCTGTCATTTATTACATAGGTATAAGCACAGACATAACTAATACTATGGATGCTGCTGCTGCAAAAAAGACCTGTAACCCAACTGTTTGGGCATGAAAACAAAAGTTATTGTAACGCCTTACTGTATTTTTGTAAGAAAGCAGCCACAGCCAGTGTAAAACATCCTGTCCCTTGCCAGCAGTAGAGAAGAACCGCTGAGCACTATGTGAGAGCAGCAGTCACTCAATAGCAGTCCAACAAACTCCCAATGCTACTCTCACAAAGAGCTCAGCAGTCCTTCTCTGCAAAAAAGACTCCTGGGGACAGGAAGGTGCACAAAGGGGTGAATTCACTAAGAGATAAATACCGCATGAATTTTTATGTTAAAATAACTCAAAAGTAGTCAAATCACTAAAAGCATGCGTTATTTACCGGATGTGTTATTTATGTTTTGCTATATATAACACGTAAATTTAGCTTTATTTTTGGCGTTATTTTTTCACAATTTTTTTTGCAGGCTAACACTGCACCAGAAGGCACTAATACATTGTTTACTTTTAATTTCCCAGCCAGTGCAGAGTTTCTCTAAGGCTGCTTTCACACTGGGGCGGTATTCAGGCGTTACAGTGCTAAAAATAGCGCCTGTGTAACGCCTGAAAAAAACTGGCCCCTTTAACTCCAGTGTGAAAGCCGGAGGGCTTTCACACTGGAGCGATGCGCTGGCAGGACGGTGAAAAAAGTCCTGCTAGCCGCATCTTTGCAGCGGTGAAGGAGCGGTGTATTCACCGCTCCTATACCGCTCGTACCCATTGAAATCAATGGGACACCGCGGCAATACCGCCGGCAAAGCGCCGCTGCAGCGGCGCTTTGCGGGCGGGTTTAACCCCTTTTCGGCCGCTAGCGGGGGTTAAAACCACCCCGCTAGCGCCCGCACACCGCCGCTAAAACGACGGTAAAGCGCCGCTAAAAATAGCGGCGCTTTACCGCCGACGCTGCTCCCACCCCAGTGTGAAAGCAGCCTAATTGTTCTTTTGTACATTTTTAAAATACTGCCAGCAAAAACCAGGTGATAAATAATGACTGTGTGCCTTTTCTAGTGAATTGACTTTAATGATTTCTCACTTTTTTTTTGCAGTCTTTAGTAACAAATGTGCGGTATTTAACTCGCATTCAATATTTTACTTTGATGAATAAACTCTTATTATCTCATGCAATATTTCTGAAAAATGAGTCACATGACCTTCATATCACATGCGGTAATCTTTAGTGAATTGACCCCAAAGTTTATTCTGTTGATTAAAGCATAACACCAGCCAAAACATTTCAGTTGTGAAAAGAATGGGGCAGAGCGATTTCTCCTGACTTCCTTTTATACCTGATACCTAGAAAGGAATCTTGCCAGTGGGGACAAAACCGCAATAAAACATGAAAGACACTAATACCTTATATTGTAAAATTTGCTCACACCCAAACACATAAAATTTCCCCAGCCCTAAATATATGCATATACGAATGTAAACACATAAGATGGTGCCTATGCATGAAAACATCAATTGCGATACATATGTTACATATTGCACGCCTGCGTGAGAGCAATATTTCTAGCACCAGATCTTCTCCATAACACCTGTATAGCGGACTTTTAACCACTTCAATACAGGGCACTTATACACCAATTTTCAGCTTCTGGCACTCTCACACTTTGAATGGAAATTACTCAGTCATGCAAAATTGTATCCAAAAAACATTTTTATCATTTGTTTTCACACAAATAGCGCTTTCTTTTGGTGGTATTTAACCACCTCGCGCCCGCCCTATGGCCGAATGACGGCCGTAGAGCAGGCGCGTTCGTCCGGGCGGTCGTCCCTGGACGTCCTGATGTTTACTTCCGCAATGCGCGCCGCCACGGGCGCGCATCGCGGAAGTTCTGTGTTCGCCGTGTCCCCCGGGGACAGGCAAACACAGATCGCTGTAAACGGCCAATCACAGCGGCCGTTTACAGCGTGATCGGCGTGTCCAATGGGAGATGATCTCATATGTAAACATATGAGATCATCTCTCAGCGCCGCTCTCCCTCCTCGCACAGACAGTGTGAGAGGGGAGAGATGAACGGCTGCAGCGGCAGCCGTTCTGCCTGTAGTAAAAAATAAAAATAAAATAAAGTAAAAAAATAAAATAAAAAGTGCCATCCTCCCCCAGCAGTGCCATCCGCCCCCAGCAGTGCCATCCGCCCCCAGCAGTGCCATCTGCCCCAGTGCCATCTGCCCCAGTGCCATCCACCCCAGTGCCATCCACCCCAGTGCTACCTTCCCCCAGTGCCATCCACCCCAGTGCTACCTGCCCCCAGTGCTACCTGCCCCCAGTGCCACCTGTCGTCAGTGCCACCTGTCGTCAGTGCCATCTGTCATCAGTGCCACGTGTCATCAGTGCCACATAGTGCCATCTGTCATCAGTGCCACGTATCAGTGCCATTTGTCATCAGTGCCACCTGTCAGTGTCACGTGCCATCTGTTGTCAGTGTCACGTGTCATCAATGCCACTTATCAGTGCCATCTGTCATCAGTGTCACGCGTCATCGGTGCCATGTATTAGTGCCATCTGTCGGTGGCACGTATTAGTGCCACGTATTAGTGCCATCTGTCATCAGTGCCACGTTTCAGTGCCACGTGTCTTCAGTGCCACGTATTAGTGCCACGTGTCATCAGTGCCACGTATAAGTGCCATGTGTCATCAGTGCCACATATTAGTGCCATCTGTCATCAGTGCCACATATTAGTGCCATCTGTCATCAGTGCCACCTGTCATCAGTGCCACATATAAGTGTCATCATTGCCACGTATCAGTGCCATCTGTCATCAGTGTCACGTGTCATTGTCCTGGTGCTTCAAAAGTGTAATAAATAGTCAACAAGTTAGATGTGTAATTTATGTTCCTAGAACATATGATGGCGCTACCTGCATGTTGGGCCCCTCTATGTGGCCAGGCTGTGAAAAAGTCACACACATGTGGTATTGTAATACTCAGGAGGAGTAGCAGAATTTTTTGGGGGGTGTCATTTGTGGTATACACATGCCACGTGAGAGAAATAACCTATTACAATGACAATTTTGTGGAGAAAAAAAAATGAAAAATCTTAATTTTGCAAAGAATTGTGGGAAAAAAATGACAACATCAAAAAGCTCACTATGCCTCTTACTAAATACCTTGGAATGTCTACTTTCCAAAAAGGGGTCATTTGGGGGGTATTTGTACTTTCCTGACTTGTTCGGGTCACAAGAAGCGAGATAGTCCACCAGTACATCAGATGTGATCAATTTTGTGCGATTCGCACCACACCTTGTAGACTCTCTAACTTTCACAAAGACCAAATAATATCCACTAATTTGGGTTATTTTTACCAAAGATATGTAGCAGTATAAATTGTGGCCAAAATTTATGAAGAAAAATTAATAATTTGCATAATTCTGTCACAGAAACAAAGAAATATGCGTTTTTTTTCCAAAATTTTCGGTCTTTTTTCATTTATAGCGCAAAAAATAAAAACCCCAGAGGTGATCAAATACCACCAAAAGAAAGCTCTATTTGTGGGAAAAAAAGGACAAAAAATTCATTTGGGTACAGTGTTGCATGACTGAGTAATTGTCATTCAAATTGTGAGAGCACCGAAAGCTGAAAATTGGTCTGGGCAGGAAAGGGTGTTTTAGTGCCCAGTAAGCAAGTTGTTAATAACCATTGGTATTTTTTTTGTTTCTATAATAAAATTTTGCAAATAATTTATTTTTGTTCATAAATTTGGGCCAACATTTGTACTACTACATATATTTGGTAAAAAAAATAACCCAAATAAGTGTATATTATTTGGTCTGTGTGAAAGTTATAGAGTCTACAAGCTGTGGTGAATTATTGAAAATTGATCACACCTGATGCACTGACAGCCTATCTCTTGAGGCCTTGAAATGTCATGAAAGTACAAATACCCCCCCCCCCCCCCAAATTACCCATTTTTGGAAAGTAGACAGTCCAAGGTATTTAATAAGAGGCATACTGAGTTTTTGAAGTTGTTTTTTTATTTCCCACAATTCTTGGGACTATTAAGAATAGATTTTTTTTTACACAAAATTGTCATAATAACAAGTTATTTCTCACACACAGCATATGCATCCTTTCAATTACACCCCAAAATACATTCAGCTACTCCTCTCGAGTATGGCGATACCACAAGTGTGGGGCTTTTTCACAGCCTGGCCACATAGAGAGGTCCAACATGCAGGGAGCATCGTCAGGTGTTCTAGGAGAATAAATTGCACATAAAATTTCCTAACGATCTATCACACTTTTGAAGGCCCTGGAGCACCAGGACAATGGAATTACCCACAAAATGACCCCATTTTGGAAAGCAAACACCCCAATGTATTTTCTATGAGGCATAATGAGTCTTTTCCACGGTTCATTTTTACACAAAGTTGTCCATTTATAAGATATTTCTAACACATAGCCTGCACATAGCAAAAATTACACCCCAAAATACATTCTGCTACTCCTCCTGAGTATACCACATGTGTGAGACTTTTACACAGTGTGGCCACATAGAGAGGTCCACCATTGAAGTAGCACCTTCAAGCGTTCTAGGAGCATAAATTACACATATAATTTCATTCCTTCCTATCACAATTTTGAAGGCCCTGGAGCACCAAGACAGTGGAATTTCCCACAAAATGACTACATTTTTGGAAAACAAACACCCCAACGTATATTCTATGAGGCTTGGGCTGCAGATAGATACTCTGATGGGCTGGTGACAGGTACTCTGGTACTCTGATGGGCTGGTGACAGGTACTCTTTATTAAGGGGGGGCAATCAGCCAACCGCTCTTCTCAAGACCTCCTGCTCTCAAGCTCCCTCCTTTCCTCCTCCAATGCTCGTCTCCAGGATTTCTCCAGAGCCTCTCCCATCCTCTGGAACTTGCTACCTCAACCTGTCCGGCTATCCTCTACTCTTGCTACCTTCCGGCGATCCCTGAAAACTCATCTCTTCAGGTAAGCCTATCACGTCTCCAACTAATCTTTTACCACTTTCATCAGCTCATTCCCCACAGTTACAACCTTTTGTACCACCTGCCCCACCCTATTAGATTGTAAGCTCTTCTGAGCAGGGCCTTCTTAATCCTCTTGTATTTTATTATATTATAACTGTATTGTCTCACTTTTATATTGTAAAGAGCTAAGTAAACTGTTGGCGCTATATAAATCCTGTATAATAATAATAATAAGAAGAAGAATCCTTGTCAGCCTTTCTGTCCATGGTCTTCAGTTAGTTCAATCATAGAGGCTCAGCCAGAGGCGTAGCTTGAAGCATGTGGGCCCGATGCAAAAGTTGACCTGCCCCCCCCCCCCCCCCCACTGCTTCCAACGTACGTGCAGATACATCCACTGCACGCCAAGATACTCAAAGTGGCTTAAGAGTTTTGAGTTGCAAGAGTTCCTCTTTACATCAGAGGACAGGGATTACCGCTGGAGAAGCAGAGGACAGGGATCCCTGGCAGGTCACTTGGCATTTGTTTTAGCAATTCCTGAAGGTTTCTCAGTCAGTGTTGGGAAGGACACCTCCCAGAGGTGTGTGTCTTTTCCCCAGTTGTCAGGAAAGTGGGGTAAGTAGACATCCCCGGGTGGGGGGAGGGGGTACAGAGAATCGCAGCTGGTGACTAGGAGACACTGAGCAGTGTTATACCTCACCAGTGACATCAGCCCCATCATGGCTACAGGACGGCACTCTCTTGCCTCACTGAACTCGTTTACCATTCCATGTTGCCAGCACACAGCACTTGCACACTTCCCCATCCTGGGCTGTTCTCCCCTCATGCTCCTCTCAGAAATTGGCTCACAGCTTCTCCCCAGCCAGTGGGAACAGAGGGTTGTGGACTGTGGAAGGCAAAGTAGAAGCCCAGTACTGGAGAGTGGCTGTGGGGCCCTAGGACAGATCGGAGCTGGATATGATAATATGACAGGGAGGCTGTAGGGGGCGCCCTGGAGCTAGGGGTGGGGATGTGATTGTGACCCCTGCAACCCCTTATGCTACGCCCATGGGCTCAGCATATATATAGGGGTTACCTAGAGCAGTCTGTATGCAAGTACAGCTTACCTAGGAAAATTCAATTCTCCAGACTGACATCCACCCATCAATGCAGTTTCAGGTTTTCATAACGCCAAGAACCAGCCCACTGGTTCCATCAGTGTTGAGGGCTCTTAGAGGAGGAGCTAAAGCTGTGATGTACAGCATCCTTCCAGCCCCTCTCACCAGCCACAATCTGTCTGCATTGTATAGAAAAGCACAGAACCAAGGATAACCTCACTGGGTCCAATTAAGGTATGTAATGAAAATTGAAAAAGATTTATTTAATATAAAGGCTAAGGTCTTCTTACCAGGAGCTATAATGCTCTTATTTTATCATTTCATATTTTAACCAGTTCCTGCCCGACATATGGCTGAATGATCATATGTTGTCCAGCTGTATCGGTGTGATCTGTCACCGGCTGCATCCATAGAACACAGCTGATGGCCGATCACTGTACCAACCGCTGCGGGTACCATGTGACCGCTGTAACCAATCACAACAGGTCACATGACAGTTGCTTTCAAGCCAGCCTTTGTATACAATTGTATTGCTAGCTATGATTGGTCAGTGATACAGACAGAGCCAATCACAGTCCTGAACCATGTGATTACTTCCCCAGAGTATTACAATGTTACTATGGAAACATTATATTTCTCTGGTCAAAGCATATTTAAAAAAAAAATAAAAATCGTTAAAAAAAAAGAAAATATATAATGAAAAAAAATTTGAAAAAAATTTGAAAATAATAATAATAATAATAATATATATATATATATATATATATATATATATATATATATATATATATATATATATATATATATATATATATATATATATATATATATATACACACATACATACATATATTTATTTATTTTTCCGTAGTGTCACCAGTCACTTTCTCTGATCACAGCCACACCTGTTATATGATGACGCTATACTGCATCGGTGACCGTATGTAAAAAAAATAAATTTTAATTCCTTCATTTTCCAAAGCCTTACGACAAAAAAATTACAACCTCAAAAAGGAGTACTTTGGGGTATATTTGTACTGTCCTGACCTTTTTGGGCCTCAAGAAATTAGATCAGTACATCAGGATTGATCAATTTTCATATATATACCATAGTTTGTGAACGCTATAAAACTTTCCTAAAGTCTAAATAGTATACACTGGTTTGGGTTCTTTTCACCAAGAAAATGTAGCAGAATACATTCTGGCCTAAAATTATGAAAAACAATTATTTATTTGCAAAATGTTATAACAGAAGCAAAAAAATATGCGTTTTTGTTTCTCAAAATTTTTGTTTTTTTTGTTTATTTAGCAAAAAGTAAAAAAAAAACAGTGGTGAGTAAATTCTCACAAAAGAAAGCTCTATTTGTGTGAGCAAAATGATAAAAGTTTAGTTAGGGTACAGAGTAGCATGACCACGCAATTGTCATTCAAAGTGTGACAGCGCTGAAAGCTAAAAATTGGCCTGGTCAGAAAGGGGGTAAAAGTGCCCAGTATTGAAGTGGTTAAACAAGCAAAATTGGGCATGAGCACGGTTTCATTCAGAAATTGTCTTCTGTGATGGATCTTGCAAATTTGCTAATTTGTGTTCTGTGTTTATATAAGAATGCATTTATTAACAGTAAAATATATAATTGATTAGCTGTTTGATTTTTGTAAGTGATTATCAGTTTATAGGAGGAGCCAGATGTGCTCATCAGTTTCCAGGGAGAAGAGTGCTGGCGGTATGGGATGCACATATTACTGTCAATCCAGGTAAAGGTGCAGCTGTCCATCCAGTTATTTCAAGAATTGTGATCCCCATCCCTTGTTTATTATTTCCCATTTACTTTAACGTCTATAGCATACAGTGAACAAGCAGTAATTTATCAACCTCCGAAGGAGATCCTCTAAGGATCATTTGTGCACTGCTATTCGGCTATTGGTGTGTTCTACTCAGATGGCACACCTTCCCTTATCCCACCGCCCCAGCGCCCTCATAAATCACCTTCTGCCTGCTCCTGCAAGGACAGTTATCCACTATGATGATTAGAATTATTATGGATATAATGTTACAAACCTGTATTTCTTCTTTAATATAGGTTGTAGAAAACTTTGCTCCTGTGTCCTCACCATCAGGGCGATCCCGAACCAAGACATCAACATACTTTAAAGTAGAACAGATATTAATTAACAAAACATTGCAGAACTGTGGAATGTAACTAGTTTCGATTGAAAAATCCCATGGCGTGCAAAACACACCCAAAAAACTTCCACCCGGTGCATAAAAAAAGTGCACACACATAAAGAGTGAAACACTAAAAAGTGCAGATGGGTGTCTGATGTCCTCCACAAGGAAGGACCATACCCTGATCCCCCGGGGCGTTAGGCTCCAGACAGGGACTGAGGTACCAGACTCATCAGTGGCCGTCTAGCCGAAGCCAGACGACCTCCTTTCCCCGGGAGGACTGCCGAAACAGAACCTCCTAGGTACTTGGTACTATGGGGCTTCCCCGAAGGTAGGCCCCCCAATGGAGGTTGGACCAAGCCAAAAGGCCTATGTCCGCCCTCCCAAAGACTTTCAGGATAGGTCCGAGGACCGACACCCTACTCATCACACGTGCAGTGACAAACGTGACAAAACACACACAAATAAAACAAATAAAAAGTGAGGAAAGGGATAGTGAAGAGGAGAGTGAAAAGGTGGCCATTGTGCAATACAATGACCAGGCCCTCCGGCCAGGAATCAAAAATTCCTCTGGTCCTAGCCAAAAGGCCGGGCCCTAGAGGCAGGTGTAAAAAAGCGTGTATCTGGTGATGTGACCTAGGTGCCGAATATCAAAGTGCAAAGCACAGTGAACATAAGGCACCCCTGGACTGCCACTCCAGGGGCACATCACCATGGGCTTTTCAACAGAAGCATTCCTGACCCCCCAACCCAGACCACGACAGCCCCCACCCCAGCCAGAATAGCATGGAGTTCCAGGAGCTTGGTGAGACCCTTTGCCATCAGGTCACACCCTCACTCCCATCACCCCTACCTAATTACATTCGGGAAGTACAGGCCGCCCCCCTGCTGGAACAGGAGAACAAGTGTTCCCTCCCGAAAAACTGACTGGAGCTAAAGCTGCCACAATCCAGGCCAGAAGGCCAGGGTCCCCTCCCCTGGCGCCAACCAGTGGTTCTCTATCCCCATCAGAAGGCTTCCCTTTCGGCTACGAACCGCTCCGGGTCACATTTACACCAACAGGCTTTGCATAGCAACCGCCACCCCTGCTCCACCTCGCCGTAGAACAGGGATGGAAGCAAGCGCCACCTATTGGTAACTGATAAGAACAGATACTACACTTGATCTTAGCCAAAAGGCCGAGAAGTGATGTGGAATGTAACTAGTGCTCTGCGCGAGGAGGAGCTGTGCATGAGAGTGAATGAGGAGGAGCTATGCAAGAGAGCGAGAGTGAGAAGGAGCTGTGCATGAGAGCTGAGTGTGAGGAGGATTTATGCATGAGAGCTGAATGTGAGCAGGAGCTGTGCAAGAGCTTAGTGTGAGAAGGAGCTATGCAAGATAATGAGTGAAGAGGAGTTGTGCAGGAGAGCTAAGTATGAGGAGGAGTTTTTCAATAAAGCTTAGTGCCGGAGAGCTGAATGTAAGAAGGAGCTGTGCAAGAGAGCGAGTGTGAGGAGGAGCTGTGCAAGAGAGTGAGTTTGAGGAGGAGTTATGCATGGGAGCTGAGTGTGAGGAGGAGCTACGCAAGAGATTGAGGAGGAGCTGTGCAAGAGAGTGAGTAAGGAGGCGTTATGCATGAGAGCTGGGTTTGAGGAGGAGCTATGCATGAGACCTGAGTGTGAGGAGAAGTTATGCATGAGAGCTGAGTGTGAGGAGGAGTTATCCATGAGACCTGAGTGCGAAGAGGAGTTATCCATGAGCTGAGTGCGAGGAGAAGTTATCCATGAGAGCTAAGTGCGAGGAGGAGTTATCCATGAGAGCTGAGTGCGAGGAGGAGTTATCCATGAGAGCTGAGTGCGAGGCGGAGTTATGCATGAGAACTGAGTGCGAGGAGGAGTTATGTATGAGAGATGAATATGAGGAGGAGCTGTGCAATAAAGCAAAGTGCAGGAGAGCTTAGTGTGAGGAGGAGTTATACATGAGAGCTGAGTGTAAGGAGGGGTTATGCATGAGAGCTGAGTGTGAGGAGGAGTTGTGCAAAAGTACCGACTGAGAAAGGGAGATGTGAAAGGGAGTTCAATGAGAAGAAGAAGTGTACAAGACAGCTGAGGGTGAGGAAGTATTGTGCAAGAGAATCAGTGGGAGGAGCGGTGGAAGAGAGCTTAGTGTAAGGACGAGCATTGCTAGAGAGCTAAATGTGAGGAAGAGCATTGCTAGAGAGCTAAATGTGAGGAGGAGCTGTGCAAGAGAGTGAGTGTGAAGAAGAGCTGTGCAAGAGAGTGAGTGTGAAGAGGAGATGTGCAAGAGAGTGAGTGTGAAGAGGAGCTGTGCAAGAGAGTGAGTGTGAAGAAGAGCTGTGCAACAGAGTGATTGTGAGGAGGAGCTGTGCAACAGAGTGATTGTGAGGAGGAGCTGTGCAAGAGAGTGAGTGTGAAGAAGAGCTGTGCAAGAGAGTGAGTGTGAAGAGGAGATGTGCAAGAGAGTGAGTGTGAAGAGGAGCTGTGCAAGAGAGTGAGTGTGAAGAAGAGCTGTGCAACAGAGTGATTGTAAGGAGGAGCTGTGCAACAGAGTGATTGTGAGGAGGAGCTGTGCAACAGAATGATTGTGAGGAGGAGCTGTGCAAGAGAGTGAGTGTGAGGAGGAGCTGTGCAAGAGAGTGATTGTGAGGAGGAGCTGTGCAAGAGAGTGAGTGTGAGGAGGAGCTGTGCAAGAGAGTGATGCTGAGGAGGAGCTGTGCAAGAGAGTGAGTGTGAGGAGGAGTTATGCATGGGAGCTGAGTCTGAGGAGCTATGCAAGAGAATGAGTGTGAGGAGGAGATATGCATGAGAGCCGAGTGTGAGGAGGAGCTATGCAAGAGAATGGCTAAGGAGGAGTTATGCATAAGAGCTGAGTGTGAGGAGAAGTTATGCATGAGAGTTAAGTGTGAGGAGGAGGTGTGCAATAAAGCTAAGTGCAGAAAGGCTGAGTGTAAGGAGGAGTTATGCATGAGAGCTGAGTGTGAGGAGGAACTGTGCAAGAGTGCGAGTGTGAGGAGGAGTTATGCATGAGAGCTGAGTGTGAGGAGGAGTTGTGCAAAAGTACTGACTGAGAAAGGGAGATGTGAAAGGGAGCTCAGTGAGAAGTGTACAAGACAGCTGAGGATGAGGAAGTATTGTGCAAGAGAAAATCAGTGGAAGAGAGCTTAGTGTAAGGACGAGCATTACTAGAGAGATGAATGTGCAAGAGACCTGGATTTGAAGAAGAGCTGTGGAGGATGAGCTGCACAAGAAGGCTTAATGTGGGGAAGAGCTGTACAAGAGAGCTAAGTGGGGAGGAATTGTGCAAGAGAAATGCAAGTGAGAAGGAGCTGCAGAAGAGAGCTAAGAATGAAGAGGGGCTATGCAAGAGACCTGGGTGTGAAGAAGAGCTGAGAGGTGTGTGACAATGGGCAGTGCAAAAGAGATGAGCACGAGAAGAACTGTGCAAGTGAGTTAATGTGAGGGGGAGCTGTACAAGAAAACAAATGTGAGGAGGAGCTGTACACGAAAACGAATGTGAGGAGGAGCTGTACAAGAAAACGAATGTGAGGAGGAGCTGTACAAGAAAACGAATGTGAGGAGGAGCTGTACAAGAAAACGAATGTGAGGAGGAGCTGTACACGAAAACGAATGTGAGGAGGAGCTGTACACGAAAACGAATGTGAGGAGGAGCTGTACATGAAAACGAATGTGAGGAGGAGCTGTACATGAAAACGAATGTGAGGAGGAGCTGTACATGAAAACGAATGTGAGGAGGAGCTCTACACGAAAACAAATGTGAGGAGGATCTGTACATGAAAATGAATGTAAGGAGGAGCTGTACTTAAGAGCTGAATGTAAGGAGGGGTTGTGCAAGTGTATTGAGTGTAAAAACGTTTTTAGTTTAAGAAGGGCGTGTTATAAAAACTTGCAATCACTATACAATTATTATTACATTTCCTAGGGAGCATACTTCTGTTCAGTACTAGAATTCGGTCTTCAAAAACACGTGATTTCGAGATCAAGCAACACCAGAAGGACCAAGCGCTATTTTAAAAGTACACATTTTTTGTTCACTCAAAATTGTTTTTGTCCCGTAGAGGTTTGTACGATGCAATATACAGAAAAAAAAAGCTACATAGACAATTTTTGATTCCTTTTGTGACTATTATTTATTTGTATTCACTCTCATGTCTCTCTCACATAAAATGTGAATCTATAGCAGCAGTAATACTTGTGATAAATGTTATCATTTGTAGCAACAGCTAGCTGTTGAGCTGGTGTAATAAATAATACTACATTTTATTCTAAGGACTACAGAATACAGTAAAAATAATTATGGCATACTAATTATTATTATTTTTTTCTTATAGAAAAGTCTTCTTAAAAAACCCAGGATCTTCAAAACCTAAGAATCTCATACATGCAAATCTCATACAGAATGTCAGACATGCAAAGTTGAAAGCTGAACTCTGAAAAAAATCATAAGAATTTAACCCGACAAGGAGAAGAATGGTTTCATGATATAGCTTGTTGGCGGAAAGGAAGGCAGGTGAATAGGAAGAATTAATATTTAAAAGAATTAACCTCAGAAATCAGTAATGCCCCATAAGCACGGTAGGACATTCCATCCACAAAATCCGTCAGAATTTTTCAGACGGATTTCGGCCAAAACTTGTGTTGCATACACACGGTCGCACAAAGTTGTCGGAAAATCCGATTGTTTGGAACGAGGTGACGTACAAAACGTACGACGGGACTACGTAGGGGCCAGTAGCCAATAGCTTTTGCCTCCAAATTTCTTCTGAGCATGTGTGGCACTTTGTGCGTTGGAATGCTCTGCACACGAAAAATTTTAGATCCAGCTCTCAAACTTTTTCCGTTGGAAATTCCGATGGAAAAAGTCAGATAGAGCCCACACACGATCGGATTTTCCGACAACATAATGTGATCGGACTTTTTCCATCTGAATTTGCAATCGTGTGCATGGGGCATCACAGTTGATATTTAACACCAAAGTCTTTTTTATATTGCTTTTATTCTCAAGCACCAATCATAGATATTAAGTCAGAAACTGAAGTCAAACTGCAATGAAGAGAAAGAAGATAGCAGATAATGTATACCTTTAATTCAAAGAATGGATGAAATGGATCTTCCAATGGATCACAGTAAATCTGAAAAACAATGTCCAGTTTATATATATTTTTTATATGTATTTATTTTTCACATACAATTTATAACAATGAATAAAATGGGTAAAACAATTCAGAGTATTAGATATCAAGTTTTCTAATGGTTCTCTGAAAAGTATTAGGTCGATTCACACTAATGCATTTTTTGATGCATTTTGCAGAAATGCAGGGACATTTTTTAACATGGGTTCCTATGGAACATGTTCAAATCAATGCATTTAGGTTTGTTTATTGTTACAGTTCAGGTAATATTTTAATACAATAAGAATTGAGAGGGGGAGGGGGGTACCAAATAAAGAAAATTGGGGAGGGGGGACGGGGTAGGGAGTGCATTGTATACAAGACAACTTATAGGCATCTTAAGAATTTGTATATCAAATCGTACAGTTATACCCATTCAAAAAGGAGATTATCATAAGACCTCCCACGCGGTTTCGTCTATCTATGGACCCTGCCTGGTAGATTTATTCAGTCAGGGAGCATGCAAGCCTATAATGGTAACCTATCTGGCATGGGATGGGTCAACTGTATGTGTGGCCTCATGGGTCAACCGGGTAGGGAGGGGAAAGGTGTAGATAATGGGAACTCAGCAAGGAGAGTCTCTCAGCTTTATAATTAGTATATACCACCAGGAGTAGTGATGGACGAACTTCCAAGGGGACGTTTCGCGAACGCAGACCGTGAACGTGGCCGATAGTTCGCGAACCGTAACGTTCGCGGCGGGCCCCATTGACTTCAATGGGAGGCGAACTTTGCCAACCTACAGGTCAAATTTGCAGCCACAAAATAATTACTAGCTGTGCAAACATAGTCCCACCACATGGCCAATGACATAACACATGTATGAGGTGAATCTGGGATCGACAACTACAAGCATTCTTTTTTTATATGTGAAATTGAGGACTGTGGAGCGCATGAAGGCAATGGAGGAGAGGGAAGGTCAGGGTAGGCAAAGAAGAGGGTGCAGGAGATGATCACCAGCAGCGTGACATACAGCAATGACACCTGCACCGTGATAAGAGTCATCTGACACCAGCACCATGATAGAGAGCACTGACATCAGCAGCGTGACATACAGTAGTGACACCTGCACCATGATAGAGTCATTTGACACCAGCACCGTGATAGAGAGCACTGACATCAGCAGCGTGACATAAAGCACTGACACCAGCACCGTGATATACAGCACTGACAGCAGCACCGCGATAGAGAGCACTGACATCAGCAGCGTGACATAAAGCACTAACACCAGCACCGTGATAGAGTGATCTGACACCAGTACCGCGATAGAGAGCACTGACATCAGCAGCGTGACATACAGCAATGACACCTGCACCGTGATAGAGTGATCTGACACCAGTACTGTGATAGAGAGCACTGACATCAGCAGCGTGACATAAAGCACTAACACCAGCACCGTGATATACAGCACTGAGAGCAGCACCGTGATAGAGAGCACTGACATCAGCAGCGTGACATACAGCAATGACACCTGCACCGTGATAGAGTGATCTGACACCAGCACCGTGATAGAGAGCATTGACATCAGCAGCGTGACATAAAGCACTGACACCAGCACCATGATATACAGCACTGACAGCAGCACCATGATAGAGAGCACTGACATCAGCAGCGTGACATACAGCAATGACACCTGCACCGTGATAGAGTGATCTGACACCAGTACCGTGATAGAGAGCACTGACATCAGCAGCGTGACATAAAGCACTCACACCAGCACTGTGATATACAGCACTGACACAAGCACCGTGATATACAGCACTGACACCTGCACCGTAAGCAGCCCCAGGAGGAAGTCAGCAAAGCACAGGGATGGTGGGAGCCCCTCATAATAAGCAGCCCCAGGAGGAAGTCAGCACAGCACAGGGATGGTGGGAGCCCCTCATAATGAGCATAGCACAGGGATGGTGGGAGCCCTCATAATATGCACAGCAGAGGTACATCCCCAGGAGGAAGTCAGCACAGCACAGGGATGGTGGGAGCCCCTCATAATAAGCAGCCCCAGGAGGAAGTCAGCACAGCACAGGGATGGTGGGAACCCCTCATAATGAGCATAGCACAGGGATGGTGGGAGCCCCTCATAATATGCACAGCAGAGGTACAGCCCCAAGAGGAAGTCAGCACAGCACAGGGATGGTGGGAGCCCCTCATAATAAGCAGCCTCAGGAGGAATTCAGCACAGCACAGGGATGGTGGGAGCCCCTCATAATAAGCAGCCCCAGTAGAAATATGACACCGCTCAACCTCTTCAAACAGGAGGGTACGGGCATATAGTACGGTATGCTTTTTTTGGACAAGGAGGTGAGCCAAATGAAGAAAGAAGGTCTGTGTGCTCAATTAAAAAAATTGTTTATAGACATATACATGGTCTACTGGTCACATGTGTTGAATTCCTCCGAGATCCATGCCTCATTCATTTTTTGAAATGTGAGGTAGTTAACACTGTCGTGAGCTAGGTGAGTACGCTTATCGGTCACGATCCCCCCTGCTGCGCTGAACGTCCTTTCACAGGACACTGGACGAGGGGCAAGCCAACAGTTCGATTGCAAATTGGGCAAGCTCTGGCCAGAGGTCAAGCCTGCCCACCCAGTAGTCCAGGGGTTCATCACTCCTCAGAGCGTCCACATCGGCCGTTAACCCGATGTAGTCGGACACCTGACGGTCTAGGCGTACCCTGATGCTGGATCCGGATGACACCTGTCGATGGGTCGGCTGAAAGAATGACCTCATATCCGAAGTCACCAACACATCTTCAAACCGGCCTCTTCTTGCAGGCGCTGTTGGATTGATACCCACAACTCCTTCTCTGGGAGTGGGAATTGCTCCTCTGCCAGCGCTCGCAAAAGCAGAATGCAGCATTTCTCGAAGCAAGGCCTGGAAGTGCTCCATTCTGACAGCCCTCTGTGACGGCGGTAACATTTCCGCCATTTTGTGTTTGTACCGGGGGTCTAAGTACATTGCTACCCAGTACTGGTCCTTGACCCTTATGCTTTTTATACGGGGGTCCCTATTAAAACACTGGAGCATGAAGGCCCCCATTTGCACTAAACTGGAAGTGGTGTGGTGGCCTGGCTCCTGCCCATCATCCAGGATAATGTCGTCCTCTTCATTCTCCTTTCCCCATCCACGCACAACAACAGGGATCCCAGAAAGGTTTAAAGCATGCTCTTCTTGCTCCTCCTCATCTGCCCCGGCACCATCCTCCTCTGACTGGTCTTCAGAATCCTGTTGTTCACTTGTCTCAGATAGAGTAGCCCCCCCCCGGGAATTCATCCAGCATTGCGACTTCTCGCTTGGGGCAGCAGTCAGCAGTAGTGCAACTCTTCCCGCTCCTGCTCCTCCACAGCTTGATCAATGACACGACGCAATGCACTCTCCATAAAGAAAGCATAAGGTACCATGTCACTGATGGCGCCATGGCTGCGACTGACCAGTTTGGTGATCTCCTCAAATGGCCGCAGAAGTCTGCATGCGTCGCGCATGAGCAGCCACTGGCGTGGTGAAAAAACCCCCAGCTCCCCAGAACCTGTTCTGCCACAGATTTCATACAGGTAGACGTTAACTGCACGTTTCTGCTGGAGCAGCCTATCAAGCATATAGAAGGTTGAGTTCCATCGCGCCGGGCAATCGCAAATAAGACGTCTGACCGGCAGATTGTGTCGCCGCTGTATGTCAGCAAGGCGAGCCATGGCCGTGTAAGATCTTCTGAAATGGGCCGAGATTTTCCTTGCCTGCCGCAAGATGTCCTGGACCCCAGGGTATTTGACAACGAATCGCTGCACGACCAAGTTTAAGACGTGTGCCATGCATGGCACGTGCATAATTTTGCCCTGTTTCAATGCGCTAAGCAGATTGGCACCGTTGTCACACACCACTTTACCAACTGTCAAATTGAGCGGGGTTAGCCACTAATCTGCCTGTGAGCACAAATCTGAAAGGAGTGCCGGGCCAGTGTGGCTCTTGGCTTCCAGGCACAACAGACGCAGCACGGCATGGCAACGTCTCACCTGGCATGTCGAATAGGTTCTGGGGAGCTTGGGCGGCGCAAAGGAAGAGACGCTAGCAGCGGAAAAGGAGGAGTCAGCTGAGGAGGAGAGGGAGGAGGATGGAGTAGGAGGACGAGGAGAAGAAGAGCCAGGCATGCAATCCGTGGCGGTAAAACCAAATCTACACGGGTGCCACGGGTTACATGCTTGACGGCCGTCAGAAGGTTCACCCAGTGGGCAGTAAAAGTGATATACCTTCTTTGCCCGTGTTTGCTAGACCACGTGTCTGTGGTCAGATGTATCTTGGCACCGACACTGTGTGCCAGAGATACATTCACTTGCCGCTCAACATGGCCATATAGCTCTGGGATGCCCTTCTCTGAGAAATACTTTCTTCCTGGGACCTTCCATTGTGGTGTTCCAATGGCCACAAATTTTCGAGTCCACCAGTTTATATGGCAGTAGTTGGCAGGCTATCAGTTCTGACAAGCCAGCCGTCAACCGTTGGGCAAGAGGGTTATCCGGCATCATCATTTTTTTAGGCCCACGGAAGCCTGCCTTTTTGTAGAAAAACGTGAGCTTGGCGTGATGGAAGGTGGAGTGGAGGACAATTGTGAGGAGATGGAGAAGTAGAAGACGAGGCTGGACGGTAAAAGCCTGGAGTGTGGCTTTGTGTGTTCTGTTGCTCCCACTGGGCTCGGTGATGGCTGCTCATGTGCCTTCTTAAGGTGGTCGTCCCTAGGTGAGTGTTGGGCTTACCGCGACTAATGCGTTGACTGCAAAGATTGCAGATGGCAACGCTATTGTCAGCAGCGGACACGTTAAAAAAAGCCCACACTGCGGAACCGGTGTCCTGGGAGCGCCAGATGTGACTGTTCATGGTCGATGACTCGCTCCTGATACATTTGCAGTCTGCTTTGTCCCTCCTGTGCAATGTAAGTTATTCCAGCTTCTCCTCCCTATCTGCTGGTCCATATCTCCCTCTGAACTCCCCTCCTCTTCCTCTCTTGTGGGCACCCACGTGACATCACTAGACACGTCATCATCAACGTCACCTTCCCCACCGCTATAAGTAGAGATCTCGGAGTAGGCAGCAACACCCGAAACCAACCTCCTCCTTGGGCTGATCTGGGTACTGTTGTCAGACTGCTGAGTGGCGGTTGTTGCTACCTCCTCTTCCTGATCCAATACCAAGAGTGGCTGCGCATCAGAAATGTCTTGATATGGATCGGAAAATAATTCCTGTGACTCAAGCGGAAGGTATGTGGTGGTGGTGGTGGTGTTGTTGGTGGTAGTGTCTTTGGGGGTGCACATAGCAGAGAATGAAGAAGAGGGTGCAGATCGAGAGGATGAGGAGGGTGCAGAAGAGTAAGGCTGAGTGAGCCACTCAACCAAGTCTGGTGCGTCCTTTAAAGTAATTGAACGCACCTTCTGCAACTTCCCACTTTGGCTCAAGCCTGTTGCTCCTGCCCTACCCCTACCACCCCTGTGGAAGGGCCTGCCTCTTCCTCTGCCTGTCATTTTTTAAATGACCCTGTGACAAAACTCTCAGTCCCTATACTGATAAAGGACTACTGCAGCAGAAGGGCAGCAGTCAGCAGTAGTGCACCTCAACCCTATGTATTGTGGACCTATACCAGTCCTTAAGGAATAGCAGACTGTACCTCACTCAACCATATGTACTGTAGTACCCTAGACCTTACCAGTCCTTATAAGGACCTTTGTGGAACAAGTAGGTTGTGAATGATTAGCAGACTGACCCTCAGTCCCTATACTAATAAAGGACTACTGCAGCAGTAGGGCAGCAGTCAGCAGTAGTGCACCTCAACCCTATGTATTGTGGACCTATACCAGTCCTTAAGGAATAGCAGACTGTACCTCACTCAACCCTATGTACTGTAGTACCCTAGACCTTACCAGTCCTTATAAGGACCTTTGTGGAACAAGTAGGTTGTGAATGATTAGCAGACTGAACCTCAGTCCCTATACTAATAAAGGACTACTGCAGCAGTAGGGCAGCAGTCAGCAGTAGTGCACCTCAACCCTATGTATTGTGGACCTATACCAGTCCTTAAGGAATAGCAGACTGTACCTCACTCAACCCTATGTACTGTAGTAACCTAGACCTTACCAGTCCTTATAAGGACCTTTGTGGAACAAGTAGGTTGTGAATGATTAGCAGACTGTACCTCAGTCCCTATACTAATAAAGGACTACTGCAGCAGTAGGGCAGCAGTCAAGTATAATATTCTTTCTATATTTGTATATTCTATATTCTTCTAATATTATAAGTGTACAAGCCTATTACCATACCAGTACTGAAAAGAACCTTTGTGGACCCTAATAGTAACAGCTACTGATTAAACTGACTGTCCCTCACTGCCTCACACACAGTTTCCTGCCTGTCCCTATTTAAACTGACAAAAATGAGGCTGCTGGAACAATAACTTGAATAGCTTTTGTGGACCTAATAGTAACAGCTAATGATTAAACTGACTGTCCCTGCAGCACACAGCGTCCTGTCCCTTTCTCTACACTGACAAAATACACTCAGGCTGCTGCAACAATCACTAGCACAGCAGTGACTGAAACCTATATCCTGAACTACACCTAACACCTATACCAGTCCTGAAAATAACTTTTGTGGACCAAATAGCTAGCGATTTGGGTCACTGCAGTCTCTCCCTGCTCCACTCAGCAACCTCTCCCTATAGTGACAGAAGAAAGAATGTAAAATGGCTGCCGGATCGGGTCTATTTATAAGTAAGTGGGAATGTCCAAGTGTCCATGTGCTGTAATGTCTCAATTGGCTGTCCTGTACCCCATGATGGATGTGTCATCATAGGTCAAAGTTCTTTTACACAGTAAACACGGAAGTCCGCCGGGCGAACGGCGGCAATAGTCCGCCGATTGGGCGGATGGCGAACAGCCGAAATTCGCCGTGAAACGACCGCCGGGCGAACCGTTCGGCCATCCCTAACCAGGAGATCTGCTCTGAGCCCTCTGGTCTGGGGGACCATGTTGAACGATCTGCCTACGCACCACATTTGCAAGACCCCGTTCTCACGAAGCCACACTATTGAGAAAGGGGACCGATGAAGAGTGATGGAGCCAGGGATACCAGAGGGACATATACTTATCCCATCTATCAGTTTGTTTGGCATGTAATTCTTCCATGAGCATAATATCATTCATGGCGTCTGTCCACCTCGTAATTGGGGGGACGACATCCTTTTTCCAGAATTGAGAGATAACACGTCGAGCTGTGGACAGAAAGAACCGAAACAGGCTCTTTCGGTGCAAGCTCACTGGTCCTGGGAGTATGCAAAGTAAAGCTATTTGTGGCGTCGGCAGAACATGAGACATCATACAGGTCATTATGAATTTTAAATACCTTGTCCCAAAATGGGCGTACTCAGTCGCAGTCCCACCACACATGGACATATGTGCCCTCTACTCCGTGACAACGCCAGCATTTTGCTCACCGTGACTGGATCCCTGTACCATCTTGCCAGCAGCTTGTAATTTTTTTCTTGTGAGAAACCGGACATGGAAGACTTGTGAGTAATTATGAACAATGTGTTCCATTGTGACGGGGATATTTCCATTCCGAGGTCTCTGGACCATTTTTGTGTGAAGTTTGGTGGCGTGTTATAAGAATGTAGTTGGATGTCTTTATATATCAGAGATAATGAGTGTTTAGGTGTTCGGGAGAGACCACACATATCCTCGAAAGTTGTGAGAGGTCTATGTACCTGCCTAGAGAGATGAAGTGACTTACAGTATTGTGTTATGGTTAGCATGGAGAGCCAGTCTACCTGGTTCAAAGGTTGGGGATCTACAGGTGCCCAAAATAGACTGGTGGAAGCCTGAACAAACTGCCTGGCTGTAGGCCACTGGTCCCTAGAGTAAGAACCACATTGTCTCCTTGTGTAAAATGTTGAGAGTGCCGGGTTGTCGAATAGGGGTGATAGGGGCTCGGATCCGTGGAGATGGAAAGAGAGGTTTGTTTGCGATACCAGAGGGTGAGCGCTGCTATCGTTAATGGGGAGAGTCCGGTCATGATGTGAAATTTCACGTGATAGCCCCACAAAAGGGCTCTAAGATCAACATGAGCCATGGTTTGTTTGATTATTGTAGATGGCTTGGTTAGGGGGCGTGGGAACCATTCAAGGAGTCGTGATGAAATGGCCGACAAGTGGTACAACTGAAAGTCCGGGAGACCTATGCCCCCCTTGTCTTTAGGAGCACACAAGATTCTGTTTTAGCCTAGGTGGGTGATTCTGCCAAATAAACCTGACCGCAAGGAACGAAGCATATGGAAAAAGGCCATGGGAAGGGTTATGGGTAGTGTCTGAACAAGTACAGCAACTTAGGCAGAATGTCCATTTTCAGTACATTCATACGTCCCCACCAAGATAGTTTGAGGTTATGCCAAGATTCCAGCGAGTGACAGATTTTCGCCAACATAGGGCTGTAATTCAGGGCATAGATGTCTGTAAAATTCCTGGGTATCTCTGCCCCCAAGTACTTAACCGAACGTGGTTGCCATTTAAAGTTAATGAATGAGTATTTCAAGACAGCACTAAAGCATTAATGCAAGTGAGGTTAGAAAGCAATGTAGCACCATTCAAGAAGCAGAGAAACATAAACAAACTGAATAACTAGAACCTCTACGTGGTTCAAACTCTGATAAAGTCTGAGCTTCCGAGGTGCGATGCAACAAATACGGTATACATGTTAACCTTCAACTTATCTCAGGGATTCATGGACCGAGTAAAGCTAGGAAACAAAAACCCCACCAGCCGGTGGGTTTGGGGGAGTCTCATCCAGCTGGAGATATAGAAGTGTTGTCCATCCAGAAGACAAGGGGAGGCCAGGTGTGGCCGAATGAAGAGGCCTGTCCGGGATCCGTATTTGTGGTAGCTCAAAAGTTCCAAGGAAGGTGGGTAGGTCCCCCAGTGTGCGGAAAGTCGCAGAGTTGCCATTCTGGGTTGCGGAGAGCTGAAAAGGGAACCCCCAGCGATACTTTATTTGTTTGGCTTGTAGGGCGTCGTTAACTGGTTTCAGGACCTTCCTCATCAGAAGGGTTTGCCTGGACAGGTCTGTCAGCAACATGATAGGGGTCTCGTTGAACAAGATGGTCTCTTGATGCCGGGCTGCTTGCATAATGTCCGACTTGACATTGAAAAAGTGCACACAGCAAATAACATCTCTAGGATAAGCTGAGTTCAGGTTGCGGGGGCCCAGAGATCTGTGAATGCGATCAGTTTCAATCTTAGAGTTTGCAGGTTTATTAAGCAATTGGTTATACACCTTAGTCCTTGTTTTCAACAGACTCAGGTAAGCCGCGCATGTGGATATTATTCCAGCGACTCCTGTTTTCCTGGTCGTCCAAACCATAAAATAGCTGCTGGATTTGGTTAGCGTGTTCCTGTAATATGGTGTCCTGTTCAGACAATCTGGAGATCGTTTCCTCCACTGTATGTTCAATATCTTCCAATCTATGCCCAATATCTTTGCGGAGGTCTTTCATATGATCTTTCCAGTCTGCTAATATAGGATTCAATGTCCTGCTTACTGGGGAGGGCTTTGAGATAGGCCTCCATATCCCATCTATCCTTCTGTGCGGGGGGCCTGGGGGGATGGGCTCCTGGATTGAGAGGAGCTGCCCGGGGGTCCCCGTCTGGGTCTGGGGATCTGGGGGAGTGGGGTAGTTCGTCCCTTGACTGTACCTGAGACGCGGTCCGCCGCCATCTTGGGTGTGGAGGCTGCTCTGTGTCCCGTGCCTTTCACGGGGAAATAGCTCCCTATTTCACCCGAATTGGATGTTCTGGAGGAGTGGGGGGTATTGCTGGGTCCCCTCCTGCTCATGTTGAGCTGGGTATTGGGCTCGGTCCGTGCTGCTGCCGGCGGAGAGAGAGAGAGACGGGAGCGGGAGCTGGGCGCTTACATGTCCGTCCTTGCCATGCGCTAGGCCACGCCCCCCACATCAATGCATTTTAGTGCCTCTGCATTTTTGGAAAGGGTTGGGGACTTTTTTCCCGCAAAATGCAGCGTTTTGCATGTAATAGAATTCAATGGAACCGCATCCAAAACGCAAGTACTGTGTTTTTACCACGATTTGCATTTTTTTTTATTTTATTTTTTTACACTGTTTATAGCTGGTTGCTAAGGAGGGGGCCAGGAAGCTGGCTGGATGAGTCACCAGCTGTCAAGTTGACAAAAAAAAACAGTGTGGGGTCCCCCCTCCCTAGATCCATACGACGAACTTTAAAAATGGCGTGGGGGTCCCCCAAAATCCATACCAGACCCTTATGCAAGCATGCAGCCTGGCAGGTCAGGAAAGGGAGGGGATGAGCGAGCTCCACCCCCCTTCCTAAACCATACCAGCCCTCAACATGGGGGGATGGGTGCTTTGGGGCAGGGGGGCTCTGTTCTTCCTCTGCCGTCACCGCTCCTGCCAACGATACTCCTCCAATGCTGCGTCCTGCTGATCTGTCTGCGCCGATGTCCTGCATGTCTTAAATAACGATGGGGGCGTGGCAATCGGATTACGTCATCTGGAGGCCACGCCTCTTGTGGCGTCACCACCCGGGGCATGATGGATCTGTGGCGTCGCCCCCATCGTTATTTAAGACATGCGGGACATGGGCACCGACAGATCAGCAAGACACAGCATCGGAGGAGGATCGGCGGTGGCGGGAGCAGCAGAGGAAGAAGAACACCGTGCAAAGAAGACAGAAGAAGAGCGGAAGAAGAAGCAGGGGAAGAAGGAGAAGACCGGAGGATGAAGATGCGGGAGAAGATGGAGGAAGAAGAAGCGGAGAAGAAGAAGATTTTTAATAAAAAACTTGTCAAAAACTGTCTACTGTATTTAACACTACACTACTTTTTTTTTTAATGTGTAGGGGTACAATACCCCATACTCATTCATATGGGGGGGCGGCATCTGGGGGCCCCCTTGTTAAAAGGGGCTTCCAGATTCCGATAAGACCCCCACCCGCAGTCCCAGACAACCCTTGGAGGCTTTGGGGTTGGGGGAGCAGAGCCCCCATGTTGAGGGCATGTGGCCTGGTATGGTTCAGGAGGGGGCGCGCGCTCGTCCCCTTCCTTTCCTGATCAGACGGGCTATGCTCGGATAAGGGTCTGCTTTGGATTTTGGATGGACTCCTACACCATTTTTTAAAACATTTTGGCGTGGGGGTCCCCTCCCAATCCATACTAGACCCAAGGACCTAGGGGGACTCCATGCTGTTTTTTTTCACAATTTTTTTTTTAGCTGGCATTTTTGTTTTTTTTACATTCAGCGGGAAGTTAGCTGACAGCTGATGACTCATCGGTTGCTAAGGACGCGGTAGCCGGCTTCCCGGCCCTCTCCTTAGCAACCAGCTATATGCAGTGTAGAAATTAAAAAAGAAAAAAACGCAAAAAGCAAATCGTGGCAAAATCGCTGTAAAAACGTGTGTCCAAAAACGTGGCAAGCGCCGAGAAAGCACTGCAGAAATGCTCAAAACCAACATGCATATATGTGAATCGAGCCTTATATTCTTTCTGGTTTTAAAAACTGATTGCAAAAGGAAAACTGTAACTAAAGATGAAGATGTGTGTTATCCCGCGCTCCCTTAATCCCCCCACTAAAAAAGTGGCGTAGTAGTGTTAATATAAAATAACATATGGGGAGCTGCAAACAAATTTTCGTGTTCCCACAACTACAAAAATACTATATAGTGATATACATTACCTCACAAAAGAGAGTACATTTACATTTTTGTAAATACTTTATTGTATTTTTCATGTGACACTGAAGAAAAGACACTTTGCTACAATGTAAAGTAGTGAGTGTACAGCTTGTATAACAGTGTAAAGTTGCTGTCCCCTCAAAATAACTCAACACACAGCCATTAATGTCTAAACCTTTGGCAACAAAAGTGAGTACACCCCTTAGTGAAAATGTCCAAATTGGGCCCAAAGTGTCAATATTTTGTGTGACCACCATTATTTTCTAGCACTGCCTTAACCCTCTTGGGCATGCAGTTCACCAGAGCTTCACAGGTTGCCACTGGAGTCCTCTTCCACTACTCCCTGATGAGATCACAGAGCTGGTGGATGTTAGAGACCTTGAGCTCCTCCACCTTCCATTTGAGGATGCCCCACAGATGCCCAATAGGGTTTAGGTCTGGAGACATGCTTGGCCAGTCCATCACCTTTACCCTCATCTTCTTTAGCAAGGCAGTGGTCACCTTGGAGGTGTGTTTGGGGTCATTATCATATTGGAATACTGCCCTGTGGCCCAGTCTCTGAAGGGAGGGGTGCACGCTTTGCTTCTGTATGTCATAGTACATGTTGACATTCATGGTTCCGTCAATGAACTGTAGCTCCCCAGTGCCAGCAGCACTTATGCAGCCCCAGACCATGACCCTCCCTTACCATGCTTGACTGTAGGCAAGACACACTCATCTTTGTACTGCTCACCTGGTTGCCACCACACACGCTTGACACCATCTGAACCAAATAAGTTTATCTTGGTCTCATCAGACCACAGGACATCGTAATCCATGTCCTTAGTCTGCTTGTCTTCAGCAAACTGTTTGCGGGCTTTCTTGTGCATCTTTAGAAGAGGCTTCCTTCTGGGACGACAGCCACACAGACCACTTTGATGACGTGTGCAGCCTATGGTCTAAGCACTGACAGGCTAACTGTACCACCCCTCCAACCTCTGCGGCAATGCTGGCAGCACTCATATGTCTATTTCCCAAAGACAACCTCTGGATATGACGTTGAGCATGTGCACTCAACTTCTTTGGTAGACCATGGCGAGGCCTGTTCTGAGTGGAACCTGTCCTGCTGTATGGTCTTGGCCAACGTGCAGCAGCTCAGTTTCAGGGTCTTGGCAATCTTCTTATAGCTTAGGCCATTTATATGTAAAGCAACAATCCTCAGAGTTCTTTGCCATGAGGTGCCCCATTGAACTTCCAGTGACCAGTATGAGAGAGTGAGAGTAACACCAAATTCAACACACCTGCTCCCCATTCACACCTGAGACCTTGTAACACTAATGCCCTGTACACACGGTTGGATTTTCCGACAGAAAATGTTCGATAGGAGCTTGTTGTTGGAAATTCCGACCATGTGTAGGCTCCATCGGACATTTTCCATCGGAATTTCCGACACACAAAATTTGAGATCTGGCTCAAATTTTCCGACAACAAAATCCGTTCTCGTAAATTCCGATCGTGTGTACACAATTCCGATGCACAAAGTTCCACGCATGCTCAAAATCAAGCAGAAGAGCCGCACTGGCTATTGAACTTCATTTTTCTTGGTTTATCGTATTTGTTGTATGTCACCGTGTTCTTGGCATTCGGAATTTCCAATAAGATTTGTGTGTATGCAAGACAAGTTTGAGCCAACATCCGTCGAAAAAAAATATGGATTTTGTTGTCGGAAAATCCTATCGTGTGTACAGGGCATAACGAGTCACATGACACCGGGGAGGGAAAATGGCTAATTAGGTCCAATTTGGACATTTTCACTTAGGGGGGTATTCACTTTTGTTGCCAGCGGTTATGACATTAATGGCTGTGTGTTGAGTAATTTTGAGGGGACAGCAAATTTACACTGTTATACAAGCTGTACACTCACTACTTTACAGTGTAATTTCCTCAGTGTTATCACACGTTTGTGAGATACTGTGTGTGTGTATATATATATATATATAGACATTGGGGGATGTCTAGCTCAGTGGTAGATGCCTTTTCAGTAAGTTCACAGCAAACAGGAACTTTAGTTTAAGGACATGGTAGCCCACTTTTATTAAAAGGAACAAAATAAACAAAAGTTCATACGTGCACTTGGATGCCCACACAGGGGTTCTTCTCCCAAAAACAATAACAGATGAAAAATGTCAAGCCACCTGGCTCTCTCTCTTCAGCAGTACTGCCACTTAGGTTTTGCGCTTCAGCCCTCTTGGCCATATAACAGGGTTCCTGTACAACTACTGTACCTCTTTTCAGCTTCCTTGCTGCTCAGGCCTTCCACTTCAGGCTCTCATCTGTCTCCTTAGATGCACACAGCTTCAACGAGCACAGCGTCTATCTAGAAAGCAGACCCTCACTGCTCTGATCCTCAGACTTGGGTCTCTGGCTTTCGCTAGTGCATACCTGCACTCTCTGGACTCCTGGTTCCTGTACTACTTCAATCTGACTTCTAGGCGACTTGTACCCATTGATTTCAATGGAAGTCGCCTCCAAGTCGGATCTCCATCTATATTGAAACAACAATGTCGTCTCTTTCACAGAATAATCAGCTCTCGGTGGGGAACAAATTTTAAATAAAAAACCGGCATGGGTTCCCCCTCCAGGAGCATACCAGGCCCTTAGGTCTGGTATGGATTTTAAAGGGAACCCCCATGCCGGAAAAACGGCGCGGGGGTCCCCCAAAATCCATACCAGACCCTTATCCGAGCACGCAGCCCAGCCGGTCAGGAAAGGGGGTGGGGACGAGCAAGCGACCCCCCCCCCCTGAACCATACCAGGCCACATGCCCTCAACATGGGAGGTGGGCACCTTGTTCCCATGTTGATGAGGACAAGGGCCTCTTCCCGACAACCCTTGCCATTGGTTGTCGGGGTCTGCGGGCGGGGGTGTTTATCGTAATCCGTCACATGTTGACCCCACCCCTTATGACGTCAAGTCCTGAGGCATGCTGGGACTGGGACATCATAAGGGGCAGGGTCACAGTGTGACATCACCCAGTGACCACGCCCCATACCTATATAAGTCGCCGTGCACGTAGCACAAGCCATTACAGCGGAAGAGAGTGTCGTGTCAACATCAGAAGAAGAATGAAGAAAGAAGAGAGAAGAGAGAAGAAGGACAGAGGAGACCAAGCTCCTCTGCTAGTAAAAGAGCTTGAAGAAGATAGCGGAGGAGTCGGCAGAAGAACCGGAGAGTGGGAGACAACGCCGCAGACCGGGAGAAGAGGCCGAACAGAGCGGGGAAGTCTGAAAAAGACCCCCGAAGTCAGAAGAAGTCCCCCAGAGCTGATTAATAAATTACTTTAAAAACCGGTGTGTGGGGTTTTTTTGTTGACACTTTTTTCCCCCAGGTGAATGGGTAGGGGTACATTGTACCCCATACTCACATAGGGTGGGGAGGGCCGGGATCTGGGGGCCCCGTCATTAAAGGGGCTCTAGGATACCGATAAGCCCCCCGCCCGCAGATCCCAACAACCAACGGCGAGGGTTGTCGGGAAGAGGCCCTTGTCCTCATCATCATGAGGGCAGGCGGCCTGGTACGGTTCAGGAAGGGGAGGGTGCTCGCTCGTCCCCACCCCCTTTCCTGACCGGCCAGGCTGCGTGCTTGGATAAGGGTCTGGTATGGATTTTGGGGGGCCCCACGCCGTTTATTCGGTGTAGGGGGTTCCCCTTAAAATCCATACTAGACCTAAGGGCCTGGTATGCTCCTGGAGGGGGAACCCATGCCGGTATTTAAGTTTTTTTATTTAAAATTTGGCGTGGCGTTCCCCCTCGAGAGCTGATTATTCTCTGATTGGCCGTGGCCAAAGTCGCCTGGCCTGGGGATGAAGTCGCTTCAAGTCGCGCTGTTATTCATACTCTTAAGTCATAAGTCGTGTCCAAGTTGCCTCCAAAAGTTGCGCTGGAAGTCGTGTTGCCCTTGTGTGAATGGACTCTAACACTATGGAATCTCTGGGCTCCAGGTCCCCAACTGGATTTTACAAACTTTGGAGGAAACTGGTAAAACAGATTTCTCCACATTAAATACCCCTGGAGCCCCTCAACCTGCCTATTTGAGAAGCCAGGGTGACAATTACTAGGACAGGGAACTGTACTGTTACAATACATACATACACACATAGATAAATAGATGGAGATCTTCTTACCTCAAGATAGTTTATATCTGTCTCTTTCACATTGTCTTTCACATTGTACATCTGAAACAAAAATAAAAATCACAATTTTAAATACATGTCATGGATAACACAGATCTTAGATCTAAGTTACTACATCTTGTAGTTTGATTTTAGGTGGCTGAGCAGTGAACAACTGGTAATAAGGTTGAGTCAAGTGGTTTTGGAGGATTTTTTTAGTGCATCGCCCCACACAAAAACACATAAATAAGAACTGTACTGCTTAAAACAGATCTTTATTCACTTTCGATGCATGTTAAAAAGGAACTGAACTCTGAAACCTGTGCCCAAAAATGTCAGCCAGAGGGCAAAGGACCATTCACCAGAATTGGCTGTTATCTCCCTGCAGCTGATTTTCCCTACACTGACTTATCATGCTTTGTCCTGCACTGTGTGTGTGGAGGCAGTCATCTTGGTAGATGTAGCCTCCAGCAAGAACAGTGAACAGCACAGTAGTGGCATCACCAGATCTCACTCCAATGCCTTAAATCTGGAGATGCAGATATACAGCTGTAAGATTGTAGGCATAGAAGTGTCTAGGCATCCTAATATACAATGGGCAATGCTATTTTTCTGAAGAAATCCCATAAGTAAGGTAAATTTAGGGATAATTAACATTTCTATTTGTTCCCTATAACATGGCAAATCCTCACTTTTTGAGTTCAGGTCCAATTTAAAGTTTTTATAAAGGCAGAAGGTTTTTTTACATTAATATATTTTCTGCATTAAAGTAAAAAACCTTCTGAGATCAGCTCCCAATTTAGCCCCCAAAATACTTTCCTGAGCCTGATCTTAGTCCAGCGATGTGCCGGAGAGCAGCAGTGTTGCGCTCTCTTTCCCTCCTCCCTGGACATAGATGACAGCAAGGGGAGGCATTGGGTTCTGCTGCTGTCAATCAAATCCAGTGAAGGGGTGGGGGGGCTGTGTGTGTCACTCATCCTGGCTTGAGAATGAGCGTGCTACGGGGTACATGGAAGGGAGGAGGAGCCAACTAGTGGGGTACCTGAGAAGAGGAGGTTTGGGGTTGCAAAATGATTGCACAGAGCAGGTAAGTATAACATACTACAAACATTATAAGGCCCCTTTCACACTGGGGCAGCATGGGCGTCGGTGGTAAAGCTCCGCTATTTCTTAGCGGCGGTCTGCGGCCGTTAGCGGGGTGGTTTTAACCCCCGCTAGTGGCCAAAAAAGGGTTAAAACCGCCCTCAAAGCGCCGATGCAGCTGCGCTTTGCCGGCGGTATAGCCGCGCTGTCCCATTGATTTCAATGGGTAGGAGCGGTTTAGGAGTGATGAATACACCGCTCCTTCGCCGTTCCAAAGATGCGGCTAGCAGGACTTTTTTTTACCATCCTGCTAGAGCACTGGAGTGAAAGTGGCCGTTTTTTTCAGGCGCTACACAGGTGCTATTTTTAGCGCTGTAGCACCTGAAAACCGCCCCAATGTGAAAGGGGCCTAATAAATCTGCAGCAAGTATCTTTGACCCAATAAACAGCTGACAATGATCCATTGGTGTATTTAGTTGGGGAAAAGACAAGCATTTGTGTGGCCAGGATCACCAATACTGCGTATGGTTTCTAGCTGTTACTTACAAGGTGAGAGCTGATCATCATGGTTAATACATGCAGCTTCATGCTGGCCATTTCATGATAAGCTTTATCCTCAGTGCCTTCAGTGTCCAGAAGAAATACAGCCATCTGTAGGGAACAGGTTTGATGAATTGTCACATTGTGGGCAAGGCATTCTGCATTTTTCAAGATACAGCACCAACGAGGATTGTCTCTTCAAAAAGACCTATTTAAATATAAACCTCTCACCAACACAATCACTGTTGACCATCCGGAACCCTTTGTAGCATCCTCCTAGATAGGTGTTTAGGATGTAGGATAATGCCGTGTACTCACGACCAGACTTTGGCGGCAAAGGTCCGATGGAGCGAATCCGCCGGACAATTCGATCGTGTGTGGACTTCATCGGACCTTTGCTGTCTAAAAAAAATCAGACGGACGGACATGTTTCAAATCTTTCCAATGGACTCGAGTCCGGTCTAAAAATCTGTTCGTCTGTATGTTAGTCCGACGGACGAAAACCGACGCTAGGGAAGCTATTGGCTACTGGCTATAAACTTCCTTATTCTAGTCCGGTCGTACGTCATCACGTTCAAATCCGTTGAACTTTGGTGTGATTGTGTGTGGCCAAGTCCGTTCGTTCGAAAAGTCCCTCGGAAGTCCGCCAAAAGGCCGTCGGGAAGACCGTCGAAACCTAGTCTGCCAGAAAGTTCGGTCGTGTGTACACGGCATTAGATATATCCTAGTGTAGGATTAGATATATTTAGTGCTGGTGCACTGTGTTCTGTGGAGCTGTATTTTTGTTTAAGCTATTATTATTAGAACACCCGCACAATGTTAATTAGCAACAAGCTCAGGGCAGCTGCACTCTCAATGCAAACACACTGATTTGTAAGAGACAAATGATATAAAGTGCACTACACTTTTTTACATCTTCATGTGCAGGCTATAGCCAAAAACAAGAGAGCCTAAGTAAGTAATGAAGGTATTAAATTATTATTATTATTCACGATTTATATAGTGCCAACAGTTTACACAGCGCTTTACAATGTAGAGGGGGGGGCAGCACAATTACAGTACAGTTCAATACAAAAGGTACAGGAGGGCCCTGCTCATAGAGATTACATTCTAAAAGGAGGGGGTGGTGGTACAAAAGGTAATAGATGAGGGGAATAATTTGATGGGGGGTAGCTCGGGGACAGTTAGGTGGGTGTGGGATAAGCTTCCCTGAATAAGTGAGTTTTCCAGAGGATGGGAGAGGCTCTGGAGAAGTCCTGAAGAGGGGCATGAGAGGAGGTAACAAGGGAGCTAGAGAGCAGGAGGTATTAAATAAAATGTTGGATACAAATATCAAGTAAAATGTGCCAAAAAGTGCCAGTGCCTGAATTAAAGTCCAATCCTTGGCTCCATAAAAATAATGTTTATTAAACATTTAAACAAGAAAGTCCATTGTGATAAACAAATGAAAAGTTTTCATTGAATAAAATTGATTGGTGTATAGATCAATCACATCCTCTAATGATCGATGCCAGTGCTCTTACTAACAGTGCAGTGCTATTCCACTTCAATTCATTCCATGTGCGCTGTGCCCCAACCCCAGTGGGTCCAGACTCACCAAATATAGTTGGTCTCTTATGGCTTATGTAAAAAGGGATCAAAAGAAAGATTCCCATAGCTCCGCTGTGTGTGGCTAGGTGTCCTTAATGCTGTTTCTTTTTAAACAGAACAATTGGAGCTCAACATTTACATAAAGCAGAGAGGCATATCATTGTGCAAAAATGTGTTTATTAAAATACATCAACACATAATAAAGACTACTTACATAAGTACCCCCCCCGAGATCATCTGCCTCTAATTATTATAACTGCCTCTGGCCGACACGCTGACGGCCAAAGCCGATGCTATGTGAATATGGACACAGAGACAACCACTCGCCCCTACTCGTACAGGTTTAGTCTCTCAGCATACCAAGACATTTGGGAAAATGTCATGCTCCCAACTTTGTGGGAACAGTTTGGGGATGATCCCTTCTTGTTCTGACATGACTGTACACCAGTGCACAAAGCAAGGTCCATAAAGGCATGGATGAGCGAGTTTAGGGTGGAGGAACTTGACTGAGTCCTGACCTCAACTGACAGAACACCTTTGGTATAAATTAGAGCAGAGACTGTGAGCCAGGCCTTCTCGTTCATCATTGTTGCTTGACCTCACAAATGCACTTCTGGAAGAATGGTCAAACATTCCCATAGACACACTCCTAAACCTTGTGGACAGTCTTCCCAAAAGAGTTGAAGATGTTGTAGCTGCAAAGGGTGGGCTAACTCAATATCGAACCCTATGGACTAAGACTGGGATGCCATTAAAGTTCATATGCATGTAAAGGCAGGTGTCCCGATACTTTTGGTAATATATATATATATATATATATATATATATATATACACACACACACATACACACACACACACACATATATATATACATACATATATATACACACACAAACACACACAGAGTATCTCACAAAAGTGAGTACACTGTTCACATTTGTGTAAATATTTTATTATATCTTTTCATGCCACAACACTGAAGAAATGTCACTTGGCAACAAAAGTGAGTACCCCCCTAAGTGAAATTGTCCAAATTGAGCCCAAAGTGTCAATATTTTGTGTTGCCACCATTATTTTCCAGCACTGCCTTAAAGAGGAAGTAAACCCTGATGAGTTTACTTCCTCTTTCATTCCCTGCAAAGGTAAAGCATAATGGACTACTATGCATCGAATCGGCAAATATCTCCTAAACCATGTAGGTTTAGGAGATATTTCTTGGACCCACAGGTAAGCCTTAATCTAGGCTTACCTGTAGGTCAAAGTGTGTTGTAAGGGTTTACAACCACTTTAAACCTCTTGGGCATGGGTGTTCACCAGAGCTTCACAGGTTGCCACTGGAGTCCTCTTCCACTCCTCCATGACGACATCACGGAGCTGGTGGATGTTAGAGACCTTGTGCTCCTCCATCTTCCATTTGAGGATGCCCCACAGATGCACAATAGGGTTTAGGTCTGGAGACATGCTTGGCCAGTCCATCACCTTTCCCCTCAGCTTCTATAGCAAGGCAGTGGTATTCTTGGAGGTGTGTTTGGGAAAACTGCCCTGCGTCCCAGTCTCTGAAGGGAGGGGATCATGCTCTGCTTCTGTATGTCACAGTACATGTTGCCATTCCTGGTTCCCTCAATGAACTGTAGCTCCCCAGTGCCGGCAGCACTCATGCAGCCCCAGACCATGACACTCCCCCCACCATGCTTGACTGTAGGCAAGACACAATTGTCTTTTTACTCCTCAACTGGTTGCCGCCACACACGCTTGACACCATCTGAAGCAAATAACTTTGTCTTGGTCTCATCAGACCACAGGATATGGTTCCAGTAATCCATGTCCTTAGTCTGCTTGTCTTCAGCAAACTCTTTCTTGTGCATCATCTTTTTTAGAAGCTCCCCACCCCTTCAACCTCTGCAGCAATGCTTGCAGCACTCATACGTCTATTTCCCAAAGACAACCTCTGGATATGACGCTTAGCATGTGCACTCAACTTCTTTGGTTGATCATGGCAAGGCCTATTCTGAGTGGAATCTGTCCTGTTAAACCGCTATATGGTCTTGGCCACCATGCTGCAGCTCAATTTCGGGGTCTTGGCAATCATATTACAGCCTAGGCCATCTTTATGTAGAGCAACAATTCTTTTTTTCAGATCGTCAGAGAGTTCCTTGCCATGAGGTGCCATGTTGAACTTCCATTGACCAGTATGAGAGAAAGAGAGCGATAACATCGCATTTAACACACCTGTTCCCCATTCACACCTGAGACCTTGTAACACTAACGAGTCACATGACACCGGGGAGGGAAAATGGCTAATTGGGCCAAATTTGGACATTTTCACTTGTACTCACTATTGTTGCCAGCGGAACAGCAAATTTACACTGTTATGCAAGCTGTACACTCACTACTTTACATTGTAGCAAAGTGTAATTTCTTCAGTGTTGTCACATGAAAAGATATAATAAAGTATTTACAAAAATGTGAGGGGTGTACTCACTTTTGTGAGATACCGTATATACATAGTCACAATGGTAGCCACTTTAAACTGTTTGAAACCTGCAAAAAGGGAAAGGTGCAATTGGCCAGACCATGTGCAAAACATTGTATTGTTTATTGTTTTGTTTTGTATATTGCCCTGCCATTGTTGGCTTTTGACTGTTGTCGTGTTTTTTTATTATATTTGCAGACATACACTAAGGTCTCATTCACACATGCGGACTGTTTATTTCATCAGTTCAGTCACGTCAAAACGGATGAGGAATTCACCAGTTTTTCATCAGTATTTCATCAGCTGCTCATCTGTTTCTCATCATTTTTTTTACATCCACTACTAGGCAAAAATGGATAAAAAATAGAGCTTTGATCCGTTTCAAAAATGTTGACGAATGTGGATGTAAACTGCTGAAAATGGATGATCATCCGTTTGCATCCATTTTTCCATAGAGATGCATAGATGTCAGTTTTTCATCCATCAACGGATGGATGAAATAAAAACAGACAAACGGGCCGCATGTGTGAAAAGCCCCTAAAATCTTCATCTGCTTTGCAAAGGCAATGTGATGGGCTTCTGGTGTGCAGCTGTACCTTTAAAGCAGTGATAATAAGTCCCCTTTTTGTTTGTCTGTTTTTCAACAGTCCGTTGACGGATTAATGCATCTCTATGGAAAAACGGATGTAAATGGATGATCATCCATGTTCACAATAGCCTCCCACAATAGACTATTGTCAGTCACAGGCAGTGAGCCAATGAGGAGAGTAGGGAGGTGGGGCTGAGCCATGGCTCGGGAGCTAGCATGCAGCGGTGCCTCCAGGGCAAGCGGCTTTCTCTGGGAGCACTGCTCAAGGGGAGGAGCCAGGAGCAACGGTGGGGGACCCGAAATGAAGACGATCGGAGCTGCTCTGTCTAAAACCACTGCACAGAGTAGATAAGTATAACATGTTTGTTATTTAGGCAAAAATTAAGCTTTAATACCACTTTAAAGTTAGGGACCTTACTTATCAGAGGTGCCTTGACGAAGCAGTGTGGTCTCCAAATGTACTGCACCATGAGTGAAAATCACTGACATTTAGGCTGGGTTCACACTATTGTGAATTCCCCGCATTCAATTCGCAATAGCAGGAGAATGTGACTGGCTCTCTATGGAGCCAGTTCACATATCTCCGATGCGGCTCCAATGCGAATTTGCACAGGAGCCCAAAATTCAGGCTGAAATCGGACCTGAAATGGTGAACCAGGACACACAGTTACATAGAGGTTGAAAAAAGACACAAGTCCATCAAGTCCAACCTATGTGTGTGTGATTATATGTCAGTATTACATTGTATATCCCTGTATGTTGCAGTCATTCAGGTGCTTCCAGTTTGAATCGGCATCCATTGTGAACCAAGCCTTCCAAATGGAATGTACCTGTTACACTGGTGAAGCACCTATAAACAGATTGACAGGCAAGTAAAATATGGTAAAGGATGTACATATAAATTAGAGCAGGGTACTTACTTTCTTACCGTTTATCTCCAGAAGGAAGGGTTTACCCCAAATCCAGATACCTTCAGTGACAATATCAGTGCCAGACCTCCATGGGAAACCATTTACAGATTCATCTTCTGATAAATCGTAAACTCTCTTCTCCTATTAAATTGAGTAGAAATTTAGAGACATCTTACAAATCCTCTTTATACTAGGGTTAAAATGACACTAAACTCTGTAAAAAAAAAAAAAAAAAAATATATATATATATATATATATATATATATATATATATATATATATATATATATATATATATATATTCAGGTATTTATTCTTAACTAAAAAAAAAATTGTGTTCTTTAACTGGTTCCCCCTTTGGAGCAAAGTTTTCACTTCTCAAGCACTAGCCTTTAACCACTTAAGGACCGCCTCATGCCGATATACGTCGGCAGAATGGCACGGCTGGGCACAATCACGTAGCGGTACGTGATTCTTTAAGTGCCCAGCTGTGGGTCGGGAGCGCGCCGCCGTGGGACCAGCAGACCCTATCGCCGCTGGTGCGCCGCGATCAGGTCACAGAGCTGAAGAACGAGGAGAGGTCTGTGTAAACAAACCTCTCCCCGTGCTTCCCTGTGTGGCTGCCACCGATCGCCTCTTCCCTTTTATAGGGAAGGACGATCAGTGACGTCACATGCCAGGCCACGCCCCCCTACAATAAAAAAAAAACATAATGTCATACATAACACTACACTGCCACCTAGTGGTTAACTCCTTCACTGCCAGTGTCATTTACACAGGAATCAATGCATTTAAAAAGCATTGATTTCTGTATAAATGACAATGGTCCCAAAAATGTGTCAAAAATGTCCGATGTGTCCGCCATAATGTCGCAGTCACAATAAAAATCGCTGATCGCCGCCATTACTAGTAAAAAAATAAATATTAACAAAAATGCTATAAAACTATCCCCTATTTTGTAAACGCTATAACTTTTGCGCAAACCAATCAATAATCGCTAATTGCGATTTTTTTTAACAAAAATATGTAGAAGAATAGGTATCGGCCTAATCTGAGGAAAAAAATGTTTTTTTTTATATATTTTTGGGGGATATTTATTATAGCAAAAAGTAAAAAATATTGCATGTTTTTCAAAATTGACGCTCTATTTTTGTTTATAGCGCAAAAAATAAAAAACGCTGAGGTGATCAAATACCACCAAAAGAAAGCTCTATTTGTGGGGAAAAAAGGACGCCAATTTTGTTTCGGAGCCACGTCGCACAACCGCAGAATTGTCAGTTAAAGCGACACAGTGCCGAATCGCAAAAAGGGGCCTGGTCCTTTGGCTGCAAATTGGTCCGGGGCTTAAGTGGTTAAAATTACCCCCACAAAGTTTTAGGTTCTGAACAAAGAGGTCCTGTAGAATAAATGGATGGTAATAGGTAAAAACACACAAAAAATGATTTGAATACACAAAAAACACAAAATAATCCCTATTTTTTCGTACAAAACAAAAAGGTGAGGTAATGTCAACTAAATAAATAGCAAATATTTAAATGAAGAGATTTAAAGACACCCATGCTCAACTCTCCACTTTTTTAACTAGAAACCCTAGAAAATAGATCTACCCCTTGCAACACCAAGACAACAAACAAAGGTAAAAACACTGTTAGTTACCAAATATATCAAGCCTCAAAACTGCATGTGCCTACAAAATGGTAAAAAATTAGAGTTCTCAAAATGATTAATAGATGATGTGTTAAACCGGAAAATTGTATACTTACCTTTCCGTAATTTTCCTTTCCTGTCACATCTTCATGGCAGCATACACGCTGGGTTGTGACTCCGCCAACCACATAGCTATAAGATGACAAGACGCCCCTCACCCCAGTATTCTCTGTATATATGAATCACCTTCAATGGGTGGGTCGTTGTATGCTGCCATGAAGATGCGACAGGAAAGGAAAATTACGGAAAGGTAAGTATAACATTTTCCGGTTTCCTGTTGCATAATGGCAGCATACACTCTGGGGAGTAACTCGCAGACTGGGTGGGAATGCACGAAAAAAATACATTTATTAACAAGAAACATAGGAGTTGGCCTGGATGATGGCCCTTCCAAAGTCTACTGTTGAAAGTCCTGCAGGATCCACCTTATGCGATATAAAGTTGTTTCTGGAAGACCAGGTGGCCTCTTTACAGATAGTCTCCACGAGACCCTACAATAGACCACCCAAGAAGTTGCCGCTGCCCTGGTGGAATGTGCCTTTAAGCACTCAGGGATTTGTAGTTCACTCAGTGAGTAGCCCTTTTTGATAGACTTTACCAGCCATGAGGCGATGGTGCAAGCCGATGCCGCCTGACCTTTCCTACAGCCATATGGAACAAGTAAGATGTTTTCTGATCTCCTGATCGACTCGGTTGCTGAAAGATACTTTAGAATGTTGCCCCTGACATCCAGAGGATGAGGATCACCTTGATCTGTGACAAAGGCTGGAAGCTTGATCTGATTAAAGTGGAAGGAAGACCTTAGGTACAAAATGGTCCGAAGGCCTTAAAACTATTCTGTCCGGATAGACAACCAGGTATGGTTCTTTGGCCATCAAGGCTTGCATCTCCGAGACTCTCTTTGCTGAAGTTATAGCAATCAGGAATGAAACCTTGAGCGTCAGATCCCAAAGGGAGATGTTGTCGAGCGGAGAGAACTGTTCCTTAGACAAGACTCCCAAGACAACTGAGAGGCCCCATAGCGGGACCGGAAATGAAGGTTTCCTAGGTGGCCTTAGTTTAAGGCAGGCCCTCTGAAACTGGATGACTAAAGGATCATGTGCCCATTTGACCCCGGTCAGAGTGGATAAGGCTGATACTTGGACTTTCAGGGTACTGTAACAAAGCCCTTTCTCTAGGCCTGACTGCAGGAATTCCAGAATTTGATTGGCTGCCAGAGAAGATATGTCCCAACCCTGTTGTTGAGAAAAGGTGGTAAACTTCTCCCAGATCCTTCGGTAGGTGTTGTTGCTAGTCAGCTTCCTAGCCTGAAGCAATGTTTCCACTACCCTCTGAGAACAGCCCTGTTCTAGATACTTAATCCTCTCAGCCTCCAGGCCATCAGATGTAGTCTCTACGGGTTCAGATGTAGAAGCTGGCCCTGAGAGAGCAGGTCTGCTGACAGCGGGAGAGGGAGCGGATCCGCCGTGTTCAACTGAAGGAGAGTAGTGAACCATGGCCTTCTCGGCCAAAAGGGGATAACCGCCACTACTAATGCTTCCGAACTCTTGAGCCTCAGAAGAAACCTTGCTACGAGGGGAGTCGGAGGGAAGATGTAGCCGAGGTTGAAGTTCCAGGGATGTTGAAGACAATCTACTCCCTCCGCTGAAGGAAAGGGGATTCTTGATAGGAACCTCTGACATTTTGCATTTGCTGATGTAGCCGCCAGATCTATGTCCAGTGGGCCCCAGGTCTGAGTTAGGAGTGTGAATGCTTGGGGACTCAGAGACCACTCATTGTTTGAAACAAAGCTTCTGCTGAGTGAGTCGGCCAGGAGATTCTCGACCCCTGGGATATAGGCCGCTCTCAGGTCCAGTAGGTTCAATTGCGCCCACTCCTTAATGGGGTGAACTTCCTGCATCAGGGAGGAGCTTCTGGTGCCCCCCTGCCTGTTGATCTAAGCGACGACCACCCTGTTGTCCATCCTCAGGAGGACTCGTTTCCCTCTCAGGTGAGCACTGAAGGCCAGGAGGGCCTGAAAGGCTGCCTTCATTTCCAGTACATTTGAGACTGAATCTTGGATCCTGAATGGCCAGCGCCCCTGAGCCGCATGATGTTGGTAGTGTGCCCCCCATCCCTCCAGGCTGGCATCCGAGGTTACCATTTCCTGAGGAGAGGAGACTATATACCTGCATCACCTCAGATTGCAGAGACGGGTCCACCACTCCAAGGATTGTATGGCCTCCTCCGAGATGTAGATCGGTTGGGTCATGGATGAGCCATTGGCACAGGAAGGAAGTTTGAAGTAATCTCGCATTCCATTGGGCCCGTTGGACCATAGGGATGGTCACAGACAGAGAGCCTAGGAGACTGAGACATGCTCTGGCTGGTAGGAATGCTGCCAAGATTGCTCTTCTCCCCCTCTGAATTAGTGGGGAAATTTTCTCTACCAGTAGCTCCACCGTGTTTGTCCGGGTATCCAACTCCGCACCCAGGAAGATCATCCTCTGAGTGGGACGAGCATTGCTCTTTTTCCAGTTTATTAACCAGCCCAGTCCTTGTAGTGTGGAAACTAGGACCTCTCGATGTTGGATAAGGGACTCCTGGCTGTTTGAAAGGAGGAGGATGTCGTCTAGGTAGAGATGGACTCTCAATCCTTTCTTCCTCAAGGACGCTATCACTGGTAGTAGGACCTTCATGAAGGTTCTGGGGGCAGTAGAGATCCCGAATGGGAGGCTCTGAAACTGAAAGAGGCCCTGATTTACCGAGAACCGAAGGAACTTCTGGAAGGCGACATGGATTGGAATGTGTAGGTAAGCGTCCTGGAGGTCTATGGAGAGCATCCAGTCCCCCAGATTTATGGCTTGGAGGATTGATTGTAAACTTTCCATCTTCCAACCGAATGACTCCACTTGGATGGAGCGATTGAGGTTTTTTCAGATCTAATACTGGACGGAGGTCCCGTGATTTTTTCTTGACCAGAAATAACGGGTAGAATCCCCGTCCCCTCTGTGATGTAGGTACTTCTATTATTGCTTTTTTTGGCGAAGCCCTTGAACGCAACTAACAGTAACTGTTTTTCCCCTGATGGTGGAAGCCTGGTCGGACAAAAATGGTCCCCTGGGGGACGTCCTCTGAAAGACCATCTGTGCCCCAAATGGACAGTGGCCACTGTCCATGGGTCCTTTATTGCCTCCGCCCAAGCCAGCTTGAATTTTGAAAGCCTTGCCCCCACTACCGCTGGCTGGGTGGGCGCACCTTCAAAAAGACTTTTGGTCACTGGAAGCAGGAGTTTTGGGTTACTGGAATTTCATAAAAGATGTTTGGGGGTTCTTCCAGCTCCTCCTGTATTCTTTCACCGGCCTATAGGCTTTTGCATCCCTGTATCTGTCTGGCATATTACGCATAAAGAGAGGAGGCCTCTGTTGTTTTGGTTTCCTATTCGATGGTATAAGTCCCAACTTCCCACTGGTCACTTTTGAAATTGCTGAATCCAGCTTTGCACCAAAGAGATTCTCGACTTCATATGGGATGCGGCACCAATTAGATTTAGAGACAGGGTCTGCCGCCCAGGGTTTCAGCCACAGTGCACGCCTGGTCATTACAGATGCCAACATTGCCCTTGATGCCGATTTAATCGCATTCACCAAGGCCTCTGCCACAAAATCCCCCGCGAGACTCAGCTCTTGTAGAACTTTCACTATGCTCTCCTGATCCACGCCTTCTGAGACCAACTTCTCTGTGTTCGCCGATCAGCTGGAGATGGCCCTGCCTATGGCTGCGAGTGCCACTGCCGGTCTGCATGCGCCTCCTGCCGCTAGGTAGGCCCTTTTCATATCCATGTCAATCCTCTTATCCAGAACATCCCTGAATATCACAGCGTTCTCAATCGGCAGTGTCACATGCCTGGCTAACTGCATAAGAGAAGCGTCCACAATAGGAGGAGAGACCAGAGGACTCACTTTAGGCCCTTTGAGGGGATACAATTTGGCAAGCCTGTTATTCAGACTCGATTTCTTCCCTGCCATTTTTGCTTGATTAAATTGTCCCTTTTGAGGTTCAGGAAGTATTTCTTCTGTTTCGGTTGAGCCTCCTGGGGTTGTTCCCAACCAATCGCTTCTTTAACCGATTTGACAAAGGGTTCTATTAGCGAAAAGTCAAAACTGGCAGGATGCTTCCAACCCCTCATTATCAGACGGGGGATCCTGCTCTCTTGATGTACTGGGAGGAGCAGGTGAGGCACTGTTATCGACAACTCTGTTTCCGGAGTAAGAATCTGTGGAGCTACAGGCTCTTTAGACTGTGGTTCTCTTTCCTTAGTAGCTTCCTCTAAGCACCTACGGCAGGCCAGTTTGTTGGGGAGAGCTGCGGCCTGCATATCCAGCATTCATTTCCGGAGGGTCGCACTGGGGATTGCTGTCTATGCACAGGAGATCTTCTATGGTAGGAGCGGCTGTGTCTAGAATATGATCTGGAGCGACTCCCTCTATGGCCTGAGCGACTTCTCCTGCGACTTGAGCAGCTCCGTCTGTGGCCGGAATGGCTTCTCCTGCGTGAGGTCTCTCTGTGCCTTGATTCGGATGATTTTAAGGACCTGGTAGGGCTAACCATTTAGGCAGTGTTAGGATTGCTCTCTTTTTTTTAATCTTCACTACTTACCAAGGTAAATCCTCCCCCTTACCTAATGGGCTGACTGTGATCTGCTAGGGCAGTGGTCTCCATGGAAAGGAAATAAGGCAAGCCTAAAGAGATATATAGTGTCAAAAATGTGTATAGGGAATGCAGGGAGGAAAGAGTACAGGAGACAGGCAGTAAACATTAGTATAGTAACAGATGTCCACTCACCTAAGCAGGATGGATGAAAGTTTTGTAAGGAAGGTCAGAATACTGGCAATCCAGAGTCTAGGTACACAGACAAATTCAATTAAATCCCTTTTAAATCTGCAGCCGGAGCCATGCCCAGGAAGACTGCCAAAGGATACACACAAGGTAAACATGGAAAGACAGATGGAGACCATTGCAATTTAGCCAAGCCTGTTTAAGGCTTATGTGCCAAAGACATTGCCAAGCCTGTTTAAGGCTTATAACAATAGCCGAACAATACTACTAGAGGGTGTTTAACGCTCCAGCCATAGGCAGATAAAAATTGCAAGCCTGTTTAAGGCTTATTCAAGGTCACAGAGAGAGTGCAAAATACTCCTGAGATCACCAGAGTGGGGTTCCTTCCATTTAGCTTAGTTTAGAGGCTGTACTGGTAAGCCCTTCCATCCAGGAGAGGCTAGAACCTGGCTGGGGTGAAGCGGTAAGGGGGCGATGATCCATGCGGTCCCAACAGGTGAGGAAAAGTAAGAGAATACTGGGGCGGGGGCCATCTCGTCATCTTATAGCTATCTGGTCCTATCAGGTTGTGGAGGCGGAGTCACAACCCAGAGTGTATGCTGCCATGATGCGACAGGAAAGGCCTTTGCAGCTCATCAGTTTACAGTTTACTCTAAATGAGGGACCTTAAATTATGGCTCTCACTCTGGCCTGCGTGGCAGCATATAACATGTTTTTTATTTGCATTTGTAGGTGTCTGTGAAGAATAATGGGGGTGCTTTTATTTTATGTTGTTTTATTTATTTTAAATTCAATTATTTTCTTTTTTTTAAATGTATTTTTGCACCTAACTTTATTGCTTACACAAGTGGGCTAACAAACCTCCCTCTAAAAGACCATCCTAATGTTTGCCCTGCCCTTTGCTCTGGATTGTGCTTGACTTACAGTGCATCTGGCTTTCTAATGAAAGATCTATGAAGGTGGAAATGCTCAGAGGTAGATGTTTCTAGATTTACACTGCACAGTTGAGATCAGGAAGTGCATGTGCCCCTGGCTCCTTCTACTCACCATTAGGGATGAGCCAAACACCCCACGGTTCGGTTTGCACCAGAACCTGCGAACGGACCAAAAATTTGTACGAACTTTAGAACCTCATTAAAGTCTATGGGACTCGAATGTTCAAAATCAAAAGTGCTAATTTTGGAGGCTAATATGCAAGTTATTGTCCTAAAAAGGGTTTGGGGACTCGGCTCCTGCCCCAGGGGACATGTATCAATGCAAATTATTTTTTTTTTAAACGGACGATTTTTCGGAAGCACTGATTTTAATGATGCTTAAAGTGAAAAAAAAAAAAAGTTAAATATTCCTTTAAATATTAAATATGCCTGGGGGTGTCTATAGTATGCCTGTGAAGTGGCACGTGTTTCCCGTGTTTAGAACAGTCCCTGCACAAAATGAAATTTCTAACGGAAAAAAGGACCATTACCAGCCCCTTTGGGTCTTGTGCGGATATTAAGGGGAACTCCGTACCCAAATTAAAAGTACCCAAATTAAAAAAAGGAAAGGCATGGGACCCCCAGGCCCTATATACGAAGAACAGCAGTATACAGGAGGTGCAAACAAGACAGGGATTGTGTAGGTTTTTTTGTGTTAAGTAGAATCTGTTTGTAATTTTGAACTGGTACATTTTTAATGTGTAGCTACAGTCAAAAAAATCTATTTTTAAGCTTTTTGGAAAACATAGGGAAGGGTTATCACCCCTGTATAATTTGTTTGGGCTGTCCGTCTTTTTTCATCTCACTTCCTGTTGTCTCCTTCTGTTTGCAAGTAGGAGACCTTTGTAAGTTGGATGTTTGAAAGTAGGGTCCTGCCCTATATGCTCTGCAGAAATTTGGGCCTAAGGTGTTGGTGTTGCCACAACACTGTAAGCCCTCAAAGTGACTCTTGGTGGGCGCTAGAACGCCCTGCTGTGAACTACTATATCAAGAATTGTAATTACATACCATTGTTGAACAGTGGTAGAAAAATTGGGCCTTTGGTGGTGGTGGTGCTGGTGCCACAACACTGTAAGTCCTCACAGTTACTCTCGGTGGGCGCTGGAATGGGCCCTGCTGTGAAATATTATATCAAGAATTGTAATTACATGTCCCTGTTAAACAGGGGCTGAAAAATTGGGCCTTAGGCACTGGTGCCACGACACTGCAACACCTCACAGAAACTCTAGTTGGAAAGCAGGAATGAGCCCTGATGAAAAGTATTGCATCAAAAATTGTAATTACATGCCCCTGTTAAACAGGGGCTGAAAAATTGGGCCTTAGCCACTGGTAGCGGCGTCCAGAACCAAAAAAGGTTCTTCCAAGCTGTGATCGGTTACAAAGCCTCCAGCAGCACTGATTGTGCATTCCGAAAGAACGCTGGATGCAGAACAGGCCAGTAGCTCAATTGCATACTGTGCAAGCTCTGGCCAGTGATCCATCCTTCAAGACCCAGTAAGCCAGAGGATTTTCGGTGGGAAAGGTGTCCAAGTCTGACCTTGCCCCTAAGTATTCCTGCACCATGTAAATCAGACGCTGGCAATGGTTGCTGGAACCGATCATACCTTGGGGCTGCAGACTAAAAAAATTGTCTGAATGCATCGGTCAGACGGCCACCTTCTCCACCGCTCCTTCTGTGACTGACCAAAGCCTCAGGAACACGTTATCCAGGACCAGGAATTTGTAACCTCCCAGTCTCTGGGAACGTGTTACACAGACCTTTCTGCAAGGCCTCCCGGAGATGTCTCATCCTCTGCTCCCTCTTCTATGGCAAGATAAGGTCCGCAACCTTACCCTTGTACCATGGATCAAGGAGAGTTGCCAGCCAGTAATGATCCCTCTCCTTGATCCGCTTAATACGAGGATCCTTCCACAGGCTTTGCAGGATCAGGGAGGCCATGCAGCATAGGACTCGCGACCGGACGTGAGTCCGGTCGCGGGACCCGCGGACTCGATCGCCTCGTCTCACTTCTACTTCAAAGCTGATTGCTGGATGTAAAACTCAATACCAAACTGACAACTGCAGCAGCCTGAATTTGTTTTAACCCCTTGAATACCAGAACTTTTTTAAACGTACAAAGGTTTTTACAGCAATTAAAAAATCCAGGGATATACACACAGGCACAATATTAATGGGTAAGCAGAATGTAACAAAGTCTCAGCTTATCATAAAATTACACACACCGAGTGCACTCTAATGACATCACCAAAACTGATATAATCAAAAAATGTGATGTGGTACAAAAAAAAAAATCTTGAATATGCAATTAAATTGTATTAAATACTTCAGCCCGGGCAGGTTTTACTCCCTTAACCACTTGCCGACCAGCGCACGCCAATGTACGTCGACAGAATGGCACGGGGCAGGCAAATGGGCGTACATGTACGTCCCTTTAAATTTGCCGCCCTGCCATCGGGAGCGCGCCGCCGGTGGCGCGTTCCCGCGCTGGTCGGGACCCCCGTGAGTCCGGTCGCGGGACCCGCGGACTCGATCGCCTCGTCTCACGGAGCGGCCAAATGAAGAAATGCTGTTGTAAACAGCATTTCTCCATTCTGCCTAGCAACTAGTGACGCTGATCTCTGCTCCATATGATTGGAGCAGAGATCAGTGTTCACTAAATGAAAGCCCAACCCCCCCACAGTTAGTAACACACCCCTAGGAACACTTAACCCCTACACTGCCACCCACTGTTTAACCCCTTCACTGCCAGTGTCATTTACACAGGAATCACTGCATTTATATAGCAGTGATTACTGTATAAATGACAATGGTCCCAAAAATGTGTCAAAAATGTCTGATGGGACCCCCACAATGTTGCAGTCACAATGAAAATCGCTGATAGCCGCCATTACTAGTAAAAAAAAATAATAAAGAATTATTAATAAAAATGCTATAAAACTATCCCTATTTTGTAAACGCTATAACTTTTGCGCAAACCAATCAATAATCGCTTATTGCGATTTTTTTTTATACCAAAAATATGTAGAAGAATACGTATCGGCCTAAACTGAGGGAAAAAAATGTTTTTTTATATATTTTTGGGGGATATTTATTATAACAAAAAGTAAAAAATAATGTGTTTTTTTTCAAAATTGTCGCTCTATTTTTGTTTATAGCGCAAAAAATAAAAACCGCAGGGGTGATCAAATACCACCAAAAGAAAGCTCTATTTGTGGGAAAAAAAGGACGTCAATTTTGTTTGGGAGCCACGTCGCACGACCGCGCAATTGTCAGTTAAAGTGACGCAGTGCCGAATCGCAAAACGTGGTCTGGTCTTTGACCAGCAAATTGGTCCGGTCTGAAAGTGGTTAACGACCAGGCCATTTTTTGCAAAATGGCAATGCGTTATTTTTACTTGATTTAACTTGACAATTGATTTTTCGGGCTTTTCATTTTTTTATTGTTTCTACTGGCAATGGTGGCGATCAGCGATTTTTAGCGGGACTGCAACATTGCGGTGGACAAATCTGACACTAAGTGACACTTTTTGGGGACCAGTGACACCAATACAGTTATCAGTGCTAAAAAAAAAATGCACTTACAGTATAAATGACACTGGCAGGTAAAGGGTTAACATCAGAGGCAATCAAAGGGTTAAGAGTGTTCCCTGGGAGTGTTTTCTAACTGTGTGGGGGATGGACTGACAGGAGGAACACAAAGATCTGTGTTCCTGCTTACAAGCAACAGAAGATCTCTGTGTACTTCCCTGTCCGAAAGGGGATCTGCCTTGTTTACATAGTTTACCTCTCTGTGGAGCGATCGCAGGTGGCAGGTGGACATCGCGTCCACCGGAGCCATGGATTGGCTCCTCCTTCATGCAGCAGGCACGAGCGCCCGCCCACAGTATCTATTGCACAAAATCACATACAAGTAAGTTTTTTCATGCAGTAGAGCCGTTCTGCCGCAGTATAGATGCGGTGTGTGGTCTTTAAGTGGTTAATTCACCATTTAATTGCATATTAATTCATAAACACACACATACATATACATATATATATATATATATATATATATATATATATAAGTTTTTTACCCAATCCCAGTTTCAATTAGAGAGATAGAGCAAACATCACATTGGTGGAGAGGTTTCTTTAGCAGATAAGCACATTGGAGTTCAGATTTAACAAAGGGGAAGAGGGCTGTTTGTCTTATTATTTTCAATGAGCCTGATCTATAGTATAAAACTGAATAAGTTACTTATCTGTCATTCTTACCATATTACGGAGGGCTCTCATAAAACAGTTCATTAGTAATGATTTTCCTGTTCGTCTTTTTCCAATCACGCTAATCACATAGACTGGGCGGTCGTCCCATTCCAAGAAACATCTCTTTACTGCAGATTCGTTTAAATGTAATTTTCCTTTCCTGTCTACCGATACCAGTTGTAGAGGCTGTCCAGGGAAATGAAAGAACCAAAGTCAGAAATCTCTGCAAAGAAGTGGATCTGAAGTCAAATAACAAATACTCATATCAGAGAATATATTTTAGCTTGCCATTGTCTGCATTGGACCTCATTAAGGATGAGCCAAACACCCCCCCCCCCCACCCCCAATTCGGTTTGCACCAGATTACCACAAACAGGCAAAAAATGTGTACACGTGAACACTGTTAAAGGCTATGGGACACGAACATAAAAAATCAAAAAAGTGTTCATTTTAAAGGCTTATATGCAAGTTATTGCCATAAAAAGTGTTTGGGGACCCGGATACTGCCCCAGGGTACATGTATCCATGCAATTTTTTTAAAATATGACAGCTTTTTCAGGAGCAGTGATTTTAAAACAATAAAACAATAAAAATGAAATATTCCTTTAAATATCATGCCTGGGGGGTCCCTTTAGTATACCTATAAAATAGCGCATCTTTCCCATGTTTATAACAGTACCGGAGGAAAATTACATTTTGAAATGAAAAAATGTCTTAAAATTTCTTGCGGCTGTAACGTACTGCCAGATCCCGGCAATATACATAAAAAATCATTGATAAAAACAGCGTGGGTTCCCCCTCCCAGTCCATACCAGGCCCTTCGGGGCATCGGATCGTTTAATACCTTCACTATAGGGCGATTATAACAAGCCCATATTAGGACATCTCAAACTGCATAATGGTATACACCTAGTCCCCTATCCCCAGACAAATAGTGATTGCTTTGATACTACTCTTGCTGCATTACTCTGACGGGACCCAAGCCAAACATTCTATACCAATTTAAGGTCCATACAATTCCAGGAGTATACAGCCAACTACATAAGGATCCATATCCCCGTAACCTGCTATTGCTATCTGGAATTTTCTAAAAGGAAGTCCAATGGGGTAGCAAAGTTTTGCATGTGAAAAGATATACATATATCTTTTCTAAATTCCAGGGTAACGCCACGGTGGCTATTCCTCTGATGATGTGAAATGGATCCTAGCCCCTTTTAACCATGCAAGCTTTTCACCTTCTGTACCATCTCTTCTCCATTCACCCTTCCGTGAAGCCACACACTGGTTAAGGTGTCAATGATTGATATAGCCACTGTTGCTTTTTTCTTATAGATACAACTATGATGAATTTTCATCTGATAACTTACCAGTGTGTTACTTAGGCCCCTTTCACACTGGCGCAGTTTTCAGGCACTACAGCGCTAAAAATAGCTCCTGTGTAGCGCCTAAAAACAGGCCCCTTTTGTAACGATATCACGTCTGAGCCAGGATATATTATAACTAGTTGCCATTTTGTGTGGAACGCAGCCATGACAGTTTGGCTGACCTTAGAATAATCTGAACTCCCCCCTCCCTCGTCTTAGGAATTCCAAAAGCTTTTAACATCTTCAAAGGGAAGACAGGTTATCTTAGAGAAAGCAGACCAGGCTAGGTCAATACACAAAGCTCAAGTTGCCTGGCAAGATATTCCGGCCTGTCGTAAAACTGTCACTTTCTCCAGGCAGAGAAACAACAGATACCCGTCGTAAATACTTCCAACTACAGACTGAAGAAAGATTAATAAAGTTTGGAAAATTCAACATTTTTTATAACTTTCAAAGCCATCATAGCACAGCCATAATATGGATATATTTGGTTTCCTCGGATAATTTCTAACATTTCAAGTCCAAACACCCCTATGTCAGGTCATATGGGAAGCCACTGGGACCCCTTACTGCTCCTAGGTAACCCTGAAATGGGAATCCTGTCATGTGTGGACTTGTTTTGAAGCAAATATCATGCTGATCACTAAAATGGATATCTGCAGTCTATAAACAATAGAGAGGCAGAGATATGAATATGTATCATAAAGTGTACCTGGGACAGGGTCATGAGTGTAGACACCTCCCAGCAACCAACCCCTAAACAAGATGACCAGACGATTGGTCACTGGTCGCTGTCAACACCCCCTTTGATTTGACAGAAAAGAGGAGAGGCCAAGGCAATGGGGAGTTCTCCTTTTTACCATCCAAGAAAGAACATCTGCCAAGTTGAGAACCGATTACCTTTGCTTATCGATTGAACTCTGATCAACTCTTGGACATTAATTGCAAGTATACTTCCTTCCCAATTCTACCTTATTTCTTTGTGGCTGTATATTGTCTTTATTTTTTGAAACATCCTTTTTCTGTAAATGTTTTATTCGCACCAACCTTGACCTTTTCATAATAAATCCTTATGTTGAAAAGTGTTAACCTTGTCTTTAAAGCTCTTGATGCAAACTATAAACGAACCTGTCTCTTAAAAGGGCGCTACTGTGGTAGAGTAAGGCAACTGAACAGACCTGTCTGTGGTGGCAGTGTGTGTTGCAGGCGCTTATTCTAAACTTATAATTGGTATTGCTAAAATTACGAGTCCCCCCGGCTCTGTCTATAAACGGGGGTGGTGGCAGTTAAAGGGTTAATTGTGTAATTAGCCCAGTGACAATCGCTCTCAGGCTGCCCGCACCTAGATTGTGGTCCCGCAAGCTGGAAAATCTTTGTGCTGGGTGCAGCTGAGTGTGGCATTGTTACGTAAGTGACAGCGGGGTGTTAGGTTGGCCGGTCCTTTGTCGCCAGTTAGCGAGGAGGGCAGGGATCTGACACCAGCGTTCGTCACACCTTTCACTTCAGTGTGCGCTGGCAGGATGGTGCGCTGGCAGGACGGTGAAAAAAGTCCTTCTAGCTGCATATTTGGACGGTGAAGGAGCGGTGCATTTACCGCTCTTAAACTGCTCCTACCCATTGAAATCAATGGGGGAGCGCGGCTATACCACCGGCAAAGCGCCACTGCAATGGGGCAGTTTTAACCCTTTATCGGCTGCTAGCAGGGGTTAAAACCATTGTTTTAGCGGCGGTATGCGGCCGCCTTCGGGGGGGGGGGGCGGTTTTAACCCCCGCTAGCAGCCGCATACCGGCGCTAAAACGACAGTAAAGCGCTCCTTAAAATACCACCGATGCCCGCACCGCCCCAGTGTAAATGGGGCCTTAATGGCTTAAGTTTTTTTAACTGTTCTATGTAATGTCTTACAGTGCCTTGCGAAAGTATTCGGCCCCCTTGAACTTTTCAACCTTTTGCCACATTTCAGGCTTCAAACATAAAGATATAACATTTTTATTTTTTGTGAAGAATCACCAACAAGTGGGACACAATTGTGAAGTGGAACGAAATCTATTGGATATTTTAAACTTTTTTAGCAAATAAAAAACTGAAAGTGGTGCGTGCAAAATTATTCGGCCCCTTTACTTTCAGTGCAGCAAACTCACTCCAGAAGTTCAGTGAGGATCTCTGAATGATCCAATGTTGTCCTAAATGACTGATGTGATAAATAGAATCCACCTGTGTGCAATCAAGTCTCTGTATAAATTCACCTGCTCTGTGATAGCCTCAGGGTTCTGTTGAAAGCGCAGAGAGCATCATGAAGACCAAGGAACACACCAGGCAGGTCCGTAATACTGTTGTGGAGAAGTTTAAAGCCGGATTTGGATACAAAAAGATTTCCTAAGCTTTAAACATCCCAAGGAGCACTGTGCAAGCGATCATTTTGAAATGGAAGGAGTATCAGACCACTGCAAACCTACCAAGACCTGGCCGTCCCTCTAAACTTTCAGCTCAGACAAGGAGAAGACTGATCAGAGATGCAGCCAAGAGGCCCATGATCACTCTGGATGAACTGCAGAGAACTACAGCTGAGGTGGGAGAGTCTGTCCATAGGACAACAATCAGTCGTACACTGCACAAATCTGGCCTTTATGGAAGAGTGGCAAGAAGAAAGCCATTTCTCAAAGATATCCATAAAAAGTCTCGTCTAAAGTTTGCCACAAGCCACCTGGGAGACACACCAAACATGTGGAAAAAGGTGCTCTGGTCAGATGAAACCAAAATAAAACTTTTTGCCTACAATGCAAAACGATATGTTTAGCTCATCACCCTCAACACACCATCCCCACTGTCAAACATGGTGGTGGCAGCATCATGGTTTGGGCCTGCTTTTCTTCAGCAGGGACAGGGAAGATGGTTAAAATTGAGGGGAAGATGGATTCAGCCAAATACAGGACCATTCTGGATGAAAACCTGTTGGAGTCTGCAAAAGACCTGAAACAGGGACGGAGATTTATCTTCCAACAAGACAATGATCCCAAACATACAGCAAAATCTACAAAGGAATGGTTCACAAATAAACGTATCCAGGTGTTAGAATGGCCAAGTCAAAGTCCAGACCTGAATCCAATCGAGAATCTGTGGAAAGAGCTGAAAACTGCTGTTCACAAACGCTCTCCATCCAACCTCACTGAGCTCTAGCTGTTTTGCAAGGAAGAATGGGCAAGAATTTCAGTCTCTCGATGTGCAAAACTAATAGAGACATACCCCAAGCGACTTGCAGCTGTAATCGCAGCAAAAGGTGGCTCTACAAAGTATTAACGCAAGGGGGCCGAATAATTTTGCCCGCCCCACTTTTCATTTTTTTATTAGTTAAAAAAGTTTCAAAAATACAATAAATTTCGTTCCACTTAACCACTTAAGGACCGCCGTATTGCCATTGTACGTCATCACAATGGCACAGGCAGGCACTAGCACGTACATGTACGTGCCTGCCTTCCAGCGGGTGGGGGGTCCGATCGGACCCCCTCCCGCTGGATACAGCGGTCCGGTTCGCTGCAGAAGCGATCCGTGATGAGGGGATGGCCGTTGGTTTCTGGCCACCCCCTCTGGATCGCTCCTGGCCAATGACAAGCTTCCTCCCACTGTGTATTGTTTACACAGGAAGGAGGAAGTGATGTCATTCTCCTCGGGGCGGTCTTTTTGACCGGACTACGAGGAGAAGACTAAAAGTAAGTGCACCAAAACACTACACTGACACATAGGTACACATAGGTACACATAGGTACACAAACCCCCCCAATCGCCCCCCAGTCACAGTGTCACTGATTGCATTGATCATTTCTTTACTGATCACTGCATTCGGTGTCAGTTGTAACAGTTAAAACTGTCAGGGCAGTTAGTGTTAGGTCCAGGGTAGCCCCCTATCACCCCCCAATAAAGATTTAACCCCCTGATTGCCCCTAGAGTTAACCCTTTCACCCCCTTTTGCCAGTGTCACTAAGCGATCATTTTTCTGATCGCTGCATCAGTGTCGCTACTGTCGCTAGGTAGCTAGTTATTTTTTTAGGTTCACCGCCAGGTTTTTATATCGCTAGGTACCCCGATATACTACCCAATAATGGTTTTAACCCCCTGATTGCCCCTAGTTAACCCTTTCACCCCCTTTTACCAGTGTCACTAAGCGATCATTTTTCTGATCACTGCATCAGTGTCGCTACTGTCGCTAGGTAGCTAGTTATTTTTTTAGGTTCACCGCCAGGTTTTTATAGCGCTAGGTACCCCGATATACTACCCAATAATGGTTTTAACCCCCTGATTGCCCCTAGTTAACCCTTTCACCCCCTTTTGCCACTGTCACTAAGCGATCATTTTTCTGATCGCTGCATTAGTGTCGCTACTGTCGCTAGGTAGCTAGTTATTTTTTTAGGTTCACCGCCAGGTTTTTATAGCGCTAGGTACCCCGATATACTACCCAATATTGGTTTTAACCCCCTGATTGCCTCTAGTTAACCCTTTCACCCCCTTTTGCCACTGTCACTAAGAGATCATTTTTCTGATTGCTGCATTAGTGTCGCTAGTGTCGCTAGGTAGCTAGTTTTTTTTTTAGGTTCACCGCCAGGTTTTTATAGCGCTAGGTACCCCGATATACTACCCAATAATGGTTTTAACCCCCTGATTGCCCCTAGTTAACCCTTTCACTCCCTTTTGCCAGTGTCACTAAGCGATCATTTTTCTGATCGCTGCATTAGTGTCGCTAGTGTTGCTAGGTAGCTAGTTTTTTTTTAGGTTCACCGCCAGGTTTTTATAGCGCTAGGTACCCCGATATACTACCCAATAATGGTTTTAACCCCCTGATTGCCCCTAGTTAACCCTTTCACACCCTTTTGTCAGTGTCACTAAGCGATCGTTTTTCTGATCGCTGCATTAGTGTCACTAGTGTCGTTAGGTAGCTAGTTATTTTTTTAGGTTCACTGCCAGGTTTTTATAGCGCTAGGTACCCCCATATACTACCCAATAATGGTTTTAACCCCCTGATTGCCCCTAGTTAACCCTTTCACCAGCGATCACAGTATAAGTGTCACTGGTGACGCTGGTTAGCCAGTTAGTTATTTAGGTTCCCCGTCAGGTTTTTATATAGCGCCAGGGACCCCCATATACTACCTAATAAAAATTTGAACCCCCTGATTGCCCCTAGTTAACCCTTTCACCACTGATCACCGTATAAGTGTTAAGGGTGACTCTGGTTAGTTTGCTTTTTATAGCATCGGGGCACCCACCATTTATTACCCAATAAAGGTTTAACCCCCTGATCACCCGGCGGGTGATATCAATTAGGTTTTAGGGTCAGGGTCTGTGTCGCCCCAGGCAGCGCTAGGTTAGTGCCAGTACCGCTAACACCCACACGCAAAGCATAAACCTCCTGTAGTGGTATAGAATCTGAACAGATCAATATCTGATCTGATCAGATCTATACTAGCGTCCCCAGCAGTTCAGGGTTCCAAAAAAATGCATTGTTAGCGGGATCAGCCCAGATACCTGCTAGCACCTGCGTTTTGCCCCTCTGCCCAGCCCACCCAAGTGCAGTATCGATCGATCACTGTCACTTACAAAACACTAAACACATAACTGCAGCGATCGCAGAGTCAGGCCTGATCCCTGCGATCGCTAACAGTTTTTTTGGTAGCATTTTATATTTAAATCCGGAAGGCAGTGCTTGGTTTTCAGGGTCCCGTACGTGGCTAGGCTCCCAAAAAGTCCCCCACATGTGGTATCCCCGTACTCGAGAGAAGCAGCAGAATTTATTTTGGGGTGTAATTTGACTTATGCCCATAGCATGTGTGAGCAATATATCATTTAGTGACAACTTTGTGCAAAAAAGAAAAAGTTTGTAATATTCCCGCAACTTGTGGCAAAATATTAAATATTCCATGGACTCAACATGCCTCTCAGTAAATAGCTTGGGGTGTCTACTTTCCAAAATGGGGTCATTTTGGGAGGTTTTGTGCTATTTTGGCATTTTATGGCCTTCGAAACTGTGATAGGTAGTGAGGAGTGAAATCAAAAATTTGCACCCTTAGAAATCCTGAAGGTGGTGATTGGTTTTCGGGGTGCCGTGCGCGACTAGACTCCCAAAAAGTCCCACACATGTGGTATCCCCATACTCGGGAGAAGTAGCGGAATATATTTTGGGGTGCAATTCCACATATAACCATGGCATGTGTGAGCAATATATCATTTAGTGACAACTTTTTGTAAAAAAAAAAATTTTTTAATTTTTTGTCATTATTCAATCCCTTGGGACAAAAAAAAAATATTCAATGGTCTCAACATGGCCCTCAGAAAATAGCTTGGGGTGTCTACTTTCCAAAATGGGGTCATTTGGGGGGGTTTTGTGCCATCTTGGCATTTTATGGCCTTCAAAACTGTGATAGGTAGTGAGGAGTAAAATAAAAAATGTATGCCCTTAGAAATCCTGAAGGTGGTGCTTGGATTTCGGGGTCCCGTACGCGGCTAGACTCTCAAAAAGTCCCACACATGTGGTATCCCTGTACTCAGGAGAAGCAGCAGAATGTATTTTGGGGTGTCATTTCACATATGCCCATAGCATGTGTGAGCAATATATCATTTAGTGACAACTTTGTGCAAAAAAAAAAAAAGTTTGTAATATTCCCGCAACTTGTGGCAAAATATAAAATATTCCATGGACTCAACATGCCTCTCAGTAAATAGCTTGGGGTGTCTACTTTACAAAATGGGGTCATTTTGGGGGGTTTTGTGCTATTTTGGCATTTTATGGCCTTCGAAACTGTGATAGGTAGTGAGGAGTGAAATCAAAAATTTGCACCCTTAGAAATCCTGAAGGTGGTGATTGGTTTTCGGGGTGCCGTGCGCGACTAGACTCCCAAAAAGTCCCACACATGTGTTATCCCCATACTCGGGAGAAGTAGCGGAATATATTTTGGGGTGCAATTCCACATATAACCATGGCATGTGTGAGCAATATATCATTTAGTGACAACTTTTTGTAAATTTTTTATTTATTTTTTTGTCATTATTCAATCCCTTAGGACAAAAAAAATAAATATTCAATGGGCTCAACATACCCATCAGCAATTTCCTTGGGGTGTCTACTTTCCAAAATGGGGTCATTTGGGGGGGGGTTTGTACTGCCCTGCCATTTTAGCACCTCAAGAAATGAGATAGGCAGTCATAAATTAAAAGCTGTGTAAATTCCAGAAAATGTACTCTAGTTTGTAGACACTATAACTTTTGCGCAAACCAAAAAATATACGCTTATTGACTTTTTTTTTACTAAAGACATGTGGCTGAATAAATTTTGCCCTCAATGTATGACTAAAATTTAATGTAAAGAAAGGTTACCCTCGCGCCACAGTAATTATAGAAAAAAGAAAAATACACAAACAAAAAAGATTATGGTTGCAGCAAAGCACCGACAGGGGTTCAAACCCTCCCCTGAGTGAGTAAAAAACAAATGTATGAAAGTGGTGTTGCGCTCCTTAAATAAATATAGCAGTAAATATGTGAAGTACACAATGTACAAAATTAAAAGTGAATATTCCTACAAACTATAAACGCATGATTTAGCATAAAAAAGGTGCATTCAATAAAGTGCATACAAGTGCTCGGGTAGGTACATAATATATTCAAAGTGCACAGATTGCAGTGATAGTAGGATCTGCAACGTGATTAAAAAACACTCAATAATCTAATATCAAAGGTGCAACAAGGAAAAAATACATATATGACAATAAAATCATAAAAAATAAATAAATTATATAAAGTATATTTCACAGTCCGCATTAGATCATGCACTGCAAAAAATATATTAATCCACTCTATGTGCAAATATGTGCCTGGGCGGCTGAGGCGATAAAACGAGGAGACTGAGGACCGAGAGAGGGGGCATCCATTGTTGTTTACATCTACCACCTGCTCAAAAGGATATATGCTGTTCCCTTACAGCAGTAAGGTAGCCATTGCTACCAGTGTGTGGACACCTTGCACGCTATCACCTATGGAATAAAGAGTCACTCACGGGATTAGCAGATATTTGCACACAGAGTGGACTTTTTTTCAGTGCATGATCCGATACGGACTGTGGAATATACTTTATACAATATAGTTAATCTGTCTATAATTTTATTGTTATATATATTTTTTTCTCACTCACGGGATTACCAGATATTTGCACATAGAGTGGATTAATATATTTTTTGCAGTGCATGATCTAATGCGGACTGTGAAATATACTTTATATAATTTATTTATTTTTTATGATTTTATTGTCATATATGTATTTTTTCCTTGTTGCACCTTTGATATTAGATTATTGAGTGTTTTTTAATCACGTTGCAGATCCTACTATCACTGCAATCTGTGCACTTTGAATATATTATGTACCTACCCGAGCACTTGTATGCACTTTATTGAATGCACCTTTTTTATGCTAAATCATGCGTTTATAGTTTGTAGGAATATTCACTTTTAATTTTGTACATTGTGTACTTCACATATTTACTGCTATATTTATTTAAGGAGCGCAACACCACTTTCATACATGACTAAAATTTAGTTTATTCGATTTTTCTTATAACAAAAAGAAGAAAATATCTTTTTTTTTTTCAAAATTTTCGCTCTTTTTCCATTTATATCGCAAAAAATAAAAATCGCAGAGGCAATCAAATACCATCAAAAGAAAGCTCTATTTGTGGGAAGAAAAGGACGCAAATTTCGTTTGGGTGCAATATTGCATGACCGCGCAATTACCAGTTAAAGCAGCGCAGTGCGAAATTGAAAAAAGACCTCTGGTCCTTAAGGTGTTTATTGGTCCGGGGCTGTAGTGGTTAACAATTGTGTCCCACTTGTTGGTGATTCTTCACAAAAAATAAAAATGTTATATCTTTATGTTTGAAGCCTGAAATGTGGCAAAAGGTTGAAAAGTTCAAGGGGGCCGAATACTTTCGCAAGGCACTGTATGTCAGTGTGTATGTTTGATGAGATATTCATTATTGTCATTTGTTGTTGGCAAATTTTTGCGAAGCTGTTTATATATACACAAACCATTATAAATACATTTTGAAGTGATCACATAATCTCTGTTCATAGATGTATGAGTGGAGACTACAAGGTTAGAGAAATAGCAACACACTGATCTTCCCAGGTAAGGGAGGTGTATAGATTAAAACAAACTGTGCAGCTCTGACTAAGGCTTCATGCACACAAGACGCAGATGCAAACGCTGCTGGACACATGTTGAAACCGGCGTTTAGAAACGCGCGTTTTGCCGCGATTTTTACCGCGATTTAGCGGCGTTTTACCGCGTTTGCGTCTAGAAGCGTTTAGTTAAGCTAACATCATAGACCCTCCCCAGCTCAAAAAAACAGTATTATTAACTATTTCAGCAATTTTGTGAGACCAGAGTGAGTAGCAGCAGCTGTGAGAGCTGCAGTGTACTTGTATTTAGCGTGTCACTTGCCACGGCACCTGCCACAAGTTGTGGATTGTCCACTTGCCACGTGACTTGCCACATCACCTGTCACGTCACTTGCCACGTCACCTGCCACAAGTTTTGTATTGTCCACTTGCCACGTCACTTGCCACGTCACTTGCCACAAGTTGTGGATTGTCCACTTGCCACGTGACTTGCCACATCACCTGCCACGTCACTTGCCACGTCACCTGCCACAAGTTTTGTATTGTCCACTTGCCACGTCACTTGCCACGTCACTTGCCACAAGTTGTGGATTGTCCACTTGCCACGTGACTTGCCACATCACCTGCCACGTCACTTGCCACGTCACCTGCCACAAGTTTTGGATTGTCCACTTGCCACGTGACTTGCCACATCACCTGCCACGTCACTTGCCACGTCACCTGCCACAAGTTTTGTATTGTCCACTTGCCACGTCACTTGCCACGTCACTTGCCACAAGTTGTGGATTGTCCACTTGCCACGTCACTTGCCACATCACCTGCCACGTCACTTGCCACGAGATGTGGATTGTCCACTTTCCACGTCATCTGCCATGCCACCTGCCACAAGCTGTGGATTGTCCACTTGCCACGTCACCAGCCACATCACCTGCCACAAGTTTTGGATTGTCCACTTGCCACGTGACTTGCCACATCACCTGCCACGTCACTTGCCACATCACCTGCCACAAGTTGTGGATTGTCTACTTGCCACGTCACTTGCCACATCACCTGCCACGTCACTTGCCACGTCACCTGCCACAAGTTGTGGATTGTCCACTTGCCACGTCACCTGCCACGTCACCTGCCACAAGTTGTGGATTGTCCACTTGCCACGTCACTTGCCACGTCACCTGCCACAAGTTGGGGATTGTCCACATCACCTGCCACGTCACTTGCCACATCACCTGCCACAAGTTGTGGATTGTCCACTTGCCACGTCACTTGCCACATCACCTGCCACGTCACTTGCCACAAGATGTGGATTGTCCACTTTCCATGTCACCTGCCATGCCACCTGCCACAAGTTGTGGATTGTCCACTTGCCACGTCACCAGCCACATCACCTGCCACAAGTTGTGGATTTCCACTTGCCACGTGACTTGCCACATCACCTGCCACATCACCTGTCACAAGTTGTGGATTGTCCACTTGCCACGTCACTTGCCACCTGCCATGTCACTTGCCACAAGTTGTGGATTGTCCACTTCCAATTGCAATTGTTTAAAATATTTTTCTAATGGTTTTTCATCATTTGCAATCATTTTTGAGATTTTTAATGTAAAAAAAAGGTCACCTTTAAAAACGCATATAAACGCAAACGCGGCTAAACGCGGGTGCCGCGTTTAGCCGCGTTTTGCGTCTGAAACATGGAAATTTTTGCAATTTTGAACGCATTTTTTTGCTTCTGGAAAAACGAGATTAAACGCAACTGCATAAAAACGGAAAAAAACGAGACTGTGTGCATGGACACATAGGATAACATTGAATGAGTTCAGGGGCAGTTGAAAAAACTGTCCAACTGCATCTGAACGCGCGTTTAACTGCGTCTCGTGTGCATGAGGCCTAAAGATTAATAATACCCTTGCTAATGCTATAGGTGTAGGCCATTTAATACTTTATGAAGCCTGACTGGAATACTCCCAGGACGTTGCTAAGTACTCTCAGGACATTGCTAAGTAAGGCCTAGTCCTCACTGCTCAGCAACATCATCAAAGGAGAGAGCTCTTTCTCTGATTCAAACCCCCTCACGCACTCTTTCTCTCCCCTGATGTAGTAGCTCTGAGCTCAGAATTTGAGAGCTCACTCCTGTGATGGTGGAGGTGAGCAGTGATGACTAGACCTCACTTAGCAATGTCCTGGGAGTACCTAGCAACATCCTGGCAGTATTCCAGTTAGGTTTCATAAGGTATGTAAATGGCCTACAACTCCCCTAAATGTTAGTCTATGGTGTCCATGAACACATAGGTTTTTAGAGGAGTTTAGAAGAAAAAAAAAGCCCACTACCAGTGCGTCCAGGAGCATCAAAGTCTTGACAGAAAAAAAGCTTGATGCTTCTAAACGCATCCAAAAGCGTGTTAAAGCTAGGGGTGTTTAGCACATGAGCGTTAATGCATTCGGCCAGAACAAATTATTATTATGATCATTTAAAAGAATGGCCCAAGTGCTTGATGCCTGTAAACATGCCTCAACGCGTTAAACACTTTTACAAGCATCAGGCCCTTTTTCTGCCACAACACTGCTACCAGGAGGAATGACTTCTAGTAGAGTTGGCAAAATGTCCTGTGTGCACGAGGCCTTCCACCAGAAGTAAACAGGCTAATGTACATAGTAAATCGCATTTCATATTTGTCTATTCACTATGGCTCTTACCTGGTTGAAGTAACATGTCGGACATTTGTTTTCAGAGAAGGATGGTGTAGTTCGGTATCTTGTGATGCAAGGCCAGCAAAACACGTGTTTACATGGGTTATAGATATAATCCTCCACCTCGTCTGCACATAGGTCACAGGTAACAAGAGATCCGGCTCTGATTGGCATAGACATGTATTAAACATAACATAACAAAACATGAGGTGGGAATTCATTGAATAACACATAGTTACTTAAAGGGTTACTAAACCCAGAACCTGCATTCACTATATCTGGTCTCCCACAGTACACAGAACATGGAAATGCAATTCTTTTAGTAAATATAAACTGATAAATGCCTTTTCTCCTCAGCAGTATATAGCAGTCTTGTGACTTCTATCAGTTCCTAGTAAAGCTTCTAGGAGGAGTTTTCATTCTCCCTGATCCTCTGTCTGGACAGTGCTGATTGGCCCTATTCTAATTACATGCACCCTCCCAAGAAAAAAATAAAACTCTCTAGCAATGCACACCAAACTGAGCATGTGCAGCCCGTCTCCTGGCTCTGTAAATATCAAGTTATTGTTTGGAGACAGTGGAAAAAGAGGAGGATCAGAGAAGACAAACATCCTTTATACACAATGCAAAGGATTAACCCCTTAAGCCCCATACACACTATAAGATTTTCCTTCAGATTTAGCAAAACCATATAGTATAATGTCAAACCTTAGGAGTTTCAATTTGTATGCAATCGGGCAGGCCCTTGCACTACATGGTTTTGGTAAATCTGAAGGAAAAAATCTGCAGAAAATCTGATGTTTGTATGGGGCTTTAGGTTCCACAGTGAGTATAAGTCCCCTCCCTTTCACACAGGCACTATCAGTTCTTATCCGTTGCTTCATCCGTCTTCCGTTCCGTTAATATCCATTTTCATCCGTTAATGTACAAGTTTACATCCGTTTTTTCATCCGTTTTGATCTGTTTACAGCAGATTCTGTGCCTTTAAGGAAATTACCCAGAAAGCATTGCTCCTCCCATACAGATAAAAAAATATATATATTTCTTCAAAACGGATCTTAACTGATCGGACATTGTCCGTTAACGTCAGTTATTATCCGTTTTGACAGATCTGGAGGTAGCCTTGTACTTTAAAAAAACGGATAAAAACGGAAGCGGAGGTTAACGGATGGTCATCCGTTTGCTCATAGGAATGCATTGCCGCCCCTTGACGGATGGAAGAAAAACAGATAGACGTCGGATTTTGTCTGACGGATTTTGTCCGAAACTTGTGTTGCATGCACACGGTCGGACAAAGTTGTTGGAAAATCCGATCGTTCGTAATGATGACGTCATTTTGTTACGACGGGACTACGTTCAGGCTAGCAGCCAATAGCTTTGGTCTAGGAATTTGATCTGAGCATGCGTGGCACTTTGTCCGATCGGAATTCTCTACAAACGATAGTACAAAGTCCCATCGGATCATGTTGTTGGAAATTTTTTTAGCCCAGCTCTAAAACTTTGTCGGTCAGATATTCCGACGCAAACAGTCCGATGGAGCCCACCAACAGTCGGATTATCCAACAACATGGTCCAATCGGACATTTTCCGTCGGAATGTCCGACCGTGTGTACAAGGGCTTACAAGTATGCTTTGCATATACAGACTGATTTTACTTTTGTGGGTTTAGTAACACTTTAACAATTTATGATTTTGTTGTGCTTTTAGGACCATCCAATATCTTTGAGACAGGCATATCAAGAAGTTTTTCACTTATTTTGGATTCCCTTATGGACTGATCACACACACACAATATATATATATATATATAAAATCACATTCTTATTTTGGTCATATTTTATTAGCGCAGCAATCTTTTAGTTTTTATAACTTGATGTATTCCTATATTTTGGGAAATCTTCCTGACTATACCTTTTATTATGTCCCCAGAATCCTTTCAGAAATCCTCCTCTATTCCTAATATTTGAATTTTTTATGGTTTACTTTGGATATGAGCAATTTGAATAAATATTTTTAGTAAGTATGTACTTTAGTTTCATAATTTTGTGGGGTGGATGACTGATGGAATAATGTGGGTTTACTCTGAGTCGTCCATCTCCGTTTTGGTTCTCGCTGCTCTGATGGACCTTGTGATGAATCAAAACCTGACTATGTTGGAACATGGTTCTCTCTCGTGGAACCCCTGCATGGGCAAGTTGTCACTTCTAATATTTATGCTATACGTTCTCTGTATTGATGAAAAATAAAGAGATAAAGAATAATGTACGTTGCCTATATCTTTATTTATATTTTATTGTGTGTGTGTGTGTGTGTATATATGGGTATATATATATATATATATATATATATATATATATATATATATATATATATACGCGCACACACACATATATATATAATGAGAGCAAAACCCTGTCACTGTGGAGAATATGATACAGTGTTCACTTTAAGGGTTAATGCAAGGTTTCCAGACTATCGCTTCTGAGCGGAGAAAGCTGTGTTTTTGGTTTTCCCTGGATTCTGTAGTTCTAGATCAGAACCTTCAATACTGTCTCTGGATTTTACCAGGTGCCTGCAACCTGTCGGAGACTCGGAGTACACAGGTGTGCAGGGTCCTTATATACTCAAACCTGTCCCAGATTGTAGACTGTGTGGAAGACAGAAGGGTTCACCCAGATGTCAGAGCTTCCCAAGAGAGTAGCTGAGACAAGAGATCTCAATCAGGAATGCTTATCCAGAGGCCAGGATTGGTTCGCGCAGCAGGGCACAGCAACTAAAGGCTAAGCCCTTGTACACACGGTCGGACATTCCGACGCAAATTGTCCGATCGGACCGTGTTGTCGGATAATCTGACTGTGTGTGGGCTCCATCGGACTGTTTCCGTCGGAATATCTGACGGACAAAGTTTTAGAGCTGGGCTATAAAACTTTCCAACAACATGATCCGATCGGACTTTGTCCGATTGTGTGTAGAGAATTCCGATTGGACAAAGTGCCACGCATGCTCAGATCAAATTCCTAGACCAAAGCTATTGGCTACTAGCCTGAACGTAGTCCCGTCGTAACAAAATAACGTCATCACGTTACGTACGATCGGATTTTCTGACAACTTTGTCCGACCGTGTGTATTCAACACAAGTTTCGGACAAAATCCGCCAGACAAAATCCGACGGATTTTGTTGTCGGAATGTCCGACTGTGTGTACAAGGGCTAAGAGATCCAAGTGAACCAGGAGAGCTGGTCAACATAGTCAGAGGGACGTGGTAAGAAGAGCTGCGGTGCTGCAAACAAGGGAGCCAGGTGGCTCGCTTTTTTGTTTGACTGGTCATATTGCTGTGGAAAAAACCCCTGCATGAGCAACTGATATCTATGTGAATGTTCTGTTTTATTTAATCAGCCCCGGAAGATTTTACCCCCTTCCTGACCAGAGCACTTTTTACAATTTGGCACTGCATCACTTTAACTGATAATTGCGCTGTCATGCAATGCTGTACTCAAACAAAATGTATGGTCTTTTTCCCCCACAAATAGAGCTTTCTTTTGGTCGTAATTGATCACCTCTGCGCTTTTTATTTTTTGCGCTATAAAAAAAACACAATTCTGAAAAAAAAAACAATATTTTTTACTTTTAGCTATAATAAATATCCCTAAATAAAAAAAAAATGTCTTCATCAATTTAGGCCAGTATATATTCTTCTACATATTTTTGGTAAAAAAAAAAGAATCGCAATAAGTGTATATTGATCGGTTTGCGCAAAAGTTATAGCGTCTACAAACTATAAGAAAGATTTATGGATTTTTTTTTACTAGTAATGGTAGTGATTTGCAATTTTTAGCAGTACTGCTACATTGCGACAGATAGATCGGACATTTTTGACACATTTTTGGGACCACTGACATTTATACAGCAATCAGTGCTATAAATATGCACTGATTACTGTGTAAATGTCACTGGTAGGAAAGGGGTTAACACTAGGGGGTGATAAAGGGGTTAAATGTGTGTCCCCTCCATGTCTTCTAACTGTATGGGGATAGGACTGACTGGAGGAAGAGACATATTGTTGTTCCTACTTAGTAGGAACAACAGTAGGAACTAGCTGTTACCCCTAGCAAGAGGAAATTTGTTTGGCTGCTAGGAGGTGTTGGAGAGTCCAAAAATTGTTAAAGTAACTCACAAGTGCTTTTTTACCAGTTTAGCACCCTCCTAGGTAGGTAGGTGCTAGAGTAGGATTTTTTTGTCTTAGGGTAGGCAAATTTAGGCAGGCCTGGCTGCCAGCGAGGCCTATTTGTTTTGACTTAGGTTGGAAGTGGCTCAGGATAGCAGCTGGTGACTCACAGGCAGCATCACTAAGACCTCCCTCTTCTTTCTAGAGCTTTCTGGAAGGTTTTGGAAAGAGAGCAGGATTGGAGAAGTGGAGCTGCTTGGGGTGTTCTAAGGAGCCCTGACCAATCCCCAACCTGGATTGACAGGGGGCTTAAATACCCAGGGTCAGCCCAGCTGGGGAGGAGTTGGAGTTGTTCAGAGCTTGATGATGAAATCCTAGGCTGTCGGGCCTTTGAGGGAGCTCCCCAGTCTGGGGGGGGGGGTGACCTTGGGCCCCGTTGTGGAGAAGGTCCTTCAAGAAACCATGAATACGTCTTGGACAGGAGGCACAGGAGCAGCAGAGAGGACAGCAGGAGAGAGCATTGTCGGGCAAGTCTAGCTTCTCAAATTTCTTGACAATATGAGCAGGGACCCCTTGGCACGAAGCTGCTCCCATTTTGAAAGAATGACCAGAGTATGAATAGGGTCCAGTCCCAAAAATTGGCCAATAGGGTATGGCAATGTAGCACGAATTGAGCTGCGGAGAGGGGAGCACTAGGGAAAGGCCACAGAGGACCATCATCGGATTTGTCAGACATAGCACTGACGAGCTGGTCTAAATCCAAAACCGTGCACCCTGCCTAGCCAATCTCGGAAAACCTGATGTCTGTGCTGACTCCTTTCTGCAGCTTCTTGCATGTGTGCAGATGCAAACAGAGTGGCCAAGGGGGCTGACCAGCTGATTGGCCAAAAGTATGCAAGACCCTGACCCAGTACGCGTAAACTCCCCCGGCCTCAGGAAACTGTAAATGGCCAGATATATGGCTGCCTTGAGCACCAACCTAGGTAGCAACCCAAAAGGAGATATGGTGAGCATGTCGGACATGTCACGAGAAAAGTGGCCCATGATGGGAAGTCTGCTGGGCACAGCCAGAGGACAACTCTTCTGAATCCCTTTGAGGATGGCCCTGATGGGGTGATTGGAAAAAAAAGAGGGCCTATAGGGATCTTCCAAAAACATAAAATGCTGAATCCCTGCCAGATATGTTCTGTTGGTGCTGTGGGCCAGTTTGAGCTGAAAAGTGTCAAAAAGCGGTAAAAGCCAGTAGGTACTGGATGTTGATGCTGTCAAAACTAGAATACCATGACTGGAAAGCGAGGAAAGCCTTCCTGGTATTCACAGACAAAGACTTGGGACAGTAGAATTTTCTGGAGCTGAACTCGGCTGACTCTCCAAAACCTCAATTCTGCTATACAACTCTCACCAGGAAGTAGCCAGGGAACTAAGGGTAGTGAGGATTCAAAACAAGGAGGAAGCCACCGTCCAAAGAGTAACATGCTCCGCACTAGAACCTGAAGCACAGGGGAACAGCAACCTGAATAGCTCAGCTTTCTGTGCTGAAGTAGGGTACAAAATACCCCTGTGCTGCAGTTCTGCCATAAGCCTCGGGACGGTCTAGGTATTGAGAGAGGGTGAGCTACCACGCCCTTAACCCCTAGCCAGAGAGGGAGTGATGGACGCAAAGTCCTTTGCTAGTGACATGACCTGAGTAAAACTGATATAAACAAAGGAACATAATTAAACTTCCCCAAGACTTACCTTTGACTGAACAGACACCCCACCCCTCCTGCAAATAAAAAAAATGTTGTGCAGGACCGACATGTGTCTGTCCTGTGAAATTACCAGGCCAAGAACCTGAGGCGTAACAGGCAAATTAAAACATAAACTCAGGCTTTGAAACCTGAAAACGTGTCAGGCTACTGATGTGAATAGTCAATGTTAAACTAAGAAACAGAAACCAAGATAGAGTCGTATGTGACACGGATGAGGAGACTTGCCACTGCCCAAACTAAAAAACACGGCCAACTTAATCTGTGTGAACCTGTAATGAGATAGGTAATGCTGCAGTGAAGACGCCACAAACTAAACGTGAAGAAGTGATACAAAACACATGTAACCACAGAAAAATAATGAGAATAATGAGAACACCACATAGAGAAAAAAAATGAACAGTACCCAGCCAACCGATGCAAGTGGTAAAACGTGTCTGAGAAAGATCGTAACATAACTGGCAAGGAACACCAGCTGCGTGATACACTTGCGTTGCCTGAGAAAAAATGAGCTGCGTGAGGAATGAGAGCTGCGTGAGAAACGTAACCTGCCTGGCAACGTAAGCTGAATGAGAAACATTACTGCGTGATAAACCTAGGCTCCGTGAAAACAGATGAGGAGACTTGTCACTGAACAAGCCAATTAAAAAACGATCACCTCAACCTGTTAGGTACCATAAAAAGGTAACTGAATTGGTGGAACGTTGTCAGCCCTAACATGAGAAAAGTGCTAAAAACCTTAAAGCGGGAGTCCACCGGGACTCCGCATTTTTTTTTTTTTTTAAAAGCCAGCAGCTACAAATACTGCAGCTGCTGACTTTTAAAATAGTGACACTTACCTGTCCAGCGCGCCCGCGATGTCGGCACCCGAAGCCGATCTCTAGATCGTCTGTAAGGTGCTGCCGCCGCCATCTTGGGTATGGGAATCAGGAAATGGAGCCTTTCGGCTTCATTTCCCGGTTCCCTACTGCGCATGCGCGAATCGCGCTGCACAATAAGGACGGTCCCCGCTGCCTGTGGGATCTGTGTGTTTCCCAGCAGGCAGCAGGGCACTTGCGGAAAGGGGCGTAATCTACGCCCCTTTCCGCAGAGAGCTATCCCGGGAATGGGTGCAGAATACCTGTACTGTACAGGTATCTGCACCCCCTCCCCCCTGAAAGGTGCCAATTGTGGCGCCGGAGGGGGGGAGGGTTCCGATGAGCGGAGGTCCACTTTAGGGTGGACCTCCGCTTTAAGTACGAGTAAACCGAAATAGCCACCTGAAACTGGACTGGGAAACAAACAACGGACTTCCAAGAACCCTGTTGCAATGTAGAAACCACTACTATGGAGGGAAAAACAAATACACAAAGCAACTACTGCCACTCAGGATAAAATGCAAAGAAATGAAAACACCAACATAAGCCAGAGTTCGACCAAATGTACCCCAAACTTACTTTAAGGAAAGGACAACTCTTTATTTTTATTTTTTTGAACAACCTCCCAAAGGTGGCTGTGCTTAAAGCATACAAAGTATACGTAGCACAAGGCTGAAGACGTGTCAGTCTCAAGAAACTAGCAAGGCTGAGCTACCTGAGGCAAATTAAAAATGTAAACTTAAGCCTATGAACCTAAAGACGTGTCAGGCAAGTGGTATGAGTAGTGAGAAGGCATGACGTATGAAATTGTAATGTAAACCGTGGGAAACAGATGAGGGGACTTGCCAACGCACAAGCCAATTAAAAACAATCATCTCAACCCGAAGGTACCCATAAATGTGATAGGTAAACCAGCAGTGGAGTGTAGCCATAATCTAAAACATGAAGATATGAACCTGACATGTATAAATGTACTTTAGCGCCAGACTGACAATGTCAGTCTCAGCATTCAGACAGAAGCCAAAATTAACCTGAGGTGTAGCAGGCAAACAACGTAAGAACAGGACCGAAACATGCCGGTCTTGTGCAATACCAGGCCGAGTTACCTGAGGCGTAACAGGTAAATTAAAAATGTAAACTCAGGCCTTGAAACCTGAAAACATTACAGGCTACTGATGTAAGTAGAAAAATGAACAAAAGAGCTGCACCAAATAATATAAATCAAAAAAAACTATTTATAAAGAAAAGTCCATGAAAACTTTATGTTATCCAAGAAAGGAAAAAACGATCGCACCACAGTGATTCCACACTTCCTTATCGCTATAGTGTCCCACCACCGACCAAACAGTGCGCTTACCAGATGGTAAAAGCACAAGGAGCGTTTAAAGTACCAAGCCACCGGCAGCTCCTCGCTTCCACCGAACACTTTATCCTTAATCCCTCAGGAGACGAACAATCCATACACTGTAGCCGCTCCACAATCTCATCAGTGACCCAGGTACACGTTCGTAATATAAAAAGAAAATAAGCCTCCCATAGTGTAAAAAACTTCAATGCTTTTTTAATTAGTAGAAATACACTTACATAAAAACGAACGTTTTTCGCATGTAAAATCAAACCGGCCGGAAAAAACGAGAGCCCGTCCTCCTCTCGTAAAACACGTGGTGACGTCACAGCGTGCCCTCCCTTTTACCATCTGGTAAGCGTACTGTTTGGTCGGTGGTGGGACACTATAGCGATAAGGAAGTGTGGAATCACTGTGGTGCGATCGTTTTTTCCTTTCTTGGATAACAAAGTTTTCATGGACTTTTCTTTATAAATTGTTTTTTTTTTTTTTTTATATTATTTGGCGCAGCTCTTTTGTTCATTTTTCTATCTATATTTATGTGTGTGTAAGCCTTATATTTTGTGAAACATTCACTTGTAATTTTTGGACTATTTTGTATTTATGTCTAAGATTAATTCTTTGGAGATATTCATCTGAGGAAAATATTTATTTTTATTTTTTCTTGCTTGATATTATCTCCTCTTGCACGATATAATAAGAAAGAGGAATTGTTTCCTCCTTTTTTTTAGGTTTTCAGCGCGGTTTTATTTTCTTTTACTGATGTAAGTGGTAACATGCAACTATGAAACAGAAACCAAGATGTAACGTATGTAACAAGGATGAGGAAACTTGCCACTGCACACGCCAATTAAAAACAATCAACTCAATCCGTGCAAACCTGAAAACGTGACAGGTAGCTGCAGTGGAGACACCATAACTTACTGTGAAGATGTGATGCCACATCTGTAGAAACCTAATGAAGGGTACCCAGCCAAACAATGAAAGCAGTAATCACGTAACTAAGTGAAAACGACACGTAACTGGGTGTGGAACAAAACTGCGTGAGCATACGGAGAAAAGTAAACTAAGACAGGAATGTAAGCTGCGTGAAGGAACTTGACTGAGTGATAAACGTGAGTAGCGTGCGACTATGTGAAACGCGAGCTGCATGAGAACCGAGGCTGCATGAGAAACGCAAACTGTATGAAAACGTAGGTGCATGAGAAACGTAAGTTACAAGAAAAACATGAGTGCGTGAGAAACGTAAGTTGCGTGAGAAGCGTAAGTTGCGTGAGAAAAACAAAATTACATGAGAAAATAAACTGCGAAAGAAACGAAAAATGCAAGAGAAGCGTAAAATGCAAGAGAAACTTAAAATGCAAGAGAAACGTAAGATGCAAGAGAAACGTAAGATGCAAGAGAAACGTAAAAGATGCAAGAAAAACGTAAGATGCAAGAGAAGTGTAAGTTAGTACGAGAAAACGTGAGTTGCACGAGGTACATAAGCTGCGTCAGAACAGATGAGGAGACTTGCTGAACACACCGAACCAGCCAATTAAAAATGATCACCTCAATCTGTTACAACCCATAGACCTGATGGGTAACCTGTAGTAATAGAACGTAGTTAGCCCTGCTGTGTGAAAACGTGTCAACACACTGAAATACGTACCTGAACTGCCTGGGAATCAACAAACAGACCCCTGAGAAACCCTGCTGCAACATAGAAAAACCACCACTACAGAAGTAAACAATACACACAGCAACTACACAGAATAACGTGTATGTACCTGAAGAATTAGGTTTGAATAAAGAAAACTAAACCACCCCTGAAAACCAGTGGCCCCCGACATCTAGACTGCCCCCCGACATCCAGACTAGCCCCCGACATCCATACTGGCCCCCCCTCTGACATCCAGACTGGCCCCCCTCTGACATCCAGACTAGCCCCCCCTCTGACATCCAGACTAGCCCCCCCTCTGACATCCAGACTAGCCCCCCCTCTGACATCCAGACTAGCCCCCCCTCTGACATCCAGACTAGCCCCCCCTCTGACATCCAGACTGGCCCCCCTCTGACATCCAGACTGGCCCCCCTCTGACATCCAGACTGGCCCCCCTCTGACATCCAGACTGGCCCCCGACATCCATACTAGCCCCCCTCTGACATCCAGACCGTCGTTGCTGCGCAGAAAGAGATTGAGCTGCGGCGCCACCCACCTTCTGCCCCTTTCCATTACAGTTCACAGACACTGGCAGCGGGGCGGGGGTGGGCGGCGCTGCAGCATCTCTATTGTAGCCATCATGCCTTCTGGTCTTCTTTAAAATGGCGGCCAGTGGCGAAAAATCGCGAATAACCGAATTTCCCGGGACATTTCCCAGGACAAAATTAAATCGGAACAAGGGTCCTAATCCCGGGAATGTCCCGGGAAATTTGGGACAGTTGGCAACTATGCACTGGTAGATGGCGCTGGTGGGCACTGGTAGGTACCTCCAAAATTGGGACCGATGTCCCTCTCGCATCTGCCGGTGATCTGCTTTTTTTGCCTCCTCACGCTATGAGACTCGCTGATCACAAAGCGCACAGGCCGTTCAAGCACGGGAGGACGTCCAGCGACGCCCTCCCGGCAAAGGAAGTCCGCGCTGTAGCCACCTTTTGGCTATAGTGTGGACGGCAAGTGGTTAATGTTTGATTGTATACTATACGTGTTTGTGGAAAATAATAAAAATAATTTTCCAAAAAAAAAAAAAAACCCTAGTGCACACGGGCGGAATTGGCTGGTTCAATAGAAACCAGCCAACATTGATCTGATCTGACAGGAGCCGGCCATGACCAAAAGAAGTCTGCCGACAGGTTCCCGTCAGCGTGCTCAGCCAATGGCTAAGAGAGCTGACCAGGGTGTTCTGGCGGGAGGCTGTCAGAACAGAATAGCACAGCAGGGGAGATCACGTTACTAACATCGGGCTGTTAGTATAGCGGCTCCAACCTGAGCAGTCAGTTTTTTTCGGGATGAACAAAAAAAATTGTTGTGTGAATGAGGCTTAAAGTGGTACTTCTAAGCATCACAAACCAAAAACACAATTTCATTCATTTTTAATATTCAAAGCAAACTCCCCCATCCATCCATGTCTCCATGCTATATTTTGATGAGATATCACCCCTAGCATTTCCGGCCATGGGCAACTTGAGTAAGGGCAAATGATTCATGTAGCATTTACTTCCTGGAATCCATATGCCCTTGTAACGACATATTCGGCGACCCATCAGTTTTCTACAGAAGTGGCGTTCCATTGCCGCCATCTTTCTACACCCCACACTCGTCCACGGTAAGGATACACTAAGAAGGGGGAAAGTGGACATGTTGTTACACCAACTGCGTTTATATAGTGAAATACAGGACTTAGAACTCCATCTGACTGGTTAGATGTTGAATTTTAAAAGCAGCAAACTTCTGTGAGATTAGTAAACCTGTGAGATGAGCAGGGAATGCCGCCGCTTTTAAAATTCAACAGTCAGACGGAGTTCTAAGTCCTGTATTTCACTATATAAACGCACTTTACTGTTATAAATACGCGTATAATGCAAAACTGCGCTGGATATAACAAAATGTCCACTTTCCCCCTTCTTAGTGTATCCTTACTGTCCTGTAAGGATACACTGTACTGTGTATCCTTACAACAAGCATGCATACAGGAGGGTGTGCTTAGCTGAGAAAAGCCCCATCCCTCCCCCCCCCCCCCCCCAAGACTCCTGGGACGCATGACATAATTTGCCTAGGTAAGAAACCAGGAAGTAACAGAAGAAGTGTTGAAAAAAAAAGTTTAGAACAGGGAAATCTGATATACGGTACTTTCCTATCCATTTACTAATGCTAGCAGCATGAGGATTAAAAATAATGCCGAGTGGGAGAATAAAGTTCCACTTTAAAAAAGAGAGGAAAAGAGCAGGTAGTCTTAGAGGACAATGTGCCTGAGGGTATCATAATGTCAGTAACTTATGGTCAAAGTAAAAAGGATGGAGTGTATGATATTCAGGGTTGCCAAACTCACAGAAACTAGTTTTGTATCCAGTATCATAGGTATATTTTCTCTCTGCATAACGGCTAATATATATATATATATAAAACAACCCACATCACAAAGTCTTTTTTTTAATAACATAATTCTGCCCCTTATAGAACGTTTTGCTAAAATAAATGTCACCTACACACAACTAAATTGTGTTACATTGCTCTTCTCCCAGCCATGGCCTTCAAGAATAAAACGATCAGAAATTACTAGATTTAAGATTAACTAGACAGTTTCTTTCAATCCTGATAGCCATTTGTTTTTTCCCCAGTCTTCAAAATGAGAGAGCATACTGTTCTTTCTTACCCGGAGGAGTCTTGACTGTCCATGTTTGCCCACGTATCAGACTTCTAGCCTGCTTTCACGCATTAAGTACTCATCCTTTGCCACGCCTCACACGGAACTATGGACTGGGTTGAGTTTCCATTCTGAGGAATAGAAACTGAAACCTGATACTTATTATATAAAAAAGGAGGCCTCCGCTGCTGGGGGACACCAGATGCAAAGGAGATGTAAAGGAGGCCTTCCGCTGTTGGGGGACACCAGATGTAAAGGAGGCCTCCGCTGCTGGGGACACCAGATGTAAAGGAGGGCTCCGCTGCCAGGGAACCAGATGTAAAGGAGATGTAAAGGAGGCCTTCCGCTGTTGGGGGACACCAGATGTAAAGGAGGCCTCCGCTGCTGGGGGACACCAGATGTAAAGGAGGCCTCCGCTGCTGGGGGACACCAGATGTAAAGGAAGGCTCCGCTGCCTCATACTTACTATATAAAAAATCGAAAGTGCTGTTAAAATGGGGGTGGAATTTTTCACGAAACTCAAACACATCTCCTAAACGAATATATCCCTGCTATTCTTCCTACACATGCAGCCAGGGACACCAGATGTAAAGTAGGGCTCCGCTGCTGGGGGACACCAGATGTAAAAGAGGGCTCTGCTGCCAGGGAACCAGATGTAAAGGAGGCCTCCGCTGCTGGGGGACACCAGATGTAAAGGAGGGCTCCGCTGCCAGGGAACCAGACGTAAAGGAGGCCTCCGCTGCTGGGGACACCAGATGTAAATGAGGGCTCCACTTCCAGGGACATAGATCTGTAAGGCGGGCCTCTGCTTCTGGGGGCACCTGATGTAATGACGGACTCTGTTGGGGGCACCTGATGTAAGGACAGACTCTGCTGGGGGCACCTGATGTAAGGACGGACTCTGCTGGGGGCACCTGATGTAAAGGAGGCCTCCGCTGCTGGGGGACACCAGATGTAAGGGAGGGCTCCGCTACCAGGGAACCAGATGTAAAGGAGGCCTCTGCTGCGGGGGGACACCAGATGTAAAGGAAGGCTCCACTGCCTCATACTTACTATATAAAAAATCGAAAGTGCTGTTAAAATGGGGGTGTCATTTTTCACGAAACTCAAACACATCTCCTAAACAAATATATCCCTGCTATTCTTCCTACACATGCAGCCAGGGACACCAGCCTCATGCAGCCTCATACTTACTATATAAAAAATCGAAAGTGCTGTTAAAATGGGGGTGGAATTTTTCACGAAACTCAAACACATATCCTAAACAAATATATCCCTGCTATTCTTCCTACACATGCAGCCAGGGACACCAGATGTAAAGTAGGGCTCCGCTGCTGGGGGACACCAGATGTAAAAGAGGGCTCTGCTGCCAGGGAACCAGATGTAAAGGAGGCCTCCGCTGCTGGGGGACACCAGATGTAAAGGAGGGCTCCGCTGCCAGGGAACCAGACGTAAAGGAGGCCTCCGCTGCCGGGGACACCAGATGTAAATGAGGGCTCCACTTCCAGGGACATAGATCTGTAAGGCGGGCCTCTGCTTCTGGGGGCACCTGATGTAATGACGGACTCTATTGGGGGCACCTGATGTAAGGACAGACTCTGCTGGGGGCACCTGATGTAAGGACGGACTCTGCTGGGGGCACCTGATGTAAGGACAGATTCTGCTGGGGGCACATTATGTAAGGACAGACTCTGCTGGGGGGACCTGATGTAAGGACAGACTCTGCTGGGGGCACCTGATGTAAGGACGGACTCTGCTGGGGGCAACTAATGCAAGGACGGACTCTGCTGGGAGCACCTGATGGTATCTGGTGGCAGGCGATGTGGAAGGTGACATGCTCAGGGGTCCCACTGATTCTGGATTATGGCGAGTTGAATGATTTCATTCTATAATACAATGTAATAATAGTAATAATGCGCTTCAATCATCCTGACACCACAACAACCATGGTGCTGGGATGATTGAAGCGATAACACCAGGTGTTTGGAGTATCTTTATCTGCTGATTTGTTAAACACTGGAATACACATTTCTATTGTGGTGTAGGATCTTTGCCTTCTGTCCCTCTATTCCTCTTTCCTTCCTTCTCTCTCCTTCCCTCTTTTCCCCTTTCTTTCTCCAGCTCTCATTCATCTCAGACTCTAACCACACCCCCATTTGAACCACGCCCATATAAGCCAAGCCCACTATTCCACATAAACCACACCCATTTTTTTACAAGGTTGGCAACTATGAGACACCTGGGTGCAGAAATATTTTTGGCTCCCCCACATGGGCGTGGTTATCTTTACTAACTCCCCCCTTTACAAATGTTTTGATATGGCAATGAATCAAACACAGAGATGCTCCCCTAAGGAGTCTTTGTTACTCTGGGATCCTCCCACGATCTCTTAACAATAAACAAACACTGGGGGACACCAGATGTAAAAGAGGGCTCTGCTGCCAGGGAACCAGATGTAAAGGAGGCCTCCGCTGCTGGGGGACACCAGATGTAAAGGAGGGCTCCGCTGCCAGGGAACCAGACGTAAAGGAGGCCTCCGCTGCCGGGGACACCAGATGTAAATGAGGGCTCCACTTCCAGGGACATAGATCTGTAAGGCGGGCCTCTGCTTCTGGGGGCACCTGATGTAATGACGGACTCTGTTGGGGGCACCTGATGTAAGGACAGACTCTGCTGGGGGCACCTGATGTAAGGACGGACTCTGCTGGGGGCACCTGATGTAAAGGAGGCCTCCGCTGCTGGGGGACACCAGATGTAAGGGAGGGCTCCGCTACCAGGGAACCAGATGTAAAGGAGGCCTCTGCTGCGGGGGGACACCAGATGTAAAGGAAGGCTCCACTGCCTCATACTTACTATATAAAAAATCGAAAGTGCTGTTAAAATGGGGGTGTCATTTTTCACGAAACTCAAACACATCTCCTAAACAAATATATCCCTGCTATTCTTCCTACACATGCAGCCAGGGACACCAGATGTAAAGTAGGGCTCCGCTGCTGGGGGACACCAGATGTAAAAGAGGGCTCTGCTGCCAGGGAACCAGATGTAAAGGAGGCCTCCGCTGCTGGGGGACACCAGATGTAAAGGAAGGCTCCGCTGCCTCATACTTACTATATAAAAAATCGAAAGTGCTGTTAAAATGGGGGTGGAATTTTTCACGAAACTCAAACACATATCCTAAACAAATATATCCCTGCTATTCTTCCTACACATGCAGCCAGGGACACCAGATGTAAAGTAGGGCTCCGCTGCTGGGGGACACCAGATGTAAAAGAGGGCTCTGCTGCCAGGGAACCAGATGTAAAGGAGGCCTCCGCTGCTGGGGGACACCAGATGTAAAGGAGGGCTCCGCTGCCAGGGAACCAGACGTAAAGGAGGCCTCCGCTGCCGGGGACACCAGATGTAAATGAGGGCTCCACTTCCAGGGACATAGATCTGTAAGGCGGGCCTCTGCTTCTGGGGGCACCTGATGTAATGACGGACTCTGTTGGGGGCACCTGATGTAAGGACAGACTCTGCTGGGGGCACCTGATGTAAGGACGGACTCTGCTGGGGGCACCTGATGTAAAGGAGGCCTCCGCTGCTGGGGGACACCAGATGTAAGGGAGGGCTCCGCTACCAGGGAACCAGATGTAAAGGAGGCCTCTGCTGCGGGGGGACACCAGATGTAAAGGAAGGCTCCACTGCCTCATACTTACTATATAAAAAATCGAAAGTGCTGTTAAAATGGGGGTGTCATTTTTCACGAAACTCAAACACATCTCCTAAACAAATATATCCCTGCTATTCTTCCTACACATGCAGCCAGGGACACCAGATGTAAAGTAGGGCTCCGCTGCTGGGGGACACCAGATGTAAAAGAGGGCTCTGCTGCCAGGGAACCAGATGTAAAGGAGGCCTCCGCTGCTGGGGGACACCAGATGTAAAGGAAGGCTCCGCTGCCTCATACTTACTATATAAAAAATCGAAAGTGCTGTTAAAATGGGGGTGGAATTTTTCACGAAACTCAAACACATATCCTAAACAAATATATCCCTGCTATTCTTCCTACACATGCAGCCAGGGACACCAGATGTAAAGTAGGGCTCCGCTGCTGGGGGACACCAGATGTAAAAGAGGGCTCTGCTGCCAGGGAACCAGATGTAAAGGAGGCCTCCGCTGCTGGGGGACACCAGATGTAAAGGAGGGCTCCGCTGCCAGGGAACCAGACGTAAAGGAGGCCTCCGCTGCCGGGGACACCAGATGTAAATGAGGGCTCCACTTCCAGGGACATAGATCTGTAAGGCGGGCCTCTGCTTCTGGGGGCACCTGATGTAATGACGGACTCTATTGGGGGCACCTGATGTAAGGACAGACTCTGCTGGGGGCACCTGATGTAAGGACGGACTCTGCTGGGGGCACCTGATGTAAAGGAGGCCTCCGCTGCTGGGGGACACCAGATGTAAGGGAGGGCTCCGCTACCAGGGAACCAGATGTAAAGGAGGCCTCTGCTGCGGGGGGACACCAGATGTAAAGGAAGGCTCCACTGCCTCATACTTACTATATAAAAAATCGAAAGTGCTGTTAAAATGGGGGTGTAATTTTTCACGAAACTCAAACACATATCCTAAACGAATATATCCCTGCTATTCTTCCTACACATGCAGCCAGGGACACCAGATGTAAAGTAGGGCTCCGCTGCTGGGGGACACCAGATGTAAAAGAGGGCTCTGCTGCCAGGGAACCAGATGTAAAGGAGGCCTCCGCTGCTGGGGGACACCAGATGTAAAGGAGGGCTCCGCTGCCAGGGAACCAGACGTAAAGGAGGCCTCCGCTGCCGGGGACACCAGATGTAAATGAGGGCTCCACTTCCAGGGACATAGATCTGTAAGGCGGGCCTCTGCTTCTGGGGGCACCTGATGTAATGACGGACTCTATTGGGGGCACCTGATGTAAGGACAGACTCTGCTGGGGGCACCTGATGTAAGGACGGACTCTGCTGGGGGCACCTGATGTAAGGACAGATTCTGCTGGGGGCACATTATGTAAGGACAGACTCTGCTGGGGGGACCTGATGTAAGGACAGACTCTGCTGGGGGCACCTGATGTAAGGACGGACTCTGCTGGGGGCAACTAATGCAAGGACGGACTCTGCTGGGAGCACCTGATGGTATCTGGTGGCAGGCGATGTGGAAGGTGACATGCTCAGGGGTCCCACTGATTCTGGATTATGGCGAGTTGAATGATTTCATTCTATAATACAATGTAATAATAGTAATAATGCGCTTCAATCATCCTGACACCACAACAACCATGGTGCTGGGATGATTGAAGCGATAACACCAGGTGTTTGGAGTATCTTTATCTGCTGATTTGTTAAACACTGGAATACACATTTCTATTGTGGTGTAGGATCTTTGCCTTCTGTCCCTCTATTCCTCTTTCCTTCCTTCTCTCTCCTTCCCTCTTTTCCCCTTTCTTTCTCCAGCTCTCATTCATCTCAGACTCTAACCACACCCCCATTTGAACCACGCCCATATAAGCCAAGCCCACTATTCCACATAAACCACACCCATTTTTTTACAAGGTTGGCAACTATGAGACACCTGGGTGCAGAAATATTTTTGGCGCCCCCACATGGGCGTGGTTATCTTTACTAACTCCCCCCTTTACAAATGTTTTGATATGGCAATGAATCAAACACAGAGATGCTCCCCTAAGGAGTCTTTGTTACTCTGGGATCCTCCCACGATCTCTTAACAATAAACAAAATACAGGGAGAGAAACAGAGTACTCTAATGGGACCTGGAGGGGGTCTCTCTAATGGACACAGAGAGGGCCTCTGTTAAAGTCTGTTAGAAAGAGCCCCCAGACATAACGCAGACATACTACAGGAGATGGTAAGAGACTGCAGACCTGATACAAGAGATGGTCAGAGACTGCAGACATGACACAAGAGATAGAAACTGCAGACATACTACAGGAGACGTTAGAAACTGCAGACATACTACAGGGGATGGTCATAGACTGCAGACATGATACAAGAGATGGTCAGAGACTGTAGACATGATACAAGAGATGGTCAGAGACTGCAGACATGATGGTCAGAGACTGCAGACATGATACAAGAGATGGTCATAAACTGCAGACATGATACAAGAGATTGTCAGAGACTGCAGACATGATATAAGAGATGGTCAGAGACTGCAGACATGATACAAGAGATGGCCAGAGACTGCAGACATGATACAAGAGATCATCAGAGACTGCAGACATGATACAAGAGATCATCAGAGACTGCAGACATGATACAAGAGATCATCAGAGACTGCAGACATGATACAAGAGATGGTCAGAGACTGCAGACACGATACAAGAGATTGTCAGAGACTGCAGACATACTACAGGAGATGGTCAGAGACTGCAGACATGATACAAGAGATGGCCAGAGACTGCAGACATGATACAAGAGATCATCAGAGACTGCAGACATGATACAAGAGATCATCAGAGACTGCAGACATGATACAAGAGATCATCAGAGACTGCAGACATGATACAAGAGATGGTCAGAGACTGCAGACACGATACAAGAGATTGTCAGAGACTGCAGACATACTACAGGAGGTGGTCAGAGACTGCAGACATCATACAAGAGATGGTCAGAGACTGCAGACATGATACAAGAGATGGTCAGAGACTGCAGACATGATGGTCAGAGACTGCATACATGATACAAGAGATGGTCAGAAACTGCAGACACGATACATGAGATTGTCAGAGACTGCAAACATGATACAAGAGATGGTCAGAGACTGCAGACATGATACAAGAGATGGTCAGAGATTGCAGACATAATACAAGAGATAATCAGAGACTGCAGACATACTACAGGAGATGGTCAAAGACTGCAGACATACTACAAGAGATGGTAGGAGACTTCAGACATGATACAGGAGATGTCAGAGACTGTGAAAATGATACAAGAGATCAATTCAGCCTCATCAGTGCCCATCAATTGCAGCCTACCGGTGCCCACCAATTGCAGCCTTATCAGTATCAATGCCCACCCATGCAGCCTCATCACTGCCCATAAAATACAGCCTTATCAGTGCCCACCAATTGCAGCCTACCAGTGCCCACCAATTATAGCCTACCAGTGCCCACCAAATGCAGCCTTATCAGTGCCCACCAAATGCAGCCTTATCATTGCCCACCAAATGCAGCCTTATCAGTGCCCACCAAATGCAGCCTTATCAGTGCCCACCAAATACAGCCTTATACAGTGCCTATCAATTGCAGCCTACCAGTGCCCACCAATTGCAGCCTTATCAGTGCCTATCAAATTAAGCCTCATCAGTGTCCACCAATTGCAACCTACCAGTGCCCACCAATTGCAGCCTACCAGTGCCCACCAAACAGGGCTGGTGAAAGGATTTTTGACACCCTAGGCAAAACCTCATTTTACCCAACCTCCCCTCCCCCCGGCTCCGCTGCTGACTCCACTTCCTTTGCCCTGCCATGTATTACGCGTACCTACCAACTTTTGAGCTTGAGAATAAGGGGCACTTCAGGGAGATGTGCGCCACAGCAAAAAGTGGGTGTCGCCAAACACGATTGTGGGAGGGCTTAAGGGACATGGTAAACAAATCGTGGGCTTCCTTGTACCTATAAATATGATTTTCATTACTGTGCCATAAGCTGGAGTCTCAGGGATACATATAAACCTCAACAAAATCATTTAGAAAATACTTCCAGTACATCTGGTTTTGTATAAACTGAAAATAGACAGAGGGCTTAAAATGGAGGATTATAAAGGATCTGAGGAACCCGGGCTGGAGCCAAAGAATAATTGCTGCAGTATGTACCCTTAGGGAGAGAGAGAGGGAGAGGGAAGAAATACTATGATTTATGGAAGAAAGGGGGGACACTATGGTACATGGAAGGCAAGAATGAAGGATCACTATGATACATGGAAGGTAGGAAGGAAGGATCACTGTGGTACATGGAAGAAAGGAAGGAGGAATCTCTATGATACATGGAAGGAAGGATCACTAGGATACATGGAAGGCATGATCACTATGGTATATGGAAGAAAGGTAGGGGGGAATACTATAGTGCATGTAAGGCAGGAAAGAAGGATGTATGGTGCATGTAAGGCAGGATCACAATGATACATGGAAGGCAGGAAGACTATGGAATATGGAAGGCAGGAAGACTATGGAAAATGGAAGGCATGAAGACTATGACACATGGAAGACTGGAAAACTTGGGCACACGGAAGGCTGAAAAACTATGGCACATGGAAGACTATGGGACATGGAAGGCTGGAAGACTATGGGACATGAAAGGATGGAAGACTATGCTACATGAAAGGATGGAAGACTATGCACATGGAAGGCTATGGCACATGGAAGGCTGGAAGACTATGGCACATGGAAGGCTGGAAAACTATGGCACGTGAAAGACTATGGCACATAGAAGGCTGGAAGACTATGGCACATGGAAGACTGGAAAACTATGGCACATGGGTGGCTGGAAGACTATGGCACATGGAAGGCTGGAAAATGATGGCACGTGGAAGACTATGGCACATGGAAGGCTGAAAAACTATGGTCCATGGAAGGCTGGATGATTATGGCACATGGAAGGCTGGAAAACTATGGCACATGGAAGGCTGGAAAACTATGGCACATGGGTAGCTGGAAGACTATGACACATGGAAGGCTGGAAAAATATGGCATGTGAAAGACTATGGCAAATGGAAGGCTGGAAGACTATGGCACATGGAAGGTTGGAAAACTATGGCACATGGAAGACTATGGGACATGGAAAGCTGGAAAACTATGGTACATGGAAGACTATGGCACATTTGGAGAAGAGACTGAGGGGAGAGATCACTCACACAGGGCTGCATTGTCTTCAGAGGCACAGGCACTCAGGCAGCGACATCAGGTAGGATCAATGGCTGGTTTGGAATCTCCTGCCCACACCCCCTTCCCAGTCACAAATTGGCTGCATGAAGGGATTGTGGGCAGGCACAGGAGGGACAAGGGGAGGAGGTGGAGCAGACCTAGCCTACCTCCCCCTCCTTCCTCGTACGGAATATACAGCAGGCTCCTGGTAGGGGATTGCAGCAGGCACGCGGGCAGGGAATTTGCACACTGCCAAGGGAGCGCCGGGGGTGGGGAATGTGCACACTGCAGTGGGCACTAAGCAGCACACTCAAGACTGATGATACCCTGGCACTTTGTAGCCCCCCCCCGCTTTGCGGTGCTCCCCGTGCACCCGTCCAGGATCGGCCCTGCACACAGTAACCACTTGACCTCCAGACGACTTACCCCCTTCATGACAGTCCATTTTTTGCAAAACGGCACTGCGTTACTTTAACTGACAATTGCGCGATCATGTGGCGATGTACCCAAAAAAAAAGTTTGTCCTTTTTTTTCTCCCCACAAATAGAGCTTTCTTTTGGTGGTATGTGTTCACATCTGTGGTTTATATTTATTATGATATAAATGAAAAAAGACCGTCAATTTTGAAAACAAAAAAACAATCTTTTTTACTTTTTTGCTATAAAACATACCCAATAAAATTTTTTAAAAAAATCAAATTTCTTCATCAATTTAGGTCACTATGTATTCTGCTAGATAATTTTGGTAACAAAAAATCCCAATAAGCTTATATTGATTGTGTGTGTGTGTGTATGTATATATATATATATATATGGTTGGCCGTTGGCCGATATGGATATGTACAAGATAAACTTACCATAAGGCTTACAACATGAAAATGGACCTGAAGTGTCCCCTGGCCTGATGGACGGTATGCCAAAATAAGGGGGCATACCCAAGATTAGAAATTAATATTTGTGAAGAGAAATTAATTTGAGAAATGCCCTGAAAAAGGGGGTGGGAGGGTGGGTATCGCGTACAGGAAACTAAAAAGGCCACAGGTGAGCGGGCTGCTTAAATACCCCTCCGGCTCCTCCCATAAATTCAGGCCATCATACAAGATAGACTTACCATAAGACTTATAACATGAAAATGGACCTGAAGTGTGCCCTGGCCTGATGGACGGTATGCCAAAATAAGGGGGCAAAAACATTCAAGTAGGGGTGAAGTTTTATTCGTTTTCAGTGTTTATTAATTGAGCAAGTTTAGTGAATGTTTGTGCCATTTCCACCTGAGGATTGGGGATCTACCAGGTGGAGCAGGCAGGCTTCCACCTACCTAGTGTCTAAATGATATGAACTGGGACCTCATGCTGAGACGCGGTCGAGGCTGCTCCGATACGGAAAGAGTGATCGGAATACTGAGTGCGGTTGATGTGTAGGTTTGCGAAGAAGAATTCTCACATGTTTGATGAACCGGCCGGCACTCAAGAGTTTGGTCGGAAAAGGTAGTAGGGGACTAGAGTTTAACTGTTGCGGTAGGAGTGAGAGTAGGCAGTCAAGTATGGTTCCGGACACTGGACATTGTTTGTTTCATAGAGGTGAATGTCTACCCTGGACCCTGATTGCTGGGTTTTAGATACTGCAAGGTGTATGATGGAATGGTCTTGGTAGCGAGCCAGGTGACGCCTACGCAAAACTTGGCCGGCAGGGTTGCTGTGAGTAAACTCGCCGGCCGCAAGAACTCGTAGTAAGCTAGGTAGACAAGGCTGGGGAGAAGACCAAATGGTGAACTAGCAAGGATAGTAGACACATCCTGGAAGATGGCATTTGTTATGGGCAGACATTTGGCATTGCTCATGCATTGTCATCTTGGATGCAGCGTAAGATGGCTCGGATCATATGGGATGCGTCCAAATATGGTTTTGGGGATCTGGTAAGACCAGAAAGTGCTGGCCACCGGCTAAGTATATTTAGGGGTATCTCCAGAGGCCATGGTCCTGTACACAAATGGTGGCCAAAAATTGCAGCGAACCCCATGGAGGCTGTGGCATCTGTCACTACCTGGGGTGATAGGGGTGATATTGACGGTATAAGCATTGATATACCATTCCACGTAGTACGGAACCCTCCATCATTGATAGGTCCGCTACTGCCACGTTGTCTAAATAAGGATCTGATCGAGGTCCCGTGTTTGGGAGAGTTAGACCAGGAGGCGTCACATAAAGACTGACCCTGGGGAATGACTCGTATTGCAGAATTGAGCATTCTCAAGGGAGACTGAAGCTGCTTCTTGGTACACCCCCTGTGTATGGGTGAAGTCTTGGAGAACTAACCTGATGGGGGTCAGCTTGTCAAGGGGGAGGCTGGCCTGCATGGAGTTGTTAGTACGAAAGAGGTTAATGTCCGAATTGTTGAGTTTTGGAGACGGTAAGCTGAAGGACGTAATGGTTTTTAAAAGAGAGTCAGGTATAGTATAGTACCTGGCTGCCAGTGGCACTAATGATGAATTCGCTAGGCTGTAGAAAACCGTAAAGGGCCAGGTAGAAGCCTGCTTGGATGACTAGACTGGGGAACGTGCAAGGATTTTTTACATGTCCCTAAAGATGGCAGGTGTGATGGGCAAGCATTTGCCGTTGGCTACGGGCTGATGCTTCAGGATGTCACGTAGAAGGGATCTTACTGTATGGGCTGTAAACACAGATGGCTCTCCAGGGTCCTGTAAGGATAGGAAATGCTGGATGCTGGCTAGGTATAGCCTAATAGTGTTATGAGAAGAAGCCAGCTGCATGTGGCGACATGATACCTGGTGCAGGACGGAACTGTCCTAAGGAAGAAATGACAGACAGGAAATGGCGAGTGGCTCGTATGAAAATGCCACTGGAGACAAGTGGCCAATTAAGTGCCACTGAAAATTATATGTGGCTATTTGTGTGCCACTGGGAATGCGCTTGCATGACTGCAGGATGTTTTATGCTAAGGTGCGAGCCTTGCAAAGATTTCAAAAGTTGTGCTTAAATGTGTGCTTGCAACGATTGCAAGAGAGTTTATGTCACTGGAGATGTGTTTGTAGTGACTGTGAGAAGTTCATATTACTGCATGTGCTTGCGAAGACTGCAAGAGTTGTTCTTGAGTGTGTGTTTGCAATGATTGAAAGGAGTTATGCTTGGAAGCGTATTTGCAATGATTGCAAGGAGTTATGTTTGGATGCGTGCTTGCGACGCTTGCCGGGAGTTATGCTTGGTTGCGTACCTGCAATGACTGCAATAAGTCGTGATTGGATGCATGCTTGCAGTGATGATCAGGAAGTTATGCTAGGATGCGTGCTTGCAACGATTGCAAGAAGTTATGTTAGGATGCATAGTTAGCTAGGTCGGAAAAAAAAACACAAGTCCGTCCAGTCCAAACCAAAACATACCCAATTCTACACCCACAGCTGATCCAGAGGAAGGATAAAAACCCCAGCAGAGCATGCTCCAATTCGCTACAGCAGGGAAAAAATTCCTTCCTGATCCCCCCAGAGGCAATCAGATTTTCCCTGGATCAACTTTACCTATAAATATTATTACCCCGTTATATTATGTACATTTTAGGAAAGTATCCAGGCTTTTCTTAAAGCAATATACTGAGCTAGCCAGAACTGTGTGCTAGCAACGATAGCAATACGTTTGTACCTGGACATTTACTTGCAACAATTGCGGGGAGTTATGCTAGGATGCATGCTTGCAATGATTGCAAGAAGTTGTGCTTGGATGTGTATGAAATTAATCCAGTATGCATTGGTTGTAAGTATGAAATGAATCCTATATGAATCAGTTGTATGAAATTAATCTGATACGAACCGACTGTAGAGTGTACAAAATTAATCCAATATAAATCGGACTGTGAGTACAAAATGGATCCAATATGAATTGCTGTGCCGATGACGCGACTGGATTCGAATCGGGCTGTAGCGTGTTTGAAATTAAACGGATACGAATCTTTTGTAAATTGACTGCCAGACCTGAGGGGAATGCGTTGTTGGTTTGATTGGATTCAACTCAAATGATAAGTGTGTGAAATGAAATGAGTGAAATGTTTTGCCATGATATAGGCACGAATCGGTATGTCGTGGCTGCGAAAAAACAATGAGTCGAACTGTGGAGCACAGAGTGAAATGAGGCCAAGCAAACTGGGGCACCGGAAAACAAATCGATTAATCGCGAATGCCACTGGATTCGAATCGGAGCGCGGTACGTGACAGTGAAATGAATGAAATGATTGCCATGACAGAAGCATAATTCGTTCCTACTGCGACTGACAACAAACCGAACTCCGGAGCATGTACTGAAATGAGGCCAAACAACTGGGGCACTCCGGACTGAATCGGTGCATCACGGATGCAACTGAATTCAAATTGGAGCATGGTACGTGACAGTGAAATGATTTGCCATGACAGAGGCACGAATCGGTGTGCTGAGACTGCGACTGCCAACTAACCGGACTCTGGAGCATGTACTGCAATGAGGCCGAAAAAATAACTGGGGCACTCCGGAACTAATCGGTGCATCATAGGTGCGACTGGATTCGAATCGGAACATGATACGTGACAGTGAAAGGATTTCCCATGACAGAGATACGAATCAGTGAGCCGCAAACTGCGACTGGCAACGACCGGACTCTGGAGTATGTACTGAAATGAGGCCAAAAAACAACTGGGGCACACGGGGACGAATCATTGTATCACGGATGTGACTAGATTCGAATCGGAGAGTGGTACATGATAGTGAAATGATTGAAATGATAAGCCATGATAGAGGCACAAATCGGTGTGCCGCAATCACGACTGATAACGAACTGGACTGTGGAGCATGGTATGAAACATGAGACAAGAACAACTGAGACACACCTGGACAAACCGGTGCGAAGTGGACGCAACTGGATTTGAATCAGAGTGAGGTACGTAAAAATAAATTAAATGTTTTTCTTTTTAGAAATTATAGAGGCATGAATCTAATTCTTAACAAATGACTCGTAAGTTCCGTATCAGGGTTCGGGCGACACACGATCTCTAGAAAACGGTGACACATGAAATGAAGAAGTGTCAACGAAACCCTACCTGCGACAGCCGAGCCAGACACGTTTGTACGAAAAACTACGAATGGGAACGGAAACCTTTCAGAAACTGCGAATGGGAACCAAAAGCCTCTGAAATTTCAAACAAACGCCAACGAGTTAGAGTCGGCCTAGTGACAAAATGTATCACGCACAGGAAACCGACAAAGACCACAGGCGAGTGGACTGCTTAAATACCCCCTGGGCTCCTCCCATGAATTCAGGCCACCATACTGGCCTTCTTACATATAGCGTCTGCAAACTATGGGATATTTTTCTTTTTTTTTTTTACTAGTAATGGCGGTGATTAGCGACTAATAGCGGGACTGCGACCGACACTTTTGACACTTTTTGGGGACCAATGACACTAATACAGTGATCAGTGCTCAGAAATATGCACTGTCACTGTATTAATGACACTGGATGGGAAGGGGTTAACATCAGGGACTGCTTACTAACTGTGGGGGAGGTGCTTTGACACAGGATCAGTAGATTCCCCTCTGACAGAACGGCAGTTGGCCTTGATTACATTGGCAGACCGCCGTTCTGCCTGTCTCCCAAACGATTGATGCGTCCGCCAGACCCACTAATTGGCTCCCACCATGTCCAATCACAGCGGGAGCAGGTCACTGGCAGAGCGCACGCCAGACCTGGAAGTGTCAGACCATGTACTAGGTACGTGATCTGGCACAGAATGGCTGCCCTGCTGCAGTATATGTGCATGGGGTGGTCCGCAATCGATTAAAGTAAATCGTTTACGAGTAAAAAATGGGCCTAACATTGCTGATCTATTGAAAAGGTTGGTTTCCTTGTTTCCCCATACACAGAAGCACTTGGTACTTTGCAGTGGGGGATTACAGACAAAGGAGCACTGGGGTAGCACTGTTCCCTGGCCAATCTCCTGTCAATCTGTGTTATGAGCGGCATTTATCACTATATCCATGTTTTCTGTAAATACAACTACCCTGCAGCATATACCAATGTGTCTTCAGCAGAGATGTCCATCATGAAAAACAGTTTAAAGAGTGATGTGAAAGGGGGGTGTGAAGCATGCTGCAGCAAAATGTGGGTGTTTTTATATTTTCGGTGTTTAATATACACCAATAAAACAGGGGGTTGTTGAGCATACCTAAGAGGTTGTGAAGTGCACTTGGATATTTTAACAAATGGCATCCTGCATGTAAGGGGGTTTAGAAATCGCTGAGAGTTGGAGCCAAAGAGTACAAGTCCTTGCTCCACTAATTCTTTCTAGAACAAACACCCCACCTGCTTAAAGCCCTAAACCTCCACCATCTTGTGCCCAACTCCGTGCCAAAGACACCCAGTGACATCCCCAGCCATTAGCCTTTATATTTCCGAAGAAGTGAATATACACAAGAAGTGCATACATGCCAAAATCCCGCTTCATGGGAAATTGGCTTTGTCCTGACTTGCAGTGTATTGCCAGAGCCGCCGCTATACAGAGGTCTGGGACAGCACTGGAGATTTCTCTAATGGAGATCAAACTAATCTCCTACCACTTCCATCAACTCATTCCCGACAGTTATAACCTTCTGTACCACCTGCCCCACCCTTTTAGATTGTAAGCTCTTCTGAGCAGGGCCCTCTTAATCCTCTTGTATTTAATTGTATTGTAATTGTATTGTCTCCCTTTTATATTGTAAAGCGCTGCGTAAATTGCTGGCACTATATAAATCCTGAATAATAATAATAATAATTTCACTCCGCAACCATTTTACAGAGAACCAGTTCTCGTGGCGGCTGAGGGGAAGAAACAAGAGGCAGAGCCCGGGTGGCTGCCAATAGAGGTGGAGCTGCTGCAACCTCCCGCCCCGCAGCCTGCTGCTGGTCCGTGACCTGTTGTGGGAAAGGCCGTGGGGTGGGGGGTTGGCGGCAGCTCCCTTTCTATTGGCAGCCACCTGGGCTAAGCCTCTTGTTTCTTCATTTTGGCCTCCATGAGAGCTGGCCTTCTCTGTAAAATTAAGCCCTAAAGATCAAATCACCAGTGCTGGCCCCTGGTAACAAGCTGCATTCTGGTGACAAGCTGCATTCCAGTGACAAGTTGCATCAGGTGGCAGGTAGAGTTGCCACCTCATCCCTTTAAATTCAGACAAATATTAATTACACAGGTTCTGTGGCTGATTAAGGTGGTAATTAATCTCACTTGGTGCCTTATCTGCATTAAATTAGTCTCAGAACCTGTGTAATTACTATTTGTTTGGGTTTAAAGGGAAGAGGTGGCAACCCTAGTGGCAGGTGACATGGTAAGTGACAGGCTGCATCTGGTGGCAGGCGACGTGGCAAGTGACAAGTTGCATTTGGTGGCAAGTGACAAGTTGCATCTGGTGGCAGGTGACATGGCAAGTGACAAGCTGCATCTGGTGGCAGGCGACATGGCAAGTGACATGCTCAGGGCTCCCACTGATTCTGCATTTCTTGGATGCAAAAGAGGTTTTATTTCTTTTAACAATCCTTTTTATATTTTGCAAGGGAAAGAGGGTTTGGATCAGGACACCTTTAAGTGGTTGCAATTTCAATAGGCAAACTCAGAGACTTCAATAGGAAGACAGCCCTACAGGGAAAAGGCCCAGCAAGGTGCCACTTCTGCACGTGCAGGTTTTCCTGTCTCCTAGGGCAACAGTATTCAACAGTTCTCTCAGCTTCACTACATTGTCCACTTGTAATTCTTCAGCCCCTTGAGCTCCTAGTCTCTCAATGGACTCTCTAATTCACTGACTCTAAATTCTGTGAGCTCCTCAAGGCTTTTCTGGTGGTATCCCCCTCAAGCGTCACCCACGTTTCCCTGCTGGGTCCCTAGATTGGCACTCCAGATACCTTTCAAGCTTCACCCCCTCTGACTGGCTTGGTGCCTGGCTTGACACACAAGGCAGCTCTGCAAGCGTCACCTCCGCTGGTTGGGTCCCTGACTTCATCACCGCCTGAATTTTCCCGATTTCTCGACCATGCCCGTTTGGTCAGAATGTTACTCCAGTACTTGCTTCAGTTATTCACTGTGGTCCCTGGTAAAGGTGGTTGGTCCCTTAGTGGCGACGGCTTCCCTTCTACCTCTGACCACGACAGGTTCTCCGGCCGGCAGAATCGTCACTTTTGGTTGGACTGCAAGCTGCATTCCCAACCCTGCGCTGCCCTCTTACTTCTGGATAGGCCCTCACACAGCCTGGCAGCCAGATATCCTGGGATAGCCCCAATCTCCAGCTTAGTAGCCCGGGGCAGACGACACACGTCCACCCAGACGGCAGTCCGGGTGGCACAGAACATAGATCACCTGACTCCACCCGAATAAATAGGTTCTCCCAGAAGGCTAAGGGATTCAAGAAAACCCCTGCCCATTGACTGAGATATTCCATATACGCATAACTTGACCTTGAAATGTCCTTATCACATCTACTGCCACCAAGTGCCCTGCCAGTGGCAGAAGAGAGAAGTACAACAAGGCCAAACTTAGGGAGAAATCAATGGACTTCTAACAACTTATCTACAGTAGCTACTCCTGACAAGGAATTTGGTGAGGAGCTCCCTGACTAAACCTCAGGGCACTACATAATAGAAATATTGTGCTTCAGTCATCCTGACACCATATCAACCAGGTTGTCGTGATGATTGAAACACAGACATCAGGTGTTTGGAGTATCTTTATCTGCTGATTGTTAAACTTTCTGGAATATTATTATTATTATTATACAGGATTTATATAGCGTCAGCAGTTTGTGCAGCGCTTAACACAATGAAGGCAGACATTACAGTTATGTTACAGTTTGGTACAAGAGGAATCAGAGGGCCCCACTCATTAGAGCTTACAATCTAGGAATACACATATTGCTATTGAGGTGTAGTATCTGCTGTCCCCCCATCCCTCTTTCTTTCCTTCCTTCTCTCTCTTTCTCTCCCTTTCTCCCTCCATCCCTCGTTCATCTCAGGCCGCGTACACACGCGCGGACTGTTTGCCCAACCTTGTTCGTCAAACAGTTTCGGCAAACAGTCCGCTCAAAATTTGCATGAGCGGACTTGCCCACACACGAGCGGACTGTTTGACGAACAAGGTTGGGCAAACAGTTCGCTCAACTTTTGAAATGAACGGACTCGCCCACGTAAGGAGGAGGCAAATCCGCCCATTTCGAGCGCGTGTACAGGTAGGCGGGGCCCGCGAAGGAGACGTCGCGGGCTCCGCCGCCTGGAATGGGCTTAAAGGGGAACCCCAACGCCGAAAAAAATCGGCGTGGGGGTTCCCCCAAAGTCCACACTAGACCCTTGTCCGAGCACGCTACCCGGCCGGCCAGGAAAGGGGGGCGAGCGAGCGCGCCCCCCCTCCTGAGCCGTACCAGGCCGCGTGCCCTCAACATGGGGGGGTGCCTTGGGGAAGGGGGGGGCCGCGCGGCCCCCCCACCCCAAAGCACCTTGTCCCCATGTTGATGAGGACAAGGGCCTCTTCCCGACAACCCTGGCCGTTGGTTGTCGGGGTCTGCGGGCGGGGGGCTTATCGGAATCCGGGAGCCCCCTTTAAGAAGGGGGCCCCCGGATACCGGCCCCCCACCCTATGTGAATGAGTATGGGGTACAATGTACCCCTACCCATTCACCTGTGAAATAAAGTACAAAAAAAAACACAACACAGGGGAAAAAATATTTTATTGCACAGCTCCGGGGGTCTTCCGTCTTCGGGGGTCTTCTCGCCGGACTCCTCCGCTATCTGTGTGTAGCTCTTTTACTAGCGGAGGAGTCCGGCTTTCTTCCTCCCCGCCGCCGGCCTCTTCTCCCGACTTCGGGGGTCTTGTCCCCCTCTTCGGTTCTTCTGCCGGGCCACCGCGCCTTCTTGTAGCTCTTTTACAGGCGGTGGCCCGGTCTTCTGTCGCCGCTGTCGTCGTCGCCGCCGCCGCCTGCCGTTCTTGTTCTTCTTCTTGTTCTTCTTCTTCTCCTGGAGATGTTGACTCGACGATCTCTCCGGCCGGAATGCCAGAGCCGCGCTGTGCGGTCACTTATATAGTGACAATGGGGCGGTGTCACATGGTATATGTCACATGGGTTGGTCACATGGTGACCCCGCCCCCTTACGATGTCATAGTCCCCATGTGACATCAACCCATGTGACCAACCCATGTGACATATACCATGTGACACCGCCCCATTGTCACTATATAAGTGGCAGCGGAGCGTGTCCCTGGCATTCCGGCCGGAGAGATCGTCGAGTCAACATCTCCAGGAGAAGAAGAAGAAGAACAAGAAGAAGAACAAGAACGGAAGGCGGCGGCGGCGGCGGCGGCGACGACGACGACAGCGGCGACAGAAGACCGGGCCACCGCCTGTAAAAGAGCTACAAGAAGGCGCGGTGGCCCGGCAGAAGAACCGAAGAGGGGGACAAGACCCCCGAAGTCGGGAGAAGAGGCCGGCGGCGGGGGAGGAAGAAAGCCGGACTCCTCCGCTAGTAAAAGAGCTACACACAGATAGCGGAGGAGTCCGGCGAGAAGACCCCCGAAGACGGAAGACCCCCCGGAGCTGTGCAATAAAATATTTTTTCCCCTGTGTTGTGTTTTTTTTTGTACTTTATTTCACAGGTGAATGGGTAGGGGTACATTGTACCCCATACTCATTCACATAGGGTGGGGGGCCGGTATCCGGGGGCCCCCTTCTTAAAGGGGGCTCCCGGATTCCGATAAGCCCCCCGCCCGCAGACCCCGACAACCAACGGCCAGGGTTGTCGGGAAGAGGCCCTTGTCCTCATCAACATGGGGACAAGGTGCTTTGGGGTGGGGGGGCCGCGCGGCCCCCCTTCCCCAAGGCACCCCCCCATGTTGAGGGCACGCGGCCTGGTACGGCTCAGGAGGGGGGGCGCGCTCGCTCGCCCCCCTTTCCTGGCCGGCCGGGTAGCGTGCTCGGACAAGGGTCTGGTGTGGACTTTGGGGGAACCCCCACGCCGATTTTTTTCGGCGTTGGGGTTCCCCTTTAAGCCCATTCCAGGCGGCGGAGCCCGCGACGTCTCCTTCGCGGGCCCCGCCTACCTGTACACGCGCTCGAAATGGGCGGACTTTCCGAGCGGGAACAGTCCGCTCATTTCGAAAGTACAGCGGACAAGCCCACACACGGGCGGACTGTTCGCTCAAACACAGTTTCAGCGGACAGTTTTTCGGAATTTCCGAAAGACTTTGTCCGTCCAACTGTCCGCTGAAACTGTCCGCTGAAAGCCCACACACGAGCGGACTGTCCGCCCAAACACTGTTCAGCGGACAAGGTTGGGCGGACAGTCCGCCCGTGTGTACGCGGCCTCAGACTCTAAACACACCCCCTTTAAGCTACGCCCAATATTTAGTTTAAACCATGCCCATTTCTCTCTGCTATGCGCTACACGTGCTGCATTTTTCAACCCCCCGCCACACCATGCATACAAATGAATGCCCCACCCCCTAATTATTGTCTGCCTACAGAAAAAAAAGTATCCCTTTACATTTTTCCATAATGTTGGCAACTATTTAAGTATAGTTGCTGCACTTTACTGGTGTTACTTCATAAGATGGCAATTACAGATTACTATGCGGGGTCACTTGATGACAGTACTTTGTCACTCACATATAGTTGATGATCAGCAGCAATCAAAAGTTAAAGCAGGATACAACACTTCACCTTTAAAGTGTTACTAAACCCAGGAGCCTACATTCATTATATCTGGTCTCCCACAGTACAAGGAAATGCAATTGTTTTTGTAAATATAAACTACTAAATACCTTTTCTCATCAGCAGTATATAGCAGTCTTTTGACTTCTATTAGTGTCTGGTTAATGCTTGTAGGAAAAGCTTTCGTTCTCCCCTGATTATCCCGAGGCTGTAGGACCCCTGACCCTCTGTCTGGACAGTGCTGTTTGGCCCTGTACTGATCACATGCGCTCTCCCAAGAAAAATAATAAAATCTCTAGCAATACACACCAAACTGAGCATGTCCCCAAAGCTCTGTACTATAAGAAGATGGTTTGGGGACAGTGGAATAAGGGGAGGATTAAGAAAGGACAGGATCAAACAGCCTTTTTACACAATGCAGAGGATTAACCCCTTAGGTTCCACAATGAGTATAATAAGCATGTTTTACTGCATATACAGACTGATTTTACTGTTTTGTAACACTTTAAAGCCATTTTCCCTTTTCGCAGTCTCTCTCCTTCCCAGGGTCATTAGTGCTCACTCAGAGGGCTCTTTCTTGCCTTAGGCTATGTTTGTCCAGCTCACAACTCCCTGCTTGTTGTTCCAGAGATAGGAACACTGCCACTGCACCTCTAGCTCCAGTACAATTCTCCTGGGACCTTCGGGGGATAGACTCAATTCAGAGAACACTTGGCCTGGCCTGAAAAGCCCACTCTAGCCTCCAGCACCATAAGAGACAGGAAGACTACAGCTGGCTCTTCTGGGTGCAGAACTATCTCACCCTGCCTCCTCTGCCATATCCAGGGCCCCAGCACTAGGTGACTACATCTGTACACTGTGGGGTATCTGGCTTCCATGCCCCCAACTGCCCTGAGGCTTATATATGGGCACTAGGGATGAACCGAACACCCCACGGTTCGGTTCGCATCCAGAACATGCGAACGGACCGAAAGTTCACGCAAACATTCAAAAACCTTTAAAATCTATGGGACTTGAACGTGAGAAATCAAAAGTGCAGATTTTAAAGGCTAATATGCAAGTTATTTTCCTAAAAATGATTTGGGGACCCGGGTCCTACCCCAGGGGACATGAATCAATACAAAAGAAAGTTTTAAAAACGTTTTTTGGGAGCAGTGATTTTAATGATGCTTAAAGTGAAAAAAATAAAAGTGAAATATTCCTTTAAATATTGTACCTGGTTTCTATAGTATGTCTGTAAAGTGATGTGTGTTACACGTGCTTAGACCAGTCCCTGCACAAAATTACATTTCTAAAGTAATAAAAGTCATTCAAAACTGCTTGCGGCTGTAATGTAATGTCGGGTCCCGGCAATATGAATGAAAATTATTGAGAAAAAAGGCATGGGTAACCACCCAGCCCATTACCAGGCCCTTTGGGTCTTGTATGGATATTAAGGGTAACCCAGCACCCAAATTATAAAAAGAAAAGGCGTGGGGCCCCCAGGCCCTATATACTCTGAACAGCAGTATACAGACGGGCCCCGGGTTACAAACAAGATAGGGACTGTAGGTTTGTTCTTAAAGCGGGAGTCCACCGGGACTCCGCGTTTTTTTTTTTTTTAAAAGCCAGCAGCTACAAATACTGCAGCTGCTGACTTTTAAAATAGTGACACTTACCTGTCCAGCGCGCCCGCGATGTCGGCACCCGAAGCCGATCTCTAGGTCGCCTGTCGGGTCCTGCTGCCGCCATCTTGGGTATGGGAATCAGGAAATGGAGCCTTTCGGCTTCATTTCCCGGTTCCCTACTGCGCATGCGCGAATCGCGCTGCGCAATAAGGACGCTCCCCCGCTGCCTCTGGGATCTGTGTGTTTCCCAGCAGGCAGCGGGGCACTTGCGGGAAGGGGCGGGCACTTGCGGAAAGGGGCGTACGTTACGCCCCTTTCCACAGAGAGCTATCCCGGAAGTGGGTGCAGTTACCTGGATTATCCAGGTAACTGCACCCCCCTCCCCCCTGAAAGGTGCCGATTGTGGCACCGGAGGGGGGGAGGGTTCCGATGAGCGGAAGGTCCACTTTAGGGTGGACCTCCGCTTTAAGTTGAATCTGTTTGTAATTTGGAACAGGTAAATTTTTTAAGTGTAGCTCCAGCCAAAAAATCTATTTTTAAGCTTTTTGGATAACATAGGGAAGGGTTATCATCACCCATGTAACATTTGTTTTGCTGTCTGTGCCCCTGTTCAGAAAATGTCCCCTCACTTTCTGTCCCAATGACCATTGGATTTGAAAAATTTTGGGTTTTTAGGGAAACAAGGATTAGTGTTAAAGCATCAGTGGACACACCTTTTTCCCATATTAACTCTTACAGGAGAGAATTTCCCTTCCTAGGGGTAGATTTCCTCTCACTTCCTGTTGTCTCCCTCCGTTTGTAAGTAGGAGTTGTTTGTAAGTCAGATTTTTGAAAGTAGGGGACCTCCTGTATATACTATACGATCTGCCCTATATACTCTGCAGAAATTTGGGCCTTAGGTGTCGGCGGTACCAGAACACTGTAAGCCCTCACAGTTACTCTTGGTGGGCGCTGGAAGAGGCCATGCTGTGAAATATTATATCAAGAATTGTAATTAGATGCCCTTATTGAACAAGGTCAGAAAAATTGTGCCTTTGGTGGTGGTGTGGTGGTGTTGCCACAACACTGTAAGCCCTCACAGTTACTCTTGGTGGGCGCAGGAACAGGTCCTGATGTGAAATATTAGATCAAACATTGTAATTACACTCTCCTGTTAAACAGTGGCAGAAAAATTGGGTCTTAGGCAGTGGTGGTGGTGCCACAACACTGTAACTCCTCACAGATTCTGTTGGTTAGCGCAGGAACAAGCCCTGCTGTGAAATATTAGATCAAAAATTGTAATTACACTCCCCTGTTAAACAGGGGCAGAAAAATTGGGCCTTAGGAGGCGGTGGTGGTGGTGGTGACCAGAACCAAAACTGTTCTTAGAAGCTATCAACATGAACATTGAGGAGGATTAGGATAGTCACTCAGCATAACAGGATAGTCACTCAGCATCAGCATAGGCAGTCTTCAAGGGATCTCACATTCATAATAAAATGAATCGGTTACATCAGCATCAGGTGCTTGGTAGCTGGTGATCCAAGACTGATTCGTTTTTATGAAGGTGAGCCGATGAACAGAGTCTGTGCACAGGCGCACTCTGTGATCAGTTCCAAGGCCTCCAGCAGCAACTAAATGTGCGGTCAGATAGAAAGCTGGATGCAGGACAGGCCAGTAGCTCAATTGCATACAGTGCAAGCTCTGGCCAGTGATCAATCCTCAAGACCCAGTAACCCAGTGTATTTTCAGTTGGAAATTGTCTGAACGCATTGGTCAGACGGCCACCTTCTCCTCTGCTCTTTCTGTGACTGACCGAAGCCTCAGTAACACATTGGAGGACCAGGCTCTGGAAATGCATTGCACAAATCTTTCTGCAAGGCCTCCCAAAGATGTTTCATGTTTCATCATCTGCTCCCTCTGTGAAGGCTGGATAAGTTCCGCAATCTTACCCTTGTAACGTGGATCAAGAAGGGTTGCCAGCCAGTACTGATCCCTCTCCTTGATACCACGAATCCGAGGGTCCTTTTGCAAGCTTTGCTGGATCAGGGAGACAATGCACCGTAGGTTTGCTGAGGCATTCGTTCCGGAGTCCTCTGGGTCACTAAGGACGACATGATCCACAGCCACGTATAAGTCCAAGGGTTTCTGGGGACTGAAAACTATCCCTTGAAGACTACTGCTGATGCTGAGTGCCAGGCTCCACTTCCATGCTGACACAATCCTCCTCCTCCTCCTCTTCCTGTGTGATGGGTGGCACAGCAGGAACACTGTCTGGATAAAGGGGGCCTTGAGAGGCAAGGAAGTCCTCCTCTTCCTGCCTCTGTTCTGCCTCAAGTGCCCTGTCCATTATTCCACGCAGCGTATGCTCCAAGAGGTGGACAAGAGGTACAGTGTCACTGATGCATGCACTGTCACTGCTCGCCATCCTTGTGGCCTCCTCAAATGGTGACAGGACAGTGCATGAATCCTTGATCATTAGCCACTGGCGTGGCGAAAAATAGCCAAACTCCCCTGACCCTGTCCTGGTGCCATACTTGCACAGGTACTCATTGATGGCCCTCTGCTGCGTGTGCAGCCGCTGCAGCATTGCCAACGTTGAGTTCCATGTTCCATGTCACAGATGAGGCGGTTCTTAGGCAGGTTGTGTGTATGTATGTATATATATATATATATATATATATATATATATATATATATATATATATATTAAATATTAAATACACTGCAGCTAACTGAGTAAACTGCCTGCTTAAAGTAAATGAAATGACACCCTCTCTATCCCTCTCTCCACCAAGAACACACTACACAAGGCCGACGTGCAGAGGGCCTTATATAGTGTGGGGTGTGGACTTAACCCCCTGAGCCATAATTGGCCAAAGGCCCATAATGTTTGATCTTCATCAAACGATCGAAAAGCCGATGTCTCATGTTCAAGTCGAACAGAAAGCTCATCCCTAATGGGCGCTGACTCATCCATGATATCACTTCAGGAGGGCTCTAACTAAAAGGGACCTAGCACTTGATTACACTGTCCTCTGTCACCACACACTATTCAGGGACAGAGCCACCTAGTAGCAGACTAAGTAGTTGCACTGGCTTACATGTAGGGATGAGCCGAACACCCCCCGGTTCGGTTCGCACCAGAACTTTCGAACGGACCCCGCGTTCGTTACGAACGTTAGAACCCCATTGAAGTCTATGGGACTCGAACGTTCGAAATGGAAAGTGCTAATTTTAACGGCTAATATGCAAGATATTGTCCTAAAAAGGGTTTGGGGACCTGGCTCCTGCCTCAGGGGACATGGGTCAATGCAAAATAAAGTTTTAAAAAACGGCCGTTTTGGCGGGAGCACTGATTTTAATGACGATTAAAGTGAAAAAAAAAAGTGAAATATTCCTTTAAATATGGTGCCTGGGGGGTGTCTGTAGTATGCCTGTGAAGTGCCATGTGTTTCCCGTGTTTAGAACAGTCCCTGCACAAAATGACATTAAACGGAAATAACACCATTTAAAACTGCTTGCGGTTTTAATGTTATATCTGGTTCCTGCAATATGGTTGAAAATCATTCAGAAAAATGGCATGGGTAGCCCTCCCTGCCCATTACCAGCCTATTTGGGTCTTGTACGCATATTAAGGGGAACCCTGTACCCATATTAAAAAAAGGAAATGCGTGTGGCCCCCAGGCCCTATATACTCAGAACAGCAGTATACAGGCGGTGCAAACAAGACAGGGACTGTGTAGGTTTGTTGTGTTAAGTTGAATCTGTTTGTAATTTTCAACTGGTACATTTTTAAAGTGTAGCTCCAGTCAAAAAAACTATTTTTAAGCTTTTTGGAAAACATAGGGAAGGGTTATCACCCCTGTATAATTTGTTTTGTCGTCCATCTTTTTTCATCTCACTTTCTGCTGTCTCCTTGCGTTTGCAAGTAGGAGATGTTTGTAAGTTGGATGTTTGAAAGTAGGGGCTATATGCTCTGCAGAAATGGCGGAACAAGGTGTTGGTTTTGCCACAACATTGTAAGCCCTCAAAGTGACTCTTGGTGGGCGCTGGAGCGCCCTGCTGTGAACGATTATATCAAGAATTGTAATTACATGCCATTGTTGAACAGTGGTAGAAAAATTGACCTTTGGTGGTTGTGGTGCTGGTGCCACAACACTATAAGTCCTCACCGTTACTCTGGGTGGGCACAGGAAGGGGCCCTCCTGTGAAATATTATATCAAGAATTGTAATTACATGTCCCTGTTAAACAGGGGCAGAAAAATTGGGCCTTAGGCACTGGTGCCATCACACTGCAACCTCTGCCATATACTCTAGTTTTATTGCAGGAATTAGCCCTGCTGCAAAGCATTGCATCAAAAATTGTACTTAAATGCCCCTGTTAAACTGGGGCAGAAAAATTGGGCCTTAGGCACTGGTGCCATCACACTGCAACCTCTGCCATATACTCTAGTTTTATTGCAGGAATTAGCCCTGCTGCAAAGCATTGCATCAAAAATTGTACTTAAATGCCCCTGTTAAACAGGGGCAGAAAAATTGGGCCTTAGGCACTGGTGCTGGTGCCATCACACTGCAACCTCTGCCATATACTCTAGTTTTATTGCAGGAATTAGCCCTGCTGCAAAGCATTGCATCAAAAATTGTACTTAAACGCCCCTGTTAAACATGGGCAGAAAAATTGGGCTGCTGGCATCACCCAGAACCAAAAATGTTCTTCCAACATATCAGCGGAGGAGGAAGAGGATAGACAATCAACATAACAGGACAGTCACTCAGCATCAGCATAGGCAGTCTTGAAGGGATGTGATATTTCAAAAAAAATTATTCGGTTACATCAGCTTCAGGTGCTTGGTAGCTGTGGGTGATCCAAGACTGATTCATCTTGATGAAGGTCAGTCGATCAACTGATTCGGTGGACAGGCGCACCCTGTGATCGGTAACAAAGCCACCAGCAGCACTGAAGGTGCGTTCCGAAAGAACGCTGGATGCAGGACAGGCCAGTAGCTCAATTGCATACTGTGCAAGCTCTGACCAGTGATCCATCCTCAAGACCCAGTAAGCCAGAGGATTTTCAGTGGGAAAGGTGTCCAAGTCTGACCTTGCCCCTAGGTATTCCTGCACCATGTAAATTAGACGCTGGCGATGGGTGCTGGAACCAATCATACCTTGGGGCTGCGGACTAAAAAATTGTCTGAAAGCATCAGTCAGACGGCCACCTTCTCCACCGCTCCTTCTGACTGATGCCTCAGCAACACGTTGTCCAGGACCAGGAGTTTGTGACCTCCCAGTCTCTGGGAACGCGTTGCACAGAGCTTTCTGCAAGGCCTCCCGGAGATGTCTCATCCTCTGCTCCCTCTGCGATGGCAAGATAAGGTCGGCAACCTTACCCTTGTACCGTGGATCAAGGAGAGTGGCCAGCCAGTAATGGTCCCTCTCCTTAATCCGAAGAATACAAGGATCCTTCCGCAGGCTTTGCAGGATCAGGGAGGCCATGCAGCGTAGGTTAGCTGACGCATTCGGTCCGGAGTCCTCTGGGTCACTAAGGACAACATGATCCGCAGCTACCTCCTCCCAGCCACGTACAAGTCCACGTGTTTCTTAGGACTGTAAATCATCCCTATAAGACTGCTGCTGCTGATGCTGAGTGCCAGCCTCCACCTCCATGCTGACACAATCATCCTCCTCCTCCTCTTCCTCCTCCTCACCCTCTTCCTGTGTGATGGGTGGCACAGCAGGAACACTGTCTGGATAAAGGGGGCCTTGAGAGGCAAGGAAGTCCTCCTCTTCCTGCCTCTGTTCTGCCTCAAGTGCCCTGTCCATTATTCCACGCAGCGTATGCTCCAAGAGGTGGACAAGAGGTACAGTGTCACTGATGCATGCACTGTCACTGCTCACCATCCTTGTGGCCTCCTCAAATGGTGACAGGACAGTGCATGCATCCCTGATCATGCCCCACTGGCGTGGTGAGAAAAAACCAAGCTCCCCTGACCCTGTCCTGGTGCCGTAGTCGCACAGGTACTCATTGATGGCCCTCTGCTGCGTGTGCAGCCGCTGCAGCATGGCCAATGTTGAGTTCCATCTGGTGGGCATGTCACATATAAGGCGGTTCTTGGACAGGTTCAACTCCTTTTGGAGCTCAGCCAGCCGAGCACAGGCATTAAATGATCGGCGGAAATGCACACAGACTTTCCTGGCCTGCTTCAGGACATCATGTAAGCTGGGGTACCTGCCCAAGAACCGCTGCACCACTAGGTTAAGGACGTGAGCTACACAGGGCACATGGGTCAGTTGTCCCTGTCGGAGGGCGGAGAGGAGGTTGTTGCCATTGTCGCAAACCACCATTCCTGGCTTAAGCTGGCGTGGCGTCAACCACCTCTCGGCCTGCCCCTGCAGAGCTGACAAAACATCCGCCCCAGTGTGGCTCCTGTCCCCCAAACAAACCAGCGCAAGCACGGCATGGCATAGTTTTGCCTGCGTACTTGCGTAGCCCCTGCAACGCCTACGGAGCACCGCTGGTTCTGAGGACAGAGCACTGGAAGAGGCCATGGAGGAAGAAGAGGAGGGGGTGCAGGAGAGAGGTGTGTCACAACCAATAGTAGCATTTTGGAGGCGTGGTGGCGGAACAACCTCCAACACTACTGCACCTTGTCCTGCATCCTTCCCAGCAGCCAGAAGAGTGACCCAATGGGCCGTGAAAGACAGGTAACGTCCCTGTCCATGCCTGCTGGACCATGAGTCAGCGGTAATATGCACCTTACCGCTGACCGCCCTGTCCAGCGAGGCAAGGACATTGCCTTCCACATGTCGGTAGAGAGCCGGAATCGCCTTCCGTGAGAAAAAGTGGCGTTTGGGGACCTGCCACTGAGGAACCGCACATTGTACAAACTCACGGAAGGGGGCCGAGTCTACCAACTGAAAAGGCAGCAGTTGAAGTGCTAGCAATTTAGCCAAGCTAGCATTCAACCGCTGGGCATGTGGATGGCTGGGAGTAAACTTCTTCCGCCGTTCCAGCAGCTGGGGCAGGGACATTTGCCTGCTATAATCGGATGTGGATGTACCACTAGCAGAGTTCCCGGAAGCACTTGGCTGTGACACACCTAATTCTACACCTTCATTCCTCTCAGAGCAGGTTTCAGAGAGGACTGAAGGTCTAGTGGGGTTGGAGATGCCAGCTGATGAGGGGCAAGGAGAGGTCCGCTTTGTTCTTTGGTGTGGGTCTTTGAGGTACGCTTGCCAACGAGCTGCATGGCAGGTCAACATATGTCTGGTCAAGCATGTGGTGCCCAAGCGGCTGATGTTTTGGCCACGTGAGATACGCTTGAGACATATGTTGCAAATAGCAGCGGTGCGATCTGATGCACTCGTCTCAAAAAAGGCCCACACCAAAGAACTTTTAGAATAACGCGCAGAGGAAGCGCTCTGCGCAGGCGGAGCTCTGCGGTGTGATTCAGTCGGTGTGCTGCCCCTAAGCTGGCCCCCGGAGGGCATCCTGCCTCGTTGGACATGTGCCTCCTCCTCCTCCTCCTCCTCCTCCTCCTCCCTCCTTCCAGGCACCCACGTGGAGTCAGTGCCCTCATCATCCCCTCCCTCTTCATCGCTGTAGCAAACCTGGCAGTATGCTGCAGCTTGTGGAACATGACTGCCAGATTGCTGTCCTTCTTGAGCATCCCCTCTCTCTGCGCTCACGCTACTGCCTTCCTCTAGCTGAGTGTCATCATCAGAGCCCACCAAACACTGGGCATCCTCCTGGAGCATGTACCCAACACTGTGCTCAAAGAGTTCAGGAGACTCCTCAGGAGGAAGTGGTGGGTCTAGGGAAGGAGTCACTGATGATGACATTGAGAGGAGGGAAGACGATGTGTTGGCAGCTGCTTTGCTACTACCCTGAGACTGGGTGAGAGAGGATGAGGAGGATGAAGAGGGCTTGGTCATCCACTCTACCAAGTCGTTGGCATGTTGCGGTTCAACATGTCCAGCTGCAGAAAAGAAGGACAAGCATGTCCCATGGCCACGTGCTGATGACAATGCACCGCGTCCACGACCAGCACTGTTGTCTCTAGACACAGAGCCTGCTTGCCCTCTTTTATCGGCTCGCGCCTGTCTGCCTCTCCTTGCTGGCCTTCCAGACATGGTAATGGCCTGAAGGGAGTTGGGTAAAACAGTAGTTGGGTAGTTTATATTGTGCTGGAGGCACACAACACCCACTAACTCCTGCAGATGCCTTTTTTATAGAACAGCAGAGATAAACGGGTATATACAGATGTATACTGTGCTGTGCTGGAAGCACACACAACTTCCAATAACTCCTGCAGATGGCAATTGGGCCCAAATAGAGAACAGCTATGTAGGTGGATTATAGCGGTATGTACTGGGTACAGAGCACGCAGACAGCACGCACTATCTCCTGACACTACTGACTGCAAGCTCTATTATTAAAGCTAGATCACTAGCTATATAGGTGAGGTGAATATCACGGTGTATACTGCGGTCAGGGCACGCAGACAATAACCAGAAAACAGCAGAGTTAAAGGGGTATATACAGATGTATACTGTGCTGTGCTGGAAGCACACACAACTTCCAATAACTCCTGCAGATGACAATTGGGCCCAAATAGAGAACAGCTATGTAGGTGGATTATAGCGGTATGTGCTGGGTACAGAGCACGCAGACAGCACGCACTATCTCCTGACACTACTGACTGCAAGCTCTATTATTAAAGCTAGATCACTAGCTATATAGGTGAGGTGAATATCACGGTGTATACTGCGGTCAGGGCACGCAGACAATAACCAGAAAACAGCAGAGTTAAAGGGGTATATACAGATGTATACTGTGCTGTGCTGGAAGCACACACAACTTCCAATAACTCCTGCAGATGGCAATTGGGCCCAAATAGAGAACAGCTATGTAGGTGGATTATAGCGGTATGTACTGGGTACAGAGCACGCAGACAGCACGCACTATCTCCTGACACTACTGACTGCAAGCTCTATTATTAAAGCTAGATCACTAGCTATATAGGTGAGGTGAATATCACGGTGTATACTGCGGTCAGGGCACGCAGACAATAACCAGAAAACAGCAGAGTTAAAGGGGAATATACAGATGTATACTGTGCTGTGCTGGAAGCACACACAACTTCCAATAACTCCTGCAGATGGCAATTGGGCCCAAATAGAGAACAGCTATGTAGGTGGATTATAGCGGTATGTACTGGGTACAGAGCACGCAGACAGCACGCACTATCTCCTGACACTACTGACTGCAAGCTCTATTATTAAAGCTAGATCACTAGCTATATAGGTGAGGTGAATATAGTGGTGTATACTGCAGTCAGGGCACAGACAATAACCACTACACAAGAGCAAGATAGGAAATCAGCCAAAAACGATTGGTGTGTAACTGTGTTGAAGGTACACAGAACACCCACTGCTTCAGATGCCAACACACTACACGAGGCCGCCTCAAAGGCAGCCTTATATAGTGTGGGGCGTGCACTACACAGCCTGAGCTATGATTGGCCAATCATGGCTCTCCTCGCTGCTGGCGCTGCGATTGGCCAAGCATGCGGGGTCACAGTGCATGCTAGGCCAATCATGAGCCAGCAATGCACTGCGCCATCGCAGTGCATTGTGGTCCGCGCGCGCCATACGAATTTTGACGCGAACGGACCAAGAGTTCGGATTTCGCCGAACGCCCGAACAGCCGATGTTCGAGTCGAACGTACGTTCGACTCGAACACGAAGCTCATCCCTACTTACATGCAGATCGTAGAAAGCTTTACTTTAAAACTTGTGCAGATCAGAACAGATGAACATCAGTGTAGCCAGGTGCTTGGCTAAGAATGAGAGTAAGAAAAACACTGGCTGTAGCTGCTTCCTGTCGTTGCTGCCCTGCAGTACTAAACTGGTTAACAGCTATATCAGCAAAAGGGGGGAGCTGCTGGGCAGGAAGAGTTCAATAGACTGAGTCAGACAGTAGTGCACTTTGGGAACTGTAGTGTATGCAATCTACTTTCTTTTCCCGCAGGTGGCGCTCTGCCACAGCGACATTGCAGGAGAGGAAGTCAATAGGGACATGGTCCTTCTATTATTTCCTGGGTCACTGGGGAAGCTATCTGATTGGATGCTGCCACAGCATGTGACTCCACCTTGGGTCAGGCAGAGTTTGTTTAAGACCATGGCTCCCAGGCTTAACGTGAATTTTCGTGAGTGGGTATTGTAAGGACAGGTTCAGTGGGGGCTGGTGCTCAAAATTTTTTGGGGGGGGTGCAAACAAACTGAAAAAGTCAGAAAAAAAAACAATTGCAGCCTCACTGTGCCATTAAATGCAGCCCCTGTGCCCATCAAACGCAGCCCCTGTGCCCATCAAATGCAGCCACTGTGTCCTCCCGCCCGCCTGCTCGCTGTCTGACAGGCATTTACCCCATCTTGGTAGCAGGTCAGGCAGCGGGGGGTGGCGGCGAGCTGTGGGACGGGCAGCAGGTCAGGCAGCGGCAAGCTGTGTCCGCCATGCATCTCTTCTTTCTTCCTGCTAGACATCCGATAAGAGCGCCTGTCCTTTCAGCCAATCAGGGGACTGGTATTAGACCCGCGCTTCCTGATTGGTGGAGAGGCGGTTCAGTGTTAGAAAAGCGAATATTCGTTTTCTTTTCTAACACACCTGGGTGGGCTCCGAGCGCAATGCTCTGCATCAGGAGTCCACCCTATTTTGAAGCCTATTAGAGCCTATGGCTCTAATCACGTGCTTAAAAAAAACACCCCTGCCGCTGTAAGGGGCATGACAGGGGGTGTTTCATGACTACATACTTTGGATAATAGGTGTCCCTCGTTCCCATTCTAGAAAGTTGGGAGATATGCGTAGCCACAATGCTCTGCATCATGGCAAAATGTATCCCCTTGGCAGGCAGATCTACCCACTGAACACGATGCCTTCAACTAAATGGGGCTGCACTGCAACTGTACCACAGACGTGTGCAATGCATGTGGTTGTGGTATGGCGGTGTGAGTTTTTAGGGGTTAAAACAGGTGGTAGGGAGAAAAACATAACGTCTCCTTATCACCTGTCAAATACACTCTGAAGAACAATCCACCACAAATTGCTCTTCTGAGGGCACTGAAAGTGTAAATGAGCCCATGTGCAGTATAGCCGGGCAGTTAAGCCTTCTGATTTCCCACCTAAACTACAACATATAGCTGCTCACAGATATACACATGCCGCAGCCTGCATGCTGTGCTTCACAGCTGCAGAAAAAAACAAAACAGCATGTTGCTTTTAGCAGGTGTTGTTGCCACCAACAGTGACTAAGGTATCGGGCTACCCTGAAACAGCCCCACAATTGCGTGCAATGCAGTGCAGAGTGCTAGTGCAGCATTTAACCACCTCAATAGTGAACACTTTTACCCCCCCCCCCCCCCCTCCTGCCCAGGCCAATTTTCTGCTTTCAGTGCTGTTGCACTTATAATGACAATTGAGCTGTCATGTAACACTTGTACCCATATGAAATTTTTAGCACTTTTTAAAAAACACATAGAGCTTTCTTTTCATGGTATTTAATCACCGCTGGGTTTTTTTTATTTTTGTTTTTTGCTAAACGAACAAAAAAAGATTTTTTTCAAATAAGTATTTTTTTCTGAAATAGCACTGATGGGCACTCATGAGGCTGCACTGATAGACCCTGATAAGGCTGCACTGATGCACTGATGAGCACTGATGAGACAGCACTAATGGGCGCTGATGAGGCTGCACTGATGAGACTGCACTGATGAGACAGCAGAGATGGGTGCTGACGAGGCAGCACTGATGGGCACTTATGAGGCTGCATGATGGGCGCTGATGAGGCTGCACTGATGGGCACTGATGAAACAGCACTAATGATCGCTGATAAGGCTGCACTGATGGGCGCTGATGGGGTTTCACTGATGGGTGCTGTTGAAACAGCACTGATGGGCGCTCATGAGGCTGCACTGATGGGCGCTGATGGGACTGCACTGATGGTTGCTGATGGGACTGCACTGATGGGCGCTGATGAGGCAGCACTGATGGGTGCTAATGAAACTGCACTGATGGGCCCTGATGAGACTGAACTGATGGACCCTGATGAGACTGCACTGATGGGCGCTGATGAGGCTGCACTGATGGGTGAGACTGCACTGAAGGGCGCAGATGAGACTGCACTGAAGGGCCCTGAGGAGACTGCACTGAAGGGTCCTGAGGAGACTGCACTGATAGGCCCTGATGAGACTGCACAAATGGGCACTGAGGAGACTGCACCGATGGGCACTGAGGAGACTGCACCGATGGGCCCTGAGGAGACTGCACCGATGGGCCCTGAGGAGACTGCACCGATGGGCCCTGAGGAGACTGCACCGATGGGCCCTGAGGAGACTGCACTGATGGGCCCTGAGGAGGCTGCATGGATGGGCCCTGATGAGGATGCACTGATGGGCGTTGATAGGCTACACTTATAGTCAGTGCCCTGATTATCAGTGTAAATGTGCCCTGTCATAGGAAAGCCAGTGACAGTGGTGATGAAAGGTAATGCAGATAACCGGCATTTGTTTACATATTATCCGCTGTGATTGGACACGGCTGATCACATGGTAAAGAGCCAACATCATTGGCTCTTTACCCTGATTGATGAGGTTCTGTATCTGGGGGACAACAGCTCACCACTGATGGCAAGAATGAGATAACATGAGAGCAAGAATGAGACGTCCTCCCAGAACAAGGCCGTTATTGTACAATAAAAGTGAGGGGTGGGACATAACACATCCCCACCCCCACCACATATGGGATCAGGAGAGACAGATTTAATATATATATAAAGTTATATTAACCACTTCAATACTGGGTACTTAAACACCTTCCTGCCCAGACCAATTTTGAGCTTTCAGCGCTGTCGCATTTTGAATGACAATTGTGCGGTCATGCTACACTGCACCCAAATGAATTTTTTGTCATTTTTTCCCACAAATTTAGCTTTCTTTTGGTGGTATTTGATCACCTCTACGGTTTTTATTTTTTGCTAAACAAATAAAAAAAATACCGAAAATTTTGAAAAAAAATATGTTTTTTTTTGTTTCAGTTTCAAAACTTTGTAAATAAGTATGTTTTCTCCTTCACTGATGGGGCTACACTGATGGGTACTGATAAGGCGGCACTGATGGGCACTGATGAGGTGGCAGCAATGAAGTGGCACTGATGAGGTGGCATTGATGGACACTGATATGTGGTACTTATAGGCGGCACTGATAGGCGGCACTGATGGGTGACACGGATGGGCACTGATAGGTAGCACAAATTGGCACTGATAGCTGGCACGGATTGGCATGGATAGGCGGTACAGATGGGCATGGATAGGCGGTACAGATGGGCATGGATAGGTGGCACAGATGGGCACGGATCGGCACTGATAGGCGGCATGGATGGGCACTGATAGGCGGCACAGATGGGCACTGATAAGCGGCACAGATGGGCACTGATAGGCGGCATTGTATTGTTTTATACTGTACTTATGGATGCGGATCAGTGCCAAACAATAATGCATGCCAATCAGTGATGCCCATTGTGGGCACTGATTGGCATCCATTGTGGGCACTGATTGGCATCCATTGTGGGCACTGACTGGAATCCCTGGTGGTTTAGGGTGGCATACCTTATGCTGGGCATCCCTGGTGGTCTGGTAGCGTCCCTGGTGGTCCAGTGTGGGCATCCTCGGGGGGGCTGCGCTGATAATCGATCAGCACAGACCCCCCCTGTCAGAGTAGCAGCCGATCAGCTCTCCTCTACTCGCGTCTGACAGACGTGAGTGAGGAAAAGCCGATCACCGGCTCTTTCCTATTTACACTGATCAGCCATGATTGGACACGGCTGATCACATGGTAAAGAGTCTCCCCGTCGGAGACTCTTTACCAAGATCGTAGTTGCGGGGTGTCAGACTGACACCCGCAACAACGATCACCGCGATGCACGCCCCCGGGGGCACGCAACGGCTCAATATCCTGATCACGTCATATGACATCCGGTCAGGATTTTGAAACCACTTTGCCACCGTGCTTTTGTTATAGGGCGGAGCTGCAAGTGGTTAAATAATTCATAAATATATAAATAATAATAATAATACCTGAGATTGGTGAGAAATGTTGACAGTTAACCAATAAATGGTCCTCAGGCACAAGCTTTTATCTTGTAGTGGACCGCTGGCTGAACACGGGGATAGCTGCTGCCATAACGATATCCGTCCTCAAAGTAGGGACGTACATCGGCGCGCAGAGGTCCGGAAGAGGTTAATAATTTACTATATGATATAAGTACTGAGTTATCAAATTTAATAATTGTAATGATTATTTTTTATTATTATTATTATTATACCTATAATAAAGGGTATATTCACCCACAGGTTATTGAGTCTTGAATATTATTTGGTTTTACATATAGAAGTTCTATCTATGATCCCATAGGCTGGGCAGCAATCGGTTAAACGGTTTAAAACAAGAAGTGAGGCGGCAACATATCACCTCTCAAACACCTCCATAGCATCACATAGATCCCACTCATATACTTGTAGGTTCACAGCTGCTTAGCGTTATATCGATGGCTCTACTCGCTACCGCCACCAGATGGCAGTAGGCATCCAGGAACCAGCGATGCCCCCACTGCGTCGTTGCTCAGGTCACACAAGTCCAACGCATCCTCCTAACCAGCCGCCCTTACGTCATCACTATCACAGCGGAATTACGTCGTACGCCACGTTCTCCGGCCTGAATGGAGAGTAGGATCCGCGGCCTATAGTGATTGCTGGTACCGATATCAGAGCCTCTCAAACCGGGCTAAAAAAATGAGTAAGAGGAAGGCACCCCAGGAGAGCCCGAATGAGGGAATAACCGACTTCCTCGTAGGTGAGAGGACGAAATGACCGTTTATATATCTGTATGGAGATAACAAAGCCGGGTGGGCATGCTGTGTGTGGGAACACTTGGGGTGAGCAGCTCGCCCTTTTCACTGGGCTGCTGACAGACTCCAGGACAAGTCTGAGCCTGGCAGGGAGATGGAAGAATACAGACCATGGCTGCACTCCCTGTGCATGGACATATAGGGGATGATATGTGTGAGAGGAAGGAAGCCAGGCTTCTGATTGGTTGTCTCCGCTTTAGGGCCCAGCAGAGACTCACAGTAGAGGGGGTGGTCCGTGTGTGCGGGGGAGGGCGCGCTTCCTGCGTACGCGCGGGGATGGGGGCGCGCTTCCTGCGTACGCGGGGATGGGGGCGCGCTTCCTGCGTACGCGGGGATGGGGGCGTGCTTCCTGAGCACGCGCGGGGAGGGGGGGCCCTTCCTGCGTACGCGAGAGGAGGAGCTTCGTGCGGGGGGGCAAGCTTTTTACGTACATGTGGGGGGTCCCTTCCTGTGTGGGGGTCATCCTCCGCACGTTTGGGGGGGCTTCCTGCGCATGCACAGACATAAGCAGCTTTTTTTTTGTGCGCAGGTCTTTGCCATGTCCCAAAGCCACACAGCGTGCCTGGAGTTCCCGTGGTGCACATGTGTTGTAATTTTTACTTTCTGCTATAAAACATATCCAATAAAAAAATTGAATTTCTTCATCAATTTAGGCAAATGTGTATTCTTCTACATATTTTTGGTAAAAAAAAATCCCAATTAGCCTGTATTGATTGGTTTGCGCAATAACCAATCAATATAGGCTAATTGGGATTTTTTTTACCAAAAATATGTAGAAGAATACACATTGGCCTAAATTGATGAAGAAATTCGATTTTTTTTATTGGATATGTTTTATAGAAGAAAAGAGTTTAGATCAGGGATATGCAATTAGTGGACCTCCAGCTGTTGCAAAACTACAAGTCCCATCATGCCTCTGCCTCTGGGTGTCATGCTTGTGGCTGTCAGTCTTGCTATGCCTCATGGGACTTGTAGTTCTGCAACAGCTGGAGGTCCGCTAATTGCATATCCCTGGTTTAGATCAAAGCATATTCATGTGTTAGAATGGCCCAGTCAAAGTCCAGAACCTAAATTAAATTGAGTCTGTGGCAAGACTTGAAAATTGCTGTTCACAGACTCTCTCTCCATCCAATCTCACAGACTTGAGCTATTTTTCAAAGACAAATGGGCAAAAATTTCACTCAAATATCACTAGATGTGCAAAGCTGGTAGAGACATCCCCAAAAAGACTTGCAGCTGTAATTGCAGTGAAAGATGGTTCTACAAAGTATTGGGGGCTGAATACAAATGTACTCCACACTTTTCACATATTTATTTATAAAAGAATTTGAAAACCATTTATCATTTTCCTTCCACTTCCCAATTATGTGCCACTTTGTGTTGATCTATCACATAAAATCCCAATAAAATACATTTACTTTTTTAGTTGTAACATAACAAAATATGGAAAGTTTCAAGTGGTGGGGATACTGTTTCAAGGCTCTGTATGTTCTGTCATTCATTTTGTGAATATGCTGTGAACAAGGCTGTATGTCAAAACACTTCAGCTGTTTTTAATCTTCGTGTAGCAAATAAAGCTTTTCAATGGGATTCTGGAGTTGCCGACTACATCTTTCTTGGAGGAGCCCATTGATTTTATTGCTCCACAATGCAGGTGTTAAAAGACCTATGTGTTTTTTTTTTTAATTTATCAACGCAACACACACAACATTTTTACAGTTGTCACTTAGAACAGGTACAGAGGGAAAATCTTTCAATGGGACCACCTGTTCTGGTAACAGTTAATATAGGGATCTTCAGTGTGGAGAGATTTTCTTGCACTTCTTTTTGTCTTTGAGACCGGAACTAAAGGCAAGCAAGTGTCCCCAATAGGACACAGCAAAAAATGATAATAACAATTAATATATCGAACTTGCACATTGATCCAAACAATTACATTACCCGATTTCCGTTAGAAGCACCTTTCAGTCACTCCTTTAGACATATTTTGTCTAAATTGATACATCTGGTAATAGCAGGGTATGGTGTAATTATTACAAACTTTATAGCAATGACATGCAATTTATTATTATATCCTTTGTTTGTATTTTTAGAACTGGCTAATTATGAACGGAATGTCAATAGAGCCATCCATAAGTACAATGCCTACAGGTGAGAACATTTGTGTTATTCACTGAACTACATCTTTTTGGGTAGTTGTCTTTCAAGTGGTTACAGCATAGCTGTGATTTCTGATCAGATATACTGGTATCCGTAAGCTTTTCCAAATCTAAATGGCACATAATCAGATATTTTAAGGCCTGTTTAATGAAAACCTGAGCAGAGGCAGAGCTGGTGCTTGAGGCCCCTTTCACACTTGTGTGACTTGTCCTGCGCACAGAGCGGCCTGAACCTTCTCCCCTGGGGTCCCCTGCCAGAAATATTGGCTCCTTCTCTTCTCTGAGTGCCCCCAGAGTGAGCCGCTGTCTATGGGGGAATTCAGGTGGAGTCGATCCCTAGCCGGGCTGTGTGTGTGTGTCCATTTTTACTTACTTTAACTGACCGCATGAAGATCAAGTTCTGCCCTTTTGATCTGCAGATGAATGAGACAAAAGCAACAATGAACAATCTTACGTTGTATCTTCAACTGTGTTGATAAACACCAAGTCAGATGGTTCTTTATTTTTGACAGCTGCAGCTGTTAATGCTGTTTTATTTACACAGCAACTCCTGACTTCATTTTCAGAGCTGAAAATTAAGGTATACCTAAAGGCAAAGTTTATTTTTATTTTGGCGTGCAGAGGGATTAGAATGCTTGTCAGTTTTTATAGCTGTGCCCTCATTAGCGAGTTTCACACTCTCTATTTGTCCCATTTACCATTATTGGTGAAAGTAAAAGAAATCATACATTTTGAGTTGTCCCCAGAAAAGTAATCACCCTCCCTACCCTCTTGCCTATAGTATCAATTTAATGCCTCAAACGCACCCGCTCCCACACGGATGTCATATTGTGATGCAGCAGCTGTGTCCGTGCAGCTGCACTTCCCAATAGACATCTGTGGGACTGCCGGCATCATGGGGTTGTATGCAACACCTGTGCATCCTTGTGTCTGCAAAACGCAGGCCTGCATGGGGCACGCAAGTAATCAGCCATGTGAACAAGACCTAATGGCAATTGAAAATGGGGGATGGAGGAGGGGGGGGGCATGGTAGAGGGACAGAAGGACTGGAAGTACTACACACATCCTTTGTACTTCAATTATGTTTTTTGGGCATGTGTAGCACATCCAGTGTCCTCAACTAGTTAAGCGATTGAATGACTTGTTTAGCCATTGAAAGAATGGTTGTACTGGGCAGTTGTTTGGCATGTGTTTCAATTTCCATAATTTAGCTCCTAGGAAAAAACACAGACAATACCACATGGGGGCTATTATTAAAAGGTCTGATACGAAAAAAATGCTAGTAATATGCTAAGCATATTCATTTATTGTATTCTGCTAGATTCTTACAAGAATGAATTGAGCTGTGTATTGTTTAATAACTACTTTGTAACCTCATCCTTGCCTTTGCAGGAAAGCTGCCTCTGTGATTGCAAAGTACCCCACAAAAATCAAGAGTGGAACAGAGGCAAAAAAATTGGTGCGTACTAATGCATGTGTGTGTATACAAATGCAGGTCTGTGTTTAGTCATTAATTTGATCCTTGGATCCTAAGCCCAAGCTCCCCATAGGGTTGTAACCAGTGCCAGGACAAGGTCATCTAGCACCTAGGGCGAAGTAGCCAAACGGTGTGTAATTTTTTTTTACTTAAATTGCCCCCATCCCCTCACACTCGCACGGAGAAGCAAATGCATATGTAGGTCGCGCCCGCAGATGTAAACGTCGTCCAAAACATACATGTGGGGTATCACTGCAAACTTTAGAGCAAGAGCAATAATGCTAGCACAAGACCACCTCTGTAACTCTAAACTGGTAACCTGTAAAAAAAATGTAAACCGTCACCTATGGAGATTTTTAAGTACCGAATTTTGGTGCCATTCCACGAGTGTGCGCAATTTTAAAGCGTGACATGTTGGGTATCTATTTACTCGGCATAACATCATCTTTCACATTATAGAAAAAGGCTAAATATTGATTTCTTTATTTTTTTTTATTCATAAAATATTTTTTTCCCAAACAATCATGTTTGAAATATTTTTGTGCAAATACCAATGGACAAAAAATTGCAATGAACGCCATTTTATTGCCCATTTAAAAAACACATATATAATGTTTGGGGGTTTTGAGTAATTTTGTAGCAAAAAAATATGATTTTTACATGTAGGAGAGAAATGCCAGAATTGGCTTGGCTGGAAGTGCTTAAATTTTATATTTAACAAACCAAAGGTGAGCAAATAAGAAAAGTTCATTTTTAAAGGTTTACACACACTTTATTACTATCAATTGGAAACCGAGAGCTTGAATAAGAATGTGTTGACTACAGACAGTTGTTATTGAGCTTCCAGCAATAGCAAAAAAAAAAAAGGTCGTATTTACTCAATGATTTATGTCTCAGGCCTTGCAAAGCTTTGCTCGTATTTAAAATGTTTTCCCAGTCTGTTTTTATATCGGTAGACATGACAGTCTGCACTTTTATTGATTTGTTTATGCAATCATTATTACTTTTTATTTTTTTCAGGATGGTGTTGGAGCCAAAATAGCAGAGAAGATAGATGAGTTTTTGGCTACAGGAAAATTGCGCAAACTTGAAAAGGTAATAAGGTGTTATTAAACCTCGACTCATAATCACATTGATCCAGCTTGGACCAGTGTAAGTGTACATATTCCATACCTATTGGGCCGCTGTAGAAACACTACTACAGCGATCAATACTAGCACATTATTTGACGCTTGCCTTCAAATGAAGCCTGCGTCGTCCCCGCTACAGGCCGCATCCGTCTTTGGCCATCTTCCTTCCGGTTCTGCGGACTCCAGCTCTGTGACTGGCCGGAGCCGCGTGTAGTCAATCATGCGCATGTGCGCGGGAGGCGCCGGTCACTGCACAGGTGGCCGTTCCTTCAGAGCTCATGCACCAATGACATAATTGGAGCAGTAAATATCTCTTAAACGACACATGCTTGGGAGATATTTACAGTACTTATAAGTAAGCCTTATTCTAGCCTTAACTATAGGTAAAAGTTACAAAGGGAGGTTTACAACTTCTTTAACTTGCAGTTCAGTGAGTAAATCAGTATTTAATCCCCAAGCATAACATGACTTAGTACTTGGAGAAACCCTTGTTGGCAAGCACAGAGGTAAGACGTTTCTTGTAGTTGGTGACCAATTTTGGTCCACTCTTACAGATACAGATCTTCTCTAACCCCTTAAGGTTTCTTGGCTGTCGCTTGGCAACTCAAAGTTTCAGCTCCCTCCAAAAAATTTTCTGTAGGATTAAGGTCTGGAGCTTAATCCTTTAGATGGGCTTCTTCTTGAGGCACTCCTTTTTTGTCTTTGTATGGTTTGGGTCATTGTCATGCTGAAAGACCCATCCATGTCAAAGCACAGGACTAAAATTGTTCTCTGCATGGTTCATAGATTCGACAAGATGACACAAGCTCTTCTATCAATTTCCTCACAAGGGTTACTGGAATCGGGTGAGTTCATTTTTTTAACATATTAAATTTTTACTTTTATTCAGCTAATGGTGTAGTGGGCCAAAGGAATAGAAGTACAGTATGCTTTCATAAAAAAAAATGTATTGACATGTAAAAACTATTCCTCTTCATTGAGAGAGGACCTTCACAATGGAATTATTTTCGTCCGAGGCACACAATACCTCTAATTGTGTAGAAGCTGATGTCACCTTTGCTGTAAGCAGTCTCCATAGCATTGTGCACAAATAAATAGTATGTAATTTAGTCACAGATGTGTTTCTTTGACCTATCATGACTTCTGTTACAGGCCGGCAGCTGCTCGCAAATTAGTAGAAGAAGGAATAAAGACTTTAGATGGTGAGTCTCATTGCATATTTGTTTTAAATCCTAACACAAGTAAACGACCATCAGCTTAAAGAGACACTGTCACCTTGCCCATTCAGAGCAGCATCTGTTTAATGGGCCTACCAAACCATTGAAACTTTGGCAGTGCTCATCTGCTCTTTCTGCTGCCTCAGCCAGCAGTGATAACCAGTACCTCACACGCATGTTCACTTCATCAAATCTGGCCCTCTTTGAAAAAAGTTCGGACACCCCTGGCTTAGTGCTTTGTGCAATTTCTGATGCCTTTGACAGTGTAAAGGCCTGTGCCAATGGGCTTTTGTTCATGTAAGAACTGCTTCTATTCCTTTACAAGTGTATGGGAATGCAAAATTAGTTTGAAGGAGATCAGAAGGGGTCACCTGCAGGTCAAATGACCCTTTTTGTATGAATTTTGGAATGATCTCAAAAGCATCTCTTAACCTTGCATTCATTCTAACAATAATAAGTAGTAGATAGTAGTAGTGTTGATCTGATACATAATCATTTTTAAAACAATGGATCTGTCATAAATTGAAAAAATGACTAATTTATCAGGACTTATGCATTTTAGACACTGTTCTGGGTGAGACGCATGTTTGACTAGCAGTCAGACATAGGAGTCCATGTATAGCATTTGAGTTCTGGTTTTCAAGGTAATACATCACTTTTTTCTCTCTGCAGATCTAAGAAACAATGAACATAAATTAAATCATCATCAACGGATTGGTTTAAAGTGAGTACCCTTGAATAATATTGTTGTGGGTCTCTAAAGTTGGGTATGATGCTCTGGACTCTACATAATGGTTGTACAGACTGTATATCATGTGTAAACTATGACAGTTGTAGATCTATTTTACAATAGTATGGAGATAGGAGAACCTGTTGCTTTTTACACTATGAAAGCGGGAGGACAAATTCAATATAAAGTATAAAGGTTGGAGACCAGACAACACCTATAGTAAGGAGATGGGAGGCCACACCATTGTATATGCTATGGAAGTAGAAGGTGAGGCTCAATGTACAGAATAGAGATGGGACAGGCTGCTGCTTATATTATGGAAGTGAGAGGCTAGGCTTCTTGCATAGTAAGCTTGGGCTCTCCCCTCCATATTGTGTGTGGAATATGGAGACCAGGCTCAGTGTACAGTATAGGGTTGGGAGGACACACTCAATGTACAGTATGAAGGCAGGATGACATGCTTAATGTGCATTAAAGAGGTCGGAAGACAAGCTCAATGGATATTAAGGTCAGAGATGAGGCTCAACGTATAGTATTCAGGTAAAAGACAAGATTCAATGTATAGTATTTTTAAGATTGTAAGCTCTAACAAGCAGGGCCCTCTGATTTCTCTTGTACCAAATTGTAATGTAACTGTAATGTCTGCCTTTATTTTGTTAAGCGCTGCGCAAACTGTTGGCGCTATTTAAAACCTGAATAATAATAATAGTATGCAGGTGAAAGGCAGCTGTATATAATTGAAATGGTAAACCAGGCTCGGTGTATAGTATGGAGGTTGGAGACTACAGTGAGGGGAAAAAAGTATTTGATCCCCTGCTGATTTTGAGAGAGACAGAATAACAACAAAAAAATGCAGAAAAACGCATTTCAAAAAGTTTATAAATTGATTTGCATTTTAATGAGTGAAATAAATAATCCCCTATCAGTTGGAAAGTTTTCTGCCTCCCAGGTGTCTTCTATACAGTTAACGAGCTGAGATCAGGAGCACTCTTAAAGAGAGTGCTTCTAATCTCGGCTTGTTACCTGTATAAAAGACGCCTGTCCACAGAAGCAATCAATCAAATTAGATTCCAATCTCTCCACCATGGCCAAGAGCAAAGAGCTGTGTGAGGATGTCGGGGTTAAGATTGTAGACCTACACGTGGCTGGAATGGGCTACAAGACCATCGCAAAGCAGCTTGGCGAGAGGGTGACAACAGTTGGAGCAATTTATTCACAAATTGAAGAAACACAAAATAATACTCAATCTCCTTCGGTCTGGGGCTCCATGCAAGATCTCATCTCTTGGAGTTTCAATGATCATGAGAATGAGGAGGAATGATCTCAAGGCAGCTGGAACCATAGTCACCAAAAAAACAATTGGTAACACACTACGCCACGAAGGACTGAAATCCTGCAGAACCCACAAGGTCCCCCTGTTCAAGAAAGCACATGTACAGGCCCGTCTGAAGTTTGCTAATGAACATCTGAATGATTCAGAGGAGAACTGGGTGAAAGTGTTGTGGTCAGATGAGATCAAAATCAAGCTCTTTGGCATAAACTCAACTCGTTGTGTTTGGAGGAGGGGGGAATGCTGCCCATGACCATAGAACACCATCCCCACCGTCAAACATGGACCACCAGACACAGCAGATTACAGTTGTCCATGGTGGGCCACTGTAATTGGCCCAGGTACCACGTGATCGCTGTGTCCATTCATGATAACATTGTTTACTGTTTTAGATCTCTGTGATTGGTCACAGTGGTCATGTACTATGTGATAGCTGTGGCCAATCACTCCCTGCTTTCTGCTCACAAAGAGAGAGGGGAGAGAGCTGCTGCAGACGGGCACAGCATTGAATCAAGAAAGGGGTAAGTATAAGGTGGGTAAGAGGGTGATGCACGTACAGGGAAATTTTTTACCTTACTGCAGGAACTGCAGTACCACAAACACTATTTATTTTTAACATTCAAAGCAAACTCCCCCATCCATCCATGTCTCTATCCTTTGATTTGCTGAGAAATCACTTTGCAAAACAACCTTTAGCATTTCTGGCCGTGGCCATTTTGAGTAAGGGCAGATGATTCATGTAGCATTTACTTCTTGGAATCCATTATTCCTTAGCTGAGGCCTGCTTGCAGGAGGGTGTGCTCAGCTTCTCCTGAAGACCCCGGGATGTATGACATAATTTTCTTACGCTTGGATTCCATGAAGTAACTGAAGAAATGTAAAAAAATAAATATAAAAACAAGATAATTATAGTTAAATAGTTAGGTTGAAAAAAGACACAAGTCCATCCAGTTCAACCACAAAAAAAATAAAAAAATATCATACAATCCCATATACCCAATTCTATACCCACAGTTGATCCAGAGGAAGGTGAAAAACCCCAGCAGAGCATGCTCCAATTTGCTAAAGCAGGTTAAAAAATTCCTTCCAACTTTACCTTTAAATGTTAATACCCAGTTATATTATGTACATTTCGGAAATAACCCAGGCCTATCTTAAAGCAATATACTGAGCTGGCTAGAACCACCTCTGCAGGGAGTCTATTCCACATTTTCACAGCTCTTAGGCCGCGTACACACGGGCGGATTGTCTGCCCAACTTAGTCCGCTGAACCGTGTTTCAGCGGACAATCCGCTCGTGTGTGGGCTTCAGCGGACTTTTTCAGCGGACAGTCTGACGGACTTAGTCTTTCGTAATTTCCGTAATTTTGTCCGTCCAAACTTGGTTTTGTCCGTCCAAACTTGGTTTCAGCGGACAGTCCGCTCGTGTGTAGGCAAGTTGGACGGACTAAGTATGGCGCATGCTCAGAAAGGATTTACACGGCCGAAGGTTGCATTGCAGTGTATTGGACGTAGTTTTTCTAGTCCCGTCGTACGTGCTGTACACGTCATCGCGCAAGTTTTCAGCGGACTGTCTGTTCATCATGTGTGGTCAAGTCCGTTCATTCAAAAGTTGAACGGACTGTCTGTCGGATTGTCTGACGAACTTAGTTGGGCAGACAATCCGCCCGTGTGTACGCAGCCTTACTGTGAAGACACCTTTCTGTATTTGGAGATGAAATCTCTCTTCCTCTAGACGTAAAGAGTGCCCCCTTGTCCTCTTTGTTGACTGTAAAATATAATATACTTTCCTTTTTATTTAATAATAATAGCACCATAAGGTTAAAAAAAATAATCAATGTTGCTTGAGAGAGTGAAGTTCCACATTAACAGAAGTTAAAGTAATTGTGGTCAGCAATGAATAGATGAAAAATTCAGGCCTCCCTCTTCTTTTTATTCAGATACTTTGAGGATTTTGAGATGCGGATTCCCAGAGATGAAATGTTAAAGATGCAGGTAACACTTTGTTCAGTGAATACAGTGCATGTGGGCAAGCATTGTTTATGACCACATCACCATAAATACCTTTTAAATATATATTTTTCAATATGTGTGTAATGAAACCTTACCATCTACATTTGAAGTTCTGACAAGTTCTTTCTACACGCACAAAACACACCAGCAAATGGATAAGAGATTTTTTGTGGTACACCTATACACAAGGGATCCCGGTTAGGAAAGTAACCCATCAGTTAGGCCCCTTTTACATGGGGCGAATCCGCTGGATGTACTCCGCTAGCTCAACGAGGGATTGCTCTGTTGATCCCTGCTGAGCAGGCGGATGACAGGTCTGTCTCCACTCACTGTGCAAGGACAGATCTGTCAAAGCTCCGCTGTTCTCTATGGGGAGATCAGATGAAAACGGACCGTGTCAGTTTTACATCCGATCCACTGGACAGATGGCGAGCGTATAACCATCGGTCTGTTTTGAGCGGATCTTGTCTGGCAGGCGGGTGTCAGCGGACACATCTCTGCTGACATTCGTCTTCCCATAGAAATCAATGGGTGGCCCACTCGGATCTGGCCGAAAAACGGACAGATGGGCCGATCGTGTGAAAGGGGGCTTAAAGTCGAACTAAACACTCTAATCCACCAAGGATCTTGGTCTCTGTTTAGATCTGCGGTTGCCATGATGCTGCACAGATGACTAGCTATGCCACCAGCTATTTCGGAGCTTGAGAGCCAACATGACCACCCTGGCAACTGTGACCATTATTATGAGAGGCATGCTTTGTATATTACATACACTGTGGATGTGTTAGTCGTCTGAATATAAATGCAGAAAATAACAGCGGTATGTTTGATTACAGATATAATAACTTTTGTTGAACATTTCTAGCTCAAGCTTTCTTTTGAGAAATGGTTAAATTGGTGGGTTTAGTAGTTCTTTAGGGTAACAGTAGGATTTTCCTGGTAATTGCTTGGAGTGGGATTGATTCCTGCACATTACATTCTGACCCCAATACAATCTTTGTGTTAAGATTTATTGCAACTATGTAATTTGAGGACATACTTCAGGCTCTGTTCACACCTAGGCGTTTTGTTTTCAGGCAGAAAGTCGTGCAATTTTTCCTGCAATTTTGTACAGGTCAAAAGGTCACTAATGTAAAAAGCAGAAAACACCAGTAATCTGCCAAAAAGGAAGCTCCTGTACTTTTTTTGAGCTTCAGGTGACAAAAATGCTCAGATGTGAGAAGGGGCCGTTGAAATGAATGGGATTTGTCTTGTTGGGTGTTTTTTATAGCTGAGGCATACAGCAGAAAAATGCCCAAAAACACCTAGATGTGAACAGAGCCTAAACTATGCAGTCAAATTGTATACAAACAAGAAAGCCCCTGTACTACATAGTCAATCTAAAACAATTGTAATGTGGTGAATTTTAGAGAAGAATAGCATAAACTCTTACCAGAGTCGCCATCAGATATCTGGGCGTAGTTGTTTACTACAGAGGTTAATGTTCATCACATGGTTTAATAAATGGTTTAATAAAGTGCCATTCTCTGTCCTCTTTATGGTCACTAAAATGTGTTTATATATTTTTTCTTTTTAGGAAATTGTTCTTGAAAAACTAAATACTCTGGATTCAGAGTACATCGGCACAGTATGTGGTAGCTTCAGAAGAGGTATTCATCCATTTTATTTGTTTTTTTATTGGACATATACACCAGTCCTTGACCCTGGTGGAGCATACAGTCTAATATCCTTACAACAGATATACACACAGCAGGGCAAAATTTTGGTGGAAGTCAATTCACCATTGAGGCAATAAAAAAAATGGAATGCAGTTCATGGCTTTAAGGACACAATCCAGACAGAATGAAAAAATATGTGCAGGTAACATGTCAGCTTAATTCTTCAGTTTTCATCAATGAATAAAGTATATGTGAACCTTTTACCTTGTAAAACAATCCATTCAGTTTAACCATATCTGGACCACCCGCTGTCATTATAAGTCGGTACTTTGACGTTAAATACAGAGAGATAGCTGCCATAACCCCGGTATTCTCTAAACGGTGGGCGGTTCGCTTTATGATAAAAGTGGTCTCCGTGAAATGACTTTTATCGGTGGCAGGAGAGCTACCCCCCACCCTCCTCCCTTCGCTTACCGGAGTCGTCGGTAGTGGCGGAGGTGATCCAATCTTTTCCCTTGCTTGGCAAGCAGTCGAATGAGGGAGTGTTAGATGACGGAAGCGATGTCAAACGTAATTTCCACCTAATGGCCTTAAAGGGAGTTTTTTGTTTTGTTTTTTATTGAAAAAATACTTTTTTTAAAACATTTTTTTATTGCATTTAAGTGTAAATGTGTGATCTGAGTTCTTTTTGACCCCAGATCTCACATTAAGGTGATCCTGTCATGCCTTTTGTCTATTACAAGGGATGTTTACATTCCTTGTAATAGGAATAAAAGGGATCCAAATTATTTTATTTTTTTTAAGGGACAGTGTAAAAATAAAAAATGAAACAAAAAACAAAATGTAAAGCATCCCGTCCCCAGTGCTCACGCGCAGAAGTGAGCGCATATGTAAGTCACGCCCACATATGTAAACGGTGATCAAACCACACGTGAGGTATCGCTGCGATTGTTAGAGCGAGAGCAATAATTCTAGTTAAATAGCTCCTCTGTAACTCAAAACTGGTAACCTGTAGAAATTTGGCGCCTATGGAGATTTTGTTGCCATTCCACGAGCGGGCGCAATTTTAAAGCATTAAATGTTGGGTATCGATTTACTCAACATAACAAGATCTTTCACTGTATAAAAAAAATTTGGATAACTTAACAGTTGTCTTATTTTTTGAATTCATGAAAGTGTATTTTCTTCCCAAAAAATTGTGTTTAAAAGACTGCTGCGCAAATACCGTGTGACACAAAAGATTGAAACGAACGCCATTTTATTCTCTAGGGTCTCTGCTATATATATATAGTTTGGGGGTTCTAAGTAATTCTCTAGCAAAAAATACTGATTTTAACTTGTAAGCAGCAAATGTCAGAAATGGGCTTAGGCGTGAAAGGGTTAATCACCACTGGATTTTTGTATTTTTATCATCAGTTGTTATCACTAAAAAGCCAACCGCTTGCTTTAAAAAAAAACGTACCGACCCCAGTATAACCCCTGCAAGCCGAGAATGCATATTTGCGTACGGTCAGCATTAAGGGGTTAAATACCAACAAAATAAAGCTCTGCCACACAAATGGAGCTTTCTTTTGGTGGTATTTAATTGCCACTACGTTTTTTATTTTTTGCTAAATAAATGAAAAAATACTGAAAATTTGGGGGGGGGGGGGGAAATCATGTTTTTCATTTGTTTCTGTTATACAGCTTTCAGTGTATATTAGTCTGTAGCAAGAGTCCACAAACTATGGCATGTATCTGAACATTGATCAATCCTGATGTACTGACAGATCTAATTTCTTGAGGCCCTAAAATGCTAGGACAGTGCAAATACCCCCCAAATGACCCCTTTTTAGAAAATAGAATCCAAGATATTTAGTAAGAGGCATGGCGGATATTTTTTGGGTTTGTAATTTTTGTCTCAATTTTTTGGAAAATTAAGAAATTAACTACTTCCCACCTGGCCAATGTACATATACGGCCGGGTGGGAGCTCTCTACTACTGAGTGGACGTTCCTGAACGCCCATCAGAAGTAGGGGGATCGGGCGCGTGCCCGCGCAGCGGTGCGATCCCGATGCGCCCGTGTCACCCAAACATGGAGCATCTCGGATCGGTAGGAGGGCTCTGTGATTGGCCCTCCTGATCACATGACGGCCGTGTCCAATCACGGCCGTCATGTGATGTAAACAGCCGGTTGCTAGGCAATCGGCTCCTCCTCTCACACGGAAGTCGTCGCTGAGGAGAGCAGATTGCTGCAGCCGGCTGGTGATCAGTGAGTATGAGCTGTTTTTTTACAGCTTTTTACTCACTGATCAGCAGTCTAGTGAAAGCACACATCACCACACAGTATAAACACCAATGTCCCCAAAACACACATGTCCCCAAATAATAAAAACATGACCCCCACATATGTCCTACTAAAAATCACATGTCCCAATGATTATCTGTACACATATGTCTGTGATCACCTGCTCACATATGTACATGATCATTTGTAGTAGTGTAGTACAGCATCATCATATAACTGGTGTGGTGTTGATCAGGGACACTGACTGGTGACCATACGGGGAAGAAAATGTTTTAAAGCAAGTGGGTAGGCAATGTAAGCATTTCTCTCCCCGCTCTTTTTATTTTTATTTTTGCACAGGAAGCTTTCTGGTACCTATTTGTAATACATCTCAATTTACATATCCTGAAATCTTTTATTATTTTGTTTCCTTTAGGTGCAGAATCTAGTGGGGATATGGATATTCTCCTCACTCATCCTGACTTCACCTCAGACTCTACAAAACAGGTCAGTAATTTACCATGTTTTATTTTTTTTTAGTAGTGAAGCACAAAATAATCTACAGGTGATCAATTCTACTGCAAATACATTCAATTAATATATCACTCTGACACTCAAATCTAATTGGTATCCTGATTGCACATACACTGCTGACTAATTTCTTGCATTTTGCTGTTCAGATTGTTAAAGGATAAGTTCACCTTTTCATAAAATATCATTTTTTTTTTTTTTTTTGCAGATAAAAAAAAGTGCATTTTTGTTTTTTTCCTCGGGAGCCTGCAGAGCATTGCACCTGCAATCAGCAGATCATAGGTGCATTGGCTCCTGCAGACTCTCAGATAGACAGATAACTTTCTGCTCATCATACAGGCAGGCAGTTGCTTGAGAGCAGGAAAAGTCCATGACCTACTCAGGAGCTCACCAGTGCCTTCCTTCACAGTTCATTTAGAACTACAAGCCATCAGTCACAATGGCTGATGGTAGTTATAGTCCAGAATGACGTGGCCATGTGGACGGAGACTCATACAGCCGTGTTCTTTTCAAAAAGTGGCAGTGCGTGGGGTGAACAGATTCTTTCATTTTAATGGACATGGTAGGGCTCTGTGACTGAGCTGTCATTGGATATTACAGGCAAAACCCACACAGCCAATTGGAGTGGCTCTATGATCCCTGTGATGGCCAATCACAGTGATTACAAATGGAAACACTGCCTGTGTTTACATTTGACATCCCTCCACTTCCTTTGACAACAGAGGAAAGGGATGGAGAGGAGAAGAAAGTTGGCAGCAGCAGAAGGCTTGGGATTCACCACCAATGAATTTGGGACCATGTTTCAAAGGTGGGGAGGGGGCTTTTATCCACTTGCCGACCGTGCTATAGCCAAATGATGGCTGGTTCTGGGAGGCCATCATATGGCGCGCTTTGTTATCAATATACAGAGTAGGGATGAGCTCAGGTGTGTTCACATGGAACACGTGCAGAGCCCGCCAGGAAGTTGGCGCAGCGCTAATCACAGGCAGTGAGACATTGCACCGATGTGCGGCTGCAGAGATCGGACAATGTCTCACTGCCTATGATTAGTGCTGCGCCGACTTCCTGGCGGGCTCTGCATGTGTTCCATGCGAACACGCCTGAGCTCATCCCTAGTCCAGGGTACATGACAACATGAGGAGCAGAGAAGAGAGCCCATACCAGGCTTTCTTTAAAAGGGACATGTACACTGATAATCAGGGCACTGATTATCGGTGTCCTTATTATCAGTGCGGTGCCTCCTCATCAGCATCGCCCACCAGTGCCGTTCATCAGCGCACATCAGTGAAGGAGAAAAATTGCCTGTTTGCAAAATGTTATATCAAACTATGAAAAAGTTTATCATCGTTTTCGATCTTTTTTAGTTTGTTTAGCAAAAAAAAATGGTTAAATATCACCAAAAGAAAGTTCTAGTTGTGTCAAAAAAATGGCAAAAATGTTGATTGAGTACAGTGCTGCATGACTGCACAATTGTCAGTCCAAGTACGTCAGTGCTGAAAGCTAAAAAGTGGCCTGGTCAGGAATAGAGGTCGACCGATATGGGTTTTTCTCTGGCTGATGCCGATATTTAGAAATCATGGCGGCCGATAGCCGATATATGATGCCGATTTTTTTGGGCCGATATGTTAGGCCGATTTTATTTTATTTATTTATTTATTTTTAATCCCCCTTGATCTAACACACCTTTCCCACTGGGGCGTTTTAAGGCGCTTTTGGGCTAAAAATAGCGCCTGTAAAGTGCCTGTAAAATGGCTCCCCTGCAGTCTGTGTGAAAGACAGAGTGCTTTCACACTGAGGCGATGCGCTGGCAGGATCTTAAAAAAAAGTCCTGCAAGCAGCACGTTTGGAGTGGTGTATACCGCTCCTCCACCACTCCTGCCCATTTATATGAAGGGCACCACTGCCGAAGCGCATGCAATGCGATTTGGCAGCGGTGCTTCATGGGCGCATTTAACCTCTTCCTTGGCCGCTAGCTGGGTTATATGTGCCCCACTAGCAGCCAAATAGCACCGCTAAAATGATGGTAAAGAGCCGCTAAAACTTGCGCTCCAGTGTGAAAGCGGCCTTCATACGTGATACAGAAAATTTCTTACACTTAAACATTTATTAAACAAAACAAACCTCCAATCAGTTTACTTGTATGTATGATTTAGATAAAAAAAAAAAAATTATATATATATATACGGTAGTCTTTAAATGGTTAAACTGAGAACTTCTACACACAGAGATGACTTAATTCATTCAAGTGTAAACATTGTATCATTTAGTTCTTTTCTTGGCAGCCTGCCCAGAGTGGAGGAAAGTGTTTCTATGACGACTCAGTCAACTTAGACTGACTTCTTACAGAAGTCATTTCAAAGTCCCGCTGTAGTTCTAAATCGGCTTTTTATCAGCACAAATCGGCCGATGCCGATTATTTAAAAAACGGCAAATATCGGCCGGCCGATATATCGGTCGACCTCTAGTCAGGAAGGGGTTAAAAGTGCCACTGGCCCCCAATGATTATAGGATTTTTCTTAACCATTATTATCAGCTTCCTGTCTTGGGCAAGTCCCTGGAGCCAGAGACAGGCATTGCATTACAAAACAAAGCAAATGTGTCTCCTTTCTAGCTGTGGTGTCAGGCAGCCAAGAAAGCGGTACCCTTTCCAACGGCTTTGAAAAAGTATTAATACCTCTTGAAATTTTCCACATTTTGTCATTTTACAACCAAAAACGTAATGTATTTTATGTGATAGACCAGTGGTCTCCAAACTTCTGCCTGGGGGGGCAGATGTGGCCCTTTCTTTGCTTTTATCTGGCCCTTGGGGCATTATTTTATCCACTGATGCCAGCAATGGGGCAAAATCCACCCCCCCCCCCCCGTCACCAATGAAAGGAGGCACAATTCCTCCCAATGACACCAAGATGGGGCACAATACCTCCCACTCACACCAATAATGATAATAATGAGGCGCAACTACTCTCAGTGAAACAAGTGATGGGGCATTATTTTTCCCACTGACATCGGGACCTTTTCTACTCCCACTGGCCACAGTCCGGCCCCTGTAAAGTCTGAATGGCAGTTTTGTCTATAAATTTTGGAGACCCCTGTGATAGACCAACACACAAAGTGCCACAAAATTGTAAAGTGGAAGAAAAATGATAAATGGTTTTCAAACATTTTTTACAAATATGTGAAAAGTGTCACGTGCATTTGTATTCAGACCCCCTGAGTCAATACTTTGTAGAACCACCTTTCACTGAAATTACAGCTACAAGTCTTTTTTGGGGATGTCTTTACCAGCTTTGCACATCTAAAGAGGGACATTTTTGCCCATTCTTCTTTGCAAAAGAGCTCAAGCTCTGTCAGATTGGTTGGAGAGCGCCTGTGAACAGCAATTTTTAAGTTTTGTCACAGATTCTCAATTGGATTTAGGTCTGGGCCATTCTAACACATGAATATGCTTTGTTCCAAACCATTCCATTGTAGCTCTGGCTGTATGTTTAGGGTTGTTGTCCTGCTGGAAGTTGACCCTCCGCCCCCAGTCTCAAGTCTTTTGCAGACTCTTAACAGGTTTTCTTCCAAGATTGCCCTGTATTTGGCATCCATCTTCCCATCTACACAGACCAGCTTCCCTGTCTTGGCTGAAGAAAAGCTGATGCTGCCACCAACATGTTTCACGGTGCGGATGGTGTGTTCAGGGTGATGTGCAGTTTTAGTTTTCTGCCACAAATAGCATTTTTCTTTTAGGCCAAAAAGTTACATTTTGGTCTCATCTGACCAGAGCAAATTCTTTCACATGTTTGCTGTGCCCCCCACATGGCTTCTCGCAAACAGCAAACGGGATTTCTTATGGCTTTTTTTCAACAATGGCTTTGTTTTTGCCTTCCATAAAGGTCAAATTTGTGGAATTCAAGACTAATAGTTGTCCTGTGGACAGATTCTCCCACCTGGGCTGTGATCTCTGCAGCTCCTCCAGAGTTCTATACAAAAGTGTAGCGCTAAAACCAGGCATATTATAACATTCTTATGAAGAATAATATACACTCATATATAAAACATATGCATATGTGTATTAAACACTAATAATGTGGAATAAGAAAAAAACCAAAAGAGATACAAAGTCTCTTATAAATCAAAACCACGTGTGTAGTGAAAGAGTGTAAGAGTTACCATGGGCCTCTTGGCTGCTTGTGTATTTAATGCTCCCCTTGCCCAGCCTGTCAGTTTAGGTGGACAGCCATATCTTGGTAGGTTTGCAGTTGTGCCATACTCTTTCTATTTTTGGATGAAGGATTTAACAGTACTCTGTGAGATGTTCAAAGATTGGAATATTTTTTTTTTTTCTTTTTATAACCTAAAACTGCTTTAAACTTCTCCACGACTTCCCTGACCTGTCTGGTGCATTCCATGGCCTTCATGATGCTGTTTGCACACACAGGTTTTCTAATAAACCTCTGAGTGGTTCAGAGAACAGCTATATTTATACTGAGATTAAATACACACAGGTGGACTCTATTTACTAATTAGGTGACTTCTAAAGGCAATTATTCCTGCTAGATTTTAGTTAGGGTTATCAGAGTAAAGAGGGCTGAATACAAATGCACGCCACACTTTTCACACATTTGTTGATAAATGGTTTTAATTATTTTTTTTTTTTCTTCCACTTCACAATTATGTGCCACTTTCTGTTGCTCAATCACATAAAATCCCAATAAAATACACTTACGTTTTTAGTTGTAATAAGTCAAAATGTGGAAAATTTCAAGGGGTATTAATACTGTACTTACCATATTTTTCCGTCTATAAGACGCCCCCATGTATGACGCCCCCCACTTTTGCAACCCAGAATTAAGAAATCCATATTTTAAACAGGTAAAACAGAACACAGTTTTATTTAGTAATTAACTTTTACATACCAGTATATTATGCATCATATCACTTTATTCAACCTCTGTTGCATCAATGTTCTCTTCTTCATCACTAGTTCCAGACAGAATTCTTCTTTTGCATCATTGCTGTCTTCTGAGTCACAGTCAACTGTCTCTCTGCAGCTCTATTCCCATGCTCTTTTGCATAGCTAACTACACTGAGTTTAAATTTTGCAGAATAAGACAGTCTCTTACTTTTATTATTCTGTGACATCTTGGGCTCAAAACGCTCTGCTCTCTGCATCTGCGCAGTCTCCACGTCGAACGGGATCGTATCTGCGCACTCTCCACCTCCTCCTCTACCTCCAGCTGACGTCACTAACATATGGCTCGTGATTGGAGGAAGCCGTTCACAAGCTATGACCATCTAGGCACCCGCACGGCTCTCTCCCAGGCTGACTGACCGTGTATAAGACGCTGCTCGAATTTCAGGCTAACAATTTAAGGATAAAGTAGCGTCTTATACACGAAAAAATACGGTATAACAGTTGCTGAGCTCTGAAAAAGCATTGCAGTCTATAGAAAAAAGTGTCACATAGAGGGCAGTAGTGAGCTGCTCTAGGGTCAGATGACAAGATGACATGAGCCTGCCATTGAGATCTATGAAAATAATTAGAGCACGTCCACAATCGACATTATATTCTACTGTATGGAGAAAGGCCAAACAAGTGATTCTTAAGAGAAGGAGAGGATTGATTCATATTAAAATATGTGATGAATCCATCTTGCAAAGTCATCATGCTTGTGCTAGAATGGGCTAATGCAAATCTGGGGGCATATTAAAATCATCCATATTAAAATAATTACATGGAGAATAATGCTTACCAGGAAGAAAGCTAATATGATTGGTTGTTATGGAAATTGCCATATTTTCCTCCACGTTTACCTGTTTTTGTAAATTGTGCCCTCCAACACTACTCCTGTGCAGTGGAACTTCAGACAATTGTCTGCCCCTCTGCTACAAAATTAGACATGATGGACTCTCCTATATGGGCTGTTTACATTATGCATGACAAGTCGCATCCTGACGGAGCAGTGCAGTAGTATTATGGCTCAACAATGAGGAGTTCAGTTTCCAAAAGTATGAACCGTTCTTCAGGCAGCTCTGCTGAGTGAAATGAGTATTATACTGGTCTCTGGCAGGCCTTCATTACATAGTAGAGCACGTCACACCTCAGTTGTAGAGCACGCCACGTTGGTCTTCAGCATCTTGTTAGGAGAACTTGGGGTTTTGTAGTGAACTCAGCAGAAGCTTTGCAATTCACTGAAACATCTACATTAATATGATATACATTTATATCAGTATTGCAACACTATGGGGCATTGTTATGAAGCAGGGAATGTGATTTTTATTTTTTTCAAACATTTACTTGTGGTGAATCAATCATTGTCATTTAAAATGCATGCACTTGGAAGATTCAACTGCAGTAGTGAATGTTTGGCAAATGTCAGCTTGACTGGTTTATAAATATGCCACTATATAATATGTGTATACTATATATATTATGAATATATGTATATACTGAATGCAACAGTTTGTGTCCCTTCCTAAAATGGTTATTTGGAATAGTGTTGTCAATGGAAATATGCCGCTTGGGACAAAGGACAAAAATAGGGTGGATGCTTGCAAAGAACAATGAAAAAAGGGCACCTCTAATAGCGTTTTTTAGAAGCATTACATTTTTGTTTGGCTGCATTCTAACTATAGTTTTACATAAATGTGCAAAAATGCATGCCGCGCTCGTTGTTGATCGCACCCCAAATGCAGTAAACGTTCTGCTTTCTGCGCAATGCTTCAAGCTCAAAAAGGTGCATGAGTTACTTTGTTGCACTTAGGACAGCCCATTGAATTGAATGGGTTACCCTATGCATGTAGCAAGACAGTGATTTTGTGTGTGTTTACTGAAACGCTATAGTGTCAATGCAGCCTTAGCCCAAAGCCCTTCCATACATGCTTCGAGCCATATGCCACACATTGAAAGAGCTAGAAATTTTTTGGCCAAACGTTGACTGCATTTTATCAGAAGTATTCATTTTTGGGTATTCACGTAGCTGTGGGTGTTGCAGCTGATTTTGAATACAATAACCAGCCAAAAGAATGTCTAGGCAGTCCCACCCAGCAGGAAGTGCACTGCTGTTTTCAGGAGGAAATCAGGACAAAGGTAACTTTAAGTATTGCTTTAAGTGATTGTAAAGGCAGAAGTTTTTTCATTTGAATGCATTTTATGCATTAGGATAAAAAGCCTTCTGTGTGCAGCAGCCCCCCTTTTACTTACCTGAGCCCCATTTCTTTTTTTTTTTTTCAAATCTTTTATTTATATCAAGGTCAAATGGTCATGAGGTCAAGGTCATGATATACAATGAACAGAGAAATCCCACGTAACATATGTGTGGTGAGCAATGACAATTAGGAACAGTTGGTCTCTAAGGCGTCACCCAAGCCCTCCTGGGGCCTTGGGTTTCACCAGAGTGAGGAAAAGTAATAATGCCCATGAGCCCTAACCCAAGCTGTAGTGTGAGGTATGCTTCTGCCTGGGGGACTTCTAAACCACTGGATGGTTCTGTGGATCTCGTCCCTTATTTCTTGTTTTCGTGTAAGAGCAGAAAAAGCAGAGAGAAAGGGAGGGGGGGGGGAGTCAAAGGGAAAGTATGGGGGGACGGGGAAGGAAGGAAGGCAGGGCGGGTTGGCCAGGGGCGCAGCCAACGCGTCCAGCTCCAGTCGCGGGACCAGGCTAGCACCTCAGTCCAAGCAACAAATGGACTCTGAAGAAACGTTCTAATCTGATGTGTCACTCTCCAAAAGGGCCCGTCCTTCATCTGAGAAGATAAACATGTTCCAAATGGACCATGTTTTGGTAAACCGTTCGCTTTGGTGGTGGTCCGTGAGTATTAAATCTTCAATTTTTTTGATCTCCTCTACCTTCTTAAGCCACAAGCCAATAGTTGGAGATTACGTGGACTTCCAGCATAAGGGGATGCAGGCCTTGGCCGTGTCTAGTAAATGGGGGATCAATAATTTTTTGTAGGTTTTACATGAGCTAGTAGAGGCATGAAGTACGTAAAGGGCAGGGTCTGCCGGTAAGGGGCTCTCAGTAAACCTCTGCATCGTAAGCTGGATGGTCTTCCAGAACTGCTCCAAACCGGGCCAGTGTTCCCTGTCTGCCTAGCACCTCCAGCACCTGTCCGAACAGCAAGGGAAGATCATCTGTAGCTTTGCAGGGGTATTATACCATCTGGTGACTATTTTGTAATTGGTCTCTTGAGTTTTTGTGTAAATGGAGGATCTGTACGTAAAGTGAAGGATATTTTGCAATTGATGCATCGTGAAAGTGCACTGCAACTCCTTCTCCCACATTTGTAGGCAACAAAGCCGGTGGTCATCCGGTGGCTCAATCAGTAATTGGTAGGTGGCAGAGAGGGTGTGAGGCATAACACCCTGCCCCGTGCAAAAGGATTCAAGAGCAGTTAATGATTGGTCAATACTACGGGGTGGAGGTATTGATTTAAGAAAGTGGCAGAGTTGGAGAGCCCTCCAATAGTCCAGACGGAAGGGGCCCACTCGCAAGATCACATGCGGATGGCCATCGTCCATTTACAATGAAATGGGAAGCTTGGTAATGGCCAGACCTGAGCCCCATTTCTATCCAGCACTGTTGTAGTGTTGTCTCAGCTACCCGGGACTCTCCTCCTCTTTGGCTGAGACAGCAGCGCGGCACCATTGGCTCCTGCTGCTGTCAATCAAACTCGGTCAGCCAATCAGTAGAGAAAGGGGGTGGGTTGGGGCCGGGCTGCAGCTCCATGTCTGAATGGACACAGGGAGCTGTGGCTTGGCTCGGGTGCCCCCATAGTAAGCTGCTTGCTGTGAGGGCACTCAACAGGAGGGAGGAGCCAGGAGAGCCGAAGAGAGACCTGAGAAGAGGAGGATCTGGGCTGCTCTGTGCCAATCCACTGCACAGGGCAGGTAAGTATAACATGTTTGTTATTTTTAAAGCAAAAAAAAAAAAAACAGGTGGATTGAAATTTGACTGGTAAAGCACAGACAAATTTGACAACTAATTTGTGTCAAAAACATTTTTTTATCGGAATACAGTTGCACTGGGGGAAGGATTACTCTATCCACCTTGATTTGTAGATGAATTGTTTGGGGTTTTTTTTTTCTTGGTTCAGCCACTAGCCGAACCAAAAAAAAATCTTCTATGGCCTTATCCCTAAGACCCCTTTCATAATGAGGCGCTGTACATGTATTTTAACACTAAAAATAGCGCCTCTCCTGTCACTCTCCTGAGTGCTTTCACACTGGAGCGGTGCACTTGCAGGATGCTAGAAAAAGTCCTGCAAGCAGCATCTTTGGGGCAGTTTAGGAGCAGTGTATTGAAATGAATGGGCAGTGCTGCCAAAGCGCCTGCAAAGGGTGGTATTACCCCCTTCTCCGGTGCCGTTAACGGGGGCTAAAATGCGCCGCTAAAACAACGGTAAAGCGTTGCTTTACTGCCAACGCTCTGACCATCCCAGTATGAAAGTAGCCTTAACCAAAGCAAATTTTCACTATTAGAGTTCAGGTTGCTTTTAAGCTGCTTTTGCATCTTTATGGATTTGTATGCGAAGAAAAGCAGTTCAGATGTGAATGTTGAGTTGCAGTGCATTTTGGGAAAGCTCTACATGGTACATTGACCTGAACACAGAATTTTTCATGTTTGGCATCGTGTCTCACATTATACAGTTTTCTTTGGGTGATTCATTTTTTTTAACCTGTTGCAAAATTTCTTACCTGCCACTAATAGCACTTCCTTTTCAAGGGGATAATTCTAAGCTACTGCATTGAAAATAGCAGCAGCATTGTCAGCCTCATGTCAACATTACAGGCCATCCCATTCTTGCATACAGGGTCTGGGTACAGTCCCTCGGGTCTGTAGGCAACTGATCCGGATAAAGCCTTTCCCTTCCCCAGCGGGGGGTGCAGACTAGGCCCACAAAAATAAATCTTGAGACTTCTCTGTAGACACATCCATCATCTAGGCACACTAGCTAAAAACTGAGGCTTAGCTGAGCTGAAAAGGGTTATGCCTGGGCGGGGATTTATGTGTTTGTTTTTTTTGGCCAGTGTCCATTCACCTGAAGGTGGGCAGCATAACCTAAGTAGTCATGAATATGAAGTATCCTGCATCCTGTGATGCACTCAACAAAAGAATTGAACAGGTAAATTAAAGGAGAACTATGGGCAAAGCTCTTGGCCCTACTTCTCTGGGTCACAGGAGTGACCCATAGAAGTAGCTTCGCTCTGATCCAGATTCAGCCAACAGCAGGCTAAAGTCTGCTGTCGGCTGACTTCACTCTACCAGACCATACTCTAGAGGAGGGTGTTAAACTGGTGGACCTTCAGCTGTTGCGGAACTACAAGTCCCATCATGCAACTGCCTGTAGGAGTCATGCTTGTAACTGTCAGCCTTGCAATGCCACATGGGACTTGTAGCTCTGCAACAGCTGGAGGGTCGATAGTTTGGAGTCCCAAATATCACAAAATATTATCAGGCTGCACTAATCTCCCAGCTCAAGATGCTCCAGGCTACCTCCGATATTCCACTCTGGGCTCTCCTGGAAATCCCCAATTGTGCACCGGTCCCCATCTCTGCCCTTTTTATGGCTTGCTCCTAAATTGCGCCCCCCCCCCCCCATTCAGCCTCCTAATGGCACATAGCTTGAAGCTTTTGGACACAGTTCGGTACTCTGGTGGGCTCTAGTCCCTGTTCCTTCCGCTCCTCCCTCTTCCGAATAACCCCATGTTTCACCCCCAGCTTAGAACAACCCCATGTTTTTTCTTTGTGGCCTGTCCATGGATTCTCCCAGGTCTGGCGCTTTCTTGGAACCTGCACCTTCCCCCTCAGCTTCACGCCAAGAGATTCATGAAGCTCCCCCAATGAAATTTTTTAGTTATCTCCAATTGTGACACTGGATATCCTCACTCAGGTGCCACAACACTTTTCCATACCAGAAAACAGCTTTTGAACATGCATGCCTACACTCTTCAGGATCCCCTGGTACCATATCCTTAATTGACTGCTCTCTCAACTCGAGTGGGATCCCAACTTCCTTATCCTATGTCCCCCAATGGGAGCGGGACTTATCCCCCATCAATTTGGCGGATTGGAGCAAGGCCTGAAGGCAGCCTATAAAGTACTCTTCTGCTGGTATTGGGTCCCAACCCCTATTGACAAATCATACAGTGATAGATGTTTCCGAGGCTGTGGTCAGCATGGAGATGAACTTCATATCTGGTGGTCCTGCCCCCGATTAGTGGGATACTGGTCGAGGGTATTCAGTCTTCTGTTTACTCTCCCATGTGTCCACCCGCAAAGATGCCAAGTTGGCCTTACTCCATTGTCCAATCCCAGGCCTTTTCTCCTATCAGCAGACATTGGCCACCTATTTGTTTTTCACTGCGAAGTGTGCAATAGCAAGGGCCTGGAAGAGGCTGGCTGTCTCGTTTGCGGAGGTGAAGAGCATCTTAACGACTCGTGATTAATGAGAAGATGTCTAGTGTCCTCCACGACTCCCACGCTAAATTCCTTAAAGTGGTTGTAAACCCTTTACAACCACTTTTTGCTACAGGTTAGCCTATAATGAGGCTTACTTGTATCTACCCCAGCACGGTTGAGGAGATATCCTCTGTATCTGCATGTGCCATCGGCACATGCGCACTGAAGCAATGGCATGTATGTGCCGTTGCTTTAGTGAGTGTGCCACTACCGGCTGCTCCCATGCAGGAGTGACGTCATCGCGGCTACTGCCAATCACTGCGATACCCGGAAGTAACTCTGGGAGCGATGTCTCTGGCCGGTGTGGACCGCTGTGGGGGGCTTCGATCTAAGGTAAGTAATTCATAATGACATTGTGCCTTTGTCTTGTGTATTTTTCCTTTTTTTTTTTTTTTTTTTGTTCGTGGGTTTACAACCACTTTAAGCTGTGGACTTCGTGGTGGTCCTACGCTCCTCCAACTTTGCATCCGACCAGCCTAGGCCTCTCCTAACTGATCTCCTCTGCGCCCCCCTTTTTATCTTTTCCACTTACTTTTCCTTCTCATCCCCTGTTTCCCTCCTCTGCCGCCTGGCCTACCCCCCCCCCCCCCTTTTTTTTTTTATATGTGTTTTGTCTTGTAAGACAGAATACAACTTTGGAAGTGATGTCATATTTTGTATTGTATTTTTTCATTTCCAAGCATTTATGACCTTGGTCTTACAATTTTTTCCAGACAAATACTGTACTGATTAAACAAAAATCATTTTTTCTGTTACTTATTATTGTACAATTACTTCGAAAGCGGTATTTTTTGTCCGATTTTCTCATCGTGTGTACTAGGCATTACACTTTTCTTAAAGGCCTACGTAATTTACAGCCCTTCCTCCTTCCCCTGCTGCTTTCTGGGAGATGCACAGAAGTCCCAGAAGACAGCAGGACCATTCAGAAAGTGCAACGTGACTCGCGCATGCGCTGTAGAAGACAGGCTGTGAAGCCGCAATGCTTTACTTTCTGATTGCCTTAGTAAGAATGCCGGTGCCTGCACGCAAAGCCGATGGAAGGGTCAGCTTGGGGTGCTGACAGCGAAGGCTCCCTGGACAGGTAAGTGTTCTTTATATTAAAAGTCAGCAGCTACAATATTTGTAGCTGCTGACTTTTAACTTTTTTTTTTTACTACAGGCTGGAACTCCGGCTTTAAGTACATATCTTTTATGTCCGAGTTATCAGAAGAAGGTGGGGATGTAAAAATCGAATTCCAGAATCTGATCACTTCCACAGCTGTGACTGCCCCCAAAGAAAGCCATCCACCAACACTTAGTGATTATGGAAAGAGTGCTTTATGCAGGGTGTAAGTTTGTTTTTCCATTCAACCCCCTCCCCTCTGCCAGGACACATTGTTCCGCATTTGCAGCCATTGGCTACTGATTTTCCAGCATGCCCGTTAAACAGAAGCCAGACCGGTTGTACACACTGGCCAAATGTCACCTGGTTTCTGTTGATTCGGCTCCTGTGTACCAGCCATTAATCAGAGAAGCAACAAAAGGAAAAGGTAACTGTAAATGAACTGCAGAGATCCTTAACTGAGAAGGAACAAGCTGGATTTCCAGAATTTTATTGAAGTGTGGCAAGGGTAAAGTCAGTGCTAAAACAAACATCTAATCTTGTTTGTAGCTTTCCACAAGCCATGTCATGGACAAAGCAAACATTCAGGAAATGTTCTCTAATGTGATGTCTAATTGAACTTTTTAGCCTTGGCGCAGAACATGATGTGGAAAGCCACCACTGCTCATCAGATTGTGGGGATGCTGGTCACAATGGAGGGCAAAATGGCTGGAGGTTCAAGGAGGGGCGAGTGAACTGGGAAGCTAAAGATGTATTTTTTTGTGACAAAAAAAGTTTGCACGTTAAAGGCTTGTGTGCATGAGAACTGTTTACTTGTGTTTGACCTGCATTTGAAATGCGATGAGATTCCCATTTAGTTTTAATAATGTAGTGTGACGACATTTGTCCTTCTTTGCACATCTCTAAACACAGCATGTCCTATTGCAGACAAAGCAGGTTAGATTCAGCTTTTTGTGTACAAATGCAAGCGTTTAAACTGCTGTGCTGCATTTGAACTAAAAATCTTGTGTTTGACACAAAAAGCCCCTAAAGTAGTACATATGCTGTATAAATCAGGTGGTAAACTTTGCAATTACATCCATTATCCAAAATGATTTCAGGTTGTAACAATCACAAAATCCAAGGAAATGAATACTTATGCAGAGGCTTGTATAGATAGCAGTAGGATGAATCTGTCAGTGTTGACTGAAAATGGATACTCCAGATTTTGGTAAACAAGAGACTTTATCTAGTGCTGTTCGCAGAGATTATTTAATAAATGTTTTATCTGTTATTACCATTTCCTAATTTTGTCCGTATTGGCCTCTAACCATATACTGTGCTGATTATATATTCACAGCCACACCTCTTACACCAGGTAGTGCAGAGTCTGGAAGACTGCAAATTTATCACTGACACACTAGTGAAGGGAGACACTAAATTCATGGTAAGATATCCGATCACAAAGGAGTTTTTCGAAATTATTATTTTTTAGCTGTGATGCTGAGCCTTTTATCAAATTCTGACTTTTCTTCAATTTTGACTGCAGACATTTTTATTAATCTTTAACCCCTTTGCGTCTAATGGTAAAACACATGTTAATGCCTAAGCACAATTTTGCAACTTTGACATGTTAGTAAAACCGTATACATCATCCCAACTACTTTATGTATCCAGGTGAGTTATATACCTCGTTTTTTTTCAGGACATTTTTTTTTAATTATCAAAGCAAAACTAACCCAAAATAGTAAAAAAAAAAAGTTTTAAATTTCGCTTATATTTTTTTGCTATTACCATAGCCTTCTACCAAAGTACAATTGAAAACAAATTCTCTCACTCCTGACAATCGCAACAATACCGCATATGTGTATGTTAGTTGTATGTACCTGTAGTACAGCCCAGAAACAATAGTGTGCATTTTTTGCTTTTTGTATTTTTTTTTTTTTTTTTTTTTTTTCCTACCCAAAACACACTGATACTAATTAAAATAAATAAATTCTGTCCAAAAAAAAAATAGTGACCCTGACATTTAAACTTTGAGTCAGGTCGCAGTCAAACACTAACCCTGGGATTGACCCACCCTGTTTCCCCCGAAAATAAGACCTAGCGTGATTGTCGGTGATGGCTGCAATATAGGCCCTACCCTGTTTCCCTTAAAATAAGACCTACAAGGACTTTAACTAGGGCTTATTTGGGGGGTTGGGCTTATATTGCAGCCATCATCGACAATCACACTAGGTCTTATTTTCAGGGGAAACATGGTAGATAAAACCTTAATCTAGGTATTATTTTTTTTATTATTATTTATAATTTTTTTTTTCTATCTCTGCAAGGACAGAGAGAGATACAGTCTCAAACATTCAGAGACAGAAAACACAGGAGTAGGCTTCTCCGAAGCTATCGCAGTGATCGGGTGACCCAGAATCAGACGTTCCGTTAGAATGGTGTCCCGGGGCTCTTGGTGAGACCCCGGTCACTGTGCAGGGAGTGGGCCGTGCGGCGCTCTCACAGTACAAAGGGAGATGCGCAAATATACAGCCCTATGGCAAAAAGCCCAGTCCAGTGAGGCCACATTTTTGTGTTAAATCGGCGCCAAGGGGTTAATAACTTCCTATATTCCCACAGAGCCCCATGTGATCTTCAGCACATTATTTAAAGGGATTCTCCACTTTTTGCAAAAACATAGCAAAGTACCCACATTAAATAAAGGAAAAATGGGCATCAATTAAATTTTTGTATTGAAGCCTTTAGAGCATTGCAGATATGATCAGTGTGTCATGAATGCCATGCGCAGGCTTCTACATGGTTTATATCACAGCCTTAGGCCCATACAGAGGCACGGACCTACCATTATGGGACTGGAGGAAGTACTCAGTGGATTATAAGTCTGGTGATGTCGCCACAGTTGTGCTCCATTAAGATCTGTGAGTCTCGGTGGCACATCCTTGAATGGATGGAAAAAAATCTGAGCGTTGCAGGGAGAAGCACCTCACAATTCAAGAAAGTGTATGGTCACAGAGGTGGACAAAGCTTTTAAAGAGGTCTTCTTAATACAGCCAGTAGATTCTCTTAAATGTATTTGTTGATTGGCCGAGGCAGTGTTGGGAATGCTGACTCAATTCAGAGTTGGAACGGAAATCCGCTGACTGTAGATTTGTGCCTGGGCTTCTGGGCCGCACAGCTACATCAAATTGTCATTTTCTCCTAGCGTCCCACCTTCACTATCCATAGAATGCTGCTTGTCTGTATACTTTTGTTATGGAGCTCATGTTCTGTCCTTTCGTAGGGTGTGTGCCAGCTACCATCTGAGGGAGGCAAACAGTTCCCCTTTCGGAGACTTGATATAAGGTAAGGTAATGGAAATTCAGCGATAGCCCTGAGGTGGGAGCTCTGCTTCCTTCCTCTAAATCTCATATATACTGTATCTATCTCTAGATATATATTGAGATTATTTTCAGACTGATTCAAAGTAGATCCATTACTACAGAATTTAGAGAGACGGCAATCCAACATAGGAATGAGCTGGACTCTGTGGGGACAACTATTAACTGTCACAGCTAAGAGACTCCATGCTAAAGGCTGCTGCTGACCAACTCTTGGAAGCTTGCTTTGTTCCTTGATTCTGAAAAGTGTTCTGGTACCACTCCAACACAATGGCGGTCTTCAGTGGGAGTCTGGACTGTGCCAGGGAAGGGCTGTCCTTGCAGCTATCCATCTAAAAAGATTAGTGCCCTTTATGTAAAAAGTTCACTTAGGCTCCATGCACACTGGATAAAAAATATTTAGCATTTTTGCCGCGTTTAAGAGCCTTTTCAAAATTTTTTAGAGGCTGGTGTCCTTAACAACCAGTAAATAGCTGGGAAGACAGGCACCACATCCTTAACAATGGATGACTCATCAGGGAACCTTGCTGATAGCTGAATGTAAACAAAACAATTTCGAGCAATAAATAATTGAGAAAAAAGAACGTGGGCTCTCCCCAATCCATACCAGACCTTTTCGAGTTCCCCTTAAAATCCTTACCAGACCTAAGGGTCTGGTATAGATTGAGGGGGGGGGGGACTCCACACTGTTTTCTTTCTTTTCTCATTCATTATTGCTAGCAATTATTTACAATCAGCTGTCAGCAGGTTTCAGATGAGTCATCAATTGTTAAGGATGTGGCAGCCAGCTTCCTGGCCCGCTCCTTAACAACCAGCTATACTCTGGTTATTAAGGACGCAGGCGGGCCACTGCTAAGGGGGAAAAAAAAACGTGCTGTAAACCGTTGCTTAGCAGCGGTTAACAGCATTTAGTTGCTTCTAGGAGCTGGCGGCTTTTTTCGGCTGGTAAATCACTCCCAAAAATGCAAAAAATTTTTTTTTTTTGTTTTCCCCTGCTTGTATAAGCTGAAGCTGAAAAAATGCTTCTAGCCTAAAATATTGTGCATGGACACATAGGATAATCGCTTCTAACAGATGAAAAAATCGCTCAAAGCAGCTGCTAGGAGTTTAAGATTAAGCTAGTGTGTCATCATTATTGACGTCTTGTTCACTGTTTATATGGTCAGAGACATTTTGCACTGTTTTGTACATAATGTTTTACTGTAATTCTGAATATTAAATGAAAAGATTAAAACAGAAAAATGAGCTAGTGTGCCTGGAGCCTTATACTTTCTGCCTAGTGCTACCTGACCTAAAATAATACTTCTCTGCCCCAGGCATATACTTATATATTACTGAATCCCATGGCTGTGGCATGATGCAATCTTTACATCCTGGTGCTTCATGCCTCAGGAGATGACCCTATGGAATACTATAGGGATCAGCTGTGTGCAGGTACAGGTAGTGAAAAGAAGTGTTTTTGTCACAGGATATAAAGATTGTGTCAGGTAGCTGATGTGAGATTCAGGTAAGAATACATCCAGCGCAGGGAAGGGTGGCTTACTTTAGGTCAGGAAGAATACCTGAACTTTAGGGCCTCATTCATACTGGCAATGACATAAAGTGTTTACACGTATTTATTGGATATTTGTAAATGCATGTAATGGCTTTAAATGATATAATGCACACTGTATGTTTACCTATTTGTTTTGGTGCATTCAGTTCAGCTATGTTTAGAGAAAAATTAATTCTGTGCATCAAGGAGCAGATTAGACAATCTAAACGCATCTAAATACACGTTAACAAATGGAAATGCATGTAAACACAAGTGCAGGAGAACCTGGTTTGGGAGACCTAAAGTTGTTTAACCAGTTGCCGACCGCCGCACGCCGATGTACGTCGGTACAATGGCACGGGCAGGCATAAGGACATACATGTACGTCCCTTGCCTCCCGCGGGTCGGGGGCCCGATCGGGCCCCCGCCCGGTGCCTGCGGCGGTCGGTATTCGTACGGGAGCGATCCCGGACGAGGGGACGGCCATTCATTCATGGCCACCCCCTCGCGATCGCTCCCGACGAATAGAAATCCCCGGTGACATCACTTCCTCTCCTGTAATGTAAACACAGGAGAGGAAGTGATGTATTCTCTCCTCCGTGTCGGTATTTTTCGTTCCGACACGGAGGAGAGCGGATCAGTAAGTTGCACCAACACTCTACACACACAGTAGAACATGCCAGGCACACTCACACCCCCCCTTTACCCCCCGATCACCCCCCCAATTACCCCTGCCCCCCAGTCACAGTGACACCAATGTCATTTTTTTTTTTTTATTTTTTTTTTTTGCATTGGTGTCATTTGTGACTGTAATAACTGTTAGGGCAGTTAGAGTTAGCCCCCTTTAGTTCTAATGTACCCCCCTAACCCCCCCAATAAAGGTTTAACCCCGTGATCACCCCCTGTCGCCAGTGTCACTAAGGCTGGGTTCACATTGCAGCGGTTTATGAGAACGAATGTGATTCGCACCGCACTGCAGTGCAAATCACATCCGATCTCTGTGCGATTCGAGTTCAGCCATTCGCCGCACCCGCCGCAAATTCGCACGGGACCCTTTTTTTGGCCCGCAGCAGAATCGGATCGCATGGGTGTTCACACCATGCGATCCGAGTTTGCAGATCGCACTGCGATATGCGAACTGATCTGGGGGTGTCAGTAACATTTCACTGACACTCCCAGCAGTTCGCATAGGGCAGTGTGAACTGCCGCCGGGAGGCATGCGATGCGGGAACCCGCCGCGGATTCGCGGCGTTCCCGCATCGCTCCAGTGTGAACCCAGCCTAATAAGCGATCATTTTTCTGATCGCCGTATTAGTGTCACAGGTGACGCTAGTTAGGCAGGTAGGTATTTAGGTTCGCCGCAGCTTTTTATAGCGCCAGGGACCCCCATATACTACCGCATAAAGCCCCCTGATTGCCCCCTAGTTAACCCTTTCACCAGTGATCACCATATAACTGTTACAGGTGACGCTGGTTGGTTAGTTATTTTTTTATAGTTTCAGGGCACCCGCCATTTATTACCTAATAAAGGTTTAACCCCCTGATCACCCGGCGGGTGTCATTTGTGACTAATAACTGTTAGGGCAGTTAGGGTTAGCCCCCTTTAGTTCTAAGGTACCCTCCTAACCCCCCCAATAAAGGTTTAACCCCGTGATCACCCCCCTTCGCCAGTGTCACTAAGGCTGGGTTCACATTGCAGCGGTTTATGAGAACGGATGTGATTCGCACCGCACTGCAGTGCAAATCACATCCGATCTCTGTGCGATTCGAGTTCAGCCATTCGCCGCACCCGCCGCAAATTCGCACGGGACCCTTTTTTTGGCCCGCAGCAGAATCGGATCGCATGGGTGTTCACACCATGCGATCCGAGTTTGCAGATCGCACTGCGATATGCGAACTGATCTGGGGGTGTCAGTAACATTTCACTGACACTCCCAGCAGTTCGCATAGGGCAGTGTGAACTGCCGCCGGGAGGCATGCGATGCGGGAACCCGCCGCGCATTCGTGGCGTTCCCGCATCGCTCCAGTGTGAACCCAGCCTAATAAGCGATCGTTTTTCTGATCGCTGTATTAGTGTCACAGGTGACGCTAGTTAGGCAGGTAGGTATTTAGGTTCGCTGCAGCTTTTTATAGCGCCAGGGACCCCCATATACTACCGCATAAAGCCCCCTAATTGCCCCCTAGTTAACCCTTTCACCAGTGATCACCATATAACTGTTACAGGTGACGCTGGTTGGTTAGTTATTTTTTTATAGTTTCAGGGCACCCGCCATTTATTACCTAGTCTCACTAGTGTACCCCTAAATTTAGGGGTGTCTACTTTCCAAAATGGGGTCATTTGGGGGGGGTTTGTGCCATCTTGGCATTTTATGGCCTTCAAAACTGTAACGCCCTTAGAAAGCCTGAAGGCGGTGCTTGGTTTTCGGGGCCCCGTACGCGGCTAGGCTCCCAAAAAGTCCCACATATGTGGTATCCCCATACTCAGGAGAAGCAGCAGAATTTATTTTGGGGTGTCATTTCACATATGCCCATGGCATGCGTGAGCAATATATCATTTAGTGACAACTTTGTGGAAAAAAAAAAAAAAAAAAAAAAGTTTGTAATTTTCCCGCAACTTGTGGCAAAATATAAAATATTCCATGGACTCAACATGCCTCTCAGCAAATAGCTTGGGGTGTCTACTTTCTAAAATGGGGTCATTTGTGGGGGTTTTGTGCCATCTTGGCATTTTATGGCCTTCAAAACTGTAATAGGTAGTGAGAAGTGAACTCAAAAATTTACGCCCTTAGAAAGCCTGAAGGCGGTGCTTGGTTTTCGGGGCCCCGTACGCGGCTAGGCTCCCAAAAAGTCCCACATATGTGGTATCCTCGTACTCAGGAGAAGCAGCAGAATTTATTTTGGGGTGTCATTTCACATATGCCCATGGCATGCATGAGCAATATATCATTTAGTGACAACTTTGTTAAAAAAAAAAAAAAAAAAAAAAGTTTGTAATTTTCCCGCAACTTGTGGCAAAATATAAAATATTCCATGAACTCAACATGCCTCTCAGCAAATAGCTTGGGGTGTCTACTTTCTAAAATGGGGTCATTTGTGGGGGTTTTGTGCCATCTTGGCATTTTATGGCCTTCAAAACTGTAATAGGTAGTGAGAAGTGAACTCAAAAATTTACGCTCTTAGAAAGCCTGAAGGCGGTGCTTGGTTTTCGGGGCCCCGTACGCGGCTAGGCTCCCAAAAAGTCCCACATATGTGGTATCCCCATACTCAGGAGAAGCAGCAGAATTTATTTTGGGGTGTCATTTCACATACGCCCATAGCATGTGTGAGCAATATATCATTTAGTGACAACTTTGTGTAAAAAAAAAAAAAAAATTTTTTTTTTGTCATTATTCAATCGCTTGAGGCAAAAAAATAAAATATTCAATGGGCTCAACATGCCTCTTATCAATTTCCTTAGGGGGTCTACTTTCCAAAATGGGGTCATTTGGGGGGGTTTTGTACTGCCCTGCCATTTTAGCACCTCAAGAAATGAGATAGGCAGTCGTAAACTAAAAGCTGCGTAAATTCCAGAAAACGTACCTTAGTTTGTAGATGTGACAACTTTTGCGCAAACCAATAAATATACAATTATTGACTTTTTTTTTACCAAAGACATGTGGCTGAATACATTTTGGCCTAAATGTATGACTAAAATTGAGTTTATTGGATTTTTCTAATAACAAAAAGTAGAAAATATCATTTTTTTTCAAAATTTGCGGTCTTTTTACGTTTATATCGCAAAAAATAAAAATCGCAGAGGCAATCAAATACCATCAAAAGAAAGCTCTATTTGTGGGAAGAAAAGGACGCAAATTTTGTTTGGGTACAACATTGCATGACCGCGCAATTACCAGTTAAAGCAGCGCAGTGCCAAAGTGTAAAAAGACCTCTGGTCATTTACCAGCAAAATGGTCCGGTCTGAAAGTGGTTAAATCAACTAAAGCATGAGGCTAATGTGAATGTAGCCTAAAGTGAAAAAAATGCAGTACACTCTGCAATGCATGCACATTTCCCCATGTGTTCTCCTCCTAAAGACCCTACAAGTACAGAAATATAGATGCTGATCTGCCACAAAACTAGGCAACTCCCGTTTTCTTGTTGTGAGCAGACAACACACTGCTCTGCATTTCTGGTTTCTGATAAACAGGTATGTTTTACATTTGTCAAACAAATATAACCGACTAAAAAGCAGCAAATGAGAGAGGTACGTTGTTAGGGTTTACATACACTTAAGGGAAAATGAACTTAAACTTTCGTAAATCATAACTGTTAGGCTGCATTCACACCCCGCAATTTCAAAGTGCCGAGGTGTGAATGACAAATCGCAAAACCACATTTGAGATGCCATTCATTTAAATGGCACCTAAAGTTGCGCTGCGATTCTGCCATGATAAATCACACTGCAATAGCGGCAACCCACATCAGCGGTGTGAAGCATGTCGCCAAAAAGTAGCCTCTGAACCTTTTTTTGAGGTTTTTTTTTTTTTTTTGAGACAGCCAGCCCATGTACATGATTTAACGTAGAGTGTACAAAAAGAGTGTTGGGGTTGTCATATATTGCTTGGTGTCCTGCATCATTTCCATTACACTCATAGATTGGCATGTGGATTGCCTGCAGGGTTCATGAAATTCCATAACCAGTGCCAGGTTAGTTCCCTTTGCACTGCAGTATACTGAAGGCAGACTTGGTAGAAAATGCTGTACTATAACATAAAACTGGCCATACACATTAAAATTTGATTGTACAATTTTGTACAGTCTTCTTTAGATATAACAACTGTATTGTAATTTGGATCTAAAGGTTATGCAGGCAGATTGTAACATATGGTTAGCCTATGTCAGATAATTTGTGACGCTCTGGAATTTAATTGCTTCCAGTTTTCCTGAGAGGACTACAATTCATGTTTAGTATAAAAGACTAAATGTATGTAAAGCATGATGGACTTTTGAATTCTGAATTCTTTCTCACTCCAGGCTAATCCCCAAGGACCAGTATTATTGCGGAGTTCTGTACTTCACTGGCAGTGATATCTTCAACAAGAACATGCGTACCCATGCTTTAGAAAAAGGATTTACCCTGAATGAATACACGCTGAGGCCTCTGGGAATCACAGGTCAGCCATGTTTTCTGGCTCACATGTCTCTTGTTAACCTTATGACATACAGTGGGTATAGAAAAGAACCCCCCCCCCCCCCCTCTTAAAATAATCACACTATGTTGCTCTGCAGCCTGAAATGAAGACACAGTTTTGGTTTTATCCAGCTGTATTTACTCAGTGCAACTTATAACATCCAAGTGAAAGATAAAACACTAACATGTCAGAATAAAATAAAATTCAAAAATAAAATCACTGAGTTGGAAAAAGGATCACCACCTCCTAATAATGACTCGTAAACTCAATTGGGTGTAGCTAATCACCTTTTCACACAAAGCCATTTGACGATCAGCTTTGGTCATTTTGATTAGCTCAGCATGAAAAGAGCTTTCCTGGAGCATTTCAGTCCCTAATAGTGTAATTGCAGCAAACAATCAACTATGGGTGGCAAGGCACTGTCAAGATTTCCAAAACAGAACCTCCCTGTCAAGATTTCCAACACAGAACCTCCCTGGATCAGGACGTCACTCCTAACTGGATGGAAGAGCCAGGAGGAAAAACTGGTCAGAGAGGCTACCAAGAGGCATACAGCAACTCTGAAGCAGTTGCAGAAATGTATGACAAAGAGTAGTCATTGTTTGCACGTGACAACAATATTATTATACAGGATTTATATAGCGCTGATAGTTTACGCAACACTTTTCAACATTAGGGCAGACAGTACAATTACAGTACAATTCAATACAGGGGGAATCAGAGACCCCTGCTAGCGCTTACAATCTAGGAGGGAGTGTCAAGTTATACAAAAGGGTAATAGCTATGGGGGATGAGCTAATGGAGAAAATGGTGCATTTGTTAGATGGAGGCAGGATAGGCTTCTCTGAAGAGGAATGTTTTCAGGGATCGCCTAAAAGTGTATACATTTGGAGACAGTCTGACAGATTGGAGTAGCGAATTCCAGAGGATGGGCGAGGCTCGGGAGAAGTCATGAAAGGGGATTTGGGAGGAGATGATGATGAGGGCGCTAGAGAGCAGGAGCTCATGGGAGGAACGAAGAGGGCAATTAGGTTGGCATTTTGAGACTAGGCTAGTGATGTAGCTGGGGGCAGAGTTTTGTATGGCTATGTAACTTATTGTTAGTATTTTGAATTTAATTTGTTGGGCAAGTGGCAGCCAATGGAGGGATTGTCAGAGAGGGGTAGCACACACCACTGTGCAGTTTGTAAGGTGTATGAGTCTGGCAGCAGCATTCATGATGGACTCAAGGGGGGATAGTCTATTTTAAAGGTAAGCCGATGAGGTGAGAGTTGCAGTAGTCAAGGCGAGAGATAACCAGGAGCTTTGTGGTTTCATTGGTTAGAAAGGGACGTAGTTTAGAGATGTTGAGGCGGCAAGCTTTGGAAAGTGATTGGATGTGGGGCCGAAAAGGAGAGTTCAGAGTCCAGGATAACTCCTAGCACGCAGACGTGGGGATGGTGCATGGTTGTGCCATTACTCTTGGCAGATAAGTCAGGGGAACCGGCACATGGGGGAGGAAATATTATGAGCTCGGTTTTGGACAAGTTGAGTTTGAGGAAGTGGTGTGACATCCATACAAATATGTTTGTTAGTAATGCGTGAGGAGACTGATGGAGTGAGTTGATGGGTGGAGAAATAGATTTGTGTGTCGTAGAAATTATATTGAAAGCCATGAGAGGCTATCAGCTGACCCAGGGAAGAGGTGTAGATTGAAAATAAGAGGTCCAAGAACAGAACCTTGGGGGACCCCAGCGTAGAAGGGAAGAGGAGTGGGGGAAGTAGAATTGTAAGTGACACTGAAGGTGTATTGGGATAGGTAGGATGAGAGCCACTGAAGAGCACAGTCACGGAGACCAAGGGAGAAAAGTTTTTTTGAGGAGGAGAGGTTGATCAACTGTGTCAAAGGCAGCCGAAGGGTCCAGAGTACAGAATAGTGTCAGTTTTTTTTTTTTTTTTCTTATTTATTTTACCTTTTTTATTTTTACACTGTTCTTAAAAAAAAAAAAGTGTCTTTTATTCCTATTACAAGGAATGTAAACACCCCTTGTAATAGAAAAAAAAGCATGACAGGACCTCTTAAATATGAGATCTGGGGTAAAAAAAAAGTGTTACTTTAAGAGCTATGGGTGGAAGTGACGTTTCTTCCACCCTGCAATGTTATGGAGACGGGTGGGGGCCATCTTCCCCTCACTCGTCTCCATACCAAGCAAGGGAGAGGAACCGTTCGCCGCTACAACACCACCGAGACCACTTTTATCCAAAACCAGACCGCTCACTGAAGAAGAGGCTACCGGGGTTATGGTAGCTAGCTGCTGCCAATAACAACGATACCCCTCTTCAAAGTGCCAACGTATATCGGCGTGAGCACTTACAAGAAGTTCAATTTAAAAAAACAGCATTTCCTAACATCTCGCTCGTGCACTCACCACACCTCTCAGTGATCACGTAATGATTCAGGGCTGGGCTCCTCCCTCCTATATGCATGTCGCCAATAGGATGGCTTCTTCAGTAGGATCCTACTCCACTCCTCCATCCCTCCTTACTCTCTTAACCAGGCTCCCACTCTCATGCAGAGTCATACAAAGATAGAAAGCGCAGACATAGTGTACTTTGCTATGTACCTTATTTGCTGCAAAAACATATAGATAAAAATCATCCACAGCATAGAATAGACTACTCACCCTCCAGGCTATTTCTTTAGTAGCTACTGAAGAAGCCCAATCATGGGGTGCAATGCGTATAGTAGGGAGGAGTTGAGCCTGTGACTTCATGCCGATCTCCGGCCTGTGTTGTTGAGTTGGCGGAGGACGAGTATTCTATGCTATGGATGTTTTTTATCTAGTAAGTGTTATTGCTATTTGTGGCAAATAAAGGTACATAGCAAAGTACACTATATCCACGATTTCCATCTTTGTATGACCCTCCATGAGAGTAGGAGCCAGCTTTTCTGCATTGACTGGAGGGATGGAGGAGTGGATTCTGGAAGATACACGGTGAAGGTGACTATTAAGACATGCGTTTTATCTATCCCTGGGGGGTAAGCTTGCATTTCACCTGATGGTGAGAGAACACAAGAGTGTGAAGCATCTATACAGACACAGTGGTGTTTAATGGATTTTTTAACACTTGATGGACACTGCAAATCATTTGATGCTATTATTGTGTGTGGACTTTTGAATGTATTTGATGTTCTAGATGAGAGGTGCTCAACCAGTGGCCCATGACCTCCTGTTCTGGGATGGCTGGTTGCCGACCCGCCATTCCAGAGCATCAGGGTTGTGAATTAGGTCGGCGGTAGAGGAAGCGAGCAGCTGTGGAGCAGAGGCACATAAGCCAATGCTTCCTGTATATCGCCAGCTCCTATCACAGGTGGATTGATACCAAATGCACTCTGCCTGGGATAGCAACAACCGGCAATAGCGGAATTAGAAGGCTGTTATTAAAGGTAAGTTTATTACTAAAATCACAGTGTATTTATGGGCGTGTCTGTAGCCGAGTGGTTACTGGGCTGCTTTCAAACTGATCCGCAGGTGCAAGAAAGGGCACCTGCAGGTTACCTGCACTGAGCCATAGACTACTGTTATTACCTGCGTGTTTACTCTGCTTTCAAAAAGTGCACTACACCTGCAGGATATAATAGAAGTCTATGGCAAAGTACAGCTTACTCGCAGGAAAGTCACAGGTGCAATGCACCCACTGTGTAAGTAAACTGCAGCGTATCAGTGTGAAAGCAGCCTTAGACTCCTTTCACTCAAAAAACAGAATGGGATCCATCCCTTTCCATGTGTGCTGATCGGAGAGCCTGTAGAGTAGTGGGCTGTGTCCACTTCTCCTGTACAGAGTGGACATGGACCTATCATCTGCTCATTGTGGCCCTTGCTCTTGAAAAGGTTGGGCACCCCTGTTCCAGATGGTTTTAGAAGTACACATTTTGAGGTGGATAATTTTTTTGAGAAGTGTTGCACTCCACTTTTTGCATTAACACCAAGTTAAGTATCTTTTTTTTTTTTTTTTTTGGCGCTTGGCAGATGCCCTATGAGTGTTGATTTCTCATACCAGAAATACCTTCAAAACAAAGCAAAGCTGAATTAAAGCCTCTCAAAAGCTGCAGGTGCATCAACGAGCTTTGTCATAGACTGGAGGCTTTGAAGCACCATTAAAGTGACATGGGGTATAATTTGTGAAGCTAAGAAAAAGCAGCATGTAAACAGGACTGTAATCTAACTATTTTATTTAGTGATGGGCTATAATTGGCATTCAGAGAGCTTATAAAAAAGGGTGTCCGAAGCAAGTGTAAACAAGCCCTTAATGCTTTCAAATTTAAATCATTGCTACAAGTCTTTCCCATCTCTGCCTCTAGACTTAGCCAGTACATGACCTCCCTCAGGCAGTTCTCTACAAACATGGGGGTTGATTTACTAAAATCAAATGGGCTGTTCAATTTGCTAAAAAAAAAAACCCCAATCACATAATGTAAACAAAGCTTTAGCTGGTGTTGGACAATTCTGTGTCCTATAGCGTTAAAACGCTATAGCGTTAAAAATAGAGCCTGCAATCCGCCCTCAAAGTGCTGCTCCATTGTCTTCAGTGTGAAAGCCTGAGGGCATTCACACTGGAGCGGTGCGCTGGCAGGATGTCAGGAAAAGTCCTGCCAGCAGCTTCTTTGGAGCGGTGTGTTTACAGCTCCTGCCCATTGAAATCAATGGGGCAGCGCGGCTATACCACCAGCAAAACGCAGCTACTGCGGGCGGTTTTGACCCTTTCTCAGCTGCTAGCGGGAATTAAAAGCACCCCGCTAGCAGCCGAAATCCGACGGTAAAATGCAGCTAATAGTGGCGTTTTACTGCCGAATTGGTGTGAAAGCCATCTTAGACATATTTGACACTCAAATGTTGAACACCATCTGCTGACATAGCTTTAGGCCTCATGCATACAACGTTTTACAGCAGCTGTTTTTGGCTTCAGATGATTTTTGTCTACAGTCAATAAACTCTCCAGCATGTTATCCTATGAGTCAATGCACACATAAGCTGTTATCAACAGTTTTTAGCTGATGGGAAAAAAAAAAAACACAAAACCAGTGGATTCTGACAGGAGTATTTCAGCTGTAAAAACGCTCTAATGTCAAATGCGGCTTACCAGCGAGTTTTTGATCCCATTGAAGAAAACTGCTTAAACGCCATTGCAAAAACATTGAAAAACTCGCTGCAAAGCTACTGGCATTTTTAAACCTTATTATTATTATAACGTCCAGTGTGCATGAGGCCTTAAGATCAGAGTTGCCCCTCATAGTTCTGGTATTTCTTTTACAGGGTGTTTCTGCTATTTATTTTTTCCCACAGCATTATTGTTGGTATATAGTGATTCCTATTGGGTCCTGGGTTGCCTTGGACATAGGAATATATTTTTGTGGCAGTAATGTATATGTGCATCTAATTCTTTTAGCTTTTTTTTTTTTTTCCCCTCACAGGAGTAGCCGGTGAGCCCCTCCCAATAGACAGTGAGAAGGACATTTTTGACTATATCCAGTATAAATATCGTGAGCCAAAAGAACGGAGTGAGTGAGAAGAGATGGTCAGTCTTCATTACAAGCTGCAGTGTTATCCATGCATGGCCACGTCCAGAGGGAGCATCACCAATTCCTGGACGATCTGTAGAATATAATGAGATACTGTGTATAATTTGTGTGTATTAATGAGGTCATACTGGTGTGTAGGTTGTGAGTGTTCTGGATAAATAGTAATGTAGTAGAAACTCAGATAATCAAGATGTAGCTAAACTGTTTACATATGAATTATTTTATTTAAAGGTCTTTTTTTTTATTTTGAAATTTCTCAGCATTTGGCATTTTGGCCTATTTTAGTTCTAACTGGGAAAACACTTTCTGCCAAAGGAAGATTTTGTTTTAAAAGCGATGGTCCCCTTGCCCATTGGGGCATTTCTGGACACTTTTTTTTTTTCCTCTGTCACTGCTTGGTCTGAGCACTGCATCTTGCAAGGAGGTCACAGGCACCTCCTATGTGGATAAGTTTCAGTGTTGTGATGTAAAATTTGGTAAGTGCATCTGGGGCTTGAATGGGAAAAGTGATAATCTCTTCAAAGGATAGGTGCAGCTTTAGCTTAAAAGAAAGTATTCTAATTTATTAAGTTACATGAGGGTAAACAAACCTCAGTAGCAGACAGCAACATGTGTGTGTTCATGGTAATGTGCATAGCGACCAGAGCCACTTGTCCATGTTTCCAGAGGATATGGCTGCATTTTGTTGTTTTTTACATTTTAAAAACCATGGCTAGTGGTGTGGCAGATGGTACTTACAGAGTTGGTCAGCATAAAAATACCACTAACCCAAACTTGTATTTTGGATAATGATTACTGGTATTAAAGCAGAACTGCAGCCATCGGCATTTTTTTATTATTTATTTTTTTAAGTTGGGGTAGGTAAACATAATTTGCCTCTTCTGAGGTGCTTTGTGAATTGCCAAGGGAAGGGAGGATATATAAACAATAGCCCTTCTATATATGAAGTTATACTGTCTCTGTTATAAATAAAAATTCAAGCACAAAGCAGCAATCCTGTACATCTGATATGTTTTCATAAATGTGCCTGGACTTCTGCTTTTGTTGATAGAAAAAAGAATTTCCCCTCTGGGATCTGATCAATGTACATTAGAAAGGATTTTAACAAACTTCGTTGTAGATTCCTACCTTTTGTTGTTCTGAAGGGATAGATGTTTGTCTGTGTCCATGTATCCAGTGCATCTAATGGGAGTGTCTTTATAATTATAAATCAGCTGCTGCACCTGCAGGGTCTGTATCCCTTTAGATGTGATTTCCCTTAAGCCAGTTTCACACATGCAAACAGTTCATTTCATCAGTTCAGTCACATTTTTGCAAAGAAAGCGCATGAAGTTTTACAACAGTTTTTCTTCAGATTGTCATCTGTTTTTACATTAGCTGGAGGATAAAAAAAAAAATAAACTAAAGTTCTTAACCACTGAAGTCTCAGAGCAATTTTTTCCATTCAAAAACGGACCGTTTGTCAGTTTACATCCGTTCTTTGTCTGATCTGTTTTTTTTAACAGAAGAAAAATAGGGCTTTGCTCCGTTCCAAAAAAAAAACGGATGTTGACAAAAGAGGATGATCATGTTTTTCTATTGAGATGCATTGATGTTCGTTTTGCATCCGTCAACGGATGGATGTAAAACAGACAAAAGGTCTGCATGTGTGAAAGGGGCCTTAAGCAATGTCTCACCAAAAATCTGACTTGTATCTTAGTATAGACTGCTGGGAATATCACAGAAGCAGGAAATGACATTATCAGGGGGTGTTCTGTACATAATCTGTGTACAGAATGCCTCCAGGTAGCCTTATTGCATTTTACAGAAAATTACAGTGGCTGCAGATTGAAAGGTAATTTTTAGTACCATTCAATTACAAGTCATATGTTATGACTAGTAATTTCGCAATCTTATATGCTATATTATTTTTATTCACTAATTCTTTTCTCCTATAAAAGTGGAATTACCCTTTAAAGCAGTTGTATACCTGCCGGAACAAAAAAAAGGGAAAAACCTGTAAGGCAAGGGCATTATGAGTTAGTATGCAGCGCATACTAGCGCATTATGAAATGCTTACCTTAGAATGAGGCGTTGGTATCTCACTGGTCCACGTCGAGGAAGCTGACATTTTGCCCTTGGCGTGTCTTCTGCGCTGTGAGTGACCGGAGACGTGATGACGTCTTGCCCGCACGCTGGTGATTTTTTTTATTTTTTATTTTTTGCTGGCAGAGGCCTTCACAGTGCATGCACTGCTTACTTTAGTGGCTGCGTGCAAAGGGAATATCTCCTAAACCATACAGGTTTAGAAGATATTCATTTTACCTAGAGGTAAGTGTTACTAATTTGGGTATACAACCGCTTTAAGTCCAGCCTCCACACAAAAGTGAGCGACAGTTGGGTCTCATGCTGTGTTTGTTGAGCACCAAAAGCACATTAATTCCCCTCAGTTTCCAGTGTGTGCCAGAACGGCAGCCAAGTGTCCTCAAGTCTCTTGCTGATTCTTCATAAAGTGGACTGAGTGAATAAAGGGAAGTTTAGCAGCCGGAGGGTGCCATGCTAATAATATCCTGGTGAGGGGTGTCTGATTTTACTCGTGGAGTCTCAGCCTTGTAAGAAGCCAACATACGATCTGTCTCACATACACCCACCACAAATTAAAACATGCTTTGTGTGATGAAGCGGAGGTAATATTCTTGGAAGTCAGTACCAAGGTCCTGTGTGATGCCTTTTTAATATTTATATATATAATTAGGATTCCATGGCAAATATTTTACTGGAACTGCTAGTTACAGGCACCTAGTATTTGCAGAAATAGAAGCCTCCATCTTTCTTTTAGGGCCAGTTCACACCAGATGCAGTTCCGTTTTTTGTTTTTTTTTTCTGCACCAATACAGTCAGTTTCCGCACCGGAAACTGGCTGCATGGTGTGAACTAGAGCCATTGGAATACATGGAAAACCCTGTACATGCATTGTTAGTGCAGAAAAAAAGCACACGGAACAGCATCTGGTGTGAACTGGCCCTTAAAGGTTTTTATCATAAGAAAGAGGAATACTTGCTTGCCGTTGTGTTATACAGGGTACAGTTCTTCCAATGTTTCCCAAGGCATATTTTATACTGTAGCATCAGTAACAAGCAAAGAACAGGGGGGGGGGGGGGAATTGTATTTATAATAATGTGGCTACCCTGACACTACTTGTGTGATTGTAAAATACATGGACTAGATGCATACGTGTGTGTATATATATAAGGATGGTCTAGAATGTGATGTGACAGCAAATATACAATAAATCCTGTCAAACAAATAGCAGGCTACTGTCATTTCTCTTGGTTAAAACATAGCTAAATGTAATATATCACAGCTTACCAGTGGTTGGCAGTAGTGGCTGAACTACTTTTTTTTTTTTTTTTTTTTTTTCACCTGGTAATCCTGTCCTTAACACACTTCTGTCCCTGGATGACTATGCTCACTTACCCCACTGGATCGAATTCTGGTTGTCACATAGGGGTTTAGTTGCTAAAGCTGGAGCGTACAAAATCAGGCTCACTTCTGCCTAGAAACCCACTTCCAGGTTTTATTGCCAACGCTTGGTTGTAGGGATTCTTCAAAACCATTATTTTTTTATTTTTTTTTTTACAAGTAACAAAACTTGTTTTGTTTTTTATTGTACTCGCCGAAACCTACCGCAACTGTTTTTATTTAATTTTGCACTTTTTTTCAATGTGAAAACATGTAAATATATTAAGGCTGGGTTCACACCGCTGCGGGGGGGAGAACCGGATGTGATTCGCACAGCAAATCACATCCGATCTCCGTAGCACTGCGAGTTCAGCCATACAGATAGTATGGCTGAACTCGCAGCTGTCCCGCAGCAAACTCGCACAGGACCCTTTTTTGGGTCCGCAACGGAATCGGATCGCATGGGGGTTCACACCATGCGATCCGATTCCTGTGCGAGTCGGCAGATCGCACTGCGATATGCCGACGGATCTGGGGGTGTCATTAACATAACATTGACACCCCCAGCCGTCCGCATAGGGCAGTGTGAACTGCCGGCGGGAGGTGAGCGATGCGGGAAAACGCCGCGGATTCGCGGCGTTCCCGCATCGCAATAGTGTGAACCTAGCAAAAGGTATAAAAATATTGATGAACAAAGAAAACAAAATACGTGCAGTTTATAAAATAGAAATGAAGCAATAAAAAAAATCAGCATGAAAATAATTAAATGGAGGTGAAGAAGTTAATTGTGGCCAATTAGAGTGGGTTAATAAGGGGTTAAACAGGAACATTTCATAATTATAATATTTTTTATATATATATTTGACAGGTTGCTTTAAATAGATTTCATCTGCAGAAAAATGCAAAAAGAACTCTTCATCTTGCAGCTGAGCAATGTTAATAAAACATTGCTTGGCTTTTTTTTTTTTTTTTTTTTTGACAGCTCAGAAACATCTAAAGAACCTTACATCCAAAGCTGGCATCAGATGAGGACAAAACCGCTACCTAGTAGAACTGAGAGAACATGTGAACAGAAAACTAGGTTGGCAGCATTACAAATCTTGGAAACAGTGGCTTGATGCCAAATAAGTGAAGATATTTGCCAGCACCATGGAACAACATAGATAGTGTCCAAACGGATGCTTCGTCACATGCCTGATGAAGGGGTCCTGCGCAGCTCCGAAACGTTGCACTATCCTTGTTTTGTGATCATGCAATAAATCATCCGTTTGGACGCTATCTATGTCGTTCCATGGTGTGCTGGCAAATATCTTCACTGTGACTTTAGCCAGTATCCAGCTGGTTGCTGCTACAGTACCCAAAACCGAGAGCACATCCAGGAATGTGTGCAATGGGAATATGAAGTACTACTTGATGCCAAATAAAGCCCACACAAATCTCAGAGAGTGGACCTTAACAGAAAAGACGAACTACACTGCATCTAAACACCAAACACTATTTAATACATTTTTATTATTCAAAGAAAACTCCCCCATCCATGTCCCCAAGCTTTATTTTGCCAAGAAATCATTTTGAAAAACACCCCCTTGAATTTATGGCCGTGGACATTTTGTGTAAGCGCAGGTAATTCATGTAGCATTTACTTCCTGGAATCCATCTGCCCTTAGCTCAGGCATGCTTAGCTGAGAGCCCCTCTTGGGGTGCATGACAGCATTGGCCTAAGGAAGAAACTGAAGAAATATATATATTTTTTTTTTTAAAAGGGCAAAAATAAGTAACTTTATCTATTATTTCTAGCTCTTTGCTAAGTGTAGCAGCATAAGGATTAAAAAAAACGTAAATGTTGAGACAGTGAAGTTCCATTTCAAGACAACAAGCTTAGACAATGTCTTGCCCAAGCCACCTAGAGATGGTGAAACACTGCATCACTATATGGTCCATCCAAGATTACAAAAAAGCAAAGTTGTCCTGAAATAAACAATGGCTGAGAGACAGAGTTGGCCTAAACTCCATCCCGACAACATACAGAAAGTTCCTTTTGGAACTGCAAAGGGCAGAAGACTAAGGTTATGGTTGAAGTGAAGACTTTTGGTTTACCTGTAAAATCCTTTTCTTGGAGTACATCATATTTCTAGGACTCTAAACTTCAACCCTTGCTAGACGATATCAATTGGGATGAAATCTTAAAAACAAAGAACACGGAGAAGAATGGGTTTGCTTTAAGAGCATATTAAATAAGGGCATTGGCTAATAAATTTAAAAGAGCAAACAAAACACCTGGATAGCTTAACGCCAATGTAAAAATGCATATAAAAATCAAAAGGAGGCGGTCTTACAAAAAAAAAAAATACAAGGCTGAGGCATCATCAGCATTCAGACTTTGCAAAGAATCCAAGGTGTGCAATTAGGGTGGCTAAGATAGAACACGTAAGACACAGCGGAGGAGAGAAAAAAAAAAAAAACTCAAGAAATTCTTTAAGTATATAAACAGTGAAAAAGGGAGGACAGACCATATTGGCCCCATAAAGAATGAGAAAGGACATCTGGTTACAAAGGATGGGGAGATGGCGAAGGTATTGAATTTATTCTTCTCAGTCTTAACGAGGAAACCAGGGGGCTTCAGTAAACCAAAACTGCAGTGTTTATCCTCATGACACATCACAGGAAGCACCCCCATGGCTAACAGGACAGAATTAGAAATAGATTTGGGAAAACTAACATTAATAAATCACTGAGACCACACGGCTTGCACCCGAGGGTACTTCGGGAACTCAGTTAAGTAATTGCCAGACCAATGGTCCTAATTTTTACTGAGTGGAATGGTGCCAGCTGATTGGCCAATGTAGCACCAATGTTTAAAAAAAGGCTCAAAATAAATTCCTGGGAATTACAGACCAGTTAGCCTAACATCAATAGTATGCAAGCTCTTGAACGGGATGGTAAGGAACTATATACAAAGTTTAGGTAATGAAAATTAGCAGTAATCAGCATGGATTCATGAAGAATCATTCTTGCCAAACCAATCTACACTTTTTCTATGAGGTGGTGAGCTGGGGGCGACAACTTCTCCGCAGGATGTAGAAACCTTGCAAGAAGATCTGAACTAATTAATGGGGGTGGGCAACTACATGGCAAATGAGGTTTAATGTAGAAAAATATAAAATAATGCATTTGGGTGGCAAAAATATGAATGCAATCTATACAGTAGGGGGTGAACTTCCTGAGGGAATTGAGGATGGAAAAAGGACCTAGTAGATGATAGCAGCAGCTTGGCATTGCTGAGCCTAACAAAGCAAACAGAATATTGGCATGCATTAAAAAGGGGATTAACTCCAGAGATAAAAGCGGTAATTCTCCCACTCTACAAGACTGAAAAGAACAGCTGCACCCCACAGGAACATTCCAAAAATAAAAACAGTGTCTGAACCCAGGAGGTGACGTGTGCATTTCACTGACCTCCGTGCTTCTTCAAAGGTTTGAAGAAACAGTGGTCAGTGTGAAGCGCAAATCACCTCCTGGGTTCAGACACTGTTGGCTGTCATTTGCCATTTTTGGAAAAAAAATCGTTGGAACGTTTCTGTGGGGTGCAGCTGTTCTTTTCTTCTCCATTATCATCGTTGGCTTGCACCCCCCCAGTGCATACGGACTGATTGCTCACCTGGAGCGGCATCTTCCTTGTTTGACGCACCAGTCCTCAGGAAGGATGTACTGGAAATGGAGCGAGTACAAAGAAGGGCAACAAAGCGAATAAAGGGTCTGGAGGATATTAGTTATGAGGAAAGGTTGTGATCACTGAACTTATTCTCTCTGGAGAAGAGAAAATTGAGAGGGGATATGATTTCAATATACAAATACCCTACTGGTGACCCCACAATAAGGATACAACTTTTTTGTGGAAGGGAGTTTAATAAGACACGTGGCCACTCCCTAAAATTAGAAGAAAAGAGGTTTAATCGCAAACTGCATAGAGGGTTCTTTACTGTTAGAGCAGCAAGGATGTAAAATTACCTTCCACAGGTGGTGGTTTCAGCTAGGGAAAAAAATAAAATAAAATCATCGATAGTTTCAGATAAGCACCTGAACGACCGCAACATACAGGGATATACAATGTAATACTGACATATAATCACACACATAGGTTGGACTTGTGTCTTTTTTTCAACCTCACCTACTACGTAAAAATTACTGACTAGTTGGGTTATGCTGCCACTTTCAGGTGAATAGACGCCAACCAAAAAAAAAAGGCAGGAGTCCCCACCCTGTCATAGCCCCTCCCAGCTCAGCTAGCTAACAATTAATGGGGAAAATGGGAGAGATCTCTTGTCCAGCAATATACTTCCAAGAAAAGGAATCCATAGAGGGATAAGCATCTACCTTGAAGAATTTGGTAAGGGAATAAGATAGCAGCCCTACAAACTTGAACAGAAGCCTAATGCTGAATAGCCCAGTAATTCCTCCTGGTTAAATATGCCTTAACTTGGAAAGGAGAAATCTTGAACTTGAGACCATAGGGCAGAGAAACAACCTGATGAGGATTCCACCTTGAAATAGTGGACCGAGAAACAGCCTGACCCTTGCAAGGACCCTCAGACATAACAAGCAGGGAATTAGGCTGTTAAAACAAAGCTGTAAACTTCAGATAATCAAAATCACAGGGAAACAACTAGGTTTAAGACCTTCTATGAAGGTCTCAAACCTTGTCAAGCCTGTGTCAACCAATTACACTTTTATGATAATAGAAGACATTCCACATACTGTAGGTACTTAAAGTGGTTGTAAATCCTTACAACACACTTTGACCTACAGGTAAGCCTAGATTAAGGCTTACCTGTAGGTCCAAGAAATATCTCTTAAACCTACACGGTTTAGGAGATATTTGCCAAAAAAGACAGGCACCGCTGTCTACGGCGCACTGAGCGCGGCACCCGTCAACGGCGATATGCCGCGCGTGGCGGCTCCCATGTGCGGGAGTGACGTCATCGCGGCTTCGCCGAATGACAGCGGCGAGACCCACCGAGAAGATGGATGCGCCGGACTACAGGGGACAGCGGTGACTTCGCTGGCTCCTGTGTCAGGTAAGTGACACATAATGGACTACTATGCGATGCATAGTAGTCCATTATGCTTTACCTTTGCAGGGAATGAAATAGGAAGTAAACACGTCAGGGTTTACTTCCTCTTTAAAGTGGAGTTCCACTCAAAAATGAAACTTTTGCTTTAAGAGTAGGCGACCCTCTAACATTTGTTTTTTACCCACTTCAGCCCCGGAAGATTTTACCACTTTCCTGACCAGAGCTCTTTTTACAATTTGGCACTGCGTTGCTTTAACTGACAATTGCGCGGTCATGCAATGCTATACCCAAACTAAATTTGCATCCTTTTTTCCCCACAAATAGATTTCTTTTAGTGGTATTTGATCACCGCTGCGGTTTTTATTTTGTGCGCTACAAACAAAAAAAAAACGATTATTTTGAAAAAAAAAAATTTTTTTTTTTACTTTTTGCTATAACAAATATCCCCTAAATTAGAAAAAAAACGAAATTTCTTCATCAGTCTAGGCCAATATGTTTCTTCTACATATTTTTTGGAGAGAAAAAAAAACATTGCAATAAGCATATATTGATTTGCGCAAAAGTTATAGCGTCTGCAAACTATTGGAAAGATTATTATATATAATATATATTTTTTTTACTTATAATGGCAGTGATCTGCGATTTTTAGCAGTACTGCGACAATTCAACTGACAGATTGGACACTTGACACATTTTTGGGACCAGTGACATAAATATGCACTGATTAATGTGTAAATGTCACGGGTAGGAAAGGGGTTAACACTAGGGGGCGATCAAGGGGTTAAATGTGTGTTCCCTCTGGCAATCACACCCGCCGGCCACACGCATTGGGTCCCCCCACCATGCAACAAGTGTGCGCCCTCTGACGGCTCTAAAAGGGAAGTACTTACCCATTACGGGGTTTCACCTAGGAGAGCCATTGTGCAGCAGTAAATAGACGGGAACCGGTTAAAGGCACCCAGCTCCCACTTCCTCCCTGGCACCGGAAGGAAGATCACCTCTCCCCCTCTCTTCCTGCTATCTTCTGGGACACATCACAGGTCCCAGAAGATTGCCAGGCCAATCGCAGTCGGGCACCCACAGTAACAATGCCAGCGCCACGGAGACGAGTGCGGCTTTGTGCACCCGTATCTCTGGACCGTGGGACAAATGAGCGTCTGATTAAAAGTCAGCAGTTGTGACATTTCAGGTTTTTCTTTTTTAATAAATCTGCAAAAACGTCAACAATTCTGTGTTTTTCTGTCAATGAGGGGTGCTGTGTGTACATTAATGAGGAAAAAAAATGAACTTAAAATGATTTTAGCAAATGACAGAGTGAATGTAAGGGCATCTCAATACTTTGTCTCCACTGTATATTCTAAGTATAAAGTAATTTTCTAGTAAAATAAATAAATACAGATTTTTTACATGTATGGGAGAAATGTCAGAACTGGCCTAGGTGGGATAGTCCTGTATAATTAGAAGTGTTGGTACTGACCGTAGAAGGCAAAGAACCTCGAAATATCTGGAGTAAACATTCGTTTTGTACCTAAAACCAAAATGTTTTTCCAGCATGCCATAATCTTTCTATATGACAATACCAAACCCTGAATCACATTGAATACATTATTTAACCTCAATAGAAACACAAGTCACCAACAGACAACATTTTCCAATGTGCAACTGGCCATCTTTATTACAATATCTCAAATATTAAATTACATGATGAGAACACTCTGGACAATGGGGTGTGCATTGTTGGAACTGTAGTAGGATGAGCACTATTGTGATTATTATAGACAGGACCCTGACCAGAATTCCTGCCTTGCCCTGGACAAGGTGCTACAACTTCCAAGTAAAAGCAACTATCGGGGGGGGGGGGGGGGGGGGGCCCCAAGACCCACTTACTGCAATCAGACAACTAGCTCAACACTTATGTGGAATTTCCTTGAAAATGGTTTCCGACGGTAGATTGTAGTGTACATTGCAAACCGCCTGATACTGCTGGAATACAGATCGGAGGAATGGGGTAAATTATGATCTCCATAGAGCTACTCAACACAACCAGCCTAATTCCCTAGAGGGAAGTCAGGTGATTTATGGCCATTTCTACATCTCAAGTGTCAGAGAAGGATGTTGAGGTGACAACCTCGGAGAAGTATTACCCTCTCCTGAAGCCATGGGAAGGGTAACACTACTCCACAATCTCCGCACGCAGATTCTGGAGAAGGGGTGTTGGCACTGCTCGTACATCTCATGCTCTGTGCGAGTGAATCACATCTGGTTTGTGGTCGTCTCTGGGGGAGGAAGGGCTGGGGCTCCAGGATTTTCACGACACCAAACGCCTCATTATGCTTCCAGCTCAAAGCCCAAGCCTACTTTGTGACCTCCGGAACTAAAGTTCTTTGCGTTAATCAGAGCAGAGGCGGTCAGCTTCACGCCTGTAAATAGACAAGACCAGAATTTATGGTTAAAATTGAAATCTTCTGTGGACTACATCAGTCCCTCCCTCACACATCTCCCAGGCTTTTACCAGAATTGGATGCTGCGGAGTCACTTGCTAAAATCTGGTATCAAAGTGACCATAGTGTTTTAAAAGATAATGCATAAAGAAAAACTAGTATTTTTGATTCTTCATAATTTTTATACTGGAAGAATACATAATATTGTAGCTCATACATTTGTTTTTTCACAAAATTGATCCAGAGTAAATAATTCAGTCATAGCCCCAGGTGGTATTTGATCACCACTGCATTTATCATTTGCGGTATAAACAAAAATGGACCGACTATTAAAAAAAAAAAAAAAAACATTTATATATATATATATATATATATATATATATATATATATATATATATATATATATATATATATATAGATAGAGACTTACCGTAAAATCCAATACTCTGGAGTTCATTCACAGACACAGCGCTCGATTATTCAGAACCATAGGGTTATACCGCCCCGTACAGGAGTAGGACACTAGGCAGAAGAAGACTTGGCTACACCTATGGGCAGATCTAGGCTCTATACACCCCCCTCTGCTATAGGCCTTCAATTTAGCAAGCAGTGCCAGAAGTATTAAAACTCCTTAGAGGGGTGCGTGATGGGTCTGTCAATGAACTCAGAGAAATGGATTTTACGGTAAGTCAAAAAATACCATTGTCTCGTTCGTTCATTCACAGACACAGCGATCCATTATTCAGAACCATAGACACGTCCCAAAGCAGTGCCAAACATGAGGGGTGAGACAACGAAAAATCCCAAAGCTAACACAAGAGCCAAGCAGGTAACAGGAGCTCAACACAGAGCAAGCTGGAGCCCAACCTGAACAATAACCCTTCAAGAGGGAATATAACCTCTAAACAGTAGACTGCAAAACCTTGCGGCCAAAAGAGGCATCCGCAGATAGCAACACATCCACTTCATAGAACTTTGTGAAGGTGTACACCGATGACCAGTGGCCATCTTGCAAACTTACGCCTCATGACAGAAGGCCCAAGAAGCACTAAGCGCCCAAGAAGAATGCGACGTAACAGGGAGAAGCTCGATCCCCAACAGAATAGGCCAGAGTCATCATTTGTCTGATCCATCCAGAAATAGTGGCAGAAGAAGCAGACAGCCCCTTTCTTGGTCAGTTCGTGATCACAGAGTCTCACATCCAAAAAGACTCCGTAGCTGCCAAATACACAGAATCTCCAAAATCACAAAATCACATCCAGGGCAGATAAAGCTACTTCCTTAGGATATATTGACCAGGGACACAAGGAAGGCAACACAATGTCCTTATTCAAAAGGAAATCCGAGGAAAGAACAATGGAAAAGGGCGAAGAACCACCTAAAAAAGGTACACACCAGGGAGTGCGAGACCAGGGGATGCTGAAGAAGACCACCCAGGCTGACAGCTGGCCCTTGATGGTATTCGAGGTCCATTCCGGCTCAACCCTCTGAAGGGAGGTCTGAATCGGAGCCACCAAGAAAGAACGAGGATGAATGCCTGGTGACTCACACCAGGATATATGTGCTTTCCACAACTGGGAGGTAGAACCTCCTAGAGCAGTGATGGCAAACCTTGGCACTACATTGCATGAGCATCATGGGAAATGTAGTTTCAAAACATCTGGGGTGCCAAGGTTTGCCATCACTGTCCTAGAGGTTGACTACCTAGCCATCAGCAGCGTCAGAAATGCAGCACCTGGGTCATCACATCCAGGCCGTTTAAACCAGCGACTCTAAAGCAGGATGGAAGAACGGCCCTTGGGACAGTAGATCCTCCCCAAGAGGCAGTCACCAAGGAATGTCAGCGACCAGTAGCACCCGATCGGTGCACCCAGACCGAAGGGACACATTCAGGGTCAATAGAATGACCGGAATCCCCACAGCCGTGATCCTACGAAAAAGCTAGTGAGGAGGAAAGGCATAGAGAAAACGTTACCAGCCCCATGGGCCACCAAAGCGATTGAGGTACCCACCAGAGAATCAATCCAGTAACCTTGCCAGAAATCTTGGTACCATCCTGTTGAGCCAGGATGCAAACAGATCTACCTCAGGAGTGCCCCATCGGAGACATATCCAATGAAACATGGCTAGGCGAAGGGCCCACCCCATGGTCCAACCCTAGCCGACAGACATCCGACTGTTAGTATTCCACTCCTGTAATTCGTACGTCAGAGAGGGCCGGAACAAGACGTTCTGCCCCCTGGAGAATAATGGCAACTGCCAGGGCTGCCAACACCCTATTTGACTGGTATAAGCAACCCCCGTTGCATTGTCCGACTGGATCCATACTGGGAGCCTCCAAAGTTGATCCATCCATGATCCAGACATAGTCTGATCACTTGAAGTACCAGGATATTGCTCGGTAGTCTGGCTTCCACCAGCATCCCATGACCCTGAGCAAAGCTCAATGCCAGGACATCTCCCCATCCAGACAGACTAGTATTGGTGATCACCCTGTTCAATACAAGGGAAGAAAGGATTTATCCCACCAGAGAGCGAAGCCATCAGACCAGGGAACCTCTGGTTTCCCGACTCGGCCAAATCCGATACAGAGACGTCGGGCACTTGTCCCATTATGCCAGGATCTCCCTGAAGGGAGCTTGTATGGAACTGTGCAAATGGAATCGCCTCAAAAAAGATAGATATCATCAGACCTAACACCCACATGCAGGGCCGCAGGGTGGACCACCTGCTGGGCAACAGTAAATGAAAAATGCAGCATGCAACTTCTGGAGTTTGTCCACGGGAAGAAAGAAACAAACACTCTGGCCAGAGCTGAAGCCCGGGTCAGGCTCAAATAATCCTGTTCTGGAAGGGTCCAAAGCAGACTTCAGATAGTATAGAAGCCAACTGAGGACTCACAGAAGATTGTCCCGGCAGCCCAGGACCTCAAGCCCCCACTGATGGAACCACGCCAGATCCGGGGCCAACGCCTCGTGAACACCCAAGGAGTGGTGGCAAGACCAAAAAGCAACGCCATGCGCTGATAATGCTCAACACCCACAGCAAAACGGTGGAAGTGCTGGAGTTGGGCAGATAATGCAATGCATAAGCATTTTTGAAGTCAATAGAAGCCAGAAAGTCCCCATGATGAAGGGGTGCAACTGCCATGCGGATGGACTCCATCCTGAAATTCTGTACCCACACAAGGCAGGTCAGGGCCTTGAGGTCCAGAACTGGACGTACAATCCCCTCCATCTTTTGGACTGTGAACAGGTTTGAATAAAACCCCTGAAACTGTTCCCGACATGGTAACCAGGACATTCACACTCTGAAGCAACAGGGCTTGCACAGCCCCACGAGGAGAACAGCAAATGGTCCGGCAATAGACGCACATTGGAAGCAAAAACAACTTTGGGGAACAAGGCCGGAAAACCATCTTGTAACCAGACAAAATCAAGATGCGTAATGATGCCATCCAGGGTAGCCCCCCACAATACATGTCTAACCACCACTGCGGAAACAGAGCTCAGAAACCAGGGAAACTGCGGCCAAGAGGCATAGCAAACAAACTGCAGCGCCTAGACCAACAGGTCCGCCAATGTAGCAGGCATGGCAGGGGAATTCTGCTCCCCCTCTAGATATGTCAGCTGGATCTTTAGACGCCAAATATTCCTCTATTGGAATCATGGTTGCCTTGAGAAGCCTAGAGACAGGGGGGTCCACTACTGGTGGAACAGTGCACATCTGAAGGAGGGATGCCTCAAAAGGGGTACCTCACGGCAAGCGTTTTTTTTGGAAGCACAAAGGGCACTTTGGACACTCCCAGTCTTCATGGACAAATTTGGAAGAATAAGGAGGGAGAAGGGAAGCAAGATGGCTTATGGGTGCCAAAGGGGAACCAGCCCTCCACGCTGCATCCCCCATCTTGAAAGGTTCCTGCACAGATGTAATAAGTGCGACAACACCACCTTTTCGTACACCACTGCAGTTGTGGAGGAATCATCCTCACAGGACAGGGAGCGTGGCCACCAACCCCGCAAGGTGGGCCACGTCCATGGCAGCAGAACCAGATATAGGATCGTTCGAGGTAGGGGAGGGCATTTGCTAGGCTATATGCCCAAGGTCCACCACAAAAAACTCAGGAGGGGTCCACAAACTGAGACCCCCACCACCTGAGGCCCACACAGGAGATGTCGACCGAGGCCCCACACAGGTGGGCGCCAACGGATGCCGCTCACACGGGGCACCACTGAGGCCCCTCACAGGGAGCACCCACCCTGGGCCTAACTAAAGGACCCACAAAAACGAGATTGCCCTCAGACGGATCCCCTCGCCATCAAAGTGGATGGAATGTCGGCCATGAGGAACGCTGTGACTCAGCCTAGAGAGTCTCGTCGTATGCGACCTCGCAAGACGTTTAACTCGCAGGACCAGCCCCCGTCCAGTGGGGCTATGTCGCGGCCGACCTGGCGTGTAGCTGCGGTCTGCATGCGCTCATTGGCCAGACTGCGGAGACCACTGGATCTTAGTGTCCAGCCCATCGCCCAGCCCGGCAGTTGATTGTAGATCTCACCGGAGAAAATCCAGGAAAAAAAAGAAAACAAACAATTCCCAGGACTAGAGATCCCAGCAGGGAACTAGGTCCTTACTCCTGACAAGGCAGAAAAAAAAAACTGAAGGCCTATAGCAGAGAGGGGTGTGTATACCACTTAGGACTGCCCATAGGAATAGCCAAGTCTTTTTTCTGCCTAGTGCCCTACTCCTGTAGGGGGCAGTATAACCCTATGGTTCTGAATAATGGAGCACTGTGTCCGTCAATGAACGAAAGAGAAAATCGAATTCTGCTAAATTTTTTTTGGTAAAAAAAAAAAAAAATATCTCAATAAGCATATAATGAGTGGTTTACATAAAGGTTATAGCATCTACAAACTATGGGATATTTTTAAGTATTTTTTTTTCCACTAGTAATGTCAGCGATCAGCGACTTCTATCGGGACTGTGATATTACGGCAGACAATTTGGACACTGAGGCTTTTGGGGACCAGTGACACCAATACAGTGATCAGTGCTAAAACATATGCACTGTCGCTGTACTAATGACACTGGCAGGAAAGGGGTTATCAAAGGGTTAAATGTATGTCTAGGTTATGCTTACCAACTGTGAGGGAGGTACTTTAACTAGCGGAAGGCAAAGATCCGTGTCCCTGCTGAACATAGGATCCATGCCTTCTCTGACAGAACGGCGATCTGCCTGGTTTACATTCCATTTTGCCAGTGTACTGAATAACTGGCAGTTGCCGGTGGACATAGGAGTCCGTAGTACTTGCCTCTTGGCTCCCGCTATGTGCCCATACCCAGATCACATATCTGTACACACACGATCCGGTGCACAAATGCCACCCTGTAGCAGTAAAACTGCTATGGGGCAGATCTAAAGAGGTTAATGAGCTTTTGGGTATTAATATATTAGGTTTACTAAATGCCAACAATGAACAAAGCAAAATGTGACAGAAACACAAATCCCCCCTGATACCAGCACAACTAGAACAATCTTTTTCAATGTAAACCCCAGCAAATGTTCCTCAGTTATATTATTATACAGCAGGCCAAACAATTCAAGCCATAAGATTACTTCAGAAACACATGACCGAGGATGAAAAGAGCAAAACCAGCACATACCAGGCCGCAGGGTCTGTGTGTAGCCCACTCCAATCAAACTGGCATTATTAACTTTGGCCTAGAAAAAAAAAAAACACACAATTATGTAATCACAAATTATGTACACAATTTGTAGTAGGTTGGGGTTGCAGTTATATGAAGAAAGAAGAAGAAAAAGACACATCTACTTGGTATATTACAAAGCAAACACTGCCAGGGCTGCAGTAGAAAGGCTGAGTTATAGAGGTAAACTCTGGAAGCAAGCAATGGCCAAAGCACTAGTCATCTGTATTGTCTTGGGTCTCCCTGAGTTTTCTTTATCACTCATGCATACTTCTGCACCAGGTGAGTGGCCATCTTGGTATAAGAAGCACTTTGCTTCCTGCTGTCAGAGTCCCCAAGCAAGGCGAGCAGCATAGTAGTGATATCCCTAAATCTCACTGCAAATCAAGACTAGCAATCAGAGAAAAAAGTGCCTTAAGCTTGGTACACAATGAGAATATGGATAAACGATCGTCCAATTTATTTATTTTCATGCTAGTCTCATATCAAAAATGAATAGCTTACAAAGAGTTATGAAAATTCTCTTAACCACTTAAGCCCCGGACCATATTGCTGGCCAAAGACCAGAACACTTTATGCGATTTGGCACTGCGTCAATTTAACAGAAAATTGCGCGGTCGTGCGACGTGGCTCCCAAACAAAATTGACGTCCTTTTTTTCCCCCACAAATAGAGCTCTCTTTTGGTGGTATTTGATCACCCCTGCGTTTTTTATTTTTTGCACTATAAACAAAAGAAGAGCGCCAATTTAAAAAATAAATAGGATGTTTTGTACTCACCGTAAAATCCTTTTCTCTGTAACTCACCGACCGACACAGCTCCTCTCTTAGCCATTGGGTTGTATACCTCACCTCTAGGAGAAATACTAGGCAAAGTTGTAATACAACACTCAGAAATTTCAGTTCTGCCCATGGGGGTGGTCCCTTAGGTATCAACCCTCCTGCCTGCTAGCAGACCTCAGTACGTCAACAAGCAGTATAACGTAAAGAAAAAGGAGGGGTGGGTGCGGTGTCGGCCAGTGAATTGCAGAGAAAAGAATTTTACGGCGAGTAAAAAAAATCCTATTTTCTCATATTCACCGACCGACACAGCTCCTCTCTTAGCCATTGGGACGTCCCCAAGCAGTGCCAAATGAGGGGTGGGAAAACAGTAAACACACTTCATCCACTGTGGCAAGTGGGAACAAGTAAAACTTTACCCACAAAAAAAAAAAAAAAGAACAGTGCGTGGAGAAATCCACCACAAAATCAGGGTACCCTCAACAGGACTGACTACCCACAACCGCACAAAAAACTGCCGAATGTAATGCAACAGTGCATTAACTTAAAAGGGTACTGTGTTTTTATCTAAAAACCAGGAAAAAGGGTAAAATATTGCATATTCAATTGCAACTATATAGCCGCCTGCAAAACTTTGCAGCCAAAAACAGGCATCAGCCGATGCACTGATGTCTACCTTGTAGAACTTGGTAAACGTGTGGACAGATGACCAGGTCGCCGCCCTACACACCTGAACGACAGACGCTTGGTGTCGGAAGGCCCAAGACATTCCGATTGCCCTTGTGGAGTGGGCCGTAACCGGAAAGAGGGGCACCTGCCCCTTTAAGGCATAGACTTGTACTACAAGCTGTCTGATCCACCTGGAAATAGTGGCTGATGAGACCGCCATGCCTTTCTTGGGACCAGCTACCAAGACAAACAGCGACCGACTTCCGAAAGGGAGCAGTGGTAGACAAATACACTTTCAGAGCCCGAACCACGCCCAGAGCGTAAGGGCCACCTTAGGGTGTTTTGGCCTAGGACAGAGAGATGGTAACACAATGTCCTCAATGTGAAAAGCCGCGACCACCTTCGGTAGAAAGGACATTTGCGAAAGCAACACCACCTTATCCTACGGATAACCAGATTAGACGACTTGCAAGACAAGGCCGCCAGTTCCGAGACCCTCCTGGCCGATGTGAAGGCCACTAGAAAGACAACTTTCTGAGAAAAACAGGGGAAACACCCTGGTTTTTGAAGCACCGATAACACCAGGTTCAAATCCCATGGGGGTAACGGACGCACCAGAGGGACTACACAATGGACCCCCTGAACAAAGGTACTCACTAATGAGCAAGACGTGCCAGGGGTCGCTGAAAAAAAAAAAAAAAAAAAAAAAAGGACAGTCAAAGCTGAAACTTGCCCTTTAATAGTGCTTAACGCCAATTTCTGGTCTACTCCTTGCTGAAGAAACAGCAGGATCCTGGATATGGAAAAAAAGCACGGATGCTAACCCTTTCTCCTCACATATGGAGATGTAGGCCGTCCTGGTACAATTATATATCTTCCTAGAAGATTTCCGTGCTCTCAACATAGTTGGGATCACAGATTCCGACAGACCGCGGTTCCGCAACACCTGGCTCTCAATAGCCATGCCGTTAAAGTCTGCGATGGTAAAGCAGGATGGAGAATCAGACCTTGAGACAGAAGGTCCTCTCGTAACGCACCAGGTCTGCATACTAGGGATGCTAAGGCCAATCTGGGGCCACCAGTATTACTGAGATCCCCTTGGCTTCCACTCTGCGAATCAGACGTGGTAACAGCTTCAGTGGAAGAAAGGCATAGATCAGCTGGTACCGATCCCACAGAGCCACCAGCGCATCTGACGCGTCCACCCATGGATCTCTTGTCCTGGACACGAATCTTGGCACCCTCTGATTGAGATGGGAGGCCAGAAGATCCACATCTAGTGTGCCCCACCTCAGGCACAGTAACCTGAATACCTCTGGATGCAATGCCCATTCTCCTGGGTCCAGCATCTGGTGACTCGGATAGTCCGCCTGCCAATTCTCCACTTCGGGAATGTAAATGGGCGACAAAACCGGTACATGTCGCTCTGCCCACCGAAGTATGTGAGCGACCTCCCGTTCGCAGCGGAGCTTCTTGTCCCCCCTTCGCGATTGACGTATGCCACTGCAGTGGCGTTGTCTGACTGGACCCTGATCGGACGTCCTTGCAGTCTCATTGACCATGTGGAGAGGCACAGCCTGATCGCTCTCAGTTCGAGCAGATTGATCGGCAACTCGGATTCTTTCGTCGACCAGAGGCCCTGAGCCGACTGAACCATTACTCCACCCCAGCCAAAAAGGCTGGTGTCCGTTGTGATCACTGTCCACTTTAGAGGTAGGAACAACTTTCGGCCTATATCACCGGGGACCTCAGCCACCAGATCAGTGACTGACTGATTGGCTCACCTGAATCTGACGATCCAGGGACAACTGAGATTTGTCCCATTTAGACAAGATCTTCTGCAGGACTCTGGTGTAGAACTGGGCAAATGGTACAGCCTCAAAAAAGGAGGCCACCATGAGCCCCAGGACTCGCATGCAAAAGCAAAGCGACGACCACCTGCGGTTCATCAGCAGTCTTACCACAGATCTGAGAGTCTGCAGCTTGTCTGACGGGAGAAAAACTCTCGCTTCCATAGAGTCTAGCAGCAAGCCTAGGTACTCCAAACGCTGAGTCGGTACAATCACTGAGTTCTTTAGGTTCAACAGCCACCCAAATTCTCGCAGAGTCTGCATGGTGATCACTACATTCTCCTCTAACTCTGAGGTGGAAGATGCTCTCAGGTGGAGATTGTCTAGATATCCTACGATCGCGATCCCACGTTGCCGTAGCAACGTCAAAACTGGAACCAAAACCTTGGTAAAGACTCAGGGGCTGATGTCAGACCAAAAAGGAGAGCCACAAACTGGTAGTGGGCTTCCTGACTGCAAATCGCAGAAACTTCTGCTGCCACAGGCATATGGGTATGTGCAGGCACGCATCCCGGATGTTCAAGGGCACCAGGGAGTACCCTTGATGGAGTGCAGCAACTACTGGGCGACAGATTCCATTCTGAACCTCTGCACCTTAAAGTGATAGAGGGCTTTTGGGTCCAAGATTGGACGTACCCCCTCCTTCTTGGAAACTACAAACATATTTGAGTAGAATCCTTGGAAAGGTTCAGATTCTGGAACCGGTGCAACCACCCTGCAACTCAGCAGATCCCTTACTGCCCCCAAGAGGGCCTCCCAGCGAGCCGGGGATATGGGTATGCTGGAAGGGAACAATCTGTTTGGCGACCAAGAGAGCAACTCTATCTTGTAGCCTGAGTAAATCAGATTGCAGATCCATTGGTCCAAAACTGAGGGGACCACCAGGCTTCAAACTCCTGAAGGCGACCCCCCCACCCGAGACATGGGTGGGGACAAACCTTCATGCGGTAGCACTTATACTCGCAGGCTTGTTAGGCTTGAGGTTCCAGGGACGTTTGTCTGTCCGTGGTCGACCTGTCCGGCTGGGGATGTTATACCGAAGCTCCATGCGGATGGAAAAGCCGTTAGTGAACGGGAAAAAAAAAGGAGCGACCTTGCCTACAGCGTGGCTCCTTAGCATTCCTGGCCCGTGGGAGTAATACACTGTTACCACTGGTGGTATTATTACTAATGCCATCCAAGAGGCTCCAAAGAGCCGGTCGCCAGCGGGGGGCCTGCTGGCTCCTGAATCTTCAGGGTATCACGCACAGCTGTGATAAGTGCTCCAACAAGCGCTTTTTTGCACCTGGACCCATCCTTACTGTCCGAACGGTCCTGGTCAGCGTCATCTGCCAAGACAGAGCAGGGGTCACCAGCCTCATCAGGGCCCGAGTCTGTGCCAGAGCTCTCCCCAGAGGACCGGGGGGGGGGGGGGGGGGGGGGTGGCGGATAGGGACCACCTTATTGCACTCATCTTCCCACGCACCGCCTTCATCTAGCAATGAACAAGTTGAGGACCGTCATCAGGGTGTCCATGGGCACTGTGCAGTCTGCAGGTGATCCGGTTGCCATTGCCTGGACTTTGGGGGAAGAAACACTAGTTTCTGAAGCCATGCTGACCCTATCCTGTCTGCCACCCGAAGGGGACTTAGGACAGCGACAGTCCCACCCTCCCTGCTGCCGCTGACTGAGGGGCTCATTCCCACCGGACTCACCACCCTTGGGAGTTCTGCGCTGTCCACAAGTGGTGCCTGTACTCCCTGAGTGCGCCCAGGTGCAGAGGAAACCAAAAACTGAGTTGGTGATAACTGCTGGAATGATCGCTAAAACGATCAGAAAAAATGCTCAGGCTTCAATAAAATGGACGCTCAGCATCCAGTACACAGACAGGAAACACAGGGGAAAATGCTGTAAGAGCACATGAACCATGCTGCTGCCAGGAAACACTGAAAATGTGTTCAGGCTTCCAGAAAATGGCCGCCAGTGCCTTGAATAGGAATCGCATAGAAAATGGCCGCTGAAGACCAGACAGTCAGCCTGCTCTGCCCACACCTAAAATGGCCGCCTAACATCGCCATGAGGTAGAAATAAAAAACCCTCTGAAAAGCCACAGTGCTGCACTATTCCCAGCAAGACCCTCACAGGCACCTTTCAGGGGCATACTATACAGGCCCCAGGACCACCGCCATTCAGCCAGCCCCCCCCATGTCAGGTGAGAGCCCACAGAGAGCCCCTAATATAGGCGCACACACACTGCTCAGCAGCCACATGCAGCTTTCCCCCCCGAAGGGGGGAGGGAGGGCAAGATAGGGACAGGGGAGAGAAGATAGGGAAGTGAGGGGGCCCCCGAATCGACCTTCCAGGGAATGCCCAGCTGCTTAGCCCCGTCAGAACAGGGAGAGCTGTACTTACCAGTCCTGAAGAGCTGGGAGACATTCCACTGTAGACCTACTCCTGTTCAGTACAGGGAAGGCTACTGGCCTTGGCATACTGGGACGCAGACATCAGTAGCCCGGTCATACGTACGCCTCGGAGCATAAAACGCTCACCGACCACCTCTGGAGCTGAGGTATGTCGTGGCCTGCCGAGCCGTAGCTGCGACCTGCACACGCTCGATGGCTGGACTGGGGAGACTACAAGGATAAGTGAACCAGCCTGTCACCCAGCCGGCTGTTGATAGAAGATCACAGGATCACTCATCTTGCACAAAAAGCGAAGCTTCTGCATAAAAAATACAGACCTATGGGCCCGCAGAATTCCTAGGTCTTTCTTCATCACTCGGCAAAATAAAACGGAGGTCTGCTAGCAGGCAGGAGGGTTGATACCTAAGGGACCGCCTCCATGAGTGTTGTATTTGCCTAGTATTTCTCCTAGATGTGAGGTATACAACCCAATGGCTAAGAGAGGAGCTGTGTCGGTCGTGAATATAAAATAAATTTTTTACATTTTGCTATAGTAAATATCCCCCAAATATATAAAAAAACATTTTTTTCCTCCGTTTAGGCCGATACGCGTTCTTGTACATATTTTTGGTAAAAAAGAAAAAAAAAATCGCAAAAAGCGTTTATTGATTGGTTTGCACAAAAGTTATAGCGTTTACAAAATAGAGGATAGTTTTAGGGCATTTTTAAAAATAGTTTTTTTTTTTTACTAGCAATGGCGGCGATCAGCGCTTTTTATCATGACTGCGACATTATGGTGGACACATCGGACATTTTTGACACATTTTTGGGACCATTGTCATTTATACAGCAATCAGTGCTATACAAATGCACCGATTCCTGTGTAAATTACGCTGGCAGTGAAGGGGTTAACTACTAGGGGGCAGTGTAGGGGTTATGTCCTGGGGAGTGATTCTAACTGTGGGGGGGGCGTGGCTACGTGCAACACTTCACTGATCTCTGCTCCCAACCACAGGGAGCAGAGATCAGTGACACTGTCACTAGGCAGAACGGGGAGATGTTTACATTAGCATCTCCCCGTTCTTCCTCCCCGTGAGACGATTGCGGTAATTCCCATGGACATAGAGTCCGCGGGACCCACGACCTGACTCACGGAGCTTGCCGCCAGCGACGCTTGTTTGCCTGTATGAGCGCTTCTACCGACTTATATCGGTGCGTGGCAGTCGGGAATCGGTTAAGAATAGAACTTCCCATGACGATGTATTGTATTGTAATGTATTCTTTCGTTCCCGAGCATGCACGGTCTTGGACACTCAATTTTTTACAGACGAATAATTTACAAATTAAACAAAAATTGTTATTGTACGAGAAGAGTTTTCGTGCTTGTCCCTTCTGATAATTTTGAACGAACAGTCGTGTTTGGCTCTTGAAAGCACAATCATTATCAGACAACTGCTCCAAAAGCAATATTTTTTGTCCGATTTTCTTGTCGTGTATACTAGGCCATTGGTCACAGATAGAAGGAAATACTGCTATGAGACTGTAGGCACAGGAGTATCTAAGCAGTTTTTAGGGTACTGCTTAACTACTTTGACTACTTTAACTACTTTGAGAACGGACCATTTTGCTGGCTTAAGACCAGACCACTTTTTGCGATTCGGCACTGCGTCGATTTAACTGACAATTGCGCGGTCATGCTACGTGGCTCCCAAACAAAGTTAACGTCCTTTTTTTTCCCACAAATAGAGCTCTCTTTTGGTGGCATTTGATCACCCCTGCGTTTTTTTTTTTTTTTTTGCGCTATAAACAAAAAAAGAGCGACAATTTTGAAAAAAAATAAAAAAGCATTATTTTTTACCTTTTGCTATAATAAATATCCCCCAAAAATATATTAAAAAAACAACTTTTTTTGTTTCCCTCAGTTTAGGCCAATACGTATTTTTCTACATATTTTTGGTAAAATTGAAATAAGAGATTATTGATTGGTTTGCGCAAAATTTAAGCGTTTACAAAATAGGGGATAGTTGTATGGAATTTTTATTAATAATTTTTTTTTTTTTACTAGTAATGGCGGCGATCAGCGATTTTTATTGTGACTGACATTATGGCGGACACATCAGGCATTTTTGACACATTTTTGGGACCATTGTCATTTATACAGCAATCAGTGCTATACAAATGCACCGATTCCTGTGTAAGTAAAGGGGTTAACCAGGGGGTGGCAGTGTAGGGGTTAAGTGTGTCCTAGGGGCGTGTTACTAACTGTGGGGAGCTGGGCTGGGTGTTAGTGAACACTGATCTCTGCTCCAATCACAGGGAGCAGAGATCAGTGTCACTTGTTGCTATCCAGAACGGGGAGATGCCGTTTACAACGGCATCTCCCCGACCGGACTCACGAGGGTCCCGACCGGCATGCACACGCCACCCATGCGATGGGCAGGGCGGCAATTTCAACTGGACGTACCTGTACGCCAGTTTGCCTGCCCGTGACATTCTGCTGACGTACATCATCGTGCGCCGGTTGGGAACTGGTTAAGGGAGTTGTAAAGTCTCAAGGTTTTTCACCTTAATGCATTCTATGCATTAAGGTGAAAAACTGGAGTTAGTACTTACCGGTAACTCCTTTTCCGGTGGTCTTCCAGGACAGCCCTTGAGAGATGGAGCTCCTCCCATCGACACAGGAAACACATTGCCACAGTTCAAAAGGCGGTCCCTCAGGTCCCTGGTCAGTCATTCACCAAGAACCGAAGGATGGAACTGAAAAACATATAAACCATAACAGGTAATAACATTAGTACATCACTATAATCAAATAAAGGGTGGGATCGTGCTGTCCTGGAAGACCACCGGAAAAGGAGTTACCGGTAAGTACTAACTCCAGTTTTCCCAAGTGTTCTTCCAGGACAGCCCTTGAGAGGATCCCCAAGTACTTACCAGATTAGGGGGGGACCACGGCCTGGAGGACTTTCCTCCCAAAGGCCTGATCCTGACTAGACATTAAGTCCAGTCGGTAATGCCTTGTAAAGGTGGAAAAGCTTGACCATGTGGCTGCTTTACATACCTGCTCCGGGGTGGCACCAGCTCTTTCTGCCCAGGATGCAGACAACGCTCTTGTGGAGTGAGCTTTAACACCCTCAGGAGGATCTCTATTCAAGGCCTTATACCCCTCTGCTATAGCTAGCCTAATCCATCTAGCTATGGTTACTTTTGAAGCTTTCTGTCCCCTACGCTGTCCGGAAAAAAGGACAAAAAGGGAGTCTGAGATTCTGAATGGATTTGTTATTTTAAGATATTCTAGAATACACCTCCTCACATCCAATAAATGAAAACGTTCCTCTTTCTCATTTGCTGCATTTTGACAAAATGAAGGGAGGACAATATCTTGGGACCTATGGAAGCTAGATGCTACCTTTGGTAAGAACCCAGGGTCTGTCTTTAGAATGACTCTGTCTTCTAGGATCTGTAGGAATGGTTCCCTGATGGAAAGTGCTTGGATTTCACTGACCCTACGGGCTGAAGTGATTGCCACCAGGAGAACTGTCTTAAAGGTAATAAGCCTTAGGGAGGCCTCTGAGATAGGCTCAAAGGGTGACCCCAAGAAAGCCTTTAGCACAACTGCTAAATCCCAGGATGGGACTTTTGTGATTCTGACTGGCTTGCGTCTAGCGACTGCCTTACAGAATCTAGCGACAAAAGGATTTTCCTGTAAGCGTTCATCTAGGTATACACTTAAGGCAGCTATCTGTACTTTAATAGTACTTAGGGTTAAACCCTTGTTATTATTATTATTATTATTATTCAGGATTTATATAGCGCCAACAGTTTGCGCAGCGCTTTATTTTACACCTTCCTGTAAAAACTGTAGAATATTAGCCGTATTTATGTCCCGGCTATTCAGCCAGCTATTGAATTTTTTCCAGACTTTTTTGTAAATAGCTCTCGTGACTGGTTTGCGACTCTGTAGTAAGGTCGCAATTACCTCGTCTGACAGGCCCTTACTCCTTAAGATTTCCTCCTCAGTAACCACGCTGACAGCTTCAGTGTGGCGACCTGCGGATGGTAAAGAGGTCCCTGCGACAGGAGGTCCTGTCTGTAGGGAAGTCTTAGAGGCGGACAGTCTGTCAATTGTAGCAACGTTGTGAACCACGGTCTCCTGGGCCAAAAAGGTGCTACTAGAATCAAACAGGTTTTCTCCTTGAGGAATCTTGCTAGGACCCTCGGAATGAGATGAAGAGGGGGAAATGCATACGCCAGACTGAAAGTCCATGGAGTTTGCAAGGCATCTACCGCCAGGGGTTGATCTCCTGGGTCTAGCGAGAAAAAATTGGGAACCTTTGCATTTTTCTTGCTCGCAAAAAGGTCTACCTCTGGTTCTCCCCAGTGAGCTGTTATGAGATTGAATGCCTCTGGGTGTAAGGACCATTCTTGGTTCGAAATCTTTTGTCGACTCAAGAAGTCCGCCTTGTTGTTCAGCTCCCCTTTCAGGTGAACTGCAGAAATGGATTCCAGATTGGCTTCTGCCCACTGGAGAATGCGTCTGGCTACCACCATCAAACGAGGACTTCTGGTTCCTCCTTGTTTGTTTATGTATGCTACAGCCGTCGTATTGTCTGAACGGACTTGTAGATGGTGACCCTGTATTGCGGGGTGGAAAGCTAGAACAGCTCTCAGGATTGCTGTTAGTTCTTTCCAATTGGAAGAGAAACATTTCTCCTCCGGGGTCCACTTGTCCTGGACCCAGCTTGAGCCTAGGTGGGCTCCCCAGCCCCAACTGCTCGCATCCGTTGTTAGTGTTGAAGTGATAGGAAGGACCCAATGAACCCCTTTGTTTAGGTTCTCCCTGTCCTTCCACCACCAGAGGGAGCGTTTTACCCTTGAGGGGATCGATACCTCCTCCTCCAGATCTCTGCCTTTTAATTGTTCTAACAGAAAACCCTGAAGTTCTCTTTGATGGAACCTGGCCCATTGTACGGCTGGAATGGCTGCCGTCATAAGACCTAAGACCGACATTACTTCCCTCACCGTACACTTGGGGCTGCATTGAAGAAAAGATATTCTCTGCCACAGATTCAAAATCTTTTCTTCCGGCAGTATAATTTTCTGATCTACAGACTTGATCCAGTACCCCAGATACAGGATCTCCTGTGTTGGGGTTGTCTTGGATTTCTCCTGACTGACAATCCACCCTAATCGACTCAGACTGAGTTGAGTCAATTCTAGGTCCTGAGAAAGACGACTCTCTGAGTGGGCTGTTAGGAGCAGATCGTCTAGGTAGGGGATAATTGAGACTGATTGAAGCCTCAGAGGAACTAAAGCCTCTCCGAGAACCTTGGTAAAGATTCTCGGAGAGGATGATAGACCGAAGGGAAGTGCTCTGCACTGAAAGTGGTAAACCTTTGTGTCTATCTGCACTGCCATTCGAAGAAATTTCTGGCATTCCTCCCTTATTGGAATGTGCAGATAAGCATCCCTTAGGTCCAGGGTTGCCATAAATGTCTCTTTCTGCAGGAGATTCTTTATGGAATAAATGGACTCCATCCGAAATCTCTTGTAACGGATGGAGCGATTCAGTGGACGGAGGTTCATAATTAGTCTGAATCTCCCTGACGGTTTTCTTACCACAAAGATGTGCGAGTAAAAACCGTCCCCTTGTTCCTGAATAGGGACTGGTGTCAATACTTCTTGATCTACCATTTCCCCTATTAGTAAAGGTAAGGCCCTGGCCTTTTCTGAGTGACTTGGAAGCTTTGTCACCAGAAACTTGGAAGGAGGGTTGCTGTGAAATTCCAGCGCATGACCCCTTTTTATTATATTTAAGACAAACTCGTTCGAGGTTGTCTCTTCCCATTGAGGAAGAAATTTGCTTAATCTTCCTCCCACAGGAACCCTGACGTCACTGGGGTTTGGGATCCTGATTGGGGCGGCTAAACAGTATGCCCCCTTTTCCTTTCCCTTTATGTCCCGACCAATGCTTTTTGGGGGTTGAACTCTTCTCTGATTTAGAGGGTTCCTTAAAGGGACGAAAAATTTTTCTTTGAAAATTTTTCTTTTTTGCGGGAAAGGTTTTCTTTTTGTCCGCCGTCCTTTCTAAGGCGGAGTCTAATTCAGGCCCGAAGACTAAGTCTCCTGTAAAAGGGACGCTGCACAGGCGGGTTTTAGACGCCGTGTCTCCCCCCCAGGTTTTCATCCATACTGACCTCCTTGCTGCCACTGAAAGTGCTGCAGATTTAGCCGTAAATTTAACGGAGTCCGTGGAGGCGTCAGAGATGAAACTGGTGGCCTTAAAAAGCATAGGGAAGGATTTCAAAAGCTCCCCCCTAGGAGTGCCTGCCTTTAAGTGTTCTTGTAGTTGCGATAACCAGAACTCCAGGTTTCTAGCTACACAGGAAGTGGCTAGAGCTGGTTTTAAGCCTGCCATAGAGGCATCCCAGGCCCTCTTTAAGACAATGTCTGTTCTCCTGTCCATGGGATCTTTCAGGTGGCCCATATCCTCAAAGGCCAGATCAGCCTGCTTTGAGATTTTGGACAGAGGGGCGTCTAGTTTTGGATTTTTATTCCAGACCGCCTCTGGGCTCTCATCAAAAGGGAACCTTCTCTTAAGGGATTTAGGAAAGAAAACCTTCTTGTCTGGTTCAGACCACTCCTTAAGGACAAGGTCAGAAAGCACCTTATGTATAGGGAAAACCCTTGCTTTCTTTTTCCCCAGAGCCTCATACATTTGATCATGTCTGGATAACTGAGTTTCTTCCTCCTCAATTTCCAGCGTATCATAGATAGCCCCCATTAGCTCATCTACTTCCTCGAGAGATAATCTATATTTTGAGGCTTTAGATGCTGCTTGATCCTCTTCCTGACCCGAGTCAGTGTCAGAGGATTCGGGACTAATCAACGTGGGGCTAGGCTCCCTGACCATACGGGGCTCCCCTGAGCTGGGTGTTGTAAGGCATGGTGAGGATGAGATTATAGTTGTTTTACTCGTGGAGGCAGCTGCAGCTGATCCCACGTCAGTGATTAACTCCCGGAGGGACTTAAAGGTCGACGCCATTTCCTCTTTAAAGGAGCCCAAAAACTTTGCTAAAGGGGAATCTGCCTCAGATTTAAGCAAGCTTGCAATGCATTGCTTGCATAGGGCTTTGTTAGAGCCCGAGGACAACCTATTCCCACAATTAGGGCACTTTTTGCGGCCTGTCTTGTCTTCCCTTGGCATCTCTTTAGCCTGAAAATAAGAAGACAAAAGGATTTCTTAGCGTCAGCACCATGTCCCTCTTAGAATCACCACTAACAAACAACCTCACTGTGAGTAAACCGCCACCGTGGGGTACTACAGGGCCCAGCCTACAAACACCACCACTCCACCAGAGTAATAGCATGCCCAGCAGCCTACCTGGGTTTGGCTGGTGCCTGTCTCCGCCGGAGTATCCTGGGGAATAGCCTCCATGGTCCCCCTCTGACGCTCCGAATCCCGCCGCTAATCCGGTATAGCTGGACGCTGGTCGGGCTTCACAGGCACAGCGCTGGCTCTCCCTCTCCTCCTTGTACCCTTAGAGACCCGGAACCGGAAGTCTCGGCACGCAGTGATGACGCGGTTCCGCCGGAAGTGAACGCTCGGCGTCTCCGACCCCCTGCAACGAGGAGGGAAGATGGAAGGTTCCACTCACCACTCCTGGGGGAAACCGGCGTCATTCTGCCCCTGGCCACCTCGGCACTGGAAGGAGGAGGGTAACGGGTCTGCTCCGGTTCAGCTGGACGGTACCCGAGCCAAAGAAAAAAGGTATGGACCCAAACTGCAGCCATAAACCAGGACCCGGTCCCTTAGGCTTGCAGATTCTCAGGCAGCCCCTGAGAGGGGCCTCCAGGTTCCTGGCAACATGTTCCTCCGACGGAGGAAACACAAATGACTGACCAGGGACCTGAGGGACCGCCTTTTGAACTGTGGCAATGTGTTTCCTGTGTCGATGGGAGGAGCTCCATCTCTCAAGGGCTGTCCTGGAAGAACACTTGGGAAAACCTTCTTTGCTGCCCCCCAGAACCCCCCTTTTTCTTACCTAAACTCATTCATTCCAGTGACAAGCATGAGCCCAGCAGCTCCAGGTGCTGTCTCCATCCTCTTTGGATAGATTGATAGCAGCATGAGATATTGACTCCCACTGCTGTCAATCAAATCCAGGGACACGAGAGCAGCACAGGGCAGGAATGAGCCCTGCTGTCTGTGTTAACAGACGCAGCCGCTGGACTCGTGAGCCCGCACGGGTGCCCCCAGGGAAATCGGCTCTCCGTGGGGTCACCCAATGAAGAGGAGCCAGGAGCACTGCCAGGGAACCCCAGGAGAAGAGGATCGAGGTTGCTCTGTGCAAAACCCTTGCACAGAACACATACAAACCTTTACAATCACTTTAAGAAAAAGATCTGTATACTTGCCAATTCTGAAGCCGCTACAGTTACATGATCAGTGTAGAGGAGGGACAGCCAACAATGAATGCCCCATAGTAAACCTATGGCTGACATCTTCTCCCAGGCAATTTCAGTCATTGCTGGTGATCTCTCCTCTATATGGAAGCCAGCCACTGAAGAGATCATGTGACCGCACCAGAGAGGCATCAGAATAGGCAAGTATACAGATCTATTCTTTACAGGGTTAGATAGAATAGTCTTAGAATAAGGGTGGGAGTAGGGCAACATTTGAATAATGAAACAACCTCAGATGCACTGAAGTTCTAAAATCACTACCCTCCCATTTTTCAGCCAAGAACCGGACAGCAAAGTTAGGCATCAACCAACTGTGAAGTCCTGGACTTAGAAAACCACAAAGTAGTTTATTCTAGAGATGTCAATATTGCAACTGCAAGCTTGAAGGATTATAGGAAATGCCAGCAGCCACAAGAAGTGAATAGGATACTTACAGAGAGGGTGGTGTTTGAGTCCAGCTGGTACTTGGCTCCAATGCCAAAGCGTGTGTTGTTGCTACCTGCACTCCATGCCAGGCTCACAGAGGTCTCCACATCCTTATTGACCTTTTGATAGATAGATCCTCCAAACTCAGTGCCGTCATTCCTGTGTAACGAAGAACCAGAGGAGTGTCATACAGCACAGACATTACAACTGAACTACAAAAGGTTCATGCCCCATCACACAGCAGTTTCACATGCAGCAGTGAATAACACTCACACATTTGTATGAAGTTGGAAGTCTCCTGCCATGAAACCCAGGGCAAAGTTATTCTGTGCCAATCTGGATTTGGCAGTGTCGAAGGACATCTGATAGCCAGCGAGCCACCCTTGGTAACCCAGGACTCCCCAGCCAGTGATGGTAGGACCAGCCAGGTCCAGGTCAACATCCATTCCCAAATTAGCATAGTCTCTCTTGTAGGAGGTCTTCAGCTTAGCACTCTTCTTACTGGAACAGACAAAACAGTTAACTAGATTGCACATTGCCTGTACCTGCTCACAACACTGCAGCCATTGTGTAGAACAAGCAACTCTATGACTGACACAATCAGGTAAAAATATACATCGATTCTGAACACCACCTGACTTCTATATGCAAGTTAATTATCCCTTCAATTTAGTCTGGTCATTAAACAAAGAAGAGAAAATACTCTTTTTGAAGTTAAGTTGAAATTTTTTTCCTTTTTTCTACAAATAACGCAACTCACTCGCATTCAATTATTTATTTTTTTTAAATAAAATTTCCTCCATGGAGCCTTCTTTTGAAATTGTCCCCTGGCTGTGCTGCTACATTCCTATTCTTTGTGTGCCCCCTGTGCTGTCAAGACCTGTGAAGTCCTGTAGGAGTATCCTCACCGTGCATGCCCCTGCATTGTACTATAACTCTACATGCAGCTATTCAGAGCACGGCACACACAGCCACAGCAGGCGAGGGACACTGAGCAAAAAGTCATGCCTCTCCTCATCTTACATAGCAGTATTTGACAGTGGCATTGTTTCCCACTAGCACTGGCAGTGTGTGTACGTTCTGTATAGATGCATGTAGAGTTGAAGCAAAGATGTTGCAGGACTACTACAGGACTCCATAGGTTCCAGTGGCATGTATAACAGCAATGTAACAGATCGATCGAGGACAATTGCAAAAGGAGGCTCTAAAGAAGACATACAGTCATCAAAAAAAAAAAAAAACATATCAAAATGCATACAAGTTGTATTTGATACAGGAAAAAAATACTGTTAACACTCTGAATTCAAGCAAATATTTTATTTCAGCAGCAAAACAGCTTCCCCATTTTTCTGGAGGTGATAAAACACATCTGAAGGAAGATCATGTATTTGAGTCTCTCAGCAAGCTGATTCTTCCTTCCCTAACAAGAGAGAGACATTGACAGGACGCCATGTACTAAAAGGAACGTCTATTGTTGAGACACTTACATACAGAATCAGAATTTTTTTTTGGCATTTTACAATAAATTATAAAAAGAAACAGAATTGTAGCTCACAAACATTTAAAAAAAAAAAAAAATAAAAAAAAAAAAAAATTCCATGCCCCGCAAGCAAACACCTGACCAAAAACAGCTTACATACAATACATACTGTAACTCCCAATACATTATTATTGCACAAGACCCCTAGCATTCAAGAGCCGCACAGATCGAGGAAAGAAGCTATTCTGCATCCTGGTAGTAAGAGTTAATATTTCTATATCACCTACCAGACAGTAGCAATGTATACGGAGCATTACCAGAATGTGAAGTGTCTTCCAATATATTAATCACTCTCCGATGACAACTCCCCTCCCCCAGTTCATCAATACATGGTTGACTAATTTCTGCAATAATCTTCTGTGCAGTTTTTATTACCCTCTGCAGGGCATTTGTCATGGATTGTGCATGATCCTTGCCACAAAGAAATGTGATATGTTAGCACACTTTTAACCACTTAAGCCCCGGACCATTTTGCTGGCCAAAGACCAGACCACCTTTTGCGATTCGGCCTTGTGACGATTTAACTGACAATTGCACGATTGTACGACATGGCTCCCAAACAAAATTGACATCCTTTTTTCCCCTCATAAATAGAGCTTTCTTTTGGTGGTATTTGATCACTCCTACGGTTATTTTTTGCGCTATAAACAAAAAAAGAGCGACAATTTTGAAAGATTATTGTTCCCAGGAAGCAGACCTCCTCTACCCTCTCAACCTTCATCCCATTAATCACCACTGCCTCATAGCCAATCTCTGGTACTTTCCTAAAATCAATAATAATCTCCTTTGTCTTTGCTACATTAAATTGTAAGTTTTTCTCTTTGCACCATCCAACTAGATTTTCAACATCCTGGTGTATGCAGACTCATCACCGCCCCTTATTTTCCCCAATAACGTGGTGTCAGCTTCAGTTTTAATACAGAGCTCACCTCGGAGTGAGAAACAAAATCATAAATGTATAAAAGTAAACAGAAAGGGGCTTAGCGCACATCCCTGTGGCACCCCTGTACTATGGGACAGCATTGATGAGTAACAATTACCAACTTTTACCTTCTGCTTGCCCATCACTCAGGAAATCCAAAATCCAAAGCATTGGGCTCAATCACAAAAAGTTGAGCTTAGCAACAAGTTTCATTGGCAAAATCGTATTAAATGCAGAACTTAAATCAATAAAGAGCATGCAGGCATAACTATTCTTATTTTCCAAAGGAGACAACACAGAATGCAAGGCCATTGCAATGGCATCCTCTGCAGATCTATTTCCGCTAAAAGCAAACTGGTACCTATCTAACACTGGGTGAATATGCCATTTAACGAGATGCAAAATTAATCTCGAACCACTTCATTCCAATGGTAGTCAGTCAATTTCTTTGGAGTTGGAAAAATTATTGACGATTTGAAGAGAGAAACATTAACCGCTTGCCGCCCACCAGCAGTCATATGATGGCCAGGCAGCACGGCTCTCGTTATGGGCGGGCTTTATATGACGTCCATCCATATAAACAAGGAACGCAGCGATCACGTGCATGCATCCCTGTTCCTTCGGTGGCGGCCTATCACGGAGACACCACTCACCACCGAGGGGGGTGAACAGCCATTGGGCATGGCTGTTTACCACGTGATCGGCTGTGATGAAGTCACGGCCGACCACAGATGGTACCACCCCACTTTGCAGGGCGCCTGATCGTGCTGCACGTCGGTGGCAGCGTGTTCCCGGGAACACTGCTGGTCACCGACGCTGGTAAAAGGCCATTGGCCGGCAGCTGTTTACCAGGTGATCGGCAGACGAACACTAAATGTAAACCTAGAACGGTAACGAGAAGTTACCAGATTCTCCTCCTCACACACCGATCGTGTGTGAGAAGGCGATTGTGGTAACTTCTCGTTACCGCTTACAGTGTACACCAATCACACCGATTGTGTGCGCCCCCCAAATAAAGAGTACCCGAGGAACTGTCACCAGGCCATCAGAGTACCCGTCACCAGGCCATCAGAGTACCCGTCACCAGGCCATCAGAGTACCCGTCACCAGGCCATCAGTGTACCCAAGTACCCGTCACCAGGCCATCAGAGTACCCAAGTACCTGTCTGAAGCTCATCAAGTTACCCGAGTACCTGTCTCCAGCCCATCAGAGTACAGATTTGCAGCCCATGCCTCATAGAATATACGTTGGGATGTTTGCTTTCCCACAAAATGGGGTCATTTTGTGGGAAATTCCATTGTCCTGGTGCTCAAGAACCTTCAAAGTGTGATAGGTAGGAATGAAATTAGATGTGTCATTTATGCTCCTAGAACACCTGAAGGTACTACTTCAATGTTGGGCCTCTGTATGTGGCCAGGCTGTGTAAAAGTCTCACATGTGCTATCGCCATATTTGGGAAGAGTAGCATAAGGTATTTTGGGGTGTAATTTTTGCTATATACATGCTATGCGTTAGAAATATCTTATAAACTAACAACGTTCTGTAAAGAAAAAAAAAACGCATTTTGATTTTTTTTCCATATTTTTCAAAAACTTCTGGAAAAAAATGAACCGTTCAAAAGACCCATTATGCCTCATAGATTATACGTTGATGTATTTGCTTTCCAAAATGGGGTCATTTTGTGGGCAATTCCATTGTCCTGGTGCTCCAGGGCCTTCAAAAAAGTGTAATAGGTGGTTGAGAAATGAGATGTATAATTTATGCTTGTAGAACACCTGAAGGTACTTCATTGAAGCTACTTCAATGTTGGTCCTCTGTATGTGGCCAGGCTGTGTAAAAGTCTCACCATACTCAGGAAGAGTAGCAGAATGTATTTTGGGGTGTAATTTGCTGTATGCATATGCTGTGTGTGAGAAATAACCCGATATGACAATTTTGTTAAAAAAAAAAAAAAAAAAAAAAAAAAAAAAGAGAAATTTTTTGCAAAGAATTGTGGGAAAAAATTACAACTTAAAAAAAAACTCACCATGCTACTTACTTAATACCTTGGAATATCTACTTTCTAAAAAGGGGTAATTTGGGGGGCATTTGTACTTTCCTGACTTGTTTGTGTCTCAAGAAATGACATACACTTGATGTACTGAGGGCCTGATCAGATGTGATCAATTTTCAGTGACTGGCACCATAGTTTGTAGACTCTATAACTTTCACAAAGACGAAATAATATACACTAATTTGGGTTATTTGTGGCCAAAATTTATGAAGAAAAATTACTAATTGGCAACATTTTATGACAGAAAACAAAGAAAAAGGGCATTTTTTTCACAAAATTTACAGTCTTATTTATAGCACAAAAATAGAAAATCCACTAGTGATCAAATACCACCAAAAGAAAGCTCTATTTGTGTGAAAAAAAGGACGCAAATTTCATATGGGCGAAGTTTTGAAAGACTGAGTAATGGTCAAAGTGTGAGAGCGCTAAAAGCTGAAAATTGGTCTGGGCAGGAAGGGGGTGTAAAGTGCACTGTATTGAGGTGGTTAAGGATGTCTGCAAAGGCATATTTCTTTACAACAATCCCTGGGATGTTATCAGGTCCTGCAGCTTTCCGCTCATTAACCCTCAACAACCCCAAACACACACCCAAAGCAGAGACTTTAAAAGGCATATCCCCAGGTAGTATTGGGAATCTAACAATAATCTCCTTATTTTGATGAAATGGGCATAAAACTGATTTAATCCCTCTGGTAAAGAAGCCTCACGTTTCCCCCGTGTCTGCCTTTTTTTTTTAAATAACCTGTAACTAACTGAATAGTCTTCCACATGGTCCTAGCACTAGTGCATCCCAGATCGGTCTCCAATCCTACAGTGGTTGTAAAGTCAGAAGGTTGTTTATCTTAATTATATTCTATGCATTAAGATAAAAAGCCTTTTGTGTGCAGCAGGCCCCCCCCCCCCCAATACTTACCTAAGCCCCATCTCTGTCCAGCAATGTCTTGGCCACCCGAGACACTCCCTCCTGATTGGCTGAGACACAGCAGCAGCACCATTAGCTCCCGCTGCTATCAAAGTCAGCCAATCAGGAGAAAAAGGGGACGGGGCCAGGGCACTGTGACTCAGCTTGGGTGCCCCCATAGCAAGTTGCTTGTTGTGGGGGCCAGGAGCACAGAAGAGGGACCCAAGAAGAGGAGGATTGGGGCTGCTCTGAGCAAAACCATTGTACAGAGCATGCAAGTATGATATGTTTGTTAATTTTATAGGGGGAAAAAAAACAAAAAAAAAAAAAAAAACACACAAGACAAAACAATCAGTTTAATTTATACATTTGCTTAGCCTCCCTAAACCCTACTCTTAAACTTCTCCTTGCTGCACTAGATGCCTCCCTATCATCTGATATAAAAGACAGTATTCCTGATCTGAGCCACTCACCCAGTATTGGGTACAAACGCAGTATCCAGTGCCAGCTTCAGACCCTTAGCCAACTGTATAAATACAAAAAAAAAAAAAAAATAAAAAAAAAAGGCAAGGAAGACATTAACCATTTGCACTCATGTAACACTTTCCTACTCTGTAGACAGACGTGTTGTTGTAGCTCACCTTGTCTTCCAGGGACACTTCAGTCCCCAGGGTGTTGTCTGTGTTCCACTTCTGGGTAAAGGTGATCCCTGCCTCTTGTAGTTTGTACTTGGTTTCCAAGTTTCCAGATGCTTTCCCTGTGTCAGTGTTTGAAGAGCCACTGCTGGTAAACTCCTAGAAATAAATATAGGAGGACAAGGCAGGTGTTACTTGTGACTGACCTGCATCCATTTCTGCAGGCACTTTGAAAACAGTCCACTACAATCACTTGATATAAAGCAGACTTCCCACATTTATCCAATAGTGAATGTGTAAAAACAATACAGGGGTCATCAGAGCAATGTAAATCTAAAGAGTAAGTTAAAGAAATGTCTGGCTGATAAGACAATCACTTGTACAAATAGTAGCTGGCTGTAAATGTAGAGACAGCAAAATGTACTAAAACTGGAAGAGAAACTATTCCATCTATAAAAGAAAAAAAGTAATCTTGGCTGCTGCAGGGCCTCAGTGCTTTTTTACTCTGCAAAACAGCTTATACAATCAAGCAGTTGCAGCTTCAAATCATTCCGTGAGCTACTTGTAAGTCTGAAACAATCCGCAACCCATCATCAGCTCCACTGACTACTTTCAAAATCTGCTTGCATCTTTAACCCAACTCTACTGGCAGAGTTTGTATTGCCAACTATAACTGATGCCAGCTTGTACCTCTGACATGTTGTAAGAGCTGCCACAATACAGGGGACTTGTTATTAGGATACCCACAAGTCCTCTTTACACAGCTATAGCAGTAGCGAAAAAAACAAGGGATTTTTTGTCTTACCATCTGTAGGTGTCCCAGGCCGCATGGAAAGGAGAAGAGTTCACATTACAAATAAAACACATTGACAGACATACATATATAAATATCCACTGAGCCACTTACAACCCCACTGGAGGACTTAGTCTTCAGCTCCAACTTCACAAGGCCGAATCCTACAATAGAAAGTCATCACAACAGACATTAATTTGTCTTTTGACTCTGTAACTACTCATTGACCTACAACCCAATGAGCTGGTCATTGCAGGTTCAGGTCTCAGTACCGTTTCAACAGTGGATTACAGGTACATGAACACATGTAAGTATGCGCATAAAGTGATTCTAAAGGGGTTTTTTTGTTTTGTTTTTTATAACAAACATGTTATACTTACATGCTCTGTGCAGAGTTTTTGTGCAGAGCAGCCCAGATCCTCCTCTCCTCGGGTCCCTCGTCGCTACTCGTGGCTGCACCCCTTTGATCAGTGCCCCCAATACCAAGCCACTTGCTATGGGGGCACCGGTGCATTCTCGCTTCCGAGCCCTGCTCTATGCGTTTCCTCATTGCCTGTGATTGACAGCAGTGTGAGCCAATGGGGAGGGAGAGGGAGAGGGAGAGGGAGAGGGAGAGGGAGAGGGAGAGGGAGAGGGAGAGGGAGAGGGAGAGGGAGAGGGAGAGGGAGAGGGAGAGGGAGAGGGAGAGGGAGAGGGAGAGGGAGAGGGAGAGGGAGAGGGAGAGGGAGAGGGAGAGGGAGAGGGAGAGGGAGAGAGAGAGAGAGAGAGAGAGAGAGAGAGAGAGAGAGAGAGAGAGAGAGAGAGAGAGAGAGAGAGAGAGAGAGAGAGAGAGAGAGAGACCATCCAGGGACAGCCGAGGCTCCTGTGCACATCGCTGATTGAGAGGGGGGGGCTGTGGGGGGAGCAGCACACAAAAGATTTTTTACCTTGATGCATTAAAAAACCTTTAGCCTTTACAACCAGTTTAAAAATACTAAAGGTCCCCCCTGAATTACTGTGTACAGATTGTTGCCATCAACTGCAACCATGGTGTAAGAGTTGGGATCAGAACACAGTGGTGATTTAGGGACCTTAGGTTATAAGCTCCTTGAGGGTAGGGTCGGATTTGAATGTACAATATATAGGTGTAAAGCATTGCGTAAAATTGATGGTAAATAAATTATAAAATTAATGACAGTACTGATCTGACAAAAAAAAAAAAAAGACAAAAAAAAAGTTTGACTAGGCATCTACTCAAAGCATAGGTGAAGATAGAAAAATTCTAACAGCAGTCCAAAAAAAAGTAATATAGCAATATGCTTGTGTAAATATATGTCCCTGGTCTCACTATTAGGGATCTGGCAGTTCAATAATCCCACATAAAATGTGACAGAAGCCAGACAAGACCCATTAGTGTTTTTATCAAATGTTTAGTTTACTGTTTAGTTTTACTGGAAATGCAAACATCTGGACTGGAGCATGCCAGAAAGGATTCACTGCATGAATTATGAAAATCAAATAAAGGAATAAATGTTGTGCCTTTTACCTACAAAACAGGTTTAAAAAAAAAAAAAAAAAAAAAAAAAGCGTTGTACCTGCACTATAGGCGCCTAGAGGCGATTCAGTTCGCATTGTGCGCTATATAAGTATTTCATTCATTCATTCACTATATCGTAAACAGGGCACCTGATAAATCTACCCCATCTATGCAGTGCTAAGCTGACTATAGGCACTTCATAATGAAAAGACTTACCATAGCCTTTGTTAAAAACATCACGGGCTGCCTTGCCCAGGTCTGCATAGTTGGGTGGTACGGCCATGACTCTGTAAAAAGAAATAATTAGTTAACCGACTTTTCTCTTTATCTGTTCTCGCACCTTTCTTCTATTTTTCACTATAGAAAGATCTCCTAACAGGACTAATAAAGAGAAGAATGTAACCTTATGTTTACTGTATTACACCAAGGCCTCTACCTCCTTTAACAGCCTGAAGTTGCAGAAAATGTTGTAGGCTTAAAAAAAAAAAAAAAAAAAAAAAAAAAATGGTATACTTGGAGTTAGACCTCATGTACACAAATGCTTAGTAGGTCCTGTGTGCTGCATGCACATATGGCTCTCCTCTCTGAACATGAATGTGCCATAGGCACCTGTGCAGGTAAGCACTGATGCAGAATTCATCAATATTTACCCAAGTATGGCTGTATACATCTTTTTTGCTGTATGGAAAACGGAAGAAAGACTGAAAAGCTAAAAAAAAAAAAAAAAAAATGCTATTTTCTTACTGCTATTAAACATATCCAATACCAAAAAAAAAAAAATATCAAATTTCCTCAAACTTAGGCCAAAATGTATTCTGCTACATCCCAATAAGTGCATATCAATTGGTTTGTGTGAAAGTTATAGCATCTACAAACTATGGAATATATATATACTGGAATTTTTAATGAATACATTTTTTGTTGTTGTACGAGTAATGGTGGTGATCAACGACTTCTAGTGAGACTGCAATAGTGCAGCGGGCAGCAATCTGACATCACCAGTGACACTAATACAGTGATCATACTATACACTGTCACTGTACTAAAGACGCTAGAAAGGGTTTAACATCTCTGGGTAATCAAGGGGTTATGTCCCTAAGAAGTTAGTGTGTGTGATATGTGCTTCTTTTTACTACATATCTGTTTGTTCCTTCTCCCCGCTTTGCACTCTGAACCCGGGAGACTGTGCCGATGTACAGATACGCGATTTTGCCTGTACAAGTGGGCGGCAAGCGGTTAAACAATAGCCAGAAAAGAAATGCAAGCAGTGAAAAATGACATGCCCTCTAACAGTGGGTGGATGGGTCGAGGGATGGGATATTCATGAAGTACTCAACCCCCCCCCCCCTTAACACTACAACCCCCCTTTATATGTGTCCTCAGTTCCTCTTCACATCACAGCCCCTTTACATTAACCCCTTGCCGACCAGCCGTCATACTGCGGCAAGTCGGCTCATTACCGTGAATCTGTGTAGCTGTACATCAGTCCCAGCCATAGCAAGCAGGCACGCATGCCCGGCCGCCTGCCCGCTGCATGATGTCTGCCGGCCACCAGCGATGATAGCTCCACAGAGAGCCAGAACAGGGATCTGATAATGTACACAAACAGATCCCTGACAGGGAATTACTGAGTGATTGTCTGTTCCTAGTGATTAGGAACAGCGATCTCCCTGTACTCCCAGTCAGTCGTTGTCCCCACAGTTAGAAACACCTCTCAAGGAACACATTTCACCCTTTGATCATTGCCAGTGTTAACCCCTTCCCTGCCAGTGTAATTTATACAGTAATCAGTGCATTTTTATAGCACTGATCACTGTATAAATGTCACTAGTCCCAAAATAAGTGTCAGATCTGTCTGCCGTAGTCCTGCTAAAAATTACTGATCACCATTACTAACAAAAAAAAAAAAAAAAAAAAAAAAAAATTATATAACATACAAAATGCCATAAATATATCCCCTATTTTGTAGACACTATAACTTTTGCACAAACCAACCAATATATATGCTTATTGCAATTTTTTTTAACCAAAAATATGTAGATGAATACATATTGGCCTAAACTGATGAAGACTGTTTGTGTAGAGTGTCGCACGACCGCGCAATTGTCACTTAAACTAACGCGTTGCCGTATCACAAAAAATAGCCTGGTCATTAAGAGGTGAAATCTTCCATGGCTAAAAAGTGGTTAAAGCAACGGGGGCTGCTCTGTAAAGGGGGCACTGTAATGCAGGGGGGGGGGGGGGGAGATGTGATGTGATGTAAAGGGGACTGCACTATAATGATTACAATGCAGTCCCCTTTATATTATAGTGCCCCTAGCAATCACAGTGGCCCTGCAGTCTGCCCCTCTTTCCTCTCCAGCATTCCGCATTTCTAATCTCTGCCCTGTGCAGACCACAGTCGTCGCTCACCTCCTGCTATGCAGTCAGTCTGGTCATCAACAGATCATGGTTGGGGACCCCTTTGTTAAAGGATGCTGAAATTAACAATTACTGGCCAGATTGCCAGGTAAAAATTAAGAAAAAGCTGAAAAAAAACAAAAATAATGCAGCCACCACATCCAATTATTGGTCAGCTGCATAATAATACATTTTTACTTTTGGGTTTAATACCACTTTAATTTCTCATTGCTGAAACTAACCATTAACTGCTAACCACCGTTTAGTGAACGGAATATCCAAACTCACAAAAGGCCTCACCTATCATTTACCCAACTATCAGTCGGTGTCTTCTATCTAGAATGCCTTAACAAAAAGGAAAGGCAGAAGCAGCTGATTGGTTTTATTTAGGATGCCCAAAATGTTTGCCTCTCCGCCACAGAGGTGACCTGCCTACAGTGATGGAGAATTTATCTTCCCCATCTCCTAAAAAATATTTCTCATACAATCAACAGGCATGGCCGTGCATGTAAAGCTGTAGTCACATGACCACTTAAACTAATGGCATTCAGTGACAGACCACGGCTTCCATTGTACAGATATGTTATCCCTCCTCGCCACATGAGATAGTCTGGACTAAGCCTCTTACTTTTTCATGATCTAATCCATTTAAAAGATCAGAGTCCACTCAGCAGGCATACAGTACAATTTCTACACAAAACCGACCAGAGGAAATATGGCTTCATTCACCATTAACACCTCTGAGAGGTCTGCCTGTGCTCCTCACTGCAGCCAACCAGATTCACTCTTTAACCACTTTAGGTCTGGAAGGTTTTACCCCCTTCCTGACCAGGCCATTTTTTGCGACTTAGCACTGCTTTACTTTAACTGACAATTGTGCGGTCGTGCGACGCTCCACCCAAAGAAAATGTTTGCGTTTTTTCCCCTACAAATAGAGCTTTCTTTTGGTGGCATTTGATCTCTGCGGTTTTCAATTTTTTGCACTGTAAAAAAAAAAAAAAAAAAAAAAAAAAAAAAAAGACAATTTTGAAAAAAAATAATAATAATATTGGGATTTTTATAGCAGCTTACCTGTAAAATCCTTTTCTTTGAAGTACATCACGGGACACAGAACCATAGTAGTTAATATGAAGGTTATAGGCCACCTTCAGGTGATGGACACTGGCACGCCCCAAGACAAAAAGTGCCCTCCCTAAATAACCCCTCCAACTACTGGAAGTACCTCAGTTTTGTAGCCAAGCAGTACACGTGTATAACAAAGAAGGGAGGGACCTCTGTGTCCCGTGATGTACTTTAAAAGAAAAGGATTTTACAGGTAAGCCGTAGTAGTTACTATGTGGGATGTCCCATAGCAATGGCAACTGGAGGGAGGGAGACAACAAAAAAGTAGGGCATTAAGAGACTAGAGGACTTATACTGCAGCCTGCAATACACTGCGACCAAAGGCGATATCCTCATGACCTTTTACGTCAATCTGATAGAATCCAGTAAATGTATGGACTGAAGACCAAGTTGCGGCCTTGCAGATCTGACCCATGGAGGCCTGGTGATGCACTGCCCAAGAAGCACTAAAAGGCTTTGATGGAGTGCGCTTTAACATGAAAAAGAAGAATTTTCCTCTTTAGACCATAAGCTTGAACAATCACTTGACGAATCCATTTGGAATAGTAGATTTTGACGCTGCATGTTCTCTTTTTAGGACCTGCTGGCAAAACAAAACATCCGGGGGAGGCTCCTCCTGGCTACCTGAGCTGTCTTGGGGGCACGGGTGTTCGGGTAAGTCCCTGTGAAGTGTTTTTCTATATTGTAACTTCATACTCTTCCCCATTGTATCTTTTTGACCATATACTACTTTTTACTACATATCTAATTGTGATCTCTATATATATTCCTAGACATATGTATTTCCTGAGGAAGCTGAAAAGCGAAACTAGTCGAAATACGTCATTTTCTACACCAACTGTGGACCATTTGTATTGTTAAATGTTTTTATATTTAAATAAATTGATATATTTTTTACGTCCGTTTTTTCAATGTTCTATATCCTGTAAATTGCACCGTAATAGTCCCCCCGCTCTTTCTCCTTGGTTGATATTTCTGGCTGGGGACCAGATTCTTTCAACAATTTATTTCATAATTAATTTTGGGATGAAGGTGCATGTTGTAACTTTTCAATTATAATCTAATATGTTGTGAGGCCACCCCTAAATTACATAGAATCGATAGGTGGATAACACACCTGGTACTTAGTGTGGGTATCTATCCACGAACAGTGATGAGGCTTGGCCTGTCCTTGTCGTGCCTAGATCTCCACACACTCTTAAGTATGTCCTGTCTTCCCTATTCTGGCATAAATAGGGAAGGGCCTCCCCTCTTTCCCTACCTGTATTTATTCTCCTTTATGGTAATACCTGTGACACCATTGTGTGTCTTGATATTCCCTTATAGTTTGTAATTGTTGTACGCCTTTATTTATCTATTTAACTATGCCTTTATACCATTTATTATTCTACTGTTACAGGTTCTTGCCCCTCCACCTGGCCCCCTTGTGGACTTGGGTCGTGGGTTTCTCTTCCGGCGATTGGTGGGGTTGGTGGGTGGGGCACCATGGCTTCTGGTGCTCCGCTCCCCCCTTTTTTCCCCTTGCATGTGTCCTGGCTGACATGGATCAGCTGTGGGACGCAGGCACAGACGTGCGCGCGACTTTCCTGCGCGTGCGCAACCCAGACCTGGTGCTGCACAGTCCTGCATGAGACAGTATCGCTCATGGCGGGTGCTGGGCGCATATGGTGTGGTGGGCGTGTGCGCGCTGGCTGTCGTCGCGCGCGTGCTGTAGAACCCCTGACCCCGTGACGCTGTGCGCCGGTGACGCGGTGCTGGGGTCAATCAGCGGGGTTGAGAGGTATTTATGGAGGTGTTCTACCGCTATCCTGGCACGCCGAGCTGATCCGGAGAACCCCAGGGGTCACACTGCGAACAGTGAGTGAACATGCTCCAGATAGGGAGTCGCACTAATATATTACAAACGTTTGTACATTGATGCATTATCATGCTCATGTCTACACAGATGATCATTTATACCCCAAATGCTCTAAATGCTTTGGATGTTCCTCTACCTCACATTCTGATCCCATTCGGGAGGATGAGTTCTTTATCCATTCTAGGATGGACAGCCTCATATTCTTCTCCGGGTCTTAAAGCAAGCAAATTACCTAATTTACTGGTAACTTAATTAAAGCAGATTTAATTTTTTGTCCTTGGCACCCAGGCTTCACAAACACTTTATTAATCACTAATTGTCTTCACCATCACCCTTGGGTATTTCTTTTGGGGATTTGACTTTTTTTAATCTCACACTATGCACCGCCATATCATAGCGAATTATACACTTCTTATATAATCAAATTAAATCAACCTCACATGCTTCTTAACAAATATAATTTATATTTGTGCTTGGGTCTCACATTCTATTTTATTTTTGTTTTTTATCTCTCACTATGAGCATTGAATCCTCACATTTCTTACGTGTGGGTATATTTTTCCTTCACTTGTCTCCCTCACCATCCTCATACCCACGTCCGTCCCTCCTATTCCCTTTTCATTGTCGCCTATTCTTTTCCTTTTCCCTTTTTCTAGAGGTTGACCCTATTTCTGTTTTATAGCACATTGCTTGTTCCACTTCATTGGCACACCCATTTTTCCAATCACATCGTTCTACTCCTGGTGATGGAGATAAATCTCACGCCTGGGTGTCACTCAAAGAAAAGTTTGATGACAAATAAAAATCATGACTTAATATAAATATTTTTATATAGATCTCGGTTTGTGTCAGGCTAAATGCCTCTCCCAGTCGCCGAGGGAGGCGCCTCCTGGCTACCTGAGCTGTCTTGGGGGCACGGGTGTTCGGGTAAGTCCCTGTGAAGTGTTTTTCTATATTGTAACTTCATACTCTTCCCCATTGTAGCTTTTTGACCATATACTACTTTTTACTACATATCCAATTGTGATCTCTATATATATTCCTAGACATATGTATTTCCTGAGGAAGCTGAAAAGCGAAACTAGTCGAAATACGTCATTTTCTACACCAACTGTGGACCATTTGTATTGTTAAATGTTTTTATATTTAAATAAATTGATATATTTTTTACGTCCGTTTTTTCAATGTTCTATATCCTGTAAATTGCACCGTAATAGTCCCCCCGCTCTTTCTCCTTGGTTGATATTTCTGGCTGGGGACCAGATTCTTTCAACAATTTATTTCATAATTAATTTTGGGATGAAGGTGCATGTTGTAACTTTTCAATTATAATCTAATATGTTGTGAGGCCACCCCTAAATTACATAGAATCGATAGGTGGATAACACACCTGGTACTTAGTGTGGGTATCTATCCACGAACAGTGATGAGGCTTGGCCTGTCCTTGTCGTGCCTAGATCTCCACACACTCTTAAGTATGTCCTGTCTTCCCTATTCTGGCATAAATAGGGAAGGGCCTCCCCTCTTTCCCTACCTGTATTTATTCTCCTTTATGGTAATACCTGTGACACCATTGTGTGTCTTGATATTCCCTTATAGTTTGTAATTGTTGTACGCCTTTATTTATCTATTTAACTATGCCTTTATACCATTTATTATTCTACTGTTACAGGTTCTTGCCCCTCCACCTGGCCCCCTTGTGGACTTGGGTCGTGGGTTTCTCTTCCGGCGATTGGTGGGGTTCTTGGGGGTTGGTGGGTGGGGCACCATGGCTTCTGGTGCTCCGCTCCCCCCTTTTTTCCCCTTGCATGTGTCCTGGCTGACATGGATCAGCTGTGGGACGCAGGCACAGACGTGCGCGCGACTTTCCTGCGCGTGCGCAACCCAGACCTGGTGCTGCACAGTCCTGCATGAGACAGTATCGCTCATGGCGGGTGCTGGGCGCATATGGTGTGGTGGGCGTGTGCGCGCTGGCTGTCGTCGCGCGCGTGCTGTAGAACCCCTGACCCCGTGACGCTGTGCGCCGGTGACGCGGTGCTGGGGTCAATCAGCGGGGTTGAGAGGTATTTATGGAGGTGTTCTACCGCTATCCTGGCACGCCGAGCTGATCCGGAGAACCCCAGGGGTCACACTGCGAACAGTGAGTGAACATGCTCCAGATAGGGAGTCGCACTAATATATTACAAACGTTTGTACATTGATGCATTATCATGCTCATGTCTACACAGATGATCATTTATACCCCAAATGCTCTAAATGCTTTGGATGTTCCTCTACCTCACATTCTGATCCCATTCGGGAGGATGAGTTCTTTATCCATTCTAGGATGGACAGCCTCATATTCTTCTCCGGGTCTTAAAGCAAGCAAATTACCTAATTTACTGGTAACTTAATTAAAGCAGATTTAATTTTTTGTCCTTGGCACCCAGGCTTCACAAACACTTTATTAATCACTAATTGTCTTCACCATCACCCTTGGGTATTTCTTTTGGGGATTTGACTTTTTTTAATCTCACACTATGCACCGCCATATCATAGCGAATTATACACTTCTTATATAATCAAATTAAATCAACCTCACATGCTTCTTAACAAATATAATTTATATTTGTGCTTGGGTCTCACATTCTATTTTATTTTTGTTTTTTATCTCTCACTATGAGCATTGAATCCTCACATTTCTTACGTGTGGGTATATTTTTCCTTCACTTGTCTCCCTCACCATCCTCATACCCACGTCCGTCCCTCCTATTCCCTTTTCATTGTCGCCTATTCTTTTCCTTTTCCCTTTTTCTAGAGGTTGACCCTATTTCTGTTTTATAGCACATTGCTTGTTCCACTTCATTGGCACACCCATTTTTCCAATCACATCGTTCTACTCCTGGTGATGGAGATAAATCTCACGCCTGGGTGTCACTCAAAGAAAAGTTTGATGACAAATAAAAATCATGACTTAATATAAATATTTTTATATAGATCTCGGTTTGTGTCAGGCTAAATGCCTCTCCCAGTCGCCGAGGGAGGCTCCTCCTGGCTACCTGAGCTGTCTTGGGGGCACGGGTGTTCGGGTAAGTCCCTGTGAAGTGTTTTTCTATATTGTAACTTCATACTCTTCCCCATTGTAGCTTTTTGACCATATACTACTTTTTACTACATATCCAATTGTGATCTCTATATATATTCCTAGACATATGTATTTCCTGAGGAAGCTGAAAAGCGAAACTAGTCGAAATACGTCATTTTCTACACCAACTGTGGACCATTTGTATTGTTAAATGTTTTTATATTTAAATAAATTGATATATTTTTTACGTCCGTTTTTTCAATGTTCTATATCCTGTAAATTGCATCGTAATAGTCCCCCCGCTCTTTCTCCTTGGTTGATATTTCTGGCTGGGGACCAGATTCTTTCAACAATTTATTTCATAATTCATTTTGGGATGAAGGTGCATGTTGTAACTTTTCAATTATAATCTAATATGTTGTGAGGCCACCCCTAAATTTCATGCAAAGCTGAATGGAAAGATTTTTCTTTGTTTTGAGCCAAATCAGTTACTTTATGGAACTGATCCTTCCCTGGGTTAAGAATACCTTCTTTTGAACTATCTATGATCAGCCCCAAATAATGCAATCTCCTTGATGGTTTTAAAAGCGGAGTTCCAGGCTTTTTATATTTATTAAAAGTCAGCAGCTACAAAAAGTGTAGTTGCTGACTTTTAATAAACAGACACTTACATATTCCATGGTCTAGCGATACGGCCGAACGAAGCGCCGGTCCTCTCCACCGGCGCCTCCATTGCCACTCTGGGCACCTGGCCGTGACAGCTTTCAGCTTCACGGACGACGCATGTGCGAGTAGCACTGCGCTCCCGGAGTGGACAGGTGATCTCCTGGGACTTGTCACTTGTCCCAGGAGATCGCCTGGAGGGAGGGGCCGCCTAAGGAGAAAGGAGTCGCCGCCTTGGCAGAAGGAGGAAGTGGGACAGGAAGTCCCCCTAACAAAGCCCCCACTGCCCCCCCCAAAAAATGATATGCCAAATGTGGCATGTAAGGGGGCGAGGAGGTATTCTAGGTAACTCACGACTGAGACTAAACTTTGGTTTAGACAGGTAACTGACTGATCTACTAAGAGCAGATCGTTTAAGTAGGCTAGAATTGTTATACCCTGATCCCTTAACCTGGCTAAAGGAGGATTCTTTGTGAATACTCAAGGTGCTCGAGGTGCAGTGGCTAAACCAAAAGGCAGAGCCACAAACTGAAAATTAAGATTTTCTACCTCGAAGCGCAGACATTTCTGATGAGCAGGGAAAACTGGCATATGGAGATCGACATCAAGGATGCCTATCGATGCCAAAAATTCTCCTCCTTGTAGAATGGAGACAACCGATCGGATTGACTCCATGCGAAAGGAACGGATATTGTCTTACCTCCCTGTTTGGTTTTGGTACCGTGAAGAGGTTTGAATAAAACCCTGATCCCTGCTCTTCTGTGGGAACATCTGATATCCCTTTCTGAGACAAGAGATGATCCAGAGCCAGAAAGAAAGAGACTCTTCCTTTTCCCTGGGTCTCTGGGGAACATGTGATCATAAAAAACAAGGAGCTGGGAATTCTCGTAATTCTAATTTGTAACTTAAGAGAAATTGAGGCAACCACCCATCTGTCCTAGCAATGTTCCTGCCAGATCTTTAAAAAGTGTAGAAGCCTTCTCTCCACTCGAGCAAGTGGGGGCGCCCCTTCATAAAGAGGCTTTAGTATTTTTCTTTGTGGGCTTCCTGCCCCAAGTCCTCTTTTGGCCCTGGGACTGCCCTTGAGGTCTTCCTCTTGAACCTGACAGTGGAGCCCATCGAGACTGCCAGGAGGCACATGCTCCTGGCACTGGAGAAGATGCACATTTAAACTTCTTTACTGGTAAAACAACTGTTCACCATTAAATGGGAAACTGGCCAAGAGCTTTTTACATGGTGCTTTGGCTGACCAATTTTTAAACCATAGGACTCTGTGCATATGTACCAGCCTTGACATAAGCTGTGAGGCTTGAATAATAGAATCTTTCATAGCATCCACTGTGAAACACAGTGCTACTGATATGCCAGCCATCTGCTGGGCCTGCTGATAAGGAATCATTTTGAGTACCTCTACAAACTGGTCTTTTATGGACTGAGATACTCCAATCGCCGTTAGTACCGGCTGAACGACTGAACCTGCAAGAGCAATGTTGTTCTTAACCCCCCCTGATGATATTCCCGAGTCTGGCTCGGGGTGGAATTTTTATACCAAAAGCAGTAACCCCGAGCCAGACTCAGGACCGCATCGCTGGATCCAGGAGGACGTTTACTTACCTTCTCCCCTGGATCCAGCGATGTCCCAGCGCTGTACGAGCGAGCCGTGTCTCGCTCGATCTATCACGGAGCTGATCTCCGTTCCCTGCGAGCGTTGCGACGCATGGGGACGGAGATCGACGCCAAATTCAAAAAGTGACACACACAGTATACATACAGTATAATGTAATTTTACAGATTACATTGCTGCATGTAATTATTTCGCATCCCCTTTGTCCCTAGTGGTCTGCCCAGTGTCCTGCATGCAGTTTTATATAATAAAAACTGTTCTTTATGCCTGGAAACTGGAGACTGTCCATAGCAACCAAAACTGTCCCTTTACATCAAAAATGGTTTTAGACCAGTTAGAAAACAGCGATAATAAATTGTAATCACTTGCAGAATTGAGGGATAGCAATTTGTGCGGAGATCCGTCATCAAATATTGAAAAGTAATGACAGTGACAATTCTGCAACTGAGCAAATTTCAGTGTTTTTGATTTGATTACATTATTGAATAATTTTTATTATTGTTATATTATTATTTGGTATAATTATTTATAAAATTATTTATTATATTATAATTTCATTTTTCAAACTATTATACCCGGGATGTCTGCTAGACTCTGGTTTATACAGATTTAAGTGAGTTATTCCTATACCTAAGAATTACAGGACTACAATATAAAAACGCCAAATTTTCATGCAAAATAATTGTACCGCTTTTAGCACCTAATATCTGAAATAATCATACCGCCAGGGAGGTTAAAAAGAAATTCCAACTTTTTATCTGTTGGATCTTTCAACATTTGCGCATTGTCTACAGGACAAGTCAGGTTTTTGTTTACAGAGGATAATAGGATTTTTGTACTCACCGTAAAATCCTTTTCTCTGAAGTTCATTGACGGACACAGAACCTTTAATGTTGACCTTAGGGTTATATCGCCACATTCAGGAGAGGACTAGGCAGAACATGTAAAAACAGCAAAACTGCACAGTACCACCCTGGCTATAACCCCTCTGCTTCCAACAGCTCAGTTCGTCAAAAAGCAGTACAAATATAAATAGGAGGGGTGGGTGCTGCGTCCGTCAATGAACTTCAGAGAAAAGGATTTTACGGCGAGTACAAAAATCCTATTTTCTCTTTCGTTCATTGACAGACACAGCACCTTTAATCTTTAACTGCTGATAAAAAAAAAAACCTGTTTATACTTTCAAACAGTACACTGCTTTGTCATGCATATGCATTAGAGCTGCAAGATTCTGGCTAAAATGAGAATCACAATTTTTTTTGCTTAGAATAAAAAGATCACCATTCCCGTGACGTAAAATCTTTTACATTATACAAAAAAAAAATAACTTTATTGGTTAGTTTTTTTTTTTTTATTCATTAAAGTAATAAAAAAATAAAAATAAATTGCATTTGAAAGACTACGGCGCAAATACAGTGTGATATAAAATATTGCAACAGCTGCCATTTTATTCTCTAGTGTGTATACTAAAAAAATATATAATGTTTGGGGGTTCCAAGTAATTTTCTAGTGGAAAAAAAATGATTTTAACTTGAACCAACAAATGTCAGAAAAAGGTTTAGTGGTTAAACTTTTTTCACTTACACACAAAGTCTATTCCATTGACAAATTGTTACAATGTTTATACTTAAGTTCAACTGATAAAGAATGTTTTGATTCTTGGCAGACTGCCTAGTGTTTCTCTTCCTTTGTTTTGATGGCTGTGGCTTCAGAAGAGCAGAGAGAATTCTTTGCATAGAAAGAATTGTGAAAGACTTTAGTCAAGATCACGATAACGATTCTTGACGATTAATTGTGCAGCTCTAATATTAGCCTCTAATAGATTGTGTCCATGCAATCGTTGCATCCACCGATACCGCTTTAAGATCTGCTGAGCACAGAGGGGGACCCGGAGGACAACAGGGACTGGAGGAGGACAGAGACCGGAGGAGGATACAGTGGGACAGTCTGGGGTAATCTGTGTGGCAGTGAGGGGGGGGGGGGGGGTACAAGCACCGACCACCCCGTTTAGCCTTTAAATAAAGCAGCTGACATGACAGTCATGGGAGGGCAAGAGGGAGAAGTGGCTGTCAGATGCTTTATTGAAAGGCTAGAATTCAGATCAATTCTAATCTCTTTTCTATTAGGATGTTCATTTACCTAAATTTTAACTCCAACCCACTCAGTCTGGGAATGACAGTAGGCCCTTGAGATGAGAGGCCATCTGGGGTGTAACAATTGCTCCCTAACCTCATACTGATAACACACATGAAAGATCCATTCACAAGGCCAACACACCAACATACTTGATAATAGTGAATGTAAATATTGACAGGGAAAAGGGGAAGGAAGAAAAATAAAAAAAAGGAATAAAAGAACCTTCACATAAAAGACCTCAAAAGAAAAAATGTGGGTTCAGTTGGACTTTTTAGGCATAAAGAAAGTTGTGAACACAACCAGTATATTCAAAAAGAATTATTTCTATTTATTTTAAAAAAAAAAGAAAGACAATATTTTAAAAAGAACAGGGGAAAGTTCAATTTCCTTTTTACACAAAAAAAGGAAAATGTTTCCTCCTTAAAACTACACATTTAAGACCTAATTGACATCCTATCAAACATAGTAAAATCCATTTCAAATTTCCAAAAAGGAAAGAAAAAAACTAAATATATATCTATACAAATATAGGATCAAGGATATCAATCATACAGTCAACGATTACATATATATTTTTTTTTTTTTTTTTTTTTGTCTATCAGTGTATCCACAGACACCACCCTGTGATAGATACACACTTGTTCAATTTTTTTTTTAAAAATACTTGATAATAGACAATTATTTTAAATGGAGTCTAACAAGGTGAAAACTGGGTGAAAAAGGATCCTGGTCCTTGTGTTCTGTTTTGTGAAATAAGTCAAATGTCTTGTAAATGTGCATAACAGCATAGCAGAGCCCCATAGCCAAGAGCAATGTAAATAACTGCAGGGCCTGGATTTGTCTGATCTGGTTATGGTTACTTAGTAGCTAGATGACCGTGTATGATATCGGCACGAGTTCAAGGAAACAACTGTCAGACCTCATAAGAAGTCATCTCAGGTACAATGAGCCTGCCCACACATGGTTTGAATCTTGGCCGGTCCCTGCTGAACCAGTCGAGATTCAAGCCATCTATGACCAGCCTAAGTAAAACTAAATCAAGAGGTAAGTAGAAGTCTTTCACCAATGAGCCTGAAGATTTACAACTTGAAGGAAAAATTAAACTATACACCTACTAATAAATCTTACCTCCAAATTGCCTTTGTCTCATCAGTCACATGGTCAAAAAGATCTGGCTTCTCTGTGCGATGTGAAGGCCGACAACTGGGCTGAATTACAGAGCAGTGACATGACCCGCCACCAGCGTCCACTGCTCTAGGTGTCATCGGCGGGGGGGGGGGAGGGAGTTCTCTCCCACAATCCGCACAGAGCAGAAAAAGCTTTGCGATTACGTGACCGCATAGAAAAATTATTTAAAAAAAGGAATTGATATTGAAGTCGATTGCAGAAATGCATGCAGGTCGAAGGTAAGCAGTGGAATGCCGACAATTAAAAAACAGTTTATAGCTTAGCCTTTCCTTCTACTTTGAACTCTTGCCATTCGTGTAATGTATATGTGTGGCAGCAAAGAGGGCTGGACTTTAATGCCCATGCACCGTACACGTGTCCATTGGTGGCAGAGCTTTCTGCACTGATATTGTGCTCGCTGAATTTCCTAGCACAATAACTGAGCTGTCCAAGTCAGCTCTCGATCCATACGAACGATCATGAGTTGATGGAACCAGCTTCAGATCAAATGGGCAGGAAGGGGTAAGAACTACAGATTCAGATTCTAACATAAGCACAACTGTTATGGTTATTGCTTTATAAGCAATAACCACCCCCCCCCCCCCCCACACACACACACACACACACGAAAACGGTGCCCAGGAATCCAGTCCTGCCATGTTGCAACAGCAAAGACCACAACTAGAGGTACGTTTCCCACACTTTCCAAATCACTATTCCTTCAAAGCATCATTAAGCATGTCACACATCCAGGTCACATGTACGAGATTAGTGCCCCCCCCCCCATATACTAGAATACCCGTATGTACATCACTAGATGTACTATATGCCAAGATCTCATACAGTATACCCCTCCCCCCTCAGCTCCAGACATATACCATTCCTACAATAAAAAGAATAACTTAAAACTGACTTCCATCTGTCCCATATACTAGGACAGTGATGGCGAACCTTGGCACCCCAGATGTTTTGGAACTACATTTCCCATGATGCTCATGTACTCTGCAGTGTCGTTGAGCATCATGGGAAATGTAGTTCCAAAACATCTGGGGTGCCAAGGTTCGCCATCACTGTACTAGGACTTGGTCACACTTGCAGTGCTCTCTGAAGAGCAAATCTGTGTGGACATTTGAAAGGTGCTGCATCACCTTCTCACCTTTTGTTTTAACCCCTTGATCACTACATTGCATGCAGTTGCAGGGTGCTTGTAGAGTTACCCCGTTCATTTGAATGGGTTGCGGTCAAGAAACAGGGGTACTACTTCTGCCATGGCCGCTGCAAAGGTACCAGAATATTCCGCACACCATTCCCAGACATAGGGTCACCAAATAAAAGCAGCCTCAGAGTGCTTCATCCAAGTCACAACCCCAATGCGGTAACCCCCATCCCTGAGGCTTAATCATGAAGGTGCATTGCGGCTACGGAATGTATACACCCCCAGCTGCTGCAGCTAAAGGGGGTAGCAGTAAAAATGCAGCTCAACTACATGGTTTCACCCCCCCAAACATCACAGTCCACATTTTGTAACAAATGTAATAAAAGCACCCACAATAAGCAGCAAAAGTGAATTACATGTTTGCACTAGAACCTGCAGACTCTACCCCCAGCCCCAGGTTTGTACAGAGGTACCAACCTTCTATTATGGGGCTGGAGAAGGCAAACAATGGACTAAGGCCGTGGTCTCCAAACTGTGACCCTTTGCATGTTTTTATCTGGCCCTTGAGGCATTATTCCCACCCATAGTTCCAGCCACTGACTCCTACAATATGACACAATGTCCCCCACCTACACTAATAATGGGGTGCTATTCCTCCCATTAATATTAATGATGGGGCATTGTTTACCCCCACTGATGCCGGGACATTTTCTTCCCCCACTGTCCACAGTTTGGAGCCCCTAAAGTTTAAAAGGGCAGTAAACCGTAAACCAGCCCTTGGTTTATAAAGTTTGGAGACCCCTGGACTAAAGCTGGCCATACATTATACAATTTTCTTATTCAACTTCCAGATTTTCTGAGAACTATGCAGTGCAAGAGCCTGCCTGATTGCACTCAAATTGAAAGTGTTTCGGTTTGACCTCATATTATATCTATAGGAAAATTGTACAATGTATGTCCAGTCTAAGGGCGATGCAGTTTTTCCCCATTATACATTATGCTGCCATTAAACTGTATTAGAACTCACATTTTATGAAAGGCCGTCAAAGATGCAACATGAAGGACTTTCATGAAAATGCACGGCAGAGCTGTGCGCAGGGCCTAAGGACACATTAACAATAACAGTTAGGGGGGTAGTAAAGCCCTGCAGTTGAGTTACATTTTTACCACTCCCTCTTCAGCTGCAAAGGCAGTAGCAAGGGGTGGACACATGCTGCAAAAGGATTTATACCCCCTCCCCTACCACTTTAAGCAGGCAAGCTCAAACCAATCATGTGAATGGGGATGCCCTGCAAGTGTGTGTGCAATGCACGCGGTTGTGACAAGCTAGTGTGGAGTTCAAGAGGTAAAGCAGGCGGTGATGACACAACGCTGCTTGTCAGAGATCAAAGCAAGTGTGAGCGAGCCCTAAGGTCTTGTTTATACCTGCTTTGCTGTTTGAAGTGTGATCAGCATTTAGAACGCTCTTTATAGAGTAATAGACAGGCGTCGAGAAGACCTTGTAAACCTCAAAATCAGGGATATGGAATTAGCGGACCTCCAGCTGTTGCAAAACTACAAGTCCCATCATGCCTCTGGGTGTCATGCTTGTGGCTGTCAGAGTCTTGCTATGCCTCATGGGACTTGTAGTTCTGCAACAGCTGGAGGTCCACTAATTGCATATCCCTGCTCTAAACCCTGGGCAACCGCACCACAATCACGCCCGGTTGTGGGGAAGTTGCAGCACGGCCCCATTTACGGTAGCGCACACACATAATGTGATGAGGATAATTCCTGCCGCACCAAGGAAGCAAAGCATAGTGGTCGCAGCACGTCTACACTAGGGATGAGCTCTGGCGTGTTTGCATTCTCCACGTGCAGAGCCCGCCAGGAAGTCAGTGCAGTGCTGCGCTAATCACAGGCAGTGAGACATTGCCCAATCTCTACAGCCGCGCATCGGGGCAATGTCTAACTGCCTGTGATTAGCGCAGCGCTGCGCCGACTTCCTGGCGGGCTCTGCATGTGGAGTATGCGAACGCGCCTGAGCTCATCCCTAGTCTACACCCTGGGTCAATGCCTTAGCAGCAAAACAGGAGTGGTTGAGCGGAGGTAAAAATGTAGCTCAAACCTGGAGTTTTACCACACCCCCAATCAAGGGTGTAAACGAGCCAGAAAAGAGTGGCAATGCCACTTGCGCTGCTGGCGTAATCTGTGCATCCCTCTGCCATGGGGACTTGTAGTCTTCCCATTCAAAGATCAATGTAAACGCATGACGTGGGCGTGTAGGCGGAACCACACTAAATCCAAACACCACATCTCTGTGGGGAGAAGCACCCCAAGATTCAGGTATGGGGGGGGGTGGTTGGGGAATGTGACTACATTTCATATTACACCCTTAGGCTGCATTCACAGGGATGCTTCGCTTGGTTTCCCTGCATGTGTCTTGTGGCAGCACAGGGCAGAGCGCTCACTGGAATGGGCTCCTCTTCACATACCACAGCATCTCATGTGCCTATTATGGCGCTGAGCCAAGCCTTTTTCTTTAGTTCTGCATGTTGCCAAGCAGAAAAACACAGGTTTACTACCCACATTTGAGACGCCATTAAGAAATAATGGCGCAGTGTTGTGCTTTTTAGCACATTCCCAGAACACTCAGGTGTGAATGCGGTCTAAAGGTTGGGGTATGGTAAGAAAGGTGGAGTATTCCTTTAAGGCAGCACTATCTGCACATCAGCAGCTTTGTGACACCCCCAAGATGACCCCTCCCCCTCTATACACTGACCCCTCCCATATCACACACACACATGTATAACCCCCCCTCCCCCAATATCCCTGGACACTCCTCCCCAATGACAGGCCCCTCTCCCCCATAGATAAGGGTCCCTTCTCAGGCCTGTAGCCCCTCCCTCCCTCTATAGTCTACCATGACATATCCTATATCCGGCTGTAAAGGGAACCACAAGTCTCAGCATGTCCAGCAGCACAGGCCACTGTGGCTCCTCCACAGGTTGCCTAGAGCTGAGTGAGCACCTCCGTCCCCCCACTCTCATTGTCCCCCCCCAAGCGACCCCGGCCCCGGTCACCTGTCCACAGCTGAAGGTCTCTGCGTCTCTCACCGCCAGGCGCATGCGCGAATCCCCCAACACTACTGTAGGACCACATGACACGCCCCTCCACCCACCCCATGCGCTTGCGGCCAGCCGCACTCTAGTCTCATTGGCTGACAGGGAGTCGGAGGACTTCACGTCCCACCGCCCACCGCAGTTATCATCATAGAGTCTCTCGTGGTGTGTAGAAGGAACCTCCCTCTCTATCTGTGCTGGGCTCTCTATAGTGCTGACAGTTTGCAGTGAGCCAGAGGCTTGTGTTGGTTACCATGGGGTTGGGGTATGGCTGATTGAGTACTAAAAACAAGCAGGCCACCCCCCCAATTAAGGAAACAGTTACAAATAAAAACAGATACACAGATCCTCTTATGAGCCGGTCTTCTGCCATATAGTGTCCTGGCATCGGATACTGTCTGCCCCATACTGCACATGCACAGCATGGAGCAGAGGAAGCTTCGGAAATCTCCAAAGATGAACGGCGCCTGCGCCGCGAGTTGAGGTGGCAGCCCCACCATCCAAGTGGACATAGGGCTGGCGATATTAGAGGGCCCCTCGCGGGCTCGCTTCGCTCACCACGCTTCGGGCACGGCCTCGCTGCGCTCGGCTCTTTTATATTCCAACTCTATGTCCACTTGGATGGTGGGGCTAGAACCTGGACTCACGGCGCAGGCGCCGTTCATCTTCGGCTATTTTCAGAATCTGTGTGTGCTGTGTACTGCGAAGCACAGTACACAGCAGACACTATCCGATAGGGGACTCTATATGATAGGACACCGGGCCCTCTGACCCCTCCTGGCTGGTATTGTAACAAGTCAATATCAGTTTTTAAGACTGAGTAGCGATATTTCTTCTCACGTACTCGCCGATACCAATTACTGATACTTATTTTAATCACTTAAAGGGGTTGTTAAACTTTGTGTTTTTTCACCTTAATGCATCCTATGCATTAAAGCGGAGGTCCACCCTAAAGTGGACCTTCCGCTCATTGGAATCCTCCCCCCCTCCGGCGCCACAATTGGCACCTTTCAGGGGGGAGGGGGTGCAGGTACCTGTACAGTACAGGTATCTGCACCCACTTCCGGTGTAGATTCTGCAGAAGGTACGCCCCTTTCCGCAGAATATACGCCCCTTTCCGAAAGTCCCCCGCTGCCTGCTGGGAAACACACGGATCCCAGAGACAGCGGGGACCATCCTTATTGTGCAGCGCAACTCGCGCATGCGCAGTAGGGAACCGGGAAATGAAGCCGAAAGGCTCCACTTCCTGATTGCCATACCCAAGATGGCGGCGGCAGCACCCGAGAGACGATCGAGAGATCGGCTTCGGGTGACGACATCGCGGGCAGGTAAGTGTCACTATTTTAAAAGTCAGCAGCTGCAGTATTTGTAGCTGCTGGCTTTAAAAAAAAAAACGGCGGACTCCCGCTTTAAGGTAAAAAAAAAAAACTTCTGTCAGTGACCGCCCCCCCCCCCCAGCCAGTGCTAATTTTGTCGACTAAATTAATACTATTTTAGTTGACTAAAATACAACTAAAACAACTGAGATGACTAAAATACGACTAAAATGGCATTTTAGTCAAGACTAATGCCAGCCATACACGGCTCGAATTTCGAAAGAATTTTCTTGCGTAAATCAAATTTGAGGAATCGGACATGTTGGAAATTTTTGGAAGAATGATTGATTTTCTAATCAATGATGGGAGAATCGTGCGAGAAATGTAATAATAAAAAAAAACATGCATGTGCAAGAAACGAAAATTTACGGAGAGAAAAGAAGATTCCCGGCCACGAAAATTATTTTCTGTAGCAACCCGAGGTGAAATTGAAGGCTTGGTTGACCGAATTTTGAAAATTAATGGTGGCACCATCGGATCACAAAAAAAAAAAAAACTTTCTGATTTGAAAAGAAAATTTGTTTGAAATTAGACCGTGTATGGCCTGCTTAAGACCAAGGGCCAGTTCACACCAGATACAGTTCCGTGCAGTTCCGTTTTTTTCTGCACTAATACAGTCAGTTCCAGACACTTTCCAGTCAGTTTCTGCACCCTCGGGGCTTTCACACTACATACAATGGTGCAGCTTCTTTAGGGCGGATTGCAGGCGCTATTTCTAACGCTATAGCACCTGCAAAACGCCCTGGTGTGAAAGGGGTCTAAATAATACAAGAGATTTTTCACTCCAGCAGTATATAATGAGTTTGGAAATTGTAGAGAAATGTTAACTAATGCATTACAATTTAATTACACCCATTAGATTTTAGATAACTAAAATGAGTTTTAGTCAACTAAAACGTACTGGAGATTTAGTCGACTAAATACTCCTAAAAGTAAAACAATTGCAGAAGAATAAAATGGGACTAAACCTAAAATACCATTTTAGTCCTAAGACTAAAACTAAATCAAAATTTGCTGCCAAAATTTACACTGCCCCAGCCCCCTGTTTTACTTACCTGAGCCCCTTCATTCCCTCGGCAGAGATGCGCTCTCCCTCTCTGCGTGGGGTCTCGGCTCTTGAGTGGATACATTGATAGCAGTTCAGCCATTGGCTCCCACTGCTGTCAATCAATTCCAGTGATGCAGGGGGCGGGGCCAAGTCCGGCATGCGTGCCTATGGATGCAAATGATGGACTCAGGAGCGCGCCCGCAAGGTAACCCCCCCGGCACTTCTCCAAGGGGGTTATCTGATGCGGGGAGGAGCCGCCGGGGGACACCAGAAGAGGAGGATCGGGGCCACTCTGTGCAAAACAAGCTGCACAGTGGACATAAGTATGACATGCTTGTTATTTAAAAAAAAAAAACACAAAGGTTTACAATCACTTTAAGGACTGGAGGGATTTGCCCCCTTAACCACTTAACAACTGCCCATAGCCGATTAACGGCTTCAGGGCAGTTGTTTAATTCTGAGAGGCCGTTAATTAACGGCCTCCCAGAATTCTGCTCTTGCACACCCCCTGGGGCGCGCACACGAGAGCATCCGTGACTGCCGGGTCCAGTGGACCCGGCGCATCACGGCTCGTCGCGGCCGTTTACCACGTGATCGCTCCGTCAAATGAGGGAGTGATCACTTGTAAACATGTTATGACGCCGGTTCCTCCCTCCCCTCTCTGTACCGATCGATACAGCAGAGGGGAAAGAGATCGGTGTCAGCAGCGCTGTGGGCTGCATCTGCAGTGCCCACATATCTGTTCACTGAAATTTAACCCCTCAATTCCCTGCCATTACTCTGCAATACCCTGCCATTACTCTGCAGTACCCCCCAATACTCTGCAGTACCCTGCCATTACTCTGCAGTACCCCCCAATACTCTGCAATACCCCCCAATAGTCGGCAATACCCCCAATACTCGCCAATACCCCCCAATACCCGCCAATACTCTGCAATACCCCCTCAATACTCTGCAATACCCCCCAATACCGGCCAATACTCTGCAATACCCCCCAATAATCTGCAATACCCCCAATACTCTCCAATACCCGCCAATACTCTGCAATACCTGCCAATACCCCGCCAATACTCTGCAATACCCCGCCAATACTCTGCAATACCCTGCCATAAATTGCCATACCCAGCCATACTTGGAGATACCCTGCAATACCCAGCCATACACGGAGATACCCAGCCATACTCGGTGATAACCTGCAATACCCAGCCATAGACGCCCCCCCCACCCCTCACTGCCCTCCGGTGCTTCTACCAACTCGCCAATACGATCAAAGCCAGAATCTTTTTTTTTTTTTTTTTTTTTATTTCAGGCTTTCCAGCCTAGAGGTGAGATGTAGGGTCTTATTGACCCCCAGATTTCACTGTAAAGAGGACCTGTCATCCCATATTCCTATTACAAGGGATGTTTACATTCCTTGTAATAGGAATAAAAGTGATCAAAAATTTATTTTTGGGGAAAAAAATGTCAAACTAAAATAAATAAAGTAAAATGAACAATAAAAAAATAAGAATAAATTTAAAGCGCCCCTGTCCCCATGTGCTCGCATGCAGAAGCGAACGCATACGTAAGCCCCGGCCCACTTATGAAAACGGTGTTCAAACCACACATGTGAGGTATCACCGCGAACGTTAGAGCGAGAGCAATAATTCTAGCCCTAGACCTCCTCTGTAACTCAAAACATGTAACCAGTACAAAAAATTTAAAGCGTCGCCTATGGGGATTTTTAAGTAGCGACGTTTGGCGCCATTCCACGGGCATGTGCAATTTTGAAGAGTGACATGTTCGATATCTATTTACTCAGCATAACTTCATCTTTCACTTTATGCAAAAATTGGGCTAACTTTACTGGGTTTTTTTTAAGCACAAAACTTTTTTTTCCCCCAAAAAAACGCGTTCGAAAAATTGCTGTGCAAATACCGTGTGAGATAAAAATTTGCATTGACCACCATTGTATTCTCCAGGGTCTTTGCTAAAAAAAAATATATCATGTTTTGGGGTTCTATGTAATTTTCTAGCAAATAAATGATGATTTTTACATGTAGGAGAGAAATGTCAGAAATGTCCTGGGTGCTCCAGAACGCCTGATGGCGCTCCCTGCATGTTGGGCATCTGTATGTGGCCACGCTGTGTAAAAATCTCACACATGTGGTATCGCCGTAGTAATAGCAGAATGTGTTTTGGGGTGTAATTTGTGGTATGCATATGCTGTGTGTGAGAAATAAACTGATAATATGACAATTTTGTGGAAAAAAAAAAAAAAGGAAAAATCTGGATTTTGCAAAGAATTGTGGGAAAAAATTACAACTTCAAAAAACTCATCATATCATGCCTCTTGCTAAATACATTGGAATGTCTTCTTTCCAAAAAGGGGTCATTTGGGGGGTATTTGTACTTTTCTGGCATGTTAGGGTCTCAAGAATTGAAATAGGCCGTCAGTACTTCAGGTGTGATCAATTTTCAGATATTGGCACCACAGCTTGTGGACTCTATAACTTTCACAAAGACCAAATAATATCCACCAATTTGTACTTATTTTTACCAAAGATATGTAGTGGTATAAATTCTGGCCAAAATTTATGAAGAAAAATTACTAATCTGCTAAATTTTATAACAGAAACGAAGAAAAATGCATTTCCTGACAGACTCCATGGCAGCCTATGTATGGGTTAATCCCGCCTCTCATACCTCATAGGACCCCACTCCCATAAATCTTTGCTTCTAGCCAGAGACTGTGTTCATTTTTTGTCCTCCTCCTAGGACCAAGGTGTTTTCTTACCTGTCGGAAGCTTTAATCCTATCCTGGTGGTTTGCACGTTGATGATGATGGCGGTTATTCTTGGAGTCCATATTTCCCAGCTATTAGCAGGGAGGACATAGGCACTGAAGAGCGATGCTGTGAAGATCTTAAAGTCATCCATTGGTTGACAGATTGCATCATGGCCATTCGTCCTAGCTATTAGCGGGAGGCCCTTTATTAATGTGCCGATTGTGCAGAGAGTATATCGACCTTCCCAGTCCCAGGATGGATTGTGCTGGCTTTAGTGTGGTGATGTATAACATTTTCATGGCAGCCTGTTTTTGTATGTTTGTTTATCTTTAACTGCTCTGGTGTAGCCATGGCAGCTGGAACGCTTTGCAGTCCGTCGCTATTCGCTCTCTCTGCGCAGCTGCATGGCTTCGACTGAGATCGAGGCTTGGTTAGCGCGTGCGCAGTTGGGACAAAATGGCGGCGGTCGCGGATGCGCAAGGACGCCGTAGGAGTGTCGGTAGTTACAGCGCAGGTGCGCTGCTAACGTAATGACATCATCATGGCGGCAGATTTAAATAGCTGTCAGAGACAGCTATGCTTTGGAAGGTTTCCAAGCAAGGCAGCTACTTCCCGTGCTTGTGGCTTTTCTGCTCAATGTGGGGGGGGGGGGGGGGCGGGGGGGAGTATTATTGTGTGGTAGTGTGCATATCATTGCTCTCTCTATGTTCCTACCTTTTACATGCTTATTTGAATTGTTTGTTTTAGCCATTTAAATCTCTGCTGCGATGGATGTGTCACCGCCCCCTAGTGGCCAACCCTTATGCCACAGGTAGGATGGAATTTTTTTCCCTCTGCCTGTTTGTATTTGGGTTTCTGGAGCAAGTTAACGATTTATCCTCTTTTTTTCAGCCCCTCTAGGTCTGAATCTCAAGTCTTGACACACGGTGATAGTGACAAGTCTAGGTCACAACGCCATCATTCATCTTCAAGCACTAGACATACCGGATCGTCCTCCAGACATAGGAGGGAAGGCTCAAAGTCTGGTTCTGGACACCATTCTTACCGCCATTCCAGCTGTCCTGTGGAAAGGACTTGCTGGGGATGTAAAACTCAGGTCCCAGAGGGTAAATCTCTCTGCGAGTTATGTTACTCTCGGGCTATGAAGGAAAGAGGATCTGAGGATCAGCATGTGGAGGCTCTGGTCAGGAAGGTGATTCATTCAGGGACAAATCAGCGTTCTCCAGCAAGCCCTATTCCTCATGGGAGCAAGATTTAGCTATCAAACTTTCTGACTCGGAATGGGAAACCATATGTACCTATATACACAAAGGTTCCCTTAATGTAGCGGTTCAAGAAGGAGGATACAAAATCCTCTCCAAATGGTACAGAACCCCTTCTCTGCTTCACAAATTCTCAGATGCCATCTCAAACTTATGCTGGCGCTGTGGCATGGCTGAGGGCACCATGCTCCACATTTGGTGGTCGTGTCCCTCCCTCCAAAATTTTTGGAGGTCGGTCCACGACACCATACTTGCAGTAACATCCCAAAGTAATGATTTCTCCCCAGCCTCCTATCTACTTCACTATACCAAAATCCCCAAAAGACGCTACTTTAAATCCCTCAATATGATTATGATCAATACTGCTCAACACTGCATCCCATGTCATTGGCGATCCTCTTCAGTACCAACTTTAGCTGAATGGTTCCGTAGATTGAACAATACCGAAACCTTTGAAGAATTAATTAGTATCTCCAACGACACAGTTACCAAATTTTCAGCAACCTGGCATGACTGGCGTCGTTTCAAACTTACAGACGCTTACTCCTCACAATCTGGCTAAATGTCTCTCATACACTAGACTATTCCTCTCTCAATATCCCCCTTCTCCCCTAACTTTGCCACCCCCCCCCCTTCCTACCCCCCACAACGTATATTAATGCACGGACTATTCTCCCATTATATGGTTCAGATGCTTTAGAATACCCTTCTACCTTGTCGTGTCACCCTTTAGGCCGCTTTTGAACCAACTCTACAATTACCTAAGATTATCGTTATTGTATTTTACATATATGGAAATTGGTTAAGTTCTGTCACCAGCTACAATGTCTTTCTATGTTCACCTAAGCCTCGACTACTTACTGTGTCATGACTATATTGATGTGATACCTTTTTGATTGCCTGTATTCTCTTGTATGTTTACATTATCTTAATAAAATTTTGTGAAAAAAAAAAAGGAAGGTGATCCAGGAATCCATGAACAAGTTGGATTCCAGCCATACTTTCAATCCTCCTTCGCTCCCAGCCCTAGTTACTGAGGTGGTTGATCCTGAGGCTCCAGGTCCCTCTCATCAGTCTTTCTATTAGTGGATCCTCCGATAGCGAGGTGGAGACGGATGAACCTGGCGCAGGTTTTGAATTTTCTCAGGTTCCGTTCCTGGTTAGAGCAGTCAAAGATGCTTTAAAATGGGATAAACCAGTGGAATCTCCCTCTAAGCAGAGGAAATACTTGAAGCATCTCAAGAAAGGCCGCCCAAATTTTCCTTTTTTGGAAGAACTTGGTGAAATTATTTCTGATGAGTGGAACGAGGTTGAGAGGAAAAATTCCTTGATCTCTAAGGTAGCAAAAATGTATCCTTTCAAGAGCGATGAGGTCAAACATCTTGAGTCGGCCCCTCTTATTGATGCCGCTTTGATGAGGTTGGTGAGGCATGTTACTCTCCCTCTGGAAGATTCCATTTCCTTCAAAGATGATCTGGAAAGGAAGATAGATACGGACCTCAAGCGCATCTACATTACTGCAGGCATGGCTTGTAAACCAGCCCTAGCCCTTGCTGCGTTATCTAAGGCCATGGAATCATGGACTGATGATATAGGTACGACCTTAGGAAGCATTTCCGAAGAGCTGGTCAAGAGCTCACCAGTGCATGAACTGGAGATGGCCTCGGCGTTCCTGGGGGAGGCATCCCTGGACATAATTCGTCTGGTAGCTCGCGTAATGCTCTCTTCGGTCACGGCAAAACGTGCCCTGTGGTTGCGCCTATGGGTTGCGGATCCTGCCTCTAAGCAGGCATGGTGTAAATTTCCTTTCGAGGGATCTTCCCTCTTTGGGAACAAACTTGACTCAGCTATTACCTGTGCTACCAGGGGTAAATCGGGTTTTCTGCCCCAGGATCGCCGCCTCATGGGTCAGAGAAGAGTTCTCCCCAGGCAAGAACTGGAACGTGCTAGGGACGCACGTCGTTACAGACCTGGACGCGAGTTTAGGAAAAACTGGAAAAGAAGCCAGCCTTCAGGTCAAAAGTCCTCAAAAGCTTCTTCTTCTGGTGGTCGGGAGGCTTCGAAGTCCTTTTGATATGGTGTCTGTCCAGACGGAGCAAGTCGGGGCTCATTTACTCAGTTTTCAGCACATCTGGGCAGTCTCGATTCAGGACTACTGGACCATCAAAACGGTCTCCTCAGGACATTCATGGGTCTTCAACAATCCACCCATTCACCAGTTTATCCCAACGGTTCTTCCTCATTCAGAAGAAAAAAGACAGATTCTCGTATCATACACAGAATCATTGATGGCTCAAGGAGCAGCCATCCCGGTTCCAGCTGAGGAAAGGTTTCAAGGAGTCTAATCCCCTCTTTTCATGGTCCTCAAAAAGAATGGCTCCTGGAGACCGGTCATCGATCTGACACATCTAAACTTTCATAAAAAAGGAAAAATTCAAAATGGAGTCTCTACTGACAATACGCCTGGCTATTCAACCAGGCGACTGGCTTATCTCAATAGGCATCCTTGAGGTCTATTTCCACGTACCGATTACAGAAGATTACCAGAAGTACCTCAGGTTTGCAGTAGATCAGGTGCATCTTCAGTTTACATGTCTCCCGTTCGGGCTTTCTACTTCGCCTCGAGTATTTTCAAAACTCTTACTGGCAGTCGTGGCTTTAATCAGGATCAGACGCATCCGGTTACATCACTACCTGGACGATCTGCTCCTACTTTCTCAAGACAAAGAGCAACTGTTGTCTCATCGGGAACAGGTTATTTCTACCCTAACGGAGTTCGGCTGGCTCCTGAACAAGGAGAAGAGCCATCTAGAGCCAACACAGTCTCTAATCTTTCTCGGAGCCCAGTTCAATACGGTAATGAGCACCATCTCCTTACCCCTGGAGAAAATTCCAGTGATCCGAAACAGGATTCGGCTTGCAATGTCATCTTTTCTCTCCTCAGAGTCTCTCAATGTCAAAAGATAATCGGCACTATGGTAGCCACAGCCCCTATGGTGAAGTGGGCACAATGGAAGATGCGTCCCTTTCAGATAGGGTTCCTCCAACAGTGGGATCCAAGGGCTCGAGATCATCTCGTCCGGATAACCCCTTCCATGTGGGAGAGCCTCCCTTGGTGGCTACAGCGGAAAAATCTTCTTCATTGTCATTCCATAGCACCTGTTTCCTGGGTAACAGTGACAACAGAGGCCAGCAGCAGAGGTTGGGGTGCTCTCTGTCTCTCGGAAGTAGCCCAAGGCAGTTGGGGTTTCCTTGTCCAGAGCGTGGTATCGAACGTGCTGGAACTACGAGCCGCCTTTCAAGCGCTGCAAGCCTTTCTTCACCTGACGTCAGGAGCTTCAGTTCTCCTTCGAATGGACAATACAACAGCTTTATCCTACGTCAAAAGACAGGGGGGTACCCTCAGTCTCTCTTTACTGAGGGAAGTAAGCCCGATTATGTCCTGGGCCCAGTCCAATCTGAGGGATCTGACGGCGGTTTATCTCCCAGGAGTTCAAAATGTCCAGGCAGATTTTCAAGATTCTCCCTGGACAACAACGAATGGTCTCTCCACAGCGAGGTATTCGATTGGATTCTGTCTCTGGGGATCCTACCGGAAGTGGACCTGTTTGCCTCCCCATGCAATTTCAAACTGGAGAAATATTACACGAGGTGTCATTGCCCTCAGGCCTTCGGGGTGGATGCCCTGACGAACCAGTGGAGATTCCACAAAGCTTATGCCTCTCCCCCAACTCCGATCATTCTCCGATTTCTGGCGAAGCCCAGGTGGGAAAAGGTCGAAGTAGTAGCGGTTCTTCCGTATTGGCCCAACAGGCCGTGGTTCCCACTCTTGTTGCAGCTCAGTTTCCTCTGCCCTCCAGACCGGATCTCTTGTCACAGGGAACAACTCTTCACCCATGTCCATCCCAGCTCCATCTGATAGCATGGTTTTTGAGAGGGAAAGGCTGGAAGCGTTAGGTTGTCCCGACATGGCAATCGCTACTTTACTGAATGCTAGAAGACCAGGTACCAACAGGGTCTATCAGAGAATTTGGTCAAAATTTGCAGACTGTCCACAACCAACGGTTCGTGTAAAGACCCGAAGATAAGGGATGTTGTTGGCTTTCTTCAGACAGGCCTGGACTTGTCCTTATCGGTGAGCTCCTTGCGGGTCCAGGTTTCCGCAATATCTGCCTTTTCAGGTGTCTCCTGGGCCAAGCACCCTCTCACAAAACAGTTCTTCAAGGGAGCAATGAGGCTCAGACCTCAGAGGAAACCAAGGTTTTCTAAGTGGGATCTCCCCTTTGTCCTGGAGTACTTTTCAGAGAAAGATTTACATCATGGGGATCAAGTATCTATTAAAGAACTTTCTTGTAAAACTGCCTTCTTAGTAGCCATTACGTCAGCCAAGAGGGTTTCGGAGATCAGTTCTCTGGGCTGCAAGGAGCCGTTTCTCACTTTCTTCCCTGATCGAGCAGTTTTGATCCCTATGTTAGGGTCAAATCCGAAGGTGTCATCCGTTTTTCATGAAAATCAGGAGATTGTGCTTCCAATCTTTCAGGCCTCTAAAGATTCTGGTATTCATCCTTTGGACGTTGGGGACGCTTTGAAACAATATTTGAAAGCCACAGCTCCTTTCCGGAAATCTGATCATCTGTTCATCCTTTTCTACGGAAAGAATAAGGGTTTACGTGCTTCTTCCCGAACTATTGCAGCTTGGATCGTTCAGGCCATCCAAGGGGCTTATAAGGCTAGGGGGTTGGCTCCTCCAGAAGCGGTGACAGCTCATTCTACTAGGAGCGTTTCTACATCCTGGGCGGCTGCCCGTCACGTTTCTCCAGAAGTGATTTGTAAGGCGGCTTCATGGTCATCAATCAATACATTTATGATGCACTTTTGTGTAGAACCGGCGTCCTTGTCTTCGGTTAATTTTGGTTTGAATGTCTTATCTGTTGACGTTGCCAATTAAACCTTTTTTTCTTTATCCAGCAATTGCCCACCCGGGTGTGTATGGCTAGTTATTTTCCATACGTAGGCTGCCATGGAGTCTGTCAGGAAAATGGAAAATTTATATCAAATACTTACCGTAATTTTCCTTTCCTAATGGACTCCATGGCAGCAGGAGTTCCCTGCCGTTTGCTGGAGTAGGCTAAGTTACGGAACACAGTCTCTGGCTAGAAGCAAAGATTTATGTGAGTGGGGTCCTATGAGGTATGAGAGGCGGGATTAACCCGTACGTAGGCTGCCATGGAGTCCATCAGGAAAGGAAAATTACGGTAAGTATTTGATATAAAATTTTCCATTTTTTTTCACAGAATGTTCGGTCTTTTTTTTTTTATAGCACAAAAAATAAAAAACTGAGAGGTGATTAAATACCACCAAAGCTCTATTTGTGTGAAAAAAAGGACAAAAATTTCATATGGGTACAGTGTTGCATGACTGAGTAATTGTCATTCAAAATGTGAGATCACCAAAAGCTGAAAATTGGTCTGTTTATTAAGGGTGTTTAAGTGCCCAGTGGTCAAGTGGTTAATGACCAGGTCATTTTTTATTTTATTTGCCATAAGACACTTAACTGAATTAACTGACAAAAAAAAGTTTTAACTGACAATTGTGCGGTCGTGCGATGCTGTACCCAAACAAAATTGACGTCCTTTTTTTCCCACAAATAGAGCTTTCTTTTAGTGGTATTTGATCACCTCTGTGGTTTTTATTGCTTGAGCTGTAAACAAAAAAAGAGCGAAAAATTTTGAAAGAAAATAATATTTTTTACTTTTTGCTATAATACATATACAAATTAAAATAAAAAAATTCATCAGTTTAGGCCAATATGTATTCTTCTATATATTTTTGGTCAAATAAATCCCAATAAGCCTATATTGATTGGTTTGCGTAAAAGTTCTCGCGTCTGCAAAATAGGGGATAGATTTATGGTATTTATATTAATAATTTGTATTTTACTAGTAATGGCTGCGATCTGTGATTTTTAGCGGGACTGCGACATTGCGGGGGACAGATCGGACACTTTTGACACTTTTTGGGACCAGTGACATTTATACAGCTATCAATGCTAAAAATAGCCACTGGTTACTGTATAAATGTCACTGGCAGTGAAGGGGTCAATTGTGTTCCCCGGGAGGTGTTTCTTTTTTTCAATCAGATACTTTTTATTGAAAAACAACTCAAAACAAACATGCAAAAAACGTTTTTCTTGTCCATCTTACAAAAATAACATATGTCATATATATCTGTGAAGGGCACATAAGGAGCAGTGCAGGATGGCCTCAATTTCCATTCTTCATATTGATAACTGTAATAAAAAATTTCAAAAATATAGAAAAAAAAATGTATGAGTATCAAGGCCTCTGTGGTTGTAGTCCTTTTGGTCTCCTGGGAGGTGTTTCTAACTGTATGTGGGATGGGCTGCCTCGGAGTAGAGAGACCCTGCTAATCACTAGGAACAGCAGATCACTCTCTACTCTCCTGACAGAACAAAGCTCTGTCTGTTTACATACACAGATCCCCATATTTTCTTTGTGGAGCGATCACTGATGGCCGACGGACATTGCAGCCGCCAGCATGTGCATCGGCTCTGGCGTCGCTGCTATTTTATTTAAAGCGGCTGATACACAATGATGGTGATTCACGCAGGGGAGCCAACCTGCCATAGTACACCTGCGGCGGCTGGTCCTTAAGCGGTTAAAGGCCCATACACACTATAATAAAATCAGGAGAACATTTTTGTCCAAACTATTTTCCTACTATTTTCATATATAGTGTGTACACAACTTTCGACAGCCGATTCTGAAATTTTCATCTAAAAATTCCCGAAGGCATAATCTCCAAAAATGTTCTCGTACGGGAACAGAACGAATGATTACAAACAAACTGCGCATGATCAGAAACGATAAACAACAAAAAAAAAGCCTTTGTCATACGAGAATTTTCGTTCATCGGTTCCTATTTGCTGTGAAACATTGAGAAAAATCGGGCGAACGTTCGCCCAGTTTTCTTATAGCGTGTACCCCATTTTAGGATCCATGCACATTAGGCTTAAAAAAGTCTGTTCTCCTGGCAGTAAAAAAATGTTCACTTAGAGCATTCTTTGCACAAAGTTTAGGAGAGTTTTATGTTTTTTTCTGCCAGTAAGCTCCAATCAGAAACACAAACCAAAAAGGTTTTTTTCCTGACTCTAAGCCCAGGTTCACACTGAGCTTCGGGAATGAAGCCGCGCGAGTTCAGCTGAACTCGCACAATTTCTCTCCCACGTGTCAGTCCCAATTTCAGAGACATCTGTCATCTGTCAATGTAAATCGCAGCCCGAAATCGCAAAAAGTAGTACAGAAACTACGTTTTGAAATCAGTGCGGCGTCGCATTAGGACGGCGCCATTGAAGTCAATTGTCACCGATTTGGCATGCGACTTGACATGTCAAATCGCATGTCAAAACACTCCAGTGTGAACCAGGGCTAAATATTGAGCTCAAAATGTGCTTCTAATTGTCCTAATGTGCATGGACACATAGGATAACATTGAGCTGCTTCTACAGGCAGAACACAAAACTGCTGTAGAAGCAACAATCTTTAAGCCCAGTGTGCATGGAGCCTTATTAGTGTAAAGTGACAGTTTTTTTTATGGCTCATTCACACCATACATGCGTGAAAACTGATGGGAAACCCACCCAGATTTCATTGGCAGAGACATCAGTTTTTATGTGCGTTTCAGTGAGTTTTTACAGCCTGTTCACATATGTGTGGGCCAGTCGCAGTGCTCATGAAAAAGAAGAAACACCTCTGCATTTTTTTTTTTGCGCTATAAACACAAAAAAGAAAATTTTGAAAACAAAAACAATATTTACTTTCTGCTATAAAACATATCCAAAAAAAAATTTAAGAATCACATTTCTTCATAATTTTAGGCCAAAATGTATATACATATGTATGTACATATTCTTGGTAAAAAAAATCCAAATAAGCATATGTAGATTGGTTTGCACTAAAGTTATAGTGTCTACAAACTATGGGATATATTTATGGAATTATTATTATATATTTTTTTTAATACCAGTAATGGCGGCGATCAGCAACTTATTGCAAGACTGTGGCGGACAATCAGACACTAAGGGGTTTATTTACTTAGGTTCACGCTTATGCAAATTGGATGTTGGTTTCTCCGCATCCAATTATAATGACAGAGAGATTGTGACCGTCTCTCAATAGAGCCAGTTAACACATCTCCGTCACAGAGGTCCTGTGCGTTTTTGGCTCTATTTCAGGCCAATCCAGGCAAACAAAATCAGGCCTGAAACAGAGAACAGGGATGCACCGGACCCCTACTGTGAGCCGCATCAATATGAGGCCTCATGCCCACGGACCTTTTTACAGCTACTTTTTTGAGCGTTTTTTGCAGCTTAAAAACGCCTCTCCATGTTAGCCTATGGCCTCATGCCCACCCTGGCATTTTTGAGCTGTAAGTGACATAGGCATTTTTAATCACTAAAGAAAACCCAGGACCAGTGAATTCTGAGGCTCCAGCGCTAGAGCTGTAAAAACGCCAGATGCCGTTAATAGGTGTTAAGCGTGATTTTAACGGGGCTTTACGCTGTATACACAGCGCTATGCACCCTCCCGTGTTTCTGTCTGTATTCAAAATGCAATGGTTCCCTATGGGAGCCTATTGATTTGAATGGAAGTCTCACCAGAAGTCGGCTCAAGATGATCCAACTTGTGGTGCAACTTGTGTGCCGAGAATCTTGAAAGGGAACCCTGACAACATTTTGCATGAGGTTCCCCCCCCAAGATCCAGACCCTTATCCTAGCACGCAGCTGGGCAGGTCAGGAAAGGACGGGGACAAGCTAACCCTCCTAAACCATACCAGGCCACGTGCCCTTAACATGAGAGGGGGGTTCTTTGGGGCAGAGGGGACCCCTGCGCCCTCCCACCCCAAAGCACCTTATCCCCATGTTGATGAGTACAAGGACACCCCCACCTTAGGTGAATGAGTATGGGGTACATCATACCCCTATCCATTACCCTAAATAAATAAAAAAGTGTCAAAAATAAAACATTACACAGGTTGTTAAGGTATTTTATTAAAGCAGCTCCGGCTCTTCTCTCTTTCCGCTATCTTCTGCTTTTTTGGTGGGTCTTCTCCCCTCTCTGGTCCTTCTCCGCTATCTTCTGCTCTTTTGCAGGGTCTTCTCCCTTTTCCGGTTCTTCTCCTCTCTCCTCGCTATCTTCTGCTTTTTTGCTGGGTCTTCTCCGCTGTCTTCTGCTCTTTTGCTGGGTCTTCTCCCTCTGTTGTTCTTCCGATGTTGACTTGACGTGATCTCCTGGTGTAATGCTGGGTCCGTTGTGTGCAATGACTTATATTGGCATGGGGCGGGGCCATCCGATGATGTAGTTAGAGGGGCGTTTCCCTCATCGGGTGGCCCAACCCCATGCCAATATAAGTCATTGCGCACGGCGGACCCAACATTACAGTGGGAGATTGCGTTGAGTCAACATCAGAAGAAGAACAGAGGGAGAAGTCCCAGCAAAAGAGCAGAAGATAGTGGAGAAGGACTGGAGAGGGGAGAAGACCCGGCAAAAGATCAGAAGATAGCAGAGAAAGACCAGAGAGGGGTGAAGACCTGTCAAAAGAGCAGAAGATAGCGAAGAGAGAGGAGAAGAACCGGAGCAGCTTTAATAACTTTAAAAAACTATGTAGTATGTTTATTTTTGACACTTTATTTAGGGGTACGCTGTACCCCATACTGATTCACCTAGGGTGGGGGGGCTGTGATCTGGGGGGCCCCTTGTTAAAGGGGGCTTCCAGATCACAATAAGTCCCCGCCCGCAGAACCCGACAACCACTGGGCAAGGGTTGTTGGGAAGAGGCCCTTGTCCTCATCAACATGGGGACAAGGTGCTTTGGGGTGGGGGGCGCAGGGCCCCCCTCTGCCCCAAAGAACCTACCCCCCATGTTGAGGGCATGTGGCCTGGTATGATCCAGGAGGGGGGCACTTGCTCGCCCCCCCCTTTCCTGACCTGCCGGGCTGCATGCTTGGATAAGGGTCTGGTATGGATCTTGGGGGGGAACCTCACGCAAAAATTTTTCGGGGTTCCCCTTCAAGATTCTCGGCATACAAATCACACCGCAAGTCGGATTATCTTAATCTTCTGGTGAGACTTCAATGGGCTCCCATAGGGAACGATTCATTTTGAATAAATCTAAAAAAATGAATGACCTCACAGCATTGGGATTTTCCTCCTTCCCCTTCTCTCCCTCCCCCTCCTTCCCCCCTCCCATTTTTTCTTTGCTTCCCTGCCTTTTTTCCTTTTTTTTTCCCACCCCCCTTCCCCTTCCTTTTTTTTTTTTTTTTTTTTTTTGTCAACTTCCCCCTTTCCCCTCCCCCCCCCCCCCCCCGATCTTTCTTCCCTTCCCTTCCATCTCCCCATCATTTATCAACCCTTTTCCCCCCTCCCATCCAGTTTTTCCTTTTTCATCCCTTTTCACTTTCACCCTTGGGGGTGCATCTTGATGCATCACAATGGATCTTTATTTTTTATTTTTTTCTCTTCACTTGGTTGTTTGTCCAGATTTCAACATCCCACACTCACCATTTTCTCTTGATCACATGAGGCTAGCTTTAATGCTTTTTAACTTCCCACATTTTTATACAGATATCGCCCGAGTTTTTTTTTTGGGGCTAGAAAGTACCCCCAGTCGCCGGGGGAGGCCTCTCCCGGTGGGTTGGAACACCCTGTGGCCTAGGTGTTGGGGTAAGACTCTAAATGTAACTAATGGTATTGTAATTTCGTTCTTTCTCCTCCTGTTTTTCCTTTTTCTTATGAAAATTATTGCTTCCATACATATTTAATTGTGATATATATTTTCTAGATGTATGTCCTGAAGAAGCTGAATAAGCGAAACTAGTCGAAATACTTCATATCCCACGCTGGCTTTTGTTTGTGAATTGGTTTTATGCTTCAATAAATTGTGATAAAGATTTTCATACGCTGTTTGTAAACTGTTTTTGTATTCTTTATGTGCACCGCAATAGTCCTATAGCTCCCTCCTTTTTTTTGGGTGGGTCTGGTTAGGGACCAGACTGTCCAAACTCCTTTTTCATAATTTTGAATAGAGACAGAGAAACGTGGCCGAAAGCTAGTGTGGCTAAATGGGTATTGACGCCAATGCAAAACGCAAAAGAAAATCGCGTTTTTAACTTAAGTGTGCACCCAGCCTAAAGCGGGAGAGTGCAAAATCAGTCACACTTCAGCATAGAAACCAATCAGCTTCCAGGAGTTATTGCCAAAGCTTAATTGAACAAGCTGAGGTTAGAATGATTGGTTTCTTTGCAGAACTTCCCACATCTTTTACCACTTTCTTACAATAGATTTGGATTACTGCTTCACCAGTAATATAATAATATCTCACATACTGCTCATATATTCACACAAACTTTTATATTCATTTACAGATGTTTTCATTCATAAACCATGCACATACATGGATTTTGGTGGGGTCCACTCCCCCAGTCCCACCTCACCCATTGCTCTTCCATTGTTTTTGCCACCTCTGCTCCCGTGGGAGACAACTGTCCGCAGCTTGGCCTTGGCATCCACCGCCGCACTCCACGTTCATTGTTGACCTGTAAGTATGGGTGAATGTTCCATCATTCCCCCTTCCCCATCTTATATGTGTTCAGTTTACTCACTGTTCACCTTTCAATTTTTTAGACATCCCTACAGTGTCTTCTCCTGATGAGTGACAGTCAAGAAATGCGTCGAGCTATAGATGCTACAATCATGGTTATACATCCAGTTGTTTGAGCCAACAAAGCTGCTACCTTATGTTTACAGTTAGTGACTATTTTATCACTATTGTATGGGATGTCATATACAATAGGAATCTTATGTTTACGTATTTATATTGCATATTATAAATTATGCAACTCAACTTTACATGGCTTGCGGGTCTCAATGTATCTCTGTTCCAGCAATGTATTGTATGTTGTATTTATGGAATAAAATAAATTTTGATAACCTTTAGTGCCTCCTTGCTCTCCAGCTGCATGCTTCACTCAAAGTCCTAAACCCTTTCCGGGATGGAGGTACCTCTGATTTCTACTTCAGAGGCCTCATTTAAAGTCCCAAACTCTTTTCTTTTTCTTTGCAGAAGTGAGCCTGATTTTGCACTCTCTAGCTTTAGTAAATGAACCCCTAACTGATACTTTTGACACTTTGTGGGAACCAGTGACACTAATACAGTGATCAGTGCTAAAAATATGCACTGTCACTGTTCTAATGACACTGGCTGGAAAGGGGTTAAACATCTAGTGCGATCAAAGGGTTAAATGTGTGACTAGCCAGTGTTTATGTGTTTACGGTGAGGTGTTTCACTAAGACCCCTTTCACACTGGGGCTGCGGCCACGTTAGCGCTAAAGGGATCGTTTTAGCGACGCTTTTGTGCTGTTTAAGCTGCGCTTTTTGACCGCTAGCGGGGTGCATTTTACCCCAAAGAAAGGGTTTAAAAACCACCACGTTGCGGCGCTTGCAAAATGCTACCTATTCATTGCAATGGACAGGGACGTTTTGGAAGCGCTGTGGTCAGGGCCGTCTTTAAGGCAGGGCAAAAAGGGCAGCTGCCCTGGGCCCTGTCATTATTGTGGGGCCCAAAGAAGCTGCCCCATGCTTGCCAAATATCCCAGTTTAAATTCCCTTGTCCCTTGAGGTTTTAGTCCAGTGCTTTGTCCTGATATCTCAGTGTGAAGTTATTTTACTAATGCTGCCCAGCTCTGCCGTATTGTTCTGAACAGATGACTTACCTGCAGACCCTGTGTTTACATGTAAATACCAGGATTGATATGTAAATAACGTTGGACTGGCAGAATTCATATGTAAATAGAGGCGGTATTCATATGTATATCATGCCCCCCTGAGGTCATATCCACCATCACCTATACAGAATGCTGCCACTGGGGAGATAAAGGGGCATGCTGGAAATTGGTCACACCCACCCCTCCCCCTCAGCACTGCCACAGATCCCAGGACTCCTAAGGAGCCCTAGGAGTTTTCTGTCTATTAATGAGTTCCCTCACTTCCTCAGTCCATGGTGTGCAGGTAGGGAGGAGATGATGTGCTGTAACCTCTAGCAACCAATCAACAAGCATAAATCATGTACTGTAACCTATGACAACCAATCAGTGAGCGGTAACGATCCACTGTAACCTATGACAACCAATCGCTGGCTGATCTAATTCATTAAACTGACTTTGAGTTTAGTTGCTATTTATTGTATGCCTCAAAGCAGGTGGAGAGCGAAACTGCATGGAAAGAAAATGTTTGCCCAGGGTCCAATCAATATTAAAGATGGCCCTGGCTGTGGAGGTGGGAGTGTCATATCCTGGGGCTGCATGAGTGCTGCCACCACTGGAGAGCTACAGTTCATTGAGAAACCATGAATGCCAACATGTACTGTGAGATACTGAAGCAGAGAATGAGCCTCTCCCTTCAGAAACTGGGCCGCAGGGCAGTATTCCAACCTCATACCGACACTGAACACACCTCCAAAACAATCACTGCCCTGCTAAAGAACCTGAAGGTAAGGTGATGGACTGGCCAAGCATGTCTCCAGATCTAAACCCTATTGAGCATCTGTGGGGCATCCGCTAACGGAAAGGTGGAGAAGCGCAAGGTCTCTAACATCCACCAGCTCTGTGACGTCGTCATGAAGCAGTGGAAGAAGATTCCAGTGGCAACCTATCCCAAGAGGGTTAAGGCAGTGCTGGAAAAAAATGGTGGCCACACAAAATATTGACACTTTGGGCCCAATTTGGACATTTTCCCTAAGGGGTGTACTCACTTTTGTTGCCAGCGGTTTAGACATTAATGGCTGTGTGTTGAGTTACTTTGAGAGGACAGCAAACTTACACTGTTATACAAGCTGTACACTCACTACTTTAAATTGTAGCAAAGTGTCATTTCTTCAGTGTTGTCACATGAAAAGATATAGTCAAATATTTACAAAAACGTGAGGGGTGTACTCACTTTTGTGATATACTGTATGTATGAATAGGGAACTGTTTATTGAATGAAAAAATTTATACTGTACAGATTGTGTATTGAGGGCTAGGAGGTGGGGGAGCTCTATGTATTTAGGGGCTAAGAGGTTGGGGGAGAGCTGTGTATTGGGGCGCTAGGCAGTGAGGGAGAGAGATGTGTATTAAGGGTGCTAGGTGGGGGGGAGCTTTGCGTATTGTGGGTGCTAGGAGGTAGCTCTGTGTATTGGGTGTGTCGTGGTGAGCTTTGTGTATTGGGGGAGTATTAGGAGGTGGGGGGCTCTGTGTATTGGCGGGGGACAGCTTTGTGTATTGTGGTGGTATTAGTAGGTGGGGGGAGCTTTGTATTAGGGGTACTAGGAAGTGGGGATAGTTCTGTGTATTGTGTGCTAAGAGGTTGGGGGAACTGTGTATTGGGATGTGCTAGGAGATCTGTGTATTTGGGGTTGTAGAAGGTTGGGGGAGAGCTATGTATTGGGTGATGTTTGGAGGTGGGTGAGTTCTGAGTATTGAGGAGGTGCTACGGAGTGGGGGAGCTCTGTATTGTGGAGGATGGGTGACCTCTGTTCTTGGGTGGGCTAGATGTGGGGGGGTGGGAGGGGTGAGCTTTCTGTACTGGGGGGGGTGGGAGAAAGGGGAGTTCTGCATCCACACAATGGGGAGTGGGGGCACAGTTTCCCATCTTCACCCTGGACCGTTGACCTTGTCTCAGCACTGCTTATGTTAGAAAGCTCATATATGGTAATCAAGGATAAACAGGAAACAATGCACTTCAAGTTTCCATTGTCTTCAATATTTTCAACTTTTTTGGTATGTATTCCTCCAATGTGAGCCAGAAAATCACTAAGAAGGTCATGAACACACTTATGCAATAAACAAAGACTTTGTGAATGAGGCAGGTTAAAATACTTACGGAGAAAGTAATGGTAAACTGACATTAGTTAATAGGTAGTCCATCTCCCAGAAGTATAGTCTCCATATAGTTTTCACAAGTCCAGTGTGGCACATGTATCATACTAGTAGAGGAGACACTGCTGTTGTAGTCAGCTCACCTCCAGACAACAGTCTCCACACCAAAATGACCGTCAAGTTGTATATATGACTTGGAGCCTTGTCCATGCATCAGAGCAAGATATTAAAAGCAATGACCTTGTGATACGCATCAAACCAGCCTAACATAGCTCAAAATTAGGCAAACCTAAAAACCATCATGATTTGCAGGGCTTCCGTTCAAGCTCATCACAAGTTGGCATATTGATCACACATAATTTATACTCTCAGTATACTATCAGTTCTCCTTGTATCAGGTCCAGAGTAGGGGAAGAATCAAACAAAAAAGGGTGACAAGGCCAATGCATCTAGCCTGACGGGTTTCATTGGTACATCCAGCTGCATCAGAGGCTTCAATTTACCTGCCCTGGAGTATATCCATAAATGCCCAATAGATGGACACTGTCTGATAAAACCAGGAGTGCAAGATGAGGCCACCATCCTAACTCACAGCGTAAAGATAGCTTGTCAAATGTGCCATGTATGATAGAGTGAAGAGCAGAGTTCTAAAGAGGGCCTGAAGATGTGTTATGCCACGTACACACGACCGGACGTTCCGGCAGCCTAGGTCCCAAAGGATTAGTCAGTCGGACAATCCGCTCGTGTGTGGGCTAGTCCGATCATTTTTCCCAAAATGATAAAATCCAAACGGACCTAGAACATGTTTCAAATCTATCCCACGGACTCAAAATCGGGAAAACAGTTTGTCTGTGTGCTGGTCTGACGGACCAAATACGACGCATGGGAAGCATGGACTTGCGAACAGACTTAGTCCGTTCGTGTGTGGCCAAGTCCATTCGTTCGGAAAGTCCATGGGAACTCCGCCAAAAGACCATCGGACCTAGTCTGCCGGAAAGTCCGGTCATGTGTATGCGGCGTTAGACTCTAAGAGAAGGGTATCCAAACTTTTTTCAAAGAGGGCCAGACTTGATGAAGTGAACATGCGCGAGGGCCGACCATTCTGCCTGACATTCTTTGAACCATTAAAATTAAATGCAAATTAACTAATACACTGCCCAACAAAAAATTCTCTTGCCTTTGTGGTTGTGTGTGGTGAAGAGTCTAAGGATGAGCTTGGGCGTGTTATTTGGATATACCGTATTTATCGGCGTATAACACGCACCTTCACTTTAAGAGGGAAGTTTCAGGGAAAAAAACGGACTGTGAAGCAAAATAATGGTCAGTGCCCATCAATGCAACCTAATCAGTGCCCATCTAAAGCCTCACCATTGCCATTAGTGCAGCCTGATCCATGCCCATCTACAGCCTCGGAAGGGGGCAGGACGAGTGCCAACAGATTAAATACAGGAGAATCTCCTGTTTACTCAGCGGCCTATTTAATACACCAAGTTCCACCTACTATGATAGACAGAGCAGTCATCCAATGCCAGCCCAGGAGACTGAACTTCCTGCTACAGAGGCCGCCGAGTAAACAGGAGATTCTCCTGTATGTATCCTGACAGCACTCATCCTGCCCCCCCCCCCCCCCCCCTCCGAGGGTGCCAGAACTGAACAATAAATATATGGTATATATCTTTTGTGCCTCCCCAACAAATCCCTGAGTGCCCTGTGACACTTGGTGGATTTGTTGGGGGCCACAAAAGATATATATACACACACAAATTACCAGTGGGGCCGTACTAAATTGGATATGCCTGCTCTAAGAGCAGAGAAGATAATGCCAGGTTGCAGAAGTTGGCCATATTAGTAAGCATGTTGCAGGCTGCACCAAAGCTGTTAGGGCTCTTTGAGACAGGTGCTAATTCAGTAGCTGGCAGTGTCTTCGGATAACTTCTTTTTTTTTTTTTTCCAATTGCCGAAGAGCAATTATACATTGCGGAATCACTTCGTAACTGTGAGCCAAGCGTTTGGCTTGTGGTTGCAATGTGGCTCCATTGATTTCAATGGGGGAGTCTGAGAGGCAGTGCTGCCTGTCCAACTCTGTAACGGAGTTAAAATTGTGCAGCCACAAAGCACTGCAGAAATGTGTACGGCCCTTTTAGGTTGTAATGTTTGAAAACTCCTGACTTTCTGGTGGGGGGTATAAAACTGCCGCTCACCCGCCTATTTTTTACTGCCCATCTGGCCACCAGTGAGCAAGAGCCCTTAGGGTGTGAATCAAACAAGTTGTGCCATATAACTGAGAAAAAGGTTTTTCTTTAACTTTAAATGCCATATCTTGGAGTACAGTACAGGATAGGACAGGACTTTTAGTCATAGACCATGGGTTACATGCTGCTACCTTCAGGTGATTGGACACTGGCAAAATCTTTGCCGGGAATGACTTCAGTGCACCAGTGAATAATCCCACTCTGTGAGACTTCTGTTTTCTAGCAAGCAGTAAAACACAAAGGACAGAAGGCAGCGACCTACAGTATGTCCTGCACTGTACTCCGTGATATATAATTTACAGAGAAAGGTCAAAATTCCCATTATTTTTTTTATCATCTTGAAACAGAGGTGAGGATTCAACTGGTGGAAAAAAAAAGGTTTTGACTTTTCCTAATCTTTAGCTGATGTTTATGTATTTCTTCTATATCTTGGATCCTGTCTAAATTGGCCCTAGTATGTATGAATGTGGGTTAGGCACGATAGGTTGTCAGCACCTTGAAGGCAGGGATTGATGTGAATGTACAATATGTGTAAAGCGCGGTGTAAATTGATGGCGCTATATAATAAGCTGTAATAAATATAAATGAAATATATGGTTAGTTTTAAGGGCTCAGGTTTGTAACTAGTATACTGTACATGAAAGAAATAGCACATGGTGTAGAGCAGGGGTGCTCAACCAGTGGCCCGCGACCTCCTTCTGTGGGATGGCAGATTGGCAAGCCAAGATCATGGGTTGCAGACCCACCCCATCCCAGAGCATCTGTGTTGTTAATGAAGCCGGGAAAACAAGCAGCTGTGGAGCAGAGCTGTATAAGCTGATGCTTCCTGTATAGTGCCATGTCTTGCCACAGGCAGAGTGATACCAAATGCACTCTGCTGGGAACAGCAACAGCAGGGGATACCTGAATGTAAGACTGTTATTAACCACTTCAGCTCCGGACCAATAAACACCTTAAGGACCAGAGGTCTTTTTGCAATTTCGCACTGCGCTGCTTTAACTGGTAATTGCGCGGTCATGCAATATTGCACCCAAACGAAATTTGCGTCCTTTTCTTCCCACAAATAGAGCTTTCTTTTGATGGTATTTGATTGCCTCTGCGATTTTTTTTTTTTGCGATATAAATGGAAAAAGAGCGAAAATTTTGAAAAAAAAAGATATTTTCTTCTTTTTGTTATAAGAAAAATCGAATAAACTAAATTTTAGTCATACATTGAGGGCAAAATTTATTCAGCCACATGTCTTTAGTAAAAAAAATGTCAATAAGCGTATATTTTTTGGTTTGCGCAAAAGTTATAGCGTCTACAAACTAGAGTACATTTTCTGGAATTTACACAGCTTTTAATTTATGACTGCCGATCTCATTTCTTGAGGTGCTAAAATGGCAGGGCAGTACAAATCCCCCCCAAATGACCCCATTTTGGAAAGTAGACACCCCAAGGAAATTGCTGATGGGTATGTTGAGCCCATTGAATATTTATTTTTTTTGTCCTAAGGGATTGAATAATGACAAAAAAAAAAAAAAAAAAATTTTTTTTACAAAAAGTTGTCACTAAATGATATATTGCTCACACATGCCATGGTTATATGTGAAATGACACCCCAAAATACATTCTGCTGCTTCTCCCGAGTACGGGGATACCACATGTGTGGGACTTTTTGGGAGTCTAGTCGCGCACGGCACCCCGAAAACCAATCACCACCTTCAGGATTTCTAAGGGTGCAAATTTTTGATTTAACTCCTCACTACCTATCACAGTTTCGAAGGCCATAAAATGCCAAAATAGCACAAAACCCCCCCAAATGACCCCATTTTGGAAAGTAGACACCCCAAGCTATTTACTGAGAGGCATGTTGAGTCCATGGAATATTTTATATTTTGCCAAAAGTTGCGGGAATATTACAAACTTTTTTTTTTTTTGCACAAAGTTGTCACTAAATGATATATTGCTCACACATGCTATGGGCAGAAGTCAAATTACACCCCAAAATAAATTCTGCTGCTTCTCCCGAGTACGGGGATACCACATGTGGGGGACTTTTTGGGAGCCTAGTTAACTAGCTACCTAGCGACACTAGCGACACTGATGCAGCGTTCAGAAAAATCATCGCTTAGTGACACTGGCAAAAGGGGGTGAAAGGGTTAACTAGCGGAAATCAGGGGGTTAAAACCATTATTGGGTAGTATATCGGGGTACCTAGCGCTATAAAAACCTGGCGGTGAACCTAAAAAAATAACTAGCTACCTAGCGACTGTAGCGACACTAATGCAGCGATCAGAAAAACGATCGCTTAGTGACACTGGCAAAAGGGGGTGAAAGGGTTAACTAGCGGCAATCAGGGGGTTAAAAACATTATTGGGTAGTATATCGGGGTACCTAGCGATATAAAAACCTGGCGGTGAACCTAAAAAAATAACTAGCTACCTAGCGACACTAGCGACACATGCAGCGATCAGAAAAATGATCGCTTAGTGACACTGGCAAAAGGGGGTGAAAGGGTTAACTCTAGGGGCAATCAGGGGGTTAAATCTTTATTGGGGGGTGATAGGGGGCTACCCTGGACCTAACACTAACTGTCCTGACAGTTTTTACTGTCACAACTGACACTGAATGCATTGATCAGTAAAGAAATGATCAATGCAATCAGTGACACTGTGACTGGGGGGGGAGGGGGGATCGGGGGGCGATCGGGGGGGGGATCGGGGGGGGTTTGTGTGCCTGTGTGTACCTACATGTCAGTGTAGTGTTCGTGCAGACTTACTTTTACTCTTCTCCTCGTAGTCCGGTCAAAAAGACCGCCCCGAGGAGAATGACATCACTTCCTCCTTCCTGTGTAAACAATACACAGGGGAGGAAGCTTCTCATTGGCCAGGAGCGATCCAGAGGGGGTGGCCGAAAACGAACGGCCATCCCCTCATCACGGAGCGCTCCTGGACCGAATCGGACCGCCGTAACCAGCGGGAGGGGGTCCGATGGGACCCCCCACCCGCTGGAAGGCAATCACGTAGATGTACGTGATTATGCCTGCCTGTGCCATTGTGCTGACGTACAATGGCAATACGGCGGTCCTCAAGTGGTTAAAGTGGTTGTAAACCCTTACAACCAACTTTGACCTACAGGCAAGCCTAGATTAAGGCTTACCTGTAGGTCCAAGAAATATCTCCTAAACCTACACGGTTTAGGAGATATTTGCAGAAAGACAGGCACCACTGTCAGCGGCACGCAGGCGGCTCCCGCGCGCATGCGTGGGAGTGACGTCATTGCGGCTTGGCCGAATGACAGCGGCGGAGCAGCGAGACCCACCGAGAAGATGGATGCGGCGGACTACAGGGGACAACGGTGACTTCGCTGGCTCCTGTGTCAGGTAAGTGACACATAATGGACTACTATGCAATGCATAGTAGTCCATTATTGCTTTACTTTTGCAGGGAATCCAAGAGGAAGTAAACTCATCAGGGTTTACTTCCTCTTTAAAGGTCAGTTTATTACTAAAATTGCAGTGTATATATGGGCATTTCTGCACAGTGGTTACTGGGCTGCTTTCAAATTGATCCGCAGGTACAGTGCACCTTCAGGTGCATAGACTTCTGTTATTACCTGCGGGTTTGGTGAGCTTTCAGAAAGTGCACCACACCTGCAGCATATAATAGAAATCAATGACAAAGTGTAATTAACCCACAGGAAAAAAAACAGCTGCATTAGTGTGAAAGGCCCCTTTCACACAATCGGTCCAACTAATCGGACCCTCCATTCACCTGTATGAAAAGGAGTTGTAAACAGATTTGTGTCCTTTTACATCTGCCTACCTCCAATCTGATTCACAAAAAAACAAAACAAAAGGGGATCAATCCCCTTCCGTCAGGGCGGATCGGAGGACCCATAGAGTAGAGTGGGCTGTGTCCGCTCTGCACGGACCTGTCATCCGCCCGCTCGATTGTAGCCCACCACCAGTTACCAAGTCGCTTAAGTGGCCCTCGCTCTTCAAAAACTTGGGCACCCTTGGTGTAGAGCAGGGGTGGCCACATGTGGCCCGCAACCTCCTGCTCTGGGATACAATAGAAAGAATACTGTTATTGAAGGTCAGTTTATTACTAAAATCACAGTGTATTTATGGGCATATCTGTTCTGTTTACTGGGCTGCTTTCATATTGATCCGCAGGTGCAGAGCAGTTTACCTGCAGGTTACCTGCACTGAGCCATAGACTTCTATTAGTACCTGCGAGTTTCGTGAGTTTTCTGAAAGTGTACCAAACCTGCAGAATATAATAGAAGTCTATTGCAAACTGCAGGAAAGCCAAAAGGTACACTGCGTTGCAAACGTGGTGCGGGTAAACCGCAGCGCATCTGTGTGAAAGCAGCCTTGGATCCCTTTCACACAGTCAGTCCGACAGTCCAACCAATTGGACCCTCCATTCACCTCTAAGTAGTGGCAGACATAAACAGACTTGTGTTCTACCTCCAATACCATCCGCCAAAAAGTATTGTGGACTGCGTCTGTGTCTGCTCTGCAAATGCAGAGTGGACACGGAGATGTCATCCACCCGCTCCGCTCATTGTGGCCCGTGACTGGTTACCAAGTCACTTAAGTGGCCCTCGCTCTTCAAAAGGTTGGGCACCCCTGGTGTAGAGATTTAAAATGTGCTTTTTCACTGACCCATATCAGGGATGAGCTCAAGGCTGTCCAAACCCAAGCTGCAAAGTATATTTATACGCGACTTTACCATTTACTTTTGATTGGCAATCTGCTTTGACAGCTTCCTGGTGGGATAGCTCAGATGGGTTTGGAAACATGTCCAAATACACCTCATCAAGCCCATCACTGCTCATAATTAGGATCCCATGAATAAAAGTACCAGGCTATCAGTGCACTATGGCATCTGACATAAAATAACCACCCCTAGAAGCAGTACCTGCAGCTCCTCTTAGGAAATCTTCTCACAAAAACAACAGTTCTGGAACAAAGTAAAACATTTGATATGCAGACATTATGTTTAGGTCCAAGTTACGATCAATCTGAAATCAATATTTATATAAATGACACAAGCGCATATTAAATCAGTTTAATTATCAATAATAAAACACTGTAGTGCACTTTGTCACTACAGAGCGTAAAAGGCAATAATATTATATTAATATTAAAATGCATTTATTCAAAGACAAAAATATACATTCATAAAATAAAATATACTGTAAATTCAAAGTACAAAAATATTTAACATTTCTTATTATTTCCTGAATATAACCATAACCAACTTTTACAGTTAAAATGTCTTCAGTGGTTTTGAATTCTGAAGCATCATAAAGGTTGGACTTGAAGGAAACTTGTAGTGAAGGAATATGGAGGTTACCAATGCGGTACTGTTCGAAAAAGTTAGTTGCCTGGCTACTACGGCAGCCTCTTATGGTAAGACACTTCAATACCTTCTGAGGGACAGAGCCACTACATGTATACTGGTCAGGTGTTCAAAATTCAATCAGACTCGTTAAATCTACAGGTTTACTCTTCAAGCCAGTCATGGTGCCCAATTCTGAGCTCCAGACATGGGTATACTTGCTGGTGATGTCACAGGTCTTCTTTAGTCTTGGCAGTGGAATTCCAATTGTTAAAGGAAGTGGCACTATGTAATGACATAATGCCACCCCCGGAGTTCAGGCCAGAGCGCCGGCCTTTGATGCGCCGGGCTTACAGAAGTGAGTTGCATGACAAAGGGCATCATTCAATTCAGAAGAGGAGTGCCGCTTGATTGGCAAGTCTGTGGGGTGACAGCGCCAGATATAGGGTGATATTGCAGCTGGAGCTTTTTCTATTTTTTAGCCAGTTTAACTGGTACTGGGCATGTCATTTTTATTTTTTTTTTTGCTATGCTGACAAAGCCAGAGTAGCCAGGTAACTAGTATTCTTAAAAGAAAGTCAGCATTGGAAGCTCCTGTATTTCTCTCAGTACTGGTTTCCTTTAATATAAAAGCATCTTAAAATATAATAACCATGCTGCACTACCTGTTTACAGCCTGCAGGTGGCATTTTACATATCTGCACGCTCAATTAAAAACACAACACTAACATGTACAAAAAGCCAAAAAGTAATAAATGGCCTGCTAACATCTCAAGGTTTGAAGGATGTAGTTCTGTGTATCGAACATGTTTGGATGCTTTTGGTGTGTGAAATCGCCAATATTCTTGCATCTTCTGGGGATACCTGCTGGCATTTCTCTGCACCTTTCCCAGTGCCTCCTATCTGCTATCACAAAGATGTCTTGGTGTTGCCGTTTGAATACTCATATATGCACTTATTTATCATGACCATGAATACAGCAGGAGGTGCACAAACCCCAGTTTGGCCTTATAATAGGCTTGGTGGATAGACAAAGCTGGGAAATTTTAAGAAAATAACTCATCAGTGGTATCCTCAAAAAAAAATGAACAAAGCTTTGGCCTCCACCACAAGTGTTCATCCTAAATTGATAGAACTGATCTTTGTATGCAAGACAGGGGCCTCAAACTGGCGGCCCTCCAGCTGTTTTGCGAAACTACAAGTCCCATCATGACTCTACCTGTGGAAGTAATGCTTGTAACTGTCAGCCTTGCAATGCCTCATTGCCTGAACTTGTAGTTTTGCAACAGCTGGAGGGCTGCCAGTTTGAGACCCCCGATGTAAGGCGTAGTCACAATATCCCTTTTAGCATCTAATGACATGTGTAGAATATATTTAATATTATGCATGCATAGCTATTCTGTGTCCTGAATGTCTCAGAAAAGCAGTAGAGGCTATTGGTGTCAATATGGAACAGGATAAAAAGTGAAACAGGCATGTTTGGAACTGTGTACACCATTTCTTTCAAGCGATTGCTAATATTGGGGGGGGGGGGATAAGGCAAGTCCAGCATATTAGGAATAAATGGTTTATAGTTTTTTTTCAGACAGAGCAGAGAAGGTGTAGAACCCCTGTAAGCAATTTATTTTTGACTTGGCAAGATGCTTTACCTTACTTTTTATACTTGTGACACCAGAAAAAGAAAGGTTTGGTGGCATTAGGACAGTAAAAATCCAAGAGTAATAGAAGTCTGGCAAAAGCTTTAACTGTTCCACACTTTACTAACTTCCTGTCTCCCCAACACTAGAGCAGAAGTAATGGAAACTATCAACATGGAGAAAAAAGGTTTTGGCTGGAGTTGGACTTCAAGAGTTAGGGGTTTAGGCTCCAATTGTGTTGTATGGAGCCTTTTGTTCTACTTAGGCATTAATATTTTGGATAAGGAAATGTTAGTTCACCCTTACAGAAAAAAATGTAAGCATGAACTAACCCCAGACCGATCCAACTCCAACCCCCCCCCCCCCCCCAATCCCCCCAGGTCCCTGCTGTACTTATCTCCAGGGTTGCCCTGCTGTCAGAAAACATGCAGCAGCTCCGGCGGTCAAGGGATCTGAAATCCCAACTCTTCATCAGTGTTTCAGGGACAGACCAGATTGATTCTAATTGGTCAATGCCATGACTACATTTTTTTCCCCTGTAACTTTGAACTAACACTTTAAGGATAGGGTGAGGTTAAATGTACAAGTATATTCATTTTAAGCATTCCTTTTAGGTTTTGGGTTGGGGAGTATGCTTTAGGGTCAGCCATATAAAGCAGCACGATTTAAATTTTTTTTTTTTTAGCACTGCAAACTCTGTGGCAAACACTGTCATTGACAGGTTCGGAGCACTAAACCCTACTGTACAAAAGAAAAGGGCTTGTATAAAAACCTGCCTGGGTTTTCCATTGCAATTAATCAGCTTTCCACTTTCTTTATCTTTAACATAAGGTAGTATAAGCCAGTTGCTTTCTGAGGAACTGATAGGTGAAACCTTAGATCTAAATGCCTGCCTTGGCCATCTAAGGGAGGCATGTACATGTTAAAAGGCACAAGTGTCTGCTTGTAATTGTTTGATGTTGCTGGAGAGCCTCACGTTGCTGCGATTTGACATCCACCTCCCGATTCCTCTTCCTGCGGAGGCAGCCAAGACCAATCAAATGACTGTAAAAAATAATAAATAGATGAACAATGCAGAACAAAATGCATTCCATGTGTGATTAGATAATACAAAGCATGGGACTGGGGGAGGGGAGCCAGATGTGGGATCTAGGCTGTGTATATTGTTGGCAATGTTATGCAAGAGTTCATAAATGTTGTGGAAAGTTTGAACATAAATTTAACAATCTATACTGAGCTGAAGTAACTGCTAATAAGGGTAGAAATATTCCTTAGTGACAGAGTAGCAGATACAAAAACACACAAGTATGCTACAATTGTCCTGGTTGGAATCAAAAAGGAGAATTACGTTTAATGAGAAGTTAACAACATCCCTAGCTCTACTAAAAGAATCAACATTAACCAAATCAACATTAACCACCATGACAAGCAATGATGTGCCTGGCCTTCCGCTGCAGAGATTACTCACCATTAAACTCGAGTCGTGCTCCGTTATTAAACTTCTCACAGAAGATTCCATGTCCCCACACAACCTACGGGATTCTAAAAGAAGATCCTCACTGTGGACAGATACACAAAGAAGCATTAAAAAAAATAAAAATAAAAATAAAAAAAAGTGCAATTTTTTAGTGATTTAAAATGACGATCTATTGGGCTTTGTCTATACAGGAAATACTAAAGAGTAAATGTTTACTCACACAGGGATGCACAGATGTTATGTGGAACGCCAAGCAGGCAGTCACATTGATATCATCTTTTTGGGAAGCAGTGGCTGCATGGAGAGACGTTGCTCCCAAAAAATAAGTGCAAAATGTGTCCGAGGAGGGGGAGAGGAGGCAAACAAGCAGGTATTCCCCTTTTGGGTGCAGTTCTGCTTTAATACAAATTCAGTTTACTTTAGCCATATCATCTAGAACCTACTCTACATGGCCTAAAGGTTGAGGATACCTCACCATCAAACCCATTCCAAAACCATGGGCAATAATATAGAATTGACCTCCCTTTGTGGCTATAACGATCTGGCTTGGCATTCCAAATGGTTGAGGTCAGAGTTCTCCCTGCAGGCCAAGTTCCCCCAAAGCAAAACAGGTATTATAGAGCTGGCTTTTTGCACAGGTCACATTGGAACATAAATTGGACCTTGCCGAAACTTTTACAAAAAGGTTGGAAGCATACTAACCGTAAAATGTCTTTGCATTTGTAGCATTTACAATACCTTTTAATGGAAAGGCCTGAACTCAATAACTTGGAGGGGTGTCTACTTAATTCTGGCCACCATATACTGTATCTCTCTGCATCAAGGAGACTGCCACCCAGAGGTCAGAGTGGTATGGCCAAATAATAATCTGTGCTTTTTAGTGTAGATAACAGCAGCCAAGAAAACACCACAAAGCAGCAATCAATGTCTGGACTAGTTTCGGAGGACTTTCCATTCTTCTCATTTTCCACATACACTTTCCCATTACAGACCATCAGTGATATTACCTTTTCTTCACAGTCTCCTGAACAGGAGGGGCGATTCCTGGACCTCGAACTTTACTCTGAGCAGAAACAGAAAGACAAAGACAGAAATAAATAATAATAATGAAAAAAACAAAAACAAAAAAAAAAAGAGAATGTGGGGGGGTATCTACTGTTTTTATGCATATATCATATTCTGTAAAACTTTCTCATGAACATATGACAATTATACATGATAATGCATCCATAACCTGACAGTAAGTTCGATGTCTGACAATGAAAGAAATATTGCTAGTTTACGCTCTGTTGTCTTTTTTTTTCAGGGAGGCCCCTGCATTCCGAATAAATAAGATGGCAAAAGGATTACTGGTTGGTCAAAGCAATTTCTTTGAAAGCTTTCATCTGGTAAGTATCCAGGATACTAATATATTTAAAAAATTTGAAACTTCAGCTTCTGCCAATACGTGTTTAAAATTTCTAAATTAAAACACATGTAATCTAAATTAGTTACATTTGGTAAGTCACTCAGTGCTCCATAATTCTCTCTTTAAATCCTGATCACGTCTTCGCTATATCTATGGGGGCAGTACTTTATGACAGTGTTGGGGTGACAAGCATTACTGTACATATCAGAGCTGCACAGAGGGGTGGTTACAGTGGTACGAGCAGGCATTTTCTAAGGAAGAAAGCAATCCAGCAAGCAAGACAGCTCATTTTACATTTCCTCTGCCTTTCAAGAAGAAAAAAAAAATACTGCAAAAGTGTGCTGGTAACTGACCTATGTCCCCTTGAATGTCACCCTGCCACAGTTGGACAAAGGGAGAGGGACAAGGTCGTTCATCTATGTGGATACCAGGGGCGAACTGACCATTGGGCCACTCAGGCACTGCCCGAGGGCCCCATGCCACTAGGGGGCCCCATCAGGGTTGCCAGCCTCAGTAAAACCAGGGACAGTATGTAAAAACGCGTGTTTTTTTTTTACATCTGTCTCTGAAATGTCCTTTACCGACATCCTTTTGGTCTAAAAATCCTGAGATTATAGCTGCCCCACCTCTCCAATACCTTCTCAGCCAATAGAAACATGTCTGTGTATACTGTGTGTTTGTGTATACGGTGTGGCCCCATAATCTCCCATTGCCCGGGGGCCCCATGAGTTGTCAGTCCGCCCCTGGTGGATACATATGCACTAGTGCGCAGATCGTTGCCCTCATAGAGGTTGTGAACACTGCCCTCCCTTTGCCAGACTGTGGCAGAGTGACATTACGGTGGATTACAGTGTTTACATCTGGTAATTTTCACACAGATGTGCCTCACAATCAGCCCCAGATCCTCACCAGCAACCAGCAGGGTGTCATCTTGCAGGTGCAGATTACCAACTAGCAGACCCAGGGAGCCGAGTCTCCTGTGTGCTGCTGGATATCATCTCCTCTCCACCGGGCTGTCACCATTCTCCATATGGGTCAGGTAGTTTACTTTTAACATCTTGCCAGCAAGCAACCTGGACTATACTACCATCCTACCTACCCAGTTTTTCTGTTTGGTACTGCTTTGCTTTTTAAAAAAAAACATTTTAAACATATCCCTATTTTGATGCTTCATGCTGTATGACTGTTGCATTTGTTTGTTTTATATACCACAATCCTATACTGAACTGTGCAGGGATTGTTCATCTTCTCAGTGCAATAAACTATTTTTCATCTACCAGTTTAGATGTACTTTATATGACTTTACCTATGGCGTGCAGCTTTTTTTGTATTTTGTTGCTAGTCTTCCATTTTCCAGTGGTTAGGCAGCTGCACTGGGTTATTATCTTGCTTATCCGGGTTCTATCCATCTATCCATCTATATATAATCACTATCCCTTTCATGACTAAGTCTATTTTTGACATTTGGTGTTTACAAGTTAAAATACATATTTTTTGCTAGAAAACCCCCAAACATTATATATATTTTTTTAGCAGAGAATAAAATGGCGATAGTTGCAAAATTTTATGTCACACGGTATTTGTGCAGTGGTGCTATAAAACGCAACTTTTTTTGGGAAAAGGGACACTTTCATGAATTTAAAAAAAAACAAACAGTAAAATTAGCCCAATTTTTTTGTATAATGTGAAAGATGATGTTACGCCGAGTAAATAGATACCAAATATGTCATGCTTTATAATTGCACGCACTCGTGGAATGACGACAAACTACAGTACCTAAAAATCTCAATAGGCGATACTTTAAAAAAGGTTTCCGGTTACCAGGTTAGAGTTATGGAGGAGGTCTAGTGCTAGAATTATTGCTCTGGCGATGGCGGCAATACCTCACATGTGTGATTTGAACACCGTTTACATATGCGGGTGCGACTTCCATATGCTTTTTCTTTGCTGCAAGAGCTCGCGGCGACGGTGGTGCTTTAAAAAAATTTTTTTTCTTATTTATTTTAAAATTAAAGTGGAAGTAAACTCCCCTATCGTTTTCAGCCAAGGAAGCTGCCATCTTTGCCTCCGTTTAATCTTCAACTGCTATGGTGCTGCACATGTGATTCGTTATGACATCAGCCATTGGATGGTTTGATAGTTTGGCTGAGAGCACAGCCAATGTGCACTTAGCATTCCCGGCATGCCTTTTTTTTTTTACGGTTTAAATCGATGGGTTTACTTCCACTTTAACAAATTGTTTAAAAAAATAAATAAATTTGTAAACATTCCTTGCGACAGTATTAGGTGGTGACGGGTACTCTTTATGAAGGGATCGGGGGTCTAAAAGACCCCCACAATCCCTCCTTTACACTTAAAAGTATTCAGATCGCCATTTTCGGCGATTCTGAATACTGTATGTCTTTTTTTTTTTTAAACCGGCGCCATTGGCAGCCGAGTAAACGGGAAGTGACGTCATGACGTCACTTCCGTGTTTACGATTAGGAGACTGGAATGAAGCCGATAACAGCTTCATTCCAGTCTGTCCCTAGCCGCTAGAAGTGGCGGCTTGTTCATCGGGGCTCCCGATTGATCGGGAGCCCTGGTAAGAGCGGTGGGAGGGGGGCGTCCCCTCCCACTCCTCCGGCATAACAGCCGATCAGCTTTTAGCCACATTGGTTGTTATGGCTGGAAAGCCGATCGCCGACTCTGAAAAAAACTGATTTTTAAATACAGCTTACCTGTAAAATCCTTTTCTTTGAGTACATCACGGGACACAGAGCATTTATTCAGGACTATCTGGGTTATACGCTACCTCTAGGTGATTGGACACTGGCAACCAATAGCAAGAAGGTTCCTCCCATATAACCCCTCCCATACGGGAATTACCTCAGTTTTGTAGCAAGCAATGAAAGTCCCAGAAAAGAGGGGAGGGATCTCTGTGTCCCGTGATGTACTCAAAGAAAAGGATTTTACAGGTAAGCTGTATTTAAAAATCAGTTTTTCTTTATCATACATCACGGGACACAGAGCATTTATTTATGACTATCTGGGATGTCCTAAAGCAATGCACCTGGGCTGCTGGGCTCTGTACCAGCATGGACTTGACTGAACTCAACGAGTTCATAAGTTCTTGAACTGAAGAGAACAAGTCCTTGTATTGTTGGGACATTTCCTCTTCAACCAAGTCCTTAATACAGGACCTCCAAATCTTCAAATATATTAATAGTAAAAAGGTCAGGTCTGAGCATATAGGCCCTTTACAAAATAAGCTAGAGTGGGTGACTGGGGAAAAAGAGAAGGCTAATTTATTAAATACTTTCTTCAGCTCTGTGTATACAGAAGAGCATGGGGGGAGCCGATGTCCATAATGGGGGTGGTATTGACACAGCCCCGAATGATCCACAATGGCTCAAAAGTGATATGGTCCAGAAATATTTAGACAGAATAAAGGTGGATAAAGCACCTGGTCCTGATGGCATCCACCCACAGATCCTAAAAGAATTGAGCTCTGTAATTTCAGAGCCATTGTATCCAATTTTTAGGGACTCATTAATGACGGGAATAGTACCACTGGATTGGCGCAGGGCGAACGTGGTGCTTATATTTAAAAAGGGATCAAAGTCTTTACCAAGTAACTATAGACCTGTTCGTTTAACTTCTATAATCGGGAAGATACTGGAGCGTTTAATAAAAGACCACATAGACGAGTTCTTGCTGGAAAAAAACAAAAACAAAACAAACAGACAGCATGGATTCATGAAAGACAGAAGTTGTCAAACAAACCTGATTTCTTTTTATAAAGAGGTAAGTAAAACCTTGGACAGAGGGGTGGCGGTGGACGTGGTATACTTGGATTTTGCAAAAGCGTTCGAAACAGTTCCCCACACGCGGCTCATGTGTAAGGTAAAGTCTACAGGTTTGGAAATATCAGTTTGTAAATGGATAGAAAACTGGCTAAAAGACAGAATTCAGAGAGTAGTGGTTAATGATTCTTACTCTGAATGGTCTAAGGTTATCAGTGGTGTACCCCAAGGTTCAGTGCTGGGACCCTTACTTTTTAATATATTTATAAATGATATTGGGTCTGGGATCAAAAGTAACATTTCTGTCTTTGCAGATGACACCAAACTATGCAGTGGAATAACGTCCTTACAGGATGTCACCAATTTACAAGCCGACCTCAATGCTCTGTCTAATTGGGCAGAAGGGTTTGGGGGTTTTCGTAGATCATAAGCTCAATAACAACATGCAATGCCAAGCTGCGGTTTCCAAAGCGAGCAAAGTCCTTTCTTGTATTGAGTGGTATGGACTCCAGAGAGAGATATAATTTTGCCCCTGTTCAAATCATTAGCAAGACCTCATCTGGAATATGCAGTTCAGTTTTGGGCACCAGTTCTCAAAAAGGATAATCGGGGAACTGTAGAAAGTGCAGAGAAGGGCAACCAAACTGATAAGAGGCATGGAGGAACTCAGCTATGAAGAAAGATTAGATCTCTCTTGAGAAGAGGAGAATAAGGGGGGATATGATCAACATGTTCAAATATATAAGGGGTCCATATAGTGAACTTGGTGTTGAGTTATTCTCTTTACGGTCTACCCAGAGGACACGGGGGCACTCTTTACGTCTAGAGGAAAAGAGATTTCATCTTCAAATACGGAAAGGTTTCTTCACAGTAAGAGCTGTGAAAACGTGGAATAGAGTCCCGCCAGAGGAGTTCTGGCCTGCTCAGTAGATTGCTTTAAGAAAGGCATGGATACTTTCCTGAATGTACATAATATAACGGGGTACTAACATTTATAGGTAAAGTTGATCCAGGGAAAATCCGATTGCCTCTTGGGGGATCAGGAAGGAAATTTTTCCCCTGCTATAGCAAGTTGGAGCATGCTCTGCCGTTTTTTTTTTTTTGCCTTCCTATGGATCAACTGTGGGTATAAAATTGGGTATATTGGATTGTACAATATTTTTTATTTTATTTACTTCTTGTTTTTAAGGTTGAACTGGATGGACTTGTGTCTTTTTTCAACCTGACTAACTAACTACTATATAACTATGACCTGCACATTGCCTTCTGCCATGAATCTCTGAGGGGGTTCTTGCAGGAAGGGCATTTCCTCTGAGTTGGTGGGTTTGAGTGCTTGGCTTTTCCTAAAGCTTTTTCCTGCTATGAGAAAAATAAAACTCACCTAAGGGCCCCCAACAACTTTTCCAACCCATAGTGCACAGGTAGACCACCACCAGACAAAAGGAAACGGTGCCCCGAGCAGTGCAATCCCCCAGCAACCACCAAGTCCAAACTGCAGGGTCCAAGCGGAGTAACCTCTGACCGTGCAGCCACAGGCTTCCTGCAGGGAGGAGTCCAAAACCAAACCACAACATAAGCCCATATGGACAAGAATAAAAAGGTACCACTGTACCCCTCTTACCTGGGCCTGACTGGTGTCTGGGGCGCCTGCTTTCGCCTTAGCTGTTGGTCTCTCCTCCATCTTTGCAGAGATTGCAGCGGGGTACTGAGAAAACCATCTGGTTTTTGAATTACCCGGTCCCGGCGTCATTAACCAGGGCCGGAACCGCCAGTTGACAGACATACCCCCTAGTCTCTGCATTCCAGGCGCTTGGAACCACTTGCGCTATGCCCCCGCAGGAAGCCACATCACTGGAAATGACGTCACCTGCCAGCCAGGACCCAGATCCGACATGCGGGACACGCCACTGACTAGGGCCATGCCAGCGGACCTCGGACACAGACGCCGACACCTCCTGCGGGCCCTTGCACCCCCTGAGCTGGAGAGACCGGGGACTCCGGAACAACCCCGCCCATATTGGGGGGGAGTGCTGGGATGGTCACTGCACAACAAATCACAAAGGTAAGCCTTCTCCCTCCACCTTGGAGAGAGCGCAGCTCCCTGGTTGCAACATGCGCTTCCATCGTGGCGGAGGAAACACAATAACCAAGGCTATGGTGGAAGAGGAGGGATTTAAAGGCTACATGTGTTTCCTGTAAAATGGGCGGAGCTGCGCTCTCTCCAAGGTTGTCCTTAAAGGCGATTTGAGAAATCACAACTGTTAATTTCCTTAATGAGAATCTGTACTGTGCAATGAACAACGTTTGCTTTACAGCAGACATTGTAATTAGGTTTTGCTTACCTTCCATTCTCTCCCCTGCTGCTAGGATCCACCAACCTATAGAATTACATCGGACTATCAACCTATAGAACTACATGTGACTGTATGCCCCAACCACCTCCACACCTGAGAGGCTAATTGCTAGCAATGTCATATAGAAGCCTGCATAGCCTTAAAAAAGAAGTACAGCCAAAGCTCGCTGTACTTCTCCTGTGGATCACGGGAATGCAGATTGGTCTGCACTCCTGTGACCAGTCTGAATCCCACTGTCAGCTGATGTCACAGAGCCGCTCCGGAAAGATTGCGAAAAAATGGTGCCAGTCACATGCCTGGACTGGCACCCGGCTCAGCCTCTCAGCAAGTCGCTGAGAACCTGAGCCGGCTGTTTCCATCCCCCCTCACAGCCCAGCACTCCAGTGAGCGTGGGGGGGGGGGTATGGCAGAGCAGATAGGGGTGCCTGATAGTTACCAGCTCTCTGCTCAGGGAGCCCTGAGAAAAGCTCAGCGGTGTTTGATCTATCGGTTCTCAGTGGTAGAGCTAGCGGGGGACAGATGCTGCATACACCTAGACAAGTAGGATATAAAAAAATAAAAATAAAAACCTATACTTGCTAGGAAAAATTTGCACAGCAAGCAAGAGTGCGGTGGCAGTGGATCAGGTCAGCAGTAGCTTAAATGGAAAAAAAGCTAGGCCCCATTCACACGGGACGGATCCGTGATGATCCCCTTGCTCAGCAGGGATCGCTCCGTTGATCCTCGCTGAGACGGCAGATGACAGGGCGCTGCCTGCACACTGTGCAGGGACTGCCCTGTCAGAGCTCCGCGCTCTCCTCTATGGGGGGGATCGGATGAACATGGACCGTCTGTCCGTGTTCATTCGATCCGCTCTGCAGACGGCTATAAAAATAGGATTTTCCACTGTCTGCAGAATTGGACCATAGCGGAGACAGATGATATCGGGTGTCAGCGGATGTTCATCCGCTGACATCTGCTATCCCATAGGGATGCATGTATGTCCGTATTTCATCCGAAATCATCCGTCTCCGCTGTGGTCCGATTCTGCTGTTATGTCCGTATTTCATCCGTAAACGGATGGATGAAATACGGACATACGGTCCGCAAGTGTGAAAGGGGCTTAATGCTGCCAACAATGTGGCTCATTAAATATTCCCTACATGTTTTTCGATTTACATGCAGATCTGTCAACCAGCAAAACCATGCACTCATAAAATTGGGATCAAATGATATGAAGTCACTGCAATAGGCAAGATACACAAATGTAAAATCCTAGTCATCATCTTGAATGCATACTTCATCGATTCAGATAGTCAGAGGATGCAAGGATCTCTGTCTGCCAGAGAGAGAGAGACAGCTTTCTAATGGATATAAACAGGCCAGAAGAGTAGATTCCTGTAGGTTTCTCCTTACACAAGCAATCCTGAGTAGGTCCCAGAGCTCCTGCTGCCTCTTCTCTTGCCTCTTTACCACCTTCTTCTCATCTTCTCTCATTAAGTTCATAACCTCCTTCACCCGGGGAGAAAGCTCCAGAGCTTTTCTCTTACACAGCACTGTCTTACTGCAGAAGAAAGGAAAACCATACATGACCAACCAACCAGAGCCACCAGCAACACTGACTGTATTAAAAGCCAAGATTAAATACAATTTTTTTTATATTATATATATATATATATATATATATATATATATATATATATATATACATATACATATATATATATATATATATATATATATACATATATATATATACATACACACACACAATTTTAGTAAATGCATATATTTTTGCAGTCAAAACGTGCATTTAATTTTGTTTTTTATTGTGGCCTGTGTGATAGAGAGAGATTTACTCCTCTTCTGATGAACACTGTCACATAGACTAGAAGTGGAGGAAAATTAAAAATATGGAGTTGTCTATAGGGGAAATCTTCCAATAGGGACACTTGTTCTGGTGACAACTGTTTAACAAGGGTTCTCACATCACTTTAGAACAATATGCTCTCACCTCTCAGAGCTACTAGTCCATGCAAAGTTCACCTTTTACAGCAAATAGTCCATGCAGACAAAGGGCCCCAGTAGTTTTAGATGCCCTGTTGCAGTTGGTTTAATGTGCGAAATGTTGGTCATCCATTTACTTGATGCAACCTCGTCTTTTATATTTTACCAAAAATGGGATAATTGATTGCGTTCGCATGCCCTAAAATTAACTTTAGTGTATTTTTAAAAAAATCTTGCATTTCCTAGACCTCTGCAGTAGTATTGTGTGAAATAAAAATTGGAACTACTACTATTTTATTTTTTGAGGGTGTCTACTTTCAGAAAATATATGTTTTGGGGGTTTTATGTAATGTTTAGACCTAAAATTATTTTTTAAACGTATGGAAAAAATGCAAACATGGCTCTGGCAGCGAAAGGGTTAAAAGGGTGTGGGTATAAATGTTGGCACAGTTTTTTAATCAACTTATAGGATTTTAAAACAAGTGAAATCAGCCCCATTACGTGGATAAATACCTGAGCTGGTCGTATATTAATATAACTCTCTTCTCAAAGCTCTGAATAGCCTGGAGAAGCAGGCGCACCATTTCTTGGCTGTCCCCTCCGGTCCTCTGATCTGAGGAAATAAATACATCATGATGGAAAACGATGTCCCCGCTTCTGAAGACCAAAAAAGCAGCATTAACAGGTACTCTACATACCTCTTGGCCTCTCTCGTAGTTTCTTGTAAAGTTCTTTGGCCTGCTCCTCTCTGTGAATGAAAATTGGAATTGTTTTTAGCATCTAACACCTTCAATGCAAGAGCACCCCCCCCCCCCCCCCCCCCCATCAGGCATGAAGTGTATATTTAAAAACAGTTGTGGAAATTATTTAGAAAAACCAGCATAGAGACAAATATGTAGAGAAAATGCAGCAAGTTATTTATAAGCAGAATTATGCTACTTTTATTTGATATTGCCATGTTTGTTCCTGTAAATCTTAACGCGGAAGGAAAAGACAAACCCTAAGCAACCTTAAATATACTGCCGTCCCCAAGCCTATTCTATCTACACTGTAAAAGGAAAAATGACTCTAAACTTGCCTATTCCGAAGTCACTCCAGTCTGGCCACGAGATAGGGTCCCAGAGCCAGCTTCAGTGTGGAGGAGGGACAGCCGACAACCTAAGCCTATGGGTCATGTTATTACCCAGGCTCTGCTGCTGTTGTCAGCAATCTCTCCTTTCCATTGAAGCTGGCCACTGGAGACATCATGTGACTGGAGAAGAGCAATTTCAGGTTAGGTAATTGTAGGCATCTTTCCTTTTACAGGGTAGATAGAATATGCTTAGAATGGCCGTGGGATTAGATTTAAGCTTAGTTGGGATTTGCCTTTTCACTTTAAGGGCCCATTCACACTGCAATGCACACAAGGACCCATTCACACTATGTGCAGTTACCTGCGTTTTTCCACATTGAAAAAAAAAAAACGCCGGAAACTGCAATGACACATAGAAAAGCAAAGTTTTCCATTTGTCATGTTCAGACCAGAACACAGCGTTTCACTGCATTCCAAAGCAATGTGATATTATGCAACATGTTTGCATAAAATTGCACTACTCTGCATGGCAACTGCACAGTGTGAACGTTTCCCGAGTCAACCCTTTGCATATTTGTAACCAAAGTATTTCAGCATTTGTAACATATATTCACAGTTCAAACATTAAAAAAATAAGTGAATTCTAAAATAAAATAAGTGCATTCTAAAATAATGTAATGCTATGTCTGACAGTTAGAGGGAGCTTTACAAACCAAGCAGCGTGCAATTTCACAGATAGACTCCCTCCCTGCTTTTAACCACTTCAACACCAGGCACTTGGCCCCTTTCCTGCCCAACAAAATTTTCACCTTTCAGCACTGTCGTTTTTTAAATGACAATTGCGCGGTCATACAACAACACTGTAATACTACTACTAATAAAACTGTAAAATTGTTATTTTTTTTTACCACAAATAGAGCTTTCTTTTGGTGGTATTTTATCACTTCTGAGGTTTTTATTTTTTGGCAAACAGAAAAAGTCCAACATTTTCGATTTTTTTTTATGTTATAAAATTTTGTAAATAAGTAAGTTTTCTCCTTCGCTGATGAGGTGGCACTGATGGGCACCAATATGCAGTACTGATGGGCATGGATAGGCTGCACTGATGGGTACCACTGTAAAAAAGAGGCACTGGCAGGCATTACTGATGGGCACTGATTGGCATTATTTAGGGCACAGATTGGCATCCCTAGTGGTCCTGGGTGGGCATCCTGGGGGGGGGGGCTGCACTGATAATCAGCGCAGCCCCCCCTGTCAGGAGAGCAGCCGATCGTCTCTCCTCTACTCACGCCTGTCAGATGCGAGTGAGGAATGCCGATACATGGCACGTTCTGTTAACACTGTGATCAGACACAGCTGATGACATGGTAAAGAGTCTCTGATGGGTGAGAGACCATCGGTGTGTCAGACTGACTCGGCCGCACCACCGATCGCCTCGCTGCCTGCCATGCTTTGCTGGGGTTTTTCACCTTCCTCTGGATCAACTGTGGGTATAGAATTGGGTATATGGGATTGTATGTTTTTATTTTTTTTATTGGTTGAACTAGATGGACTTGTGTATGTCTCCAACTATGTGACTATATATAGAACAGTTATCCTGCCTGCCTATCCCCCTGTACAAAGGTAACCTCTTCCCTGTCTTCAGATGTGTAATTACTTACACCTGATGACAGTGATCTGCCACAATCTTTACATCCTGTTGGTAAAATCTTCTGATCCACAAGAGAAGACTGCACAGAATTCATAGAAGTTTATGGGGATGGATTATGCAGATGCGGTCAGCACAGGGATGATTTTGGCAAAATGTGAAGACTGCAGCAGTCCATGGCTGTTGGAACTGGGAAACCGTGGTGGAGGAGGGCTATGATTAAGCAACGTTAACGTGAAACACATTAGTTGCTGTTATACCAATTATTTGTATGTTGTGGATTGTAGTTTGATTCTTGGATGAATAAAAGGTGATTTTTAGGAAGTGCGGCCATCTAGACTTTCTTCATTATTGGAACTCCGGAGACATACAGGGCCAGCACCCTTCAGTGTGTGGTGGTGGTGATGATATTGGTGGAGATTTACTTGGAGTGGAGTTTAACCTATTTTACATGGTGGAGGAGGGGGACTGATTTTGTTCTGGTGGGCTAGAAAGGATAACAGCACTTTCTGTGAAGAAAATAGTCTTTATCTACATTCTTTTTTCTGGATCAGTGTATAACTACAGCTTTATGGGGAGTTTATTTAATTTTCTAATTAACTAATCAGTCTTGCTATTCATTTCTGGACCTCACTGCACTTGGCTTTTTAAATTGACCCCATGAGTTATATTATTCAGCAACTGGAGAACTGTGGACCCATCTAAATGCTGATCACCTACATGTCCTCCAGAGTCCCACGATGTCTCCTGCCCAGAGGATTTCTTTGCAGATCCACACTGTCTGTTTGCAAGGCCATCATTTTCTCCACTAACTGCTGGACCTCCTGCTCCTGTGAATTACAGACAATAGATGGAAATTAAAGTAAAAATAAATGTATATTTCAAGTAGTGGTTCTGGCTACATGATCTATATGAGAAATTTGATATGCCTAAGCATCTACACACCCAAAGTGCACGAAATAGGGCAGCATGTGAGCTACACGTAGGAGAGACTGCAGAGGGGATTTTGTGTCCATCATCTTTGCTCTCCTCTCTCATTTAGGCAACCACAGCAGGTACTTCCATTGTCAACTTCATTTAAAGTATAGGGAAAAAGTTTGTTTTTATTATTTTTCATTTTAGATGTTTTAGAGTGGAGAGCAATTAAAACACCTGTCGTGCTTTTATTGCGGTCTGCGCCCCTGTAGAGAGAGTCAACCTCTCTGTTTGTGCAGTTTACCATTATCACCACAAGTGATAGAAAATCCCAAATGGGAACACTAGTACTGATGACTACCTGGAATTTCCGCTCACTTCCTGTTGTGGCTATGGGACAGGAAATAAGGAGAAATCTCCTCAACGGGACACATATGGCAAAAAAAAAAACCTGACATAAATTTAGAATTCCCCCTTACTCTATCTATCCAAGATGAAAAGTTTTACATTTTAAATTTCACTCACAAAACAGAGGCTTATGAGGACTTAAATAAGACTGAAAGCTAATGACACATGGAATATCTAATATCGTACTCAACGCAATTGATTAAAAAATGCCAGGTAAGTGCATGCCTATATATCCAAGTCTGGATTCAATAACCTTCTCCTTTAGCAATGCAAACTAGTCAGCAACTCTACTTTCTGGAACAGACACAAAATTTGCTCCCTATCATAACCACATCAGCATTAAAGGGATTGTAAAGTCTGATGGTTTTTCACCTTAATGCATTCTACGCATTAAGGTGAAAAACCTTCTTTGCTGTAGCTGCCCCCAGAGCCCCCTTTTTTTTACCTGAGCCCATCCGTTCCAGCAGGCAGAGTCCTGTTGTCTGTGTCAATGGATGCAGCAGGATTCAGAAGCGCCCGTACAGGTGCCCCCATGGAAACGGCTCTGCGTGAGGGCAGCCAATGAAGGGGAGGAGACAGGAGTGCCGGCAGGGCACCCCAGAGGAGGAGGATCGGGGTGCTCTTTGCACAGAGCAGATTAGTATAACATGTTCGTTATTTTTATTTAAAAAAAAAATTGAACCTTTATAACCCCTTTAAATGAGTGTGCTTTCAGTGCATATTCTATATTCTTAAGCCAACCATAGATGGTTTGAATCTCAGCTGGTTCAGCAGGGACCTGCCAGGAATCAAACCATCTATGGGCAGGTCGATTGTATTCAAGTTAATTGATGGAACAACTTGGGTACAATCAGCATGTCTTATATTCTACATGCGATTATTGCAAACGGCTATAGCTGCTAGCAATAATCACTGTGATCTCCTGGCAGGGATAGTTCCCTGTGCCCTTCCCCGCCTGAGAGAACCCAATAGCACAGCAGGAGGGTCTCCCCCATCAACACAGACACATGGTTGCAGGAAAAAACAGCGCATCATCTATAGTCTGCCTAAGTTATTGAACCCTGCAATCTTGATCAAAAAAAAGAGGAAAAATCAGCAAGGGTATCTTATTGATACAAAGGTAAGGAGGTATACATTGCTGATAACGGGAGTTTCAGACGCAGCCTAGAAGCAGCGTGTTTAAATCCTGCATCAGTTTCTGCATTCACACACAAGCGTATTGTTTTCAGGCGTAAAATCACAAGGTTTTACCTTTTTTTGCTGTGATTTTTACCGCAATTTTTTGCTGCGTTTTTGTACAGGACAAAAGGTCACCAATGTAAAAGCAGAAAAACGCCTGTAATCTGCCCAAAAAGAAGCTCATGTACTTTTTTGAGCTTCAGGCATTTTGCTTCAGGAGGCAGAATGCTCAGATGTGAACAGGGGGCTATTTAACTGTATGGGATTTTGCTTGTAACTTGAGATGAGCGTTTTACGAGCCGAAAACACTTGGGTGTAAATGGGCCCTAAAGAGCACACTTAGTGGAATAAATGGGTAGTCCGATTCTTGTTTTTGTTTCAGCTACCTCTAGTGGTGGCCAGGGGCAGCTGCAACAGGGAGAGGCGACGTAAACAAAACCTCTGGCTAGGGGCGCTTGTGTCTGAACCACTCGATTAGAAGTGAAATAGATTACTTTTTAAGCAGGCTGCAGGAACAAGTAGGAATAAATACATTCAGATACATTTTGAATGTAAATTTATACATACCACAATAAATACTCGCAGATTGCCTCCAGCAGATGGTTATGAAGACTACTGAGAAGTGAATTAATTCCACTTAAAGCGGAGGCCCACCCTAAAGTGGAGCTTCCGCTCATTGGAACCCTCCCCCCCTCCGGCGCCACAATTGGCACCTTTCAGGGGGGAGGGGGGTGCAGGTACCTGTACAGTACAGGTATCTGCACCCACTTTCGGAGTAGATTCTGCAGAAGCTACGCCCCTTTCCGCAGAATCTACGCCCCTTTCCGAAGGTCCCCCGCTGCCTGCTGGGAAACACACGGATCCCAGAGACAGCGGGGACCATCCTTATTGCGCAGCATGACTCGCACATGCGCAGCAGGGAACCGGGAAATGAAGCCGCAAGGCTCCACTTCCTGATTCCCATACCCAAGATGGCGGCGGCAGCACCCGAGAGACGATCGAGAGATCGGCTTCGGGTGCTGACATCGCGGGCGCGCTGGGTGGGTAAGTGTCATTATTTTAAAGTCAGCAGCTGCAGTATTTGTAGCTGCTGGCTTTTAAAAAAACAAACAAAAAAAAAACGGCGGACTCCCGCTTTAAGATTGGCCTTAGTGGTTCATCCCTCATAGATAGCGTTTTCCCCCCATCTATGCACTGCATGGGATTTTGTGTATTCGGCTATACCACTGAGTTTTATTCCTTACACTCTAGCAAGTGTACTAAAAACTGACAAAGCACTTCTAATTTGTGATATGAATTCAAATCCAGAATGAGGTAACTTACCCTCCCACACAGCTCCACTGCCTGCTCCATCTCTTTCCATGTAGACAACAGTTTTTCAGAGGCTGAAAAGAGATAATTTGAAGATTAACTGATGAATAAAAAAAAAAAAAAAAAAAAAAAAAATGGGCCACCAAGGGACTATTTGCATGGAATGCATAAGGCCTGATTAGAAGTAAGGTATTAGAAAATGAAATTATTTTAAAATACGTTGCCTTTTTAAGGGTCCATAATGAAAGCTTGTTTCTGCTGTAGTCCTCACAAGTCTGCTGTGTTTTTTTTTTTTTTACTATACCTTTATTAACCACTTACCTCCAGAAGATTTACCCCCCTTCATGACCAAGCCATTTTTTGCGATACAGCACTGCGTTACTTTAACTGACAATTGTGTGGTCGTTGCAATGCTCTACCCAAATAAGATTTATGTCCTTTTTTTCTAACAAATAGAGCTTTCTTTCAGTGGTTTTTGATTACCTCTGGAGTTTTTATTTTTTGCGACACAACACAAATCAAAAAAAAGAAGACAAATCAGGCACTGAGTTTTTGAGGAACAGTGACACCAATACAGTGACCAGCGCTAAAGAAAATGCACGGTAACTGTACTAATAACACTGGCTGGGAAGGGGTTAGCATTGTGGTGATAAAAGGGCTAACTGTGTACCTAAGCTGGTGTTTGCTTACTGTGGGGGAGGTGGTTGTACTAGGGGAAGGCATGGGTCAGTGATCCTGCTTTGTAGAAACACAGGATCAATGCCTTCTGTACTGACAGAGCAGCAATCTGCCTTGTTTACATAGGCAAATCGCCATTCTCCCTCTGTACCGAAGGATCGGCAGGTGCCGGTGGACATTGTGTCCACAGTTCCTGCTGTGTACAATTAGAGCGGGCCGCACGTGCACCCCAGACACGAAAGTGCAGGATCACGTACCTAGATCCTGCCCAGCAGAGCCACCTTTGCCACTGTATGTGCAAGTTATATGGTCGGCAAGCGGTTAAATGTTTTACTGTTTTCACCCTTCCAGAGGGCAAAGGAAGCAAAATGGCCAAATATCACAATTTTATATACATACCCAAGAAATTTTAATTATACATGGGACAATAAAAATTATGTATAAAACCCAAAACTATGTGTTTAGTTTTTTGGTATCACACAGCCCATGAATACTTTTTAAAGCTTACTAAATACATTAGGAAAAGATTTATCCAAAACAAATCCAAGACAACTAACAAAGTTCAGGAATCCGACAATATAAATCCCCGAGACAACCTCCAGAGAAAAGTGTCATACAGATTAATTGAAAAAAGTGTGTAAGTGCAACAAAGTATCACCATGTAGTTTACACTTCTATAATATGATACAAATAAAATAAAGCCAAAATAGTTCATAAAAATAAAAATAATCCTCTCTTAAATGCTCTATAATGTCCTTTAAATAGACACCCGGAGTAGTATTTCCTCGCAGATAGTGGTAAATTAGAGTAGGCAGATTACTCCATGTGCAATATGTGACCATATAAAATTGACATCGAAGAGATTAGGTATGCTTACCACAGATGGTGGGCACACATACCATATAGCGGTGTGTCAAATGAGCGTTTTAGACCATCCGATCCAACAGGTCTGGGAACAGCGATGTTGTAAAGATATAAAATATATCTGTAGCGTGGTATCAGAAACACAATGAGCTAGCAACCCGACATGTTTCGGAACAAAAGTCCATCAACTGGGGCATCTATTTTTATGATTTAATTCCTTGTTCGGACACCATCAAGAGTATTGCGGATCCTTGCAGTTGATGACACGTTCATCTGTTAGAGTCTTGGGAGCCATCTACTTACCGTTACTGCCTGTGATGTGGCGAAGATATCTTTACAACATCGCTGTTCCCAGACCTGTCTAAAACGCTCGTTTGACACACCACTATATGGTATGTATGTCCACCACCTGTGGTAAGCATACCTAATCTCTTCAATGTCAATTATATATGGTCACATATTGCACATGGAGTAATCTGCCTACTCTGATTTAACACTATCTGCGAGGAAATACTACTCTGGTTGTCTATTTAAAGGACATTATAGAGCAGGGGTGTCCAAACTTTTTTCAAAGTGGGCCGGATTTGATGAAGTGAACATGCCTGAGGGCCGACCATTTTGCCTGACATTCTTTGAACCATTGAAAATTCGGTCTAAGTGTGTCCATCCCAGCACTAATACACTGCCCAACAAGAATTCTCTTGCCTTTGTCGCACTCATTCCCAACACACAGACGAATGCTCTGCACTTTAGGGGGCACCGTTAATTCTTAATGGTACCCCACACATTGGAAAATGTAGGGTGCTTTTGGTGCAGTGCAATAAAAAAAAAATCTCGGGAACTTCTTTCCCAGCATTTTTGTGAGTAGGGAAGTCCATTGAAATTAATGGGCTGCCCTACACACAGTACGCAGCCACACAGATGTTGCATTTATGGGCTTAAAACAGGTGGTGAGGAGGCAACATAATGCCTCTTTACCGCCATTCAAATGCTTCTGAAAAGAGATCTGTGCATGGGTTGCTTTTCAGAGGAGCAGCAGTCCTGGCTAATATCACACACAAGCCCTACAAAAGCAGTTTTGACGGTATAAGAAGGGGGGGAGGGGGGTCCGGATTAAAAGTAACATACACACAGACACAAGCACACAAATGCAGGCACACATACAGACAAATGCACGCCGCACACACATACAGACATATATGCACACACATACACACACACATACAGACATACATACACATACTTGCAGACACATACAGAAATACATACAGACACACATGCACACACATACAGACACATGTGCATACACACGTACATACAGACATATATACAGACACACACATACACACAAAGACATACATACATAAATGCACACACATACAGACATACATACAGACACATGTGCACACACACATACATACAGACACATGTGCACACACACATACAGACACATGTGCACACACACATACAGACACATGTGCACACACACATACAGACACATGTGCACACACACATACATACAGACCCATGTGCACACACACATACAGACACATGTACACACACACATACAGACACATGTACACACACACATACAGACACATGTACACACACACATACAGACACATGTGCACATACACACACACACACATACAGACATACATGCACACAAATACAGACACATGCATACACATACATACACACACATGAATAAAGGCCTTTTTAACACTAATCTAGCTTGTAGTACAGTACCTTTGCAGCTTCCTCATTCAGCCGGGTACTGCACTGTAGGGGGAAGCAGAGAGCACAGCACACTCCTCTGCACTTTACTTTCACTTTTGAAGCTCACGGAGCTTCTCACAGTGCCGGGGATCGGCTGATCTGACAGCCCTAATCCCGCAGCACAATAAATTGAGAAAGACCAGGTGGGCCGTTCAAAACCGGACCGCGGGCCGCAATTGGCCCGCGGGCCGGACTTTGGACATGCCTGTTATAGAGCATTTAAGAGAGGATTTTCTATTTTTATGAACCATCTTGGCTTGATTTTATTTGTATCATATTATGGAAGTGTAAACTACATAGTGATACTTTGTTGTACTTATACACTTTTTTCAATTAATCTGCATGACACTTTTCTCTGGAGGTTGTCTCAGGGATTTATATTGTGTCAGATTCCTGAATTTTGTTAGTTGTCCTGGATATAAAAAAAAATGGTACATTGTTGCACTTATGTACTTTTGAGTTTTTCTTAACTTACACGGCATCTTTCACCAGGGGTTACCCCAGTGAACATCTATAGAATATTTTGCACATTTGAAATTTTTTTTTTTTTTTTTTGGTTGGCACTTGCATATGCTATCAAATTAATAGTCACTGGCCCCATATGTTCTTATGAGGGTTGCTCCTTGAGTGCATTATTTTTTTCTAAGCGCTGCATCTTATCCTTTCCATTTTAGTATACAATTCACTATATTGTTGATGCTAGCTGCTAATTTCACTTTATTGACTAGTAACGTAACTTTTTTTTACATATATTATATACATTGCAATATATCAGCACAATCTATGAACAATATCCTTAGATTTACCAAAATTGTGCATTATAAAAGACTGAACTGAACAATACAATCAGGGAGGCCTTATCCTATATCATTTTTGACTGACCTAAAATAGATTACACATTCAGACTGTAATATGAATGCTAAGCTTAAAGGACACTAAGCAAGAGGAAGGTAGCATAAGTGATGCAAGTTATCATTCGGAAGCAAAGCAGAGGAATGTTACAGCTGTGACAGGGAAAGAGCCCATCATGAAAGCTGCAGGAGTGAAACCAAACATTTGCTGGTGGCATTACCCTCTTATACTGATACTTACTAATGCCAAACTCCATCTGCTCGCTATACTTTTCTAGATCAATCTGAATACTGCTGCGGAAGAAATCCAATTTGGCTTTTAGCTGCTCGCACTCTGAGGTCATCAGATTCTTCTTTTTGGAAAGCTCAGTATTGTATCGTAGTAGGTTAACCCTGAAATACACAGCTTGTTAGTGACAACGCAGAAACAGAAACATATATGTAGCAAACTCCGCAGGCTCCCATTTGTTAATGTGTAATATAAACAATAGGTCTCGTTTATTTGCTCTCTTGTGTCTGTTAAACATACCACTGTAAGCATTTTAATTATTGTATGCATCGCTGTGGACAACAAAACACCTCTCCCTGTTATGAAGAGAGGGAGGTGTTATGTAGTCCTAAATCAGTGTCATGTATCTTTAACACACTTCCTGCCTAGGGCGACAACACTGCTCAGTACAGGTTTTTACTCAGTACAGGAAGTGTGTTAATGCAGGATTACCAGGTTAAAGCGGGAGTCCGCCATGTTTTTTTTTTTTTTAAAGCCAGCAGCTACAAATACTGCAGCTGCTGACTTTTAAAAGAATGACACTTAACCGCCCAGCGCGCCCGCGATGTCGGCACCCGAAGCCGATCTCTCGACCATTTCTCGGGTGCTGCCGCCGCCATCTTGGGTATGCGAATCAGGAAGTGGAGCCTTGCGGCTTCATTTCCTGGTTCCCTACTGCGCATGCGTGAGTCGCGCTGCACAATAAGGATGGTCCCCGCTGTCTCTGGGACCTTCGGAAAGGGGCGTAGATTCTGCGGAAAGGGGCGTAGCTTCTGCAGATATCTATGCCGGAAGTGTACCTGCACCCCCCTCCCCCTGAAAGGTGCCAATTGTGGCGCCGGAGGGGGGGAAGGGTTCCAATGAGCGGAAGCTCCACTTTAGGGTGGAGCTCCGCTTTAAAATAATGCAAAAGAGTTTGTAAAAAAATTAAAAAATAAACTAAAGCAACCACCATATTTAAGAACAGGTACACTGCAATTGTATTACATTTTTGTTCATGCATTTAGGTACATGTTAAAGCATTAGCTTGTTGCCCAGGGCAATCACTTTCTCTCTCTCACAGTACAGTGGGGAATAATGAATCTGTCTTATGCTCTGGGGTGGGCATCAACCAAAATAGTTTCAGAGCCCAGTGAGGGATTATCTGACACACCCTGAAGTGTCAGAGAGCAACAGAGCCCAGAGCACTTCCATAAAGTGAAGACTCCGCGAGTCACTTATTGGAAAGGGAAGTATGAAACAAAAATTATCATTATGGAGACAGGGTCTTCATAAATAGATGGCAGAGCTTCTAAACTTTGCATATGCTGTCTGTATGCAAAAGAAAAAAAATTAAGATTCTACACCTTAGCAAAATTTATGCATGTGAATAGATCAGCTTGGGGGAAAAAAATGGGCTAAAATATCAAAAAGTTATTCCTATGTCTCAGTGATCTGACCCCAATACCAGTTCTATAGAAAAAATGTGGAAACATTGAAAAATACATGTGTGTGAACGTGATTCAGCATGTAGTACGGCAACAGGGGCCTAAGGCAAGGAGGAGATATGCGTATGCCTTACATAGTGGCACGTTGTCCCATCTGCAGCTTGGCACAGTCCTCTTTCAACATTCGTATTGTCTGCCAGATCTGCCCCCACACTCTGCGAAGTTGCACATAGGACAGGGTGTGTTTGGGTTCCTGCACTGGAAACAGATCATAAAAAGGATGGAGTTATTTAAACATCATTGTACGGGATTGAAGATTACATATTCCCTCACTATAGAATAGGAACTGCACACCCTTGCAATCTTGACAAAGCATTTTCCAGATTCTCAGCTCACAGCTGTCAAAAAACAAACAAAAAAAAAACAGGCAGCCTGCCAAGTTTATCACAACACGTAGGCAGAGATAAAAAGAAACATTTTATCTGCTGTTCTTTTAGATCAAAGGAATGAACTTCTGTCTGTAAATGAGGTCAGTTTAACAATCTAAAGACTAAACCTTTTTCTGACACTTGTTGCTTAAAAGTTAAAAAGAGCATTTTTTGCTAGAAAATTACTTAAAAACCCCAATTATATATATTTATTTTTAGCAGTGACCCTAGATAATAAATTGATGGTTGTTGCAATATTTTATGTCACACTGTATTTGCGCAGCGGTCTTTCAAACACAATTATTTTGGAAAAATACACTAATAAATAACAAGCTAAACAGTAAAGTTAGCCCAATTTTTTTGTATAATTTGAAAGCTGTTACGGTGTGAGAATCGGGATCTTTATTCTAAGCAAAAAAAGCTGAGTTAATGAAGGTAGAAAAACTGGACCATGTAGCAGCTCTGCCAATTTGTTCCGGTGATGCACCAGCCCTCTCAGCCAAGACGCATCAGTCACTAGGTCTAGGATGAATGGACTTGAGGTGACTGCTGCCCACTGTGGGAGAAAGTTCCTCAATCTTCCTCCCACTGGGAGACACGAGTCACTGTGGCTTGGTGGGTTGTTGAGGAGGGTTAAACAAGACGTCCCCTCTAGCTCTGCCCTTATTATCCCTTTCTCTAGAACCTTACTGCCTACTTTGGCCAAGAAAAAATGTTCTGGCTGATGGCTTTTCCTTATTCTCTGGAAAGGCCCTTTTTCTATCGGACTTGTGTTCCAGCGCCTCTTGCAGACCTGGTCCAAAAAGATGATCGCCTGTTAAGGGAAGACCGCATAGGCGCAACTTTGAGGCAGAGTCGCCTGACCAGGTTTTAAGCCATAGGCTTCTTCTGGCTGAATTCACAAAGGCCGATGACCTAGTTGTCATTCTTAGAGACTGCGGAAGAATCAGCCAAAAAAAAAATAATACTGCACGAAAGAGGGGATGTCAACCATACTTCTAAATTTCTGGCTACACAAGTAGAGGCCTGAGCTGGTTTAAGATTTCCAATGGCTGAGTCCCAGGCTCTGTGAAGGATATCTCCCCTTTTATCCATCGGATTCCTAAGCGTGCCCATATTGTCAAACGCTAGGTCCGAGTTTTTTGAAAGAGGCGAGTCTAACTTAGGATTTTTGTTCCATGACTGCGCTGTGTCCTCTTCAAATAGAAACCTTCTTTTAAGGTTACCGGAAAAGAAAGGTTTTCTCTCTGGATTTTCCCACTCCAGCTTGATAGCATCAAGAAGGGAACTATTCACAGGAAAAATTTTTCTCATGCAAACTTTTGTACACAAGGTCATGTTTAGACAATCGTACCTCCTCTTATTCTATATCAAGTGTCGTATAGATAGCCTTTAATAAGTAATCTACATCTTCAAATGATAACTTATACCCTGAGCCCCTTGCAGATTCTCTATCCCTGGGCCCTGTATCTGACCCCAATTCCTCCGGAGAAGAATGGGTAGATCTAGCTTCAGCCTCAGAGTCTTCACTCTCTGCACTCTGCTGTGGAGCGCTAGGACTGACTGAAGTCCCAACTTGAGATGGACCCTCTGAGGGGACATGAATCTTGTCAATTAGAGTTTTAAATGAGCTAAATGTAGATGTAAGCTCATCTCTAACAGAAGTCAGCATTTTTCTGATAGGAGTCTACCGGGTTATCCTTAACTAGGCTTTCTATACAGGTGTGGCAAACTGGTTTGTTCCACGAGGAGCTCAATTTGCTTCTGCAAACTGCACATTTCCTTTTTGGTGGCTGCACTTGGGCCTTGGCCTGCAAGAGAACAAATTACCCTAATAAATTTTATGCCACATGCACTTCATAACACCCCGTGCAGGAGGAAAGGAAAAATGTGCCCCCTTCAAGGGTGAAGAACACTCACAGGATGTGCAAGTAAAATACACTTCACCTGTGAGCTGCTGGTGTTAGGGCCTGCTTCCGCTGCCTGTGCAGGTGTCGCAGGGGAGTCTATCCCACCCCTGTAGTGGTCCGCAGCCTCTTGCGGGTTTCACTTTTTTAAACACCATCCTCCCAGCGTCCCTGTTCGCACCGTGTTAGAGACAGGAACTAGAGTCTCCAGCATCCGCCGAAGGTGTCACATGCCTCGGAAGTGACCCCACCGGGTACTTCCTGTGGGCCAGCTTAGAACACGTAAGTTCCCACCCTTCACGCACGCGGCTTCCTCTTATCCCTGCACACTCTAGCCACACTGTTTAACAGGGAGAGACAGCCGACTGCTGCCATGCTGCTCATGGACCGGAGCTCCGAGATACGCCGCAGTGCTGGCATTCCCCATGTACTGAGAAGCAGGGACAGCAGCCACAAGCCTACTCCCCTGGTGGATGTGCCGCTATGGGACTAAGAAGGTAGATGTCCCCCCCTCCCACTGCCCTCCGGGGCTTGTACCGACTCACCGATGGAAGCGGTCACAGGACCCGCCGGCCCCCGGATGATACCATAGAGATTTCGGGTGGACCAGATGGTCATTGGAGTATCTATGATTGTTCGGAGGCCGGGCGCGATGTTATGACATCACGCCCGGCCTCTGCATTCAAAATAACGGCGCCGATTTGGCTGGGAAGCCATGATCGTTTTTTTTTAAATTTATTTTAGGCTTCCCAGCCTAGGAGGTGAGATATGGGGTCTTATTGACCCCATATCTCACTGTAAATAGGTCCGATCGTGCCATATTGCTATTACAAGGGATGTTTACATTTCTTGTAATAGGAATAAAAGTAATCAATATTTTTTTTTTTTGGCACGAGCGCGTGCAATTTTGAAGCGTGACATGTTGGTATCTATTTACTCGGCGTATCTTCATCTATCATATTATGCAAAAAAATTGGGCTAACTTTATTTTTTTTTTTTTTTAAACGCGCTAGAAAAATTGCTGCGCAAATGCCGTGCGAGATAAAAAGTTGCAACAACCGCCATTGTATTCTCTAGGGTCTTTGCTATATATATATATATATATATATATATATATATATATATATATATATATATATATATATATATATATATATATATATATATATATATATAATGTTTGGGGGTTCTACATAATTTTCTAGCAAAAAAAAAAAAGATGAATTTTACATGCAGGAGAGAAATGTCAGAATTCGCCTGGATGCTAAGTGGTTAAAGCTTAATTACATTGCATCTGAGCACCACAAACCAAAACTGGTTTATTAATTTTTATTACTCAAAGCAAACTAATGTATCCATCCATCCATATCCTGATGCTTTATTTTGCTGAGAAATCACTTTGAAAACTATCCCCTAGCATTCCTGCCTGTGGCCTTGAGTAATGCTGCGGACACACGATCGGAAATTCGGCCAGCAAAAGACTGATGAGAGCTTTTCGTCGGAAAATGCGACCGTATGTATGCTCCATCAGACTTTTCCTGGCCTAATTTCCGCCAGCAAAAGATTGAGAGCATGTTCTCAATTTTTCGGTCAGAAAAAGTTCTGATCGTCTGTACCATTTCTGATGCGCAAAATTCCTACGCATGCTCGGAAGCATTGAACTTAAATTTCTTGGTTCGTAGTGTTGTACGTCACCGCGTTCTTGACGGTCAAAAGTTCAGCGAACTTTTGTGTGACTGTGTGTATGCAAGCCAAGCTTGAGCGGAATTCCGTCGGAAAAAAACATCCAAGATTTTTCCAAATCGGCATAAGGGCAGATAATTAATGTAACATTTATTTCCTGGAATTCATCTTCCCTTAGCTTAGACATGCACGCAGGAGGGTGTGCTTAGCTGAGAAAGCCCCTCCTGAAGTCTCCTCTGATGTATGACATTATTTGCCTAGGACTGGAAACCAGGAAGTAACTTGAGAAATGTTAAAAAAAAAATAAAAAATAAAAGTTTAACACATGTAAATATGATGTTTCTATTTATTAATGCTAGCGGCATAAGGATTAAATATGCTGACTTAGAAAGTGAAATTCCACTTTAAATATGGGTGTAACATGAAACATAGTCAGAGGGGCGAAATTAACCTTTAACTACTTCGCATCCAGGCCAATTCTGACACTTCGCTCCTACATGTAAAAATCATAATTTTTTTGCTATATCATATTACATAGAACCCCAAACATTATATAGGTTTTTTTTTTTTGTTTTTTTTAGCAGACACCCTAGAGAATACAATAGCGGTCATTGCAACTTTTTATCTTGCACGGTATTTGCGCAGCAATTTTTCAAATTTTTCAAATTTTTCAAATTTTTCAAAAACAGTAAAATTAGCCCAATTTTTTTTTACATAATGTGAAAGATGAAGTTACGCCGAGTAAATAGATACCCAACATGTCACGCTTCAAAATTGCACAGGCTCGTGGAATGGCGCCAAATTTCGGGACTTAAAAATCCCCATAGGCGACGCTTTAAACATTTTTACTGGTTACATGTTTTGAGTTACAGAGGAGGGCTAGGATTAGAATTATTGCTCTAACATCCGCGGTGACACCTCACGTGTGGTTTGAACACAGTTTTCATATGTGGGCGGGACTTACGTATGCATTCGCTTCTGCATGTGACCACACGGGGACAGTGGCGCTTTAAATAAAAATGATCTTGGCTTCCCAGCCAAGGCGGCGCCTTTTTTTTTTTTTTTTTTTTTTTAATTCAGAGGCCGGGCGTGACGTCAGAACATGGCACCCAGCCTTCGACGATCATAGAGACTCTGGTGACCATCTGGTCCGCCGGAAATCTCTATGGTCAACATCTGGGGCCAGCGGATCCTGTCTCCGACTCACTGATTGCTGCGGTGAGTCGGTAGAAGCACCGGATGGTGGCAGGGGGGTGGGAGTCCCCTTTTGCCAGTCCGATGAGACATATCAAGACTCTGATAGCCACAATCATGACACCCAGAAGCAGAGGCGTGATGGGACTTGTAGTTTTGCAACAGCTGGAGGTCCACTAATTGCATATCCCTGGTGTAGGGAATTTCCGGCTGAAAATGCAGATATCTGAATGATGCCTGTAGCCTCAGGTATCATTCAGATATACCACCGCAAAGTTGAGACCATCATATGACGGCCTGCCAATGGCAAGTGGTTAGTGCACCGGAAAAATACAAATACAAGAGCTGATTAAAGAAACACTTTCACATTGCCCAGGCAGGTAATGTGACAGTTTGTGCAAAGCTGCTGATCCACTGATGCTCACCTGTCCAGTGATCCCCTGCTGTTTCTCCCCCCACCACAGTCTGGGCAAAATACCCAGTGCTTATGGATATGGGGTAGCATGTTACCTTCTATGATGCAGTTCATGGGCCTACTGCTGTCACATAATGAAGGGGATGATGTCTCCTGCCCACTCTAGACTCCAGTACCAGATGACAATGGGTATTTTGGCCTGGCTATGAAAATAAAATAAAAAAAAAACTGAACAGCAGGGGATCACTGCATATATGAGTATCAGTAGGCGGGCTGGGTGACTTAAATAGTCACGCTGACCTTAACCGCTTTCCGACCTCCTCACGCAGATAAACTGTGGCAGAAGGGCACGTACTGGCACATTAACATACCTGTAAGTTGCCCTGTAATCAGGAGCGGTGATTAGTGACATGTCATACACACAGCCCCTCCCCCTCCACAGTTAGAATCACTCCCTAGGACACACTTAACCCCTACAACGCCCCCTAGTGGTTAACCCCTTCACTGCCAGTCACATTTACATAGTAACCAATGCATTTTTTATCTCACTGATCACTGTAAATGTGAATGGTCCCAAAAGTGTCTGATATGTCCGCCATAATGTCGTAGTGAGGAAACAAAAAATAAAATAAAAATATATCTCTGATCACCGCCATTACTAGTAAAAAAAAAAAAAAATCATAAATAAAAAATGCCATAAAACTATTCCCTATTTTGTAGACGCTATAACTTTAGCGCCAACCAATCAATAAATGCTTATTGCGATTTTTTTTATCAAAAATACGTAGAAGAATACGTATTGGCCTAAACTGAGGAAAAAATATTTTATATATTTTTGGGGATATTCATTATAGCAAAAAGTAAAAAATAATGCGTTTTTTTTTCAAAATTGTCGCTATTTTTTGTTTATTGCGCAAAAAATAAAAACCGCAGAGGTGATCAAATACCACCAAAAGAAAGCTCTATTTGTGGGAAAAAAAAGGACATCAATTTTGTTTGGGACCACATTGCACGACAGCGCAATTGTCAGTTAAAGCGACGCAGTGCTGAATTCGCAAAAAAGTGCTCTGGTCAGGAAGGGGGTAAAATTTTTCTGGGGCTGAAGTGGTTAATTGGACAAGGGGGTCTGATTATTGAACCTGTCAAAGCATTTGTATCCATCCAGGCAAGATTTACACAGTTCTGCCACACAGAAGAGCTGGGCTAGGGACTTCATTTTTCTCTACTCTAGTTAAACAATACAGCCAGGTCACCTCCTGCCTCTCAGTCTGATGATAAATGAAGAAGCAGAAGCAGACTGACTGGGTCATCACTGTCAGCATGTTCCTCTTCAGCCCAGTACGTGCAGAGGGGACTCTCATTGGACTCTGAATGTTAACCCTTCTTTTCATTTTCTGGCTTCTGCTGTACAGGATTTACAGAAAGCATATAGAAAGATAGGAACTCATACTAGCAGAATTTAATAAAGTACATTATTATTTTTTATAAATGCATAACTGTGTTAAAATTTCTATTTTACATCTGCCTGGAGTTCAGCCTTAATCATTAGTGTTATAAATGCTTTCATTTTTTCATAAAAAGAGCTAAAATGTTCCCTGGACTGGATTTTATTTAAAGGATAAGTTCACCTTTTGGGGGAAAAAAATAATAATAAATGCACATATTTTTGCAGGAAGAAAAATAAAATGTGCATTTATTGCTTTTTCCCCAAGAAGCCTGGAGAGCATGGCACCTGTGATCAGTGGACTCCTGCAGGCAAGCTCTGCAGCTTTCAGCCCATACCTCCATACAGGCTGACTGTTTACAAGTTGCAGGGCTTATGAATGAACTATGAGGCCGTTCATCGGTGACCTCGCAATCCACTGAGAACTACAAGCCACAATGGCTGGCGGTAGTTGTGGCTCGCACATTCACGTCCGCTGCCACAGAACAGGGGGGAGAGGCTGCAACATGTTCCACCATAAGCTGAACTTCTCCTTTAAAGCCAATGAGATACTCACAAACATAGGCAACACTGTCAGGATGAGGTCGGTGTGAAATTTGGGGTTCATACACGGTCTTCCGATTATCAAAGAGAAATATCAAGTCACATTCCCCCTGCCGTCCATCACTGACCTGTAGCAAAAAAATAATGTTACATAAGTTAATGTTTAGCAGTTGATCTTGTTCTAACCAGCATTTGACGAACTTTGAAGTTGTATCAATCTGCTTCAAGCTGCTTTTGTATTCCTGTTGCCTTATATAGGGAGAGAAGCAGTTCTGATACAAATAATAGCCTGTTGACAGATCTTTAATGGGAGTGAGCCAATGACAGCTCCCTGTACAAATTCCCATTACCACAAACACAAAAACACTTAAGGGAAAAGGAAGAGGAGGAAGAGGAAGAGGAAAAAAAAGGAAGAGGAGGAAGAGAAAGAGGAAGAGGAAGAGGAAAAAAAAGGAAGAGGAAGAGGAAAAAAAAAGGAAGAGGAAGAGGAAAAAGGAGGAAGAGGAAAAAAAGGAAGAGGAGGAAGAGGAAGAAAAGGAAGAGGAAGAGGAGGAAGAGGAGGAGAAGGACTTTTGCATGCATACTATGAGTCCAATGAGGTACATACCACTTCCTGAACTTAATTCTGTTATTTACATATGACAGGTTTATGGCACTCCCAGAAGATACACAAAGGCTCCAAGAGGAAGAAAGCACACACAGCAGCTATGCACGCACCTCTACTCCCATTCACAGAAACCTTTGTTTCTGAAATTGGGCAAGAGGAAGGGAGGGGTGGGCATAGTAGCTGTATCGACTCTGCACTTGAAGGAGCCAAGGCCCCCCACCCCCCCCCCCCCCCCCCGCAAATGATGTGCACTTTGCCCACATCGCCTCCTGGAATATGTACATCTCCTATCCCAGGAGACACAACAGTCCTTCATTGGGAAAGTAGGAGGAGATGGCAGCACGGGAGCAAGGGGGTGCAGAGAAGAAGTGCATCTCAGCAGGACAATGCTGGATCTGCTGGGCGGGCAAGGACCTTGAACGTGCAGGAGGTTAAAAAATAAATAAATAAAAAAGGGAGGGGGCCTTTTATAATAAGCATATTTTAACGCAGGGATCAAAGGTTCAAGTCCTTAGGTACTAACCAGGCCTTAAGAGTTACTTGCCCCCAGTTGCCATGCCCAGCCCCTACTCCCGCTCTCTGAAGATCCGGCTGCCTGCTCTACTCTCTCTTCTCCTGGGCGATCACTGGGAGAAGGGCTCCCATTCAAACCAGCCTGCCGGCGGTGCTCGCCCACCCTCTGAGGAAGCCCACACTCGCCAGCAATCATTTTTCACTTGCAAAATGCAAGTACAAAATTTGAGGGCTGCTTTAATGTATACCTTTCCAAGTAAATTAAGTTATACAGGGATGTATGATCTTTACTGTTATTGGTAGCACTGAAAGGGACCTTTATAGACTTCATTTTTCTACACAGATATACTGGTCCCTGAAAGATCAGCTGGAATCTGAACGATAATTTTTCTAAGCTCTAGCAGCTGTAAGGGCATCTTAAGGAGGAGGCATAGGAAGACATCTGAATGATGCAGTCTCATGGCATGTCTGACTCATTCCATTTCCCTCTGGTAAGATGCATTTAAGGGGAATTTGAGATTCTTGTGACCAAATGATCCATATGGTAAACTTGGTGTAGAGCTGTTCACTTTAAGGTCATTGAAAAAGACAAACAGGCACACTGCATCTGCAGGAAAGATGTTTAATCTCCACATACATAAAGGCTTCTTCACTGTATGAGCTGTAAAAATGTGACTTCCTCAGTATCTACAGTAGCTCTAGCCAGCTCTGTAGCATTAAAAACAAGCTGAAGGCAATCATCAATGCAAAGAAATTAACTGGATATCCCCGGAAACAGCAAAGAATTTTTTAACCTGTCAGAGCAAACTGTACCATGCTTTATAAATTTCCCCCCCCCCCGCTGGGTCAACTGTGAATATGCAGGGTTTAATGTATTTAATAATTCATTTTTCTACTGGTTCAACTATAGACTGGTGTCTTTTTTTTTTTTTTTTTTTTAACCTAAGGCTCGGTTCATACTGCCATGACCTGAAAGTCACGTGACAGTGCAACTTTGCCAGGTGACTTAAGTGCAACTTAAAGTGACTTTGAAGCAACTTTAAGGTCAGGTTCACATCATTGCAAATTGGATGCGTGATCCCCGTATCCAATTTGCAATAGCAGGAGATTGTGACCAACTCTCTTAGGAGCCAGTTCACATATGTCCGAAGCGGCACCAATGCAAATTTGCACAGGAGCCCTGCGCGTCTTTTGGTTCGTTTCAGGTCAGAATTTAGCCCAAAATTCGGGCTGAAATCGCACCTGAAATGGAGTACCAGGACACACAGGACCCCTGATGGGAGCTGCATCGGCATGCAGTGTGAACCCAGCCTGAATCAACTTTGAATAAACTTCAGAGAATGCCTGGGTAATCTTCCTGAAATGTCAGATCCAAATGGCATCAATTAAGGTGAGGATCCGACTTGGAGGCAACTTCCATTAAAGTCTATTGGCACAAGTCAGATAGAAGTTGCCTTGAATTAGTACAGGAACCTTTTGTAAAGTCAGAGTGGCCTTCAGTAGTGCTAATTAAGACAGTTTTCATTGACTAATATAACATTTCACTTGTCATGCGACTTGGGGATCTCACAAGTCGTGGCAGTGTGTGAACCAAGTCTATATACAACCAAGTTTAGTCAGAGTAACACAATCAAACAAAAAAAGTGTTATTTTTTTTTTAATGCTCTGAAGGAGGTTTGTCCTTAGAAACACCTCGGACAGCAGGGCCCCATTTAGGACCCCCTACCTTTGTCTGGTAGTCCAAGCAATTTGAGACAGACTAGCCACCCATGAGCGAGTTTACAAGACTATGTTTGTGAGTAGACATCTTTTTGGTTTTATCAAAGATTTTTAATAAATTTTTGGGATAATGCACTAGGCCAGTGTGCCCTCTTTCTTTTTACTCATATTCCCAAAACACGGCCAGGATGACCCCAGTCCTAGAGGGCAGCAAAGGCATCTAAGAGATTATTCATTTTCTGACCTAGTAATACAGCACTATGGAGACAGTGCACTGATGTGCAGGAGTATGTGGTTTCATTTGTTGGTGTGGCACCCTAAACAAGTCCCTGCTCATTTAAGGTGAATAATAGCATGAAAGCCCGAAGTGCGAGAAAAAATAAAAATTTGAAGTTACTTACTGGTAACATCTTTTACAGGAGTCTCAGGACAGCCACCTATGAGAGACCTGGGATCCTCCCTTCTTAGGAAATACCGCCCAGCCTAGATTTAAAAGGCATGTTTCCCTGCTGGCTCCTCAGTTCTTCAAGAGCAACTTCTGTCAGCTGGGGAGACACAAGAACACATCATACACCATAAATTACTTTTTGATGGTTCCCAAGTCAGGAACCCAAAAGGAAACCAACCAGGGTGGGTACATGGTTCTGTCCTGAAAGACTCCTGGAAAAAACGTTACCAGTAAGTAACTCTAATTTTCCCATATCGTCTTTCAGGACAGCCACCTATGAGAGGATAATTGAGCACTTACCCTTAGGGTCGGACTATCGCTTACAGGACTCAGTGTCCAAAGAGCCTGATCCCTTTGCTTACAAGATCAGCCTCTAGTGTCAGGTAAAAGGTGGGATAGCTGAATCACGTTACTGCTGCACCGATCTGGCATGGAGAAACATCAGCTTCTCTGAAATGTCCCTACATATAGGCTTGTCTGATTTGTTAGCTAATGCCATCTTGCCCAGGTACTGCTAGAGATTTTAACCCTTACTTTAGTCTCTGCCAAAGAACAAGGAAGGAAACCCCTTATTGACACATGAACCAAAGTTCAAAAGGAAAGTCCCACGAGGGCCTGCAATAAGTAAAGTTTGGTCCTACTTGGGAGACTGCAGACCTAAAACCGGTCCAGCTGCTGTAACGCCTCCAAATCTCAGATAAATGGAGCATTAAATATAATCTTGAGGGCTCCCTCTTCGTAGCCAGACCACCAGGTTCCCTGAGCCCTCAGGACCAAGAAGCATGGTCCTTTAAGCCTGTGTGATACAATGAGAATGATCATAGTATTCTCTGCCCAGTGGTAAGACTGCGGGTGGCCGAGATGGCATAGCACCTAGGGAAACGCCAGCGCTGATCGTCACCATCTACCCAAGAGTGCCAACCCTATACTGGTTCAGGCCCAAAGAGGACGTTTTACAGGAGGAGTTCCCGGAGAAAACACGAGATCCAGATGGAAGTGCCCACAACTGCAAAAGGATGTCTCCACTGAGTTTAGTCTTAACTTGATCAGACAAGATCAGGTGTATTTAGGGTGTTGCGGCCATAGGCCAGCATTCCTACCTGTGTCACCCTTGTATTTCACAGAAAGGGCTTTCCTGTCTACTATGCGATTCAAGAACTGCCTCTGGCCCAGGACAAAGAATAGGTCCCCTGTGGGAGGGATAGAGCACAGTCTTGGACATGCAGTTTGTCACCCACCTTGGGGGGCTGCCGGTCCTCTTACTGACCGTGCATCAATGTGTGTCTGCAATAGTGTCAGTAAATATTCTGAGATGCTCAGCACCTGTATAAATGCCAGAGCAGTGAATTTTCCTACAGGTCCCTTTCAGGAGAGAGTTCATGCTCTTGAGCATGAAATCCAATACCCCTCCTTCTTCCAAGACTAGGCTGGCAAGTGTGGATCTGTGGAAAAAAATAAATAAACTGCGTCTGGTGGGAGCCTTCAGAGAAGCTGGACCCTAGTCTTCTCCAGCTTCCATCACACCTAATGGACAGGAAAGCCATTTCCCACTGCTCTGTCCTTGGTCGTGAAGAAAGAATGTTTTTTTTGTCTTCCTGCAACCACCTCTTCCAGAATATTTTTGTAATGAGGCGGCCTACTGGATTCACCATCCAGGCATTCTCCCACTTCTTAACAAGTGTTCTAGAAATCTGTGTATCTTACTAGAGTCTGGTCATCCCAAGGCCTTTAACCTTCGGTGATGCCATCCAGGGGGTCACCCCCTGATATCGGCCCTGGTCACCAGAGACCCCTTGTTTAGTTTCCTATATCGGGTGCATAAAGGTGATGTGGCCATCAGGCACCATCCGGCTGGCAACCCTGTAACCTCAAAACACTAGTGAAACATGCAGGGTGCTAGCTTGTATGGGATTCAAACTCATGACCTCATTGGCACAGTTTAGGTGCAACACCTTAAATTTTTCTTCACTGTTTGTGGGTCGACCAGGAGAACCTGAAAACCCTTGCCTGAAGATTTTAGGTGAGCTGGTTTGCTGGTCCTACACGGGAAAAGTTTTCACTTTAGTGCCTTTAGGCTGGGTTCACACTGAAGCGATGCGGGAACGCCGCGAATCCGCGGCGGGTTCCCGCATCGCATGCCTCCCGCCGGCAGTTCACACTGCCCTATGCGGACTGCTGGGAGTGTCAGTGAAACCTTAATGACACCCCCAGATCAGTTTGCATATCGCAGTGCGATCTGCAAACTCGCACAGGAATCGGATCGCATGGTGTGAACACCCATGCGATCCGATTCTGCTGCAGACCAAAAAAAGGGTCCTGTGCGAGTTTGCGGCGGGTGCGATGCTAATTCAGCCATACTATCTGTATGGCTGAACTTGCATCGCACAGAGATCAGATGTGATTTGCACTGCAGTGCGGTGCGAATCACATCCGGTTCTCGTAGCCGCTTCAGTGTGAACCCAGCCTTAGTGCTGACTCAGAGCTGATCCTTCTGGTCATGAGTGCACGCCACCCAGCCAATGTGCCAGGTATATCAAATGCCAGCATGTGTTTTGGGGCATGTAAAATACTTCACACAAACACAGGGAGAACCCCAAACTTGACACAGGTATTGGAAGGTTGGGGATCTGAACCAACCACCCCAGTGCTGTCAGGCAGAATTGTCAGCCACCCAGGCCTTCTCCCCTAGATAGCCTCGCCAGAGTGACCAGGAGACCGCTCAGGGAAGCGACTCTCAGCCACAACAAATCCCCCAGAGCTGAAGCGTTAACCGCTGCCACTGCATAAAGAGACTTGTCAAAAGGACAGAAGGAGCTGACATGAGGATAAGATCCTATGTCTCCAGTAAGACTCCTATGGCTACGCTGGTTGTGAGCTATGACTGCCTCACCATCTTACCACACAGTGTAATTTCAGCCACACATCCTCCATACACCTTGTGCAGGAAGGGGAAAAAGTTTATCCTTCACCCAGTCCTTACTGGTTATAATGGGGAAAAACGCTCAAAATACACCTCACAGTGTCTCCTGCCAGAGGAAACACCAAAAATGAGGAGTCACCGGGGAAGCATGCCTTTTAAATCTAGACTGGGTGGTGTTTCCTAAGCAGGGAGGAGCCAAGGTCTCTCATAGGTGGCTGCCCTGAAAGACGATATGGGAAAAAACCTGTTATATTTATGGTTTAATTTTACAATTCCAACATTTAATTTATATTTTTGTACATCTGTAGATCCCTTCAAATAGTGCTGTCACCACTACTGACTACATCCCTAGTGAAAAATTAAGTGAACCGATATTCCATTTTTAAAGCTTTAAAAAGGAGTGGTTCAGCCTAAGAGAAGACACTATAATGAGTCTGCTATGGTTTGTTTAACCAAAAAAGCCTCTTGTGTAATTTTCTAGTTTAGTTTCACTTGACTGCACTAAGGCAACTCCCATCGCACTAATGAGACTACCTCAGTGGCCAAATGGATGATATAGGTTAGACCTCCACCATGAAATCACAGTCAAGCCCCAGTAATAAAGTGAAATAAAAAATCAGAGAAGGGCACAGAAGTAATTTTTTAGCCAATATCAGGTATCAATATCAGTAATAGCAGGTATTGGTCCTTTATTTTAAAAGTTTAACATTACAAAAAGGTTTATTTTAAACATAAAGCATAAATGACTACGCATGCAAGTAGAATTATAGGGGTCTGATAATGTTGCATGATATATATATATATATATATATATATATATAACTGTCACTTTAAGAATTAATAATATACTTGATTTGTTTTTTCCTTCTTAGATGGCTTGTTTCAATTCCTGGGAAATCGAAACTGTTGGATATGTGACACAATCTACTGATAAGAACCCAGAAAGCTGCTCAGATACCGCTGAAATCTCTTTTTTTTGCCTGTCACATGATGTGATGATGTAAACTATCAATTTAACGGTCCCCTTGCTACTAAGATATGAATGCTGATTGGACTAAACTATGCGATCACACGTACACACACATATACATACATACATATTATATATATATATATATATATATATATATATATATATATATATATATATATATATATATACACATACATACACACACACACACACACACACACACATACATTATATATATATATATATATATATATTTATTTATTTGTTTATTTAAACTTGATGTTTGCAAGTCAGACACTTTCACTTTATTGAGAACTGTGTATTGCGTTTCTCCACCGCAGTGTATGGAATAAAAGCACTGTTTCCTTTTTATCGATTTGGGCTCACTGTCAGAAAACATCAGAAAAAGGTCTTGATTTGGAGACTCCCTAACCTGATTTAACACGTGTAATGTTTATACTGCCTGGAGAAGGTCTACTAGAGCAAGTAAGATGGATGAAATGTCCCCATGTCCTTACCATGCTGTCTGCCACATATTGTACTAGAGGCTGATGGGGATTCAGGGCCAGCCCTGAAGCCTGTAATAGTTCCTGCTCATCCTCTGGAACTCCAGTGTCCTGTTGTAAGCGGGTCTTCAGAGACTGTAGTGTCTCCCCTTCAGCCACAGGATACATGTGTACACGGCCAGTCACCATGTTCAGTACGGAGAGCAGCTAGAAAGAAAAAAAAGCCAAAAGAATGGGATATGAAGTTTAATTGATCAGGCCAAGAACATCCACGTGACCGTAGAAATGGCCACTAACTCGCAAGTGTTTTGTATGAGGTGGAGACATTATACAAAGCCCCTTGTGGAAAGGGATGTGTAAATGTTTGGCACAGTTTAGTACATAATGATGATATGTAGAAGAATATATATTGGCCTAAACTGATGAATAAAAAAAAAAAAAAAAAAAAAAAAAACAACTTTTTTTTGGGATATTTATTATTGTAAAATTTTTTTTTTAAATATATACATTTTTTCAAAATGGTCAGTTTTTTTTTTATAGTGCAAAAAATAAAAACCGCAGAGGTGATCAAATACCACCAAAAGAAAGCTCTATTTGTGTGTGGGGGGGGGAGGGGGGACGTCAATATTGTTTGAGTACAACATCGCACGACCACGCAATTGTCAGCGTCGCAGTGCCGTATCTCAAAAAATTGCCTGGTCAGGGGGCAAATCCTTCTGGGGCTGAAGTGGTTAAGAAATAAAAAGAAAAAAGGGTGCAGTGTGTGTATTGTACTTATATTTCATGAACCCAAACTTTTTTTTCTTAGCTACAGTGATGTTACTTATCTTGTGTTGGGAAATTTTTATATGGTGGTCACACTTATACAATTTCTCCCATCATATCACTCACAGCTTGAAAGATGCAGTCATTGCTTACCTTGAGGTTAAGAATGGCATCCAAGGCTTGGAAACAGCCAACATCTGGATTTTGAGGATCTGTGCCCCTTTGTCTGGGGTGTCCCATTAACATGCACTTAAGCCAACGCTCTAGTTTACCAGCCAGGATCCTAAGATAGGAAAAAACTAGAGTTTTTTTCTACTCACTAATTCATAAGTAGCTCTGATAACTCCAGTGCTGCAGCATTAAAAGCCTTTTCAGCCTTTGACATTCCTTGAGTGTTCAATGACTGTGTCCCCATCTGCACCCCGGTTTCTCCTCCGACCCCCTATGTCACTACAGAATTCAGCAATGATGTGCGGTGTAGGCACAAAGAGTCAGAAAGTAGCAGAAGGACACGGGCATCCAAAACTCGCAAAAAAACATGATTCCTGTCTCCGAGTGGCTACGTTCACTCACTCCACTGTATCTATAGAGGGAGCCACAACTGCCAAACAGTTTAAACTTCAAACATGTCTGTCTTTGTTCTTCTACAGCATGGGTCTCAAACTGGTGGCCCTCCAGCTGATGCGGAACTACAAGTCCCATCATGCTTCTGCCTTTTTGAGTCATTCTGGTACTGTCAGCCTTGCAATGCCTCATTGGACTTGTGGTTTCCCAACAGTTGGAGGGCTGCCAGTTTGAGACCCCTGGTCTACAGTACGGTAGATTTGGAGATTAGAAGTTTAAAAGAGAAAGTTACGATTGTTTCATGTTTCAGTTTAGCTAACAAAAAGTGGTAAGGATACTGCATTTCTGCAAGATCAACAGGTATTTCCTGTACTTGCTAAAAATGTTCTTAGCATGAAAGAAAAAAAAAAAAAAAAGGGGGAAACTAATACAGCCACCATATACAGTAGAAGAACTGGTGAGCTGCAATAATTAACATTTAATTTTTGAGTTTATGATGCAAAGTTGGTATGATAACTTTAAAACTCTTAAAGCTAAAATAAACCTTCAACACAAAGATATGCCATAAGGCAGGGTCTTTTTATAGAAATTAATTTATCAGAGTCTGCTGAAAAAAACCTTTTCCTGGCCAGCTAGTAATTTTTTTCCTGCCCCCTGACTGTATTGGATGTGCAGTACAATGTACAGTGTCTGTATCTTACAGATGGAAGGAATGAAGCCGGAGGCCGAGATAATATAACTCCAGCATGCAAGCATAAGAGTCCCAACACTAATGCCTGCTCGATGGGTGAAACAAGATGACAGGTCCAGTCAAAGAGAAAAATAACATGACATTCAGCGGATGCATGAAGCTCAGATTCTGCTTTAAAGGACACAAAATAAAACCAAAACATTTGCAACATATGATGATCATTAGGCCCCTTTCACACGGGCTGTACGATCAGATCCACCTGTCAGTTTTTCAGGTGCACCCGATCAGACCCTCCATTCATCCCTATGGAGCGGCAGATGTCAGCGGTGGCATGTCTACTGACATCTGCCGTTATCTGATCCTGTCCGCAAAATCCAGAAGGATATAGTGTTCCCATTTTCCCATCTGTCTGGCGGATTAGATATAATTGGATCAAAATGGACAGGCAGTCAGTTTTCACCTGATCTCCCCATAGAGGAGAGCGGGACAGTGTCCGTTTCCACTCTGCACAGTGAGCGGAGATGGACCCGCTCAGCAAGGATAAGCTGAGTGATCCCCTTTTGAGCAAGCAGATCCCGCAAAAATGAAGGTGAAAGGGGCCCAAGAAGGGAGGCATATAACAGTACAGGAAACAGTCAAGCAGGTTCAGTCTTACGTGTTAAGGTTATTTGGTGTTGGCAGAACACTGGAGAACTTCACTGCTCCCAACAAGTCTTCGTACACCACAACATGTTCATTGCTTTTCTCTCGTACTTTTGCGTGCCTGAATAACAATAAACATACATATGTAACTTAGATGGCTGAGATCATAAAACCATAGAATACTAAAGACAGCTCTCATCTATGTTTACCCAAAATGTATAGATTGCATAGGGAATATGCTGTCAAAATGAATCCCCCAGTATTTTGGGCATTACAGTGATAAATTTGCACCCAAGTAGTTACCCACCTCCCATGCCAATTACAAGGTGTCCCAGTTTCAGAGAAAAAGATCCTTTCTTAATTGATTGATCTACATGTATATAGCAAGACGATGTTCTGCAACACTTTGCATAATTTAAAGCGGAGTTCCACCCAAAAGTGGAACTTCCGCTCATTTGTCTCCTCTCCCCCTCTGGGGGACAGGAACCTTGTTCCCACTTCCAGGAGTCCGGGCCGTGGCCTGTGACATCACCGCGGGGCTCCCTCCTCTTCTCCCTGGAGCCGAGCCAGTAGGAGAGAGGAGCGTGGCCTAGTGTATACCCAGTAGGGTTCCTAGCATGAAGCCGTAAGGCTACACTGCTGGGTACCCTTACCCGCAACGGCGGTGGTGCTGACATCGCTGGACTCCAAAACAGGTAAGTGTCCTATTGTTAAAAGCCAGCAGCTGCAGTATGTGTAGCTGCTGGCTTTTATTTATTTATTTATTTTGGGCAGAACACTGCTTTAAAGAGACTTTGTCACTGGGAGGACAGGGGGAAAAGCGATTCAGGTAAAAAGTGCAGGTGAACAAAGTTGCAAATACCTGCAGCAGTCTCAGTGGGGTTGATTTACTAAAGTTGGAGTGCAAAATCTGGTGCAGCTGTGCATATAGCCGATCAGTATCCAAGTTGACCTTGTTCAATTAAACTTTGACAAAAAACAAAAACAAAAAAACAGCTGCTTCAGATTTTACACTCTCCAGTTATAGTAAACCAACCCCTGTGTGTCCTGACATGCACAGCGTTGGCTTTCTCACTCATTCCCACCTCTTTCAGAACCTTTCTGGCCAGTGAGGCTGCCCATCATAGTTAGGGGCCAATAGGAATGTATAGGTGGGACTTTGTGTCAAGCTCTGACTCCAAACAGATATGTTGGAGCTTTAACTACAAGAATGGACCAGTATTCACTAGTCCAGTATTTACCCAAAACAGGAAGCGATTTGGGATACTGCTGCAAAAATGCACACCTTTAGGTGCCAATGCATCATGCCAAAAGCAGTTTGCCCCTTTCCCCCATCAATGACAAACTGGGTCAATTCACTAAGAGTTAAATAAGAGCAAATACAGTAAAATAACGCATGTGGTAAATCAGTTGGGAAATAATGAATGAATATTTTTTTTGACAGTTTGGTAACTACCGCATCTTTTATGTGGTAATTTATCGCATGTCAGTGATTAGGGGTTATTTAAGGTCATTTCCTTATAACATTTGTTATTTTTCCTTAGCAAAAAACGTTATCCAACTTTTTTTTTTTTTTACAGTAATCTGTATTTGGAGGTATTGAAATTTGAATTAGCATCTCAAATGTATGTCTCCTGCTTGGTAAGCCAAGATGTCTTTTCCATGTGTGCTCCTTTAATAAATCCATCATGCCATACATTCATAAAAATGTACACACAAGCCTTGCAAAAATGACCTGTACAAAATCCATAAAAAAAAAAAAAAAAAAAAACAATGCTGATAAGGCAGGGGAGAGATAAGATAGGTAGGCGTGTTTCACACGATAATTCGTGCTTTATCAATACCCCTAGGGCAGTGATGGCGAACCTTGGCACCCCAGATGTTTTGGAACTACATTTCCCATGATGCTCGACTACACTGCAGAGTGCATGAGCATCATGGTAAATGTAGCTCCAAAACATCTGGGGTGCCAAGGTTCACCATCACTGCCCTAGGGCTTTCACACTGGAGAGACAGCAGAGGCTGTTTCAGGGCGCCTGCAAAGTGTCCCAGTGTGAAAGGGGTCTTACTGTAAAATAAAGTATTTAAAGAAAGAAAAAAAAAAATTTTTGATATTCAATTTCAGCTGATGTTTACATTTAAGTGTGTGTGTGTTTTTTGTGTGTGTGTGTGTGTGTGTGTGTGTTTGTGTTTGTGTTTGTGTGTGTGTGTGTGTGTGTGTGTACTCACAATGTATAATGCCACATTTTTTGTGTGTCTACTGCTGGTAGAATAGTTTCAACTTTCTGTGGGTCCTCTGCAGCTGGAATTAGACCCCTTTCTACGGGTGGAAAAGTACCCCTTCCTGTGAGTGGAATTAGCCTCTCTGTGGGTGGAATGGCCCTTTCTGAGGGTTTGAATAGGTCCCCATTTCTGGTACCGTACTGCTTACAGACACCAAGAGGGTGGTGTTAAATATTGTGCCTTTTTTTTTCTCCGATATTTACCGCAATTTTTTTTTTTTCTTTGTTTACCGCAAATTATTTTTATTTTTTTATCAATTGGACTTTATTTACTACATGTGGTTTATCTTATGTAAAATTAGTAACATGATACCCTTACCGCATGCAGTGAAGCTTAGTGAATTGACCCCAAGGTCTCTTTAACCCCATGCCGAGCAGCTGGCGTCATACTGCCACAGGTCGACACGTTCCCAAGAATTGCCGTAGCTGTACGTCGGCCCTTTAAACAGCTCTAACAGGCAGGGGACATGGTGCACGTGTCTGCCGGCCACGTGGGCATGATAGCCAGAATGGGGATGCGTGTGGCACACATATCCCGATTTTGTCAGGAGAGGAGAGAAAGGTCATCTGTCCTTACTAGCTAGGAACAGTGATCTGGCTCCTCCTCTAGTAAGTCACATGCCCATACAGTTAGAAACACCTAGGGAACACATTTAAACCCTTGATCGCTCCCCTAGTGTTAACCCCTTCCCTGCCAGTGACATTTACACAGTAATCAGTGCATTTTTAGAGCACTGATCGCTGCATAAATGTAAATGGTGCCAAAAATTTGTCAAACGTGTCCGATCTGTCCGCCGCAATGTCGCAGTCCCACTAAGATAAATAAATCGCAGATCGCCACCATTACTAGTAAAAAAAAAAAAAAAAATCTATTCCTTAATTTGTAGACACTATAACATTTGTGCGAAACAATCAATATACGCTTATTGCGATTTTTTTTACCAAAAATATGTAGAGGAATACCGGTATATACTGGCCTAAACTGATGAAGACTTTTTTTTTTTTTACTTTTTTCGGATATTATAGCAAACTGTATAAAATCATTTCTTTTTTTTCAAAATTGTCGCTTTTGTTTATAGCACAAAAAATAAAAAACTGCAGGGGGTGATCAAATACCACCAAAAGAAAACTATTTGTGAGGAAAATTTTGTCTTTGGGTACAGCGTTGCACAACCGCCCAATTGTCAGTTAAAACGATGCAATGCCGTATCGCAAAAAAATGGACTGGTCATTAAGGGTGAAATTCTTCTGGTCCTTAGGTGTTAACAGGCCAAATAACATAACGCAGTGATTTGGGGAAGGAGCACATGTAAATATTAAAAACACCTACACTATTCAAAATTAAACATATGAGACAAAGGGTAGTTTGATAATTGTATTTAAAGTAGAACTCCAGCTATTTACCCCCCCCCCCCCACCAAGGAATTTAGTAGAAAATAAATTATAACACGGCCCATCCATTGTCAGTGTCATCCCCCTTCCATCCCCTGCAGCAGCCACTCACAGGCACTGGGGAGCCAGAACTGCAGGATCGAGTGACTGGACCAGATTAAAAATAGGTAAGTACACACAGATCTTTTTTATGCAGGATAGGAAGGAGTAGGAAAGAGGGAACGTTTTTTTAAGAATAGACTTTTCTTCCACTTTAGACTCTGCAAGCACACTATACAAGCAGCATCAAATAGAACAATTTTCCTTACCACTGCACTGGCTGCCAGTTAGGAAGAAATGGACGAAATCCTGTTATACATTCAAATGCCAGGGTGCCAAAACTCCAGTAATCCACAGTGACAGTGTATTTCTGCTGTTCCAGTAATTCCGGGGCCTGAAAAATGAGGAGTAAATCACAAAATATTGAGCAACTGTGGGCAAAAAAAAAAAAGCAGACAATGAGGTTAAATGGAGGAATAAGATGGGATTATAACACCTATTTGGTTGTCATTGCCATCTGTGCCACTGTATCACCAGATTTGTCCCGTTTACTATCAGTGAAAGTGAGATTTAAAAAAAATATATATATATAATACCAACTTTTGGATTGTCCCCAGAAAAGTGACAGAGGGGAAATTTTTCAATTGGGACACCAATTCTGGTGCGTGGTGGTGGGCTATGCTAAAGGAATTCCCTTAATTTGAAGAGATTTCCCCTCACTTCTTGCTTTGGGTATGAGACAGAAAATGATAGGAAACCTCCCCAATGGGACACAGATATAAAAATAAATAAAAATAAAAATACTGATGATATATAAACAGTGGGGGGTTTGCACGGAGCTCGTTTGCTCTGTGCAAACCCTGCATATTAAAAGCATAATGGGCTTGTATGCATTGCATACTATCCCATTATGTGACACTTTCCTGCAATTGAAGTCCGCGTTGTCCTCTGCGCAGGCCGCGTTCCTCTTCAACCTTCTTCCTTCCGGGGCCACGGACGCTGGGCTCTGTGGCTGGTTGGAGCTGCGTGATGTCACTCCCACACATGCATGCAAGAGCCGTCAGTCACGGCACACGCTGGGGAAGAAACGGCACAGAGGTCCGTTTCTTCCCAGCGCATGAACGCTCTGGTCAGGAAGGGGGGCAGGGAGGGTAAATCTTCCAGGGCTGAAGTGGTTTATTTCCATATGTGTGCTCAGTATGGGGATAAAGTTCTCTCCTGTGGAGTAGTTTTTGAGTGGGAGGTTATGGAACACCCAGCTGATAGTCCGGATTTAGCTCCACCCGATTTCCACTTTTCTGGACCGCTCAAAGACGCTTTAAGGGAAAGAAGATTTTCATGCGATAATGATGTGAAAGCAACGGTGCAAAAAAAGTTGGTACAATACTGGGAAAATTCATCGAAAAGGAAGGCGATTACTTTTCTACATAATGTCATTTGTTTTTGAAATTCTTAATAAATTACTTAAAAAAATAAATAATGAATCAATCAATCCCCATTTTAGGAGAGGTGTGTGCGCACGTACACATATACATACTGGATTTATTTATTTTTTAATTAACACTTTTTTTTTTTTCAATGGAGACCAATAAGTGTAATAAAAAAATAAAAAAAAATAACGGCCGATCCGTGTCCTATGCACTCTGCTACATTATATCAACGAGTCTATTCAAGTCCTCACAGTTCTTACCTTGGGCAACAAAACAATCCCCCCCCCATGTTTGCACATAAGGAGAGGGGAAAGGGGAACTATAGGTTATCAAACAAAACTACTGGGCATGGCTGACACCATTTAATGAGATTTCAGTACAGAAAAGGCACTGTGTTGCCAGCTCATAATAAAGAAATGAAAAGCAAGACACATACACACACACATATTACGGAGATATAGATATATATCTAGCTATATCTCCACACACACGCATATGCATGCATACACACAAACACACACACTATAAATATATATTTCCTTTTTTATAGGTGATGACATTAGCTTAGTTTTCAGGGGCTTAAAGATATAGTGGTGGAGAAAAAGCCTTATGCCGCGTACACACGAGCGGACTTTTCAACATCCAAAGTCCGACGGACTGATTCCGTCAGACTATTCGATCGTGTGTGGGCTGCAACGGACTTTTGATTCGCCAAAGTCTGACGGACTTTAGAATATGGAACATGCTTCAAATTTTTCCGACGGAACTCCGCCGGACCCGGTCCCTTCGAAAAATTCGCTCGTGTGTATGCTATTCCGACGGACTAAAACCGACGCTAGGGCAGCTATTGGCTACTGGCTATGAACTTCCTTATTCGAGTCCAGTCATACGTCATCACGTTCGAATCCGTCGGAGTTTAGTGTGATTGTGTGTGGCCAAGTCCGCTCAGTCGAAAAGTCCGTCAGAACTCTGTCAGAACTCCGGCAGAACTCCTTCGGAAGTCTGTCGGACATAAGTCCTCTCGTGTGTATGGGGCTTTATAACGATCTTCCCAGTGAATGGAGTGCATGTCAGCACAAGTCCGACCATAAGAGAACAGGCAGCTTTTCTCCCAGAACAGATAGAAAACTGACCACACTGGGAAGAATGTGCATCTATGCCTAATGTAGTCAGTTTTTATAGGAAAGCAGAGGGACTGGCAAGATCACCAGGTTCTTCAAAGAAAGTAATAAAAGCAGGACAAGATACTTTTTAACACAAGTACATGGCACAGCAGGTCCATATCAGGCATTTGAAATATTGGGGTAACATATTCTTCAAGAGCCAAGAGAATTCCTGCAAATACATTTTTTATGTACTTGCATGGATAAACCATGGTTAACTTTGCATTTTATTTCCATAATTCACATTTAAATATTGTAACACAAACAGCCAGTGAGAGGTAGGGGCAGAGGCAAGCAGGCATCTAGTCCATGCAAGTGAAAGTTGTACCTCCTTTATCAAGAGATTTGCAAGACATCTTGACCAGGTACTCATTAAAGCATTTGTAAAGCCAACATTTTATATTCTGGATATGTGCCTGCTGTACCATGTACTTGTATGAAAAAGTATCCTGTTCTCTTTGTGTTCCTGCCAGTACCACTGCTTTTCTATTAAAAACTGACCACACTAAACAGATGAACAGTCAGTTCAGCTATGCTAGGAACTCCGCCTGCTCTCCTCTGATGATCAGACTTATCCTAATACCCTCCTCCCTCCTTTTGCACAGCCTTTCACAGAGAAGATCAGTGTGATGCATCTTCTCCTCCCCCAGCTCTTGCAGCTGAGAACAGAGATTACAGAATGACTTTTTTTTTTAATCTATACACAAAGGTTTTGCATTAATATACATTTTAAACTGAATGGGTTGTTTTACAAAGTGAGGGTTTACATACAATTTAAGATGTCTGCAAAAGACCTGCCAGCAATTTTTACAGGAATAAAATAATACATATTAATAAACTTGTTCTGAGTCCAGTTCTCACCATCTCTTTGCAGTAACATTGGGGTGGGGTTGATTTACTAAAACTGGAGAGTGCAAACTCTGGGCGCAGTTCTGCATAGAAACCAATCAGCTTCCAGGTTTTATTCTCAAAGCTTAATTGAACAAGCTGAAGTTAAAAGCTGATTGGCTACCATGCACCAGATTTTGCATTTGTCAGTTTTAGTAAACGAACCCCACAGTGTGTGCGCTACCACAATACGCAGCAACACACATTCAAGACATTGGTGCCTTGAGTTTCTACGTATTCTGAATAGCACCCAACTCATCTGCCGACAGATTTCCATCGTGACCTACCAGACTCTAAAAACAGTGCATGCACACAGAGGGACATTACTCCTCATCTGCACTGTGTTTTCCTGCAACGTTCCTGAGAACACCACCAACCTAGCATCACTTCACATTTATTAAACAAAAAAACCCAAATAAGCCTTATTTTAACTAAAGACAGGAAGTCTAAGGAGTTAAACGTTTCCCAGTTTGATTTACTGTTTGATAAGGGTGACTAGGCTATGAGAAATTTCTCTCTTCAAAAGGACCTTGCTGCGTTTTTATCTGGCTGGAGTACATTATATAAATAACCAATCCAATGTGCGCTTCCTTTCCCACAGAAGCGGTGACAAACATTAGACATTTGCTTAAAGCAGAACTCACTCTCGATCAGCATTGACTATTTTTAATCCTTATGCTGCTAGCATTAGTAAATATATAGGAAAGAATAGCAATGTTTGCTTGTTAAAAAAAAAAAAAAAAAAAAAAAAAAAAAATTTCTTCAATAACTTCCTGGTTTTCATGCCTAGGCAAATGATGTCATATCCCAGGAGTCTTCAGGAGGGGAGGAGGGGTTTTCTCAGCTAAGCACACCCTCTTGGCTGCATGCCTAAACCTAAGGGCAGATAGATTCCAGGAAGTAAATGCTACACTAGTCATCTGCCCTTCATCAAGATGTCCATGGCCAGAAATGCCAGGTGGTGTTTTTCAAAGCGATTTCTCAACAAAATAAAGCATGGATGGAAGGGCGAGTTTGCGTTGAATATTAAAATTAATTCAATAGGATTTTGGTTTGTATGGCTCACCGCCTAAGGCCCCTTTCACACATGTGGACAGTATGTCCATATTTCATCCATCCGTTTGCGGATGAAATACGGACATACATGCATTCCTATGGGATAGCTGGTGTCTGCAGATGAACATCCGCAGACATCCAATATCGTCCGTCTCCACTATAGTCCGATTCTGCAGACGGAGGAAAATCCTATTTTTCTATCCGTCTGCAGAGCGGATCAGATGAACACGGACAGGTGGTCTGTGTTCATCTGATCCCCCATAGAGGAGAATGGAGATCTGACAGGGCGGTCCCTGCACATTATGCCGGGACTGCCCTGTCATCCACCGGCTCAGCGGGGATAAACGGAGCGATCCCTGCTGAGCAAACGGATCATCACGGGGCGGATCATTATGGATCCGTCCCGTGTGAAAGGGGCCTAACTGTAAATCTATGTCATTATATTGACGTTAAATACCAGGGTTATGGCAGCAGCTAGTTATTTACAGCAGACGGCCAGCTATCAGATAAAGTGGTCTAAGGTCATTTTTATAGGGCAGCGGGAGAGGTGCCCCTCACGTGTCCCACTCCTGCCGCTCAGCCTTAAAGGAATGGGTTTTTTCCCCCCTCTAATGGCCCGTACACACAATCCAAATATCGTACAAAAACTGCCGTCCGAGGAAGAATCGTACGATTTTCGGATCGTGTGTACACCACTTTCGAGAGCCGATCACAGCAGTTCATCCGATATTATTCGATCAGACAAGCACGAGTTTCTCTGAGTCAATCATTTTTAGTAATAGAGCCCTATTCGCATTAGTCTGTGAAGAACGTAGTTGCTTTCAGTGTATGTTTTGGATGATGGCTATTTCTTCCTTCATTACATAAGTGCCTTTGTTTTATATAAACAATATCACTGTCCATGATTTAACTTCACTTAAAGCTGAACTTGAGGCATAAGAACTTTCATTTAAAGTGATTGTAAAGTCAAATGTTTTAAAAATTACAATGGAATTGCACAGAGCAGCCCTGATCCTCCTTTTCTCAGGTCCCCTGCTGGCACTCTTGCCTCCCCCCATATCTCTCTTTTTTTATCTTTATTTTATTATTACCGTATTTTCCGGCGTATAAGACGACCTTTTGCATGTAAAAAAATTGGCCAAAAAGCAGGGGTCGTCTTATACGCCGGGTCAGCCCCTCGGATGCCAGCTGGGTGTTCGGTAATACTGTATGTAGCTTCGGCTACATACAGTATATACCGCTGAGCCAATCCTGGTGAGCGATGTATTCAAATGAATACAAAGCCTGCTCGGATTGGAGTAACGACCTCTGCCAATCCGAGCAGGCTACTCTGTAGCCTGCTCTGATTGGCTTGGAGAGTCAGAGCGGCGCGGGCTGATGATGTTACAGCCTCTGCCAATCCAAGCAGGCTTTGTATTCATTAATAGAATACATCGCTCGCTGTGATTGGCTCCAGCAAATGCAGGAAGAAGGAAGAAATATGAAGCCTCGGAAGCCTCGAAAGCCAGGTCGTCTTATACGGTAAGTACAGTTTTAAAAGAGTTTGTCCTGTAAGATTAGGGGGTCGTCTTATATGCCGGGTCGCCTTATACACCGGCAAATACGGTATGCTAAAAGCATACATTTTCATACAATAAAATAAAACAACAAGGACAAGGACAACATAAGATACAGAGACCACAACACATGTGAATCAGAGCATATAGCACAAAGCACCACTGCTGAAATAATAGCCACAGGGGCATGCCAAGTATCCTGAACATGAAAACAAGGATGTCACCCTCTAAACTTGGGGTCAGATTGTTGGTGGGAGATGGTAATTATCGGGGGGCTGGCTCTAATGTTAAAAAGCCTCCAAAGTCAACAGCTTAATGGGCCCCACCAAGAGAAGAATCCAGCAAGAACAAGTCCACAAACATCAAGACAGCGACCACATCAATCTGGGAGCGAGGCAAGTATAAGAGGACATTTTACCTAAACATTTTTTTACCCAATGCCCGGAAATGGTAAAAAAAAAATGCTTAGGCTTTAGAACCACATTAAATATATCCTTTAACCCCTTAATGACAGAGGGTAAAACAAATCACGCCTGAACTCAGTTTTGCAACCTTGAGAAAAAGATAGAAATGTAGCTCTGTAGCCATGTAAAAATAATAGTGACATCACTGTGATGCACATAGCCTGCACAGACAGTTGAGGGAGGGACCCAGCAGGCCCACCCACTACAGGCTACTTACAGAAAACTACAGGAGGGGGTGAAGACCAGACCAGTCACCGTGCACAAGCAGAGAAAGAGCAGCAGTGACCAGTCTGTATTACAGGAAGCCCCTGCACAGAGGTAATGTTTTACACTGGATTACTACACTGATCTAGTAGAAATACAAAAATCAAACCAAGATTCAAGTAATACCACACGACTCTTGTATTTGCTTATACTAGAGTTCAGTTTTAAAAACTTATAGGTGTTTATGGATTCTGTTCAGAATATGAAACAATTGATTAAATTTATTAAAGGCACCTCTGCTTCCCATTGCTCAGATACATCCTGGCATGCATTTGTAAATTTGGTTACTTACCAGATACTGTAAGGTGCCCACAAAGGAGGTGCACAAACTGCCCTGGTCCAGTTCCTTGGCATATCCCAAGTCTATTATCTTATGAATCAGCTAGAAATAAAAAGATATATACATATAACAGCTGACAAAAAATAGAATTATTTTGATTCTTTGAAAAATGTATCCTGCCCTTGGAGAACTTTAATGCTTCTGAAGTGAACAGTAAAATTAACATATTATAATAGTATAATACCAGTTCTGGCATGTTAGGATTCTCCATAAGGGTTAGTGTGCATGGTTACTTGGAATCTGTGTTGCTGTTGGAGATTAATAAAATGCCCCATGTGTTTACCAGGCAATAGCTCCTGTTTGTGACACCTTCAGCAAGAACTTGACAAGCTTTTTTGATTCTTGTCAGCAACAAGCTGGGGTTTATTTACCAAAGTTGGAGAGTGCACAATCAGGCTCACTTCTGCATGGAAACCAATCAGCTTCCAGGTTTTATAGCCAAAGCGTAATTGAACAAGCTGAGGTTAGAAGCCGATTGGTTTCTATGTAGAAGTGAGCCTAATTTTGCACTTTCCAGCATTGGTAAATAAACCCCACTACGTCAGCCATTCGTCCAGAATCATACAAAGACAACAACAGACACCTATGCAATGCAAAGTATCCACAGACTTTCATAGAGCCACGTGCAGCATTCAAATCACAGCAATCCAAAGCAATGGAAATGCACATGTGGATTACCACTAACATTCATTTACAAGTTAAACATTAAACGCAGCATTTTAATTTCGTTTTCATTTCTGTCAATCGCTTACCAAACACCGGTGAACACACATTAAAAGTACCCCTATAGGCGAAATTCCCTTTAATGATCAGCTAAGCACTGTGCCATGTCAACCTACCCTGCTCTCCCCTTGCTGCAACACAATGTTTTCTGGCTTCAGATCTCTGTGGATTATTCTGTTCTCATGGAGATACCGGAGAGCTGAAGCTGTAAAAATAAATAAATAAGCAGAAAATATGTGTAATACTGCAATAGATAGTAATAAAAAAAAAAAGGAAGAATCACGCCAGTGTGCACAGGTTTACCATTCTGTCCTACTTCAAGAATGGACAAGGATTAAACCATATCCTATTCAGTGATGTCATGAGAATGCTAATGCTTTTCTATTTAGTAATTTATATTATTCTGTTTGCAAATGGGAACTGTCCCCCATATGTAGTTGTGGCCTGTGCTTTACCATGTGCACACAAAACAGCACAAGCGCCTCATGGAAAGCACACCAAGAAATATACTTATATTATTATAAAACTCAAAATTTAAGTTGTCACCAAAGCGAGATTAGAGAATATGAGAGAAAGTTTTTCAGTGTAGACACTCGTTCTGATGACAGTTGTCCAAAGTGGGATTTATGCATTTTAGAGATCTTCTTGGAATGCCTTCAAGACAGGATAACGGAAATCTCTCCAGAAGGACACAGGTATTTTACCCAAATTTACAAAAAATAAATAAAAAAGAGTTCTGTCTACCCCCATAAGGGCTGGCATATGACCCACATGAACCTTGCATACATGTATTTGCCCTTTCACTATATTTAAGGTCATCACAGAGTCCATCAAAGTATAAAATAGATATATAGAATGCTAGAATGATATACAAAGCAACTTACAGATGGGATGCTTTGTAGTAGCAAGAGGAAAATTTGTTTTAGGCTTCAAAGGTGCAAAGTCCCACACTGCTGTGTCCAGAGCTGTGCATCTGTCCATGTACAGATCTAAACACTGGTATGTGCAAGAAAACCCATACAGTCACTGTGTCCCTCCAGGCTGTAATGAATTTTGGCAGGCTGGTTGCAGTAACAAACACCTGTCATTTCACAAGAACCTCCGCACAAGTCTATGCGCCTAAAAAAAAATGACGACTTATTTTATGTAAGACCTGCAGATCCCAGTTTACTTAACCCATTGGAGCCAGCTATCACTAACCCTTTAAGGTGTTTGGCACTGCAGGAGGGGGGGCGGGGCAGGACCCGTGACCACTATGATTAGCTGTCACGTGATCAGAAACTCCCGATCACAAAAAGCGATCAGGAGCTTTTTGTGATTCCCGATCACTGTGTTGGGAGGGTGCGCGCTCTATCAGCCCTAATGCATGCAAACATGCGGCCCCATGGCGCCAAGGCCCAGGTGCCAAGAGGTCGAAGCCCAGGGGTTAAAGTGGTGGTAAAGTCAGTTGGATGATTTTTACCTACAGGTAACCCTAGAATAAGGATCACCTGTAGGTACAGTAAATATCTCCTAAACGTGCACTGGTTAGGAGATATTTACTTTAGCAGCAGGCGGTGACGTCACCGGAGCATGCAAACTGAAGCTCCTACATCGGTGACATTGCACCGCTAGAGGGTCTCAATGTCTGGTAAGTCCGTAATAATGTGCTAACATGCAGTGCATACTAGAACATTATGACTTGGGCACAGGGCCCTTTTTTTTTTAAGTCAGCTCAATGAGCAATAAATGCCGATTGGCTTTCTGTAGTTTGTATGTGGCTTTTTACTTATTAAATAAGCCAGTAGCTGTATACATTTAGAACAATACTCACAGATATCAGTCAGGAGAGTAAGGATCGCTCCTTCTTTCAGTCCACAACAATTTTCATATTGATTCAAGTGCTATATAGAAGTAAAAATCAAATCAATGCAAAAAAATACAGGAAAAGTCAAGTTTTTTCAACTGCCTACATACTGAGTTATTATACACATCACATGTTTTATGTGGCAGACTACATCCTGCAGTATGTTCAGCAAGCATGATTTAAATTATGAAGACATTTACTATTATCATCTGCAGCCTAAAGACTGACAGACTGATCTAGTAAGATCTGAGCACAGTACACTTAAACAACTGATAAGATGTCATTTTTCTAGCACAGGAAAAAAATGGAAGCTCCAGACTGGCTGCAATGACCAAGCAACACAAAAGTAGCAACTGCTCCAATCAATTTTTAATTAGCTTTTTAAAATTAAGTGAACATGAAAAGGCCAGGTATGCATACTCCCGTTTCTTTTTAATCACTTCAATAAACGGCAACCCCCTTCCTGCCCAGGCCAATTTTCAGCGCGGTCATATTTTAAATGACAATTGCACGGTAATGCAACACTGTACCCATAGAAATTGCTAACATTTTTTTCACACAAATAGAGCTTTTTTTTTAATGGTATTTAATCACCACTGGGGTTTTTATTTTTTGCTAAATTAAAATTTTGGAAAAAAAAAAAAAAGTTTATTACTTGTGTTTTAAATTTTGCAATAAAAAAAAAAAAATCTCTTTATAAAATTTAGGTCAAAATGCAATTTGCTACATTTATTTGGTGAAAATAACCCAAATCAGTGACTTATAAGTCTGTGGGGAAGTTACACAGTCCACAAATTATGAAATATATTTGTAAATTGATCAATCCTGATGTACTGACGGCCTATCTAATTTCTTGAGACCCCAAAACACCAGGACAGTACAAGTATACCTACACGTGTGCATTACCATACACATGGAACAGAGGGACCTTGATGAGGCAGTATGGTTTCCACAGATGATTGCAAACATATACAACAAAACCCTCTGATGAAAATTGTTAAAACAATGTATTTTTTTTTTTTTTAATGCTGGTTAGCTAGTATAAGTGCTGGGAAATTTTGCATTGTATGGTTGCTATGAGCAATTGCACTAAATATTCTCAACTTCAGTGTCGATACAAGGGATAGTGTGTTATGAAATAAATGTAGATGCACAAATGTCTTAGCAAGTATTTGATGGCATACATTTTCTAATAAATAGGTATATGCAAGTTACATGTTGTACTGCCTACCTTGCGCAAGTCTCCTCCCAAGCAGAACTCCATAGCCAGAAGAGGAAGATCATTGGGTGCCAGTTTCTGTAAACCTTCAGGCACCTCACGGGCAGAAACCACATTCTTGTGACTCAGTCTGGAACATATATACAGTAATAAAATATAGCAAACTAGATATATGGATTATATATACACACAGGAGAGAGATGATCAAGAATGAGAAGGAAAACATTCACCACTCATATGACTATACTAGCCCTACTAGTAGTACTATCAGTTGGAACTCCATTGCTTTGTGCCCATCAACCAAAACATGTCAGCTAAGGGTGGAGCATCAAGGAAAAGAAGGGGCGATTTTAAGAAGGTGTAAACCTTGATCACCTAGCAATGTGAATTTCAGTAATTGAAGAAGTGTTCATTTTGAATACAAAATCATGTGCTAGCGGTATAGTTTGACGATTTTTAAGGAAAACACAGAACTTAATCAATTTTTTAATAAGGCTATTATAACAAAAATGAGGAATACTTTCCGGATGCACTGTATCTGCAGCATGATTAAATTCTTAATTCCAAGCAAGTAGTGCCCCCATTCTGGCACCCTAAACTGCTTTATGCTCACGCCAGCCCTGGCTGTGCTCTCTCTTAAGCCCCATACACACTATCAGATTTTCTCCTGATATTTTCCTTCAGATTTACCAAAACCATATAATATGAGGTCAAACCTTAGGAGATTCAATTTGTATGCAATCAGGCAGGCTCTTGCACTACATGATTTTTGGTAAATCTGAAGACAAAAATCAGCAGAAAATCTGATAGTGTGTATGGGGCTTTAGGCTGGGTTCACACCCATGCGAATTTGTTCGCATAACAGGAGATTGTGATTGGCTCTCTATGGAGCCATTTCACATATCTTGGCTGCGGAGCGGCTTGCACAGGAACACTGTGCATCTTTGGCTCAATTTAAGAGCCGAATTCAGCCAAAAATTTGGCCCCAATTTGTAAATAAAATGGAGAACAGGGATGCATCGGACCCCTTCTGTGAGCCGCATCCGTAAACCCAACCTTAAGGAAAATGTATTATTCACTGTGAAACGAGCTTCATAGATGCCCCCTGTATTAAAATGTTTAATATATAGTTTAACCTATTGAAACCTATTTAAAAAAAGGAAAAAAATTAACTGACTTCAGTCAGAAATGTTAATATTATCCACTCAAAATTGATATTTCAGCTTTGCAGGATCCCCATTCATGCATATATTTCAAGTCTAATGGGGACTACAATGACAACATATGCCCACCAGATTTCAGGCAGCTTTTAGGACCCCCAGTGATTGTTGTGCAATTTTTTTTACATCTGTACATACTGTATGTGTTTATACATGTATACAATGACAATATTTTGGAACATCTGCTGCACAGCCCTTGTTATAGCATAAAATAAAATTCAATTTAGTGTAGCGCAGTCAAAAAACAAATACAAATGAATCAAGTAACACAAAATTTCACCGTTGTGCAACGTTCAGTGACAGTTCATAAATTTCCAGCGACTACCACCTCTAGCTGGAATGCCTACTCAAATCCAAAAGTTGACCCCACTAGAGAGTCACACACGCCTGTGATTGAGTCCTTCGGGGAAAAAAAAAACAAAAAAAACACACCACTCCTCCTCCTGGTGTTCCTGGACAAGACAGACCTCCTCCTGGGTTCTCACTATGTAGACTCCACCGTAGAGTCGCACACGCTTGGTGTAATATACCTCAGGATTTTTCGGGAACACAAAGCCTCATGACAGTACACCCAGACAGCTCAGACCTCCTCCCGGGGGATCTCAGGAAGTCGTGTGTGGCCATATAAACAAAGGCAAACTATAGTGTTCTCTGCTAGAAGTTTATTTATTCCTCTCATTTCTGATGGTTCCTCACCTGCTGAAGAAGCTCATCAGAGAGAATAACACATACAGGTGTGAGGTGCCGTTATTCAGGACGTTTTTTCTGTTTACATCATTATTGATGACATGCATGTTTTTCATATTTGTAAAGTATTTGGTATAGTTTTAATAAATGTTATTAGCAGAGAATACTATGGTTTGCCGTTGTTTTATATTGCCATACATGACTGAATGAGATCCCGAGAGGAGGTCTGAGCTGTCTAGGTGCACTGTGATGAGGATTCGTGTTCCCGAAAAATCCTGTGAGATATTACACTAAGCAGTGAGGTCTACAGTGAGGTCTACATAGTGAGAACCCAGGAGGGGGTCTGTCTTGTTCAGGAACACCAGGAGTTGTTGTTGTTTTTCCCGAGGGACTTAATCACAGTCGTGTGCGACTCTGTAGTGGAGTCAACTTTTGGAGGTGAGCAGGCATTCCATCTAGAGGTGGTGGTCACTGAAGTCACTGGAAATGTATTAACTGTCACTGAAAGTTGCACAACGGTAAAATTTTGTTTTATTTGGACTTGATTTATTTGTGTTTGGTTGTGCTACACTATAATTAGTTTTATTTGATATCTTGAGAGTTATATGTGGATACACTAAGTGTTGTGGGCAGCAATCACGTTAAGCCTATCAGTAGGCTAAGTACATTGATTTAGTTACTTTAGTTAAGTTATATTTTTATATTATATTGAATATTGTGCTGATTATATATATTTTTTCACTTGTTCTAGCATAGGTACAGACATAACTGCAAGGAAATCTCATCAACGGGAAAAGCTAAGCTGCTGCTTTAGCCCCCAAGAGCCCATCCAGAACTCAAATGTATTTTATATTCCACTTTTTTTATGTTTTCGGGCCCTTATCACTGATTGCTTCTTGCCTACTGAAGCAAAACAGAGTTGGGATGATTTAATTCTTTTCAAAAAATGTATTCACACAACTCAAAACTTCATGATTGCCAAACTGACAAGTATGGCAAGAGATGAGAAACTGAAGCCAATCTCACTTTTTCATAATCTGAATTTCTAGGCACCATCTCTCCTTATTCTTAGGACTCAGCTCCTGTCTGCATTGTTTGATGGCCACTTCTTCACTGGTTTCCTGTGAAAAAAGTAGAGGAGATCAGAAATAAACAAAGGGCGAGAGTAGGGCAAAAAAAAAAGCGACATTTGAAGAAATGACCACAATAACTGGATATAATTAGCAGAGGACCAGAAGGTAAGAATAAAAGGGACAGCAAAGAATGAGGAGAAGATCACCATATTCCACTTTGTCCATTGTGGTGGTAGGTTCCCCACCTCTCCTACCCCATTTTCCCTCCCCCATTTTTTATCCTCTCCTTTCTCTTCTTCCTTCTGCCCGATCTCTAATTCTAATCCTTCATACTGTATGGATCATCGTGCCCTACATGTGGTTTTGTCTGTACTGCGACACACAATAATCCATTGTTGGGAGTTCTTTTTTATTCTCCTCCTAGTCTGCAAAATCATGGTTTTCCACGTGTTAACTAATTTAATTTGTATTTTGTAGTCAAGACACACTCGGTGGTGAATATTTTTGTTCCATGAGAACATGTCTTGAGGTCTTAGGCCCAGTTCTTACTGGTGCGGTGCAGGAACCACAAGTGTTTCGGACAGGAATCACACCGCATTTCTGTTAAAGAACATGTGATTCTGCAGCAGTGTGATTTGAGCCATTTGTTTTGTATGGCTCAAATCGCACCACATCCACAGCAAAATCAGGCAGGAACTTTTGCCACACCAGAATCGAATCGTATGAGGAGGAAAAGAAAGAAGACAGGGCAAAAGTTTAAAAACAAGAAAAGCTGAACACAGAGCAAGAGAAAGGAACTGAGACAGGTAGGTGGAAAAATAGTAAAAGTAGAGAAGGAGGAGGAGGAGATGAGCAGAGGGCTCAAGTGTAGAAGGGAGAGATATGAAGACAGAGATAAAGGAAGAGAGAAAAAAAAAAAGAAGGAGCAGAGGAGCAAACGGCAAGCATAAGGAGGAGAGAAGAGAAAAATGAGAGCAAAGAAGGGAGAAGTAAGGAATGTGAGACAGCACAGCTAAAGAAAACCAAATGAGGATGAGTATGCAGAAGAGAGAGGAGGAATGGAGGAAGGAGATGAGAAGAGTACGAAAGCAGAAGAGGAAGAATAAACAGAATGTGAGAGAAGCATTGAACTATGCTAGGTGATAAAGATAGGTGATAAAGATAACCATAGGGCATGCGCAGAGTAGGAAATCAGTAGAGGATAGGGCCTTATTCACACAGAGCATACTATACTGTACGTCCATGCAGGGTCATGTTTACCTACAAGGGAATGCACATGTTCAATGCATCCCTGTGCAGGCAGTCCCACTGATGTCAATTGGCACTGTGTCCAAACATGACACCAGCATGGGTGCGGGTAAGTGCTCCCAAATTCACACTTTTGCATTCGGAGGTACTCACATGCAAGAGAAAGTACATTCGATCATGTGCGTTCGATCAGCTGAATAAAGAGAGGGTGGGTAATTAGAACTCTCTTTCACATCACATGCACATGTAGCCACACAGATGTCATATTGGGACACAATGGCCGTGTAGCCAATTGACATCAATGGAACTGCCTGCACAAGGATGCACGGAACATGTGCATTCCTTTGTATGTAAACACGGCCCTTCATGGATGTACCGTATAAAACGCCTTGTGTGAGTAAGGCCTAAGAATAAGGCACCATTCACAATTGTGATTAGAAGCAGACTGAATTCCTGAAGAAGACTCGCCATGCTGTATGTGAGTAGTTGCATGATGCAAGCTCTATCCAAGGGCTGGATCACACCTATTCATTTAGCGAGTTATGAGTTTTGCAGAAACGCACTACAGTCCATTTAACATGGTTTCCTACGGATGTAGTTCACATCTGTGCATTTAATGTAAAGGGCCAGGGACTTTTTTCTGCTTTTTGGTTCCATAGACTGCAATGGATGAAAAGCACGTATTGAAAAACGCAAAATGCACCTTAAATATGCAAACTGTAACCTGCATAGGTCTGAATGCGGCCTAAAGCAATGACTGGCTGCCAGTGCCTGCAGCTGTTCCAATGTAATCAGGCATGTAGTGAATTCAATGGGCAGGGGTGCTTTAGGAGCGGTGTATACACCGCTCCTACAGCGCTGCCAAGATGCTGCTTGCAGGACTTTTTTTAACTGTCCTGCAAGCACACTGTTCCAGTGTGAAAGCACTCGGGCTGTCACACTGGAGTGAGAGGAGAGGCTCTTTACAGGCGCTATGGCGCCTGTAAAGCGTCTCAGTGTGAAGGAAGCCAGACTGTTCGAATCCCTGCTGAACCGGCCAGGATTCTAACCATGTATGGACAGGCTGAACTTACCCAAGTTGATGGATCGATCAACTTGGGTACAACCAGCGTGTTGGGTTTTACATGTGGTTATTGCCAGCAGCTATTGTAGCCGCTAGCAATAAATACTGTGTTCTACCGGTGGGGGTAGCCATCCCTGCTGGGAGAACACAATAGCTCCACGGGAGGGAATTTCCATCAAAGCAGTCAGAATCGACTGACTGTGTTATTGGGGGAATCTATGGCCGGCTTAAGGCTGGTTTTTGTGGCGAAGGGTGTGATTTTATCCAAAAGACGCATGAAATATAGTATGGGACAAAAAAAAAAAAAAAAAAAAAAAATCTGGAAAGTGTTGGCACATTTGTCCCTACCTTATTATGCCAGCGAAGGACATAACCAAACCCCCCGGTCCCCAGGCGCTCCTTCATCTCCCAGGGTCCACAGGTCTGTGTTTGTGAAGGCGGAGGCCAGCTGGTCCTACACTGGGGCACATCCTAAAAATAAAATGATACCAATAATAGTGTTAGTACCGCCGGGAAACAATATCAGCAAACAAGGGGAATACTGGTAGGATTCACCTGGAAATAAAAGTTGACATTTGTGAGAGACACCACATACAGCTTTTTCCAATTTATGGGAAGCAAATGTTGAAGTTTTCATCTAAATTCAACTTATAATGGTGGTTATGCTAGCGAACCACAAAGGGAATAAAAAACTAAATAAAAAAAAGGCAGTTTGGTAGACAATGGCGCAACTAAAACCTTCAGGGCCTCGATGCAAGAAACCATTAAGGGACCCCTTGACCCCCAGCCAGGGCTCTTCCCTCCGAGCTGGGTAGTGGAAGGCCAAAGCCCAGTCACAAGTGCAACCTTTGTGACCCTGGTAGTTCCGCCACAGATGTCAGTGTCGTTTTTTTTTTTACAATATTAGTTTTCTTTATTTTCTTTAGGAGCCCAGTTGGGGGGCTTTGGTGAGATATCAGGGGTCTTAACAGACCTCTGATGTTTCACCTTTGTGAAAGAGAAAGGAGAGGACACTCAATCTCCTTCTCTGCAACTTCAGCAGCACAGAACGAATGGACAGAAATGGCTCTGTACAGAGCTTCCCGTTCAATCACAAACACAGTTTATTTATTTATCGGTACGAATCACTGACTCTCCATTCATTCAGAAAACAAAGGGGCCTGAAAATTACACATTTACTGGCCCCTTACCCATTTTCCATCCTGAAAGCAGCCAGCGGAAGAGGGGAGGCAAGGAAAGAGCACAGGGGGGATGCAGAAAGAAGCAGGATAGGAGAAGCGGGTGGCGGCATATAGAGGAACCGATCTCTCCATTTTCCTCCTGCAGCCACTAAATGCTGGCTTCTCCTCCTTTCCCTCCTGAAGGCATTTTGCAGGAGGAAAATGGAGGGGGATCAGCTCCTTTATATGCAACCACCCCAGCCTCTCCTCCTATCTAAACCTGCTGGGTTGCGATCCCTGTAGGTATGCCCCTGATGGTAGAAGAGAAGCACCTCATACATAAATTAAACATACAATGTTTCACTTATATTGTCCCTTCCATTACTGTATGTCAGGGGTGGCCCGAGATGCCCTTTGATGTGGTCCGCCACCTCCTGCTCTGGGATGGTGGGTCAGCAAGCCCAGATCATTGGTTTCCAACTCGCCATCCCAGAGCATCAGTGTGAATGGAGACGGCGGTAGAGGAAGCATGTGGCTGCAGTAGAGAGCAGAGCCAATATGTCCAGTATAGCGCCAGCTCACTCTGCCTGATACACCAGCCACCAGCGATACTCGCAGTACCCACCAGCCATACTCATCCAAGAGGAGAGCCAGCAGCCACCAAAAATACCAGCCCTGGGGGACAGCCAGCAGCAGCCGCCAGCCATATCCACCTGGGGGACGGCCAGCAGCAGCCGCCAGCCATATCCACCTGGGGGACGGCCAGCAGCAGCCGCCAGCCATATCCACCTGGGGGACGGCCAGCAGCAGCCGCCAGCCATATCCACCTGGGGGACAGCAGGAAGAAGTGAAGCTTGAGGTCTATTTTTAATTAAAATCAAACAGCAATGGGCATATCGGTTCTCTACACTGGTACACTGGGCGGCTTTCAAACTGATCTGCACCTGCGGGTTACCTACATTGGAGGCACAGACTTCTGTTATTATCTGCAGGTTTGGTGTGCTTTCTAAAATCGCGCCAAAAGTCCTCATTGCAGGAGTTTTTATTGTGCTGTTAGAAAGTGCACCACATCTGCAGGATATAATAGTATTCCAGGGCAAAGTGCAGCTAACCAACTGGAAAGCCACAGGGGCACTGTGCTGCACCCACGGTGCAGGTAAACTGCAGGTAAATTGGTGTGAAACCAGCCCTAGGCCCCATCCACACGATCGTGTCCACCTGAAAATCAGACCATCCATTCACCTCTATTGAGCAAAAGATGTAAACTGCCCTTTTTTTTTTCTTTTCTTTTTCTCAACACTCCAATCTGATCCGCTTGACCACTTAAGGATCGAGCCTCTTTTTCAGACTCGGTGTTTACATGTTTAAAATGTTTTTTTTTGCTAGAAAATTACTTAGAACCCCCAAACATTATATATTGGTTTTTTTTCTAATAACCTAGAGAATAAAATGACGGTCATTGCAATACATTTTTTTCACACCATATTTGCGCAGCGAGCTTACAAGCGCACTTTTTTTTTTGGAAAAGATTCACTTTTTTTAATAAAAAGATAAGACAACAGTAAAATTAGCCCTTTTTTTATATTGTGAAAGATAATTTTATGCCGAGTAAATTGATACCCAACATGCAATGCTTCAACATTGCGCCCGCACGTGGAATGGGGTCAAACTTTTACCCTAAAAAAATTTCCATAAGCGACATTTAAAAAATTCTACAGGTTGCATGTTTTGCGTTAGAGGAGGTCTATAGCTAGAATTATTGCTCTCGCTCTACCGATCGCGGCGATACCTCACATGTGTGGTTTGACTACCGTTTTCATATGCGGGCACTACTCACTTACGCGTTCGCTTCTGCGCGCGAGCTCGTCGGGACGGGTGTTTTTCTTATTTTACTTGATTTTATTTATTTTTACACTGTTTTAAAAAAAAATGGATCACTTTTATTCCTAGTACAAGGAATGTAAACATCCTTTGTAATACAAAAAAGCATGACAGTTTTTTTTAAATATGAGATCTGGGGTCAAAAAGTCCTCAGATCTCATATTTGGACATAAACGCAATAATAATAAAAAATAATAATAATAATAATATGTCATTTGAAAAAATGACATTGAAAAAAATGTTCCTTTAAGAGGTATGGGCGGAAGTGACGCCCTCCTATGGTATAGAGACGAGTGGGGGTCATCTTAGCCTCACTCGTCTCCATACCCAGCATAGAAAAGGACCCGATCGCCTCCGCTGCTACCGACGGCTCGGGTAAGCGGCAGAGGGCGCGGGATAGCGGCAGCACCTCTTCCGCCGCCCACACGGTGAACTTGCTGCAGAAACCACCATTATCGTACACACGACCGGCGCCTGAAGAGATGCTGCCGTTACCGAGATAACCCTCTTCAAAAAATGGACGTACATCATCGCGCGCCGGTTGTAAAGTGGTTAAAAAAACTGTCTGGGTGGATAGAATCGAAGGGCCCATAGAGTGGGCTGGGCTGTGCCCTGTATCTGCTCTGCATATGCAGAGCGAACATGGACCTGTCATCTGTCCGCTCATTGTGGCCAGCAACCGGTTACCAAGTTGCTTAAAGTGCCGGTTAAGCCACTTTATAAAAGTACACACAATCCCCTCTGTTATAAAGCCTCATATGGTGCAGTGTATGTTCTTCATAAAAATAAAAATAAATGCCTATTTCTAGACATGTGCAATTCGTTTACTTCCAAATGTGTTTAAAGTGGTGTTGCCACCAAAAAAATAAAACTACTTAAAATTCTTAAAAAAAAAAAATCAAAAAAAAATAATTGGCAAAAAAAATTTTTTTTACTCACCTCTAAATACCGGTTGCTAGGGGGTCCCTCGTAGTCTGCCTTCTTCATTGCCCGGGCTGGTGACATCACTTCCCCTCGCGCCGCACATTCACCTGGGACCTGTCATGTGTCCCAGGTGACTGTACGGCGTATCACGGCGCCGGGGAGCGAGGGGGGGGCTTCGTTCCCCCGCATCGCTGGACCCTGGGGCAGGTAAGTGTCCGATTATTAAAAGCCAGCAGCTGCAGTATTTGTAGCTGCTGACTTTTAATTTTTTTTTTTTAGGGGGTACCCCACTTTAACTAATTTACACAAATTTGTTAAATTTTCAAATGTCTGAATTTTCAAATTTTTCAGAATATTCAAAAATCCAAAAATAAGAATGAAAATCCAAATATTCAAAAACCTGAAAATTCAAAAAATCTGAAAGAACTACTAATAACTTAACTATTACATTATAGGTATTGCAATTTCCTTTCAAATTTGGCTGTTAGTGAACGTAATGAATATTAATTTATCGAAAGTTACAAATTATCCATAACAACGAATGCCGTAGCTAAACGAATTGAACGTTAGCAAATTAATAATAAAAATGTATTATTATTTAGTTCCATTCCATTTGTTTAGATGTGGCATTCTTTATTTCGGATAATTATTAACTTCAGATAAATTCGTATTCATTATGTTCACTAACAGCCAAATTTGAAAGGAAATTCCAATAACTATAATTTAAATAGTTATTTAGAATTTTTGGATTTTCCTTTCTGGTTTCTAAATTTTCGAGTTTACGAATTCCTAATTCTCGAAAAGAAAAACAAACAAAAAAAAAAAAAAACGAAAACAAACACATTTTTCGGCAGTTCACATGTCTACTTATTGGCTCCTTCTCCCGATCTGACAGAGTGGGAGGAGCGAATAATCCCCCCCCAAACTGACATCAGTCGGGAAGAGGTGAGGAGAGGAGAAGAGAGCCAAGACATCAGCTAGGGGGGAGGGGAGCCTTGAGGAGTACATGATCGGCGCTGTAAATTCAGGTAGAAATAGGCATCTTTTTTTTTTTTACAAAGAACATAAACTGCAGGATAGGAGGCTTTATTTATTTATTTTTAGGGGATTACGTGTACTTTATAAAAAGGTATTCCAGCAGCGGGCAGGGGATTGGCGAGAGCTGAAAGGCAGGGGAGGAGAGGGGGGAGAAGGGCTGTGGATGACGGAGGCACGTAAACTGACCACAATGTCAGGGCTCAGCACCCATGCACCGTGGTCAGTTTACAGAGAGGAGGGTAAAAACTGTCAGGATCAACCAGGTTTTTTTAGGGGTGTTACAGGGGGCCAAATAACACAGCACAAGCACTGTGCTGTATAACATGCTTTAAAGGGGCAGGATCCATTTTAGGTTAACAAAGGCTCGCGCCTCAAAAGGTTTGGCATCCCCCTGTATGTATATGATGGCACTGTAATTATTTAAATTAAAACAAATCTAAGCTCCTCTTTCCTAATCGATATACAGCTGTCACATGACCCAGATCTTTCCAAGCCTGTCTGCAGGGAAACATAAGCAGGAGCTTCTAGTCCTCTGCTGCTGGTCACATGATCAAAAAAAACTGCCTATATCAAACTGTTTTAACTCTTTTACTGCCAGACACGTTTTGCATACATGTTTAACAAATCATTTTTCGGCCTAAAGGTTTCACAAAACCCACAAATATTATATATTTTCTGAAAGCAGACACCCTACAGAATAAAAGTGGTGGTTCAAATTTTTTACATCATCTAAGAAATGCAAAATTTCAATAAAAAACACACCAAAGTGAATTTTAGTGTAAACAAATGCAATAAACGACACAAATTTTTGGTAAAATCTAAAATACGAGGTTACGTCGAGTAAATAGATATCCAACATGTCCAACCTTAAATTTGCATGCGCCCGACAAATGTCAAAAAAAAGTCAGTACCCTATATTTTCTATAGGCGATGCTTCAAAGGCCCCCTATAGGTATCAGAGTAGTGTTACAGAGGAGGTCTGGTGTTACAATTATTGCTCTCCCTCTGGCGTGCGAGGCGATATGTACCGTGTATCGCAACCGACATTTTCACACGTAGGCACCCCCACGTATGTCTCCCCTATGCTCCACTTAATGTTTTGCAATGCGGATCGCATTTCAAAACATCCTTTCCTGGCTAAGCGAGTCGGGGACACCGAGAGCTTTCTTTTGGTGGTATTTGATAACCTCTGCGTTTTTTTTTTTTTTGTACTATAAACAAAAAAAGACTGACAATTTTGGGGGAAAAAAAACGATTTTTTTACTTTTTGCTATCACAAATACTCCCAAATGTAAAAAAAAAAAAAAAAAAGTCTTCATTAGTTTTAGCAAAGATGTATTCTTCTACATATTTTTGATATAAAAAATAAAATAAAAATTGCAATAAGCGTATATTGACTTGTAGCGTCTACAAAATAGGAAATAGATTTATGTATGGCATTTTATTATTTTTTACTAGTAATGGCGTGATCAGCGATTTTTAGCGGGATTGCGACATTGCGGTGGACAGATCAGACACTTTTGTGGGGCTATTGACATTTATACAGCAATCAGCTAAAAATAGCTACCGATTACTGCATAAATGGCATTGGAGGGAAGGTGTTAACACTAGTGGGCGATCAAGGGGTTAAATGTGTGTCCTAGGGAATGTTTCTAACTGTGGGGGGATGGGACTGCCTGGAGGAGAAGACCAATCGCTGTTCATAAGCAGTATGAACAGCAGATCTGTCTCCTCTCTGACAGAATGGAGATCTGTCTGTTTACCCTGACAGATCTCCGTTCTGTCTCTCTCGGGAGCAATCGCGGGTGGCCAGCGAGCATCACGCATGCCCCCTGGTGCTCTAACACCCCTTTCACACCAGGGCATTTTGCAGGCGCTATAGCGTTAGAAATAGCACCTGCAATCCGCCCTAAAGAAGCTGCACCATTGTGTGTAGTGTGAAAGCCCCGAGGGCTTTCACACTACAGCGGTGCGCTGGCAGGACGTCAGAAAAAAGTCCTGCCAGCAGCTTCTTTGGAGTGGTGAAGGAGCGGTGTGTTTACCGCTCCGCCACCGCTGCTCCCCATTGAAATCAATGGGGCAGCGCTGTAATGCCGCTATTGCGGCGTATTGCCGGCGGTTTTAACCCTTTCGCGGCCGCTAGCGGGGGTAAAAGCGTCCCGCTAGTGGCCAACATGCGCCGCAAATCCGGCGGTAAAACGCCACTAAAAATAGTGGCGTTTTACCGCCGACGCTATCAGCGGTGTGGTGTGAAAGGGGTCTTAAAGCAGTCAACGTACAGCTACGGCGATTTGCCCAGGGGAGCCAACCTGCTGCAGTATAACTGCGTCAGCTGGTCCTTAACTGGTTAATCACCACTGGAGTTTTTTTTATGTTTTGCTAAACAAATGGAAAAAAATTAAATAAATTTGGGGTAAAAATGTTACTATACTGTTGGATCTGCCCGGATTATCAGTGTAGATGTCTCTTTTCACGCTAGAGGGTTACCAACTTTCTCCTCTGTGACAGCACCGATAACTATCAAGTGTGTTTACATCCTGATCAGCTGTGATTGACACATCTGATCACGTAAAGAGCAGCTGTGATTGGCTCTTTACCCTGATCGGTGATAACAGAGCGCATGGTTCTGGGAGGACATCAAGACACCCTCCCATAACTGGACGACCACGCTGTAGCCGTCATTCAGCTATAGCGCGTTCCGCAAGTGGTTAAAGAGGAAGTAAACCCTAATGGGTTTACTTCCTATTTCATTCCCTGCAAAGGTAAAGCATAATGGGCTACTATGCATCGCATAGTAGCCCATTATGTGTCACTTACCTGACACAGGAGCCAGCGAAGTCACCGCTGTCCCCTGTAGTCCGGCGCATCCATCGGTGGGTCTCGGCGAAGCCGTGATGACGTCACTCCCGCGCATGCGCATGGGATAAGCCACCCGCGGCATATCGCCGTTGATGGGTGCCGCGCTCAGTGCGCCTGCGCGCCGCTGTCTATGGTGCATGCGCCGTAGACAGCGGTGCCTGTCTTTCGCCAAATACACGGTTTAGGAGATATTTCTTGGACCTACAGGTAAGCCTTAATCTAGGCTTACCTGTAGGTCAAAGTGTGTTGTAAGGGTTTAAAACCACTTTAATCGACATGTAATATCCTGCCCCCATTGTGTTTATCTGGTTAGTGAATATGGAGGAGGGAGGGAGTGGGCTGTCATTTACCACTGTGTATACAATCACATGTGTGACTCTATAGTCACATGGGCTGATCAGAAATTATAAAGGAGGAAATGCTCAGCATAGAAACTTACTGAAATCTGAGCATGTGCAGAGTTAGCTAGCTGAATTGGGGACAAGAACAGAAGGTGGAGATAGAAAACAGCAGGATCAATTGGGTTATTTTTGTAGAAAATCTATCTCAGTGACTGAGTATGAACAGCATATAATACACCATTCATTGATAGTTTTCATGATGGGGGTTTAGTGACACTTTACTGTATCTACAGTTCGCTGATAACTGAATAATTACTACCGCGTCATTCACTATTCACCTCCACACTGCATAAGAGAATACTCCTAAATAGAGACCTTCGAAGGCCTTGTGTAATAGGACAGGCCAATATGTAAAAAGTATTTGCAAAGTGCAGTAACTCATGGGGGGGGGGGGGGGGGGGAATTAGGACCTGCATCTAGATTTTTTTTATAATTTTAATCACTACTTCTTCTCACACATAGCAATGGTTTTATTTTCTGTGTACATTTTAAAGAAGATGGTCCATACAGTGTGCGCTCTCAGATTGGCTCCTGTAACTCCTGTGCACATGCGTTATATCAGAGGAATCCCAACACCCCGGGTACAGAGGAATCTAATGACAAGGAATCCCAACTCCCGGGGCACAGAGGAATCCCAGGGCACAGAGGAATCTAATGACAAGGAATCCCAACTCCCGGGGGACAGAGGAATCTAATGACAAGGAATCCCAACTCCCGGGGCACAGAGGAATCCCGGGGGACAGAGGAATCTAATGACAAAGAATCCCAACTCCCGGGGGACAGAGGAATCTAATGACAAGGAATCCCAACTCCCGGGGCACAGAGGAATCCCGGGGCACAGAGGAATCTAATGACAAGGAATCCCAACTCCCGGGGCACAGAGGAATCCCAGGGCACAGAGGAATCTAATGACAAGGAATCCCAACTCCCGGGGCACAGAGGAATCTAATGACAAGGAATCCCAACTCCCGGGGCACAGAGGAATCTAATGACAAGGAATCCCAACTCCCGGGGCACAGAGGAATCCCGGGGCACAGAGGAATCTAATGACAAGGAATCCCAACTCCCGGGGGACAGAGGAATCTAATGACAAGGAATCCCAACTCCCGGGGCACAGAGGAATCCCGGGGGACAGAGGAATCTAATGACAAAGAATCCCAACTCCCGGGGGACAGAGGAATCCCGGGGGACAGAGGAATCTAATGACAAGGAATCCCAACTCCCGGGGCACAGAGGAATCCCGGGGCACAGAGGAATCTAATGACAAGGAATCCCAACTCCCGGGGCACCGAGGAATCTAATGACAAGGAATCCCAACTCCCAGGGCACAGAGGAATCCCGGGGCACAGAGGAATCTAATGACAAGGAATCCCAACTCCCGGGGCACAGAGGAATCCCGGGGCACAAAGGAATCTAATGACAAGGAATCCCAACTCCCGGGGCACAGAGGAATCTAATGACAAGGAATCTAATGACAAGGAATCCCAACTCCCGGGGGACAGAGGAATCCCAACACCCCGGGCACAGAGGAATCCCGGCGCACAGAAGAATCTAATGACAAGGAATCCCAACTCCCGGGGCACAGAGGAATCCCGGGGGACAGAGGAATCTAATGACAAGGAATCCCAACTCCCGGGGGACAGAGGAATCCCGGGGCACAGAGGAATCTAATGACAAGGAATCCTAACTCCCAGGGCACAGAGGAATCACGGGGCACAGAGGAATCTAATGACAAGGAATCCCAACTCCCGGGGCACAGAGGAATCCAATGACAAGGAATCCCAACTCCCGGGGCACAGAGGAATCCCGGGGCACAGAGGAATCTAATGACAAGGAATCCCAACTCCCGGGGCACAGAGGAATCCCGGGGCACAGAGGAATCCCGGGGCACAAAGGAATCTAATGACAAGGAATCCCAACTCCCGGGGCACAGAGGAATCTAATGACAAGGAATCCCAACTCCCGGGGGACAGAGGAATCCCAACAAACCGGGCACAGAAGAATCTAATGACAAGGAATCCCAACTCCCGGGGGACAGAGGAATCCCAACAAACCGGGCACAGAAGAATCTAATGACAAGGAATCCCAACTCCCGGGGGACAGAGGAATCCCAACTCCCGGGGCACAGAGGAATCCCGGGGCACAGAGGAATCTAATGACAAGGAATCCCAACTCCCGGGACACAGAGGAATCCCAACGCCCGGGGCACAGAGCAATGACACTGAATCTCAAGATCTGGGACACAGGGGAATCTCAAGACAGAAAATCTCAAAACAGGCACAGAGCAATCTCAAGACTCCCAGCAGCTCCCATGACACAGCCATCGTGTTGTGGATCGGAATGTGCAGCCCAATGAAGCTGTACACAGGGGGAAGGGGGCCCATTGTGCGAGGGATCAGTGTACCTGGCCGGGAACATTTCCCAGGACACAGACCCAGGCCTGATCAGCTGTGACACAGAGAGGAGGAGAGATGACACTTCGTACCTGGTGTGTCATGTGCGGGGTTCAGCCTAGACTCTTCGCAGCCTCCGGTGTACCGTACAGCCCCCTCCCCCACTCTTCTCTCCCAGACACCGGACCGTACAGCGATGTGTACCCCGTGTGCTTCCCTCCCTGCACTTCCTCGTTCACTTCCTGGTCTGACGTCATGGGGGCGGGGTCTAGCGTTAAAGGAGCCCAGAGGTGTGCAGAGCCATAGCCGTGCAGTGGGAGGGGAAGCTGTGGGGTCTATAGATAGTGCTGTGCAGCTGTCATCCTCCCTTCACTACAGTGAGGGGCCCATCTCCACACCCTTCATTCATGTTGTGTTATGGAAGACAATTGTTTTCAATAGGTTGCCAATGCACCAAAACAAACATGAAAACAAAGACCGGTGTTCTGGGTATCAGGAGGGCCATAGCTCCCAACTGTCCCCAATTTCAAGGGACTGTCCCTGATTTGGAGCAATGTCCATCATTTGTCCCTCATTTTGGTCTGATCTATATAGTTGTATATAAAATGCACTTTATTTTTTCTTTCAAAAAAGTATTTTCCAGCGTTAAACCTTTCATCCAGTTTCTAAATTGCTACATTTGTACATTTTAAAAGCCAATATAAAGGAATAGTAGTGGTAAAAAAAAGTCTTTGTGGTTTTAATTAACTTTTTTTTTTTGGTTAATTCTCCTTTAAGGGGGTGTGGCAGGAGGCATGTCCTATGCCTACATACGTTTGCTAGTAGGTATACCTCATTCCCATCTCGGAATATTGGGAGGCAGGGCCATCTATAAGGCAGGGCAAAAAGGGCACTTGCCCTGGGCCCTGTCATTATTGTGGGGCCCAAAGCAGCTGCCCAATACTTGCCAACTATCCCAGTTTAAATTCCCTCGTCCCTTGAGGTTTTAGTCTTGTGCTGTGTCCTGATATCTCAGTGTGAAGTTCCGTTACTACAGTAATGCTGCCCAGCTCTGTCCTATTGTTGTGTACAGAAGACTCACCTGCAGACCCTGTGTTTACATGTAAATACCAGCATTCATATGTAAATACATCGGACCGGCAGCATTCATATGTATATTCTTATGTATATCATACCCCCCTGAGGTCATATCCACTATCACCTATACGGAATGCTGCACTGGGGAGATAAAGGGGCATGCTGGAAATTAATCACACCCACCCCTCCCACTGCCACTGATCCCAGGAGTCGTAAGGAGCCCTAGGAGTTTTCTGTCTATTAATGAGTTCCCTCACCTCCTCAATCCATGGTGTGCAGGTAGTGAGAAGATGATTTGCTGTAACCTCTAGCAACCAATCAGTAAGCAGTAATGATGTGCAGTAATCTCTAGCAACCAATCAACAAGCATAAATCATGTGCTGTAACCTCTAGCAACTAATCAGTGAGCGATAATGATACACTGTCACCTATGACAACCAATCACAATTGCTGCCTGATCTGATTCAGTAAACAGATTTTGAGTCTACCTGCTATTTATTGTATGCCTCAAAGCAGGTGGAGAGCGAAACTGCATGGGGGGGGGGGGGGAGAAAATTTTTGCCCAAGGTCCAATCAATATTAAAGCGGGCCCTGTTGGGAGGTATGGGTGCACCTGAGCATGTGCGGCTTTGTGCGCATTCCTACATCGTGTTTTAGGCTCTATGCACACTGGGCTTAAAAAATGCTCCTATAGGAGTTTTGTGTCCTGCCTGTAGAAGCAGCTCATGTTATCCTATGAGTCCATACACATTAGGATGCTTAGAGGCATATTCCAAGAAAATAGTTTAGAGCAGGGGTCTCCAAACTGTGGCCCTTTGCTAGCCTTTAGCACAATTCCTCCCACTAATATGAAGTACTATTCCTCCCACTGACACCAACAATGGGGTACTATATCTTCCACCGATACCAATGATGGGATACTATTCCTCCTACTAATAGGGGGAATACGCCTCCTCCTATTAACCACCAATCCTGAGGCCATATTTGTTCTCACTGATGCTTGGCCCATGACATTTTCTGCCCCTGCTGGCTACAATCCGGTCCTCCTAAAGTCTGAAGGACAATAAAGTGGCCCTTTGTTTGAAAAGTTTGGAGACTCCTGGTTTAGAAGCAGAAAACAAAAACATCACACACGTGTTTTTGAGAGGCATTTTCGGGCAGAAAAAAAAATGCTTTAAAGCAGAGTTCCACTCAAAAGTGGAACTTTTTCCTTATCCGTCTCCTTTCCCTTCCCCCTCTGGTGCCACATTTGGAACCTTTTAGTGGGGTGGATTTTGCATCTACCTAGGGTAGCCCCTGTCCAGAAAGCATTTATAGAGCATGCTAGTCTCTATGTTAAATTGTAAATCATCACTGCAAATGCGACTTATACGCAAAAACTGTCCTACGAGGATACCCATAATAGAATGTTTGGGATGTCCAGACTGGGCTGAGAGTAATGTATTTCCAGATAAGTGTTTCCTGTATAATTTAGTACTTACTCCCTTTTCCCACAAGACACACATCTAAATAACAGATCCTATTTGGAGCTACAATTTCTGTGAACGCCAAGTTTTTGTCATTGTCATTGAGATATCGTGAAAACGGGTCGAACATGTCGCCACCGTTAGTGACCACCAGAACAGGTCATCAATGTACCTTAAATAAAGTGCAATGTGTGATCTAAATAGATTCTCCACTCCAAATGTGCGGGACCGCTCCCACCAACCATGTAGAGGTTGGCCAAGGAGGGAGAAAACAGCCAGTGTGTGCCCAGGGTTGGTATTTCTGCAGAGTTCTGGCCACAGGTAATCAGCCAGTTTGTATGTGGCTATAGCACAGTGTTGCTGCATCCACAGGTGGCATTAGGCTGTCTCTGAAAGCAGAAAACTAGTGGCAGATATTCAGCCATTTGAATGGAGCCTTATCCACACATACTACTTCAAATTGTCTCCAAATACCACCCAAACCGTCCTCTCCGCTCCTCTTAAGACCTCCTGCTCTCTAGCTCCCTCATCACCTCCTCCCATGATCCTCTCCAGAACCTCTCCCATCCTCTGGAACTCTCTACCTCAATCTGTCCAGGTATATTTTACACCGGTTGCCTATAGGCCAGGGGTCAGCAACCAGTAAATCTTAGACAGGTGGCTGGTATATCTCAGTCTGGGTTTGCTGACCCCTCATTCCAGACCATCAGAGTGCAATGCAGAGGCACTACTTGTAAATTTGGGTCTGTAGTAGGGTGCAAGAGCTGTATAAGCTGATGTCTCCTCTGTAGTGCTGGCTCCTGTCCCGTGTGGAGTGATATCAACTGCACCCCACCTCTTATCCTGGCTAGTGGTCTCCAGAGTGTTGCCAACAGCAGGAAAGAAGAGATCTTCAGATCAGTGTGAAGCAATACACTGGACATAATAGTACAGGAAATAGAAAAACTGCTCTCTGAGGTTATAGTAAGCAGCTAACACTCACTAGACAGATAGTGTAAACAAAAAATTTATAAATACAACATATACAGTGGTGTGAAAAAGTGTTTGCCCCCTTCCTCATTTCCTGTTCCTTTGCATGTTTGTCACACTTAAGTGTTTCGGAACATCAAACCAATTTAAACAATAGTCAAGGACAACACAAGTAAACACAAAATGCAATTTGTAAATGAAGGTGTTTATTATTAAAGGTGAAAAAAAATCCAAACCATCATGGCCCTGTGTGAAAAAGTGATTGCCCCCTAAACCTAATAACTGGTTGGGCCACCCTTAGCAGCAACAACTGCAACCAAGCGTTTGTGATAACGTGCAATGAGGCTTTTACAGCATCCTGGAGGAATTTTGGCCCACTCATCTTTGCAGAATTGTCCTAATTCAGTTACATTAGAGGGTTTTCGAGCATGAACGGCCTTTTTAAGGTCATACCACAACATCTCAATAGGATTCAGGTCAGGACTTTGGCTAGGCCACTCCAAAGTCTTCATTTTGTTTTTCTTCAGCCATTCGGTGGTGGACTTGCTGGTGTGTTTAGGATCATTGTCCTGCTGCAGAACCCAAGTTGGTTTCAGCTTGAATACATGAACAGATGGTCGGACATTCTCCTTCAGGATCTCTTGGTAGACAGCAGAATTCATAGTTCCTTTTATCACGGCAAGTCTTCCAGGTCCTGAAGCAGCAAAACAGCCCCAGACCATCACACTACCACCACCATATTTTACTGTTGGTATAATGTTCTTTTTATGAAATGCAGTGTTCCTTCTACGCCAGATATACTTGGACACACACCTTCCAAAGAGTTCCACTTTTGTCTCATCGGTCCACAGAATGTTGTCCCAAAAGTCTTGGGGATCATCAAGATGTGTTGTGGAGAAATTGAGACGAGCTTTGATGTTCTTTTTGCTCAGCAGTGGTTTTCTCCTTGGAACTCTGCCATGCAGGCCATTTTTGCCCAGTCTTTTCCTGATGGTGGAGGCATGAACGCTGACCTTAACTGAGGCAAGTGAGGCCTGCAGTTCCTTGGACGTTGTTGTAGGGTCTTTTGTGACCTCTTGGATGAGTCGTCGCTGCGCTCTTGGGGTAATTTTGGGCGGCCGGCCACTCCTGGGAAGGTTCACCACTGTTCCATGTCTTCGCCATTTGTGGATAATGGCTCTCACTGTGGTTCGCTGGATTCCCAAAGCTTTGGAAATGGCTTTATAACCCTTTCCAGACTGATAGATCTCAATTACTTTCTTTCTCAATTGTTCCTGAATTTCTTTGGGTCTCGGCATGATGTGTAGCTTTTAAGGATATTCTGGTGGACCTTACTGTGTCAAGCAGCTCCTATTTAAGTGATGCCTTGATTGTGAACAGGTGTGGCAATAATCAGGCCTGGGTGTGGCTAGAGAAAATGAACTCAGGTGTGGACAACCACAGTTATAGTATGTTTTAACAAGGGGGGCAATCACTTTTTCACGCATGGCCATGATGGTTTGGATTTTTTTTCACCTTTAATAATAAACACCTTCATTTACAAATTGCATTTTGTGTTTACTTGTGTTGTCCTTGACTATTGTTTAAATTGGTTTGATGTTCCGAAACACTTAAGTGTGACAAACATGCAAAGGAACAGGAAATGAGGAAGGGGGCAAACACTTTTTCACACCACTGTAATAGTATATAGAAGGTATTGGATCAATATAAAATACAGCAGCTAAAATCAAAATAGATTATTCAATAATTAAATTGAAAAGTGCTGTGCTAGGTATTATGCACTTTACACCCAATATTGGATACCAAATGCATACATAACATAAAAACAAACAACTATTGACCAATGATGAAGTGCCAGTAAATAAAAAATAAAACAAGGGAGTGGAAATTCAAATGCACAGTAAATATATAGTGCTCATGTGAAAAAACATATAAATTCATAAGATTCCAAAAGTTCATAAAAGTCCATATTATGTATGTGAAAAAATATGACAAGTAGGGATGGCCGAACGGTTCGCCCGGCGGTTTTTTGCGGCGAATTTCGGCTGTTCGCCGTCAGCCCGATCGGCGGACTATTGCCGCCGTTCGCCCAGCAGACTTCCATGTTTACTGTGTAAAGGAACTTTGACCTATGATGACACATCCATCATGGGGTACAGGAGAGCCAATTGAGACATTACAGCACATGGACACTTGGACATTCCCCCTAACTTATAAATAGACCCGATCCGGCGGCCATTTTACATTCTTTCTTCTGTCACTATAGGGAGAGGTTGCTGTGTGGAGCAGGGAGAGACTGCAGTGACCCAAATCGCTAGCTATTTGGTCCACAAAAGTTCTTTTCAGGACTGGTATAGGTGTTAGGTGTAGTTCAGGATATAGGTTTGAGGCACTGCTGTGCTACTGATTTTTGCAGCAGCCTGTCTTTTGTCAGTGTAGAGAGAGGGACAGGACGCTGTGTGCTGCAGGGACAGTCAGTTTAATCATTAGCTGTTACTATTAGGTCCACAAAAGTGCTATTCAAGTTATTGTTCCAGCAGCCTCTGTTTTGTCAGTTTAAATAGGGACAGGCAGGAAGCTGTGTGTGAGGCAGTGAGGGACAGTCAGTTTAATCAGTAGCTGTTACTATTAGGTCCACAAAGGTTCTTTTCAGGACTGGTATGGTAATAGACTTGTACACGTTTAATATTCTTTCTTCCAAATATAGAAAGAATATTATACTTGACTGCTGCCCTTCTGCTGCTGTAGTCCTTTATCGGTATAGGGACTGAGGTACAGTCTGCTAATCATTCACAACCTACTTGTTCCACAAAGGTCCTTATAAGGACTGGTAAGGTATAGGGTATAGGGTACTACAGTACATAGGGCAGCAGTCTGACCACAGTACCCAGATCAGCCCAAGGAGGAGGTTGGTCCCCGCTGTTGCTGCCTACTCCGAGATCTCTACTTATAGCGTTGGGGAAGGTGACGTAGATGATGACGTGTCTAGTGATGTCACGTGGGTGCCCACAAGAGAGGAAGAGGAGGGGAGTTCAGAGGGAGATATGGACCAGCAGATAGGGAGGAGAAGCAGGAATAACTTACATTGCACAGGAGGGACAAAGCAGACTGCAAATGTATCAGGAGCGAGTCATCGACCATGTATGGTCACATCTGGCGCTCCCAGGACACCGGCACATGGCTCCGCAGTGTGGGCTTTTTTTAACGTGTCCGCTGCTAACAATAGCGTTGCCATCTGCAATCTTTGCAGTCAACGCATTAGTCGCGGTAAGCCCAACACTCACCTAGGGATGACCGCCTTAAGAAGGCACCTGAGCAGCCATCACCGAGCCCAGTGGGAGCAACGGAACACACAAAGCCACACTCCAGGCTCTCACCGTCCAGCCTCGTCTTCTACTTCTCCTTCTCCTCTCTCCTCACAATTGTCCTCCACTCCACCTTCCATCACACCAAGCTCACGTTTTTCTGCAAAAAGGCAGGCTTCCGTGGGCCTAATGTTCGAGCGTAAAAAAATGATGACGCCGGATAACCCTCTTGCCCACCGGTTGACGGCTGGCTTGTCAGGACTGATAGCCCGCCAACTACTGCCATATAAACTGGTGGACTCGGAGGCCTTTGAAAATTTGTGGCCATTGGAACACCACAATGAAAGGTTCCAGGAAGGAAGTAAGTATTTCTCAGAGAAGGGCATCCCAGAGCTATATGGCCATGTTCAGCAGCAAGTGAATGTATCTCTGGCACACAGTGTCAGTGCCAAGATACATCTGACCACAGACACGTGGTCTAGCAAACACGGGCAGGGAAGGTATATCACTTTTACTGCCCACTGGGTGAACCTTCTGACGGCCGTTAAGCATGTAACCCGTGGCACCCGTGTAGATTTGGTTTTACCGCCACGGATTGCATGCAGGCCTGGCTCTTCTTCTCCTCCTCCTTCTACTCCATCCTCCTCCCTCTCCTCCTCGGCTGACTCCTCCTTTTCCGCTGCTAGCGTCTCTTCCGCTGCGCCGCCCAAGCTCCCCAGAACCTATTCGACATGCCAGGTGAGACGTTGCCATGCCGTGATGCGTCTGTTGTGCCTGGACCGGCACTCCTTTCAGCTTTGCGTTCACAGGCAGATCAGTGGCTAACACCGCTCAATTTGACAGTTGGTAAAGTGCTGTGTGACAACGGTGCCAATCTGCTTAGCGCATTGAAACAGGGCAAAATTGCGCACGTACCATGCATGGCACACGTCTTAAACTTGGTTGTGCAGCGATTCGTTGTCAAATACCCTGGGGTCCAGGACATCTTGCGGCAGGCAAGGAAAATCTCGGCCCATTTCAGAAGATCTTACATGGCCATGGTTCGCCTTGCTGACATTCAGCGGCGACACAATCTGCCGGTCAGACGTCTTATTTGCGACTGCCCGACGCGATGGAACTCAACCTTCTATATGCTTGATAGGCTGCTCCAGCAGAAACGTGCAGTTAACGTCTACCTGTATGAACTCTGCGGCAGAACAGGTTCTGGGGAGCTGGGTTTTTTTTCACCGCGCCAGTGGCTGCTCATGCGCGACGCATGCAGACTTCTGCGGCCATTTGAGGAGATCACCAAACTGGTCAGTCGCAGCCATGGCGCCATCAGTGACATGGTACCTTGTGCCTTCTTTATGGAGCGTGCATTGTGTCGTGTCATTGATCAAGCTGTGGAGGAGCAGGAGCGGGAAGATGAGGAAGTCGCAATGCTGAATGAATTCCCAGGGGGGTCTACTCTATCTGAGACAAGTCAACAACAGGAGTCTGAAGAGGAGTCAGAGGAGGATGGTCCCGGGGCGGATGAGGAGGAGCAAGAAGAGCATGCTTTAAACCTTTCTGGGATCCCTGTTGTTGTGCGTGGATGGGGAGAGGAGAATGAAGAGGACGACATTATCCTGGATGATGAGCAGGAGCCAGGCTACCACACCGCTTCCAGTTTAGTGCAAATGGGGGCCTTCATGCTCCAGTGTTTTAATAGGGACCCCCATATAAAAAGCATAAGGGTCAAGGACCAGTACTGGGTGGCAACGTACTTAGACCCCCGTTACAAACACAAAATGGCGGAAATGTTACCGCTGTCACAGAGGGCTGTCAGAATGGAGCACTTCCAGGCCTTGCTTCAAGAAATGCTGCATTCTGCTTTTGCGTGCGCTGGCAGAGGAGCAATTCCCACTCCCAGAGAAGGAGTTGCGGGTACCAATCCAACAGCGCCTGCAAGAAGAGGCCGGTTTGAAGATGTGTTGGTGACTTCGGATATGAGGTCATTCTTTCAGCCGACCCATCGACAGGTGTCATCCGGATCCAGCATCAGGGAACGCCTAGACCGTCAGGTGTCCGACTACATCGGGTTAACGGCCGATGTGGACGCTCTGAGGAGTGATGAACCCCTGGACTACTGGGTGGGCAGGCTTGACCTCTGGCCAGAGCTTGCCCAATTTGCAATCAAACTGTTGGCTTGCCCCTCATCCAGTGTCCTGTCCGAAAGGACGTTCAGCGCAGCAGGGGGGGTCGTGACTGATAAGCGCACTCGCCTAGCTCACGACAGTGTTAACTACCTCACATTTCTAAAAATGAATGAGGCATGGATCTTGGAGGAATTCAACACATGTGACCAGTAGACCATGTATATGTCTATAAACAATTTTTTTAATCGAGCACACAGACCTTCTTTCTTCATTTGGCTCACTTCCTTGTCCAAAAAAAGCACACCGTACTATATGCCCATACCCCCCTGTTTGAAGAGGTTGAGCGGTGTCATATTTCTGCTGGGGCTGCTTATTATGAGGGGCTCCCACCATCCCTGTGCTGTGCTGACTTCCTCCTGGGGCTGCTTATTATGAGGGGCTCCCACCATCCCTGTGCTGTGCTGACTTCCTCCTGGGGCTGTACCTCTGCTGTGCATATTATAAGGGGCTCCCACCATCCCTGTGCTATGCTCATTATGAGGGGCTCCCACCATCCCTGTGCTGTGCTGACTTCCTCCTGGGGCTGTATGTCTGCTGTGCATATTATGAGGGTCTCCCACCATCCCTGTGCTATGCTCATTATGAGGGGCTTCCACCATCCCTGTGCTGTGCTGACTTCCTCCTGGGGCTGCTTATTATGAGGGGCTCCCACCATCCCTGTGCTATGCTGACATCCTCATGGGGCTGCTTATTATGAGGGTCTCCCACCATCCCTGTGCTGTGCTGACTTCCTCCTGGGGCTGCTTATTATGAGGGGCTCCCACCATCCCTGTGCTATGCTGACATCCTCCTGGGGCTGCTTATTATGAGGGGCTCCCACCATACCTGTTCTGTGCTGACTTCCTCCTGGGGCTGCTTATTATGAGGGGCTCCCACCATCCCTGTGCTATGCTGACATCCTCCTGGGGCTGCTTATTATGAGGGGCTCCCACCATCCCTGTGCTGTGCTGACTTCCTCCTGGGGCTGTACCTCTGCTGTGCATATTATGAGGGGCTCCCACCATTCCTGTGCTATGCTCATTATGAGGGGCTCCCACCATCCCTGTGCTATGCTGACTTCCTCCTGGGGCTGCTTACGGTGCAGGTGTCAGTGCTGTATATCACGGTGCTGGTGTCAGTGCTGTATATCATGGTGCTGGTGTCAGTGCTGTATGTCACGCTGCTGATGTCAGTGCTCTCTATCACGGTGCTGCTGTCAGTGCTGTATATCACGGTGCTGGTGTCAGTGCTTTATGTCACGCTGCTGATGTCAGTGCTCTCTATCACGGTGCTGGTGTCAGATCACTCTATCACGATGCAGGTGTCATTGCTGTATGTCACGCTGCTGATGTCAGTGCTCTCTATCACGGTGCTGCTGTCAGTGCTGTATATCACGGTGCTGGTGTTAGTGCTTTATGTCACGCTGCTGATGTCAGTGCTCTCTATCACGGTGCTGGTGTCAGATCACTCTATCACGGTGCAGGTGTCATTGCTGTATGTCACGCTGCTGATGTCAGTGCTCTCTATCACGGTGCTGGTGTCAGATGACCCTATCACGGTGCAGGTGTCATTGCTGTATGTCACGCTGCTGGTGATCATCTCCTGCACCCTCTTCTTTGCCTACCCTGACCTTCCCTCTCCTCCATTGCCTTCATGCGCTCCACAGTCCTGAATTGTCACAACAATTTCACATATAAAAAAAGAATGCTTGTAGTTGTCGATCCCAGATTCACCTCATACATGTGTTATGTCATTGGCCATGTGGTGGGACTATGTTTGCACAGCTAGTAATTATTTTGTGGCTGCAAATTTGACCTGTAGGTTTGCAAAGTTCGCCTCCCATTGAAGTCAATGGGGCCCGCCGCGAACGTTACGGTTCGCAAACTATCGGCCGCATTCTCGAAACGTCCCGTCGGAAGTTCGTCCATCACTAATGACAAGTATTAAAGTGCTCATGTGCAGACAAAGTGCCCTGCTGTTCTTCTAATCAATACGCCGAGTAGTCCATGCAATCACAAAAACAACTTGGTAGGTGATCAGATGTGCGAAGGTGTCCTCCCTTCAGTGATCCCCTAGGTCACTGATGGCAAACCTTGGCACCCCAGATGTTTTGGAACTACATTTCCCATGATGCTCATGCACTCGGCAGTGTAGTGGAGCATCATGGGAAATGTAGTTCCAAAACATCTGGGGTGCCAAGGTTCGCCAACACTGCCCTAGGTAGTGAACACTCACCTTAGAGCATGCTACTTAGCGATTAATCTAAGTCTAAACATGCATTAGAACCTCCTCTGGGCTCAGAAGGGAAAACTGCATCCAGGACTCCTCAGTGGAGGTTTAAACAAGGTTTAAACAATTTAATGAACACAAATAAAACAAACCCTAACACAGGGTACTCACATTTATGAAGTGCGTCTAGTGCACCACTCTATTGCCAGCAATAACCAATAACATCAGATACTGGAAAGGTATGTTGGTGATATGCGTCTCCTCCTATAGCAGGTAAACTGTTTCTCATGGTGGGGGGGGGGGGGGGAGGACAGGACAGCATGAGGAGCAGTTCACCTGCCATAGGAGGTAATCAGGTGTGATGAAGCAACACTGTGACCAATTATCTTTGACTTTTCCTGTGTTGTTCAGTAGGGGTGCAACGGATCAAAAAACTCACGGATCGGATCGTTCCTCGGATCAGAGTCACGGATTGGATCATTTTTCGCATCAGCAAATAATTGAATTTGCAAAAACCTATGAAAATTCCACCACCATATAGTCCCCACTGTAATATCCATGTCATCTCCCCCACTGTAATATTGGCTGAGCATGATGGCTGGGTACGGCTGGCTATCGCCTAGTATGGCTGGGTATTACCGAGTATTACTGAGTATTGCAGGGTATGGCTGGGTATGGCAGGGTATTGGCAGAGTATTGGTAATGTATTGAAGAGTATTGCATTGCAGAGTATTGGCAGAGTGTTGCATTGCAGAGTATTGGCAGAGTATTTGCAGAGTATTGGCAGAGTATTTGCAGAGTATTGACAGGGTATTGTATTGCAGAGTATTGGCAGGGTATTGAGGGATGGCTGTGACTGCACTTGTCACAGAGCAGCCCACAGCGCTGCTTCCATCCGATCTCTCCCCTCCACTGTACAGATCTGTACACAGAGGAGAGAGAGGAAACGGTGTCATTGGACGGAGCGATCACATTGTAAACCCCGACGGGTGCACCAAGATGGCCGCCGCTTCGGAACTAGGCCGAAGCCGCAGCCTTTCCTAAGGCCGAGACCCTGGAGCGCTCTGCGGATTGCGGCTTGTGCCGATCCAAACGGGGTGAGCCGTTCAGATCACAGATCTGTGACGATCCGTTGCACCCCTATTGTTCAGATAGATCTCCACCTCTGTAAGATTGCTTACCCCTGCTTTAGGCGATCCATGAAAACTCATATCTTCTGGTAAAGCCTATCACACCTCCAACTAATCTTTTACCGCTTCCATCAGCTCATCCCCCACAGTTGTAACTTTTGTATAACTTGTCCCACCCTATTAGATTGTAAGCTCTTATGAGCAGGATCTTCTCAACCCTCTTGTATTGTATTGTAATGTCTCCCTTTATATTATAAATCCTTGTGCAAACTGTTGTCGCTATATAAATCCTGTATGATATAAATGATATTACTCCATACAAACTACCATTCTTTACAACAACATCCACTACTTCATGGCCCTGTAATCTATTTGTCATGAAATTGTTTCTTCCTGTGTTTTCCTGCCTCCTTGTAATTTCCTCCATGAGCTCCTGAACCTCTCCTTCCCCCCTCCCATTTCTGTCTGGAACGAGCAATGGACATTAGTTGTGGTCATGCGCTATGCACACCACACATCCCTAGTCCATTCAGGAGCGAGTAAGGATCCTTTCACACGGGCGGTCCGATCAGGTCCACCTGTCAGTTTTTCAGGCGGACCTGATCGGACCATCCATTCCCCCCTATGGTGCAGCGGTGACATATCCGCTGACTTCCGCTGCTATCCGATCCTTTATGCCAAATCCAGGTGATGGTGATCCTATTTTCCATCTGTCTGGCGGATCGTATGAAAACGGAGAGGCAGTCTGACAGTTCTGTCTCAGCACAGTGAGTGGACCAGGATCTGTCATCTGACTGCTCAGCTTGGATCAGCGGATTGATCCCCCCGCTGAGCAAAGCAGAGTATGCCAGGCGGACTGCCTGTGTGAATGGACCCTAAGAGAGGGTGGCTACATACGTACCCCTAGTGGGACCATGGAGAACAAATGTAGCCACCCTCTAACAGGAAATCAGATCGCAGCAGCAAAAAAAAGAAAAAAAAAAGGAGGCTGAGAACATTAAAGGGTACTTTTTTCGAGTTAAAGCGGTATTAAATCCAAAAACAAAAATGTATTCAATTGCAGCTTACCAGTTCTTAGATGATGGTGGCTGCATCTAAATCTGTTAGTTTAAGGCCTCAGTTGGATGGACTCCGCTTGCTCAGTGGGGGATCACTCCGTTGATCCCCATTGAGCAGGTGGATGACAGGTCCGTCTTCGCTCACTGTGCAGAGAAGATGGGCAAAGTTATGTTCTCCTCTATGGGGAAATCAGGTGAAAACGGACAGCCTGCCTATTTTCATCCAATCCACCAGAGGGATGGAAAATAGGACCACCATCCATCTGGATTTTGCAGACCGGATCGGAACGGATAGCAGCGGGTGTCAGCGGACATGTCACTGCTGACATCTGCCGCTCCATAGGAGTAAACGGAGGGTCCGATCAGGTCTGTCTGAAAAACTGACAGGTGGACCTGACTGGACAGCCCCTGTGAATGGGCTCTCACAATACCAGACTGACAATGCTGTTGTCCAAAGGTGACTCTATTGCTTCTCTATGTAGAGTGGAGACACTCTAATACAGGAAGTGTGTTACTGGCAGGATCACCAGGTGAAAAGGGGAAAAAAATACTAAAAAAGAAAACTAATGCAGCCATCGCATCTGAGGATTGGTAAGCTGCAATATATTTCCTTTTATTTTTGGGTTTAATAGCACTTTAAAAATATATACTTATATTTGAAATAGAACCCTAGCACACATTCTGATGGACATTAATATGTTGCGGTGCATGGGCAAAAAATGGTACCGTAGATGCAGTGCACTTCAGCGGCCAATCAGAAACCTCATTTACTAATATGACTTTAGCTGAGTGAAGACTTAAGAGCTTTGTAAACTGTTAGCGCTATATAAATCCTGTTTAATAACAATAAATCATTATGATTGGTTGTTAAATTAACTCTATTGAATAAGTCCAGGTGTTGATCAGCTGTAGTTGATGTGTAGTGCTCCTTTGTCTTTTCTCTCATCTTTTCCCCCCCGAAGCAGTAGGTGCTGGGCGGGCACAGCTGAGCCTGAACTGTCTGAGTCAGTATGAGGTGTCAGTGTGAGTCACTGATCTTTTCTTCTTGCCACTGAGCATCTGTGGCTTTCTTTATAATTCATTTTACAAATAAGAAGCCTTTTGGAAGTGACAGCCAAGGTCAGAGGTGATGTGTTAGATGTAATTCAGAAAGTACTCACAGCGCTTCACCTTTTCCACATTTAGTTATGTTACAGCCTTATTCCAACATTGATTAAATTCATAAATTTCCTCACAATTCTACAAACAATATCCCATAATGACAACGTGAAAAAAGTTTGTTTGAAATCTTTGCAAATTTATTTGAAATTAAAAATGTCAAAAATCCCATGTACATAAGTATTCACAACCTTTGCTCAATACTTTGTTGAGGCACCTTTGGCACCAATTTCAGCCTCAAGTCTTTTTGAGAATGATGCTATAAGCTTGGCATTCCTATTTTTGGACAGTTTCTCCTATTCTTCTTTGTAGGACCTCTCAAACTCCATCCGGTTGGATGAGGAGCATCAGTGCACAGTAATTTTCAGATCTCTCCAGAGATGTTCAGTCAGGGTCAAGTCAGGGCTCTGGCTGGGCTACTCAAGGACATTCAGGAGTTGTCCCATAGTAGCCACTCCTTTGTTGTCTTTGCTGTGTGCTTAGGATCGTTGTCCTGTTGGAAGATTAACCTTGGCCCTTCTGAGCTTCTGAGGTCCAGAGCTCTCTGGAGCAGGTTTTCATCAAGAATGTCTTTGTACATTGCTACACTCATCTTTTCCTCGATCCTGACTAGTCTCTCAGTTCCTGCTGCTAAAAAAACATCCCCACAGCATGATGCTGCCACCACCATGCTTTATTGTAGGGATGGTATTGGCCAGGTGATACCTCCAGACATGACACTTGCCATTCAGGCCAAAGAGTTCAATCTTTGTTTCATCAGTCCAGAGCATTTTGTTTCTCATGTTCTGAGAGTCCTTCAGGTGCCTTTTGGCAAACTCCTGGTGGGCTGTCATGTGTCTTTTACTGACGAGTGGCTTCCATTTGGCCACTCTACCATACAGGCCTCATTGGTGGAGTGCTGCATCTCTGTCCTGCAGCGATGGTTGTTCTTCTGGAAGGTTCTCCTCTCTCCATAGAGAAATACTGGAGCTCTGTCAGAGTGACCATCAGGTTCTTAGTCACCTCCCTGGCCCTATCTCCCCAATCGCTCAGTTTGGCCAAGGTGACCCACTCTAGTAAGAGCCATGGTGGTTCCAAAATTCTACCATTTACAGATGATGGAGGCCACTGTGCTCATTGGGACCTTCAATGCTGCAGAAATTTTTCTGTACCCTTGCCCAGATCTGTGCTTCAATACAATCCTGTCTCAGAGTTCTACAGACAATTCCTTGGACTTCATGGCTTGGTTGTGCTCAAATGCATTGGAATGCTAAGTAGGAGCAGAAATGCTGCGCCTACAGGCTTTTGAGCTCTCATTTTTTTCTGCATGGAATCTCCCCTCCAAGTTAGCCAATGTGTCCACACACTATGGCTATTTCAGGAGTTTACAGGAATATGCTCTTACAGGCAGAAAAATAAACCCACCAAACTCGCGTTTTTGAAAGAAGCATTCAAGCAGAAAAGACATCTAAGTGCCCAAAAATGAGCGAAAACGCACAAACAAAAAGCGTGAAAGGGCATTAAGAAGCTTGAAAACGCACAAAACAAAAAAAAGAAAAATAAGCTGAGGGGAGTTTGTGAAAAAAAAATGCTTATGCTCAAAAAAGCTCAATAAAAACATGCAAAAGAGCCCAAAAAAGTACAAGCTTCTTCAAGCTGAAATAAAAGCTCAAATGCCTGTAAAAGGAGCTCTTTTTTGTTTTGAGCTGCAGTGTGCATGAGCCCTACTGTTTCAAGAACACAAAAAATAGAGAATGGAAGAGTGCAAGAAAGAGAAAGAAAAAAACAAAAGCAAGAGACAAAGAACTCAAGAAAGAAAGTGCATATAAAAGAGACCACAAGAGAGCGTAATAAAAGCAAAAAAGAGAGCAAGAAAGAAAGAACAAACTAAAGCAAGAAAGGGGAGAGAAAGAAAGAGCACAAGGAAAGAGAAAAGCAGGAAAGAAACAATGGAGGAGTGCAAGAAAGAAGAACAGAAAAAAAGAAAAGGAAAATAAACCAGAAACCTTCATCATGGGAGCAAAGAATAATTCGTACCCTGCAGTAAATAATTCACCAGCAGGGGGAGTAAGTATAGCGTTTTATAACCTTCTCACTGAAAAACAGAAAAAAGTTTCTTCAAAGTAGTAAACTCAATGATTCTTGGTTTGCTAAACACTGTCATACTTGTCTACATCTTCATCCTAGTCCCCAGGTCACAATCACCTCCACCCAAGGCCAACACAAATCAATGCCTTCCTTGCGGGCAGTCCTGCCCCCGATTACGCCAACTTTCTGCTTGTTACTGACACTGATTATGAAGAAGACACACTCATAGCCACAATGTCCTTTTTTGAGTAACTGTGCATGCTCAGTAACTCAAATGAGGGTGATGCTGTGATCTCAGTCCATAGATGCAGGACTGTCCAGCAAATCTGGGACATCTGGTATCTATGTACTATGTATCATCAAGAATTGCAATTTTATTAAATAAAATTTTGTGTTCACCGTTTTTCATTTTTTTGCATTTTAGCGCTTTGAATCTCCTGCAGCCTCTTTGCAGTTGCCTCCTGTCTATATACACTCCAACGATGGTTGTTTTTTTTTTGATGGTGAGTATGCTGTGTAGTATGTGTTGAAAAAGGTCCGTGTTACAGGATAAATCTGTAATGCCTTGTACACACGGTCGGACATTCCGACCACAAAATCCGTTGGATTTTTACAACAGATTTTGTGCTAAACTGGTGTTGCATACACACGGTTGGACAAAGTTGTCGGAAAATCTGATCGTTCGGAAACGTGATGATGTTCGTTCGTTACGACGTGTCTATGTTGAGGCTACTAGCCAATGGCTTTGGTCTCGTAATTTGATCTGAGCATGCGTGGCACTTTGTCGCAAGGGGAAACCCGGGCTTCCCCGTGAGGTATGGGTGACCCCGCCCCCCTCTGATGTAACATAGGCAGGTTTCCGTTACATCAGAGGGGGGCAGGGTCACCCATACGTCATGGGGAACCCTGGGTTTCCCCTTGGGTCAGAGGGGGGCGGGGTCACCCATACGTCATGGGGAACCCTGGGTTTCCCCTTGGGTCAGAGGGGGCAGGGTCAGGTGACGGGTGGCCCCGCTCTCCGCATATAACAAACGTCAGGCCGCCGGGATCCCCGCAGTGTCTCCTCCGTGGAGACAGAAGATGGATGGATTTGCTGCGCTGGATCAGATCAGCCATCGCTGGAGAGATGATCATCCATCACTGGATAGCAAGAGTGGATTACCACCACTGGAATCTTTTTTTTATTTTTTTTTATTTTTAATAAAGGAATTTTTCAAAAGTGTGTTTGTCTTATTTAACTATTTTTTACACTTTCTTTGTGAAATGGTAGGGGTACTTTTGTACCCCCTTACCATTTCAAACAGGGGGGGCCAGGATCTGGGGGTCTCCATGTTAAAGGGGGCTTCCAGATTCTGATAAGCCCCCCACCCGCAGACCCCCACAACCACCGGCCAGGGTTGTGGGGATGAGGCCCTTGTCCTCATCAACATGGGGACAAGATGCTTTGAGGGGTCACAGACCCCCAAAGCATCCTCCCAATGTTGAGGGCATGTGGCCTGGTACGGTTCAGGAGGGAGGGGGGGCGCTCTGTCGCCCCCCCCCTCTTTTCCTGCGGCCTGCCAGGTTGCATGCTCAGATAAAGGGTCTGGTATGGATAATTAGGGGGAACCCCACGTCGATTGTTTTTTTAAATTTGACGCAGGGTTCCCCTTAATATCCATACCAGACCTGAAGGGCCCCTTTGGTGTAGAAAAGAAAGTCCTAGTGCACAACTGTCCTATCTGTGGCTACTGTTCCCAGCACCACCTCTTCAGGCACTGGCAGCCCACCTGGCTGCAGCTGCCCCTTTCTCCTTCCAGTTCCACCACAATCCTCCTGACTGACTCTGCATCCATCCCAGACTGCTCTCCTCCAGTCATCTCAGGTTGCCACTCAGTCCTCCCAACTGTGTTTCACTCACCAGCCCTCCTGGCTGCCTTCCTCCCTGGAGATTGGCCCGGCAGTGTCCTTCTGCTGTTCTCTCCTTGCTCCCATGCCTTAGGATCCTGTCATGAGAAGGGTCCCTTCCGCACCTGTGCCCAGGCCGGAGTTCACCCCCCCAGACTTTGAAAGGCCTCTGACAGCCTAACACCCCATCTCCGTCTTCCACCTGAACTCCACTGCCCCAGCTAGACTGACCCTGAGTATTTGAGGGGGCATGTCTCCCGCCAACCCATCTGTTGGGGATTGGTCAGGGTCCTCATGAATACTCCAGGCAGCTTCTCCTCCCCCTCCACTTTCATCCTTCTGGAATCTTACGCTATTTTCCAGAAGTAGGGGTTATCAGAGATGCTGCCTGTGAGTCATACCAGCCTCCCTTAGTCACTCAACCCCGACCTAGAAAAACAACACAGCCTGAATTTACCTACACTAATAAACAATCTAAATCTAGCAATGCTAGGGGGTTCTACAGTACCTAGGCAGGACAATCACAGGAGGGGCAGCAGGGTTTGAAGTGTTAGAGCTTGTGGTAAAAAATAGCAATTCTGGCAAGAGACCTTCCACCACTATCCCTGTGTAGGTGCCTTGCCCTCCTGGAGGTAGCAATGCTGCCCAATGTGAAGGGAGAGATGTTAATCTAAGGTGGGCGGTGCAGAACATACCAGATTTATCATCTCCTGAAGTGATATTTAAAACTGTATTTATTCTCTAAAATTAAGATTTGGGAGAAGTGAATAGACAGTGTTAATTTAACCCCCTATCCCCTGATGCACTGGTAGACTCCACTGCAGGAACCTACAGCCAGTTTGGGCATGTTTCAGTACATAAGTAAAATCCTTAAAATTGAAATCCTGTCAAAATAACAATGCAGAAATGAAGAAATTATTTAAAAATAATGCTGCCATCTAGTGACCTTTGTGGTAATGCAATTGTTTTCTTATATTCTTTTTCCCTGATGTTATGACTCACTTCCTTTATATGTAATGTTCCACCCTTTTTCCTGTGATTGTACTTCCTGTGTCATGGATGCAGCTACAAGCCTCATGTAGCAGGGCACATGTATTCTGCATTGTAAGCTACAGACAATATCATCTTTTGACCGCATTAATACTACAACCTATTCATCTGTTTGTATCCTGTCATCTGCTGTAACCTGATGTTCAGAATAAAAGCAACTTTATGGACTGAATCGGTATTTGATGAGTTCAAGCTATCTGATAAGGATTGTCCTCAGTGATTATTTCTTATACAGGCCAGGCATAGAGGTCTCACAAGAGATAAATCGCTTCACAACAATCGGAGCCAGAATAGCTTTAACACTTTTACTGCCACCACCATATACGACTTACGACATTCACAATGGGGGTTTTATACACACTGCTACAGCTGCCGAGAGTGTGTGTACACTCCCCAAGCCAATTGTCAGCTTTCTAATACTTTCCATGATCCCCGGAGTGTGCCTACCCTCACTATGCTTCCTGGGCTCCACATGGTGGGCAATGCTGGGTGGAGGTGAGGGAGACCAGCAGACATATACTCACTAATCTCCCCTACCTAGAATGAACGTGGAAGTGGGGCATAAAACAATGCTTCCAGTTTCTGGTGTTTCCTTGGCCCTTACGTCCAGGGGAGAAGCTAATGGAGGGTGATTCACTCTGAATTAGCTTCAATGGAACACAGGTTAAAAATATTATGTCACATAGAGGACATTTTGTCCCATGTGTACACACACACACACACAAATGTGAATGTACCTGCCAGGGACGCCTATGTACGAAAACATTGCTTGCAATACAGGTTACATATCGTGTGCAGATTTAAAGCTTGGCCTGTTGGGTATCTATTTACTCAGCATAATCTTGTTTTATATTTTACCAAAAATTGACTAATATATTATGTTCTTGTGTCCTAAAATTAACATTAATGTAGTTGATAAACCGTTGCGCAAATATCGTATGACATAAAACATTTTTAACTACCAATATTTTATTCTCCAGGGTCTCTGCTTTTAGAAAATATATAATATTTGGGGGTTTTAACTAATCTTCAGGCCTAAAATTACTTATATTTAAATGTGTGCAAAAAATAAATGCAAAAATGGCTTTGGCAGCAAAAGGGTTACCGTATTTTTCGGACTATAAGGCGCACCGGATTATAAGGCGCACTAGCAACGACCGGCTGATAAAATGGATATTTCCATATATAAGGCGCATCGGACTATAAGGCGCACGGTCGATTTTGTGAGAAAATTTAGGCTTTTACGTGCGCCTTATAGTCCGAAGGTTTACGTCAAGAGACCGGGTGGCTTTTTCCACGAATCTCCATCCCTATTGATCTGTGAGCGCCCATCTGACAGATACTGTTAAAGCCCAAGTGAAGAAAACTAATTTGGTGCTTGCCATCATTCCGGGTGCATTAACCAAAGAACTCCAGCGATGTCAACAGGTCATATATAAGGCGCACCGGATTATAAGGCGCACGGTCGATTTTGTGAGAAAATTTAGGCTTTTACGTGCGCCTTATAGTCCGAAAAATACGGTAAATAGATGCTGCACATAGTTTAGGATGAGTGCTGAAATTACTTATAGAAAGAACCTGATATGGATACATATGGAAAATGCTATTGTTAACTTGCTTTGGAAGGTCCATATTCCATAGCGGGTGGTCTGCCCTGAGTACCCAAGGATCATAACCTGCTAGGTAATTTAATCTCTTTGTGTCCAGTTTTTGATGGAGTGAATAATATGAATTGAAAAAAATATTCTGAGGGTTTGTTTGTGAAGTCAATTTCAGCAGAAGGGAATTTATCTGGCAGAAATATTTCCAGAGCAAGCTCTCCAGGGCCTGGAACTCTCTCTGATTATCACATGTAACTGGCAGCAAATAGAGTGTTCTGCCCTGACCTCACCCATGACCTCAACATTTCCACTTTAGATACTTCTCAATTAAGCTGTTATATGTTGTGCAATTCTTCTGTTTTTTTTAAACTGGTAGACAATTCTTCAATTTTAAATAATATGACCTGATGATAGAAAGATGGCTAAACTCCTCAAAGCCTTGCACAGACAGATTAAGAAATACACAAATACAGCTGGCTGTTCTTATACATGGTAAGATCTGCAAGGATCCTCAGTCTTGTGATCAGGCCCCCCCAAACCAACTCAGCAGTGGAGACTAAAATTTATCAAGCCTTGGTGCCCAGGTGCAGGAAATAGCAGGTCAGGTAGGATAGCAAATAATGATTATTGTGTTCCTGCACTGCATCCCAGGTTAACTAATTAATGTCAGAAACCATGAATCATACTGAGACAGAAGTACAGTTAAATCACACTTGTTTAATAATAAAAGTAAATAGAACAAGGTGAGGAAATAGTCAATAATCAATGAACAGGCCTGCGGCCCCAGTCAATTAGAGCCTGTATCTCGACGGACGACTCAAGAAAGCGTAACCAAAACCAGGGGTTTATAATCCTGGATAACTGGGGACAAACCACTACCTAAGGTCTGTCCGTGACAGGACCTTAAGGTTCGGACGTTCCCTGGATGGGTAGGACAAGACTTCAAAAAGTGACCTGCCTGGCCACAATAAAGACATAATCTCTCCCTCCTCCTAAGGGCTCTCTCATCCACAGAGAGGTACTTGAAGCCCAAGTGCGTGTGTTCCCCTTCACTGACCGACTCGGTACCAGGAGGCATGGGAGATGAGGGAGGCAAGGTTGGTACTGCAAAGCTCGGAGACAAATGTACAGGAGGCTTCCGCAAGTGTTCCTTAAAAGAGAGTCTTTCTCTGAGTCTGGAGTCAATGAGGATGGAAAATGTGATCAACTTCTCCAGCTCAGTGGGTATATCTCGGGCTGCTATCTCATCCTTGATGGTATCTGAGAGACCATGAGAAAAAGCAGCCACGAGGGACTCATTGCTCCAAGCAACCTCTGCTGCCAGAGTACGGAATTCAATGGCATAATCGGCAACAGTTCTCATACTCTGATGGACATGAAGCACTTGGCAGAGGAAGCAGAGTATGCGGGAACGTCAAATACTGTCAGGGCTGGCTTAGCCTTTCCTCCTCTGGGCTGACTGCTCAGCTGTCGGCTAATTGCCAGCTCTCTTCTCTTTCCACAGTTACCAGCTGTTCCTGATGATGCTTGTCTGACCTGCCTATTTAAAGCCTTCCAGCTCACTTTTCCCTTTGCCTTCGCGCTGGTCACATCACAAGAAACCATCTCCTGCTGTTTGTTTCAAAACTGGCTTGCTGACATCCCTCCTGGCTTCTTATCCTGCTTGCAGTTGCTCTCCTTGGATCCCTGACTTCTGGCCCGGCTGATTACCCGATCTGGTTTATGAACCTTGGACTGGCTGACTACCCGATCTGGCTACTGGACTCTGGCTATGCTTGACTACACTTTTTTCTATTTACCTTTTTATTTTTATTAATAAACAAGTGTGACTTAATGGTACTTCTGTCTCAGTCTGTTTCATGGTTTCTGGCACATGCCCTTTTAAAGGAAGCCACAAAGTTTGGGTAACTAAGTTAGGACAATTTTTGCTTCTCCCATAGACGGTTTGCCCGGGCCAAAGCTCTCTCGGAAACACCTGGGGCAGCATCTCAAAGTATATCTCTACCTGGTTGAGAAACCCTCTGCATCGAACTGGATCGCCCCCAAATCTCTGGGGAAGCGGAGCAGAACCAGACTTACCTCTTACAGAGGTAGTACTCAAGGCAGATGCCTGCACATAGACTGGAGCAGCAGCAAGGATGGCTTGCAACACAGGTTAAACCGGAGCAGCCACAGTGGGAGATTCCAGATGAGCCATGCAACTCGGGAGTGTTTGTAACACCATGGCAAACTGATCCATGTGGTGATCCTGCTCATCCAATCGGGAAGAAATATTACCAACAAGTGGATTGACTGCATCCTCTGAATTCATGGCCTTCGCCTACCGCCAGAAACCATGAATCAGACCGAGACAGAAATACAGTTAAATCCCACTTGTTTAATAATAAAAGTAAATAGAACAAACCTGTCAAAACTTTCAGTAACCGGAACGCATAGTAAGACAAGCCAGAAAGTCAGGATTCGGAAGCCAGGAATCGGCGTAGTGGAACAGCAAGCAGGATCTGGAGCCAGAAGGAATGTCAGCCAAGCAAATCTTTAACAGGAGCACAGGAGAAAGTCACTTTGATGTTGACCAAGGCAAAGGCAGAGATCATCTGGGCGGGATGGCTTAAGTAAGCAGGACTGATGAGCAGGTTATCATCAACATGTGAGTCACTGTGGAGAGATAGGAGCTGGCAATTAGCCGACAGCTGAGCGGCCAGCTCAGAGAAGGAAGGGCTGAACCCAACTCTGACAATTACTCAAGAACAAATACATATTTATGGGATTTTTTTAGGTGTCAAAATTGGTATCATCAGAAATACAGAAATAATGCAACAAAAAAAAAATAACAATCTTTATTGTACATGTATAAAGGTATCATTTATAAAAAAAAAATGCAGGCTTCTTGACCAGATACAAATAGAAGTATACCTTAACATTACAGATATCCTATCAAGCCAAACTACTTACCAGCCACTGCTAGACTCCATACATATTCAATGGAAAATTGCTGGGTGGTGGTAGGTTCTTGATGTGTTTCACAGGTATATTGTGCTTGGCTTCCTCAGCAGTCATATGAAGAGGATATCTGGGGATAACATAAAAAAAAAAGAATTAAGCATAAGGAAGCTGTCACAATTTGGAATCAAGCTTAGAGGCCAGTAGTGGCTGTAGCAGAGAGAGGAAAACACAGTAGTCAGTTGAATAAATACACAAGTGGATCACCCATGAGGTCTAAACACTAGCCAGTCTGCATCAGAGCTCCTGATGGTGGAGATGTATTTTGGTGCATGCTAATGGCAGGTCACGGACCATTGGATCACCCCAGCAGAAAGAAAGCAAGTGGAGATCGGGTAGCAGATGAAGCAGATAGGGAACAAGCAGAAGCATAGTCGATGAATGAGCCAAGGGTCAGTAACAAGTGGTAGCGAAGATAAGGAAAGCTTTTGGTATGCATGGCGTAAGATATTGACTAGAGAGTGCACAAATATCTGGCAAACGATAAGTGCATGGATGTTGCTTAAATAGGAAGTTCATAGGAGGAGCAAGACTTCAACACTGGCAAGCTATAAAGCAGGAATGTCCACGGGTCCAGACAAATGGCTATCTGGTATTTCAGGTGGCACAGCGAGGAGAGCCACAGCTGGACACTGTCGAGATCCCAGGTTCAGAAGTCTTCAGGACATCACTTCTACATGTGCCATGGATACTTACATACTGTGGAAAAGGAAAATAGAGCTGTGCCAACAAATAAAAGTAACTGTCACAATTGTCAGTAAACAGTTCTACATTCACCATAAAGTCTATCACTTATTAGGTTGATAAAAGTCCACAGTAAAAAGAAAATTCTTTTATGTTGAAAGTGAATCTCTCAGCATCAAATAAATGCACCACGGTGATTCCAGACAAGTATCAAAATGTGCCCAGCCACCGACAAAAGATTGCGCTTACCAGATGGTAAAAGCACAAGGAGTGTTATGGTATAAGCCAATCGCAACCTCTCACTTGTACCAGATGTCTTGTTTTCCCAGGGGCGACACTTCATATACTGTAGGTCACTACAGTGCTCCACACTCCCATTACCAAGCAATGATTATGCTCAGAAAAGAAAGAAAAACTTCTCATAGCGTAAAACCATTAATATTCTTTAATCATAAAAAGAGATACACTTATATAAAAACAGTATATCCAATCGTGTAAATACAAGCCGGCCGGCAAACTCGGGAGCACCCCCTTTTTTTTTACGTTCTTACTGTGAACAGAGGGGGTATCAAGGTGGTATCTCAGGGATAGAGAGCAGGGAAAATAAAATGACCACAAAAAGAAGACTCTCTCCTCAAAGGGCCATAGTGCTATAGCATCCACACTATAAATACAGTAGATAATGACAAAATGTATAAATGCGTTCCAATGGTCTAACTGTTCACACATCTCAGCAGCGCCTCCAGTGCGAATTGCATGGGAGCCCTGTGTGTCTTTTGGTCCGTTTCAGGTCCGAATACAGCCCAAAATTCGGGGCTGAAAATTCACCTGAAATGGTGAATGAAGATGCACTGGACATGTGCTGTGAGCTGCTGCGTGTTCTAGTGTGAACCCAACCTTGGTAACACTCATGCCCCGTACACACGGTCGGAATTTCCGACAGAAAAAGTCAGATGGGAGCTTTTCATCGTATATTCCGACCGTGTGTCGTCAAAAATTCAGACGGACTTCGATAGAGAACATATTTTTCTGACGGGAAAACCACTCGTCTGCATGCTGTTCCGACGAGCAAAAATGACGCATGCTCTGAAGCAAGTACGAGCCGGAAGCGCTCGGTGTGGTAAAACTAGCGTTCATAATGGAGATAGCACATTCCTCACGCTGCAAATTCTAATGCAACACATTCTTCTCTTCTTTATAATGCTATAATGAAGTTGTTTAGTTGTTTTGCTGCTGATATTCACACAGAGTTCTCACAAATGTATTTCTTTATTATTTCTCGTGATCTCATGAATAATCTTTTATTTTTTAAAAGCCAGATCTCCATAATAATGTTTATTATTTTTTATAGTCATCTTTTTTTTTTTTATCAAGATTTTTTTTGATTATTGAAAAATTATTTTCTAGTGATCTCCATATGTAATTTTTTTTTGTGTGTCAAGTTAACACAATAACATTATTATCTTGTATTTTTTAACCTCAAGGAGGTTGGTGTCCCTTGTGAAAAGCACGAGTCTGAAAAGCACAAATCTTCTCTCACCAAACTTCTACTAACACGAGATTAGCAGAAGGAGCCCAAAGGGTGGCGCACTGGGTACTGAACTTCCGTTTTATAGCCCCGTCGTACATGTTGTACGTCACCGCGTTCTTGATGGTCGGAATTTGGTGTGACCGTGTGTATGCAAGACAGCTTGAGCGGAATTCCATTGAAAAAGCCTTCAGAGTTTATTCCGAAGGGAAAACCGGTCATGTGTAGAGGGCATGGGCACTTAGATTGGGAGATGTATTCTGAACCAGCTTTCTCTACTGACCCTGCATGCATTGGATGTGATTATGAGTGTTATAGTGAAATGCCTATTTCTTATATAGCCATATAGATATAAGTGCTTATCTCTTACTATCAGCTACCAGCCTTGATCATACTCAATTAGATGTCTGCCAGCTTCATGTGAAATGGAACTGCCAGAGTTTAAGAACAAAGTTAAAAAGAAGATCGCACCTGTTTTCAGAACTATGAGACTACACCCAAGGAAAAGAGGAACTGAAAACAAGACACCCTATTTTAGATATGATAGTCTGCTATTCCCTTATATAGATATAACCCAGCTAAAGCTTATACTTCATTGCAAAATGTATAATTTGTGGTTTGTGTATTTGATATTTGATTTGATAACAAAATATTCGGCTCATGGTATATTAGCCGGAGTTCAGGAAGTAAAATACAGAAGTACCAATATACTGAACTGTGTCTGTGTTAGTAATTTGCTTCGAGTGTGCACACTTTTACATTGAAGGTTAATTTGGCCAGGTGGACAGAAACAAAAGTACCGAACGGTTCTGGTTCGGTCCAAAACAACTCCCTCACAAGAGGTGCCAAATCCATGAGTAGTGATGGCCGAACGGTTCGCCCGGTGGTCGTTTTGCGGCGAATTTCGGCTGTTCGCGATTCGCCCGATCGGCGGACTATTGCCGCCGTTCGCCCGGCGGACTTCCGTGTTTACTGTGTAAAAGAACTTTGACCTATGATGACACATCCATCATGGGGTACAGGACAGCCAATTGAGACATTACAGCACATGGACACTTGGACATTCCCCCTAACTTATAAATACACCCGATCCGGCGGCCATTTTACATTCTTTCTTCTGTCACTATAAGGAAAGGTTGCTGTGTGGAGCAGGGAGAGATTGCAGTGACCCAAATCGCTAGCTATTTGGTACACAAAAGTTATTTTCAGGACTGGTATAGGTGTTAGGTGTATATAGGTTTGCTGTGCTACTGATTGTTGCAGCAGCCTGAGCGTCTTTTGTCAGTTTAGAGAAAGGGACAGGACGGTGTGTGCTGCTGTAGGGACAGTCAGTTTAGTCATTAGCTGTTACTATCAGGTCCACAAAAGTGCTATTCCAGTTATTGTTCCAGTAGCCTCTGTTTTGTCAGTTTATATAGGGACAGGCAGGAAGCAGTGTGTGAGGCAGTGAGGGTCAGTTTAATCAGTAGCTGTTACTATTAGTTCCACAAAGGTTCTTTTCAGGACTGGTATGGTAATAGGCTTGTACACGTATAATATTCTTTCTTCCAAATATAGAAAGAATATTATACTTGACTGCTGCCCTTCTGCTGCAGTCTGCTAATCATTCACAACCTACTTGTTCCACAAAGATCCTTTATAAGGACTGGTAATAACCTGGTGTAGGGTGCTATAGTACATAGGGTTGAGTGAGGTACAGTCTGCTATTCTATAAGGACTGGTATAGGTCCACAATACATAGGGTTGAGGTGCACTACTGCTGACCGCTGCCCTATACTGCAGCAGTCCTTCATCGGTATAGGGACTGACGTACAGTCTGCTAATCAGTCACACACAACCTACTTGTTCCACAAAGGTCCTTATAAGGACTGGTAACTTGGTCTGTCTAGGGTGCTACAGTACATAGGGTTGAGTGAGGTACAGTGTGCCATTCTATAAGGACTGGTATAGGTCCACAATACATAGGGTTGAGGTGCACTACTGCTGACTGCTGCCCTATACTGCAGCAGTCCTTCATCGGTATAGGGACTGACGTATAGTCTGCTAATCAGTCACAACCTACTTGTTCCACAAAGGTCCTTATAAGGACTGGTAACTTGGTCTGTCTAGGGTTCTACAGTACATAGGGTTGAGTGAGGTACAGTCTGCCATTCTATAAGGACTGGTATAGGTCCACAATACATAGGGTTGAGGTGCACTACTGCTGAACGCTGCCCTATACTGCAGCAGTCCTTCATCGGTATAGGGACTGACGTACAGTCTGCTATTCAGTCACACACAACCTACTTGTTCCACAAAGGTCCTTATAAGGACTGGTAAGGTATAGGGTACTACAGTACATAGGGTTGAGTGAGGTACAGTCTGCCATTCTATAAGGACTGGTATAGGTCCACAATACATAGGGTTGAGGTGCACTACTGCTGACCGCTGCCCTATACTGCAGCAGTCCTTTCACTGGTATAGGGACTGACGTACAGTCTGCTAATCAGTCACAACCTACTTGTTCCACAAAGGTCCTTATAAGGACTGGTAAGGTATAGGGTACTACAGTACATAGGGTTGAGTGAGGTACAGTCTGCCATTCTATAAGGACTGGTATAGGTCCACAATACATAGGGTTGAGGTGCACTACTGCTGACCGCTGCCCTATACTGCAGCAGTCCTTCATCGGTATAGGGACAGGGTCATTTAAAAAATGACAGGCAGAGGAAGAGGCAGGCCCTTCTGCAGGGGTGGTAGGGCAGGAGCAACAGGCTTGAGCCAAAGTGGGAAGTTGCAGAAGGTGCGTTCAATTACTTTAAAGGATGCACCAGACTTGGTTGAGTGGCTCACTCAGCCTTACTCTTCTGCACCCTCCTCATCCTCTCGATCTGCACCCTCTTCTTTACTCTCTGCTATGTGCACCCCCAAAGACACTACCACCAACAACACCAGCACCACCACATACCTTCCGCTTGAGTCACAGGAATTATTTTCCGATCCATATCAAGACATTTCTGATGCGCAGCCACTTTTGGTATTGGATCAGGAAGAGGATGTAGCAACAAGCGCCACTCAGCAGTCTGACGACAGTACTCAGATCAGCCCAAGGAGGAGGTTGGTCCCTGGTGTTGCTGCCTACTCCGAGATCTCTACTTATAGCGGTGGGGAAGGTGACGTCGATGATGACGTGTCTAGTGATGTCAGGTGGGTGCCCACAAGAGAGGAAGAGGAGGGGAGTTCAGAGGGAGATATGGACCAGCAGATAGGGAGGAGAAGCAGGAATAACTTACATTGCACAGGAGGGACAAAGCAGACTGCAAATGTATCAGGAGCGAGTTATCGACCATGTACGGTCACATCTGGCGCTCCCAGGACACTGGCACATGGCTCCGCAGTGTGGGCTTTTTTTAACGTGTCCGCTGCTGACAATAGCGTTGCCATCTGCAATCTTTGCAGTCAACGCATTAGTCGCGATAAGCCCAACACTCACCTAGGGACGACCGCCTTAAGAAGGCACACGAGCAGCCATCACCGAGCCGAGTGGGAGCAACGGAACACACAAAGCCACACTCCAGGCTCTCACCGTCCAGCCTCGTCTTCTACTTCTCCTTCTCCTCTCTCCTCACAATTGTCCTCCACTCCACCTTCCATCACGCCAAGCTCACGTTTTTCTGCAAAAAGGCAGGCTTCCGTGGGCCTAATGTTCGAGCGTAAAAAAATGATGATGCCGGATAACCCTCTTGCCCAACGGTTGACGGCTGGCTTGTCAGAACTCATAGCCCGCCAACTACTGCCATATAAACTGGTGGACTCTGAGGCCTTTCGCAAATTTGTGGCCATTGGAACACCACAATGGAAGGTCCCAGGAAGGAAGTATTTCTCACAGAAGGGCATCCCAGAGCTATATGGCCATGTTCAGCGGCAAGTGAATGTATCTCTGACACACAGTGTTGGTGCCAAGATACATCTGACCACAGACACGTGGTCTAGCAAACACGGGCAGGAAAGGTATATCACTTTTACTGCCCACTGGGTGAACCTTCTGATGGCCGTCAAGCATGTAACCCGTGGCACCCGTGTAGATTTGGTTTTACCGCCACGGATTGCATGCAGGCCTGACTCTTCTTCTCCTCCTCCTCCTACTCCATCCTCCTCCCTCTCCTCCTCAGCTGACTCCTCCTTTTCCGCCGCTAGCGTCTCTTCCGCTGCGCCGCCCAAGCTCCCCAGAACCTATTCGACATGCCAGGTGAGACGTTGCCATGCCGTGCTGCGTCTGTTGTGCCTGGAAGCCAAGAGCCACACTGGCCCGGCACTCCTTTCAGCTTTGCGTTCACAGGCAGATCAGTGGCTAACACCGCTCAATTTGACAGTTGGTAAAGTGGTGTGGGACAACGGTGCCAATCTGCTTAGCGCATTGAAACAGGGCAAAATCACGCACGTGCCATGCATGGCACACGTCTTAAACTTGGTCGTGCAGCGATTCCTTGTCAAATACCCTGGGGTCCAGGACATCTTGCGGCAGGCAAGGAAAATCTCGGCCCATTTCAGAAGATCTTACATGGCCATGGCTCACCTTGCTGACATTCAGCGGCGACACAATCTGCCGGTCAGACGTCTTATTTGCGATTGCCCGACGCGATGGAACTCAACCTTCTATATGCTTGATAGGCTGCTCCAGCAGAAATGTGCAGTTAACGTCTACCTGTATGAACTCTGCGGCAGAACCGGTTCTGGGGAGCTGGGTTTTTTTTCACAGCGCCAGTGGCTGCTCATGCGCGACGCATGCAGACTTCTGCGCCCGTTTGAGGAGATCACCAAACTGGTCAGTCGCAGCCAGGTGATGCGATTCCTTCAGGATTTGGCATCCCGTTTTGAACAGGTTCAGGCCTCATTAGGACCCCCAGTTCAACAACAGCAACTGCTATCTGCTGCTGCACCTATCGCATCAGTCGCAGCCATACATTCATTACTACTACCAGCTCCGGTCCGTTTCTCTGGGGACTCCAAGGCTTGCAGGGGGTTCCTTAGCCAGTGCACTATTCATTTTGAACTTCAGCCCCAAAACTTCCTGTCCGATCGGGCAAAAGTCGCATATATCATATCCCTCCTGTCCGGCGAGGCGTTAGCTTGGGCCGCCCCTCTGTGGGAACTGAATGATCCAGTGGTTTCTAGCCTGTCTGATTTCTTGAAACTTTTTCGGAATATCTTCGAGGAACCGGGTCGTGTCTCCTCAGCGGCTAGCGCTCTTTTACGTCTCCGTCAAGAGTCCGCGTCTGTGGGACAGTATGCTCTTCAGTTCCGTATCCTCACAGCTGAATTGAGCTGGAATAATGAGGCCCTAGTTGCAACCTTTTTACATGGCCTCTCTGATAGAGTGAAGGATGAATTAGCAGGAAGATCCCTTCCTGCTGATCTGGACAGTGTCATCACCTTGTGTAACCAGATTGATATTCGCTTTCAGGAGAGGGCCCTGGAAATAAGACGCCAGCACTCCCCTTTCTTTAGGCAGCTTGAGCCCCCAGTCCCTTCTCTTCGATCCGAGGAACACCCCCTGCCTACTGAGGAACCTATGCAGTTGGGCTGGACTAAATTATCTCCCGAAGAACGTGCTAGACGCAGAACTCTGGGCCTATGCCTCTATTGTGGGGCCAAAGGTCATTTCCGTGACACTTGTTCTCTTCGTACGGAAAAACGCTCAGGGCTAATACATCTGGAAGGTGGAGTATTAGACCCTGAAATATCACCTTCACCTTCTCGTCTTCTCCTTTCTGTGTTGCTTCATGTCGGTGCTTCCTCTCGTTCGGTCTCAGCACATCTGGATTCCGGAGCCGCTGCCAATTTCATGGATTGGGAAACTGCATCCTCCATGAGACTTACCCTTTTGCCCCTTACAACGCCATTGGTGGTCTTGGCGATTGATGGCATGGTTCTCCCAGGGGGCCCTATCCGCTTTCAGACCCTTCCTGTTAAGATGTCAGTAGGGACACTCCACCAGGAGTGGATATCCTTCCTTGTCTTACCTAAGGCTTCATCTCCTATCATATTAGGTCTTCCTTGGTTACGGCTCCACTCTCCAGACGTTGACTGGTCTGCTGGACAGATCCTGGCTTGGGGTTCCTCCTGTTCCTCTTCCTGCCTACTCAAGGGTACCCCAAAGGAGAAACTTCCTGTTACCACCATCCCAGTATCTTCTGCTCTTCCCGCTGTATATAGCGATCCCTGCGATGCGTCCTGCAATAGTTGGACTGACGCACTCTCTAGGTCATTTGGTACTCTGGATGAGGGGCCCACCTATGAACCTGAGTCAATCATTCACTCCAGTTCGCATAACCATTTACATTTGTCTGCCCCTAATCTCCCTTGGACGCACAGCCAGGCTAACTTGTCTGCAAGTTCCACAGTTGCTATGCCCTGTGATGCGATTGAGATGGTCGCTACACCTGACAATACTATTCAGTCGACCTCTGCACCAGTTATGCCAGTCCAGCCCATGCCCAATGAGCCTCCTGCTTCTTGTTCAGCACCTTCGGTGACCTGGCCTCACCCTACTGCTACTATGTCCGTTCAAACCCGTTTAAGAGGCTCAATCCATCCTTTGGATAGAATACCTAATTCGGCCAGGAAGGGTTTTCAATCTTTTTCTCAGGGTTCTCTGCATTCTGTTTGTGTTGCAGCTACCCAGCTTGACTCTTGTGACATGACACTTTCTAACTAACATGACCTCAGGGATCCACTGACCTCTGCCCAGTCTGGTGGTCCTGTTATGGATGCCCAGCTCATTCTTAAGGGTGTGGCGGTCCCTGCTCAGACTCCTGATCTTCTCATGCCCTTACCCATTCCTAAAAAGACTTTAGTCCTCAAGTCCTCTCACTACCTCTGTTTCGGTCTCTGAGGATAATCTAAAATACGAGGTTAGTCCGTAAAGGCATTCTTCAATACCTCATACTTTGGAAAGGGTTGGGTCCTGAGGAGAGGTCTTGGATCACTGTATCTGAGGTCTTTACTCCCTGTCTGTTAAGGAGGATCCATCTGGAGTTTCCCTTTAAGCCTGGACCCAGGCGGGGGAGGGGGTGGCCTCGTAAAAGGGAGGGTACTGTCATGGTTATGCAGTGATCTTCCTGTGTTTGCTTACCTCCCCTCATGTCTTCAGACTAAGAGGCCAGCCACTTCCACCTGGTGGTTTTTATAACCTCTCCTATAAGCATGGCTCCACCCCAAGCCCTATCAGGGAGTCCTATATTAACCTGTGCACTGCAGGCCATCAGTGCTGATCAACCATTGTGTATTCCTTTGTGTGTTAGCTTCCTGTTTCCTGCCGTGTGCTCTGCTACTGTTTTCCGTTACCGACTTTGGCGTGTCTTGACTATCCTTGTTTGCCTGTGATCCTGACCTTTTGGCGTGTACCCGACTATTCTTGTCTGCTTGTGACCCCCGACCTTGGCTTTGTCCCTCACCATCCCTATCCTCCTGTTGCCTACTGTGGGTGTGAGCTGGGGGACCCTGGGGGTCGCGACCTGGAGCCAGTTGCAGCCAAGTCCATCCTCACCACCAGAGGCACTGGTGAACACCTGCTGGCTCTTAGACTCCGCGCCCCAGGGAATCTTACGCTCTAACCCCAGTGGGATCTGTCCCCCGTCTGCAGCAGTCAGCCGTAGGGTCCACAACCTTGCGGTGCACTCCTGCTCCCTACGGTGTGCACCTGTCACCTCGCCTCAAGGTGACCTGACAAGCTGCCTCCTACTTGCCAACTATCCCAGTTTACATTCCCTTGTCCCTTGAAGTTTTAGTCCTGTGCTGCTACGAATGCTGCCCAGCTCTGCCCTATTGTTGTGTACAGATGACTCACCTGCAGACCTGTGTTTACATGTAAATACTGGCATTCATATGTAAATAGCAGTCAAAAGCATATGTAAATAGCTGAGGCCAATGGCATTGATATGTAAATAAAGGCAGCATTCATAGGTATATCATGCCCACCTGCAGTGAGAAGAAGATGTGCTGTAACCTATCGCAACCAGTGAGCAGTATTACTGTACAGTATAATCTCTAGCAGCCAATCAACAAGCAGAAATGTGCTGTAACCTCTAGCAACTAATCAGTGAGCCTTAAGGAGTGCTGTAACCTCTAGCAACCAGTCAGTAAGCAGTAATGATATGCTGTAACCTCTGGCAACCAATCGCAATTGCTGCCTGATCTGATACAGTAAACTGATTTTAAATCTAGCTGCTATTTATTTTATGTCTCAGAGCATGTGGAGAGGGAAATTGCATGGGGGGGGCCCTAAGAAAATTTTTGCCCAGGCTCCAATCAGTATTAAAGATGGCCCTGCCCCCACCCATCTCCATGACACTGCAGGGCGGAAGCAACGTCAAAAAGTCACTTCTGCCCATAGCTCTTAAAGGGACATTTTGTTTTTTCATTTTTTTAAATTAACTTTTTTTTTTTATTATTGCATTTTAGTGTAAATATGAGATCTGAGGTCTTTTTTACCCCAGATCTCATATTTAAGAGGTCCTGTCATGCTTTTTTTTATATTACAAGGGATGTTTACACGATAATGAGGTGGCGCTGATGAGGTGGCACTGATGAGTTGGCACTAATAAGGTGGCACTTATGGCCACTGATGAGGATGCATTGATATGTTGAACTGATGGGCACTGATATGCAGCACTGATGGGCACCAATAGGCAGCACTGATATGCAGTACTGATGGGTACAGATATACAGCACTGATGGGCACTGATAGGCAGCACTGATGGGCACTGATAAGCGGTACTGATGGGCACTGATGGGCACTGACTGGTGGCACTGATGGGCACTGACTGGTGGCTGTGATGGGCACTGACAGGCAGCTGTGATGGACACTGACAGGCGCCACTGATTGGCAGATAGGCGGTAATGATTGGCACTGACAGGTGGCACTGATGGGAAGCACTGATGTTGAGGTACTGACAGGTTTTACTGCTGGACACTGAGATCGGCACTGACTGGCACTGTGGTGGGCACTGATTAGCACTGATATGGGCACTGATTGGCACTTTGATGGGCACTGTGAGCTGTGTTTTAATTGGGGCACTGACTGACAGCTGAGGGGGCACATCTGAGGTGTTGTGGCACATCTGAGGAGGCTGTGCTAATAATCAATGTGCTGATAATCAGCACAGACCCCCCCTCTGACAGGGAGAGCCGCCGATCGGCTTTCCCTGTCAGCACGCATGACAGAGGCTTCTTATCATGATCGGAAATGCGGGGTTTCAGATTGACACGCCGCACTTGCGATCACCGTGCTGCGCGCCCCCTCGGGTGCGCGCCTGCATGTTATCCTGCTGGACATCATATGATGCCCAGTCAGGATAACATAACCACTTTGCGGACATCATTCTGCATACGGCGGGCAGGAAGTGGTTAAACCACACATGTGAGGTATCGCCGCAATAGAGCAAGAGCAATAATTCTAGCCCTCCTCTGTAATGCAAAACATGCAACCTGTAGAATTTTTTAAATGTCGCCTTTAGAGGTTTTTAAGGGTAAAAGTTTGTCACCATTCCAGGAGCAGGCACAATTTTGAAGCGTGACATGTTGGGTATCAATTTACTCAGCGTAATATCTTTCACAATATAAAAAAAATTGGGCTAACTTTACTGTTGTCTTATTTTTTTAATTCAAAAAAGTGTATTTTTTCAAAAGTATTGCAACGACCGCCATTTTATTCTCTAGGGTGTTAGAAAAAAAATGTGTAATGTTTGGGGGTTCCAAGTAATTTTCCAGCAAAAAAAACAAACTGTTTTTAACTTGTAAACAACACATCTAAAAAAGAGGCTCGGTCCTTAAGTCGTTAAATGTGCATGAAGCACCTACGTTACAGATAGAGTGGAAGGAAAGGGGATGAGGTTTCTAGGAACCCCCCTCTCCTCATGGGATTACGGCAGGGGGCAGTTTCAAGGCTCCCCCCTCCTGTGTGAATGTCACACAGATGCCTTGTTAGGTCAAGTGCACTGAGGTGAGGTCACATGGCCTATAGGGGTTAGGCCATGTGAGTCAGGTCAGAGGTATACAGGCAGGGAGAATACTAGGCTAGGGTTGGCTAATTTGAGGTAGTGTCACATGGCAGACTAGGATAGGCCATGTGAATTTTACCTCTGAACCTTCCAGAAACCACCTGAGCATGCTTATAAAATGGGGTTCCATGAGGGGGAGCTCATTCGCCTCAGAAGGCATAGCCGTGGTGCTCCCAACCCTCCTACCCAAAAAATTATTTTAGGTAAGTTGCCTTCCTGTCTGTTATCCCATGTGTATTTCCACAATAAGGTGCTTGTCCTCAACATTAGAACTAGCTGAAGTTTTGGTGCAAATTTGTGCAAACAATGACCACATGAACTGAACTATACAAGCATGAAAGGAAAAAAAAACATGGACAAAAGTGACACGTGTTCAATTTTACATAGTGTGTCAACTACAACCATAAAACTTTGTTGGACAGAGGTCAAGTGATCTTTGATAAGGATGAGCTCCGGCATGTTCGCATAGCCCCCGTGCAGAGCCTGCCAGGAAGTCTGCACTGCGCTGCGCTAATCATAGGCAATGAGACATTTCCCCATCTCTGCAGCCTCGCATCGGGGACAATGTCTCACTGCCTGTGATTAGCGCAGCGCAGTGCCGACTTCCTGGCAGCCTCTGCACGTGGGCTGTACAAACACGCCGGAGCTTATCCTTAATCTTTGATTTTCTCTAACTCTGATAAGCACTTCAATAGATCAGATGCCAATCTTTGGGCAGTGAGGGAATTTAATCCCTGTTCCTCAGACAGATGATGTGCTGTTGAAGATAAGAGAAGATAAAGAAAAATCAGGCAAATGTGTTTGAAATGGAGTTGATGTTAAAGTGCATATGTAGTGGCTTACCTGTGCTGCTTGTGATGGTATCAGAGGAATGCTGTGCCTGGTCTGCTTCAACATCTGGTATAGTTTGACATGGTTCTGCATCATCATCATCATCATCATCATCATCTGGTCCTATAGCAGTAGCTGGAGCTGTGTCATCAACCAGAACAATATCCATTCCTGTTGTCACTGTTCTGTTATCAAAGAGTACTTTCTTGGGTCTTTCTAGGTTTAAGAAAATAAACATTCATGAAAAAAGCATGCATGCTAAAGAATATAGTTTTCATTGATGAAGACATTGCACAGAGACTACATGGATTGTATGCCTAGCTGAGAGAGCAGAAATGGCAGAAAATAAGCTAAACTACCCTTTTTGATCATTCTATGTATTTTATGCAACTGGGCTTCCTCCCAATGTTTCAAGTCAGACCATCTCTTGCGCAGCTGGTCCTTTGTTCGCTTCACGCCATACTTCTTCTTAAGCACATGGAGAACCTTCTCCATGATGCTGTCTATTCTTGTATTAGGCCTGGGGTCGTTTTTGTGCCTCCCATCATATAGTTTTTTTACAGACTCTTCACCATAGTTTTCATCTCATCTAGGGACATAGGTGTTGCCTTTTTTTAAAAACTTTGCAGGCTAAATCGTTCGATAACGGCATTCTCCTTTTCTTCAGCCATTGTTCTGCTGCTAAAGATGGCGCTGGATGAAGAGGGGCAGAGCTTGTAAACTCCCATAGAGCACCATGGTACACTCCGACCCGGCACGCAGAACGTTGTCACGCATGAACACAGAACGGTGTCACGTACGATTACACTGACCAGGCGAACGACTACACTCACCAATCCACAGAAGATTCATAACAACTGAAGGTAATTAGACCAGTACAATAGTTCTAGGGTATGAATTGTTTGGTGTAGTTTGGCAACTGAACAATGATGCATTGTTTATTATTACAGAAGCAATGGTGGACAAATTTACTTCACCACATCAAGACCTTTCTTGTCTATGGAAAGTACGCTCCAAAGACTATTCTGACCATCAAAAACATAATAAAGCGTATACCAAATTAGCGGAAGTATGCATTGTTGTGTATTCCAAAGCAGATATATCCTATGTGACCAAAAACATTGCAAATCTGCGTTCTATCTTCAAAAATGAATTGAATAAAATGAATGAATCCAAAAGATCAAGTACATGTGCCACACCTGTGGTATTTTGAGAGTCTAAGTTTTCTGACTGACCAGGAGGAAACACGACCCTCTGTGTCAAGTTTAGACAGTATCAGTGGAAATATTTCAGGAGATGAAGAAGATGGAACATTTGAGGAAATGGCAGACAGTCAGGTAAGTTTAATCATATTATTTTTTATTATACACTTTTATATCTACAGATAAGAAAATCAAAATTGAAGATAATACATACCAAATTCCAACACACATCAAAATTTAAAGCACATGTACCGTTGTACATTTGTTTTTTTAAGGCAAAAATAACATGACACCTGTGCTTAGTACTGAAATAATAGATAAATGCAGCCACTGAAATTTACATATATCATTTAGAGATTGTTTTGCCAATCTACTGCGCCATGACCCAGAAAATATTGCCTATAATCCAGGCGATTCTGATGGGCTAGTTGACTAAAGAGATGTGGTGGGGCACAGCCTAGGTTTAATAGCCCTTCTGTATCATTACGCCACTCACCAGGCATGACATCCCCAGACAGAGTATCTTCCCGTTCCACCAGGGATTGTGCCATGTAGGCAGCGGCGGTGTGTCCATAAAGGGCGCAGAAGTGCCGCCCCCCTTGCATGAATCTATCTATGGTCCCCCTATTCATGTGCCTGGCCCCTTGTCCGGTGCTGGGCATATGAATTACAGGGACGGGGTTTCTTTGAAAGCACCTGATTAGAGCCATAGGCTCTAATAGGCTTCCCGATTAGAGCCATGGGCTCTAATAGGCTTCCAAAAGGGTAAACAGCGGGCGCACTGCTGTGTGTTCACTGATTACTCATTGGTGTGTTAGGGAACTGAATACATGGCTTCCCTAACACTGACCCGCCTCTCAGCCAATCAGGTTGCTCAGGTCTGGTTACCGGTCATCTGATTGGCTGAAACAAGAGGCGCCGCTATTGGACGCCTGACGGGAGAAGAAGTGCAGGAAACGCATGAAGGACCCCACTCGTCACTGTCACCCACTGTCCCACAAGACAAAGTGCCAGGCAGAAGGCGAGCAGGCGGGTTCACACTACCACACTGGCAGAATTTGGCACACTGGCAGCTTAGGGCACACTGGCAGAATTCGGCACACTGCCAGCATTTGGCATACTGGCAGCTTTGGGCACACTGGCAGCATTTGGCATACTGGCAGCATTTGGCATACTGGCAGCATTGGGCACACTGTCACACTGGTAGCATTGGGTACACTGGCAGCATTTGGCACATTGGCAGCATTGGGCACACTGGCAGCATTGAGTATGCTGGCAGTATTTTCCACACTGGCAGCATTTGAAGGGCACGCTGGCAGCATTTGGCACAGTGGCAGCAGTTGATGGGCATATTGGCACATTTGCTGGCACAGTGTCAGCTTTTGATGGCACAGTGGCAGCTGGCAGCGTTTAATGGCAAAGTGGCTGCGTTTGATGTGTTTTTTTCCAAAAAAATTCAGTTTGTTTACAACCCCCCCAAATTTTTTTTAGCACCGTGACTGCATGTAGGTGGAGCTAGTATGCCTTAACAAATTATGCAACACACAGCAACATTGAAATATAGTATCAGTTTTTTGGGGGCTACATTTATTGCTGTATGAAAGATACAAAAGCGGTTGGCCATAATACCAAAAGCATTTTCTACAACAGGTGTAAGGTTTTTAAGGGCATATGGTTCCAACACATGGTCAGATAATGCAAATGCATCATCTGCAACAAATATGAAGTTTAGTCCTTCCACTGTGTCCTCTTGGGATGGTAGATTTAGAAGTCAGTTTTTTTAAACGATGAGAAAAAACTATTTTCTCAATTATACCCCCATGTGAATTTCGTCCATTTTTGCCAATGTCCACAAAGATAAACTCATACTTTGCATTCACGATTGTCATTAGGATGATGCTAAAGTAGCCTTTGTAATTATAATAGATGGAGCCAGATTTTGCCGGGGGCGTTATGTGAACAAGCTTCCCATTTATGGCAAAATTCCAATAGTCGTTAAATTGTTTAGCTGTTGCTTTCCATTCCTCCACAGATGCCAGTAGCTGTACAAAGGTAAAAATATATGTTAAAAAAATATTTTAGGCTTAATTCTCTATACATTTTTTTATTTTACTTTATTATACAGGATCTATTCGGCAATGAAACACAAACTGTCACATCAACACCAGTAAGCAGGAACAAAAAGAGAAAGACAAGGGAAGAGTCTACAGGCAACTTTCTACTACAAGCATCTGCAGTGTTAAATTAGAAGAGGGATGAATGTGATGACCTGGGTGCATTTTCTGCCACGAAAATACGCAGGATGTCAGAAGACCAAAAACAATTACTGGAACCATTTGTCAGGAAAGGTTCCATCCCCTAGTAATATCTATTATTTGGCGTGCAGTACTGAGGTCCACCAGCAGGTGTCTCCTGGCAGTTTGGAACTGTCAGGAGAGCTTTTCCCTGCTGGTGTTATGTCATCTTTGGGCCGCAGTACTGATGTCCACCAGCGGATGGATCCTGGCAGTGTTGAGCAGACAGCACCTCCTGCATTCAGGTGTTGTCATGTACCTAGTGGTGAGCCTGGAATGCAGAAGGAGACTCTCTTGCATCCCTGACTCACGGCCCCTGATGGTGGAGACAGGAGGCATGGGAGTCAAAGGTAGCACGAGTGCCTGGCAGGATCAACAGCCGAAGGATGGATCAGGCAGTCTTCAGGAACTGTAGCTGGATAAGCATACCTCAGCAGCAGCAACCTGTTACCAGCAGACAGCAGGGAAACCACAGGAACAGGTATATCCCTCAAGAGCAGGCACGCAGAAGAGTCGGGCAAGCCGGGTCAAACCAGACGGTCAGTACAGGAACAGATGCAGCAGGCAGAGGCAGGATCATGGAACAGGCCGGGTCGGTAACAGGTGAGCACGGATGAACCAGAGGATAAGGCAGGTGCACAGTCGTAGACAAGCCGGAGGTCAGAGGCAGGCAGAAGGCAAGGAAGGTCACAGGTAAGGCCGGGTCAACACAAGGTCAGATCAGATTCAGGCAATAAGCTCAGGAACGCTGTAGATCAAGCAGCAAGATCTGAGGGGGGAACTGGGTTTAAATAGCCGGCCTGGCGCCGGTAACCGTGCGTGCACACACCCGCGCCCGCACACGCGTTGCCACGCATGAACACACATGCGCCTAGGTGCCTGCAGGCGCGCAAAGACAGGCGACGGACCACTGTCCCCAGCCAGTCTTTCCTGACAGGTGTCAATAGAAGCTAATCACAGGTATTCATATAAATACCCGGCTGATGATTGCTCTCATCGCCTTGGTATCTTCCTTGTGCTCTGATCCGAACCTACTGCCTGAAGACCTTATCCTGTCTCCCTGTCCTGTCCCATCTGTTACCTTGCATCCCTGCCCTGCAGTCTGATCCATCCATCCTCTCCTTGTCCTGTGTTCCTACCCCATCTGCTGATCTCCCATTGATGACCCTGGTCTGGCTTACGGCTGTGATTCTGGAACTGCCCTTTGTTTATCTGCTGACCCTCTTTGCATAACCCTGGCCTGGCTATTGTTTATGATCCTGGTATTTCCCATTTATTGTACATATCTGTCTGTTGTTATTTGTGGGTCTCTGTCTGTTGGTTGGTTTATTGCACTGTGTCATATTGGAGGTGATTGTATTCATATTATTCACTTACCTTAATAAACATTTATATTCACTTACATGCATTTTGGTTCTCTCTGTGCAGTTCATACAGTCTGGTCTTACCAATTTATGACACCATTACTCTTTCAGCTTCTTAATAAATGGTTAAGAGGGGAGCTGACCACAAATACGCTCTTAGCTGAGCACAAAAGCACACACACCCAATCATCGCAACAACCTCAACAAATGCATCAGTGGCACGTACCATTCACACAGCAGGATCGTCCTCAAAGCAACCGGGGACATCAGTACACATCTTTGTGAATCACATACATTTGGTTTAAAAGATGTTATCTTTGTCAGTTTGACATGTTATGAACTAGTTTGAGTTTACCGATATGTTTATTATTCCTCTTGCATGATTCTTATGATGGCTTCTCAGGTCTCACGTATGATGCGGCTTAGCAACTGGGCAGAGATTCCAGTGGTGAACTTGAGGTCTTCAAAACTTCGTCCAGTTGCCAGAAAACGAAGTATTGCTACCAGTCTCTGCTCCGCTGTGATGTTACTTCTTAAGACCGGGTACTTTTTTGTTATGAGGGGTGACACTTGACTCAGTAGCAGCTGAAAGGACTCATCAGGCATCCCCAGATAGTTCTGATAATCATCGGGATTGTTTTCCTTGAGCTTTTGAACCAATCTCATATGAGAGAAGTTATCACGGTTCTTCAGCCACTCTTTACTCCATAACCTTCGGCTTTTGCTTCTGGGCTGCTCTGCTTGCTGTATAGCTATCACTCCAAACATTACTATGGCAACGGTCCTATCATTCATATTCATATTAAAGGTGGTGCTGATGCAGGTGATGCAGTAGAGATGCTCACAACACACAAGGTTCGTTCTGACGAACGCACGTTGCTCCTCTGGACGTATACGTAAACCACAGGAAGCCATGGTGCAGAGGTCAAACACATTTTGTCACTTCCTTTTTATATGCAAAAACCACTCGAAAAAACTATACATTGATGTTCATAAATTATTTATTGTTGGAAAATTGTTGCTTACCTGATGGCATGATCGTTTGCAGAAGGAATGTTCGTTTTTTGAGAGAGCACTCGGCCAATTTTTTGGTCTAGTGTATGGCCAGCATTAGTCTGTAGGGTTCAATATTGAGTTGGCTCACACTTTTGCAGCTATAACAGCTTCAACTTTGACCATTCTTCCAGAAGCACATTTGTGAGGTCAGGCACTGATGTGGACAAGAAGGCCTGGCTCGCAGTCTTTGCTCTAATTCATCCCAAAGGTGTCCTATTGGGTTGTGGACAGGACTCTGTGAAAGACAGTCAAGTTCCTCCACCTCAAAATCGCTCATCCATGTCTTTATGGACCTTGCTTTGTGCACTGGTGTGCAGTCATGTTGGAACAGGAAGGGGCCATCCCCAAACTGCTCCCACAAAGTTGGGAACATGAAATTGTACAAAATGTCTTGGTATGCTGTCGCCTTAAGAGTTCCCTTCGCTTATTCGAAAGTGCACAACTCCTACTCGAGAATAGATGTCTTTCTAACTGATAAATTCCTGCTTCAAAAAATTAGTTCCTCAGTTATTCACAACATATCATGGTCAGACCATGCACCAATTTCCATTGTGGTGGAGGGGTGGCGCACAGAAACCAGGGCCAACCGATGGAAAAACGACACTTTTCTTTTTTCAAATCCGAAATTTAGTAAAGAAGTTGCCTCTGAATTGAAAGGTTTTTTTGAGATTAATGCCCGCTCTGTGTCAGACCCCTTCATCCTTTGGAACTCCCATAAAGCTTTTGTACGAGGCATTCTCATTAAAATGAGTAGCTTGGCTAGAAAACAGTCTATGTTGAAGACTCAAACGCTTCTCTCCCAAATAGATCAGTTAGAGTCAGCGAATAAAAAGTTACCAGACCCTGCCACGAGCTCTAAGCTTGACAATCTACGTCACGAACTGCGTTTACTACTGATTTCACAACAAGAGCGAGCATTTAAAAAGTGGAAAGCTCGCCTTTACTACCAGGGGAATCGTGCGGGAAAACTTTTAGCCAGACAAATAAAAGAAAGATCTGTCCAAGAGTTCCCTTCGCTGGAACTAAGGGGCCAGGCTCAACCCCTGAAAAACAACCCCACACCATAATTCCCCCTCCACCAAATGATTTGGACCAAAGGCACAAAGCAAGGTCCATAAAAGCATGGATGAGTGAGTTTGGGGTGGAGGAACTTGACTGGCCTGCACAGTAATAAAACAGCTGTATGCTCTTGCTCAACCGTAGGTTTATTATAGAAAAGGGTATGCACAGGTAAAAAGGCATCACTGAAAGTGATCAATCAGGGTTGCAGAGTCCAATCAGACATCTGCTACCCTGATGGCAAGTACGTATGCCCCAGAGAGGAACAAGGTTCTTCTTATCCTCCATTCTACTCCTGTAGCAGCGCTGTGAAACAGCATCATCTGCAGCTAGGAGGCGGCACTGCACCTGCTTACATGTACAATATCTTGGTTTGCTTGAAAAATGTATAAAATCATATAAAATATGTTTGTTTTTTTTCATCAGCACAAGGGATATTACTTTTTACAGGTATAGAAGACTTGTAATTTGTGTACTTTATCTTTCTGGAATTCAGCTGTTGAAAATTAGTTTGGAAAGAAATTAAAAAACAAACTTCTCTATTGTTCCCTTTAAAAGGCAATGGCTTGCATTAGTGAGAATACTTGTGGTAGATATACTTTTAATAATAATCTTGAGGAATGATAACATCCTTTAATTCTTTTCAGTTATATTGAAGAGAATGTCATCATACTACGATTAGATTACAATGTGTCATCCACTATCATATCCAAGTGTTTCGTGTTCAGCAGAAACAAATCCACCATACGTATTAAATTTTGTTCTTCCAATTTAGTGTGACAATACCATCCAGGAAAATTTCTGGTTTGTTATTTCATATTTCCACACTTTGCCTGCTATTGAAGAGTAATCAAGTCTTTGAATATAATGCCTGACCGGTTTTCCCATCGGAATAAACTCTGAAGGTTTTTCCGACGGAGTTCTGACGGAATTCCGCTGAAAATGTCTTCCGTGCACACGATCACATGAAAGTCCAACCGTCAAAAAGGCGGTGACGTACATCGGTGACGGGACTAGAAAAAGAAAGTTCAATGCCCAGTGCGCCACCCTTTGGGCTTCTTCTGCTAATCTCGTGTTAGTAGAAGTTAGGTTAGAGATGATTCAGACTCTTGCTTTTCAGATTGTTTGAACTGCTTTTCAGTTTGTACTTGTGGGTTTGTATCTGTTCTTCAGTGCATGCAGTCAATTTGTATCTGTTTTTCAGTGCGTTCTTGTCCGCTCGTTGCTGATTTTCAGCTCGCTCTTCACAGGCCTTGCTGTTCTTCAGTGCATTCTGTTAAGTTTGTTCTGACCAGCCAAACATTTTGAAACCATGTTGCGGTTACGTACTCGTCATACAGTTCGTGCTATGTGGGGGCTTGGTGTTAGGGTTCATACTTTGACCCAAGCCCAGTCCATGAACAGGGTGAGGAGGAGTTCATTGACCGAGAACTGGTTACGCCAACGTGACCAATTCTCTCATATGCCTCTACTGCATGAGATCCAAGAGAATAATCCTGATGATTTCAGGAATTTTCTCCAGATGACGGACTCTGTTTTTCACCGTCTGTTGGCTTTACTCACCCCTTATATTACAAAGCAGGACACCTGTATGCGGCAAGCCATCACTCTGGAGCAGAGGCTTATCCACCTTGCGGTACTTGGCGACTGGGAGAAAACTATGGGACCTCAAGTTCTCTACAGGCATCTCCCCCCAGGCTCTGGGGATCATTACTCCAGAGATCGGTTCTGCCATCATTCAGGTCCTGCAGAAGGACTATATTAGGGTAAGTTTTATCCTTTAACATCACATTATATTTATTTAATGTATTGTATTTATTTCATCGTTCCCTAATCACCATGATTGGAATATGCTGTCAATGTCTCCTTTATCCTCATGCATGTTGTAATCTTTTAAAATGCTCCTTTTTTTGGCCTACATGCATATTTGCCTTCACTAAGCTCCCCAGCATGTTATCCTGGGCCCATATACACCTATAGCCTAGTCCCTTAACAATGTATTTTGTCAGCTCCATTGTAGTGCTTTACCCAAAACACCCCCTAAAATGTGTACAAATGTCATGTGTGTCCTTAAATTCAGGCAGAGTGCCAGAGGCTTTTTTTTGGGTCCCAAATTCAGCTCGAACCCTCCCCCCCCTAAAATTTTTACAATGGGCCATCAAAGGGGGTGAGGAATCTGATAAGTGGACCTTAAATTTTTGTCTTGAAATACTCATTAAAATAAATGTTATACTGATGTCGGCCAAGAATGTTTGTGTCTAATCTGTTTGCAATGTTATGTGCAAAAGTACTTATCTTTTTTTTTCTGTTTTGACTCCACAGTTTCCTTCAACAGCACAGGAATGGCAGACTGTGGCATCCCATTTTGCCAACCATTGGGACTTTCCCAACTGTGGGGGGGCTATAGATGGGAAGCACGTCCACATCGTGCCAATACCCCATTCAGGGTCTTACTATTATAACTATAAGGGGTTTAATAGTATAGTGTTAATGGCGGTGGTGTCAGCACAATATGATTTCCTCTATGTGGACGTGAGAAAGAATGGCTGGATGTTGGATGGAGGAGTCTTTGCCCAGACAGAGTTTTACCAATGTCTCCACACTGGTGGCCTGGCATTGCCACCTGATGTGGACAACGTGGAAGGACTTCCATTTGTCTTTACTGCTGATGAAGGGTTCGGTTTGGGCAAGAACCTGATGAGGCCATTCCCCCAAAGGACCCTCACCCTGGAGAGGAGGGTTTTTAATTACTGGCTAGCCAGAGCAAGAAGAGTCGTTGAGAATACCTTCGGGATAATGGCCAGCTGGTTCCGCCTGTTTTTGACAGTGATCCATATGGCGGAGTACAAAATCAACCACATCAGCTTATCCTGCTGCATATTACACAATTTTTTAAGGAAAAATGCCCAAAATTATATTGCCTCAGTTGGGCCTGATGCGGGACTTCCTGAGAATCCCCTGACAGGCCTGGATACTGGCCGCCCTGGCTTGGCACCCCAAAGTGCCTGTGAAGTTCGGCAGAAATATGTAAATTAGTTTACGGGTAGGGGGGCCATTGCTATGCCAGACAGAAAAAAAAAGAAAAAAGATCTGATAAAATCTTTAATTTTCTTTATTGTTTGTGTTTGTTTTTGGCTGTCTCCTAGTTTCTCCTAGTGCATTTGTAGTGCCAAGTGGATTTTCCTTTAGTAAATAAGCCCCATTGTCACTGCAAACACAAACTTACTTCAAAAATGGTATTGAGCATTGAAAGCCACACATTGTTGATTAGCAATATTTTTACTCTGTGCACATTCACATTTGCGTTATAAATTTTTGAGTTAAAAAAAAATTATCACATTTTTTACAACTTTTTTTTTTTTTTTGGTATAAACACACATGTTTAGAAACATAACATACCAAAGTCTGGAACTTACAAAACAAAGTTCAATGTAGAAAAACTGAAGGCAATATATGACATTATAGTGTCAAAACTGTCTTGATATTGCCTTCATCAGATGGTGATGTCATCCCTGTAAAAGCCAAATTTTGAAGATGCACACAATTTGGGAGTCAAAATGGGTCTTTCCCTCCTGATCCCATGCATAATGTCAACATGTGCTATCTCCCATCATGGGGGGGATCAATGGACATGTTTTTCCTCTCACTTACTAGAGTTACTAGGAAGTGGTTGCACCCACAAAACACGTACATTGATATCCCCTGATGGCAGATAGCACATGTTGACAAACCGTGTGCATCTTCAAAATTTGGCTTTTAAAATTAAAAAAAAAAAAGTTTTAGGAAAGTCTACAAAAAGTGAAAATGGTGGCATTTCGAAGAAATTCAGATTCTACCCAACACATCAATCATGTTCTTCATTTGTTGTTCCATAACATTGAGTTTCTTCCTTTGAGTAAAAACATGTATTTAGAAATATGCAGGTATACATATAGTAGTACCTGAAACTGGGGTGTCAGACACTCACCTGTTGTGGCGACAATCTCACAGACTTCCTCCACCTCTCCTTCCTCCAGATCCTCGGGGTGTGTTTTTTTCTGAGTTCTCCTTCTTTCTCTTGTGTCGGGGGTTCCTGGTGTCCTCTGAGTGGTGTCCTCCAAGTCTTTTCTCCCCTATGAGAATGTAACAAAAGGTATACTTAGCACTCAGATATTTGAGTCCAGAAATAGGAATATGAAACATTTCTGAGAAGTGGGGAACAATTGTCTGTTTTGGGCAGAGTTCCAAGCTGAAGACCTGATTTTGATTACCTTACCCAAGCAGTTTTTTTCTGTCAATTTTCACAGATGGAGACATCCCAAGTATCCACTGGAGCACCTGTGTGGGACACCTTCAAAAGTTTGTTCTTGTGTCCCACACTAGTGCTCCTGAGTCCAGATGTGTAAACAGCTGCTGAGTGTCCTCTCCTTACATTACACTGAATCAAGCTTGCATTTCATTCTAGTTACAAACACATCTAGACTTCAATGTCCCAAACTTATTTTAGGACAAATAGGCATGACCTGTATCTGCCCAAAACATCATATTTATTGAGCAAATGATGTTTCCTATGACCGATTAATGTGTCCACGAACATGAAAGTCGGCATTTTAAACTGTACAACAGTAACGAAAATAACATGGCGCAGCATGCAAGTAATAATAATAATCGGAACACACGAAAACGAATTACTTTTTAGAACTTTCTTGATCCTTTTATACTGATCCTGCTCCCTCAGTTTCAGGTCTGACCAGCGGTTCCCTATTTGATCCTTTGATCGTCATACCCCAAAATTTGTATGCAGACTCTTTACAACTTTCATCATGATTTTGTCCTTTCTCACATTCGGGTTGATGTATGGTCCATTCTTGCCAACATAGTCTTTCCTCCTCAAGATGTCCACCATCTCCACCATCTCAAGAAAGGCCATATTTGAAGCCTTAAATCTTTGCCTCCGAAATCGTGACGTTTTGGCCTCTGGGCTTTCCTCCTCCTCATTCTGACTCCAATCACACACCTGCTGTGCCTTTGCCATGTTGTTGCTACTGCCCACTGAAGAGAAGGGGCGGGGAATATTCTTGAAAGAACATCAGGGGTGGAGTCCGACCGTGTGTATGCAACAGTTTCGGACAAAATCCATCTGACAAAATCCGTTGGACAAAATCCGACGGATTTGGTTGTCGGAATCTCCGACCGTGTGTACAAGGGCTAAGAAGGAGCATAATAAGATCCAGAAATCACTGATCAGAAGCATCAGCAGCACAAGTGCTTGTACCCAGGCTTTGGTAATTCAACAAACTGCGGTTTCTGGACGACCCGACTGAAGCCAGGGAATCACTTTCTACTCTTCCCTGCAGCCTTCCCTCCACCCTTCCCTCAACCCCAGCAGAGGCTGATGAGGAACAACTTGTACCTTCCTGCTGGAGCCAGGTATATTATTTTAAGACATATTTATTGTCCTAATATTAATGATGTTAACTAGATAGTTACATAGTTACATAGTTAGTCGGGTTGAAAAAAGATACAAGTCCATCCAGTTCAACCACAAAGAAAAAAAAAACAACAAGAAAAAAACAATAATATCATACAATCCCATATACCCAATTCTATACCCACAGTTGATCCAGAGGAAGGCAAAAAAACCCCAGCAGAGCATGATCCAATTTTCTAAAGCAGGGGAAAAAATTCCTTCCCGATCCCCTGAGAGGCAATCGGATTTTCCCTGGATCAATTTTACCTATAAATGTTAGTACCCAGTTATATTATGTACATTTAGGAAATAATCCAGTCCTTTCTTAAAGCAATCTACTGAGCTGGCCAGAACCACCTCTGCAGGGAGTCTATTCCACATTTTCACAGCTCTTACTGTGAAGAAACCTTTCCGTATTTGGAGATGAAATCTCTTTTCCTCTAGACGTAAAAAGTGCCCCCTTGTCCTCTTTGTTGACTGTAAAGTGAATAACTCAACACCAAGTTCACCATATGGACCCCTTATATATTTGTACATGTTGATCATATCCCCCCTTAATCTCCTCTTATCAAGAGTGAATAAATTCAGTTCCTCTAATCTTTCCTCATAGCTGAGCTCCTCCATGCCAGTTTGGTTGCCCTTCTCTGCACTTTCTCCAGTTTCCCGATATCCTTTTGGAGAACTGGTGCCCAAAACTGAACTGCATATTCCAGATGAGGTCTTACTAATGATTTGAACAGGGGCAAAATTATATCTCTCTCTGGAGTCCATACCTCTCTTAATACAAGAAAGGACTTTGCTCGCTTTGGAAACAGCAGCTTGGCATTGCATGCTATTATTGAGCTTATAATCTACACAAAAAACACAGATCCTTCTCCACTATGGATCCCCCCAGTTGTACTCCCCCTAGTATGTATGATGCATGCATATTCTTAGGCCCCAAGTGCATAACTTTACATTTATCAACAATAAACCTCACCTGCCACATAGTTGCCCAATTAGACAGAGCATTGAGGTTGGCTTGTAAATTGGAGACATCCTGTAAGGACGTTCTTCCACTGCATAGCTTGGTGTCATCTGCAAAGACAGAAATGTTACTTTTGATCCCAGACTCAATATCATTTATAAAGATATAAAAAAGTAAGGGTTCCAGCACTGAACCTTGGGGTACACCACTGATAACCTTAGACCAGTGATGGCGAACCTTGGCACCCCAGATGTTTTGGAACTACATTTCCCATGATATTCCACTACACTGTAGAGTGCCTGAGCATCATGGGAAATGTAGTTCCAAAACATCTGGAGTGCCAAGGTTCGCCATCACTGCCTTAGACCATTCAGAGTAAGAAGCATTAACCACTACTCTCTGAATTCTGTCTTTTAGCTAGTTTGCTATCCATTTACAAACTGATATTTCCAAACCTGTAGACTTTACCTTACACATGAGCCGTCTGTGTGGAACTGTATCAAACGTTTTTGCAAAATCCAAGTATACCACGTCCACCACCACCCTTCTGTCCAAGGTTTTACTTACTGCCTCATAAAAAGAAATCAGGTTTGTCTGACAACTTCTATCTATGTCTGTGGCTTAAAATATTTTTTTCCTGCAAGAACTCATCTATGTGGTCTTTATTAATCTCTCCAGTATCTTCCCAACTATAGAAGTTAAACTAACAGGTCTATAGTTACTTGGTAAAGACTTTGTTCCCTTTTTAAATATAGGCACCACATTGGCCCTGCGCCAATCCAGTGGTACTATTCCTGTCATTAATGAGTCCCTAAAAATTTGATACAATAGCTTTGAAATTACAGAGCTCAATTCTTTTAGGATCCGTGGGTGGATGCCATCAGGTCCAGGTCCTTTATCCATCTGTATTCTGTCTAAATATTTCTGGACCATATCACTTTTGAGCCATTGTGGGTTTGGGGCTGTGTCACTACCACCCCCATTATGGACATGAGCACCTCCATGCTCCTTTGTATACACAGAGCTGAAGAAAGTATTTAATAAATTAGCCTTCTCTTTGTCCCCAGTCACCCACTCTAGATTATTTTGTAAAGGGCCTACATGCTCAGACTTGACCTTTTTACTATTAATATATATATTGAAGAATTTTTGGAGGTTTGTCCTACTATCTTTTGCAATCTGTCTTTCGTTTTTAATTTTTGTATCCTTGATTTCCTCTTTACATATTCTATTATATTCTTTGTAACATTTAAATGACACTAGTGTTCCTTCATTTTTATATTTTTGACCGGTCACATACTATCCTCTTGGGTGTTCCGAGATTGCAACTAGGACTTGCTACTATACTTACCTTGGGTTTATGTGCTTTGGTTACCCTACCATTAATGCCCCTAATATAACCCTCTGGAATATGTTCCACACTGATTATCTTTGGATCCTCCCCCCCATCGCCTAGTTTAAAAACCCCTCTAACTTTTTGGCCATCCTTATTCCCAGCTGATCTACACCCTCCTCATTTAGGTGCAGTCTGTCCTTTCTATAGTACCGGTTATCGACTGAAAAGTCATCCCAGTCCTCCAGGAACCCAAACCCCTCCTTACTACACCAGCTCTTGAGCCACTTGTTTATTTCCCAGATCTCCCTCTGCCTTTCTGGTGTGGCTTGATGTGCCGGTAGTATTCCTGAGAATACTACCTTGGAGGTCCTTCTCCTTAATTTAGCTCCCAAGTCCCTAATATCATTCTTTAGGACACTCCATCTGCCAGATGTTATAATTGATAACAAATTAATGATTTAAAACAAAGAGATTTACATATCAATAGACAATCAGTAGTGGCCAAAAATGTTTGTGACAAGAATGAAAAATGCTGGGGTCAGAATGATAGTCTTTTCTATTTATTAACATTCAATTTGCAAGTCATGAGCTAAAAATTGTGTGTGATTGATGAAGCAAAAACTAAAACTAAGTCCCTTTTTTATACACAGGATGAGCTCAGCCAGGAGGAGAGTCTGGAAAGCGTCAGCCAGGAGGAGGCCATGCCCAATGTCAGCCAGGAGGAGACCGGGCTCAGTATTAGCCAGAAGGAGGTCGGGCCCAGTGTCAGCCAGGAGGTGAGCGGGCCCAGTAGGAGCCTCAGCTAATCCCAGGTGCCTCCCCTCCGCCTTACAACAAAAAGGCCAGTTTATTGCCCTTTAAACTTTAGGAGGGCCAGACTGTGGCCAGTGCAATTAGAATATGCCCTGGCATTGGTGGGAGTAAACAATGCCATAGGCTTGGTGGTCAGTGGGAGTAAAAAAAATTAGTCAGTGGGAGGAACAGTGTCCTATAATTGATGTCAGTGGAAGGAATAGTGCTCCATTATTGGTGTCAGTGGGAGAATTAGTTCCCCATCTCTGGTGTCAGTGGGAGGAATAGTGTCCCATCATTGGTGTCAGTGGTAGGAATAGTGCTCCATCATTGGTGTCAGTGGTAGGAATAGCGTCCCATCATTGGTGTCAGTGGAAGGAATAGTGCCTCATCAGTGGTGTCAGTGGAAGGAATAGTGTCCCTAGGGCTAGATAAAGGCAATCAAAGGGCCACATCTGACCCCCAGGCTGCAGTTTGGAGACCTCTGGTCTGTAGTGATGTAGGGACCAGGCAGCTGACACACTAAGGGGTTGATTTACTGAGACTGGAGAGTGCAAAATCACAAACACAAAAGAGATGCGTAAACTATATCAACACAATATATATAAAAAAGTACAATAAATAAATCTGAAGTGAATAAATCACTGAAAAAAATATAATATTAAGTGATAGTGTATAAAAATCCCAAGTGAAAACTCAGAAAAAAATGAATAAAATGAAGTGTTCACAAAAATATTTATGTTAATGTATCGAAAATGACCAAACTGAAAAATGTCCCAACTTCGACATTTTTGACACATTTACATAAATATTTTTGCGAACACTTAATTTTATTCATTTTTTTCTGAGTTTTCACATGGAATTTTTATACACCATCACTTAATATTATATTTTTTTCAGTGATTTAGTCACTTCAGAATTTATTTATTGTACTTTTTTTATATATTGTGTTGATATAGTTTGTGTATCTCTTTTGTGTTTATTAATTCATGTTGAAATTAAGTATTTAATTTTGTTTGGAGATAGCGGCATTCACTCTTTTTAATTATTGCTTGATCACTATTTTTCACATTTTTATTTAGGTTTTTTGTATATGAGTGATTGGGTGAGCGCAGATTAATTTACATACATATAAACCAATCAGCTTCCATTATTTTTTTTTGGTCAAACCTTAATTGAACAAGCTGAAGCTAAAAGTTGATTGGCAACCATGCGCAGCTGCCCCAGATATGAAAATGACCAGTTTTAGTAAATCAATGTAACCATGTTACCATGTAAAATTGTGCTGCCCCCTCTCTACATTGTAAAGCGCTGCGTAAACTGTTGCCGCTATATAAATCGTGTATAATAACAATAATATTTAAAAAAGGGGGAAGGGAGAGAAAGCACCACTGTTTAAGTTTGATACAGTTCCCCACAATCGCTTAATCCAGGACAGTCTTTAACGTAGGGCAAATGGGGAATCTGCCCAGGGCCCATTCATTGTTGTAGGGCCCCAATCCCTGATAAGTCAAGTGAATTTGTTTTCTCCTCCTTTCTATCCAGCTCGGCATGGGTTTAGTCATGTCCAGAAGTGTCTCTTCTACTGACGCCACCCCTCCCCCTTAGCTCAGTCTGAGTGGACTGAGTCTCTTCCCCGGTGACATTCCGACCCTCCCATCTCTCCTCTGCGGGCGGCTACCGGATGACATCGCACTGCACAGTGAGTAGACTGTTTCCCTCTGAGACACTGTGTCCTGCCCTGAGCCAGGCACCCCCTCCCATCATCACTGATAACTTACCAAGGAGTCTCAGCTGCTGCAAAACTTCTTGGAGGGGGGAGGGCAGTGCTGCTGTGTGTTGTTTTGCAAGGCAGTGATTGACAGCTGTGGGCTCAACAAAAACTCCCTCCCTGCTTCTCCACCCTGAACAATAACTCCCTCCCCGCTTCTCCTCCCTCAATAATAACCCCCCTCCCCGATTCTCCACCCTCAGCAATAACCCCCCTCCTGCTTGTTCACCCCAAACAATAACTCCCCATCCCTGCTTCTCCATCCTCAACAATTACCCTCCTTTATGCAGAAACAGCAGCGTGCTGATGGTTAATGAGTGGCAATGGATGGGCATGTATGTGTAGCACCCTAGTGTTTAAGCTAAATTTAGTTAACCAGGTGGTAGTTGCCTTGGTTAATTGTTAATAGGTCCACTGATTCCTCTAGTTCTGGGCTTGCTGTACCTTCTCTCTTCTGTTGCTAGGTTATATTATGCTGGTGACATTAGCTAGACTACAGAGGAGAGGAAAGCGCTGAACTGGACATGCGCCGGTTTGTTGATAAGTGATCATTGGACGGAGCGATCACGTAGCAAAGGGCTGCTCATCAGCCATCACAGACTCTTCCAGGTGCGCGCAGGGGGTGTACTGGAAGCGCAAGTTCGGGAGTATGTCCCTGGACGCCTTTCCAGAGCTAGCCGACCACGCTGTAGCCATCATTCAGCTATGGCCCGGTCAGCAAGTGGTTAAACACACCTAGGAAGATATGTAACCAAGTTCTGATAAAATTATGCATATCATTTTTTTTTCTACATGGGGATTATGGGTGGAATATCATAGTTAAATAAACACAGGAACATAGTTAACCGATTCATGATAACCTCAACAATATCCCCCCTTCCTGCTTCTCCACTCTCAGAAATAACCCCCCTCCCTGCTTCTCAACCCTCAATAATAACCCCCCTCCCTGCTTCTCCACCCTAAAATATAACCACCTTCCCTGCTTTTCCACCCTCAGCAATAACCCTTCTTTCTGCAGAAACAGCAGCGTGCCGTTGGTTAATGAGTGGCTATGTATTATGGAGGGGGGCTGTGTAATTATGGGGATAGTATGGGGGAGGAATCATGTGTAAAAATGGGGGTAGTATGGGGGAGGAGGCCTGTGTAGTGATAGGGGTAGTATGGGGAAGGGGGCCCTGTGTAATGATGTGCGATGGGTTCCTGTAATTATGGGGGTAGTATGAGGAATGTGGGCTCTATACAGTGATTTAGGTAGTATGGGGAAGGGAGTTCTGTGTAATGATGGGGGGGGGTGCAAAATTGCATGGAGGGGCCCCAAGAAAATGTTTGCCCAGGGTCCAATCAATATTAAAGATGGCCCTGGCTTAATCTACAAGCTGAGGTCTGTAGGCATGGACCATAGGGTAGGTACCTGTATAGAAAACTGGCAATGGGGGGCATGTCCAAAGGGTTGTGATAAATAACTTGACTCAAAATGGTCTAGAGTGGTTAGTGGCGTACCCCAAGGCTCTGTCCTGGGACCAATTCTGTTTAATTTATTTGTAAATGATATAGAGGATGGGATAAATAGCTTAATCTCAGTGTTTGCTGACGACACAAAAATATGCAAGGCAATAACAACAGAATGGGGTATAGAAACTTTACAAGTGGACCGGAATAAATTAATGGAGTGGGCTACTACATGGCTAATTAAGGTTAAGGTAATGCACTTGCTGGTAAAAATATAAATGCAAGTTACTCTTTAGGGGGAGAGCCCCTAGGGCAGTGATGGCAAACCTTGGCACCCCAGATGTTTTGGAACTACATTTCCCATGATGCTCGACTACACTGCAGAGAACATGAGCATCATGGGAAATGTAGTTCCAAAACATCTGGGGTGCAAAGGTTTGCCATCACTGCCCTAGGGGCTTTCAGGATGGAGAAGGATCTAGGGGTCCTAGTTGAAGACAAACAATAGCATGCAGTGTCAAGCTGTGGCTACCAAAGCCAGCACAATATTAGCATTAGCATGCATTAAAAAGAGAATTTACTCCAGAGATAAGACGATTATTCTGCCACTTTATAAAACTCTTGTTCGGCCGCATTTGGAGTATTCTGTCCAGTTCTGGTCACCAATCCTCCAAAAGGATGTGCTGGAGCTGGAGAGAGTCCAGAGAAGGGCAACTCAATTAATATGGGAACTGGAGGACCTAAATTATGAGGAAGGATTACTAAATTTGTTCTCCCTGTAGAAAAGATGCTTGAGAGGAGGTATGATAGCGATATACAAATATTGCAACTAGGAGCCCACAGTCCCAGGGAGTGTAAAAGGACAAGTGGCCACACAATGAGAATGGAAGAGAAGCGGTTTAACCTTAGTCTGCCTAAGGGATTTTTGACTATGGATAGTCAGTGGTGTATGATGGGGGGGGGGCAAGGGGTGCATTGGCCCTGGGGGGCCAGTATGTGTCACTACTGGCTGCCTCCTTGCTCCTCCAAATTTGAAGTTCCTGTGTCCCCCACGCTCCAGCCACCATGTTCAATGTCCAGCGCCCTGTGATTGGACGTATGGGGGTCATGTGAGTAGTAGGGCTGGCCTGTCCTGTGGTTGCTCCAGAAGTCCCTCCTCTGCACATGACCCCCATACACCAGCCAGAGCACGGGGGAGACAAGCAAAAATGTGAGCCGCCGTGGCTGCTGTCTTTTGAGAAGACTCTTCTCCTCCTCTGGAACGATGCAGGCCAGGACTATGGACAAGAAGAAGGTTTGTGAGACTCCCTCGTGTGAGTCATGTTACTGGGGGGGGGGAGAGAGAGATGGTCAGTGCAGTGTAGTATAGTGGTCAGTGTAGTGTAGTGTAGTATAGTGGTCAGTGTAGTGTAGTATGGTGGTAAGAGTAGTTTAGTGTGGTGGACAGTGTAATGTAGTGGTCAGTGTAGTGTAGTGGTTGGTGTAGCATAGTATGGTGGTCAGTGTAGTGTAGTGTGGTGGACAGTGTAGTGTAGTGGTCAGTGTAGTATGGTGGTCAGTGTAGTGTAGTGGTCGGTGTAGCGTAGTATGGTGGACAGTGTAGTGTAGTGGACAGTGTAGTGTGGTGGTCAGTGTAGTATGGTGATCAGTGTAGTGTAGTATGGTGGTCAGAGTAGTGTAGCTTGGTGGACAGTGTAGTGTAGTATGGTGGTCAGTGTAGTGTAGTGGTCAGTGTAGTATGGTGGTCAGTGTAGTGTAGTGCAGTGGTCAGTGTAGTGTAGTATAGTGTTCAGTGTAGTGTAGTGTAGTATGGTGGACAGTGTACTGTAGTGTAGTGAACAGTGAAGAAAAAACAAAAAGAGAACACCACTCTCAGTGTAGTACTTATTGAAAGCTGGTGTAGTAAATAAACAGTATGGCACTCACATGTAGTTTAAGAAAAATAGCATTAATATAGGCTTCCAACAGAGGGCATACTCTTTTGGTCCCAATAGTTGTCAGCACAAAGGATGGCTGGTGTAATCCTCTAGAGGATGGCCTTCATCTAGTGGAAAGCAGTACTGGATAACCAAGAACCAGGAACAGCCGGCTGTGGATGAATAGGTGGTGGCTGCTGTGAACCGCAAAGAAGCAGCAGCATGTTAGCTCTAATATTTCTGATAGTATTTGTGATGGGAACAATGAAGTGGGAGCCAGATGGTTTTTTTTTGGATGTGAGGAATGGGATAAATGTAGCTAGCATGCATCTTAGAAAGGCTTGAAAAGCCTACTAGCAAAAGGTTTAGTATTAGAGTAAAATCTGCCTCCCCTTCCCCATATCCCTACCTCTCTACCTTGTGTTTTCTTTACCTTGTATCTATTTCCTTTGGTCTATAACAATCTATCATATCCCTCCTCTACATACCCCTTTGGTTAGCGTTTTGATTCAGCTCCTATTCCAGACTTACTCTTGTATCAAACAACATCATCAACTTACGTGATTAGACAAATTTACCTGAAAGACAAAGTTCACTGGTGGAAAATAACCTAAATTCTCTTCCATTAGTTCTCTTAAAAAATACCTTCAAAGTACTGAACTTCATAATACCTTTTGTCATATAACTCACTCACTTTGTATTTTTGAATATTTGTATTTGAACTCTTTTATTGAAAGCAATAAAACTAAATATTTGACTTGACAAGACCTTGTGATTTCCTACCTTGGAGAACTTTAGAGGTAAAGCCTCTTCCTCCTTTAGGCCTGTGGAAGTTACTGTGCCTGGGGAAGTTTTTAGGATGTAAATAGTTTTCTTCTCATCTCTGAACTTTTTGATCTTTTATTTAATGAACAATATTCCCATACCTATAAAATGGCTGCCCGGGGGCTTTTTTTTCTTTCCATAAAGGGGCTTTTTAACAACTTGCACATGATGAGTGCACAGTTGTCAAGCTGCTAAGATGTATGAGATAATCTCCCAGGAAATGTATGAGTTCCAAAGAATTTCACCAGTATGTTTGTAACCTCTTTTAAGCCAGTTTTTTTTTTAATTTGTATAAATTGTTACTGCTTATCAATGTACTAGGGTTGTGACTCCATCAAGGCTACCAGCTTGAGCCTCAATAATTGTCTGAAACCACGAACCAGACCGAGACAGAAGTACAGTAAAATCACCCTTGTTTATTAATAAAAATAAAAAGGTAAATAGAGTAAGCGTAGTCAAAGCATAGCCAGTATCAGGCCTGTAATGGAGATGCGCAGTATGATAGTGGAGGGCCTGCATGACTGGGGGGCAGGGTAGGCTGTAGCTGGGCAGATTTTAAAGAAGTTATGAAACAGGGAGGTTCGCAGGCATTGGCTTAGAGTAAGGCGTGGTAGGGGGAGTAGGTCAAGCCAGGGTGGAGTCAAGAAGGGTGTAGGCAGTGGGGGAGCAGGATAGGGTCAGTTGGAGACAGTCAGTGAAGGAGAATTTCCCTCCCTCCCTTAAATCTGTGTCGGGTTTTGAAGGTGGGCATGGTCAAAAGGTTATGTGGAGTATGGTGGGAGGGGCTCATCTTTGGTATGGGTACCTTCCCAAATTAAGTGACGTCATTATGACAAGATTGGTATTGGGGCTGTATCAGGTTGGTAAGGTTTTGCAAAATTGTCCTCGAGTCAGGGTATTCGCGGCTGTGGGCCGTGGTATGGAAATGGTAGCCTGATACAGCAGATGTGGTAGACCATGCTCGCTCCCAAAATACCTGCTTTAAGAGCCAGTTCGTTTGGAATGATACAGTATGGTTGATGTTTTGCAATATATTTGCAATATATTTAATAAAAGACTGCTTAATATGTTTAATAAAAAACTAGTTTAATAAAAGACTGCTATGGCAATTTAAAACCCATAAAGTCTGGTGTTTTTATTTATTGGTAGGTTGGTGGGGTTAGGAATGAGTGGCCACGGCAGCCGTAAGTCTGCAATACACCAGTCAAGAGTCCAGTAACCAGATCGGGTAATCAACCAAGCCAGAGTTCAGGAACCAGATCGGGTAGTCAGCCAGGCCAGAAGTCAGGGATCCAAGTAGAGGAACAGCAAGCAGAATAAGGAGCCAGAAGGGATGTCAGCAAAGCCAGTCTTTAAACAGGAATGCAGGAGATGGTTTCTTGTGAAGTGACCAAGGCGAAGACAGAGATCAAGTGAGCTGGACGGCTTTAAGTAGGCATGACCGACGAGCAGAATCAACAACAGCTGGGTAACTGGAGAGAGATGGGAGTTGTCAATTAGTCGACAGCTGAGCCTCCAGCTCAGAGAAGGAAGGGCTGAGCCCAGCCCTGGCAATAATGGTCTGCAACTCTCTATATAATGTAAAGTGATTATAATAATAATGGTCCCTCCTCCTAAGCTGACTTTTTTTAAATAGAAAGCAGGAAAAAGAGCCATCACCTATCCCGATTTTAAAAGACTGTACTATGTACATTTTTACGTTTCTTTCTCATTTTATGTTTATTGATTTTGCAATATGGAAATAACAAGTGGTACAAGCTTAATAATATTCCATAAGCCACTATGTAAAGTGAGAATTCAATTAACAGAACAACATCTGATACAAACAGTGTTATGGCATTATTCATACTTGCTCATGTAAAAAGTTCATGTAAGGCCACCAACTATGTTCCCCAAATTGAGAACTATTTAGATATTAGAGAGATGGAAATGGCAAGTGATTCAAATAACACTTCACGGAATGCATGATCGAACTAGAAAGAAAAAAGAAAAGGAAAGAGAAGGAGGAGGTAAAGAGGAGATAGAAAAAGAAAGGTAGGTGTAAGCAAAGGGAGGAGACAGAAGAGGGAAGGCATGATGAAGGGCCATAGGCACCATCCACACTCATTTTAGAATAAAGCAGTCCATAGATGACTCAATTTTCACTCCTTTTACCATGGCCACAATTTTGATTCCTTCCCAGAGAGCAGACCACAATGCTTACGTGTTAATGTTAGCGGCTATAGTCACCAACAGTAACCAAATGTAAAATATCCATCAGGCTGGTTGTACAATCAGCTTGCCCATACATGGATTAAATCTTGACCAGTCCCTGTAAACTTCGATCCATATATAGCCGGCTTAATCCAACTTTAGACAGATTTTGCATAATTTCTCATGGTTATTAGTGAGAATACTAGTAACTGCTCATTTACAAATAAACCACTAATTTGGGATTAAACTTTAGAAAAATGGGTGAATTGTTTTTTTATGCCCAGGTTCTCATCAATTTGGAAGCTTGAAAGACATAGGCAGGGCCGTCTTTAATATAGATTGGACCCGGGGCAAACATTTTCTTGGGGCCCCCCCCATGCAATTTCCCTCTCCACCTACTCTGAGACATACAATAAATAGCAGCTAGACTTAAAATCAGTTTTCTGTATCAGATCAGGCAGCAATTGCGATTGGTTGCCAGCAGTTACAGCATATCATTACTGCTTACTGACTAGTTGCTAGAGGTTACAGCACACATTACGGCTCACTGATTAGTTGCTAGAGGTTACAGCACATCACCTCTTCACAGCAGGGGAGCATGATATACATAGGAATACCGCCTTTATTTACATATCAATGCTGCCGGCCGCAGCTATTTACTCAGTATTGTCACCGCTATTTACATACGAATGCTGGTTATTTACATGTAAACACAGGGTCTGCGGGTGAGTCATCTGCACACAACAATAGGGCAAAGCTGGGCAGCATTAGTAGCAGCACTTCACACTGAGATATCAGGACACAGCACAGGAATAAAACTTCAAGGGACAAGGGAATTCAAACCTGGATATTTGGCAAGTATGAGGCAGCTGTTTTGGGCCCCACAACAATGACAGGGCCCAGGGCTGCTGCCCCTTTTGCTTTGCCTTAAAGAGGGCCCTGGACATAGGTTTACGTTTATCAAACAGAGAAGAGCCGACATCCGGATAATCACAGCTGATCTCTCAGGGGTACCAGTTTATGAAGCTGAGATGAGGAGTGGAGAACATGTTCTTCACTTCTCATCACAGAACACACCCTTCTGTCATTTACTTTTACACAGATGACCAGTTTATGAAGGCGAGATCTGATCTGGGATTGGACCAGCGTTCTGTCTGTCACAGGTGTAGGGTCAGGAGGGCGGGGCTGTGTGTGACAGCACAAGGTGGGCAAACCCCGCTCTGTGATCAAGCCGGCTTTCCTCTTCCTCAGCGGCTCTCTTGCACTATGATGATCTGGCCGTCCCTCTGCACGGGTGAGGCTGCAATGGTGGACACAGGTGAGGCTGCAATGATGGATACAGGTGAGGCTGCAATGGTGGACACAGGTGAGGCTGCAATGGTGGACACAGGTGAGGCTGCATGGGTGAGGCTGCAATGATGGTGGACACAGGTGAGGCTGCAATGATGGACACAGGTAAGGCTGCATGGGTGAGGCTGCAATGATGGAAACAAGTAAGGCTGCACAGGTCACGCTGCATTGATGGACATGGGTGGGGCTGTGTTAGTGGGCACTGGTCACGTTGTGTTGATGGGCATGGGTGAGTCCACGTTCATGGGCATGGGTGAGTCCACGTTCATGGGCACGGGTGATAAAGTTGTTGTTAATATTTATTTGTGTAACTTAATTCTGCATATAACATTTCAGCGTCATTTCATGAGAATTTATGAGGGCGTGTATAGGGGCGGGGCGTGGTAGGGGTTAGGTGGGGCAACTGGTGGCGAGTAACCCTTAAGGCCTGGCTAGTAGCTCAGGACTTTAAATTTTGAGCCCTGTATAGTGTGTGTGTATATATATATACACACACACACACACAAACAATGTATAGTTATAATGTATTTTCTTTTAGGCCCCATTCACATCTGAGCAATGCAGAATTGTGCAATTCTTGTGCCGATTCCAAATTGCTGTAAAATTCTGTCAAAATACGCGATGTGCTTTTGGATGCCATTCATTGTTAATGGCACCCCAAATGCAGTTAGCAGACAATCATTTTGCCACACATTTTTTCATTTGACAAATGCACTACCAACTTGCCAAAATGTGCATTGAAAAAATGCACAATGCTCCCTGTAAAAAAAAATGTTCAATTTTGCAAGTTAAGTTAAACATTTTTTTTGCTAGAAAATTGCTTAGAACCCCCAAATATTATACATTTTTTTCTAACATCCTAGAGAATAAAATGGCTGTCGTTGCAATACTTTCTGTCACACTGTATTTGCGCAGCAGTGTTACAAGCGCACTTAAAAAAAAAAAAAATACACCTTTTTAAATTAAAAAATAAGACAACAGTAAAGTTAGCCCAATTTTTTTTTCATATTGTGAAAGATAATGTTACGCCGAGTAAATGGATACCCAACATGTCACGCTTCAAAATTGCTCCGCTCATGGAATGGCGACAAACGTTTACCCTTAAAAATCTCCATAGGCGACATATAAAAAATTCTACTGGTTGCATGTTTTGCACTACAGAGGAGGTCTAGGGCTAGAATTATTGCTCTCGCTCTACAGATCATGGCAATACCTCACATGTGTGGTTTGAACACCGTTTTCATATGTGGGCGCTACTCACGTATGCGTTTGCTTCTGCACGGAAGCTCGACAGGACGAGGCGCGTTTTTTTTAAATGTATTTTACCTTTTACTTTTTATTTTTACACTGTTTAAAAAAAAATAAAAAATCTGTCATGTAAACATCCCTTGTAATAGAGAAAAATGCATGACAGGACCTCTTAAACATGAGATCTGGGATCAAAAACACCTCAGACCTCATTTGCACTAAGATGCAAAAATAAAATAAAAAATGTGTAATTTAAAAAAATAAAAAAAATAAAATGCCCCTTTAAGAGCTATGGGCGGAAGTGATGTTATGACGTTACTTCTGCCCTGCAGTGTCATGGAGATGGGTGGGGGCCATCTTCCCCTCACTCGTCTCCATTGTCAGCCCAGGGGACAGACGCGATCACCTCCGCCACTTCCGACGGCTCCGGGAAAGCGGCGGAAGGCACCGGATTGAGGTGGGAGGGGGTTCCTCTCCTGCCATAGATAAAAGTGATCTTGCGGCGAATCAACCACAGAGACCACTTTCATCTTGTACCGGATCACCGGCCAAACACGGGGATACTGGGGTTATGGTAGATAGCTGCTGCCATAACAACGATATCCATCCCCAAAGTAGGGACGTACATCGGCGTGCGGTGGTCCGGAAGTGGTTAAAATGCATTTTAGCACATTTTTATATGCATTTTGGTGCTTTTTTAACTGCTTGCCGACCAGCGCATGACGATGTACATTAGCACAATGGCACGGCTGGACAAATGGGCGTACCTGTACGTCCCCTTTAAGACGCGGCTTAGTGGGTACTCCATGAGAGTGCCCGCCAGTCCTGCGGATACGATGTCCCCCGGGGGCTCGCGATTGTGACATGGAGCAGCAGAACGGGGAGATGCCTGTAAACATAGATGCCTAGCAACATGACAGGGATCTACTGCTCCCTGTCATTGGGAGCAGTGATCTCTGTCATGTTGTAGGTAGCCCATCACCCCCACAGTTAGAATCACTCCCTAGGACACACTTAACCCCTTGACTGCCCCCTAGTGTTTAACTCCTTCCCTGCCAGTGTCATTTACACAGTGCATTTTTATAGTTGTAAATGATGTCAAAGGTGTCCGATGTGTCCGACGCAATGTCCCAGTCACGATAAAAATCGCAGAGCGCTGTCATTACTAATAAAAACAAATTATTATAAAAATGCTATAAATCTATCCCCTATTTTGTAGATGTTATATCTTTTGCGCAAATCAATCAATATACACTTATTGCAATTTTTTTTTTTTACCAAAAATATGTAGAAGAATGCATATCGGCCTAAACTGAGAAAGAAATTTGTTTTTTATATATTTTTGGGGAATATTTGTTATAACAAAAAGTAAAAAATATTGCTTTATTTTCAAAATTGTTGCTCTTTTTTTGTTTATAGAGCAAAATATTTGTTTATAGGTGATCAAATACCACCAAAAGAAAGCACTGTTTGTGGGAAAAAAGTCAATTCTGTTTGGATGCAACATCAAATGTGCAATTGTCAGTTAAAGCGACACAGTGTCGTATCGCAAAAAGTGCTCTGGTCAGGAAGGGGGTAAATTTTTCCGGGGCTGAAGAGGTTAACATGTAATTTTTTATTTGCGCTTTGGTGTGCATTCCGGAAACACATGCAAAATGCATGATATGCTTGTGGTGGCATTAATTGTTAATGACATCACAAAAGTGACTAGCAAATGTGTGGTTTGCCAAAATATGCATAAAAAGCAAATTAAAATGCACGTTAAACGTGTCAAACGACATGCTAAAAAAAGCGCCAAAGTGTGCGTTACAAACCACACCAAAATGCATGTTAAAATAACCTGTGCCAAAATGTGCGCTAAAGGGCCAAAATGTGTGTTTAAAAAAAAGCACCAAAATGCACAATAAAAACAAAAACCCACAGCCAGATGCTCGTTAACCACTTCAGCTCCAGAAGAATTTACCCCCTTCCTGACCAGAGCACTTTTTGCAATTTGGCACTGCTTTAACTGACATTTGCACAGTCCTGCGACGTTGTACCCAAACAACATTGACGTCCTTTTTTTCCCCACATATAGAGCTTTCTTTTGGTGGTATTTGATCGCCTCTACGGTTTTTATTTTTTGCGCTATAAACAAAAAAAGAGCAACAATTTTGAAAAAAAACCCCACAATATTTTGCACTTTTTGCTTTAATAAATATCCCCATTTTCTTTTTTTTTAAAAAGCTATTTTTTTCTCAGTTTAGGCCAATATGTATTCTTCTACATATTTTTGGTAAAAAAATCGCAATAAGCGTATATTGATTGGTTTGTGCAAATATACAAAATAGTCTACAAAATAGTGGATAGATTTATAGCATTTTTATTATTTATTTTTTACTAGTAATGGCGGCTATGTGCGATTTTTATCATGACCATTATGGTGGATAGATCGGACAATTTTGACAAATTTTTGGGACCATTGGCATTAAACAGCGATCAATGCTATAAAAATGCATTGACCATTTTGCTGGTCAAAGACCAGACCACTTTTTGCGATTCGGCCCTGCGTCGCTTTAACTGACAATTGCGCGGTCGTACGACGTGGCTCCCAAACAAAATTGACGTCCTTTTTTTCCCCACAAATAGAGCTTTCTTTTGGTGGTATTTGATCACCCCTGCATTTTTATTTTTTGCGCTATAAACAAAAATAGAGCGACAATTTTGAAAAAAGCGCATTATTTTTTACTTTATGTTATAATAAATATGCCCCAAAAATATATAAAAAAAACATTTTTTTCCCTCAGTGGTACTTGAGGGGGTGGCAGCGGTGGTACCTGAGGGGGTGGCAGGGGTGGTGCTGTACTTTGGGGGTTGGCAGTGGTGGTGGTGTACAGTACTTGGGGGGGTGGCGGCAGTGGTACTTGGGGGGGTGGCAGGCAGTGGTGGTACTTGGGGGCGTGGCAGTGGTGGTGGTGCCATCCTCTCCCACCACCACCTCTGCCTCTTATTGATGCCATCCCCCACCACCACTGATCTCATCCCTACCATATCCCCCCATCACCTCTGTTGTAGAAGTGATGGTGGGTGGGTAGGGATGGGATCAGTAAGAAGCAGAGGTGGTGGAGGACTTGGGATGGATCGATTGCACTGCAATTCGAATCGTCAGACAGTCACTTACTTGAATGCCTCCAGGGATGCCTTTCCTCATGGAGAGAGAGACCCTCCCCTTCACTCGATTGGTGTCAGCTGGTCCGCTGACTTCATTTTTCAGTGTCCGCCGTGCCTCCCTACATTCTCTCTCTCTGGATAGGCTCTGTGGGATGGGGTGGTCCAGACAGTCTCTCTGAGTCTCAGCCTCTTCTTAGCTTGGCGGGCGAAAGCCCCCCTCCCCGCGGCGGAACGAACGGCCAGGCAGCGCGGCCATGGCGGGCCTCCCAGGCGGTAGATGTATTTGCGGTAACTACGGCCCAAATAATGGGAACTGAGTTACCATGAGGGGAAGAGTAATCAGTTAGATTACTCACCCTCTAAAGTAACTGCGTTAAGTAACTCCGTTTATTTTAACTGAGTTACTTACATCACTGGTGGTGAAGGGGTTAACTGTGTTCCCTGGGAGGTGATTCTAACTGAAGGGGGAGGGGACTGACTAGAGGAATTGACCGGTCGTGGTTCCTAGCTAATAGGAACACACAACCTGTCACTCCTGTCAGAACAGAACAGGGAAGTGTGTGTTTACACACATGCGTCCCTGTTCTGTGTCTCCTGCTCAGGATTGCTTGTGGCCGGCGGTCATCGTGACCGTTGGCCACGAGCATCGGCACCGCCCCTGTGCAGAGGGTGCATGCGCTTTTGCCGGCTATCCCGACCCTGCGAACCGATATGTAGCTATGATGGCTTGTGCAGGGGAGCCAGCCTGCCGCAATATAACTGCGGCGGCTGTTCGGGAAGTGATTAAAAAAATATGGCATGTTAAAAAATCTGCATAATGCCAAAATTAGCAATAAAAAAGGGCCAAAACACACATTTAAAGAAGGTGCCAATATGTGTGGTAAAAAAGCGCCAGTGGTCAGTGCTTATTATTTTCTTTCTTTCTCTTTCCTTTCACACTGAGGTGCATTGCAGGTGCTATAGCTTTAAAAATAGCTCATGCAAAGCACCCTGAAACAGCGGCTCCATTCACTCCAGTGTGAAAGCCCAAGGGCTTCACACTGGAGAGGTGCGCTGGCAGGGCGCCAGAAAAAGTCCTGCTAGCAGCTTCTTTGGAAGCTACTCCGAAAGCGCCCCTACCTATTGAAATCAATGGGCAATCCTGGCAAAGCGTCGCTGTAGCAGTGCTTTGCGGGCAGTTTTGGCCGCTAAAAGCGCCGAAAAGGGTTAAAAGCTTTTAGGGCCACAAAAACGACGGTAAAGTGCCACTAAAAATAGTGCCATTTTACCACCGACACCCGGGGCGGCTCAGTGTGAAAAGGCTCTTAAACACAGCTGCTCTGTAATCACACAGGTGTATCAAGAGGTCACAGGCAGCCCTCCCTCTTCTACTCAGATCTCAGGTGTAGGGATGAGCTAAGGTGTGTTTGTATGGTCCACGTGCGGAGCCCGCCAGGAAGTCGGCGCATCGATGCGCTAATCACAGGCAGTGAGACAATGCCCGATCTCTGCAGCCGCACATCGGAGCAATGTCTGCGCCGACTTTCTCGCGGGCTCTGCACGTGGTCCATGCGAATACACCGGAGCTCATCTTTACGGTGTTCTCAGAGGGAAAACTTCTCCTCTCTTCTCTGCTTCATAAACGGGGAAGATTTTTCTCTGAGAACTGAAATGAGATAAATTATCAATGTTTGATAAACTTACACCAAAGCAAGCTAGCTTAAACTGATTTTTATTACCTGTTGATCCTGCCAGTGGATCCCTTCATTTTCTACGTCCTTTAACAGGATGACAACACTGTTTGTTCTGCAGTATTATCATGCAGTGCCATTGTCACCCTGTGGACAGGACAGTCTTAAGATCTGACTTTTTGACAACAAACATGCAAATTAGTTGTTTTAAGGCAACATCCGACCGTGTGTACGCTCCATCGGACAAACTTTTTCGGTTTTCATTGGACAAATGTTGGCTGCGCAACCAGACAAACTTTTCGACAACATAATTCCGATGGAGCAAAGTCCGATCGTGTGTACAGAAAACCATCGGATTTTACAAACACGCATGCTCAGAACCAATGCAAAAGATTAGACAACAATACAGAAGTTGACCAAAGGTGGTGGTAAAGAGCAGAAAAACCACGTGATTTGGTGAAAGATGGCTGAAAAAGTCTGATCATGTGTATGCTTAACAAGTTCACGACCAGCTCTATTTGTACAGAAATCCACGGGTACGTTTGTTTAAAGTCCAATCGTGTGTATGAGGCTTTAACAGCACATTTTTTTTAGTTTTTTGGAAAACAAAAAGCTTTTAAACATATGAATAAATGCTGTTGTTGGCACTCCAATCAGAATAATAGTTTGCCCAACCCCTGTCACTTTTGCTGGATAACTTGATCTGCTGGAGAACAACATAAATAAAAGGCATGTGATATAAAAGAAGGCATTTATAGACTGAATACTGGTATTAAAAGTAATAAGCCCATACAGTTACCAGGTTCTAATGTTTATACTATAATCAGCCTATAGTGAAAAACTGGAAAGCCTTACCTCTCTCATAAAAATAGGTCACATGAACAGGTATTGCTCATTTTACCTTTGTATAAAACTTTTTTTGGGGACTGACATTTAGCCAGATTGGATGTACAATTTTTCTTCTTCAGCCTTCTGTCTGAACTTTACCTTTTTTTTATTTTTATTTTTTTAGAGAGATCTGTTTTATTAGCTTTTAGGCAGAAAGGAAAAGTGAACATACTCCAGGTGGACCAACCCAAGAGCGGGGGGGGTCACTTGTAAAAACAACACTGCCATCCATAAAACCAACAGCTGTACCTAACAAGGTGGTTCACCAGTCCACAATACCGTAAGAAAAATAATGTTCTTTAGCAAGGAACATACATTCCACAATAATAATTATGCTACCAAAAATAGTGTGTGCTGTAAATCGCCTCTAGCATTGTTCCTGTCTATTCTTGCTGGAGGCTGCCATTTTGCTAAAGCCCCTGAGTCGCAGTAAATCTTTAGGCTGTCAGCAGATAGGCCTCTACATTTTCGGCACAATGCCAAAAAATATAGAGCAACTGAGCATATGCAGAACAGGGTGAGACAGTGTGTTACTGGATTTTATACAGTATAGGTACTTATTTTGAATGTTTTAGATATCTATACTTGCAAAAGAGACCAGTCTGTAGTGTTCCAGCAGGATTTAATTTTCTGATGAAAGTTCCACTTTAAGTCCCACTATTTCCCATGCATTGGGAGACATGGTAGAGATCACATGATGAAGACCTTTGCAGCATTAATATTTTTTTACAGCAAAATGTGCCTTTTAAAGTTTTTTTAAAACCAATATAGTGTTTATATAGATATATCTAAATCTATATATATGTGCCTGTTTGCAGGACATCTCCCTCAATGCCTGGATAAAAAGAACCTCACTAAAATGGAGGCAAGATCTTAAAATTCCCAAACTTTGTCCAAGCAACCCAAGTATGTTAATTTTCATGTTACCGTACTCTGCTGCCAGGAGGCGTTCTACATGCATGGAAATGATGTTGCCTGTTCTGCAAAGGTCAGAATCCGGGAGGATTGCCAGTGATGGATGATAACTGCTCTCACAGCCATCAGGTAGTGTCATAAGACATCTTTTTCTTATAGCAAAGATTTTATTGCGTTTTACAGAAGTAAAAACTGTAACAATCATTGCAGCAAAGCATCCAAAAGAGTGTGGCACAAAGTTCAAAGGTGCAATCAAGGCATTATACACCATACATATTCAAAAGAAAGCAACAGAAAACTATTATCAGCTGGCTGCATTCTGTACATGGGGCTACTCACAAAGTTGGGGAGAGACTGTCAGAAAGGGAATGACATCAGTACTGCACGTTAAAAGCCAAGTTGTGGAAAAAGAAACAGTTTACCCCTTAATAACAGAGACGCATTGGAACCAAGCACTGAATGCTTGTCCTTGACATACCGTAAATCTTATGGAGTGCTTAAATTGTAGGGCAACAGGGCACAAAGCTCAATGGAAACCAGAAAGAAAGATCTGGATGCCGGAGACATGCTATTCTCTCTGACCAACCCATTATTCTGCCTCAAAATCTGTTCAGAGAATTCGAACTATACAGGGCTGTTTCATACCTTAAGATCAATTTTTGCGAAGCTATGGGTGTGAAACTTTCTCGTTCCCTGCTCCAGTCATTGCAGCTCAGCTTTAAATTTATATGGACAGACCGTACCCTGAAATATCTGGGGATCTTTCACGCACTGTTGATCTTAATTCCCCCCTCCCCTTTTGCAAAATATGCGTGCTCTTCTTGAATTGCACTCCTGGTTTGGAAGATGTAATATTGTTAAAATTAGTGTACTGCCCAAGTTTCTATACCATTCACCGATTTTATTTGGGCTCATAAACCCCGAAGGATCAGGAGATCTCTATTGTCCCTCCAAAAACAATTTGGGGGCCTTGCGGTCCCTGATCTTTACAAATACTACCAAGCAGCACATCTGGGATGTCTTATAGATTGGTGCCACCATAGTGATGTCAAAATCTGTCCTCATATTGAACAAGATCAAAGTAGGGTGTTGTTGCATAGATCGCCTTGGTGTTTTGAGAATCTTCCTCCTCCTCTAAAAAAAACACCTGCTTATAGGAACAACATCCTGGCTGTGTTTCTAGCTCATTTTTATGAATAAATGGTCCTCTCTAGAGTCTCCACTGTCCCCCATACTTGGTAACCCCCATTTTGTTCCTGGTCTCCATAAGGGAGATTCCTATGGGGAAACTTGCTTTGATATACAAGTGCTTTGGATTACAAGCATTTTTCTGGAATGGATTATGCTCGTAATCCAAGGTACTACTGTATGTATACGTTTAAAAAAATAAATAATTCTCCTCCCCCATCCTCTTCCATTATTCTCTCCTCGTTCTTTTCCACTTGTACTTTTCAATTTTCTGGTAAATTGGGTAGTTTCCTATCGCTTTGGTGGTTTCCTTGCTATAGGATTCGATCCCAGAATTACAATACAACAGCCTATTGACCCTGGAGGATGTTTCCCTCAGGTAACCTTAGAGGATACCAGCCTTCTTCGACATTAATCTGTTGCAAGTGTTACTCAATATCATTGCATATTTTGTATACTACCTTTGTTCTTTGTATGTATATTCTCAACATGCCTTTTTTACTTTCTCATTTCTCTTTTTTGAAATATAAAAAAAAAAAAAGGGAAAGCGGGAGTGCAGGAAAAAAAGAAAGAGAAAGGTTAAAAAAAGAGGGTAGAAGAAAGGTTAAAAAAAGTAGAAGAAAAGATCAGAGCAAAGGGATATAGGGAGAGGAAGAAGGGTAGAGAGGGATGGAGTTTCCCCCAGCCGGCATCTCAACCGCACACACCTACTATGATAACAGGGTGGAGCACGGATGGTTCATGTTGAGGTCTCTACTGTAGTCCAGTCATGGAGACCATATTTTCAGAACATTTGAGTGTGTATTGGTCAAAATACATTGGTACGTTTTTTATGAAGGATTGTGATCCCTTGCTTCCCTTCCACAAAGTTCAAGGATGGCTGCCTCCAAACTTTTGCAATGACTGATGCGCTGTTAAGAATATAAAGGATACCAACTTCCGTTCAGACCTAGTAAGGTCTGGGATAGGCCTGTAGAGCAAAGCTTCCAAAACATCTTTTTCAATAGAAATAATAGAACCTGGTATTCTAAGTAGGGTCATTTTATGGTTACGTGGAACTGTCATTTCAGTCACTCTGAAGTATTTATTCATGATATATTTCCAGAAACCTTTTTTCTTTTAAACCTTCCTTTTCTTTTAAATACCTGGTAATCCTGCTATTTCCATGTAACTCCCCAGTGTACAACACAATACAGCTGAATCTAAAGGAAAATTGTACAGGAAAATTGTATAATATATGGCCAGCCTTACTTATTTACCCTTATGTAGCCATCCCAACTGATTTTTTCCATCTGCTTGAAGTGCAGTTGCAAATGTTTGACTGATCACCACACCCCAATTGGCAAACCACCCCACACGACAACACATTACGACAACACATTATTGAGGGCAGGACCAACAAGGAATGACTGCAAGCAGTTTTCTGTTCCCATGGCTAGCAACTCCACATTACATAGATATTACAGAGGCTTGTGGGGCAGCTTCCAGACTTTAAATGGTGGCCATAGGGAAGCATAGAAACATCCTGCAGTGAAATGTGAAGGATGGCTGTTTGCTTCACCCTCTGATCGCACACTGCGGTTCACAGCAAGGGAGTAAACTCCACGTGACCTGCAAATACACAAAGACTACACTATTATATTTTCAAACAAATGACGAATCTTGTTTGGAAGTAATTTAAAATGATTTACTTTTAACATTACATTTTGTAGTGGATGGACTTTCCTACTCTAAATTTGTTAGTTTGAGAAAAATTTTCCATCCTGCTCCTTCCAATTTTCTCGTCACTGCAGACGGAAATGAACATCAATTTGACTCAACTAAAAAAAAATAATAATAAAACGAACATTCTTAAAATGTAAAATATCACACTAAATTCTACTGGTGTATAGCCAGCTTTACATAATGTATTTGGAAGTAGTTTATCCTTATGTGCAACATAAAAACAAATCATCAATATCCTATTGTAGCTAAAGTTATAATGACACTCTTTTAAGCACTTTCCTTATATGTTCAAATATCATACAGACTAAAATTTTATAGCACCTATGCTCTTATTTTTAAGTATGGGTCTCTTTAAAGCACCAATTGATTGATTTTCCAGGGAATACTCTTGTGGAATCAGTTATAAAGATGATCACTCAAAGGAATGGGAGCTTAGTCAGAGCATTCATATTTTAAATGTCAGATCCAGATCCACTTACCATGGGCAAATGGTTCAAGGGAATTTTGAACTGATCTATCTAATTTATCAGAGTTTAACTTTGTTGAAAATAACAGGTAGTAATAATAGGTAGTGCTGTTTTATGGTATGACACATTTCCCTGGAATTCCAAAGAAAGTATTAAGTACCAACATTTTTGGACACTGTTTCACACTTACAAAGGGTAAGAAAGGTGTGTCACTATTTATATGTAAGCTATAACATATCCCCAATGTAATTTCAGGAAAATAAATTTACAGGAAACATCTAAAAGCCAGGAGGATGCAAGGAGCGTAATATTCAGAGAATAAGCAGACTGAATTTTTCAGTGCAAAGTCAACTTTGAGCAGGCTTCAGCAGCTTTTCAGAATGCATTAGGATAGTTTGAATGTTGCTGACAGCTATAGTTAATGTACACAGTGCCTACAGACTAGTATACTAGGCTTTATATTGGAGCTAAAGAAGGAGTGCCAGACTAAAACCGGAGTCCAAGATCATTTTAATTGTTAGTAAAAAAGGCATATAACAATAGTGTCACAACTTGGAGTAAGGCTCAGAGACCAGTAGCTATAGCAGTAGTGAGACAGCCACTGACCAGCTGGATAAGTACAGAAGAAGGTCACCCTGCGGATGACAGAGCTCTCCTGAAGTGCAGAATCAAACTATTAACCGGTGTTCACCAGAGCTCCTGATGGTGGAGATGGGTTTTGCTGCATGTTAGTACTAGGTCACAGTCTTCAGGATCGCCCCACCAGTAGATGAGCAAGCCGAAGTCCAGTAGCAAATATAGCAGATAAAGATAAGCAGAAGGGTAGTCAGTAAATGAGCCAAAGGTTGGTAATGAGTGGTCGCAACCTTGGGTTTAAGTGGAAGTGAAGTCGAAAAGCAAGCCAAGGGTTAGTAACGAGTGGTAGTGAAGATACAGACATCAGCAGGAGCTACACAAGCAAGATATTGGCTGAAGAGAGCACAATAATATGGCAAACGGAAAGTGCAAAAGCATGGCTTTAAAAAGAAGTTAGTTGAAGGAGCAAAGGGTTCAAAGTTTAAGACTAACAAGGTTCAAGGCAGGATCATTCAAGGAATTGTCCAGGGAGCTGTCTAGCATTCCAGGTGGTTCAGCAAGAAGAGTTGCTGCCAAACACAGCAGAAATCCTGGGTTCCAATCCAGGCCCTGACAAATAGTCAATAGTTATTAATCAATGGGTCTCAATAGAGGATAAAACTTGGATAGACTCAAAGAAAAGAATACATTCACAGATCCATATTAGAACCAGTGCAGAACTCCCCACATGGAGTAAATTTGCTTTTTTACCTGCAAGTAAAAAGACCTTGAACTCGTTCATTTGGTTTTGGTCTAACGCTCCTTTCTGTATTTGCATGGTTTAAGCCACTGTTGGGTGGCCTCTTTGAGTATGTTGTTCTGGCGTTATTATGGAGCTAGGCAGTCAGGTCAACAGTTGCTTGTCGTGACTAGGGGCAGTCAGGATGTTGGGCAGGGGAGAGGAAACAGTTGAGGTAGGATGGGGGGGGGCATACATTGCAACTTTGAGACGCAGAAGCTCCGTCTTCCTTTTTGTTGTCCTTAAATTTCCATGGTTTGTCCACAGTTTTTCCATAAGAATTCTTTATGTTGGAATTATTGTTTTTGCTGCTTTTAGATGTGCCTGTAGATATAAAAGAATGTATATCCTTTAATTGTTTAACTGAACTTGGCATAGACCAGAAATTAAGGTGTGACTTATAAATTCAGCCAATTTCAAATTACATGGAGCTTCCTCTCTAAGGTAAATGGACAGCCAAATGTAATGCCAACATATAAAATCTAATACTTAAAACATGTACCATATGTATTTTTCACATATTTCAGCTTATTTAATTTATTAAGCATGTATTATTCCTCAGTGAGCAATAATACCATAGAACATTTGAAGAAAACATGTGAATATTATTCTATTATTCTCCCCCCCCCCCCCCCCGGCTTTCAGGGGCTTTTTGTAGTTATGCGTTTGCCCATAACAGCCAACCAGCACACGATATTCTCTGTTCGGGCTACACGAATCGTCTGAAAGCTGAAAATGAATTGTTGCCACTGCAATTTGCACACAATTGTTGTTTGTACTACCTTATTACATCATAATTTACTCATCTTTATTCTCAATTTTTTCATACATTTTAACATTAGAGACTGGATAATCAATATAGTGCAGTCATTGTTTTTGTTCATTGACTAAAATCATATCTAATAGCATGCAGCTCAGTAAAAGTCAGACCTTCTAATCTGCATATTTATTTAAAGGGGTTGTAAACCCTCGCCATTTTTCACCTTAATGCATTCTATGCATTAAGGTGGAAATATTTTTTAATGCAGCAGTGCCCCCGAGCCCCCCTTATACTTTCCCGAGCTCCAAAATTTGCGCGACGGGAACGAGGTAACCAGCTCCCTCCAGGGTCTCGTTTCCTGATTGGATAGATTGATAGCAGAGCAGCCATTGGCTCCCGCTGCTGTCAATCAAATCCAATGGCACCCCCAAGGTAACATCCTCGGGAAAGCGCTTCTCCTAGGGGGTTACCTGATGCGGGGAGGAGCTGCGAGAGCTGCCGGGGGACTCCAGAAGACGAGGTTCGGGGCCACACTGTGCAAAAAAAGCAACACAGTGGAGGTAAGTATGACATGTTTGTTATTTAAAAAAAAAATTAAAAAAAACCCTTACAATCACTTTAAGTGACTTAGCCCTTCTACACACGGTCGGACATTCCGACAACCAAATCCGTCGGAATTTGTCAGAAACTGTTGCATACACACAGTCGGACAACGTTGTCAGAAGATCCGATCATACTTAACGTGATGACGTTATTTCGTTAGGACGGGACTATGTTCAGGCTAGTAGCCAATAGCTTTGGTCTAGGAATTTGATCTGAGCATGCGTTGTACTTTGTCCGATCGACATGATCGGACAAAGTCCGATCGCATCATGTTGTTGGAAAATTTTATAGCCCAGCTGGAAAACTTGGTCCGTCGGATACTCCGATGGAGCCCACATACTGTTGGATTATCCGACAACACGGTCCTATCGGACATTGTCCATCGGAATGTCTGAACATGTGTAAAAGGGCTTAGAAAGTACTGAAGCTGTGGGATTGGTATGGAAAGTAGCTAAGAAAACTAGTAAAGTATATTTAGAATGAGTGATTGACAGTAACAGCCTCAGCACATTTTCTGTAATTCAGAGTGTTATTTTTTATATACATTTTATTTACAGTATATATATTTACAGCTTTGAAACACAATTAAGTACATCAGGAATTAAATCCAATGAATTAATTATAGCAGGGTGGTTTACATGCCAATTCCATTACAATTGTGCCTTGGTTTTATGGTGGGATTGCGCTGATGGAGCACACTGGAGATTATATAATTTGTGGGTTGCATGTGTTGATGTGTTGTTTTTTTTGCAGCTCAGCAGATACAAAAGTATTTTGAGTACTTTTTAAATCTTTTTGCACACTTAAGTGCTCATGCACATGGACGTTTTAAAAAACTGGCTGCAAAGCTAGCTCCGACGCCTGGAAAAATCTTCGTTAAAAACGCAATTTTTACCACGTTTTGCATTGGCGTTTTTGCGCGTTTTTTAGCGTTAGCGTTAAGTAGCGTTTTTTAAGAAACACATCTCTTGGCTATAGCACTCAGAAAACAAAGAAAATATGTTGCGCGTTTATGCGCGTTTGTGTGCGTTTTTGCGCGATTCGCGTTTTTACAGCTCTAGCTCCACGCCACGGAACGCACTGGTCCTGGGTTTTTTTTACAGCTTAAAAACGCCTATGCCATTTGCAGCTCAAAAACGCCTAGGTGGGCATGAAGCCATAGACTAACATGGACAGCCGTTTTTAAGCTGCAAAAAAAGCTCAAAAAAGCGGCTGTAAAAACGTCCGTGTGCATGAGGCCTTATTTTTGACTTGTTTTGATGTGAAAAGCCGTGCCTCAAACTGGAACATATTTCAGTGTTGAAGATGAAGAAAAGGTAATAATACAGATGAAGAAAAGGTAACAATACAATTTAGACAAAAGGTTAGTGATTTTGAGAAATGATTTATTCAGGAGAATTGCTGATTCTGCACTTTTCATCTGATTAGTATGATTCCCTGCAGATGTGATAAATCAGGATGTTCAGGCCGGGTTCACACCGCTGCGATGCGGGAACGCCGCGAATCCGCGGCGTTTTCCCGCATCGCATTACTCCCGCCGGCAGTTCACACTGCCCTATGCGGACGGCTGGGAGTGTCAATGATATGTTAATGACACCCCCAGATCCGTCCGCATATCGCAGTGCGATCTGCCGACTCGCACAGGAATCGGATCGCATGGTGTGAACCCCCATGCGATCCGATTCTGTTGCGGACCAAAAAAAGGGTCCCGTGCGAGTTTGCTGCGGGAGCGATGCGAATTCAGCCATACTATCTGTATGGCTGAACTCGCATCGCTACGGAGATCGGATGTGATTTGCGGTGCGAATCACATCCGGATCTCCCCCCGCAGCAGTGTGAACCCAGCCTCACTGTAAGCAAATTTATCGTTTAGGCCCCTCACACCTGTTCAGTGTATATAAGTACCATAGTACATGCATTGTAATGTGAAGTATAGTGCTCATTAACGTATCTTAGCTCACATTTGTCCGTTGTAGTGCAATGAAACACTAATGCCGCGTACATACGATTGGACTATCTGGCCGACTTGGCAATCCACCCGTGTGCGGACTTAGAAAGAAGTTTTGACTCAAAATTGTCTGGCGGAACCCGCCCATCTGTGTGCTAGTCCGCCAGACTTTTGAAATGAACGGACTAGCACACACACAGAGTAAAGTCCATTCATTTTGAACGTGGCTCCAGGTAGACGGGACTAGCGAAGGAAGTCAATGTCGCCACCTCCATCAGCGAGATTGACACCTCGCTGGCCCCGTCAGCTGGTATGGATTTAAAGGGGAACCCCTACGCCGAAAAAACAGCACGGGGGTCCCCACAAAGTCCATAGCAGACCCTTATCCGAGCACGCAGGCCGGCCGGTCAGGAAAGGGGGTGGGGATGAGCGAGCGCCCCCTCCTGAACCATAGCAGGCTGCATGCCCTCAACATGGGGGGGTACTTTGGGGAATAAAAAAACACAACACAAGTTTTTAAAATAATTTATTAGACAGCTCCAGTGGTCTTCTCTTCTTCCGTCTTGGGGGGCCTTCTCGCCGGACTCCTCCGCTATCTTCTGCTCTTTTGCTAGCTCTTTTACTAGCGGAGGAGCCAGGCTTTCTTCTTCATCATCACCGCCGCCATCCAGGGGTCTTCTTCCAACTTCGGGGGTCTTGTGCTGCTCTTTGGTTCTTCTTGCCGGGCCTCCGCTATCTTCTCATAGCTCTTTTACTAGCGTTGGCCCGGTCTTCTGTCGCCGCCGCCTTCTTCTCTTCTTCTTCCTTGCGATGTTGACACGACGCTCTCTCTGGCCACAATAGCAGGGCCGCGTTGTGGCGACTTATATAGGGACAAGAGGCGGGGTCACTGGGCGATGGATGCTGGGACTGTGACAGCATAAGGGGCGGGGCCACCATGTGACATCACCTGGTGACCCCGCCCATTGTCCCTATATAAGTCGCCGTACAACGCGTCCCTGCCATTGTGACCAGAGAGCGTGTTGTGTCAACATCGCAAGGAAGAAGAAGAGAAGAAGGCGGTGGCGACAGAAGACCGGGCCAACGATACTAAAAGAGCTATAAGAAGATAGCGGAGGCTCAGCAAGAAGAACCGAAGAGCGGGACAAGACCCCCGAAAAGCGGGAAAAGGCCCCGAAGTTGGAAGACCACCCTCGGACCACGGCAGTGATGACGACGAAGAAAGCTGGGCTCCTCTGCTAGTAAAAGAGCTAGCAAAAGATAGTGGAGGAGTCCTGCAAGAAGATCCCCCCCAAGACAGAAAAAGAGAAGACCACCAGAGCAGCCTAATAAATTATTTAAAAAACTTGTGTTGTGTTTTTTTATTTACACTTTTTTCACCAGGTGAATGGGTAGGGGTATATCGTACCCCATACTTATTCACATAGGGTGGAGGCCTGTATCTGGGGGCTCCCTTATTAAAGGGGGTTCCTGGATTCCGATAAGCCCCCAGCACACAGACCCTGACAACCAACGGCCAGGGTTGTCAGGAAGAGGCCCTTGTTCTCATTAACATGGGGACAAGGTGCTTTGGGGTGGGGGGGCCGCAGGGCCCCTCTTCACCAAAGCACCACCCCATGTTCAGGGAATGCGCCGTGGTATGGCTCAGGAGGGGGAGTGCTCGCTCGTCCCTACCCCCTTTCCTGACCGGTGGGGCTGCGTGCCGGATAAGGGTCTGCTATAAACTTTGGGGGGACCCCCCCGCCGTTTTTTCGGAGTAGGGGTTCCCCTTTAAATCCATACCAGGTGACGGGGCTAACAAGGTGTTAATCTCACCGATGGAGGCGGTGACATTGACTTCCTTTGCTAGTTTCGTCTACCTGGAATCACGTTCAAAATGAACGGACTTTACTCCATGTGTGGGCAAGTCCGTTCATTTCAAAAGTGGCGGACCTCTGCTGCAAAGTCCGGCGGGTTGTCTCCTGGACTAAGTCCCCGGATAGTCCAATCGTGTGTACGCGGTATAAGGGGTTGATTTACTATAACTGGAGAGTGCAAAATCTGGTTCAGTTCTGCACAGAATCCAATCAGCTTCCAGTTTTTTTTTTGTCAAAGCAAAAGGTTTTACTCCCTTCATGACCAGGCCATGTTTTGCTATTTAGCACTGCACTAATTTAACTGGTAATTGCGCTGTCATGCAATACTGTACCCAAATTAAATTTGTAAAAAAAATTTTTTTCACACAAATAGAGTTTTCTTTTGGTGGTATTTGATCACCACTGGGTTTTACATTTTTACTTTTTTTAGATATATAAACCAAAAAATGTCAAAAACTTAAAAAAAAACTAATATTTTTTTACTTTCTGCTATAAAACATATCTAATAAAAAAAGAAAATTAAAATCCAATTTCTTCATAAATTTAAGCCAAAATATACTCTGCTACATACATGAAAAAATTCCAATGTGCATATTGATTTGTTTGTGTCAGTGGCTGTTGGGTTTTTTTTGGGGGGCGGCAAATAATCCCCCCCCCGGAGGAGCGGCACTAGCACAACTGCCAACTTACCCCCCCCCGTGGCACAGCGCGGCATGGCACTAAAACCCGCCCTCCACCACCTGCTGTCCTTACCGTGGATTCGGGCGGTGAGAGCAGCGGTCAAAGCGCTGTGGTCATCTCCCAGCATGACGGGATTTGGTGTCCTCTCCTGGAGCCCTCTACTCTCTGCTCCTCCTGGTGCTAAGTGTCCAATAGGATCACCTGATGTTTTGGCCAATCGGGAAACAGGTTTCATACCTACTTCCCTATTGGCCGGGAGGAGGATCAGTGTTGCAACAGCGAATATTCACTTGCTGTTGCAACACACCTGGGTCGGCTCAGGACACATCCTCAGTGTCCTGAGCCCATGCTATTTTGAAGCCTATTAGAGCCTATGGCTCTAATCAGGTGCTTCAGAAAAAACCCTGGCCACTGTAATTCATGTGCCTGGTGACCCGAAAGGGGCCAGACACATGAATAGGGGGTGGTAGTGGTGGATAGATTCTTGCTATGCATGAATCTATTCACTGCATACAGGGGGTGGAGAGGAGAGAGGGCAGCGCCCGGGCGCCCCTGATGGACGGGCCATCACTGGTTTGTGTGAAAGTTATAGATTCTACAGAACTATAAATATATATAATAATATATATGATATAAATATACTGCAATTTTTCATGTATTTTTTTTTTTTTATACTAGTAATGGCGATGATCAGAGACATAGTGGGACTGATAGTGCGGCGGGAAATCTTACACTAATGCTGGCTGAGAGGTACACTAACTGACACTCACATCACCAGTGACACTAATACAGTGATCAGTGATAATACTATATGCTGTCACTGTACTAATGACACTGGCTGGGAAGGGGTTAACATCTTAGGGTAATCAAGGGGTTTTAATGTGTGCCTAACAAGTGTTAATGTGTGTTATATGTGCTGCTTGTTACTAAATATCGGTTTGTTCCTCTTTGCAGAGAGAAGAAACACACAGATCATTCTCTCTGTACAGAGGCCTGTCTGTCAACACAGGGCTCTGGGCTGTGATTGGACACAGCCGATATCAGCAGGTCTCAGCCATAAATCATGTGCTGAAACCTATTGACAAGATCCGGAGTCAGCTAGATGGGGGAGGGGAGAGCGCCCTGAACCTGGAAGACACTGCTGATGTACAGGTACGTGATTATGCCTGTAGGAGCCTCCTGCCCACAGTAAAATGCAAGCATGTGGTCAACAAGTGGTCAATCGAAGAAGCTGATTGGGTACCATGCACAGTTGCACCGGATTTTGCACCAGATTTAAACTTTCCAGTTTTAGTAAGTCAACCCAATATTGTACGTGTTAAGGTGCAATTAGGGGTAGGGGCAATACTTTCAATGTAAATGCATGTAAAAATGACTGTGAAGAGTCCAAGAATTTCCAAGACCTATAAACAATTGCACAAAAAAATTACACATCAAAATTACACATCAAAAAAGACAATTTTGCATAAATGGACCTACAGTGACCTTCCTCCCATCTCATTATTCATAGACATATTGACCACTGTATTCCACCTGGAGGGGGTAAAGGACTCTTTAAATAAGGAGACCCAGGTTCAAAACATTTTAAACTTTAACAACTGACACACAATAGTACAATGCTTTCAATACATGCAATTGTATCCAGCAAGATCACTTCTCCATGATCCCCCAATTTAAAATAGCCATAGCTCGCTTGGCTGTACTTCTCCTATGGATCACAGGTGTGCAGTTTGTTTTGCACCCCTGTGACCCATTTTCAGCAGAAAGCGGGCTAAAGTTTGCTGTCTGTCGATGTCACACATGTCAGTCCAGGCACCGCGACATCCCAACCACAGAGCTTGGATCCACCAGGGTACCTGGACTGGCACCCCACTCACCCACTCAGTGAGACGCTGAGAGCCTGAGATGGCAGCTCCACCCCCTCCACAGCTCAGCGCTCCAATGAGTGAGGAGGGAGAAGAGCAGAGAGCTTTGACTGACAGTCTACAGCTCACTGAGCTCTGAAAACCGAGCAATTGGTGGTGTTCGATCGCTTGGTTCTCAGTGTAGAAGTGCCGGGAGGCAGATGCAGCATCGGACTGATGCTGCATCCACCTAGATAAGTATAAAACCTACTTGAAGTGGTTGTAAAGCTTATTTTCTGTTCTCTTAAAATAATAAACATTTTATACCTGCTCAATGGTTTTGCACAGAGTGACCCTGAACCAATTTTTTCTGGGGTCACCTGCCAACACTCTACGCTCTTCATCTTCTGCATGCGCCATCATAGCAAGCCGCTTGCTATGGGGGCACACATGTGAGCTTGCTTTTGAGCCAGAATATGTGCAGCCATAGAAATACACAGCATGGCTCGGTCCAGCCCTCTGCTCCCTCTTCACAGGCTTTGACTGACAGCAGTAGGAGCCAATGGCTCTTGCCACTGCCAAGTCTCCTGTGGGAGGAAAGCGAGGGAAGAGGGAAGATAGGTATTTAAGGGGTGGGGGCAGGGGGGTACAGCTATTGAAAGGTTTTTTACTACTCAGTTCGCTTATCCAGCAATCTGATGTCCCCCTTTCTACCCCTACTCCCCATCACCTATAACCCTCTTTTCCCCCCGGGTCTGGAGGAGCCCCAGGCATTTTCCTGGTGGTCCTCACATGGCTACCCACGAGTCCAAAATTTTCTTTCCTCACGCTTATTCCCCTCCTGGGAGAGTATCGGGGAAACAAAAGGGGCACCGGCTAACGAGCATTATCACTTTATCCAATTAAAGCACTGGATTGCAACGTTGCGCCGCATGTCCACCTACCCTTTCCAAAAAACTTTTTTTGAACATTCATGCCAACACGCCCCAGGGTCCCCAGGCCTTAAATCTGGGATCTCCTATGAGTTCCCCGCGCTCCAAGCTGCATGCCTGGGCTTGGTCTAACTCCTCTTGGTGAGGCGCCCACACCCGAACTTTCCCACTCCTTTCTTCCCCCTCTTTTCTCTCTACTTTTTCTTCTTTTGTTCCCTATCTCTCTTTACTCTTCTTTGTAATCTCTCCTATTGCTAACGAATACTGCTGCCCCCCGTAGAAGGGGGTAGTGGGAGAAGGGCTTGCCCTCCAGAAACGTTGAGGGAACGAGTTGCCTGGTTCCGAAGCCAGTCTCGATACCATCCCCTACTCATTTTCCCTCCTTTTCTTGTGTTTATTATAAGTATAATGTGATGGTTGGCCCTTTTGGTTTCATATTTATGTTTTGTAGCCCCTGCGAGGGCGCACAAGGAGCAGATTGTAGTCTCTTGTTTATTCCTGTTTATGCAAATTTTCAGTAAACATATTGAAACAGAAAGGTTTTTTACTTTAATGTAGAGAATGCATTAAGGTAAAAAAAAACTTTTGTCTTTATAACCACTTTAACGTAATTCTCAAATCTCACTGACAGGGTCCTCCCATCTATCCTCCATGCACCATTTAGTATAAGACTGACCATCACACACCCAATATTCAACATTTAAGGCTGAACTCCAGGAATGCAGCCATTTTTGTAAAATGCCAGCTAGTGAACTTCTCTTTGATTTAATATTTAATTTTTTATGGAAAAATGGGAGTATAGCTAGCACTAAGCTCCCGTAACTTCTGGTCTTAGCTCCAACAGCTGCAGAGTCATATGCATGCTAGTGGCCTCCTTATTAATGCCCAAAGTAGCAGCCAGAGCACCCCTAACATAAAAGGTTAACCTTCTTGGGCATACCAGTCCTTGCTCTAAATACTCCACTCTGTTTTCATGCGCGGGTGGGGGACGGTGACCGGATGCTCTGCTCACTCCTGGGGATATCAGGATGCTGGCCCACTTCTCCCTGGGCTCAACAGCCAGGTGGCATCACTGTAACTGAACACCCTCACTTTATGTGTTTCACCACACAGAGTCCAAATGCAGAAAAACATCTTCTTTACTGAGGACTCACAGTACATTACCAACAGGCCTTGGGGACAACACAGTTGAAAGCAAGTTCTAATACACATTGGTTGCTGAATGATGGACCTGACGCAAGTGAAGTGCAGTCAGGTCCATCTAAATGGCCCATCCAAAGGAGGACCCTCTCCAAGGTGCAGACAGAATAAAGTACAGCTATTAGGTGACCATTCTCCTCAGGGCAACCCTTCCCATCCTCAGTGCTCTCCTCACCTAAGCTAACTCCTCCCACACTATATACAGGATCCAGGATTTAATTAAGAAAACTCACTCTTCCTGTATGGATTTAAAGGGATAACACTCGTTAGTGGGCCACGACATAGTGGGCTCACTCTACCCTGTCTAAAGGCAGCCAGCGTGCCCACCCCTCCCCTTCTCCTGCCCAGCACTTTGTATTATGTGAACATCACAAAATACAAGGGTCTTGTGAATGGGCCGCAAAAGGGAGAGGTGGTCAGAGATGCTCTGTGTGAAAAGGCAGCGTTTCTTCTGTTGGAGCTCTGGAATTTTAGCCATAGCTGTACTCCTGGAGCTCCATAAAACTATTGGATGAAAATTAAAAAGCTAAATCCAAGAGTTGGTATGCAGTTCATTAGACTTAACACATAGTATATCAAACATATTTTACAGATTGGCTGAATTCCTGGAGTTCACCTTTAGAGGTTGGACTTCAAACCACTAGATGCACAATAAGATCATTATGTGACTACCATATTTGGGCAAAATATTGTGCCAATCTCCGCTGTTCATGCATTCTCATATTAAATAATCTAAAACAAAATGATTGGCCAGAAGACATCTGTAAAAGGCAAGTATATAAAAAATACAAAACATACAAATGGTAGGACCTCCAAGGGGGGGTCACTTATGGGGTGATCATGAAGTCCTGAGTTGCATTATAACATGCCTGGGTTAATCCATTAATTTGATGAATAATTATTTTTATTTTGTTTGGCAGCCTTTTTAAACTACTTCCTCTGAACTCTGTCTCTCTTTTTGTTCTTTTTATTGCTCCATATCACAAAAGATTATAGGGCATGATTTTCCCACAGCATCATTTATGATAGTTAGATCATTGCAATGTTCTATGTGCACTGAGCAGATGACCTCACCTGTTCTGTATCCTCCCTGATGATCCTGTGGGAAGTTACAGAACTACAGATAAAATCTCCATTGGGGATGAGTGTGTGTCCGGAATGTTGAGAATCTTGAACTTTCTCCTCCTCCCCCAACATGCCAGGCTGTGCCACCTAGCAACGACAGATGCAGAGCACTCATCCTGACTTCCCAGAACTTCTCTGGATTTGGATTTGTTTGCTATTAGGTCAATCCTGGGTAGGCGTTAACAAGCATGATGACAGACACGTGCTTAATGAAATGCAGTCACAGTGATGTCAAGCATTTCATTTTCTTTAATGAAAGATTGGAATTTTATTTTCTCCTGCTGCACAGGCAAATTCTGTTTTAATTATATACTATTTATTATACCAATAAAAATATATGGTGGTTTCTACATGTTTTCTCTCTCTATGAAGGTTGGGTCTAAAAAAAAAAACAAAAAAAAAAAAAACACATTAAATAGTTGTTTTAGTCGGGTAAATATGAAATACTGAATATACTGTATATATTATGTGGACTTCTATCCAATCAGCATGTAGAATTCTTCTTGCTAGAATATGGTGTGTGAGTGTGTATATGTAAAGAAAACTATGTAGGCTGCAACTACTAATCCCTTTCAGAAAATTCTAGTTGCCGTACTTTTTTTTTATTCCAACACAACATTGGCCAACGGTAATGTTGGCATAAGTGTTTGCATGTGAACCCATTCTCTCTCATTGTGATACGTTTTATCCATTTGACGATGTCGAACTTAAAATTGGAACTAAGCTCTCTCAATCAGCATTAATTATTTGTAATCCTTATGCTGGTAACCTTAGTAAATAGATAAAAAGGTATAATATATTTACTTGTTTTAAACTTTTTTAAACATTTCAATAGTTGTTTAATGGTTTCTGGTCTAGGCCAAAATGATGTCATACATCTCAGGAGTCTCACTGGACATTTTATTTTTGTTTCCTCGGTAGGAGGGGTTTTCTCAGCCAAGTACACCCTCATTCCTACATGCCTGAACTAAGGACAGATGGATTCCAGGAAGTAAATGCTACATTAAAAGAAAGGTATGGGAATCAGTTTTTTTCCGCTATCATACTTACTAAGGTGGATGCATCAGACCTCTTCACTAAGAACCGAGCTACTGAAAACCACCAATGGTTCGGTTCTCCCACTTCCCCGAGCGGATATATGCTGTCAATCAGCATCTCTCCTGCTCTGCTCCTCTATGCTCATTTGAGCGCTAAGCTGTGGAGGGGAGTGACCGCCTCAGCGTCTCAGCTGTACCTGGTGGAACCAGACTTCCAGAGGCGGGATGATGAGGTGCCTGGACTGATCCTGGTGACGTCAGCAGAGAGCCGACTTCAGACTGCTCTCTGCTGAAAACAGGTCACAGGAGTGCAAAATGAATTGCACTCCTGTGACCCGTAGGAGAAGCCCAGCCTAAAAATCTAAGGCTGGACTTTACTAGAAATACTAGGTGGTATTTTTCAAATTTTTCCACTAAATAAAGCATGGAAACATGGATGGGTGGGTGAGTTTGCTCTGAATATAAAACGGAAAATTTATATCAAATACTTACCGTAATTTTCCTTTCCTGATAGGCTCCATGGCAGCATACGTGTGGGTAGCCCCGCCTCCACGATTACCCAATAGGACCCAACTCCCATAAATCTTTGCTCCTGGCTACTATCAGTGTTCCGTAACTAGCCGACTCCAGACATTTGGGAGGGAACTCCTGCTGCCATGGAGCCTATCAGGAAAGGAAAATTACGGTAAGTATTTGATATAAATTTTCCGTTTTCCTGAAAGGCTCCATGGCAGCATACGTGTGGGAAATAACTCGCCAAACACACCCGGGTGGGCAAAATGTCGAGCAAAGAACAAAAGTTTATTTAGCATTGTCAACCGACAAAACTTGCAAACCAAAATTAACAGAAGACAGAGCCGCTGGCTCTACACAGTAATGAGAAACAAAGGTATTAATAGAAGACCAAGAGGCCGCTCTGCAAATAACTTCAGGCGCCACATGGCGAGAAGCTGCCCACGATGTTGAAATACTCCGTGTTGAATGAGCCGTTAATGCCTCAGGAGGAGCCAAGCCCTTTGCTCTGTACGCCCTCTGAATGATCTGAACGATCCAGGTAGAGATAGATCTAGCCGAAGCTCGCAATCCTTTATTCTTGCCATGAGGGAGAACAAAAAGAAATTTCGTTTGTCTAAAGGGAGCTGTGACTTCCAAATATTGTTTAAGCGCGTGTCCTACGTCCAGAGGATGAACATCCTGACTCTCTGAGTTTTTGAAAGTGGGAAGCACAACTTCCTGATTCTCATGGAAGACCGAGGTTACTTTGGGATGCGATCCCAACATGGGAATCAATACTGCCCTATCTGGAAAGAAAGTCAGAAAGGGTTCTTCCGAACCTAGATTCCTAATCTCAGAAACTCTCTTGGCTGAGGTTATAGCTACCAAGAAGATGGTCTTGAGAGTGAGATCCCTTATGGACAGAGGCTCCGTAGAATCCTTTCCAAGGTTTGAGAGAAAATCCAGCACTAAAGGGAGGTCCCATTTAGGAAACCTTGGTTTTCTTTGGGGTCTGAGCCTGGTAGCTCCCTTGAAGAATTGTTGTACCAGTGCATGGTTTGCCCAGGAAATACCCATAAAGGCTGAAATAGCCGATACTTGGACTCTCAATGAACTGATAGCTAGAGGTAAATCAATGCCTGTTTGAAGAAAGCTTAGTATGTCTTGTATTGTTGGAGAACTGCAAGAATTTTCTCTGGTGGACATATGGGCCGAAAACTTGGACCATATACGCTCATATACCCTATTAGTACTCCCGCGTCTGGAATTGAGAAGGGTTGGGATGACCTCTTCCGGACAACCAAGAGCTTCTAGCCTTTCCCTCTCAAAAACCATACCTTGAGGTTCAGACATGATGGGCATGGATGTAACCTTGTGCCTTGAGATAGCAAATCCGACCTGAGAGGCAGGGGAACTGGCTCTTGAAAACTGAGGAGCAGCAGTAGAGGGAACCAAGGTCTGTTGGGCCAGAAAGGAATCACTGCGAGAATCTCCGCCTTCTCTGACCTGAGTCTCCGAAGGAATTGCAGGATCACCGGAACTGGAGGGAAGGCGTAAGCTGTCTGAAACTTCCAATGTTCTGTGAGGGCATCTATCCCATATGCCTGGGGATCCCTGAACCTTGAGTAATATTTCGGAAGCTTCCGATTGCACGGGGAAGCGAACAAGTCGACTTCCAGGGACAATCCTAAGGTCAGGAGCCAATCGAATACTTCCCGGTGTAGAGACCACTCGTTGTTGTCCAACTCGACACGCGATAGGAAGTCCGCCTGAACATTCTGCACCCCTGGGATGTAGACTGCAGAAAGGTTGGACAAATTCTTCTGAGCCCAATTCATTATTGGCTCCGTCTCCTGTAACAGGGACCAGCTGCGAGTTCCCCCTTGCTTCTTTACGTAAGCCACCGCGGTTGTGTTGTCCAACCTTAGCATGACCGAGGCATTCGCTGTCAGATGATGGAATGACCGAAGCGCCTGGAAGGCCGCTCTTAGCTCCAGAACATTGGAGACGACTCTCTGTGATGGAAACGTCCACCTGCCCTGAGCGACCTCCGAAAGGCAGTGAGCGCCCCATCCTCGGTTGCTGGCATCTGAAGTTACCATGACCCATGAGATGGGAATGATTGAATGGTGGTTGCGCAGGTTCTTCCCCTGTAGCCACCAAAGAAGAGACGTCCTCATGGCTGGAGTGAGGAATATGCGCTGTGTCTGGCTGGATAAGTCCCACTGTTGTAGAAACCCCTTCTGAAAGGGACGAGTGTGCCACTGGGCCCACTTTACCATGGGAATGGTGGCTGACATTGTGCCAATCACCCTCAGACATTGGAGAGCCGAGAGATGGGATGCTGCAAGGGCTGCATGAATCCTGTCTCGTATGACTCCAACCTTCTCTTCTGGAAGGGCGATAGTACCTTCTGCTGTGTTGAACTGCGCCCCTAGGAAAACAAGAGACTGAGTTGGATCTAGGTGACTCTTTTCTAAGTTCAGAAGCCACCCGAACTCCTGTAGAGTGGAGAAGACTAGGTCTTTGTGCTCCAAGAGCTGATCTTTGTTCTGGGATAGCAGAAGAAGGTCGTCGAGATAGTGATGGAGACGAACACCTTTGACTCTGAGAAAGGCCACAACTGCCAAAAGAACTTTGGAGAAGACCCGTGGGGACGTTGTTAACCCAAAGGGAAGACATGTAAATTGAAGATGTTGAATGCCTACTGCAAAGCGGAGGTATTGTTGAAACTCCTTTGCCACGGGAACATGAAAGTAAGCGTCCTTCAAATCGACTGATATCATCCAGTCCCCCAGATACACGGACTGCTGGATGGTAAGCAGAGGTTCCATCTTGAACTTCTCTTTGCGAATGAAGGAATTGAGATGGGTCAAATCTATTACCGGCCTCCATGTGCCGTTTTTCTTTTGAACCAGAAACAAAGGGGAATACATGCCCTCTCCACGTTCTTCTTCTGGAACGGGAACGGCTGCGCCTTGATCCAGTAAAGAGTTCACGTAGGTCAATAGGACTTGTTTCTTCTCTTTTGATTCTGGAAGATTTGTGGGAATAAATCTTAGCTTTGGGGTGCTGATAAAACCCCACTTGTGACCTGAGGAAATTGTTTTTACAGTCCAAAAATCCCGAATTGAGGCCGCCCAAACATGCCTGAAGTGGAGAAGACGAGCCCCCACCTGACAAGTTTGAGCGGGCCCAATTTCAAAAGGATTTCGCGGAATCCTGCTTGCCGGACGAACCCCCTTTTGAGGTATTTTTGAAAGAAGATTGCCTGGATCTCCATGACCTTGAGAATTCTCGACCAGGTCTATAGCTCCGCGCCTCCCTGGCACGATCAGGGCCTTGTCTTCTAGGAAATGGACGCCTTTGATTTTGAAGACGTCTGTCCTGGGGAAGAAACCCAGATTTCCCACCTGTAGCCCGGGATATGGCAGTATCCAGCTTGTTACCAAACAAAGATGACCCCTCAAAGGGAATACGGCACCAGGCCTGTTTGGATGCTGGATCCGCCAGCCATGGACGGAACCATAACGCACGGCGAGCTGAGACTGCTGCTAACATATCCCGAGATATCAGGCGGATAACATCAATAGATGCCTCCCCCAAAAAGGCAGACGCCATCCTGATTTCTTGAATAGGGGAGTCTGATTCAATAGAAATACCCCTCAGGAATTCCTCTACAGAGTCAGCCCATGATTCTATGGCCTTGGATACCGCTGCCATTGCAAGCACTGGTTTGCAAGCCATTCCAGAAGTCAGATATATCCTCTTAAGGTCTGAATCGATCCGCCTTTCCAAAGGATCTTTAAAGGATACCGTATCCTCTAAGGGTAGGGTTACATATCTCACCAAACGCATGAGTGCTGCATCCACCAGTGGTGCTGACTCCAGGTGCTTCACATCCTCTTCTTTAAAGGGATATAATTTCAGGATTTTTGACTGCATGGAACCCTTTTTATCCACCTTGCTCCATTCCTCGGTAATAATGTCACCCAACTCTGAAAGGAAGGGAAAAAATTGTCGCTCCTTATTGAGCTGTTTAAAGAACTTTCTCTGCTTTGGTGGGGAAGTAATAGGGTCTTCCCACTTCAGAGCCTCTCTCACTGCTTTGACCAATGAAGGCACCAGTCCATAGTCAAATCCTAAACCAGGATCCTCACAGTCAGATTCACTGTCTGAGATGGGAGCAGATAGGCGGCTTGGCTGAGAGGATTCCCATGTCTCCTGCAATGGGTTCTCTCCAGGTGGAGGAGCCAATAATTCTGACGGGGATTCACACAGCTGTAGAGCATCCCTCTCCTGCAGAGACTCCTTCACAACCCGTCTTACTATTGACTCCAAACGCTGGTCTGCATCATCCCTTTCATCTGCAGCTTTGGAGAAGCAATGATCGCATAAGGATATGTCCGAAGGAACAGGCATCCTGCACCCCCAGCATGATTTTTCCATATGCTTGCTGGAGTGAGCAGCAGGGGGGTGAGAATAATTCTTATTATGCTGTTCAGATCTTGACCTATGCTGGCTAGATCTTGAGGAGGATTTATGGCGGTGTGATCTTGATGATCCACTGCGTCTAGAAGTGATAGGTTGTGGATCAGACCCAGAAGGGCTGTAAGGGTAAAACAGACAGAGAGAGAAAAGGATACACAGTCAATCCTACCTATGCCAAACACTCTCTCCAATATATAAAAAGCATAAACACTAAAGACCTACCTAACATGAGTGGGCTGGCCACTAGGAGGCAGTAAGGCGTCCATATTCACAATAAACCCACAGTTTAAGAAACACTGCAACCAAAGAGAAAAATAAAACACACATTTTTTTTTTTTTTTTTTTTTTTTTTTTTTAAAAGCATTTCCCCAGCCTAAGGGACATGCTCTTACCTTAAACCGCCGCGCTGACAGCCCCGGGAAGTCGCTGCGACCACTGCAAACATTCCCAGGGTTCTGACAGCTTCCAAAGCCTTTTAAATTTGGCGCCCGTGACGTCATCGCCGACGTCAGACGCGAGGCGCTCGCGCGCATGCGCGGGAACCAAGCCTCGGTCTCATACCGGGTTCGCACATGCGCAGAACGCCTGCATAACCCGGAAGTAGGAGAGAGGTTTGCTGGAACGCGGAAGCGAACGCAAACGGCATGGAGGAGACCGCAAGACAAACAAAAGAAATACACACAAATACAATGCTGCCATGGATAGATAAAAGGCTCACCACTCCACCAACGATCACCTGGCCGAACGGACTGGAACACACACGCCATACCTCCAGCAGATAATGGTCACCCATAGCAACGGGACACAGACCGTGCGCACTCAGGTAGGAAATCCTTTCTTCAGCGCTACTCTGCAAATACTCTCCATACCCTGCTTAACAGTCAGGGCCTATCGGAGGAAAAATTCTCAGTCAATCAGCCAATCGATCGTCGTGAAGTTTTATTTCCAGGAAAGAAACCATCTGGTCCTACTGGGGAGGACAAAAAAGGAACACTGATAGTAGCCAGGAGCAAAGATTTATGGGAGTTGGGTCCTATTGTGTAATCGTGGAGGCGGGGCTACCCACACGTATGCTGCCATGGAGCCTTTCAGGAAAACATGAATTAAATAGCATTTTCAGTTTACGGTGCTTGTGACGAATGCAGATGTTGGACTCCTGCCCTTCTCACCAACTTGTGACAAAAGATGGGGCAATCTCACACTGAGCTGTCACTTACTTAACAATGCCACCCTGCACAAAGATTTTTCAGCTTGCAGGCCCACAATCTAGATGCCAGCAGCCTGAGAGGGATTGTCACTGCATTAAGTTAATTAAGCAATTAGTCCTTTGAACTCCAAACTGCCACCAGACAGCTTTTGTGCCTATCAACCCTTCACAATATTAGCAAGAATAATTGAGAAAAATAAATGTCTACAAACACACTGTCAAAACAGACAGGTATATTCAGTGAGTTATCGTATACAGCAGCGCTCTTCAAGAGACAGGGATTATTTTAGTTTAAATTAAAAGCTTTAGAGACAATTTTAACACTTTTCAAAATAAGGTTTAATAAGAAAAAGACCAAAGTGGTGAAAATAAAAGATTTACAGAAAAAGGGTGTTACAAAGAAATAAAGAGACAACAATACAACAGCAAAATAAAAAATAAATTGAAAAGGAAGAATACTTGCAATGTCCTGGTTTCAGTAGACTCCTGTTAGGTGTTCCTTGGTTGATGAGAGCTGTCAACTTCGGGAGCAGCCTCCAGGGGTGCTGTCAGAGACTGTGTGACCAATTAGGCATCTGAGGAATGGCCATCGTGTTTATGACTGTACCATGGCCCTCCCTTACACATGGTTTAATACTAATATTAATACCTTTCAATATCTACAGGTTGCATTCTGGAAACTGGTAGATGATTGTTTAGCATTACATTTTGTGTCCAGGTATACTAAACACAGGGTATCTTGGATAAGCTTGTCACCCAGGAGGTAGGAGACTGCTATCTCCCCTTCTATATTCTCTAGTTTAGTCATGTGTGACTTTGATTTGTTTGATATGATATTCTCCATTCAGATATATACTTCCCCACAGATCCCCAAAGTTCTGGGTTTTATAGCACGCTATGTATTCTTAATGAATTTATTTGCCCTAAAGACCACGGATAACAGAACTAAAGAATGTTGTTATAGTTTAATGTAGAGCTGCACGATTCTGGCCAAAATGAGAATCACAATTTTTTTTGCTTAGAATAAAAAGATCATGATTCTGTCATGATTCTTGCAATGTAAAATCTTCCACATTATACAAAAAAAAAAATGGGCTAACTTTACTGGTTAGTTTTTGTGTTTTTTTTTTTTAATTCATTAAAGTTATTTTTTCAAAAAGAATTTGCATTTGAAAGACCACTGCGCAAATACAGTGTGACATAAAACATTGCAACAACCACCATTTTATTCTCTAGGGTGTCTACTAAAAAAAATATATAGAATAATTTTTTAGCAAAAAAAAGATTTTAATTTGAAACCAACAAAAGTCAGAAAAAGATTTATTTTGGTTAAACTTTTTTCACTTACACACAGTCTATTCCATTGACAAATTGTTACAATGTTTATAGTTAAGTTTAACTGATAAAGAATGTTTTGATTCTTGGCAGACTGCCCCGTTTTTTTCTTCCTTTCTTTTGAAGGCTCTGGCTTCAGAAGAGCAGAGAGAATTCTTTGCATAGAAAGAATTGTGAAACACTTTAGTCAAGATTGCGATAACGATTCTTGACGATTAATTGTGCAGCTCTAGTTTTATGATAGGTCACTTCCAATCCCCTCCGGAAAGTGATAAGCTGTAGGAGATGATTGCTAGCAGACACTGCCAAATCCCCGGGTGCCCCCATAGCAAGCTGCTTGCAGTGGGGGCACTGTTCAGGAGTGAGGGGCCAGGAGAAAAGGGATCAGAGGAAAGGAAAATCAGGACTGTCCTGTGCAAATCCATTGCACAGAGCAGGTAGGTATAACATGTTTGTTATTTTTAACAAAAAAAAAATAGGAGACTTTACAATCACTTTAAGCCTAATTATCCCTAAATAACTCCTTCTCCCCTCAGCTTTCATTTTTTGGCAGATTTTTGACTTTATCTCAATTTTTTTATTTTTAACCATTAATATTATTTTTAGCCATGACCTTCATTTTGTTTGTTATTTTTGTTCAGTGTTGCATAAAAAGAAAATATCTTTTTATTCATTTACAAATAGCTTTGCAATGCTTTGTACCAAAAACTTCATTTTAGTGTCATTTTAAATGGGAAAAAAATGAAGAATAAAGAAAGTTTTGTTTGTCCCAAAAACAATTTATGCACTACCTTATCCTTAACCACTTCAGCCCCGGAAGGTTTTACCCACTAAATGACCAGAGCATTTTTTGCGAATTGGGCACTGTTTCACTTTAATGACAATTATTGTGCGACGTTGTACCCAAACAAAATTGACATCCCTTTTTCCCACAAATAGAGCTTTCTTTTGGTGGTATTTGATCACCTCCGCAGTTTTTATTGTTTGCACTATAAACAAAATAAAGAAAAACAAAAAAACAAAAAATGTTTTACTATAATAAACATTGAGTCTACCCGACCCGCAGGCATGCTCCCACAGCGGAAGCATGCGTACGACGAAGATGAGCCTGCGCGAGCCGCTGTACAGCTACACCGATTCATGCAGGAGAGCCATTGACGGCCTTAAAGAAGTTAATTGACACAAAAAAAAATTAAATTCTACATATGTAGAATTCTCACATCATACATAAGTAATTTCTGTTGTACTCATGTACTCAGCCTCCTTCAAATTCCATATTTTTTGCTCACTCTTAGTGTTAGAGGGTGGCTAAATGTGTGCTTCATGGTTCCACTGTATAAAGGAATGTGGGCATCCCTTCTTGCTCAAAGTGTGAGCACCTAGTGCTGGACTCTTTAGAAAGTTCAGCGAAAAACACATATTAAATGTTCACTTTATAATTGTTTATAAAGTGTAAAGATCTGGGTGATTAGACTCAAGTAGTGCATGCAAACGGAAAATTTTCACAAAAGACAGAAATTTCCCATGCAGGAGTTCCACCTTTACTGTAACTTGCGCATTGCTACCTCAGCCTTCTAGTTTACTCACTTGTCACACAGCTGCTTCAGGCCTCATACCTAGTCCTTAGGGTCTGTTTCTTAGAGCAACAGAAAGGTTTGCTTCCAGTCAAGCTCTCTCATAGCTTACTCGTCTTCTTGCTGCTCTGTCGGGGACTACATCTTCCTCCTACAGACATGCACACTCTGGTTGCTTCCTGCAGCCTCTGAATCCTGGAGAGGATGGGAGTCCTCCTGACTCCTCCCATGCACAGACCTCCTGTCTGTTAGGTGGAGTCTCTAACCTGAAGATTAAAGCCTCGTACACACGATCGGATTTTCCGCAGACAAAACCTCTGACTTTTGTCAGAAGGTGTGTGCCTGAATTTTGTCTTGCAAACAAACAGTACACAATTGTTGGCCAACAAACACAAATGTAGTGACGTACTAGACATACTACAAGCTGAAAAAAGAGGAAGTTCAATTGTCAGGCGCCACCCTTTGTGCTCCTTCTGCTAATTTCATGTTAGTAGAAGTTTGGTGAGTGTTGATTCACGCTTTTAATTTTGTGCTTTTTAGTTTGTCTCTGAATGGCCATTCGTCAACCAGCCACGTTGCGCAAATCGGAGGAAATAGCGTGTTATTTAGTATTGGCCTCTGAGTTATTGCCTTGACCCAAGTCCAGTCCAAGAACAGGAGGAGGAGGATTTCTTGGACCAAAAATTGGTTGATTTATTAATCGTAAACCAATTATATCATATGCCTTTGCTGTGGGAGCTCCAGGAGAATAATCCAGATGTTTTTCGTAATTATCTCTGGATGACGGACCCCTACCTTCACCAACTCTTGGCATTAATAATACTTGGCTATGTGTTTTACTTCAAATGGCAGTTTGGGTGTAGGCAGTTACATTTTAAAAAATACAACGTAAAATTAACAAGGAACACCAACATAGTTGTATCTTTAATCTTAGAAACTACGGGATAATGGTGTTGTGGTAACTTGCACCAAAAAATAAATAAATAACAAGCATAATATTATTCTTGATATCACTAGAAAAAAAAACCTTTGAAAATTCCTTTACAATAACTCCATCAATATCACCAGCAAAGCAGGTTCATTATTATCCCTTTAAAGAAGAAGAGAATGTGCGCTGAATTTTGAGATTTCATAATTTGCCACGTCATGAATGTTAATTCTGCATTATGAATACTAGTTTACAAGACAATCACTTCTGGCTCATCCTTGCTTCCGAGCATGCATGTTTGTACTTTGGACTTGTGTCCGACGGATTTGTGTACACATGCTCGGAAAATCCGACAACAGACATTTATCCGCAGAAAATTTTAAAGCCTGCCATCTAACATTTGTCCGTGGAAAATCAGACAACAATTGATCAATGGAGCGTACAAACGGTTGGATTTTCAGCCAATGGCCTGTCATTACACATTTCCAATCTGAAAATCCGATCCTGTGTACGTGGCTTAATCCAACAAAGTCAGAGATAATAAATATAAGTAAGAAGGAAGAACAAGCTTTGCAGGGAGAGTTCCCTTTTACATGGGGGGGGGGGGAATTTTTTTTAATTATCTTGGAATAAAAGTAACTCCTTGTATAGGGAAATTATATCAAGAAAACTATGTCCTATGTCCTATTATTAAACAAAATCAAAATGGAACATAAAAGAATAGCTATAAGATCACTCTCTTGGATAGGTCGAATAAAAATGATAAAGATGGGAATAAGCCGAAAATATTATATACGTTTCAGATGATCCCAATAACACTCATATGTTAAAGTACTAAAAAGGAACAATATCAAGGTTCATATGGCAGAATAAGAAACTGGGGATACAGCACACAGTGTTGAGAAAGGATAAAGCACCTGGGGGATTAGCTGCACCAGATATAAAAAGATATTATGATGCCGTAGTGTTAGCATGGATGGTGGAATGGACTAGGATAAAAAAAAAAACAACAAAAGATGGGTGGAGGTACACACTAAGTAAAACACAATTGGATAAGATTATTTGGGTCCTACATAAATATAGAACACTAAATGGAAAAGTTCCCAAACTAACTAGAAATGTTTTCCGAGTTTGGAATAGATTGCACGACAAGCAAAATGTGAATATAATTCACCCTTAATTTCATTAACGACACTTTTGTTTTTTTACGGCAAAAGATAGTTGAGATTACTGAAATGGAGGCACAAAATGATTTGTGGAGCTGCCTATTCCACAGTACAAATATACAAATAATACAATAAAACAGTATAAGAATACAATAGTTACATTTTGGTTAAATGCAGCCAAAGGAGTAATCCAAAAAAATGGCTTGAATTAAATTATATATATATATATATATATATATATATATATATATATATATATATATATATATAATAGTGAAATAGTGAAATCCGGGAGGAGGGAATATATATATGTGAACCCAGCCCACTACGGAGCAATCGGCATGCCTGCCTCTCCAAAAATCCAGCTTAACCACTTCAGCTCCGGACCAATAAACACCTTAAGGACCAGAGGTCTTTTTGCAATTTCGCACTGCGCTGCTTTAACTGGTAATTGCGCGGTCATGCAATATTGCACCCAAACGAAATTTGCGTCCTTTTCTTCCCACAAATAGAGCTTTCTTTTGATGGTATTTGATTGCCTCTGCGATTTTTTTTTTTGCGATATAAATGGAAAAAGAGCGAAAATTTTGAAAAAAAAAGATATTTTCTTCTTTTTGTTATAAGAAAAATCGAATAAACTAAATTTTAGTCATACATTGAGGGCAAAATTTATTCAGCCACATGTCTTTAGTAAAAAAAATGTCAATAAGCGTATATTTTTTGGTTTGCGCAAAAGTTATAGCGTCTACAAACTAGAGTACATTTTCTGGAATTTACACAGCTTTTAATTTATGACTGCCGATCTCATTTCTTGAGGTGCTAAAATGGCAGGGCAGTACAAATCCCCCCCAAATGACCCCATTTTGGAAAGTAGACACCCCAAGGAAATTGCTGATGGGTATGTTGAGCCCATTGAATATTTTTTTTTTTTTATCCTAAGGGATTGAATAATGACAAAAAAAAAAAAAAAAATTTTTTTTACAAAAAGTTGTCACTAAATGATATATTGCTCACACATGCCATGGTTATATGTGGAATTGCACCCCAAAATATATTCCGCTACTTCTCCCGAGTATGGCGATACCACGTGTGTGGGACTTTTTGGGAGTCTAGTCGCGCACGGCACCCCGAAAACCAATCACCACCTTCAGGATTTCTAAGGGTGCAAATTTTTGATTTAACTCCTCACTACCTATCACAGTTTCGAAGGCCATAAAATGCCAAAATAGCACAAAACCCCCCAAAATGACCCCATTTTGGAAAGTAGACACCCCAAGCTATTTACTGAGAGGCATGTTGAGTCCATGGAATATTTTATATTTTGCCACAAGTTGCGGGAATATTACAAACTTTTTTTTTTTGCACCAAGTTGTCACTAAATGATATATTGCTCACACATGCTATGGGCATATGTGAAATGACACCCCAAAATACATTCTGCTGCTTCTCCCGAGTACGGGGATACCACATGTGTGGGACTTTTTGGGAGTCTAGTCGCGCACGGCACCCCGAAAACCAATCACCACCTTCAGGATTTCTAAGGGTGCAAATTTTTGATTTAACTCCTCACTACCTATCACAGTTTCGAAGGCCATAAAATGCCAAAATAGCACAAAACCCCCCCCAAATGACCCCATTTTGGAAAGTAGACACCCCAAGCTATTTACTGAGAGGCATGTTGAGTCCATGGAATATTTTATATTTTGCCAAAAGTTGCGGGAATATTACAAACTTTTTTTTTTTTTGCACAAAGTTGTCACTAAATGATATATTGCTCACACATGCTATGGGCAGAAGTCAAATTACACCCCAAAATAAATTCTGCTGCTTCTCCCGAGTACGGGGATACCACATGTGGGGGACTTTTTGGGAGCCTAGCCACGTACGGGACCCCGAAAACCAAGCACTGCCTTCCGGATTTGAATATAAAATGCTATAAAAAACAAACTAACCAGAGTCACCCGTAACACTTATACGGTGATCAGTGGTGAAAGGGTTAACTAGGGGCAATCAGGGGGTTCAAATTTTTATTAGGTAGTATATGGGGGTCCCTGGCGCTATATAAAAACCTGACGGGGAACCTAAATAACTAACTGGCTAACCAGCGTCACCAGTGACACTTATACTGTGATCGCTGGTGAAAGGGGGTGAAAGGGTTAACTAGCAGCAATCAGGGGGTTAAAACCATTATTGGGTAGTATATCGGGGTACCTAGCGCTATAAAAACCTGGCGGTGAACCTAAAAAAATAACTAGCTACCTAGCGACACTAGCGACACTGATGCAGCGTTCAGAAAAATTATCGCTTAGTGACACTGGCAAAAGGGGGTGAAAGGGTTAACTAGCGGAAATCAGGGGGTTAAAACCATTATTGGGTAGTATATCGGGGTACCTAGCGCTATAAAAACCTGGCGGTGAACCTAAAAAAATAACTAGCTACCTAGCGACTGTAGCGACACTAATGCAGCGATCAGAAAAACGATCGCTTAGTGACACTGGCAAAAGGGGGTGAAAGGGTTAACTAGCGGCAATCAGGGGGTTAAAACCATTATTGGGTAGTATATCGGGGTACCTAGCGATATAAAAACCTGGCGGTGAACCTAAAAAAATAACTAGCTACCTAGCGACACATGCAGCGATCAGAAAAATGATCGCTTAGTGACACTGGCAAAAGGGGGTGAAAGGGTTAACTAGCGGCAATCAGGGGGTTAAAAACATTATTGGGTAGTATATCGGGGTACCTAGCGCTATAAAAACCTGGCGGTGAACCTAAAAAAATAACTAGCTACCTAGCGACTGTAGCGACACTAATGCAGCGATCAGAAAAACGATCGCTTAGTGACACTGGCAAAAGGGGGTGAAAGGGTTAACTAGCGGCAATCAGGGGGTTAAAAACATTATTGGGTAGTATATCGGGGTACCTAGCGATATAAAAACCTGGCGGTGAACCTAAAAAAATAACTAGCTACCTAGCGACACTAGCGACACATGCAGCGATCAGAAAAATGATCGCTTAGTGACACTGGCAAAAGGGGGTGAAAGGGTTAACTCTAGGGGCAATCAGGGGGTTAAATCTTTATTGGGGGGTGATAGGGGGCTACCCTGGACCTAACACTAACTGTCCTGACAGTTTTTACTGTCACAACTGACACTGAATGCATTGATCAGTAAAGAAATGATCAATGCAATCAGTGACACTGTGACTGGGGGGGGAGGGGGGGCGGGGGGGGGATCGGGGGGCGATCGGGGGGGGGATCGGGGGGGGGTTTGTGTGCCTGTGTGTACCTACATGTCAGTGTAGTGTTGGTGCACACTTACTTTTACTCTTCTCCTCGTAGTCCGGTCAAAAAGACCGCCCCGAGGAGAATGACATCACTTCCTCCTTCCTGTGTAAACAATACACAGGGGAGGAAGCTTCTCATTGGCCAGGAGCGATCCAGAGGGGGTGGCCGAAAACCAACGGCCATCCCCTCATCACGGAGCGCTCCTGGACCGAATCGGACCGCCGTAAACAGCGGGAGGGGGTCCGATCGGACCCCCCACCCGCTGGAAGGCAATCACGTAGATGTACGTGATTGTGCCTGCCTGTGCCATTGTGCTGACGTACAATGGCAATACGGCGGTCCTCAAGTGGTTAAACTGCTAATAAACACAGTGACACAGGCATAACTAATATATTGAAGAAACACTCATCCTGGCAGTAATCAGCAACATCGTAACCACAGATGATTCAGAATGGCCTTCCTTCCTAATTTTCTGTCCAACAAGTGGGCACACCTTTGCTAATTGTAATATCAATCCAGACCCCGAGAGACATGACAGAACGACATTATAGAATGAATGAACTGATGGATGCTCATAACACATCCATTTAAAATGGAACTGAATCCAAAAAGTTAAGATCTTTATGTAAAATCTAGAAATGTTCCTAAATACTTACTAAAAAATATTTACAAAAAAAATCTACATTTTCACCTTGAAAAATAGCAGTGCCTACAGCTTCAAAGCTATTTATTTGCCATGTGAAGCAACACTGCCTGTGACTGCTGGTCTCAAAAGATATGGTGCTGTCACTGCTGTGCTGCTCACTGTTCTCCTTGCTGGAGAGGAAGTCGTACCTGAGGATTTGCACTGTAAAAATCTACGTGGTTCTGCTTTGTCAATACTTTGCATCTGTGCTTCCTCCACCTCTCCAGCTGCTTCTTGATCATTACCCCACCAGTTATTAGATCACCAGTCATCAGGCTGGAAGTTCTGATATTAGGACACTGTACAAGGTACTCTAAGTCTATCACTGGGAAAGGATCAGATGCATGAGAGATGACAAGCTGTACTGGTAAGCAGTCCCTTACCTTCTTTGAGACACAATTTCCACAGTTAAGGTCCTGTTTAAGTGTGATTAATGCAGTTGTAAAGTCTTTTTTTTAGATAGCAGGTTTATACTTTCCTGCTCTGTGCAGTAGAATTGCACAGAGCAGCCCCAAACCTCCTTCTCTGGGGTTCCCCACAGCACTCTTGGCTCCTCTGCTTCTGCAAGTGCCCCCCCTAGCAAGCTGCTTGTTGGGGGACACTCATGCAGGCTCAATCCCACACCACAGTGACTGTATCCATAGACACAGACAGAACGACTAGTCCCATCCCCGTATCACAGGATTTGACTGAGAGCAGTGGGAGCCATTGGTTATGTTATGGAGAGGGAGGTGTTCTATAGTCTACTTGTAGAGTGAGTGAGCGTTGTCACCCTAGGACAGGAAGTGCATTACTGTCAAGATCAGCAGGTGAAAATAAAAGGCAATAAAGTCTGAAAAATGAAAACAAACAAAGCCAACAAATCTATGGATCATTATCTTGCACTATTTTGGGTATAGATACGCTTTAAGGCTGGGTTCACACTGCTGCGGGGGGAGATCCGGATGTGATTCGCACCGCAAATCACATCCGATCTCCGTAGCGATGCGAGTACAGCCATACAGATAGTATGGCTGAATTCGCATCGCTCCCGCAGCAAACTCGCACAGGACCCTTTTTTTGGTCCGCAACAGAATTGGATCGCATGGGGGTTCACACCATGCGATCCGATTCCTGTGCGAGTCGGCAGATCGCACTGCGATATGCGGACGGATCTGGGGGTGTCATTAACATATCATTGACACTCCCAGCCGTCCGCATAGGGCAGTGTGAACTGCCGGCGGGAGGTGTGCGATGCGGGAAAACGCCGCGGATTCGCGGCGTTCCCGCATCGCAGCGGTGTGAACCCGGCCTAAAGGTTTATATTTCTACTTTGCTGGATTTTCAGAAAAAAGAGAGAAGTCCACATATTATTTTGAGCATTCACCTTTACTGTTATAAGTCCAGGATCCTTGGATTTTTTTTTATAGATGTCCATCATTGGTGACAAAAGCAGGTCATAATAGGATGTAATAAAAAATTGATAGCAAACCAAATTATATTTAGAATTTGACATAAACTGGCCATCCTGCCACTACAAGGAAACGTGAAATGACATCAGCGTGAAGCTGAATGGTTACCGCACTACTCTATGACACACTTGGGAAAGGAAGCGTCTTCCTTGTGGTGTATACCAAAACAATAAAATCTTCAGACTATTTACTGAAGTGCTGTACAGTGACACTGTGACTCATCCACACTGAAAGGGAAATTATACTCCAACAGAGGCTGATATATATATAGCAGTAGAAAGAGTTGCAGTATAGTAAGGAAGACTAATGAGATCATACAGTGACTTCACTCTTATTCTCTGTTATTTCATATTGACTTGTACTGATATGCTATGTGGTTTCTATAAGGCTCAGTCAACCTGCTTCTTCCTCGCTGTACAGTCTTCTTCTATGGAACTTTTCATAAGGAATGTTGAGGCGTGGGCTATACCACCGTAGCACCCTCTTACCCTTAGGTAGTGGTGAGGTCCCACAGGTGACTCAGTTGGCTAACATCACAATCCCAGGGTTTGGTCTTTGGCGTGTGTGGCAGAAAATAATTAAGTGCAAGTCATTTTATAACAGGAGTTAGGGTTTAGGCTGGCAAGATACCCAAAACGAGCACAAAAATAGGACAGGTGCTTCAAAGTAGTAGTAGTAATAAGGCAGCCTCTTGGTTATTACAGGCCATGTACACAGCAACCAGACAAATCTATGACCCGTTCGTATTGTTGCCTTTGAACTGATAAGATGGTTTGCAGTGGAGTCCAATGAAATTAGCAAAATGGCAGAAAATGCAATTTTATGTCAGCTAGATATATTGCTGATATTTTGTGGACTCAAGCCAGATATCTATGTAACATGAATGGGAGCTAATGAAGAACATCAACTGGAAGAACAGATTCAGAACCAGCCAATCTTTGAGGGACAAGACCATCATTTATAAATACCTCTGTAATGTAATCATCATGAGGAATGAAGTGGACCATTAACCATTAAATAATATTTTTTGCCCTCAGGGGCATGGCAAAAAAAAAAAAAAAAGGAATAGCACTGTATACCATTTATCAAGTCAGCTGCACCACTATATGCAGGACTCTACTCTGTGACATCAGAGTTACAGTATGCGCCATTGTAGATACTGAGCTCTGCCCTATCATTCAAGCATTGGCTGTCATCAGCACTGAACCCCTAACAAAACAGCAAGAAGTCTCTACTGGATTATTACAGATTGTTTATTATTCACTGGAGGAAAATAGAAGAATTAAAGTGGTTGTAAACCCTTACAAACCACTTTTATCTACAGGTAAGCCTAGATTAAGGCTTACCTGTAGGTCCAAGAAATATCTCCTAAACCTACACGGTTTAGGAGATATTTGGCAAAACACAGGCACCGCTGTCTACGGTTCATGCGCCGTAGACAGTGACGTGCAGGCGCACTGAGCGCGCCGCTGTCAATGGCGACATGCCACGAGTGGCGGCTCCCGTGCGCATGCACGGGAGTGACGTCATCGCGGCTTCGCCGAATGACAGCGGCGGAGCAGCAAGACCCACCGAGAAGATGGAGGCTCCAGACTACAGGGGACAGCGGTGACTTCGCTGGCTCCTGTGTCAGGTAAGTGACACATAATGGACTACTATGGGATGCATAGTAGTTGATTACGCTTTACCTTTGCAGGGAATGAATGAGGAAGTAAACCCATCAGAGTTTACTTCCTCTTTAACCTCCACCTTGTAGAAAGCCTGATGGTGAGAAGGTCACAGATACCATCTTAATCTTCACTCTTCCCCTTATATCTGTCCTGAGGAAATGCTGAAAGGTCACCTACTACAATCATATAGTATATGTATAGTTATCATTTTAATCATAGTTTTTAACGTAATTGTAATAACATTTACACATATTTGTTAATATTTAAACTGATTGTAAACCTTATTTTTTTAGATAATAAACATAACATACTCACCTGCTCTATGCAAAGGTTTTTCACAGAGCAGCCCTGATCCTCATTTTCTTGGTGCCCCTGCTGGCACTCCTAACTCCTCCTCTTCAGCGAGTGCCCACAAAAAGAAGCCCTCCTATGGGGGCACTCATGATGGCTCAATCCTGCCCTCCCCCCTCTATAGACAAAGACAGCAGGGCTCAGCCCCACCCTTGCTCCCTCATCATACCGTGTTTCCCCGAAAGTAAGACAGTGTCTTACTTTCTTTTTATCCCCAAAAGCCCCACTATGTCTTACTTTCGGGGTATGTCTTATATTGGAAAAAAATTGTCGAATTTTTTGTTTTAACCATAAAATTAACATTTATTAACAACCTGAACAGTATTGTATTCACCACAAAACAGTTTTATAAAAGGAAGTGCCAAGAATGTCTTGTTACAACATTGCATAACATGTAAAACAATGAAAAATGGTAAGAACGAACAGTGGAATACTGGAAGATAAAACAGATTTATGTGTGATACAGTACCACCTGCTGTATTTAATCCAGTGTGACACCTGCTGATACCCACTGGGTTACAGCAGATGATACCCCAGTATGCCAGTGTGTATGTTTTACTGATGTATGATTAATACTGTGTGCATTACCATATTTTAAGCAGGGGGCGGCAGTGACAAGTGCAGGGGACGGCGCGGTGACGTATGGAGAGGGGGGACGGCTCAGGCGTGGGCAGGAGGCGGCGCTCATTAAGATCAGAGGGAAATGGCAGATGCGGCGACGTATGGAGAGGGGGGCGGTGCGGACGTGGGCAGGAGGCGGCGCGCAGGTAGATGAGAGGGAGGCGGCAATACCCCCGTGTTTCCCCCGAAAGTAAGACATATGTCTTACTTTCGGGGTACGGCTTATATTAGCCGACCCCTCTGAAACTCCCGATACGTCTTACAATCGGGGGTGTCTTACTATCGGGGAAACAGGGTAGGATATGCTTGACAGCAGCAGAAGCCAATGGCTCCCACTGCCATCAATCTGCCCTATAAGGAGGGAGAGAATGCATTAGGGTAAAAAAACTTAAATGAGGTTGTAAATGTTTGCATTTTTTTTTTTTAAGATGAAGAGTGAAGATGGCCGAAAAGTTAGAGAGGCTTGTAAACTAGGTGACGGGGGGGTGCCCAGAGGTAGAGATAGATAAATTAAAAGAAATTACAGCGCTCGAAAATATACCAATTCTATAACAATAAATGCAGTGAAAACAAATTATAAAAAAGTGAAAGTCCACTCGAGGGCCATATAGATGTCATGTGGGAGGGCAAAATGCATTGATGGAATTTCTGGCTTCTTTTCCACACAACATCAATTTTGGTTCTTTGGTGGAACGCACGCCGGCAACGATGCTTCCCATTTTTAACCTTTGCTAAATACATGCTTACTTTTACACTAAATTGTGTAAGTACCTGTCTATTTTCGCAATAAATTCCTTTGTTAAGCAGTACCTCACTATAGTCCCCTTTCTTTATGTTATTTTGGGCACTATGATCCATGCCTGTTGGTCATGAACATCGGAGATCTTCCTAGTATATTGATGTGATTCCTGGCTAACACTCTAAGCCTGAAGGACCCCTAGACTAAACTAGGGGTCCATTACATCCAGTGAGTGGAGACATAGGAGGGAGTGTGGCGCACCTCGGGATTTGGAACATGATTGCGCTATTAATATTGGAGCACATCATTCACCAATGAATGGACTTTCATTTTTTTTTATGAATTGTTTTCATGCCATTTATTGTTATATTATTTGTATCTTTGTGAGCGCTGTAATTCTTTCAATTTATCCATATGTCACGTGTTAGCTTTTTGTGTACAGCAGCTGCAACTTCAGTTACTTAGACACATTTTTCACATATTTTTTATATATACTTCTAGCACGAGTTATATATTTGGATATATTCCTTTCACCAGAGGTAGCGATAGTCAGTGTGGAACATATTGCAGAGGGTAGTATTGGGGGCATTAGTGGTAGGTTGACTAAAGCACCTAAACCCGAGGTAAGTATAGTAACAAGTCCTATTTGCAACCTCAGTACAACCAATAAGGAGACAGTATGCGACCGGTCTACGTGGCATGTTCACCAGTGCCAGGAGTCTGGCGGACAAGATGGGAGAACTGGAGCTACTGTTGTACGAGGAGGATTTAGATTTTGTAGGAATTTCAGAGACTTGGTTCGACAGCTCTCATGATTGGCTGGCAACCATTCAAGGGTATTCCCTATATCGCAGGGATAGAGAGGATAAAAAAGGGGGAGGAGTATGCCTGTATATCAAAAATGATGTACAAGTGAATGCGAGAGATGACATCACTAAGGGAGCAAGGAGGATGTGGAATCCTTAGGGGTAGAGCTGCAAAGGGATGAAACTAAGGGGAAAGTAATACTTGGAGTATGCTACAGGCCCCCTAACCAGAGGGAGGAGGCAGAGGCGGACCTCCTACCTCAATTTGGATTAGTGGCAAGGGTGGGAAGTGTCATCATAAATGGGGGATTTTAATTATCCAGACAGACTGGGTGGAAGGAACCGTGCATTCATCTGAGGCGCACCAGTTCCAAAATGTCTTGCAGGACAATTTCATGGGTCAGATGATAAACGCACAAACTAGAGACAAAGCGTTACTAGACCTATTGATTGCCAACAATACAGACCTGATCACAGATGTGGAAATACGGGACAATTTAGGAAAGAGCGATAACACGTCAATTAGTTTCACTATAATTCACACTAATAGTAAACATAAGGAGAATACAAAGACATGATATTCAAAAGAGCCAACTTCTCTAAACTATGAGCCTTGCTAGAAGATACAAATTAGGATAAAATATTAGGAACAAAGAACACAGAGGAGAAATGGGTATGCTTTAAGAGCATATTAAATAAGGACATTAGCCAGTTCATTCCAATGGAAAATAAATGTAAAAGAGTTAATAAAAGTCCTTGGTGGCTTAACTCCAATGTAAAAATGCATATTAAAGCAAAGGAGAAGGCATTCAAAAAATACAAAGCTGAGGATTATCATCAGCATTCCAACTTTACAAAGAATGCAACAAGAAATGTAAGGGTGCAATCAGGGCGGTAAGATAGAACACGAAAGGCACTTAGGAGAGTAAGAAAAATCATAAATAGTAAGAAAGGGAGGTCAGATCATATTGGTCCCATAAAGAAAGATGAAGGTAATCTGGTTACTAAGGATGGAGAGACAGTAAAGGTATTGAATTTATTCTTCTTCTCAGTTTTCACAAGGTAATCGGGGGGGGGGGGGGGGCTTCAGTAACCAAACTGCAATGTTTATCCTCATGACACGTCAAAGGAAGCACCCTTATGGCTAAAAGAGGACAAAATTAGAAATAGACTTGAAAAACTTAACATTGATAAGTCACCGGGACCAGATGGTTTGCTCCTGAGGGTCCTTAAGGAACTTAGTCAAGTAATTGCCAAACCATTGTTACTAATTTTTATGAACAGTCTACTGACTGGAATAGTACCAGCTGGTTGGAGAAAAGCCAATGTAACAACAAAATTTAAAAAAGGGCCAAGATACATCCCTGGGAATTACAGACCAGTTAGCCTAACATCAGCAAGCACTTGAAGGGGATCATAAGGGACTATATACAAGATTTTAGTAATAACAATGGTATCATTAGCAGTAATGAGCATGGATTCATGAAGAATCATTCTTGCCAAAGCAATCTGTTAAACTTCTATGAGGAGGTGAGCTGCCATCTAGATAAAGGAAGGCCCGTAGACGTGATGTATATGGATTTTGCAAAAGCATTTGATACAGTTCCCCCTAAACTTTTAGTTTACAAAGTAAGGTTAGTTGGCATAGACCATAAGGTGAGTACATGGATTGAAAACTGGCTACAGGGGAAAGTTCAGAGGGTAGTGATAAATGAGGAGTACTCAGAATGGTCAGGGGTGGAAAGTGGGGTCCCCAAGGGTTCTGTCCTGGGACCAATCCTATTTAATTTATTCATAAACGACCTGGAGGACTGAATAAACAGTTCAATCTTTGTATTTGCGGAGGATACTAAGCAGGACAATAACTTCTCCGCTGGATGCGAAAACCATGCAAGAAGATCTGAACAAGCTCAGGGTGTGGGGGTTGGCCAGGAAACGGTTCATTAAGCCGGGAGTCTGGTCCCCCCGACAGCCAATATGGGAGAACCCTAGCCTCCCGCACTTTCGGACGGTCCCTGATCCGAGGGTGTGGGTGCGACATGGGGTGCGGACGTTGGGCGATATCATCACGGGGGGTACCCTGAGGACGTATAGGGAACTTGCCACTAAATTTGATTTGCCCGGGTGGATGTATTTCCGTTACCACCAACTGAGACATGCAGCCAGGGCGCAGCTGTCAGCAGCTGCGACCCTATCTGTGGACCCTGTGGAGGAGCTACTGTCTCTGGACCAGCTCTCCAAGCCTCTCTCGTCCCTGTACACCTTGCTACTCAGTGTGGATTCTCCTAAGATGGAGAAATGGTGGAAGGCCTGGCAGAGGGACATTCCCGTCTTGGAGAGGGAGGATTGGGGAGACTGTTTCCAGGATAGTCTTGGCCTGGTGATTTCCTCCAGAGATAAGGTAATACAGACCAAGTTTTTACATAGGGTTTATTATACTCCACAGCGGTTGCACAGACTGTATCGGCAGAGGGACCCTGCCTGTACCAGGTGTGGAGCAGCGGAGGGAACGTTCTTCCACATGTTCTGGAGCTGCCCGGTGGTGGCCGCCTTTTGGACTGATGTGTTTGACACCATTGATGACCGTTTGGGCTTCTCTCTGCCCCGGTCTCCGGAGCTGGCTCTTCTTGGCATTCAGGACGAGGATCAGAGGCCACGCTATTCCAAACTCCTGATTGCCTTTTTGCTTTATTATGCCAAGAAGGCCATTCTCCTTCGCTGGACCTCTGCTTCCCCCCCGACGCTGACCCTGTGGGAGGACATCATTAATAAGGCCCTCCCGTTATACAAAATGACGTATATCAGTAGGAAGTGCCCTAGGAAGTTCGATGGCATATGGCTGCCCTGGACGGGTGGAGACAGGGCGGGGGTATAGATACAGGAACTCTCACCGTTAGATCTGTGGGTTGGACCTTCTCCCCCCCTGGCCCCCCCCCCCCTCCTCCTTTCCCCCCTCCTTTCTTCTTTTTCTTTTTCCTTCTCTTGTCCTTCCCCCCCGTGCTCTTGCCCCTTCCTCCTTTTTTCTTTTTCCCTTGGTCTTCCCTATTTCTACATACACCCCCCCCCCCCCCCCCCTCTGTGGGATTTGATGAGGGCATGGTGGCTATCATACTGCATTATCTCTTGCATGATCTCTGGCTAGCCACTGCCTTCGCAGGGTAATGTCGGGGATGGTAGTTGTATAATATATATTGCATTCCATGTGGGTCGCACTGTATTCTGATTTCCTTTTTCTTTGTTGTGTGTTTGTACACCGCCTGTTTTATTTGGTATTTTTTCTGTTTTCTGAATTGTAACTTGTGTCTCTAATATCCATAAAGCGAACTTTATTCACCGTGAAGATCAGAACAAATTAATGGGGTGGGCAACAACAGGGCAAATGAGGTTTAATGTGGAAAAATGTAAAATAATGCATTTGGGTGGCAAAAATATGAATGCAATCTACTCACTGGGGGGGAGAACCTCTGGGGGAATCTAGGATGGAAAAGGACTTGAGGGTCCTAGTAGATGACAGGCTCAGCAATGGCATGCAATGCCAAGCTGCTGCAAGCAAAGCAAACAGAATATTGGCATGCTTTAAAAAGGGGATTAACTCCATAGATAAAACGATAATTCTCCCACTCTACAAGACTCTGGTCCGGCCGCACCTGGAGTATGCTGTTCAGTTCTGGGCACCAGTCCTCAGGAAGGATGTGCTGGAACTGGAGAAAGTCCAGAGAAGAGCAGCAAAACTAATAAAGGGTCTGGAGGACATTAGTTATGAGGAAAGGTTGCGAGCACTGAACTTATTCTCTCTGGGGATAAAACTTTACTGTTTAAGGGAATTTAATAAGACACGCGGCCATTCACTAAAATTAGAAGAAAAGCGGTTTAACCTTAGACTGCGTAGAGAGTTCTTTATGGTAAGAGCGGTAAGGATGTGGAATATCCTTCCACAGGCAGGGGTTTCAGTGGGGGGGGCATTGATAATTTCAAAAAACTATTAGATAAGCATCTGAACTACCACAACATACAGCGATTTACAATCTAATACTGACATAAAATCACACACATACAGTGAAGACGGAAAGTATTCAGACCCCCTTAAATGTTTCACTCTTTGTTATATTGCAGCCATTTGCTAAAATCAATTAAGTTAATTTTTTTCCTCCTAATGTACACACAGCACCCCATATTGACAGAAAAACACAGAATTGTTGACATTTTTGCAGATTTATTAAAAAAGAAAAATTGAAATATCACATGGGCCTAAGTATTCAGACCCTTTGCTCAGTATTTAGTAGAAGCACCCTTTTGATCGAATACAGCCATGAGTGTTTTTGGGAAAGATGCAACAAGTTTTTCACACCGTGATTTGGGGATCCTCTGCTATTCCTCCTTACAGATCCTCTCCAGTTCTGTCAGGTTGGATGGTACACGTTGGTGGACAGCCATTTTTAGGTTTCTCCAGAGGTGCTCAATTGGGTTTAAGTCAGGGCTCTGGCTGAGCCATTCAAGAACAGTCACGGAATTCATTCTTTTAGCTGTGTGCTTAGGGTCACTGTCTTGTTGGAAGATAAACCTTTGGCCCAGTCTGAGGTCCTGAGCACTCTGGAGAAGGTTTTCATCCAGGATATCCCTGTACTTGGCTGCATTCATCTTTTCCTTGATTGTAACCAGTCGTCCTGTCCCTGCAGCTGAAAAACACCCCCACAGCATGATGCTGCCACCACCACCATGCTTCACTGTTGGGACTGTATTGGACAGGTGATGAGCAGTGCCTGGTTTTCTCCACACATACCGCTTAGAATTAAGGCCAAAAAGTTCTATCTTGGTCTAATCAGACCAGAGAATCTTATTTCTCACCATCTTGGAGTCCTTCAGATATTTTTTTTTTAGCAAACTCCATGCGGGCTTTCCTGTGTCTTGCATGGAGGAGAGGCTTCCATCGGGCTACTCTGCCATGAAGCCCCGACTGGTAGAGGGCTGCAGTGATGGTTGACTTTCTACAACTTTCTCCCATCTCCCAACTGCAGCTCCAGAGCTCAGCCACAGTGATCTTTGGTTCTTCTTTACCTCTCTCACCAAGGCTCCCCCCGATAGGTCAATTTGGCCAGACAGCCAGCTCTAGGAAGGGTTCTGGTCGTCCCAAACGTCTTCCATTTAAGGATTATGTAGGCCACTGTGCTCTTAGGAACCTTAAGTGCCGGCGGAAATGTTTTTGTAACCTTGGCCAGATCTGTGCCTTGCCACAATTCTGTCTCTGATCTCTTCAGGCAGTTCCTTTGACTTCATGATTCTCATTTGCTCTGACATGCACTGTGAGCTGTAAGGTCAAATGAAGGTGTAGAACCATCTCAAGGATGATCAGAAGAAATGGACAGCACCTTGTTAAATATATGAGTGTCACAGCAAAGGGTCTGAATACTTAGGACCATGAGATATTTCAGGTTTTTTTTAAATAAATCTGCAACAATTCATTGTTTTTCTGTCAATATGGGGTGCTGTGTGTACATTAACCACTTAAGCTCCGGACCAATTTGCAGCCAAAGGACCAGGCCCCTTTTTGCGATTTGGCACTGCGTCGCTTTAACTGACAATTGCGCGGTCATGCGACGTGGCTCCCAAACAAAATTGGCGTACTTTTTTTCCCACAAATAGAGTTTTCTTTTGGTGGTATTTGATCACCTCTGCAGTTTTTATTTTTTGCGCTATAAACAAAAATAGAGCTACAATTTAGAATTTTTTTTATATATTTTACTTTTTGCTATCATAAATATCTCCAAAAAATATATAAAAAAACATTTTTTTTTTCCTCAGTTTAGGCTGATACGTATTCTTCTACATATTTTTGGTAAAAATAAAATCGCAATTAGTGATTATTGATTGGTTCACGCAAAAGTTATAGCGTTTACAAAATAGGGGATAGTTTTATAAAAAAAATTTTTTACTAGTAATGGCGACGATCAGCGATTTTTATTGTGACTGCGACATTGTGGCGGACACATCGGACATTTTTGACACATTTTTGGGACCATTGTTATTTATACAGCAATCAGTGCTATTTAAATGCACTGATTCCTGTGTAAATGACACTGGCAGTGAAGGAGTTAACCACTGGGGGGCGAGGAGGGGTTATGTGTGACGTTATGTGTTTTTTGTTATTGTAGGGGGGCGTGACCAGGCATGTGACGTCAGTGATAGGCTCAGTAGGAAGCACGAGGAGAGGTTTGTTTACACAGACCTCTCCTCGTTCTTCAGCTCTGTGACCTGATCGCAGGACACCAGCGGCGATCAGGTCCGCTGGTATCGCGGCCACGTCACGGAGCTCAGGACCAGGTTGGGAGCGCGCCGCCGACCCACAGCTGGGCACTTAAAGAGCAAAGTACAGGTATGTGATTGTGCCCAGCCGTGCCATTCTGCCAATTTAAGAGGGTCTGAATACTTTCCATTCCCACTGTAGGTTGGACTTGATGGACTAGCTGCAGCAAAGAAGGATTTTCACCTTAATGCATAGAATTAACCGATTGCCGACTAGCCACCGCAGTTATACTGAGACAGATTGGCTCAGCGGTGCAAATCGGCGTAGGTATACGTTGGTCTCGTACATGGCGAGGGTGCACACGCGCAGACTGGCCAGCAGGGGAGCCAATCAGTGGGTTCAGCGGACTCGATGTTCGCCAGCCTCCCGCGATCGTTCCCCGCAGAGACAGAATGGGGATCTGCCAAAGTAAACAATGCAGATCTCTGTTCTGTCAGGGGATGACACACAGATCCCGTCTTTCTGCTATGCAGGAAGACAAGTCTGTGTGTTGTCCCAGGCAGCCCATCACCCATACAGTTAGTAAACACACTGAGGGAACACATTTAACCCCTTGATCACCCCTGATGTTAACCAGTTCCCTGCCAGTGCCATTACTACAATGCCAGTGCATTTTTTTAGCACTGATCACTGTAATAATGTCACTGGTTCCCCAAAAAACTGTCAAAAATGACAGTTAGGTGTCCGTTTTGTCTGCCGCAATGTCGTAGTCCCTCTAAAATTCGCAGATCACCACCATTACTAGTAAAAATAAATAAATAATAAAAATGCAATAAATAATAAATAAAAAAGTGTCACTTGGGACAGATTTGTCCACAGCAATGACCAGTAAAAACATTCAAAAATAAAAAATAGTTCAGAAATCTATCCCCTATTTTGTAGACGGTATAACTTGCGCAAACCAATCAATATATGCTTATTGGACTTTTTTTTACCAAAAATATGTAGCAGAATACAAATTGGCTTAAATATGATGAAGAAATTAGATATATTCAAATTTTTTATTGGGTGTGTCCTATAGCAGAAGATAAAAAATATTGTTTTTTTTAAAATTGTCGCACTTTTTTGTTTATAGCCCAAAAAATAAAAACTGCAGAGGTGATCAAATACCACCAAAAGAAAGCTCTATTTGTGGGGAAAAAAGTAAATCAATTTTGTTTGGGTACAACGTCTCACGTCCACGCAATTGTCAGTTAAAGCGGCGCAGTGCCGTATCACAAAAAATGGTCTGGTCACGAAGTGGGAAAAACCTCCCGGGGGTTAATTGGTTAACCCCCTAATGACTAGAGCATTTTTTGTGATACGCACTGCATCGCTTTAACTGCCAATTGCGAAGTTGCGTGACGTTGTACCCAAACAAAATTGACGTCCTTTTTTCCCCACAAATAGGGCTTTCTTTTGGTGGTATTTGATCACCACTGTGGTTTTTATTTCTTGTGCTATAAAAGCAACAGTTTTGGGAAAAAAAGCTATATTTTTCACTTTTTGCTATAATAAATACCCCCAAAATATATATAAAAAATTAATTTCTTCCTCAGTTTAGGCTGATATATATTCTAGAGCTGCGCGATTAATCGTTAAAAAAACGCTATCTCGATTCACCCCCTCTGACGATCTCTCCCGCTGAGAGTAGGCGATTCTTTCATATAAACAAGTGGAGAGATTATCTGCTCACTCAGCTGTCAAAAGAACGCATTCCCTGCCAAGTGTAGAACTTGAAACATTGTAACTAAACTTACTTCTTAGATCAAAGGGAAGGAACTTCTTGTGTAAACAAATAATCTGGGCAGTCTGCCAAGCTTTCAAGTGTAAATGCAGGATGTTTAACCAAATCTTTTTCTGACACTTCTTTCTTAAGATAAAATCAATATTTTTTGCTAGAAAATTACTTGGAACCCCCAAAGATTTTATAAATATATATTAGCAGAGACCCTAGGGAATAAAATGGCAATTGCTGCAATATTTTATGTCACACTGTATTTGCCCAGCAGTCTTTCAAATGCAATTTTGTGGGAAAAAATACATTCCAATAAATAAAAATAAAAAAACAGTTAAGTTAGCACAATTTTTTTGTTTTAATGTGAAAGATGATACGCCGCGAGAATCGTGATCTATCTTCCAAGCAAAAAAAATTGTGATTCTCATTTTAGCCAGAATCGTGCAGCTCTAATATATTCTACTACATATTTTTGGTAATAAGCATATATTGATTGATTTGCACAAAATAGGGGATAGATTTATGCCATTATGATTTTTTGTTTTTACTACTAATGGTGGTGATCTGCAATTTTTATCAGGACTGCGACATTCCAGCAGACAGATCGGACACTTTTGACACTATTTTGGGGCCATTGGCATTTATAGAGCTAAAAATAGCCACTGATTACTGTATAAATGCCATTGTCAGGGAAGGGGTTAAACACTAGGGGGCGATCAAGGGGTTAACCGTGTTCCTTCAGTGTGTTCTAACTGTAGGAGGGAGGGGTTACCTAGGACATGACAGAGATCACTGCTTCCGATGATAGGGAGCAGTGGATCTCTGTCATGTCGCTAAGCAGAACAGGCAAATGCCTTGTTTATACGCTGGCACCCGTGCCATTGTGCCGACGTACATCGTCGTGCGCTAGTCGGGAAGCGATTAAGGTGAAAAACCTTGAGACTTTACAATCCCTTTAAGCCAACTGAACCTTCCCAGCTTTGTTTAGCATTTGCATTACTGACCCTCCCAGATTCCCATGCTCCAAGGTCTCCTTAGAAGGTAACTCAAAGTATTTGTTGTTCCTACAATGCCAATTTATTATAAACTTAAAGCACTTGACTGTGAGCACAGTTAAAAACACAATTTATTTGATTTTAATGTTCAAAGTAAACAAACCCACCAATCCTAATATTTCTTGCTAAAGCCATCTTGCATAAAGGCAGATGATTCATGTATCATTTACTTCCTGGAATCCATCATCCAACTTCCTGGAATACATCAGGCATGCAGGCCAGAGCGTATGCTTAGCTAAGAAACCAGTCCCCCCCCTCCTCCAGATGAAACAAAAAGGTCTAGAAGACTCCTGGGATGTATGACATCCAGGGCCGTCTTTAAGGCAGGGCAAAAGGGGCAGCTGCCCTGGGCCCTGTCATTGTTGTGGGGCCCAAAGCAGCTGCCTCATACTTGCCAACTATCCCAGTTTACATTCCCTTGTCCCTTGAGGTTTTAGTCCTGTGCTGTGTCCCGATATCTCAGTGTAAAGTGCTGCTACTAATGCTGCCCAGCTCTGACCTATTGTTGTGTACAGACGACTCACCTGCAGGCCCTGTGTTTACATGTAAATAACCAGCATTCATATGTAAATAGCAGTGACATGCATATGTAAATAGCTGAGACCAACAGCATTGATTTGTAAATAAGGCAGCATTCATATGTATATCATGCCCCCTGCAGTGAGGAGATGATGGGCTGTAACCTACACCAACCAGTGAGCAGTATTACTGTACAGCAATCTCTAGCAGCCAATCAACAAGCACAAATCATGTGCTGTAACCTCTAGCAACTAATCAGTGAGCCTTAAGGAGTGCTGTAACCTCTAGCAACCAGTCAGTAAGCAGTAATGATATGCTGTAACCTCTGGCAACCAATCGCAATCGCTGCCTGATCTGATACAGTAAACAGATTTTAAGTCTAGCTGCTATTTATTGTATGTCTCAGAGACGGTGGAGAGCGAAATTGCATGGGGGGAGGGGGCCCTAAGAAAATTTTTGCCCAGGGCCCAATCAATATTAAAGATGGCCCTGATGACATCATTTGAGCCTTGGCCAAAAAACAGAAACGAAAGAAATTTAAAAAAGTTTAAATTTAAAAAAATATAATATACCTTCCTATCTACACTGAGCAAAATTATAAACGCAACACGTTGTGTTTGTGTTTGCCCTTATTTATCATGAGCCGAACGCAAAGATCTACGACTTTTTCTATGTACACAAAAAGGCCTATTTCTTTGAAATATTGTTCACAAATCTGTTTAAATCTGTATTAGTGAGCACTTCTCCTTTGCCGAGATAATCCTTCCACCTCACAGGTGTGGCATATCAAGATGCTAATTAGCTAGTATGATTATTGCACATTTGTGCCTTAGGCCCCTTTCACACGGGGCGGATCAGTAATGATCCACCCCACGATGATCCGCTCGCTCAGCGGGGATCGCTCCGTTGTCCCCGCTGAGTCGGCGGCGGACAGGGCGGTCTCCGCACACTGTGCAGGGACCGCCCTGTCAGCTCTCCGCTCTCCTCTATGGGGATCGGACGAGCACGGACCGTCTGTCCATGTTCATCCGATCCGCTCTGCAGACGGATAGAAAAATAGGATTTTCCTCCATCTGCAGAATCGGACAGTAGCGGAGGCGGACGATATCGGGTGTCTGCGGATATTCATCCGCAGACACCCGCTATCCCATAGGGATGAATGTATGCCCGTATTTCATCCGCAAATGGATGGATGAAATACGGACATATCGTCCGCATGTGTGAAAGGGGCCTTAGGCTGGCCACAATAAAAGGCCACTCTAAAATGTGCAGTTTTATCACACAGTACAATGCCACAGATTTTGCAAGTTTTGAGGGAGCATGCAATTGGCATGCTGACTGCAGGAATGTCCACCAGAGCAGAGCAGTTTCCTTTGAATTGAATGTTAATTTCTTTACCATAAGCCACCTCTAAAAGCATTTCAGAGATGATGGAAGTACATCCAAGTGGCCTCACGACCGCAGACCGTGTGTAACCACAGCAGCCCAGGACCTCCACATCCAGCATCTTCACCTCCAAGACCGTTTGAGACCAGCCATCCGCTGCAACAATCGGTTTGCATAACCAAAGAATTTCCACACAAACTGTCAGAAACCATCTCAGGGACGCTCATGTGCATGATCGTCGTCCTCATCGGGGTCTCGACCTGACTGCGGTTGGTCGTAACTGACTTGAGTGGGCAAATGCTCACATTCAATGGTGTCTGGCACTTTGGAGAAATGTTCTCTTCACAAATGAACTCCGGTTTTCACTGTACAGGGCAGATGGTAGGCAGCGTGTATGGCGTTGTGTGGGTGAGCAGTTTTCTGATGTCAACTTTGCACAGCCATTGAAGAGGAATGGACCAACATTCCACAAGCCACAATCAACAACCTGATCAACTCTATGCGGAGGAGATGTGCTGCACTGCGTGAGGCAAATCATCACGCCAGATACTTTCTGGTTTTTGGACCACCCCCCCCCCCCCCCCCCCCCCCAATACAGTAAGACTTCACATTTTAGAGTGGCTTTTTAATGTGGCCAGTTCAAGGCACACCTGTGCAATAATCATGCTGTCTAATCATCATCTTGATATGCCACACTGTAAGGTGGATAGATTATATCAGCAAAGGAGAAGTGCTCACTAACGCAGATTTAGACAGATTTGTGAACAATATTTCAAAGAAATAGGCCTTTTGTGTAAATAGAAAAATGCATAGATCTTTGCGTTCAGCTCATGATAAATAGGGGCAAACACAAAAGTGTTGCATTTATAATTTTGCTCAGTGTATTTACTAGGTTTAACAGCATAAGGATTAAAAATAGATTAAAAAAAAATAGATTAAAAAAAAAGTTGATTAGGACTTTTGTTTGTTTTACTTCGGCTTTAAAATTCAGTTCTGAAACCATATGCATTTTACATAAAAGGCCCAGTTTGGCATCCCTAATTTATCCAAAAATAAGGTAGGAAATGCTTAGTATGGCTGCCAGGAAAATTAAAGTACGCTAAGGTTGTGACGCTATGAACTTTCCTAGCAGTCCTCCTCGGCTTTAACGTAGGAGATTAACAAATAACAGAACCAGAAGCGGTAAGATAAAAATACTTTTTATTCTTTCCAACATCCTCAATGTATTTATTTTAGAAAATAGATCCTTAAGGACACATCCTGTTAGTGTAATCTGTGCCAATATAACTTGTAATTCTTACCTTGGAAAGTGAAATTGGAAATAACCTAGTAGCAATAACCGTTTACTGCCTACCATTTACCAAGTGCAGATGATCAGTCATTTGGGCACCCAAGGCAGGCTGACTTGCCTGGCTGAGCATATCTTCCCTAGCTGTATACTAATGCCAATTATTAAGAAAAAGGCAAATACAAGCGCTGCAAAGTAGTAATAGCATCAAGCAGAATGGTGGCAATGCAAGCTCAAAGACTCGGTTCACCCTGCAAATCCAGTGCGAGTTCCCGCATTGCAACTGACTCACGGGCAGTTCACACTGCCCTATGTGCAACATGGGGAGTGTCAATACAAAGTTAAGTGAGCTGTCAATTTGGACAGGAATCAGATCGCATGGGTGTGAACACCCATGCACAGTGGTAGAATAAGAACATCTAGAGCCCAGAACGAACATGCCAATTGCGCCCCCCCCCCAATCCTCCTCCTTACTCATCCCCCTCCCAACATAAACCCCCCCGCCCCAAATAGCCACTCTTAGCACACCTTCCTAAATTGGCCCTCCTAGAACAATTCTTACCCCCTGCCATTCCTAAAATTCCCCTTCTCAACACAGATCCCCTCCCCCCAATCTCCTTGTGGTACCCCCCCACCTCACATGATATCATAGGGCCCAGGGCAGCCACTCCTCCTGCCCACCCCTTGACTTGGCCCTGCCCATGCGATACGATTCTGGTGCGGACAAAAAAAAAGTGTCCTGCACGAGTTTGGTCCGAATGCAATTCGAATTCAGTCATACGATATGTATGGCTGAATTCGCATCGCACAGACATAGCTTGTGATCTGCCCAGCAGTGTGGTGCGAAGCGCATTGCGATGTCTGGCATTGCTGCACTGTGAACCGGCCCTTAAACCTTGTCTGCATTCAATATACATATAGCAAAAAAAATTTAAAAATCAAGATTGAAGTAAAAAGTATCAAGTTTTAGTAAAAGTAAGGGCTTTGAGGGGTTTATGTCTGGTAGGCCTGCATTGGGAAGCTATCCCAGCACAGTCCCACCACAAGAACTGCCTTGTGTCTTCTGCTGTCATTCTACAACCCACAGTTGCATTGTAGCTCAGCCTGTGGTGTGAATGGGTCCTAAAGCTGGACTGTAGGCAGATTTATGGGTCAAAACTAATGTTGCTCTGTATTCATAAATTTAATTTTTCAATGCAAGCATTGCATCCCATGTACAGAGGCGCTTGGGCCAAGGAGGGGAGAAGCAGCACAAGGAGCTTCGTTGTGCTACAGTGCAAGGAGCATGCCGATATGAGGAGATATCAGAGTGACAAAGAGCTTATCTCCTCAGTCTGCTGCTTCTCCTTTTATTGTCCCTTCATGGACTGTGAGTCAGGAGGAGACCTGTAAGTGTTACTGAACTGCAGCTGAGAAAAATCAGGCCCCTCACCAGCCAGACAAGGTTCTGTGGAGTAGCAGAGCTATGTAAATCTCAGAGCTGGATGAAAAGAAACGCAAATCTTTTGGCAGGTAAACACGTTCCCATATGTGTATTTCATCCATGTGTAGCACCCTGGTAATTAGGCAGGGTTGCTAGTAATTTTAGTTTGCCAGGTGGTAGATGCCCTGGTTAATTGTTAGTAGATTATCCACTGATTCCTCTCTAGTTCTGGGCTCTCTCTTCTGTCGCTAGGTGGCGTTATGCTGGTGACATTAGATAGACAAGGGCCTATCAAGGTCAGGTTATGAATGGATGGGTTGTCTTAGCCATTTGGCGGCGGCTTCTTTAGGCCTGCTAGGAAAGCCTATTTATTTGGGTGGAGATCGGGGTTCTGTGCTGTCTGGATGGCTGTATGGGTGGACGTGTATTATGCTGCCCCGGGCTGCAAGGCTGGAAGCCTGAGTCCTATCCCCAGGACATCTGGCTGCTAGGCTGTCTGAGGGCCTATCCAGAAGCAGGAGAAGCAGCGCAGGGTTGGAGTCCAACTGAGAGAAACAGTTTAGCCGGACGAGGAACCAGTTGTGGTCAGAGGTAGAGGGGAAGCTGTCGCCACTAAGGGTACATCCACCTTGTAATTGGAGATCACTGTGAGTAAGCTGAAGCTGGAGTAAGCTGGGGACAGTACCAGAGCAATCTTCTCACCAGCCAGGGACAGTGGAGAAGTGGGGAAACTTCAGCAAGTGCCAAGCCGGGGACAGCAGAGGTGACGCTTGAGGAGCATCAGCGAGTGCCAAGCCAAGGACCCAGCAGGGAAGTGGGGGTGACGCTTGAGGAAGATACCGAGTTCTGGAAGTGGAAGAACTCAGGGGATACATTGGCGATTGGGTCTGAGAGTCTGGTAAGAGACTGGGAGCTTATTGAGTGAAGACCTACGGTGAGAGACTGTAGAGTGTGAGGAGAACTTTTCTGTGTTGCCAATAGTTAAGTACAACTACCGTTAGTAACTGTTACAAGATTTGTTGCCATAGGAGCCAGTGCTCCTACCTATACAGAAGTGGTATCCGGCTGGAGGCCCTCCACTTTATAGCTGTCTACCTATAGAAGTCTTGGAGTCTGCCAACTATCATTGCATCTACTTAAGGGTGTCCTGGCCCTAACCAACTCTCTCCCACAGTTCTGTTAAGAGACAATACATCTCTTTTGCATTCAAAAAGTGTCTGGTGCCCATCACTCCATCTTGCATCTCACACCCGCCATGCCTTGTAACCCACACTACAAAGACAGATGTCAGCTATCCCTGACTCTGGAGGTCACCATGAGTCCTTTGGAGGCCTGGGACATTGCTACACATGTATTTAGAAGTTTACCCAGAGCAGTGATGGTGAACCTTGGCACCCCAGGTGTTTTGGAACTACATTTACCATGATTCTCATGCACTCTGCAGTGTAGTTGAGCATCATGGGAAATGTAGTTCCAAAACACCTGGGGTGCCAAGGTTCGCCATCACTGACCTACAGCTTAGCTTTAAGGGTTGAATGGAACAGCCAAATGTTTTTGTATAAAATATCATAGGGCCCAAGTTTAAGGTTTGTACGATGGCCCTTCAGGTTTAAAGTGGTAATAAACCCAAAAGCAAACGTATTATATTGCATACCAATTACCAATTCTTAGATTTGATGGCTGCATTTGTTTTCTTTTTTTTTTAGGCTTTCTTTCTTTTATTTTCATCTGTTGATTCAGCCAGTAAGTCTGTTGTTTTTCAAAAGCACAAGCTCTGCAGCACAATGTATCAGTTACAGAGATGAGATGAACCATTTAACACTAGAAGGAGTGCTTACAATGATCAGCTTTTATTTATTTTTGTAAAATCTTTATCTCAAAAGAAAATAAATACCGCTGTAAATTATAATAAAGCATTGGCAGGTCTTTAGCTTATGTAGTAAGGTCACTGGACTTGTCCAGTCTAATGAGAACTCTCTAATGAGACCAAAAACAGCTGACATCCTTCTTTATGTGGTGAGTTGTGAGGCACAGTGGGTGCAAGGTGGATAAAGTTATTGGCGCCACATCTGCACACGCAGGATTGTTGTCTCCTATGGCAACAGCCTTTAACAGTTCCTAACAAAAATCGTTACGGTTCTCTTTGCTTCACTACAACTTCTACTTGTAGTTCTTCAGCCCCTTGAGCTCTTGGTCTCTCACTGGATCCTCTCATTCACTGACTCTGAATCCCTGGAGCTCCTCAAAGCTTTGCAGTTGTATCTCCCTCAAGTGTCACTAATGACTGTCTTTAACGCAGAGCAAAAGCGGCAGCAGCTCAGGGCCCAGTTATTGTTGTGGGGCCCGAAGCAGCAGCCCCTTGACCATGTGCTAGTGTTGCCATAGATTTGACATTCTGCCTGCCATAACTAAGCCACTGAAGTCCCACCTTCTGGCTCCTGTTGCTGGCGACAATAGTTTTTAGTTGCTAGGACCGCCCGGCATCTAACAACCAACCACGTGGCTAATCTGACTCCAACTCTGCCCCCACATTCAGCGGAGATCGGAACTTTTTCCTGCAGCCCTGGCTGCTGCCACACCTCCAGGCTCCCCCTGAAGCTGTCAGTGGTGGTTGGTTGCTAGGTCACGACCACTCAGCATCTAGTTAGGCCCCTTTCACACTGGGGCGTTAAAAATAGCGCCTGTGTAGCGCCTGAAAAAACTGGCCCCTTTCACTCCAGTGTGAAAGCCGGAGGGCTTTAACACTGGAGTGGTGCGCTAGCAGGACGGTTAAAAAAGTCCTGATAGCCACATATTTGGATCGGTGAAGTGAAATCAATGGGGCAGCGCGGCTATACCACCGGCAAAGCGCCGCTGCAGCCAGTGCTTTGCGGGTGGTTTTACCCCTTTTTTGGCTGCTAGCGGGGGTTAAAACAGCATACCGCCGCTAAAACGACGGTAAAGCGCCGCTAAAAATAGCGGCGCTTTACTGCCGATGCCCGCACCAGTGTGAAAGGTGCCTAACTGTCTGACTCCGACCCCCCCCCCCCCACCGCGTTTAATGTATAAGCACAGGATTTCCTGCTCCAGACTAGGCTGCGGTGGCTGTTGCCAGTGCCACATGGCTTGTCTGACTCTGCCCTTCCACCCCTCAGTATTCAGTGGAGGAGTACAGGGCTTTTCCCTAGAAACCTAGATGCTGCAGCTGCTGCCAGTCCACTGTCAGCTCAGTGAACTCAAGGAAGGTAAGGAAAAGCTCTGATTTATTTTGGAGGAGGAGCAGCAGTTCTGGAGTCCCTGATGTAAGAAGGAGGGGATCCTGATGAAGGGGGAAATGTGTGGACCCTGACGTAAGGGGAATGGATCCAAGGACCCTAATGTAAGGAGGGGGGCTCTCTGGGGACCCTGATATAAGGAGGGGGGCCCTGGGGACCCTAATGTAAGGAGGGGGGCTCTCTGGGGACCTTAATGTAAGGAGGGGGCTCACTGGGGACCCTGATGTAAGGAAGGGGCTCTCTGGGGACCCTGATGTAAGGAAGGGGCTCTCTGGGGACCCTAAAGTAAGGAGGGGGCCACTGGGGACCGATAGCTCTGGGAATCCTGATTTACGTTTGGGGGCTCTGGGACCCTGATGTAAGGGGGATGGATCCGAGGACCCTAATGTAAGTAGGGGGCTCTCTGGGGACCTCAATTTATAGAGAGAATAACTCTGGGAATCCTGATTTAAGTTTGGGGGCTCTGGGACCCTGATGTAAGGGGGATGGATTTGAGGACCCTAATGTAAGGAGGGGGCTCTCTGGGGACCCTGATGAAAGGAGGGGGCCCTGGGGACCCTAATGTAAAGAGGGGGGCCTCTGGAGACCCTGATGTAAGGAGGAGGGCTCTCTGGGGACCCTTATATAAGGAGGGGGGCCTCTGGAGACCCTGATGTAAGGAGGGGGGCCTCTAGAGACCCTGATGTAAGGAGGGGGGCCTCTGGAGACCCTGATGTAAGGAGGGGGGCCTCTGTATACCCTGATGTAAGGAGGGGGGCCTCTGGAGACCCTGATGTAAGGAGGGGGCTCTCTGGACCCAATAAATGAGGAGGGGGCACTGGGGACCTCAATATATAGAGAGGATATCTCTGGGAATCCTGATTTAAGTTTGAGGGCTCTGGGAACCTTAATACAAGAAAGGTGACTCTGGGACAATGATTTCAGATGAGGAAACTCAGGGGACTCTGATGCAAGAATGGGGGGGTTCTCCACTGCCACTGATTCCACCCCCCAAGCACTGCCACTGATCCCATCCCCCACCACCACTGTAACTCATCCCAACACCCTAGCACTACAACTAATCCCCCTCCCCCATTGCCATTGATCACACACCCCCCTGCTCATAAAGCCAATGAATGAGTGAGCAGTAATGATGTGCGGTAGTCTCTAGCAACCAATCGGGGAGCATAAGTGGGGAGCAAAATTGCATGGTGGGGGCCCAAAATTTTTTTTGCCAAGGGACCTATTAATATTTACCGGTTCCCGACCAGCCGCCACAGTTTTACTGCGGTAGAATGGCACAGGTGGGAGAAACAACGTTACCTTATGTCGGAAGTAACACTACACTAACACAGTACACGTAGGCACACATTTCACCCCCCAACCCCCCCCCCCCACCCCAGTTAACACATTCACTCCCTGTTACTGTGTCACCCAGTGCAGTGTTCATATTTTTCTTTGATCACTGTACTGGTGTCATTTGTGAAACTAATCAGAATTAGGGTACTTAGCAGTAGGCCCAGATAGGTCTAGGGACCCCCTCTAAACTCCTCTAAGCCCCCGTACACACGGTCGGACATTCTGCCAACCAAATCCATCGGATTTTGTCAGTCGGATTTTGTTCGACGGATTGTGTCCGAAACTGTTGCATACACACGGTCGGAACAAGTTGTCTGATTTTGCGGTTGCCAAGAACGCGGTGACGTAAGCCGTGTACGGCAGGACTAGAAAAGGGAAGTTCAGCACCACGTCCAGCACCCTTTGGGCTCCTTCTGCTGATCTCGTGTCTATCGCGCGTTAGTAGAAGTTTGGTGAGAGACGATTTGCTCTTTTCAGATTTGTGATTCAGATCGCTACCGCTCTTCAGTCTTTGCGTATCTGATAATCAGTGCGTGCAGTCATTAAGTATTTGTTTCTCATTGTGGACTATATCTTGGTATAGTACGCTTTGAAAGGCATTTTTTTTTGTCTGCTTGCTTCTGCTATTCAGGTCGTTCTTTCAGGCCTTGCTGTTTATCGGTGCTTTCTGGTGTCCGTTCTGACCAGCCGACCGTTTTCAAACCATGTTTCGTCTACGTACTCATCGTACAGTTTGTGCTGTGCAGGGGCTTCGTGTTAGGGTTCTTACTTTGACACAAGCCCGGTCCATGAACAGGGAGGGGAGGCGTTTGTGGACCAAGAATTGGTTGCGCCAGCGTGACCAGTTCTCGCACATGCCTTTGCTCCGTGAGATCCGCGAGAATAATCTTGATCATTTCAGGAATTTTCTCAGGATGACGGACCCCGTTTTTCACCGTCTGCTGGCTTTGCTGACCCCTTATATCAGTAGGCAGGATACCTGCATGTGGCAAGCCATCACTCCGGAGCAGAGGCTCATTGCCACGTTGCGCTACTTGGCGACAGGGAGAAGTCTTCAGGAACTCCAGTTCTCTACAAGCATCTCCCCCAAGGCTCTGGGGATCATTATTCCAGAGACCTGTTCTGCCATCATTCAGCTCCTGCAGAAGGACTATATTATGCGAAGTTTTATCCTTAAACATCACATTCTATGTATTTCATGATTGCTAATGTCTTGCATTTCTTTCCTCATTCCCTAATTACCATCATTGCAATATGCTCTAATTCATATGCTCTGCTCCTTTGTCCTCATGCATATTTGCCTCACTAACTTCCCCACCATGCTCTTCTTGGCCAATAAAACTATAGTCTAGTCACTTAACAATGTCTTTTGGCAGCTCCATAGTATTGCTTTCCCCTAAACACCCCCTAAAATCACTACAAATGTGATGTGTGTGCTTCAATTCATACAAAGTGACCTTTTTTTTATTTTTGGAGTTGTGCCAAACTCATTAGTAACCCCCCTCCCCCCAACTGCTAGCTCAGCTGATAGCAATCCTCTATCTGATGACTTGATCAAACCCAATACACACTATACCTACCTTTTTCATGATCACATTTATGGACGAATTCACCAAAGCATGTAGTGTAAGGGCCTGCCTCAATACTTTCAAATGCTATTTTTTTTTCTTTTAACACATTAATTTTCTTGCTATGTACTAGCAGAATGTCAAAATGTGCTTCCATTTAGTTATTATGACACTTATTACCTGTCCGGTGGGCTGCCAATAGTGTAAGTAAGGAGGGGCTTCCCAAAGTAAGGGCCCATCATATGGGGGGGGGGGGGGGGGTGGGGAGGTTATGACTCTTATAAGGGGACCTTATACTTTAGGCTTTAAATACTCAGTTCACAAAATGTTATAATCTGCTTGCAATGTTGATTTGTCAAATTACTCGTTTTTGTTTCACTACACAGTGTCCTTCAACGCCACAGGAATGGCAGACTGTGGCCTCACACTTTGCCAGTTTTTTTTAAGTTGTGCCTTTTTCACCAACAGTGCAAACCCAAGTTCAGAGCGAGATGAGGGGACAGTCTCTTCTTCAGATAATCTGATTATGTTGTGGGTCTGCTACACACACACCTTGTTTTTGTTAACTAATGTATGTAGTGAATTACTGACCAAAATCATGCTCATTTTCAGCACCATGGCAGGAAAATGGCATGATTGTCCAAATTTACACCTCACTGTGGGTGTTTTTTACTAAAGGCACATCCACTATGCACTACAAGTGCACTGCAAAAGTACACCTGAAACTGCACTTGTAGTGCAAAGTGGAGTTGCCTTTAGTAAATTGCACTCCTTCTCAGCACAAACTAAAATTTTACTCCAAATACATTTTATGCGCAATGAAAAAGTAAGCCACACATTGTTGAGAATTCAACTTTTTAATACAAGCACATTCACATGTGCGTTTTGAAAAGGTTTTTACAACAAACCTAGAGATTTTGTGTATCCAAAACAGAGTTTAATCAGATTTTTTTTTCCTTGTTGTTTTTGTGTAAACAGGCATGTATCAAACCGTAATATACAAACACAGGAACTTACAAAGTTCAACTTTGAAAAGTGAAGACAATATCAGACATGAGTATGTACAAACTGGGCTGATATTGCCTTCATCACATGGGGTGTCACCCTTGAAAAAAACTAATTTGGAAGATGCACACAGTGTGTCAACATGTGCTATACGCCATCATGGGGGATCAATGTACATGCTTTGGGGCTGCAACCCCTTCATCTCAGACACTTTCCACAAAACATGTACATTGATCCCCCATGATGGGAGATAGCGCATGTTTACACACTCTGTGCATCTTCCAAATTTTTAATTTCGCAAAATACAAAATTTTTTTTTTTAAATAGCAAAAATAAAACCCTATCTAGTTTTTGTTGTTTCACACTCTCCCCAAAACATCAATAATATTCTTCATTTTATTTTTAACATCATTGATGTTTTGTTGGACAATTTTCAAATCCCGATTGCACCCCATTATCTCCCCGATCAAGATCTGGGCACTTTCACTGGTAAAACGGGAATCTTCTTCCACATCACCTACAAAACAAAGCAAACAAACACACCATGTAATCCAAATATGGTGATATACACTGATGAGCTTACCTGAAGCTGTGTTCTCCGACACTCACCTGTTGTGGTGACAATTTGTCCAACCTCCACGATCTCTCCTTCCTTCCTCCTCCTCCTCCTGCTCCTCTGTTTCTGCTTTTGGAAGTTGCCCTTCTTTGGGAGGGGTGTGGTCCCTGGTGTCCTCATACTTGCCGAGTCTTCTCTCCCCTATGAGAATGTAAACAAAGATTAATTAGCACACAGAGGGCCGAAATAGGAATCTGAAACATTGCTTGGAAGTGTTGTACAATTGTGTTTTTGGGCCGAGTTACAAGGTGAGAACATTATTGGGGACACTTTGTTAAGCTGGAATACTTCCCTGCAGAACGATGTTTCATACGAACGAACAAAACCATGACCTTAAAAAGTGGCCATTTTAAAATGCACAACATGAAATCAAAGCACATGGAGCAGTATGCAAGCAAGAATAATCATATGAACACACGACAACTACTTACTTTTTTTAAGAACACGATTGATCCTTAGGTACTGCTCGTGCTCCCTCAGTTTAAGGTCTGACCAGCGTTTTCTCAGTTGATCCTTGGATCGTTGTACCCCAAAATTCTTCAGAAGACCCTTCACAACTTTATTCATGATCTTGGCCTTTCTGATATTTGGGTTTGGGTAAGGTCCATACTTCCCATCAAAGTCGGTCCTGTTCAATATGTCCACCATCTCCAACATCTCTCCAAAAGACATATTTGAGGCCTTAAATCTTGTCTTCCTGGATCAGGAAGTTCCAGGCTCCGGGCTTTCCTCACCCTCCTCCTCGTTAGTGGAACTATTATTAGTGCGCACCTGCATTCTGTCCGCCATGTGCTCTCCCCACTGCACGGGAAGCGAAGGGGCGGGGAATAGTCTGGAAAGAACGTCAGGGGCGGGCGGAGTTTCACGCATGCGCACTGTATATAAAACGCAACACGCGTGTATCGTCCGTACGATCTGGGAAGAGAGTGAGGCGCGGACCCGACGAACGTGGAAACGAAGGTAACATTTTTAACTTGGTGCTTCACTAGACTAGACTGCTTCTATCTAGGCCGATGTTGGGACAAGATTAGGAGGGTTTTTAATAGCATTATTAGTATTTGAGGGTTTGTCTTGTGTTGTGTCTTGCAGACAATATGGATCCTTTCACAAATGAAAACTTTATGGGGCTATTCATAGAACTGTACATGGAGATGCCCTGCCTGTGGCAGTTCCACAACAAGTTTTATACTGACAGAACAAAGAGGAACGCAGCACTGGAGAAACTGCTTGCTTTGTTGCGGATCTTGGTCCCCACGGCAGACACGGCCTATCTGAATCGGAAAATTGGGGCCATGAAGCTTACATATCTCAGGGAGAGAAAGAAGCACCTGGAGTCCTTGAGAGCAGGAGATACAGATGCTGTTTATTACCCCAGGATGGTTCACTTTGACAGGCTGCATTTTCTGGTAGACCAAGGGGTACCCAGGCCACCACTCAGGCCACCACTCTCCAGGCTTCCTTCAAGGCATCCTTCACCCCCAGCTGAGGCTTCTGATGTCCAACCTGGGGCTTCCAGGCAGCAAAATGTGGTGGGGCCCAGCTTGAGACAGGTATTGCATTGTTGAACATATTTCTTGTGTTACATTAAATGATGTTAAATAGATGTTCTTATTGAGCAGTAAGTTGTGATTTCTCAAAGTGGTTTACATCTCAATAGACAGTAGTGACCAAAAATGATTGGGACGGGAAAGAAAAATGCTGGTCTCAGAATGATAGTCTGCTCTATTTGTTAACATTCAATTAGCAAAAGCCAGGAGCACAAAATGGTGTGATTGATGATCAAAAAACTAAAACTATGTCCCCTTTTCATACACAGGAAGACCTCAGTGGGGGGGAGGCTGTGGCAAGTGGCAGCCAGGAGGTCGATCAACGCCCTCCTCCTCCTGCCCCAGCTACAGGAGCCCAGCCACAGCCTGGAAGGATGCCTGGTGGGAAGTGCCGAAGGAAGACGAGAGAGTGATGGCCTGGGTTGAGTCTGGTCTGCCAGAAGATGCAGCCTCTTGAAGATCCACATCCTGGGGACAGAAATGGCATCTGAATTTCCTGCTCTCTAGGACTTCGGGACCAGACTTCTCTCCCTGAGATATCTACTCCTCAGGCCACCAATTTTTTCAATTAGAATTTGTTCATGTCTGCCCTGGGGGTCAAAGGCTGCACCAAAGTTAAGAAGTTTCTCCAGTGCTGCGTTCCTATTTTTAGTTTCTAGCGACCAAAATAAAGGTTTTTTTTGTTTGATGAAATACTTGTGTAATGTGTTTTCCTTCCAAAAGGCCAGTTTATTTGTGAGCAGGCAGGTACATTTCAAAAATACAAAGTGAAATAAATAACAAGAGGTACTAACACTAAACAACCTCCTGTAGATTAAAAAAGAAAAACAAAATATCAAAAATAGAATAATGTTGTTGTAAGTTTACACACAAAAAAAACCCACAAAAAAATGAGAAATGCGCAAACTGTCTTTAAAGGAGATTTTTAGGGAATCCCCCCAAAAAAAAATAGTGTAGATGTGACGCAAACTAAAATTGTATTGCTGAAATGGTTAAAAAAGAGTAATGAAATCCGTTCGGGAGAAGGGTGTGACTATGAGCATCAAAAGAAGTTCGTTCTTGCAGCATTGTAAAGAACAAGAGAATGCGCTTGATGAAAGAATTTTTAACATTGCAGCGTGACGAATGTGCTATATCGCTTACGAGCAGTAGTTTTACCTGAACGAGCACTTTCGTGTCGGAATTAGAATGTGAGCATGTGTGGCACCTTATCCGTCGGAGTAGGCTACACATGATCGGAGTATGTCCGACCGGCCCAGTTGGTCGGGAAATATTTCCAACATGTTGGAAAATTGGGTCCGATGGATATTCTGACGGAATCAGTCCGATGCATACCACACACGGTCGGATTATCCGACAACGCGGTCCGATAGGACACATTCCGACGGATTCTCCGACCGTGTGTACAAGGGCTAATAAAGGTTTAACCACTTGATCACCCCCTGTCACAGTGATCACCGTATTAGTGTCATGGGGGACGTTTGTTAGTTTCTATTGTTCTCTAGTATGTTTGCTATCTATTGTCCGCTCTATTGTTCTATATCACTGTATTTTAGAACTGTAATGTTTTATTTTTACTATGTTTTATTGTATTTGCTTTGCAGGTATGGTATATCTTACTGTTATACTGTAACGTTACTTTGTTTTATTGTTAACCATCATTTGCTTAGCAGGTACGCCATTCAGCTGCAGCATGGGTTTATTTATTCTGACAACAACAGCGTTTGCTCCCACAATACGTAAAGCCCTGACTCCAGCGCTGTAGGAGGTGATTTCACCACCACAGTTAAAAAAAAAAAAAGAGCACATATGCCGAAGCATGGGGGCAGGGGTGGAGGAGCGATTTGCTCCTAACATTAGGGGCAGATTGCCCCCATGCTCCGGCATATATTTTTTAGGCACAGATTGTGTTAAAAAATAAAGACATTTTATTAAGTTAATGTTTTATTATTTTATGTTATTGTTACCATTGTTTGCTTTTCAGGTACGCCATTCAGCTGCAGCACTGATTTATATCATCTTGACAGCAACCGTGTTTGCTCTCATGATACGAAAATCAGTGACTCCAGCACTGTAGGAGGGGATTTCACCACCACAGTGAAAAAAATATGGTATATGTATGCCCATGGTTAGAAATGGGTGGATGAAGGGTGGTATTCCCACCAATCAATCTTTTTTTCATTCAGCCCACAGGCCCCAACATTCCACTATATGCCCAACAAGGACCATCAATGTAATAGTATGTTGCTGGATTTTGAGTGGTTATACCAGAATGATGCCTGCAGGTTTAGGTATCATCTTGGTATCACTCTTTTCATTCAGCTGTCGGCTTTTATGTAAAAGCAATCCTAGTGGCTAATTAGCCTCTAGACTGCTTTTACAAGAAGTGGGGGGGTAATGTCTCCCCCCACTATCTTCCATGGTTTTCTATGGCTCTATATTCAGCTGGCGAAGACGGTGGTTTTGCCAGTTGACCATAGAGCTGATCGGAGACCAGAATGGCTCCAATCATCTGTATGGCCTAAGAAACTGGAAGCTAAGAGCATTTCATGACTTAGGTTTCATTGGCTATAAACAGAGCCATTGGGAAAGCATTTTATCACACCGATCTTGGGGTGGTCAGATGCTTTGAGGGCAGAGGAAACATCTAGTGTGGAATAGACCCCAATTTTTTCAAAAAAAGAGTACTTGTCACTACCTATTGGTATCATAGGGGATATTTACATTCCCTGAGATAAAAAAAAAAAAAATGAAAGGAACAGTTTAAAAAAAAAAAAAGCTAGATATCATATGTATACAGCAATTGCACATTGGCTTTGTGCTCCTACAACCTGGCCGGAGGAGATGGGGGAAGTGAGGTTCGAATGGCTGTTTCGCTTGCTGTGATTGTGTGTGTGTGTGTGTGTGTGTGTGTGTGTGTGTATGGATGTATTGCAAAATGAATGTATCTCTACTGCTTATTGCTCTATGACTTACTGTAGTCGGGCCCTATGTGGTCCACATATATTACCCTGCTATACCGTTTGTTTAAGTTTTCCTCCATTGAGGAACCGGGGTTTACAATACTTAGTTATTATTAGTTAGCCCTGTTTGGCTACTGTTTATGTAATGCAATTTTTTTCACGAGATGTACCTGCTTATGTGTGTCTGTATACTAACTTTTTTTACATAAAATCAATAAATAAATATAAAAAAAAAAACAGCAATTGCATCATGCATGTGAACTATCACCGCAAAGGTCAGATTGAGGGCAGTAATTTTAGCAGTAGACTTCCTCTGTAAATATAAAGTGGTAACCTGTAAAGGATTTTAAAGGCTTTTAAAAATGCATGTAGTTTGTCACCGCTGCACATTTTTGCGCAATTTTAAAGCATGTGGTTTTTTGTATCCATGTACTCAACATAAGATCATCTTTTTTATTTCATCAAACATTTGGACAATATAGTGTGTTTAAAATGGAAAAAAAGTGTTTTTTTTTCCAAAAAAATTGCGTTCGAAAAATCGCTGCGCAAATACTGTGTGAAAACAAAAATTGCAACACCCACCATTTTAATCTGTAGGGCCTTTGCTTTAAAAAATATATGGAAATGTTTGGGAGTTCTTTTCTAGTAATTTTCTAGTAAAAAGAAAAAAAAAGTGCCAGAAAGTGCTTTGTCTTCAAGTGGTTAGAAGAGTGGGTGATGTGTGACATAAGCTTCTAAGATGCATAAAATACCAGGACAGTTCAACCCCCCCCCCCCCCATGACCCCTTTTTGGAAAGTAGACCTGCCCAAGCTATTTGCTGATAGGCATGTTAAGTCCATGGAATATTTTATATTTTGCCACAAGTTTCGGGAAAATTACAAAATTCTTTTTTTTTTTTGCACAAAGTTGTCACTAAATGATATGTTGCTCAAACATGCCATGGGTATATGTGGAATTACACCCCAAAATACATTCTGCTGCTTCTCCTGAGTATGGGGATACCACACGTGTGAGGCTTTTTGGGAGTCTAGCCGTGTACAGGACCCCGAAAACCAATCACCGTCTTTAGGCTTAGGGTATAAAATGGCGATTTCACTTCCTCAATACATATTACAGTTTCGGAGGCCATGAAATGTCAAGATAGCACAACCAATCACCCCCCCCACATCCTCCCCATATAATATATATTTTTTTTATTACACAAAGTTGTCACTAAATGATACATTGTTCAAACATGCCATGGCTATATGTGGGATTACACCCCAAAATACATTCTATGCAAATTCGGTGAGAATACTGCTCAGGTACTTGCTTCAGGTACTCACTGCTGTGGTCCCTGGTAAAGGTGATTGGCCCTTTTGTAGTGATAGCTTCCCTTCTACATCCGACCACTGACAGGTTCTCCAGTTGGACTGCAAGCCACAATCCCAACCCTGTGCTGCCCTCTTACTTCTGGATAGGCCCTCACACAGCCTGGCAGCCAGATGCCCCGGGTTAGGCCCAATCTCGGGCCTAGCAGGCGGGGGCGTACAACACATGTCCACCCAGACAGCCATCCAGGTAGCACAGAACAAAGATCACCTGACCTCACCCGAATATATAGGTTCTCCCAGCAGGCCAAGGGATTCAAGAAAACCCCTGCCCATTGGCTGAGATACCCCATATTCCCATAACCTGACCTTGGGTTGCCCTTCCCGTATCTAGTACTACCAAGTACCCAGCCACCTAATGGTAGAAGAGAAAAGTGCAACAAGGCCAAACTTAGAGGGAAATCAATAGATCTCTAGCAATTAAACCGGGGTAACTACTCCTGGCAAGTACATTTGCGAGGAGCTCCCTGACTAAACCCCAGGGTGCTACACTTAAACTGGTTAGTGTATTTAAATCTGCTAATACATCTAACACTCCCCCTCCCCCCATTTTGACAATGTTACTGTCCAAAGGGGCCCCCCGTTCTCCTTCATCCAGAGCAGGTCACTCTAATACAGGAGATGTGTTACTGACCAGATCACCAGCTTAAGCCAGAGGGGAAAAAAAGCCTAAACATAGAAAACAAATTCAGCACCACATCTAATGATTGGTACACAGCATTTTTTTACTTATTTGGCTTTGGGTTTATTACAACTTTCCACCTGCTAATCAAGCCCCCTTTTTGTAGAATTTAGATTGTAAACTGAGGTTTACGACAACATTATTGGGATCATCAGAAATCTCTAAACCTCACCTGGACTGATGTAAGACTTGAAGGAGAAGAATTGGAGGCAAAGTGATGACTATGCAGTGTCAATCAGCACAACATCCCTGAATTGCATGATTACAAACACATCAGTCCTCATGTGAAGTGAGTAAATCCACAAAAATGTATAATTTGGCAACAGTTTGACCCCTACTTGTGTTTTTTTATACAATAAATTAAAATAACTTTTGCATGAGGAAAAAACATATTAACAGTTTATATTTGCATTGCAGATGATCATCAGTGATGCAAAACAAGACACAGGATGCGATGGAGATCTTGGAATTTGTAAATAGTTTATTTTTACTACTTAATTCTATGGTGACTTTGTACAAACATGAAGTACACTGCAGTCCAATGTCCTAACATATTTTCAGGTCACATGGAATAAGAGGAAATTACATTGCTTAGGATAAACATATTGAACGTCAGAGTTAAGTCACATGTAATGGTATTTTCCCGGGAGTTTTCCAAAAATTTAGGACTCATTCAGACAGGTCCTGTGTGCATGAGCTGCTTTTTTTTGTGGTTGCATTCATCCTGAACTGTGAGCAGGCAACATATGAAAGGGTATGCAGATGCACAGATACAGCCGCATGTCATAATGACAGGTGAGCAGGGATGGGTGTACAGTTCTGAACTCAGACAGTGCCTTGCACATGCTCCTGCACTGGTGTGTTCCTGTGTCTGCATCCACTACCATAGGCTGCCCAAATGCAAACTTGGGGTGGATGCATACAAAAATAAAAAGGGCTCATGCACGCAGGATGGGTGCTAGCACCAATCAGAATAAGGCCTAAAGAATATCTAAATATAAAGTGGTCCTAAAGCCTAAACATTTTTTTACCTTAATGCATTCCCTGCCTTAAAATTTCATCTTTAACCGCTTGCCGACCAGCCGCCACAGTCATACTGCGGCAGGTTGGCTTGGCTGAGCGAATCTTGCCGTAGGTCTACATCAGGCTCGCACATGGTGATCTGTGGGCGTGCACGCCAGCCAATCAGCGGGCCCGGCAGAATCGGTGTCTGCCGGCCGCGCGCGATCATTCCGCGCAGTGAGAGAACGGGGATCTGCCAAAGTAAACAATGCAAATCTCTGTTCTGACGGGATCACACATAGATCCTGTTTTCTGCTATGCAGGAAGAAAGATCTGGGTGTTGTCCCAGGCAGCCCATCCCTCCACAAAGTTAGAAACACACTGAGGGAACACATTTAGCCCTTTGACCACCCCTGATGTTAACCCCCTTCCCTGCCAGTGTCATTAGTACAATATCAGTACATATTTTTAGCACTGATCACTGTAGTAATGTCACTGGTTCCCAAAAAAGTGTCAAAAGTGTCAGCTAGGTGTCCGATCTGCCGCAATTTGACAGTCCCGCAAAAAAAAAAAGGCTGATCACCGCCATTACTAGTAAAACATAAATAAATAATAAAAAAAGCCATACATCTTTCCCCTATTTTGTAGGCGCTATAACTTTTGTGCAAACCAATAGATTTATGCTTATTGCTTAATATGTAGCAGAATACATATTGGTCTAAATTTATGAAGAAATTAGATTTTTTCAATTTTTTTTATTGGGTATGTTTTATAGCAGAAAGTAAAAAATATTGTATTTTTTTTTTTTTTTTAATTGGTGGCCTTTTTTGTTTATAGCGAACAAAAAAAAAAACGGGAGAAAAGGGAAAAAGCTCTATTTGTGGGAAAAAAAGGACATCAATTTTTTTTTGGGTACAGTGCTGCGAGACCGTGCAATTGTCAGTTAAAGTAATGCAGTTGCCTGATCAGGAAGTGGGTAAATCTTCCGGGGCTAAAGTCATTAATCACAGCGCTTAAACCATCAACCGCAAATTATACCAAATAATACTAAATTATAAAATTATAATGTCCCATATAGTACAGCTTTAACCACTTCAGCCCCGGAAGGATTTACCCCCATCCTGACCACAGCACTTTTTGCGATTCGGCACTGTGTCGCTTTAACTGACAATTGCGTGGTCGTGCGATGTTACACCAAAAGAAAAATCGATGTCCTTTTTTTCCCACAAATAGCTTTCTTTTGGTGGTATTTGATCACCTCTGTGGTTTTTATGGTTTGCGCTATAAACAAAAAAAGAGCGACAATTTTGAAAAAACAGAAATATTTTTTACTGTTTGCTATACTAAATATCCCCAAAAAATATATAAAGAAACAATTTTTTCCTCAATTTAGGCCGATATGTATCCTTCCACATATTTTTGGTAAAAAAAAAAATAAAAAAAAAATCGCAACAAGCGTATATTGATTGGTTTGCGCAAACATTATAGCATCTACAAAATAGGGATAGATTTTTGGCATTTTTATTATAAATTTTTTTTTTTTAGTAATGGCGGTGATCTGCGATTTTTATTATGACTGCGACATTGTGGCAGACACATCGGACACTTTTGACACTATTTTGGGACCACTGTCATTTATACAGCGATCAGTGCTATAAAAATGCACTGATCACTAGGGGCGATCAAGGGGTTAAGTGTGTCCTAGGGAGTGATTCTAACTGTGGGGGGATGGGCTACCACTGACATGACAGCAATCACTGCTCCCAATGACAGGGAGCAGTAGCTCCCTGTCATGTCACGAGGCAGAACAGTGAAATGCCTTGTTTACATAGGCATCTCCCCATTCTGCCGCTCTGTGACAAGATCGCGGTAGACCGGTGGACAGAGGACCCGTGGGCACGGTCACGCTGTACGTGGTGGGCACGCGCCCAATAGCCCCACAAATTAAAGGGGACATACAGGTATGCCCATTTGTCCACTGCTGCCATTGTGCCGACGTATAACACCACACAAATGTTATAACTTGAGTTGCAATTCAGTGAGTAAAATAAGTATGTAATCCCCTACCATTCAACAATAATTTTGGCTCCCACAGACTCGCTACAGTATGTGTTCATGTGGTTCACAGATTAGTCCTGTCAATTTAAGAAGGTGCTCCTAATGACAACACGTTATGTGTATAAGAGGCCCCTGTCCACAGAATAGCGTTCTTGAATTCTTATGGTGATATCCTTCCAATTCAACTGCAGGTGTTAAATCTCGTACTCCTCAGGAGATAAAGTAAAGATATACTCTTACCAGATATCTTAACCTTTCAAGGCTGATATGTGCATCAGTGATTTGTTACCCTTCACTACAGGTATATTCAGTTCAGCTTTTCCACCTGTTATAGAGAAGGCCAATATTGTGTCTATCGATCTCCCACAGGCCTCAGATCCAATTGAGCCATATGTCAGGAAGAAGAGAAAACACATTTCATTGCGCAACATACAGTTAAAAGCACATGAGTTTTATTAAAAATCTACTTACAAGGATTAGTATACAGGCATATCGGAATATACATCAGTTCCACGCTCTGCGCGTGTACTGAGACTGTCATTGCTATTCCTTGCTTCACCTGTCGGTGACGAGCAATTTATGATCAGTAGAATTTGGTTTGCATAATTTGCACATAGCACTTTTTTGGACAGTATTGCACAAGATATACGATGGCTGCAAGCAGCACTTGAAGGATGTTATTCATTAATGGACTGTCTATTTAAATCTGCATTATTTGGATTATGCACTATATGGGACATTATTATTTTAGAGTTTAGTATTATTTGGTATAATTTGTGGTTGATGGTTTAAGTGCTGTGTCTAAAAGGATGAAACTTTATGCAAACACATTAAGTGGTCATAGGTGTTTAATAGGTATTCAGGAGGGAAAAACAAAACAGGAGACTTAATGCAAGGGATTTTAAATCTAATTAATGTAATTTTTACAGTAGAAGAATTAAAAGTATTAGAACTATGCCTTAAATATGCTCCAGATAGGAACCTTGATAAATTTGATGTTTTTATGGATTTTCTAAAATTTATGAGGAAAATTAATATAAATAAACATTTTAAGAAAATTAGTTCTCCAGTTGAACAAGGGAACTCTAACTACAAACAGACCAATTTGAGGAACAATTCAATTTTTAATCCTAAAAATGTTAATAGCCAATTTTGGAAGTTTTTAAAGCCTTTTTAGATCTAGAAAAACTTAAAAAATGAACCCTGGTAGATGGAAGAGAGAGAGATTGAAAAGAATTTCAAATTATAGAAAAAAAAAAAGATTGTCATTAGGAGGAACAGACAGGAGGGGGGGGGGGGGGTAACTTGGTGATCCTTCATAAATCAGACTATTTAGCTGAATTAAATAGATTGGTAGGTGATGTAGAAACTTATGAGAAGTTAAAAGGAAATCCAATACACAAATCTAAGGCCAAACTCAAACAATTTGTAAAAAGGGATCATGACACGTACCTTGGAGGTGAGCCTGACATGCAGAGGGAGACCTCTCCTATGGCTCTGGTTCCGGGTTCACTGAAGTGGGAACAGTGACCCTTGGAGCACAGTGGGATATGAGAGCCTGCAGTGTTTGCTGGGCTGAAGATGATGTCCACTTGGCAGAGACAGGAGCAGGCTTGATTGCTGTGGATGCATAGACGCTGAACAGCAGCAGGCAGGTGCACACAAACGCAGGACAGCAGACAGGAGCAGGGTCAGACAAGCCAGGTCACAACGGCGGATCAATTAGACAGAAGTAGCAGCCAGAGAATGGTCAAAGGCAGGATCGGCAACAGGAGGTCAGATAAACAGGTACACAGATCAGGTCAAAGGCAAGCCAAAGGGTCAGGATTGGAGACATCAGTGAGGTCAGGAAAGCTGGGTAGACACTGGAGCAGATGCGGGTTCAGGATCAGGTTACAAGATGAGCTGCAGATCAGTCAGCAAGAATGCATTCTGAAGAGGCCCCTTTTAAAGATCACTGGGCGCCAAAGCTGCTTTACCGTGTGCGCGTGCACGATCTCCACGCATGCATTGGCACACGTCTATTCACCGCTGAATGCCTGTCGACTGGAATACATGTCAATGGACCTGTGCACCCGTGGCCAGTTGCAGTGCTATGCGCTGTGCTTCCATGACAGATCAAGATGAGGGAATTGTGAAAAAAAGGGAGGCCAGGTATTTTGTATCAGATGGGCCTAGGGTGCCCATAATTTACCAACTGCTCAAAGTATATAAGAATCCCTCTAAGCCTCTTGGTAGGCCTATTGTTAGTGGAGTAGATCCATTATTTGACAGAATTGGTAAACATTTAGACTGTTTTTTACAGTGGTTGGTGCAAAAATATCCAGCCTATTTGAAAGACAGTAAAGATTTGATGGAACTATTACAGGGGATTTAGGTTGATGGTGAGTCTATCTTGGCCAGCATAAATGTCAATCCATTATATATCAATATCCAATAGCAACATTCAATAGAAGCAGTGGAATGGGCCTTGAACAGTACCAAAATCAAAAGGAAGCAACATTTTTTTTTGATCCAGTCTCTAAATCTGGCCATGAGCCACAATTTCTTCTGGCATGAGAAGAATTTTTTTTTAGGCAGAGGAAAGGTGTGACCATGGGGGCTAAATATGCCCCCTCAGTGGCCAATCTGTTTTTAAGTTACCGGAAGAAGGAAGCCATTTTTTGATAATGATATACCCCAATTGAAATTTTATAAGAGATACATAGATGATATCATTATCATCTGGGCAGGATCACAGGATTAATTTTCATGATTTCTTGGAGAGATTGGGAACAACTGTTTTGACAATTCTTTCTAAGCAACATTTGATCAGCAGTGTATTAATTTTTTTGGACCTTGTAGTATTCAAGGATAACCATTGGTTACTCACTAAAACTTACTTTAAAGGAAGTTGACAGGAATGGATATGTTCCACTGGGAGTAAGATGCAATTGTGATAGGAAAGATGATTATGATGTACAGGCTGACATTTTATTAAATGGATTTTGTAAAAAAGGGATATAATTCTAAAGATCTAGAGAAAACTAAGAAAATGGTGGGAGATATGAGGAGAGAGGATCTATTTAAAAAGAAGAAGACTAGCAGTAAGGATTTTGGAGTTGCATTCATGACAGGGTTCACTCGCCAGCATAAACAGATGGAGAAAATCATTAAAAAGCTTTGGCCCATATTATTTAAAGATGTTGAATTAAACAAAATACTACCTGATAGGCCGCAGTTTATTTCTACCAAGCCTCCCACACTACGTTTAAAATTAACCCCTAATCTAGTGGATCCACCTCAAAAACTTTGCACTTTTTTGGACCAAGTAGGATTTTTTAGTTGTGGCACATGTGTGATTTATAGGACTACACATTTCACATCTCACCCACGGAGGAAGTCCTATAAGATAAACAAGTTTATTACATGTGGGACCACGCCTGTCACCTACCTTTTAACTAGTCCTTGTGGGCTCCAATATGTGGGCAGAGCCACTAGAAAGTTGGGGGACAGACTCCGAGAACATGTGAACAATATAAAAAAAGTTATAGATACCACAGTTTTTCCAACCAGTTTAGACTCCATCATGCAATAGATCAGAGTGGTTTGACATTCTGTGGTATAGATAGAGTAGATGCCCTCTGCAGAGGAGGAAATTTAAAGAAGGCCATTTCCCAAACCGAAACACAGTGGATCTATCGTTGCGGAGGATGAGTCTTTCTGGGTTAAACATAGAGTTGGACTTAAATAGTTTTCTTTCGAATTGATAAAGGAATTCCTCATTTAGTCAGATTTTTCATTTTATTCCAATTAATTTGATTCATTTTACATCTGTTTTTATATTTTTTCATTTTCATTTGTATTTTTATACTTTTATTTATTTTTCACTTTATTTTTATTTCTTATATTTATTTTTATTTTCATTTTCAATTATTTTTGATTTTTTATTTCATTTCATCTCTCATCTCATTATTCAACATTTCTCATTTTTGTTTTCCCATGTTTTGTTTTAGAATTAGGGGGTTTATTGCAATTTTAATAAAATAATGCTTTTAAAGTATTCACTAAGTGGTTATAATGTCGTTTGTGGAATGACGTCCTTTTGATTGATTAGACCTTTCTAATCCATGAAAAAATGTCTGCCATAATTATTTCGATTCAAACTAATGAAAAATGGCTCCTACAAATATATTATTGGATAAACAGGAGGGAGGCAACTTCCCTTGTGTATAATAACTCGGTTTGACTAACTGGAAATGAGGTCCTAGATGACACCTTGTGGTGGAAGGGCAAAGCGTGTTGGCGTAATTTGCAGTGCCGAATCCAAACGTCACTTCTGGTTTCGGTGGAATCCATGCTGGATGCGGCATTTCCTGGATTGAATCCCTTTATTTTGTACATGCCTATTTTACATCAGTGTCTTGTAAGTTCAAACCATTTTTTGTGCAAGAAACACCAGTTATATGGAACTTCACTATCAGCTCCTTTTTTCCATTTTTGGTGAATATCTCAACCTTTGATAACCAGGCTAGGGGCGATCTCCATTGGACCTCTTTGAGCCATCATTCCCTGCCAGATTTCAGCTTATATGACCCTTAGACTGAAAAGCTAGGGGTCCATTATATCTGGTGAGTGGGGACACAGGAGGAGCTTGTGTCACATCACAGAGTAAAAGTTTGGATCACTTTTAGAGGATTGGAGCACAAGAGCCCTTTTATTGGGACATTTTGCAATATTCATTATTATGATTTTTGATCGTTTTCACATGGGATGATTTATATCTGATATTAATTGTTGCACTATTGCGGGCGCTGTAATTATTTTGTTGTATAATTTCGAGTGAAGAGCACTTTGTGTACAGCAGCTCCAATTTTCATTATATATTTGTTTGACATATCTACTTTCAGCGCAAGTATTTATAATTATTCACAATGGGTATTCATTCCCTGCCTTAAGGTTTAAAATGTTTAGGTATCAGTGTCACCCACCTCAACCCTCTTATACTTACCCATGTCTTCACTCAGTTCAGTGCTTTGCCCTTCTGCTGCTTTTCTCCTCTCTCCTTATTTAAACAGGGACTAAAAGGTAGCAGCGGGAGCCATAGGCTTCTGACAAAGGAATGGGGTTGGGGGCGAGGCTGAGCCACTCTGCCTGCGTCTATGAATGCAGGCAGTTTGGCTCAGGAGTGAAGAGGAGGAGCCAGGAGCACTCACTTAAGAACAGAGAAGAAGTGGTTCGGGGCCACTCTGTGCAGTTCTATCTATCAGTCTTCGTTCAAAGGGGGTTTGATCTTAAAGTATAACTAAAAGCAAAACTTTTTAGTTTTTGATAGAGTGGAGGTGGATTAGAACACCTATCAGTTTTCACTACGGTCTAAGTCCCCGCTAGGGAAATTCAACCTATTTGACTTGTTTACCATTATCATTGCAATTGAAAATAAAAGAAAATCACAAATTTTGAGTTGTCCAATGGGGACACTAGTTTTGGTGACCTGGGGGTCCCCAAGGATTTTCCTTAATTTCCAGGGATTTCCTCTCACTTTCTGTTGGGCTATGTGACGGGAAGTGAAGTGTAATTTCCAAAATGGGACACAGATGGCAAAAAATAAATAAAAAAATCTGACAGGGGTTGTTATAACCCTCCCTTGCTCTACCCAAAATGAAAAAAAAAAAAAAAAACTTTTTTGCCTATAGTTCTACTTTAACCACTTGCTTACTGGGCACTTAAACCCCCCTCAGTCCCAGAGCAATTTTCAGCTTTCATCGCTGATGCACTTTGAATGACAATTGCGCGGTCATACAACACTGTACCCAAATGAAATTTTTATCATTTTTTTCCCACAAATAGAGCTTTCTTTTGGTGGTATTTAGTTACAGCTCGGAGTTTTATTTTTTGCTAAACAAACAAAAAAAGATGCAAAAAAAAAAAATCATGTTTTAATAGTTTGTTATAAAATTTTGCAAACGGGTCATTTTTCTCCTTCATTGAAGTGCGCTGATTAGGCGGCACTGATGGCTGCATTGGTGGGCACTGATGGGCTGCATTGGTGGGCACTGATGGGCTGCATTGGTGGGCACTGATAGGCTGCACTGGTGGGCACTGATAGGCATAGTTAAGGCGGCACTAATAGGCACAGATAAGGCGGCACCGATGGGCACAGATAAGGCGGCACTGATGGGCAAAGATGGGCACAGATAAGATGGCATGGATGGGTGGCACGGATAAGTGGCACGGATGGGTGGCACGGATGGGCACTGATAGGTACCACTGATAGATGGGACTGATGGGCACTGATAGGTGGCACTGATAGGTGGCTCTGATAGGTGGCACTGCTGGGCACTGATGGGCGGCACTGCTGGGCACTGATGGGCGGCACTGCTGGGCACTGATGGGCGGCACTGGGTCGCAGCACCTTTGAGGCAGATTGTGGGCACTGTGGGTGGCACTGTTGGTGGCACTGCTGGATGGCACTGTGGGTGGCATTGTGGGTGGCACTGTAGGTGGCACTGTGGGCACTATGGGCACTGATGGGGGGCACTGATGGGGGGCACTTACTTTTATTCAGGATGGCACGGCGGTGGGCAGGTGGGCACTGGCAGGGGGCAGGTGGTCCGCTGTATTGCTGGCCGTGATCGGGACTGATGTCCCGATCACGGCCGCCGGTGATCGGCTTTTTTTTTCTCTCCTCGCGCTGTCAGCGCGAGGAGGAATAATAGCCGATTACCGGCTCCGTTCTATCACATGATCAGCTGTCATTGGCTGACAGCTGATCACGTGATAAGGGGTCGGGATCGACCCCTTGCACGGATCGGTGATCAGGCGAGTCTCACGGACTCGCCGATCACAGAGCGCGCCGCGCGCGCCCCTCAGGGGGCGCGCAGGCCGCTCGTATCCGGGACGACGTCAATAGACGTCGTCCCGGAAATGTAGGTCCGCGCTAATGCCGTCATTTGGCAATAGCGCGGATCTGTAGTGGTTAAGAGTGCACTTGTTTCAGCCCACGCAAGCAGAGGGACTGAGGCCGCGTACACACGGGCGAACTGTATGGCCTACTTAGTCCGTCGAAACACATTTCAGTGGACAGTCCGCTCGTGTGTGGGCTTCAGCGGACTTTTTCAGCGTGCAGTCTGGCGTACTAAGTATTTCGGATTTTTCGAAATTCTGTCCGTCATACTTTGGTTTCAGCGGACAATCCGCTCGTGTGTGGGCTAGTTTGACAGACTAAGAATGGCGCATGCTCAGAAAGGATTTACACGGCGGAAGGTTGCATTGCTGTGTATTGTACTTCCTATTTCTAGTCCCGTCGTACGTGCTGTACACGTCATCGCGCAAGCTTTCGACGGACTGTTTGTGCATCCGTGTGTGGTCAAGTCCGTTCATTCGAAAGTATGACGGACTGTCCGTCGGATTGTATGACGGACTAAGTAGGCCATACAGTCCGCCCGTGTGTACGCGGCCTAAGAGAATTGGTGCCATCTCAAGAAACTTAAGTCCACGAAAGTTACTCCCACCCTCCACACACACTAGTAGTATTAAAATTTCTAACTTTAAATTATTCACTAAACATAAGGGGGGGGGGGGGGGGGGGAGATTTACTAAACTTCGAGCAGATCAGTTAAAGTGGTTGTAAATCCTTTACAACCACGTTTGCCTACAGGTAAGCCTATAATAAGACTTACCTGTAGGTACCGTGAATTTGTCCTAAATTGCACAGCTTAGGAGATATTCACTATTTACTCATGTGCTGGCATCATAGTTACATGCGCACTGAAGAAATGGCTCGTATGTGCGTTTCTTCAGCTGCTGTGCCGTTACCAGCAACTCCCAGTCAATCACAGCGCCAGAGCCCGCAAACCCAGAAGTAACATTCCGGAGACATGTCGCCCATCACAGGGGTGTACGGGGACCGCTGCAACAGCTTCGATCTAAGGTAAATATTTCATAATGAGCTAGTATGCGATGCATACTAGCTCATTATTCTTTTGTCTTGCAGGTTGGTTTTCTTTTTTTTCTTTGGTTTACAACAACTTTAAGCTTTGCTAAATGAAAGCTAGCCACTGATTGGTTGCCATGCACAGCTGCTCCAGATTCTGCCTGTTCCAGTCTTAGTAAATTCCCCTTAATGAGTCTGTTCATGTTTTTGTGACTAAGGCTACGTTCCAAAGAAGATTAGTAACATTCCATTACTGCACCATCAAACAGACACTTTACAATGCTGCATTTTTTTTTAAACAGAGACTGCAACATTCTGGATTAATGGCACAGTCATGATCAGTCATGCACGTGAGTTAGGAACACCTGAAACACTATAGTGATTCTTCTATCAGTATGAGTGAAAGTCAGGGAATTCTAAAACAAAGGGATTAAACAGAAAAGAAGAAGTCATATGATACCTACTAATTAACTTTCCTGTGTACACAGCCCGCTCCCTTATTATATGAGTACTCAGAATATTGTTATCATAATGGGTCTTTCTTTAAAATCTGCACATGTTGTCATGGTAACACGCAGACACACTGAACATGAGCCTCAAAGTAAACCTTTCAACCTACTGCCCTACTTTTCAAAATGCTAATCGCCTAAATGTTATGCTGAACCACCAACTTTAATACTGGCCCAGAACAAGTATATAGATTAGAGGCTTAGTAACAAATAACATTGGCCCAAAGAATACATTTTGAGGGGGTCCCCAACTAATTGGTGGCCATCCTTTAGTGAACTTTCTACAAGCGGCTATTTCACACCCCTAATAACAAGCCATTTTACCATTGGTGGCTACTGACCAATATTGCCACCTGTTTATACCTCTTCTTGGTTTTGTAGGTCTTCCCTAAACTCGGGGGGGTTGATTAGTTCTGCTTGTTACAGGGAGGGCAGGAAGTGGTGATAAAAGAGGAGTACTCAGAATGGTCAGGGGTGGGTAGTTCTTGCGAGCACTGAACTTATTCTCTCTGGAAAAGAGACGCTTTTAGACGCCATTATTATTATTATTATTATAATACAGGATTTATATAGCGCCAACAGTTTACGCAATGCTTTACAATATAAAAGGAGCCAATACAGTTACAATACAATACGAGACGTGATAGGCTTCCCTGAAGAGTTGAGTTTTCAGGGATCACCTGAAGGTAGCAAGAGTAGGGGATAGTCGGAACAGTGGAGGTAGATAGTTCCAGAGGATGGGAGAGGCTCTGGAGAAATCCTGGAGACTGCATGGGAGGAGGAGACGAGAGAGCTTGAGAGTAGGAGGTCTTGAGAAGAGCAGAGAGGACAATTTTGGTGATATTTGGAGACAAGATTGATGATAGACTAAGAAATAACATCAACGTCTCTGGTCTCCAATCAGAGATGTCAAAAGGGGGTGTGTGAGCAGGGGGACTATCACGGGGCACATACAATCATAAAATCAATATAAAGAAAATAATATTTCATAAAAACAATTCATTAAAGTTACAAAATGTTACATCTTCGGGTATATGTCACAAATTCATAGGGAAGGGTGAGGTAATTCGACTAGTTTCGCTTCTCAGCTTCTTCAGGATATTACCTACATCTAAAAATACATTAGTTTAATATTCTTATAGAAATTGTAATCACATCATACTACGTATAACCATTCAATAACGGAGACAGTGTTACAATATGTATAGTGAAAGCGTGATCTTACCTATCCACCCTTGTCCCTACACCAGCCTGAGCCCGGCTGGGGGAGGAAGAAAACTCTTACCCGGCGACTGGGAGGGGAAATCACCCCAAATACCGACCTAAATCCAAGTATAGGTACCATTCATTGGGCAGAAAAGAAAGCGAAAAAATAGCAAACAAAGCTCATAATAAAACATATAAAATTAAGAGGGAAAGAGAGAACAGTTCCCATAGTGCAAAAAAAGGTGAGTATTGATGTACATAGCCTTAAAGTGAATCGAAAACTGATGATAATAGTTATAATCATTATTAGTGAAGGTCAGACCTTCAAAGTACACCATCAAGTGACTACAAAGTGTGTAACCAATCACCAAATCCAGGGACATAACAGTCCCATTAGAGACACAATTATGCCCCGTACACACGAGAGGGATTAAGTCTGACAGACCTCCAAAGGAGTTCCGCCGGAGTTCCGCCGGAGTTCCGACGGAGTTCTGGCGGACTTTTCGACCGAACGGACTTGACCACACACCATCACACCAAACTCCGACGGAGTCGAACGTGATGACGTACGACTGGATTCGACGTAGGAAGTTCCTAGACAGTAGCCAATAGCTGCCCTAGCGTCGGTTTTAGTCCGTCGGAGTAGCACACACACGAGCGGATTTTTCAAAGGGGACCGGGTCCGGCGGAGTTCCGTCGGGAAAATTTAAAGCATGCTTCATTTCTAAAGTCCGTCAGACTTTAGCTTCGCTAAAGTCCGTTGCAGCCCACACACGATCGGATAGTCCGCCGGACTCAGTCCGTCGGAGTTTGGATGTCGAAAAGTCCGCTCGTGTGTACGGGGCATTAGAAACCACAGTGAAGGTGGATAACAGTGCTGTTCAGTATTAAAACAGGATGAGGGCCAGAGAGACCAAGGGAAAAAGGAAAAGAAAATCAGATAAATAGTTACCCATTTATTTGGGTGCTTAAAAGAAAATGGATCCCAGGGTATACGTGGTTAGTCTATAACTAGTGTATAAACCAATGATGGTAAACGCAGGGGTTATCGGTTTGTAAGGAATGGACACGGCTCCGAATTAAGATAGGTTGATAAATACAGGCCACTGTATAGAGAGATGGAGCAACAAGGCACCAATATTAAAAGTGTACAAGTAGAGCAACATATTATAAATACATAAAAGCCATATGGTAAGGTGTCCAATGAATTCCGTTACTCACCGATAATTCAATAACCCTGTGTAACCTCTGGATCCGGTCGGCATACAGGGACGGCGGATAACCGCTATTTTATGCCCCTCAACCCATCATGACCTCCACGCCGTGTCGCCGCCGCCTTCTGTTCTTCTCTTCAGATGTTGACTCGTCGTTCCCTCCGCTCACAATGACGGTGACCGGGTGCGCGGCGACTTATATAGGGACATCACCGGATGATGTCCCCGCCTATTATGATGTCACAGTCCCAGCATCCTCTGGGACTGTGACACCATAATGGGCGGGGACATCATCCGGTGATGTCCCTATATAAGTCGCCGCGCATCGCATCGGAGCCATTGTGAGCGAAGCATGCGACGAGTCAACATCTGAAGAGAAGAAGAGAAGAACAGAAAAGAAGGCGGCGGCGGCAACGACAACAGAAGACCGGGCCACCGCCCTGTAAAAGAGCTATAAGAAGGCGCAGTGGCCCGGCAGAAGAACCGAAGAGGGGGACAAGACCCCAGAAGAGGGGAACAAGACCCCCGAAGTCGGAAGAAGAGGCTGACGGCGAGGAAGAAAGTCGGGCTCCTCCGCTAGCAAAAGAGCTAGCAGAAGATAGCGGAGGAGTCCGGCGAGAAGACCCCCGAAGACGGAAAACCCCCGGAGCTGTGCAATAAACTATTTTTACCCTGTATTGTGTTTTTTTTGTACTTTTTTTCACAGGTGAATGGGTAGGGGTACATTTTACCCCATACTCATTCACATAGGGTGGGGGGCCGGTATCCGGGGGCCCCCTTATTAAAGGGGGCTCCCGGATTCCGATAAGCCCCCCGTCCGCAGACCCTGACAACCAACAGCCAGGGTTGTCGGGAAGAGGCCCTTGTCCTCATCAACATGGGGACAAGGTGCTTTGGGGTGGGGGGGCCGCGCGGCCCCCCCTTCCCCAAGGCACCCCCCATGTTGAGGGCACTCGCTCGTCCCCCCCTTTCCTGGCCGGCTGGGTAGCGTGCTCGGACAAGGGTCTGATGTGGACCTGGGGGGAACCCCCACGCCGATTTTTTCGGTGTTGGGGTTCCCCTTTAAGTCCATACCAGGTGGCGGGGCCAGCGACGTCTCCTTCACGGGCCCCGCCTACCTGGAGACCCGCTCAAAATGAGCGGACTTTTCTCCGGGCGGGAAAAGTCAGTTGATTTCAAAAGTACGGCGGACTGGCACACACACGGCCGGATTGTCCGCCGAAATGCAAGTCCGGCGGGAAGATTGGAGTGCAAAACTACTTTCTAAGTCCGCCGTACTTTCGGGTCAAAAAAGTATGCCGAAAGCTACACACGGGGGGATTGTCTGGCGGACTTCAGTTTGCCGGACTTTTCCACCCGATTGTTTGATCGTGTGTACTGTGTGTACATAATAGTAATTGCCAGTATTACCTCAAGTGTTATTACTGGTGTAACCATCAATATTACTAAAAGTATTCCTGTAACTTTCTATCATACCATTTTTTTCAAACATAAGAACTTATATATTGGTCTTTGTTTGAGCGCTCACCTGCTATCAGGTACCACAGCTCCTGGCCTCATCCACAGGACTTACAAGGACTTTTTTTGCTAAAGAGTTTTGCAGAGGAGCTGGATAGAAGATACTGCTGGACATTCTAAGAAGGATTCATTGCCCACAACAAAGTATATTTCACTGCTATCAGATGGTCAAGAGTCAGATTAATTAGAAAGAGCTCCTCTGCAACTGGAGAGAAACTGAGACTATTCTTACATTGATCTCCCTGGCTACTCCCCTACTTCCTGCATTTATCAAGCAACCTACTGCTGTTACTATTGCTACTTCAGAGCACCCCTCCTCCCATTTTGTGCTGTTTTTGGTATCCTACATTCCTAAACAATTCTCTCCTGTCCTTGAGTTCACCAATAAAAGATAAAAAAATATATGTTATTGCCTATTCATTGCACCACTGTGTTGGTACATTGTCGAGCCAGGTTACAGGGTGGGTTACCCATAGGAAGAGGAGAATCCAAACATTCCAGCAACTCCTTAGTAGTGATGGACGAACTTCCGACAGGATGTTTCGCAAACGTGGACCGTGAACGCAGCCGATAGTTCGCAAACCGGAACGTTCGCGGCGGGCCCCATTGACTTCAATGGGAGGCAAACTTCACAAACCTACAGGTCAAATTTGCAGCCACAAAATAATTAATAGCTGTGCAAACATAGTCCCACCACATGGCCAATGACATAACACATGTATGAGGTGAATCTGGGATTGACAACTACAAGCATTCTTTTTTTATATGGGAAATTGTTGTGACAAATTAGGACTGTGGAGCGCATGAAGGCAATGGAGGAGAGGGAAGGTCAGGGACCAGGGTAGGCAAAGAAGAGGGTGCAGGAGATGATCACCAGCAGTGTAACATACAGCAATGACACCTGCACCGTGATAGAGTCATCTGACACCAGCACCATGATAGAGAGCACTGACATCAGCAGCGTGACATACAGCAATGACACCTGCATCGTGATAGAGTCATCTGACAACAGCACCATGATAGAGAGCACTGACATCAGCAGCGTGACATAAAGCACTAACACCAGCACCGTGATATACAGCACTGACAGCAGCACCGTGATAGAGAGCACTGACATCAGCAGCCTAACATACATCAATAACTCCTGCACCGTGATAGAGTCATCTGACACCAGCACCGTGATAGAGAGCACTGACATCAGCAGCGTGACATAAAGCACTAACACCAGCACCGTGATATACAGCACTGACAGCAGCACCGTGATAGAGAGCACTGACATCAGCAGCGTGATATACAGCACTGACACCTGCACCGTAAGCAGCCCCAGGAGGAAGTCAGCATAGCACAGGGATGGTGGGGGCCCCTCATAATGAGCATAGCACAGGGATGGTGGGAGTCCCTCATAATGAGCATAGCACAGGGATGGTGGGAGCCCCTCATAATGAGCATAGCACAGGGATGGTGGGAGCCCCTCATAATATGCACAGCAGAGGTACAGCCCCAGGAGGAAGTCAGCATAGCACAGGGATGGTGGGAGCCCCTCATAATAAGCAGCCCCAAGAGGATGTCAGCATAGCACAGGGATGGTGGGAGCCCTTCATAATAAGCAGCCCCAGGAGGATGTCAGCATAGCACAGGGATGGTGGGAGCCCCTCATAATAAGCAGCCCCAGGAGGAAGTCAGCACAGCACAGGGATGGTGGGAGCCCCTCATAATGAGCATAGCACAGGGATGGTGGGAGCACCTCAAAATATGCACAGCAGAGGTACAGCCCCAGGAGGAAGTCAGCACAGCACAGGGATGGTGGGAGCCCCTCATAATAAGCAGCCCCAGGAGGAAGTCAGCACAGCACAGGGATGGTGGGAGCCCCTCATAATAAGCAGCCCCAGGAGGAAGTCAGCACAGCACAGGGATGGTGGGAGCCCCTCATAATAAGCAGCCCCAGTAGAAATATGACACCGCTCAACCTCTTCAAAGAGGAGGGTACGGGCATATAGTACGGTGTGCTTTTTTTGGACAAGGAAGTGAGCCAAATGAAGAAAGAAGGTCTTTGTGCTCATTTAAATAAATTGTTTATAGACATATACATGGTCTACTGGTCACATGTGTTGAATTCCTCCGAGATCCATGCCTCATTCATTTTTAGAAATGTGAGGTAGTTAACACTGTCGTGAGCTAGGTGAGTACGCTTATCGGTCACGATCCCCCCTGCTGCGCTGAACGTCCTTTTCGGACAGGACTCTGGATGAGTGGCAAGCCAACAGTTCGATTGCAAATTGGGCAAGTTCTGGCCAGAGGTCAAGCCTGCCCACCCAGTAGTCCAAGGGTTCATCACTCCTCAGAGCGTCCACATCGGCCGTTAACCTGATGTAGTCGGACACCTGACGGTCTAGGCGTTCCCTGATGCTGGATCCGGATGGCACCTGTCGATGGGTCGGCTGAAAGAATGACCTCATATCTGAAGTCACCAACACATCTTCAAACCGGCCTCTTCTTGCAGGCGCTGTTGGATTGGTACCCGCAACTCCTTCTCTGGGAGTGGGAATTGCTCCTCTGCAAGCGCACGCAAAGGCAGAATGCAGCATTTCTCGAAGCAAGGCCTGGAAGTGCTCCATTCTGCCAGCCCTCTGTGACGGCGGTAACATTTTCGCCATTTTGTGTTTGCACCGGGGGTCTAAGTACGTTGCCACCCAGTACTGGTCCTTGACCCTTATGCTTTTTATACGGGGTCCCTATTAAAACACTGGAGCATGAAGGCCCCCATTTGCACTAAACTGGAAGCGGTGTGGTGGCCTGGCTCCTGCTCATCATCCAGGATAATGTCGTCCTCTTCATTCTCCTCTCCCCATCCACGCACAACAACAGGGGTCCCAGAAAGGTTTAAAGCATGCTCTTCTTGCTCCTCCTCATCCGCCCCGGCACCATCCTCCTCTGACTCCTCTTCAGACTCCTGTTGTTGACTTGTCTCAGATAGAGTAGCCCCCCCTGGGAATTCATCCAGCATTGCGACTTCCTCATCTTCCCGCTCCTCCACAGCTTGATCAATGACACGACGCAATGCACGCTCCATAAAGAAGGCATAAGGTACCATGTCACTGATGGCGCCATGGCTGCGACTGACCAGTTTGGTGATCTCCTCAAATGGGCACAGAAGTCTGCATGCGTCATGCATGAGCAGCCACTGGCGCGGTGAAAAAAAAACCAGCTTCCCAGAACCTGTTCTGCCGCAGAGTTCATACAGGTAGACGTTAACTGCACATTTCTGCTGGAGCAGCCTATCAAGCATATAGAAGGTTGAGTTCCATCGCGTCGGGCAATCGCAAATAAGACGTCTGACCGGGAGATTGTGTCGCCGCTGAATGTCAGCAAGGCGAGCCATGGCCGTGTAAGATCTTCTGAAATGGGCCGAGATTTTCCTTGCCTGCCACAAGATGTCCTGGACCCCAGGGTATTTGACATCGAATCGCTGCACGACCAAGTTTAAGACGTGTGCCATGCATGGCACGTGCGTGATTTTGCCCTGTTTCAATGCGCTAAGCAGATTGGCACCGTTGTCACACACCACTTTACCAACGGGTCAAATTGAGCGGCGTTAGCCACTGATCTGCCTGTGAACGCAAAGCTGAAAGGAGTGCCGGGCCAGTGTGGCTCTTGGCTTCCAGGCACAACAGACGCAGCACGGCATGGCAACGTCTCACCTGGCATGTCGAATAGGTACTGGGGAGCTTGGGCGGCGCAGCGGAAGAGACGCTAGCAGCGGAAAAGGAGGAGTCAGCCGAGGAGGAGAGGGAGGAGGATGGAGTAGGAGGAGGAGGAGAAGAAGAGTCAGGCCTGCATGCAATCCGTGGCGGTAAAACCAAATCTACACGGGTGCCACGGGTTACATGCTTGACGGCCGTCAGAAGGTTCACCCAGTGGGCAGTAAAAGTGATATACCTTCCCTGCCCGTGTTTGCTAGACCACGTGTCTGTGGTCAAATGTATCTTGGCACCGACACTGTGTGCCAGAGATACATTCACTTGCCACTGAACATGGCCATATAGCTCTGGGATGCCCTTCTGTGAGAAATACTTCCTTCCTGGGACCTTCCATTGTGGTGTTCCAATGGCCACAAATTTGCGAAAGGCCTCCAAGTCCACCAGTTTATATGGCAGTAGTTGGCGGGCTATGAGTTCTGACAAGCCAGCCGTCAACCGTTGGGCAAGAGGGTTATACGGTCGTCATCATTTTTTTACGCTCGAACATTAGGCCCACGGAAGCCTGCCTTTTTGCAGAAAAACGTGAGCTTGGCGTGATGGAAGGTGGAGTGGAGGACAATTGTGAGGAGAGAGGAGAAGGAGAAGGAGAAGTAGAAGACGAGGCTGGACGGTGAGAGCCTGGAGTGTGGCTTTGTGTGTTCCGTTGCTCCCACTGGGCTCGGTGATGGCTGCTCATGTGCCTTCTTAAGGTGGTCGCCCCTAGGCGAGTGTTGGGCTTACCGCGACTAATGCGTTGACTGCAAAGATTGCAGATGGCAACGCTATTGTCAGCAGCGGACACGTTAAAAAAAGCCCACACTTCGGAGCCATGTGCCGCTGTCCTGGGAGCGCCAGATGTGACCGTACATGGTCGATGACTCGCTTCTGATACATTTGCAGTCTGCTTTGTCCCTCCTGTGCAATGTAAGTTATTCCTGCTTCTCCTCCCTATCTGCTGGTCCATATCTCCCTCTGAACTCCCCTCCTCTTCCTCTCTTGTGGGCACCCACATGACATCACTAGACACGTCATCATCGACGTCACCTTCCCCACCGCTATAAGTAGAGATCCCGGAGTAGGCAGCAACACCGGGCACCAACCTCCTCCTTGGGCTGATCTGGGTACTGTCGTCAGACTGCTGAGTAGCGGTTGTTGCTACCTCCTCTTCCTGATCCAATACCAAGAGTGGCTGCGCATCAGAAATGTCTTGATATGGATCGGAAAATAATTCCTGTGACTCAAGCGGAAGGTATGTGGTGGTGGTGGTGTTGTTGGTGGTAGTGTCTTTGGGGGTGCACATAGCAGAGAGTGAAGAAGAGGGTGCAGATCGAGAGGATGAGGGTGGTGCAGAAGAGCAAGGCTGAGTGAGCCACTCAACCAAGTCTGGTGCGTCCTTTAAAGTAATTGAACACATCTTCTGCAACTTCCCACTTTGGCTCAAGCCTGTTGCTCCTGCCCTACCCCTACCACCCCTGCGGAAGGGCCTCTTCCTCTGCCTGTCATTTTTTAAATGACCCTGTGACAAAACTCTCAGTCCCTATACCGATGAAGGACTGCTGCAGTATAGGGCAGCGGTCAGCAGTAGTGCACCTCAACCCTATGTATTGTGGACCTATACCAGTCCTTATAGAATAGCAGACTGTACCTCACTCAAACCTATGTACTATAGCACCCTACACCAGTTTATTACCAGTCCTTATAAGGACCTTTGTGGAACAAGTAGGTTGTGACTGATTAGCAGACTGTACGTCAGTCCCTATACCGATGAAGGACTGCTGCAGTATAGGGCAGCGGTCAGCAGTAGTGCACCTCAACCCTATGTATTGTGGACCTATACCAGTCCTTATAGAATAGCAGACTGTACCTCACTCAACCCTATGTACTATAGCACCCTACACCAGGTTATTACCTTACCAGTCCTTATAAGGACCTTTGTGGAACAAGTAGGTTGTGAATGATTAGCAGACTGCGGCAGAAGGGCAGCAGTCAAGTATAATATTCTTTCTATATTTGGAAGAAAGAATATTATACATGTACAAGCCTATTACCATACCACTGATACCAGTCCTGAAAAGAACCTTTGTGGACCTAATATAGTAACAGCTACTGATTAAACTGACCCCTCAGTGCCTCACACACTGCTTCCTGCCTGTCCCTATATAAACTGACAAAACAGAGGCTACTGGAACAATAACTGGAATAGCACTTTTGTGGACCTGATAGTAACAGCTAATGATTAAACTGACTGTCCCTACAGCAGACACACCGTCCTGTCCCTTTCTCTAAACTGACAAAAGACACTCAGGCTGCTGCAACAATCAGTAGCACAGCAAACCTATATCCTAAACTGTGAACTACACCTAACACCTATACCAGTACTGAAAATAACTTTTGTGTACCAAATAGCTAGCGATTTGGGTCACTGCAATCTCTCCCTGCTCCACACAGCAACCTCTCCCTATAGTGACATATGAAAGAATGGATGTGTCATCATAGGTCAAAGTTCTTTTACACAGAAAACACGGAAGTCTGCCGGGCGAACGGCGGCAATAGTCCGCCGATCAGGCGAATCGCGAACAGCCGAAATTCGCCGCAAAACGACCGCCAGGCGAACCGTTCGGCCATCACTACTCCTTAGGGGACCAGTGCTACACTCCTTTAAACTAATGTTCATTGAAAATGAAAGCCACATATACACTGGAAATTACGGGATAGGTCAGGATCTTCAAAAAAAAATCCCCTTTGCTGAGGTGGTCAGTCTACATAACTTATTATATTAAGGAAAACCTGAACTGTGGAAGCTATGCTCAAAAACACAAGCATAGAATAAAGGGCTAGTCACTGGTATTGCCCTAAGACTTCAGGCTCTGATCTTGGGTGGTATTGAGGCTGGCTGCCCCCCAGAGTTTAGTTGTGCTCCCCTCCTTCCAGATATGATATCCAGATGTTCCCTTTAAACTTTTAAGAAGCCCCCATTACACTGGTGGTCAATAAAGAAGCCCCCACATTGGCAACCAGTGGAAAATTGCCCCCTTTACATTAACCCCCCTAGTCTGGCTCGGGTTAGGAATTTACTGATAGAAGCGGTAACCCCGAGCCAGACTCGGGATCGCTTCGCTGGATGCAGGGAGGACACAGTGAGACTTACTTACCTTGTCCCCTGGATCCAGCGATGTCCTCCGCGCTGTGTGATCGAGCTGTCCTCCGCTCGATCCACAGTGCCGAATGCAGCCGAGCTCCGTTCCCTGCGGCTTTACGGCGCATGGGAGCGGAGAACGGCGGCAAATTCAAAAAAGTAAAAGTACACAAAACACACACAGCACTGTAATCTTACAGATTACAGTGCTGTATTACAAAATTACACACACCCTTTGTCCCTAGTGGTCTGTGCAGTGCCCTGCATGCACTTTTATATTATAAATACTGTTTTTTCTGCCTGGAATTTGGAGATTTTCCATAGCAACCAGAAAGTCTCCCTTTTTCAGTGTTTTAGGATTTGATTACATTATTGAATATTTTTTATTATTCTTTATTATATTATAAACTTTATCATACCCGGGATGTCTGCTAGACTCTGGTTTGAACATATTTAAGAGAGTTATTCCTAAGAATTACAGAACTACAATATAAGACGCCAACTTTCCTTGCTAAATAATTGTACTGCTTTCAGCACCTAAATCCAGACTGACTCATACCGCCAGGGAGGTTAATGGTCACTAGACAAGTGCTTCTTCACATCCGTGGTCAGTTTAGTGGAGAAAGGCACCTTTACTGTGTAGGTCAATAGAGAAGGGCCATCATAATTGGACACTGTCTGGTGGGAGATCAGTCCTCCCAAAAAGAGCTTATACCATGAACACTGGCCCCAGGGTACTATAATTTAGCAAGGATGGTTGGACATGTAAGGAGAACAATGCAGGGCTCCTATCTCGTTGGCCTGCAGTATTAATAACTTTGATATAAATTATTTGTTCAGTCAGTTCCACTGGAAAGTACTTGCAAATCTATGGAAGCTTTTGGCTGATGTAGTTTATTTTAAATGGCTCTACCACTGTTTTCCAAAATAATACCTAATACCTACCATATTATCCACAAATGTCAATGTCAGCTTAAAACTTTACTTCTGCTGATAGACAATGATACTCCTAGTACTACCATACTACTTGTGTCTTGGCTTGGTTCTCCAGTGTTTTAAGTCCTTGTTACATGTGATTCCTCTTTTGCCTCTCCTCTGCACTTGAGCTATCCATTGTATCATGATCCAGAAGTCAAAAGACATACATGTGAGAAAATGGAAACTAATGACAAAGGAAAATGCTTTTTCCAGGTGTGTGCCAGAAACAACCTTTGGCCAAATTGGGAACACTAGACACATTCTAGTGGTTTTGTGACATGTTGAAGCCCAGACAGTTTACCAGTCATGATCCTTGGTGGAACTACTGCCTGTATATAGCTACCTTTGGCCTTCTGAACATTAGTCCTGCCAGTGTGCTATAAATAGAGAAGTCTACTGTACATCAGATGGCAGATTAGTCAAACATTCCAGACACGATCCCAATGTTATCTGTTCAACCTCGCAGTAAGCTATACATTTTCCATATGAGATAGATTTGGCTTCAGATCCACCCATATGATGTGTTGATTTATCCATTCCACACCCATTTCCCATGACCATTATCCATCAGTCCATGCCCTGTTAAGTCACTAGAAATCATGACTGTTGGCATGACTGATAAGGGCTGTGGTAGGTTAGGGTCACAGGCTCCTAGATGTAGAGAAGATCTGATCCTGGGAATATTATGCTGGGATGTTGTATATCACATGTGTATATGGCTATAGTATTGAACTTCTTAGTTTTTCATAACTCCCACATTTTTAAAAATAATTTTCAGAGACTTTGCTGCTGCAGAGGTACATAGTTCCTAGATGTCCCTCATTTGGAAGGACTGTCCCTCTTTTGGAACCAAACACCTCTGTCTCTCTCTTCCCCCTCTTTTCTCACCACATATTAAAATGTACTGTTTAGCTATCAAAAGTTATATTCCACTAAACCTTTTATTCAACCTCTAAATTATGGCACTTGTTAATTTAAAAAGCCAATATAAAAAAGTAGAGGTGAAAAAAAAAACATTTGTGGGTTTAACCAATCATTTTTTGCATACTAATTTTAGATGGTCAATGTATCTGAGAGCATGGTTGTGCCTTTTGTCTAAATATTGCTTAACCCCTTGGTGCCAATGTAACACAAATATGCAGCCCCACTCCACTGGGCTTTTTGCTGTGAAGCCACATATCTCCCTTTCTAATGATCGGAGCCCGAAAAGTCTCACCTGATCACTGTAATAGCCTCTGATTTGCTATCGCAGTGATCAGTCACTGTGAAGCCCGCCCCTGTGTTTTCTGTCTCTGTGAATGGATGAGAGAGATATCTTTCTCTGTCCTTGCAGCTATAGAAAAAAAAAGTGTGTAGAAAAAATAATAAAATAAAATAATAGTTGAAAAAATTAAATAACAAACTTACAAAAAAATACTTAGATCCAGACTTGATCTAGGTCAATGCCAGGGTTAAGGGCTGGGTCAAGGCCAAGGTCAAAGGTCAAGGTCAGGATTTTTCCCCCCGTTTAATTAGTATCAGTGTCAGTTAGTGTCAGTTTGTTTTAGGTAGGAAAAAAAAAAGAAAACTGCACACTATTGTTTCTGGGCTGTACTATGGGTACACACAACAACTAATATACACATATGTGATATTGCAAAGATAATCAGAAGCGAGATAATTTGTTTTGAGATGTTCTTTGGTGTAAGGTTATGGTAGTAAAAATATACAGCTAAATTAAAAAAATATATATTTTTTTACTATTTTTGGGAAAGTGTTCCTTTGATAATAAAAATAAAAATAAAAAATCAGGAGATATCCATTACAATTTACCACCAAATGAAAGCCCAATTTGTCCTGAGAAAGCAAGGTGTAATCCACCTGGATGCACAAAGTAGTTGTGATGATATGTACGATTTTACACATATCAAAGTTGAAAAATTGGGCTTAGGCATTAAAGAGCAAGTAAACCCTCTTAAAAAAAAAGAAAAAAAAAACTCTGCAAGAAAAAGGCATAATGAGCTAGTATGCATAGCTTACCTCAGATCGAAGCCCGCACAGCGGTCCTCTTCTCCCCCTCCAGCTGCCGACATGTCATCCTGGAGTTACCTCCAGGTATCGCGGCTCTGACGCTGTGAATGGCCGGAGCTGCAATGACGTCACTCCCGTGCATGTGTGTGGGAGCCGCCGGTAATGCCATGGAGACTGCAGCAACAGCACACAGATGCCATTGCTTCAGTTTAACCCCAGTGCGCATGTGCCGATGACATTGGCACATGCAGGGGACAGGGGATATCTCCTAAACCTGCACGGTTTATCCTGGGTAGCTACAGGTAAGCCTTGATATAGGCTTACCTGTAGCATAAGGTTGTAAAATAGGGTTTACAACCACTTTAAGATTTGTTTTACCCTTAGGCGCAAAGGGGTTAAAGATGTCCCTCCTTCTCAAATTAGAGATTTGTACTAAGAGCTGGTTCACACCAGGTATATATTTTATTTTACATCAAAAACGCATGGACAGTGTTTAACCCCTTCCCAACCAGCTGCCACATTTGTACTGAATAGTGAGTCACAAAATAGAAAAAATAGGGGGAAAAACACTGCGCTAGAATCAAATGTACACAAAAAGCACAGCAGCCAACACCTAAACAAACAGCGGGCTAGCTGTTGGCACCCTACATTGCTTTTATTTTCATTTTTATTCTATTCGCTTTGTGATCACTAAGTCATTATTAACTCTTTTGACTTTTAATAAATTACCATTTTTACCGCCTGACCCGCACCATGTGGAGCTCTTTCTTCCTTTTTTCTTTTTTGGTCTAAAAACCCCCAAAATACCTTCCCCTTCATCTTGGGGTATTTGGAGTATCGGTGTGCAATGGGCCGCATCTGAGCTGGATTTCCAAACCATTCTGAAGTTCCATCGGTGAGATTCATCATTGGGCATACAGTCTTTTGGAGTTTCCCCACCAAGTTGACGGACCTTCCTCGATCCACTCCTCGGTCCCAGATTGAGACCCCAAGCCTTACTGACTCAACTGTCATACGACTGTGTGAGTCCAACAGAGTTGGTAAGAAGTATCTATCTACTTTCCTTAATGTTTCCAGACAAGCTGATGTACATGGACATATTCGTTTAGTAGGATTTGCCTCTTACTTTGATACGGTCTAACCATCTTCGTGCCAGCTTTATCACGGAAGCTTATACCCATTTCTTGGACTCTATTTTGCCCATGTATATATGATCTTTGTTATATGATCATTCTCCTAACACATGTTGATTACATTTATCACTTAAGAAGCGCTACACTATTTTTTACTTTTTACATTTGTACTGTGACAAGTTGGCTCCCCTGGTAAAAACTACATTAACTTACGTCGGTTCACCTTTTGACCACACGCCGGTGACGATGTGCGTGCCCAGTGGTCGCGTTAGTAAGAATCACTAAGACACACAATTAACCCCTTGATCGCCCCATACTGTTAGCCCCTTCCCTGCCAGTGACATTTACACAGTAATCTGCGCTGATCACTAGTAAAAAAATAAAAATAAAAATAATAATAATAAACATTTTGTAGATGCTATAACTTTTGCACAAACCAATCAATATACGCTTATTGTGATTTTTATTACCAAAAATATGTAGAATACATATCGGCCTAAACTGAGGAAAAATTGTTTTAAATTGGGGATATTTAATATAGCAAAAAAATATTGTGCTTTTTTCAAAATTGTCGCTCTTTTTTTTGTTTATAGCGCAAAAAATAAAAACCGCAGAGATGATCAAATACCACCAAAACAAAGCTCTATTTATGGGGAAAAAATGTGTTTGGGCACAACGTCGCACGACTGCGCAATTGTCAGTTAAAGTGACACAATGGCGTATAGCAAACAATGGCCTGGTCTTTCTTGCACAAGAGAACTTCCAGAACACAAATGTTGTGGGATGAACTGGCCCTTAAAGTTTGTCTGAGCAAAAAAATAAAAGGTATGTATATATGATATAAAAAAATATAGAAAAAACCTCAGATTTATTCCATAGGTAAAACAGCAAATGCACTTACAATAATGTAGATGTTTAGAAGCCCAAAATCCGGTGCGCCAGCCGGCACATACTCGGACAACCCGGGCTTCCTGGATCTCAAGGTCCACCACCCCAAACAAGACGACCACTGCCTTTCTAAAGAAGCTGAGGGTAAAGGTGATGGACTGGCCAAGCATGTCTCCAGGGAAATCTGGCATAGGTGGCGAAAAAAAACGTTATTACCCTCCCTTGCTCTATCCAAAATGAAAAAAAACGTTTTTCCTATAGTTCTACTTTAACAAGTTTTTCTTTGCACTATCATTCAAGAAGACGTAACAAAAAGGCTTCCAATGGTATATTTAACAGACCTAAATAAGAAAAGTACCTTGTTTGGGTTTACATATTTCAGATGTGGAAAGAGTGGCAAAGGCATAGAACCTCTGTTATGTTTTTATTGCCACGTGTGTGCCTGTTGGGGAGTTTTACCTTGCTTCTTGCGTGGGCATGTGGACAGGCAGCATTTCTCTATCAGCGCACAGAGAGCAATAAATCCCTTTATTTAATAGAGTAGCGAAGGGTTAAAATCTGGGTTTTTGTTATTGACTGTGTACCCATTGGGGAGACTTCCACTCACTTCCTCTCTGGTCACTAAGACAGGAAGCAATGGGTAATATGCTAACCCAAAAAAAAAGTGTGATTCGATTCTCTTCCCCCTACCCCTCACAGTACATGTCTGTACTTTGTCTTTAACCACTTCCTGTCCGGCGCACGCCGATGTACGTCGGCAGAATGGCACGGGCAGGCATATTGGCGTACAGGTACATCCATTTTTAAATGCCGCCCTGCCATCGCGTGCGCGCCGCTAGCGGCATGCGCGCGTGGCGGTTGGGACCCCCGTGATTTCAGTAGCGGGTGCCGTGGAATTGATGGCTGCGGGGATACCCGCGATCGTCTCATGGGCGGCTGAACGGGGACATGCCGTTGTAAACAGCATCTCCCCGTTCTGCCTAGCAACAAGTGATGCTGATCTCTGCTCCATGTGATTGGAGCAGAGATCAGTGTTCACTAAAACAAAGCCCAGCCCCCCACAGTTAGTAACACGCCCCTAGGAACACTAAACCCCTACACTGCCACCCCTGGTTAACCCCTTGACTGCCAGTGTCATTTACACTGAATAACTGCATTTGTATAGCAGTGATTGCTGTATAAATGACAATGGTCCCAAAAATGTGTCAAAAATGTCCGATGTGTCTGCCATTATGTCGCAGTCACAATAAAAATCGCTGATCGCCGCCATTACTAGTAAAAAAAAATATTAATAAAAATGCCATAAAACTATCCCCTATTTTGTAAACGCTATAACTTTTGCGCATACCAATCAAACATCGCTTATTGCGATTTTTTTTTACCAAAAATATGTAAAATAATACGTATCGGCCTAAACTGAGGGAAAAAAATGTTTTTTTATATATTTTTGGGGGATATTTATTATAACAAAAAGTAAAAAATAATACGTTTTTTTCAAAATTGTCGCTCTATTTTTGTTTATCGCGCAAAAAATAAAAACCGCAGGGGTGATCAAATACCACCAAAAGAAAGCTCTATTTGTGGGAAAAAAAGGCATCAATTTTGTTTTGGAGCCACATAGCACGACTGTGCAATTGTTAGTTAAAGCGACGCAGTGCCGAATCGCAAAATGGTCCGGTCTGAAAGTGGTTAAAGTGGAAATCAAAGCAAATGGCTAAAACACTGTCAAAATACATATGCAGGTACGTTAATTGTTTTAGTTGCCAGCAATTCATAATACCCGCTTCCACTAGTCAGTTAGGTCTCTTTGCTCTTTCCTGGTTTACTATTACTAATTGTTTGGCCAGCTTTACTGCTTCAGACAGTCCATACTAAATTGACAAAGGACATGATGCTGATTCACTGTCCAACAAAGAGGCTGGAAATGGAGACGTAACATAGGCAGTTGAGTCGCAGGTCCAGGAAGATGAATTGCTTAATCAGGTTTTTTGGAATATATCTTTCACAGATTTGCTGATGAAATTCACCAAATGAATAGTCACCTAAACGATTCTCCTAAATTCACTGTATTTACTATGCAGTTAGCTGATCGACATATGTTGCATAATGAAATCTTGTCAAGTCGAATAGTGATAGTACAGTAGACATATTTTCAGTTATTTTGGTGAATCTTTTTTTTTAATCTTCATAATTCTGTTGGTATTGAATCTCTTTACTTTCTGCAAAATTCTATTTGCCAATTCCTGCTTTGCTGTTGCATTAGACGTGGCAACAAGACGTGCTGGTGCTGCTGATGTTGCTTTATTCAGCTTCACCTCATCTGGCTGCAAGTAATGTTCGGTTTGCCAGATTATGCAGCAAGGCACAGAACATAACAAGATCTGTGACTTTGGATGGCAGTATAATGGATTTGTGCCTGACAAACACAAGTAGCATAACTTTGACTTTAGGAGGCCAATGTATCGCTCTATGACAAATCTTGTCTTCTGGTGTGACCAATTTTAGTGTTCTTCTACAAGTGTTGATGTGTTATGAACTGGTGTCATGTGCCACATACACATAACATACTCTACTTACGAACATAAAACATTTTGGGAGGTCAATATGCAAATATGAGAATAGAATAGAATAATGAAAAGAATATGCTCCCATGTTTTTATTACATAGGGTACATACTTTTTATCTACCCTTCTTTTCCTCCTTTTTTCTTTTTCTTCTTTGCTGGCTCTTTCTCTCCCCTTTTTTCCCTCTGGAGCTGCCAAGGAGCAATACATTATGCCACAAGTGAAGTATTGTAGGGGATGAGGCAGAATCCGGTTGTTGTTCTGGCCCCTGGGTTCGCCCTCATATCCCCGCTAGTTTCACTACATATGGAGATAAACAGTATATGATGGCTTTATGGTCATGTTATCCCAGTTTCCCTTTCTCTCTCCATACTGTGTTTAAAAGAACAATTTGGAAACTTGAATATGCCTACTTCTCTTTTTTGTTCTTTGTTGATTATCTTGTGGTAGTTTATCAAGTTAAGTCATGTATAAAGTATGCTCGCTGAAATATACCTTTATGTTTGACCTTCAATATCCTTTGTACTTTGATGAATATCCATAGCACACTGGTATATCTTTTCTATGTGTTTAAGTTTTGCAAACTATATTTTTTTCCTCAAATTTTCAACAGAAAATATTGGAGAACAAAATATAATGCTAAAATGTACCAACAATGCTAGGAGTCAAGCTGGGTCAACAATTGAACCTTGCCAGGCAAAGTAATGCAGGTATGGACAACACTTTATTGCCATTATTAATAGTCCATAAATGTTGAAGGGGCATTAATAACACATTATCCAGGAATAGAGTACATTATGAGAAGGCATTGATGCATATTAAATGAAAATGGATTGTATACTTTGGGTTACTTGTGATGTAAAAATACAAATAGAGGAGAGAAGCAAGGGCAAAAGTAACCTCGGTCTGTCTTCTCCACACTTACATGCTATTGAGTTAGGAGGGTGAGCTCAGACATCTTTATGTAAGGGTTTTTGTGTTTTTTTAGAGGTGTACCTCTGTGTAACAGCATCTGAGTACTGGCTGCTTCATCATAAGTGCTTCATGGATATTTATACAAGCTTAGCCAAGCGTTGGTTGTCTTTCTACAATGATCAGCTTACACAATAAGCAGGAATATCTATGTTGTTAATGCATTTACAAAAGCTGCCAATATGTGGAAATTCTGGACTTCTACGGCATTGGTTTGGGTATGTAATGCGTCATGATGGTCAGGGAGTGACTGGAAAAATAAATACAGGATTGACTAATTACTGCTTTCATTAGTGAGTTTGTAGAGAGTGCTAATTTTGAAAGGCATAGTACCTTTAAGCAAAATACAATTACCCACAAGGCAGTCCACTAGGATTGCTCCTCCGTGTAATTTCATTGCCAGGCCAGACTTACCGAAATGGATCTATCCAGCCAGCTCCCAGGAAAGCTAGAGCTGACTCTAAGACTATGCATACACGCATCACAAATGACTTTAACATCTAGTGAATTAAAGTGTTTCCAATTTTTGTGTAGCACCTTCCAGTGTGCTAGAATGGGAATGTTCATAGTTTGCTAGTGTAGATAAACAAGCCTGGGTGAATTCTGGGTCAGGAATGAGTGGCTCAGGGAGGCTGGAATGACTCATCAGGCAGCATCTCTGTTACCCCCCCCCCCCCACTTGCGCTAGAACTTTGCCAAACTTACAAAAGAATGGGAGGGAGGTTAGGATTTGTGCCTGGAGTATTGAAGAGGGCCCCAACAAATCCCAGGCCAAATGGACTGGCAGGGGGAGGGACCACTTAAATACTCGGAGTCAGTCCAGCAGGGACAGTGGAGTTCGGGTGGAAGCTGGAGGTGGAATGCTGAGGAGGCTGTCGGAGACCCTTGAGGGAGCCTCCTAATCTGGAGGGGTGACCTCGGGTCTGGGAGCTTGGGTGTAGGAGGGGTCCTCTGACAACCCAAGGAGGAGTCCTGTCCAGTGGCATGGGAGCAGGTGTGAGCACAGCAGGAGCCAGCAAGCACATCCAGGAGATCTCCAGGGAGAAGACAGCCAGGTGGCTGGTGATCGACACAGTCGGGGAGGATTGAGAGGCAGCCTGAGAAGACTGAGGAGTGGCAGTCTGAGGTGGTTGTAGACTCAGTCTGGGAGGACTGTGGAGGATTACCCAGGGGCACTAGTGAAAGGGGCAGTTGCAGCCAGGTGGGCTGGCAGTGCCTGAAGAGGTGGTGCTGGGATCAGTAGCCACAGGAGGAGAGCCGGATACTGGGATTGTAATAGGCCTTTGCTTTATCTGACTGAGCCTTATTGTCAGATCATCTAACATTGTGCCAGCTGGGTCTGTGATTTAATGCTGCAACCAAGTGATGTGCTGGAGGAAGCTGAGGAGTGTGTAAATAGACTGTGTAAAGGAAAGTTGTCTTTGAAGAGGCAGAGGTGCAATTTGTTACATGGGTGCACTCAATTACTCCCAATACATGGAGCATCTGGCCTAGGCAGTAAACGGTCTATTTGGTAGCCAGCCACTCACCATCAGATGTGAGAAAATGGATTAAAGGAGCAATTGTGTTGTGACGCCACCTCCTACATCTGCCCTACTATGCAGGAAAAACTAGGTTGGCTCATTCTGGAAACTAATACTGTTGCTGGATGGATCCAAATTATTCCCTATGGGCCAAGACAGGAGATAACACTTCACTTTGGCAAGAGAGAGAGATCTAAATCAAAAAGTTCCCCAGCCTCCGAGAAGTTGGCAGCTCATATTCAGCTGAAACTGGCTGCAGTAACGCTGAAGTTGCATCATTAGGAGGAATAAAAAAAGCCATTCTCAAACAACACCAATGTTAGACCACGAACGAACAGCTACACACACCAGAGATATTATGGTAGAGGAGGGTCACCTATCTAAAAGCATGTCAAAGGGCCAAAATTCACCAGTTCATAACTCATAAATCACTTTTAAGGCAAAATGCCCCCAGTCAAAACTAGGTGAATAGTTTGAAATTTAAGTTGGGTGATTACCTGGTGAAGGTAAATGAGTTTCAATTTGAATAAGTAGGTTGAATAGTACAGTAAAGCTGTTTTCCAGTTGAAGAGCAAATATCATCAAATCTGGATGATGCAATTTTCACATTGTCCAATCTTGTGTGATGCAAATGTTTGACTACCTCTCCTTGTTGGGAGATTGAGTACAAAAGATAGTGAAAAATAAAGCGAATGTGGAAATTGAATCTTGAATAAAATAGACTAATATTGAGCAAATGTCTATTCAAATCCTTGATAAAAAGAACCAACCTAGTATAGAATTGTAATTAAAGATTTCCAAATCCTTTGGCAGGTTAAATAGTATATATATATGTGTATGTGTGTGTGTGTGTATATATATATATATATATATATATATATATATATATATATATATATATATATATTTATGTTCAAAGCCCAACTCCAGGCATTTTCAATAGTCCCCCATCAGAGTTTTAGACCAAAATAGCAGCTCTCAGTCTCCGGCCCCAGTCTCCTGGATATAATGACAAGCGTCTTTAACCCCAAAAACCTAGGATATCCTTTACACTGTATGGATATCCTTTACACTATATGGAGGGCTTCTATTTTTTATGTACCACGTAATCCCATTGATGGTTTGATTGGCCGTGAGGTGGTTATTAAGAATCCCTGTATGTGCCTGCTGTCTTTTGGAATCAAGCTGTGATTCATTACATGCAATCCTCTGTCATGGGGGATCATGGTGATTCGGTAAGAGTTCATTTCTGCTGATTTGGTGGTGGTTTTCTTCTCACAGACTTTGAAGACGATATTTTACATTTATATGGACTTTTTATAACAGTGCACTGGTGTATATTTTATTTGTTCACAATTTTTGATTCTCAAATAAGTTTATTTTGTGCACTTTATGGATTATCTTTAAAATTCATGTATTGATTCACAATTTATGGATAAAAGAATTTTTGGGGGATTTCACTAATCAATTCAATTGTGGACTTATATCAGGATTTTATTTTTATTAAATTTTTTCCACTATTATGATACGTATACGATTTTTTGTATTATTTGAACAACAGGTGGTTTATACATTTCATTTTTTGATTCTATACCTCTAGAATCATATGGGTAGTGTGATTCTATTTTTTCTTCCAATTTATGATTGACATATCTGCCACACTGCACAATCAAAAAATGTTCTATAATAATTAACTAATTATTACTACTTAGTTCAGCTTTAGAACTTCTTAGATCACCTCTCTGCAGTTTGGACAGAGCCAGTTATGCTGACCTGTATTACATTAAGCAAGCGTTGACTTGGGAAGCCGAATATCTGAGCCAACTTAGTGTGCTGTCTGGTAGAGGAGGGTAAATCACAAGAATGTCTGAACAGAATTACTAATAAATTGTCAGGTATAACTGTTTAAATATATCTATTTAAATTACATATGCATGTCCGAAGTCCTGCTTTTAGATTCTTCCCCCCCCCCCCCCCCAAAAAAAAACAGATTTTACTGTGACATAAATTCATTTGCAAAACTGGGGAACATTTCTAACAAATCTCCCAAACATGAGAGTACACTATGGTATGGCAGTGATCACACAGATTTTTCCCAAAGATGTACAGGATGGGAAAGCGATATAGCTGTAATTATCATGCTAGCGCTTCATGGCTTGCCAAGATCTTATTTTTTCCAGGACTCCCCTTAATTATTGGAAACATAAGGGGCGGTGTACCTTACCTTTAGCTTTACACGACAGACACTATTTCAGAATTACATACGGGACAAATCACACTTAAAAATCTGAATATTGTTCATTTTTCAACCAAAAAGATGTATATAGAAATGCCCTTGTAATCTTTGTGTGTGCATGTGTGTGTCTGTGTGTGTGTGTGTGTGTGTGGGGGGGGTTACAACATGTTTGGCATTTATTTGCATCCATAAGAGCAGGCATATCTGCTACAAGCCTAATTTCAGCTTTCAGTTCCTAAAGTGTTACTAAACCCACAACAGTGAAATCAGCCTGTATATGCAGTAAAGCATGCTTGTTATACTCACTGTGTAACCTAATGCCACGTACACACGACCGGATTTCCCATCGCAATAAACTCTGAAGGTTTTTCCGACTAAGTTCCGCTGAAACTGTCTTGCGTACACACAATCACACCAAAGTCCGATCGTCAAGAAAGCGGTGACGTATAACACGTACAACGGGACTAAAAAGAGGAAGTTCAATAGCCAGTAGCCAATAGCCTCTGTCTCATACTTGCTTCAGTGCATGCGTCGTTTTTGGTCTGTCTGCTGATGAGAAAAGGTATTTAGCGGTTTATATTTACTAAAATATTTGCATTTCCATGTTCTGTGTACTGTGGGAGATCAGATGTAGTGACTGCAGGTTCTGGGTTTAGTAACACTTTAACCACCTCGCGCCCGCCCTATAGCCGATTTACGGCCTTAGAGCAGGCGCTTTCCTGCAATTGGCCATCCCTGGATGTCCTATTGTTTACTTCCGCAATGCGCGCCTCCGCGGGCGCGCATCGCGGAAGTTCTGTGTTCGCCGTGTCCCCCGGGGACAGGCAAACACAGATCGCTGTAAACGGCCAATCACAGCGGCCGTTTACAGCGTGATCGGCGTGTCCAATGGGAGATGATCTCATATGTAAACATATGAGATCATCTCTCAGCGCCGCTCTCCCTCCTCACACAGACAGCGTTTGAGAGGGGAGAGATGAACGGCTGCAGCAGCCGTCAGTGCACAGAGGAAAAAAAAAAAAAAGTGCCATCCTCCCCCAGTGCCATCCTCCCCCAGTGCCATCCTGCCCCAGTGCCATCCGCCCCAGTGCCATCCGCCCCAGTGCCATCCGCCCCAGTGCCATCCACCCCAGTGCAATCCACCCCAGTGCAATCCACCCCACCTCAGTGCCACCTGCCCCCAGTGATATCTGTCCCCAGTGCCACCTGTTGTCAGTGCCATTTGTCCCCAGTGCCATCTGTCATCAGTGCCACGTATAAGTGGCATCTGTCATCAGTGCCACGTGTCATTAGTGCCACATAGTGCCATCTGTCATCAGTGACACGTATTAGTGCCATCTGTCATCAGTGCCATGTATCAGTGCCATTTGTCATCAGTGCCACCTGTCAGTGTCACGTGCCATCTGTTGTCAGTGTCACGTGTCATCAATGCCTCTTATCAGTGCCATCTGTCATCAGTGTCACGTGTCATCGGTGCCACATATTAGTGCCATCTGTCATCGGTGGCACGTATTAGTACCACGTATTAGTGCCACATATCATCAGTGCCACGTATTAGTGCCACGTGTCATCAGTGCCACATATTAGTGCCACGTGTCATCAGTGCCATATATTAGTGTCATCTGTCATCAGTGCCACATATTAATGCCATCTGTCATCAGTGTCACGTGTCATTGTCCTGGTATTTCAAAAGTGTAATAAGTAGTCAACAAGTTAGATGTGTAATTTATGCTCCTAGAACACGTGATGGCGCTCCCTGCATGTTGGGCCTCTCTATGTGGCCAGGCTGTGAAAAAGTCACACACATGTGGTATTGTAATACTCAGGAGGAGTAGCAGAATTTTTTTGGGGGTGTCATTTGTGGTATACACATGCCATGTGAGAGAAATAACCTATTACAATGACAATTTTGTGGAGAAAAATAAAAAAAATTAAAAATCTTAATTTTGGAAAGAATTGTGGGAAAAAAATGACAACATCAAAAAGCTCACCATGCCTCTTACTAAATACCTTGGAATGTCTACTTTCCAAAAAGTGGTCATTTGGGGGGTATTTGTACTTTCCTGACTTGTTCGGGTCACAAGAAGCGAGATAGGCCACCAGTACATCAGATGTGATCAATTTTGTGCGATTCGCACCACAGCTTGTAGACTCTATAATTTTCACAAAGACCAAATAATATCCACTAATTTGGGTTATTTTTACCAAAGATATGTAGCAGTATAAATTGTGGCCAAAATTTATGAAGAAAAATTAATAATTTGCATAATTCTGTCACAGAAACAAAGAAATATGCGTTTTTTTTCAACATTTTCGGTCTTTTTTCATTTATAGCGCAAAAAATAAGAACCCCAGAGGTGATCAAATACCACCAAAAGAAAGCTCTATTTGTGGGGAAAAAAGGACACAAAATTAATTTGGGTACAGTGTTGCATGACTGAGTAATTGTCATTCAAAGTGTGAGAGCACCAAAAGCTGAAAATTGGTCTGGTCAGGAAGGAAGTGGTTAAGACAAGTTTCAAGCGAGTACACTACAAGAAAGGAATAATCACAGTAATATAACATTTTGCTATATCATGCTGAATCATTCACTGTACAAGTCAATAGAGCTTGATGGCAGAATCTCTGGTAGAGTGCTGCTTTAGATGCAATTTGTTTGGGTTGCACAGTCTGGAACTTCGAAAGCTTGGTGTTGAAACCCACCCTCTGACGCACCACACGGGAGCTTCAAAGCCATAAGACCCATGGAGTAGTGGTGACGTTATGCCACTCCAATCAGAGGAAGGAACCCAAACACTTTATGCATAAAAGAAAACATATAAAATCCCATGCCTTGAAAAAGTATTCATACCCCTTGAAATTTTCTATATTTTTTTTCATGTTACAACCAAAAACGTAAATGTATTTTATTGGGATTTTATGTGCTAGACCAGGGGCCTCCAAACTATGGCCCGCGGGCCACATCCAGCCCGCTAGGACGTTTTTACTGGCCCGCAGCTGGATTCTTCACACTCATTAAAGGGACAGTCTCTCTATCAGGTTGTGAAACCTGAAATGCATACTCTGCCTGGCAATATGCAGCACAGGTCCCACAACCACTCCCGGAGCCTCCACAATGTGTTACTTGCTAGGATAGGCTGCACCTACTTGCTCCCGCCTCTCTGTTACCATTGGTGTCCTTAAGCTGTATATTTGCATACAGCGGAGGGGGAGCTAGGAGGTGCAGAAGGTCTGCACACTGTACAGCAGAGAGACTGTGTTGGGTAGGAAACAAATGTGTGGATGGGAAGGGATTGCATCTGATGTGGATACCGTTGTGTGTCGAGGGGTGATGGCTCTGTTGGGGGAACAGTTAAGGGGATGGGGGCCAGTGGCTGTGATAGGGACAGAGTTATGAAGGGGGGCGGGGACACAGTTGTGAAGGGGCCGGTTGCTGTGATGGGGACAGCGTTATGAAAGGTGATGGGGACACAGTTGTTAAGGGGGATGGTGGCTGTGATGGGGACAGGGTTGTGAAGCGTGATGGGGACACAGTTGTGAAGGGAGGCGGTGGCTGTGATGGGGACAGAGTTATGAAGGGGGATGGGGACACAGTTTTGAAAGAGGATGATGGCTGTGATGGGGCCACATCTGCGGGGGGGTGTCGATAGCTGTGATGGTGACACAGTTATAGAGGAGGGTGATGGCTCTGAGGGTGAAAAAAATGTGTGTGGGGAGGGGGGGCTCTGATGGGATCACAAATGTGTGGGGAGATTCTGATGGGGACACAAATTTGTGAAGAGACTCTGATGGGTGATAGGGACACGAGCTTGTGGGGTGGCTATGATGGGGACATCAATTTGCAGAGGGGACACAAATGGGGCTATGAGCTTGTGGGGTAGCTATGATGGGGACATCAATTCGCTAATGGGGACACAAATCTGCAGGGAGACTCTGATGGAAAGACAGATTTAAGGCATGAGGCTATGGCATTTAGGTATAGGCAGAGGACACAGGTGCACCATACAGACAGGCAAATTATATTCTATTCCACTGCTGCAGATTTATTTATAACATTTTTTGGCCCACGAGTATGTGTAAAATATACTATGTGGCCCTCAAAGGGAAAAGTTTGGAGACCCCTGTGCTAGACCAACACAAAGTGTCACATAATTGTGAAGTGAAAGGAAAATGATCAATGTTTCTCAATGTGAAAAGTGTGCATTTGTATTCCGCCCCCCTGAAGAAAATACTTAGTAGAATCACCTTTCCCTGCAATTACAGCCACAAGTCTTTTTGGGTATGTCTCTACCAGCTTTGCACATCTAGAGTGAAATTTTTGCCCATTCTTCTTTACAAAATAGCTTAAGCTCTGTCAGATTGGACAGAGAGTGTCTGTGAACAGCAATTTTCATGTCTTGCCTCAGATTCTTACTTGGATCTAGCTCTGGACTTTGACTGGGCCATTCTTTTGATCTAAACCATTCCACTGGCTGTATGTTTAGGGTCGTTGTCCTGCTGGAAGGTGAACCTCCACCCCAGTCTCAAGTCTTTTGCAGACTCTAAAGCCCCATACACACTATCAGTTTTTCTGCTGAGTTTTTCCTTCGGATTTACCAAAACCGTATAATATGAGGTCAAACCTTAGGAGTTTCAATTTGTATGCAATCAGGCAGCCCCTTGTACTACATGGTTTTGGTAAACCTGAAGGAAAAAAATCAGCAGAAAATCTGATAGTGTGTATGAGGCATAACAGGTTTTCTTCTAAGATTGCCCTGTATTTGGCTCCATCCATCTTCCCATCAACTCTGACCAGCTTACCCGTTCCCTGTCCCTGCTAAAAAAAAGCATCCCCACAACACAGTACCACCATGTTTCACAGTGGGAATGATGTGTCCAGGGTGATGTGCATTGTTTGTTTTCCGCCACACATAGCGTTTTGCTGTTAGGCCAAAAAGTTCAATTTTGCTCTCATCTGACCAGAGAACCTACTTCCACATGTTTGTTGTGTCCCCCACATGGCTTGTCGCAAACTGCAAATGGGACTTCTTATGGCTTTCTTTCAACAATGGCTTTCTTCTTGCCACTTTACCATGAAGGACAGATTTGTGGAGTGCACGACTAATAGTTGTCTTGTGAACAGATTCTCCACCTGAGCTGTGGATCTCTGCAGTTCCTCCTAAATTACCATGGTCCTCTTGGCTGCTTCTCTGATGAATGCTCTCCTTGGCCTGGCCTGTCAATTTAGGTGGGCGGCCATGTCTTAGTATGTTTGCAGTCATGCTCAAAGCTTGGGATATTTTTTTATAACCTAATCCCACTATAAACTTCTCCACAACTTTATCCCTGACCTGTCTGGTGTGTTCCTTGGCCTTTATGATGCTGTTTGTTCACTAAGGTTCTCTAACAAACCCCTGAGGGCCCTTGAGGATTTCAAACCCCTGAGGGCTTCACAGAACAGCTGCATTTATGCTGAGATTAAATTACACACAGGTGTACTCTACTAATTAGGTGACGACTAAAGGCAATTGGTTCCACTAGATTTTAGTTAGGGGTATCAGAGTAAAGGGGGCTGAATACAAATACACGCAACAAATGTCAGATATTTATTTGTGTAGCAGCCATAACCCTTGCAGGGCGTCCTTGACTTATTGGGTTTACCAGTTACTTTCTCTTGGCCTGCTCTTCCTTTTTTTTTACATACTTTATTTCTCTGCAGGAATACATAACATAGATCATTAAAAATAATTACATAAGACAACTTATCAAGTCGATTATCAAAACAAAAACGTATTATTTTAACAAATGAAACATGATGTATTCCTGCCAATTTTTTTATAAACAAATAACAATATTACAAATAACAATTCCCCATAAATAGAATAAATATAAATATGTCACCCCTGTCCCTGAGAACGAGTGCCACATCACTTACTAACCAGTCTATTCCTCTAGTTTCTCTCCAATCAACCTTCTCCCTTCATCTGATTGTAAAAATCACTCCCAAGGAGCCCAGACTTGCAATATACATTCCCTTTCCTCCAAAGACATAGGGATCAATTTTTCCATGATCCCGATTCTTCTTACTTTATTTAACCAATTAGAGATTCGGGGTGCCCCTGTCTCTTTCCAGCATATGGTGATGCAGCTTTTGGCTGCATTCACCAAATGGCATAGCATTGAGTTCTTATATCTCTCTAATGGAATTTGGGAGCATTGTAATAAGAAAAAGCTGGGTCTTCTGGGATCTGGTATTCAGTAAGCACCAGGCACTTCCCAGGATGCCACTTGCCGGCCCTCCTCCGAAGAGTCCTCCCCCGGGCACTTCCAGGAGCTGTGGTGCCTCTCCAAGCCAAGAGCACACCTGGACAACTTGAATCCTCCCTCAGTTACTGCGCCTCGGACCAGCAGGTTCCGAGACTTGGGAACAGATGGATCCCTACCCCAGACCGGGCAGGTCTATTAGGGGCCTCTAACAGAAAGATGTTGCTGGATGTCGAACACCCCGTGACTGACACCCCTCACGGGGCTACCCCGGTCCTGGAACCAGAACAGACCACACGGGCCTCACAAACTCCTCTCCCCAAACATGTGAGCCACACATCTTAAGTACCCCTTCCCAGACTCCTCAGCGGGGCCCAGCACTCCCCCTGATTGGTTCCGAGAAGGTTGATACTCAAAACGTCCAACCAGGCCTGGTTCTGGCCTGTCATGTGCACCTCACCGCTCACATGACCAGGCAGAACTTCTAACACAGCCCGGCCAGACTGATGTTAAGGCCAACCTATGTACTTAACCCTCAGAACCCCTACTGTTCTGAGGTAAAAATGAAATTTACATGCGTATGACATTTTGTCCAAAATGTCATCCGGTACACATCCCCCCAGTCATTAAGACGATGTCCCCATCGTCTAGGTAACAACCAGGGTAAAAAATCCTAGACACAAAAAAACTAAGTAGTGCCTGAGTTCTTGTTTTGGGTGCTGGGGAAGGGAAAGAAGGGGAAAACATGTTTAAACATTAACATTTATCACAATGACTTATTCAATGCTGTATGCATACTACCCACCCAACTGTCTAAGCCCACCCAGATTCCGATAAACTTGACAGCCGATCTCGATGCATCCTGCAAGAAAACATAAGACAAAAAGCAACACTGTACATTATACACTCTGATTTTGAAGGGCAAAATTCCATCATTAACACGACGGAATTTCCTCCTTCATAAGCACATGAAGTATCTCTTCTAACACGCCCTAATCGCTGATAAAAGAAAAGTCTCTGCATACTACTACTACTTTTCCGCCGACTCATGACACCTAGTGGTCAGAGCCTCTGTAACTGCAAGTCCTTTAACAAGTGAACACGATGGGCTAGAAGCCTGAAGAACTTGACGTGTATCTTCCTGTAGACTACCTGTCTAACTACCCCAGAGTCTTTGTGGATTGCAGAAACACTGAAAAAATTTGAAGACACAAGGAAGCTCTTCTCTTCTTTCTGCAAAACTTCTCAAAGACTTGACTCCGGGAACAGTTCACCAATAGAACCTTGGGTCAGGTAGAGTTATGCCGCGTACACACGTAGCGGACTATCCGGCGGACTTAGTCCGGCAGACTTCCCGCCGGACTTTCCGAACGGGCTACTTGCCCACACACGGCACTTTTTCACCGGACTAATATGGCATACTAAGTCTGCTGGACTATCCCCGGTACTTTTGAAATGAACAGACTCACCCACACACGCGGAGGAAAGTCCGCTCATTTTGAGCACGTCTCCAGGTAGGCGGGGCCCGCGAAGGAGACGTCGCTGGCCCCACCACCTGGTATGGACTTAAAGGGGAACCCCAACGCTGAAAAAATCGGCGTGGGGGTCCCCCCTGGGTCCACATCAGACCCTTGTCCGGCCAGGAAAGGGGGGGGGATGAGCGAGCGCCCCCCCCCCTCCTGAGCCGTACCAGGCCGCGTGCCCCGCTCGCTCGTCCCCCCCTTCGTGGCCGGCCGGGTAGCGTGCTCGGATAAGGGTCTGATGTGGACCTGGGGGGACCCCACGCTGATTTTTTCGGCGTTGGGGTTCCCCTTTAAGTCCATACCAGGTGACGGAGCTAGCGACGCCTCCTTCGCTAGCCCCGTCTACCTGGAGACGCTCTCAGAATGAGCGGACTTTTCTCCGCGCGGGAAAAGTCCGCTCATTTCAAAAGTACGGCGGACTGGTATACCAACGGCCGGATTGTCCGCCGAAATGCGAGTCCAGCGGGAAGATTGGAGTGCAAAAATACTTTCTAAGTCCGCCGTACTTTCGGGTAAAAAAAGTCCGCTGGAGGCTACACACGGGGGGATTGTCCGGCGGACTTGAGTTTGCCAGACTTTTCCACCCGATTGTTTGATCGTGTGTACACAGCATAAGATCTTTCCCGTGAGCATCAACAGTAGTAATAAAGTAAATGGCGCTCTCTTTATCCGGTCAGCATATTATAACTTTGTCACAGTAGATGTGCCGACCATAGCTCCAATGTAACAACATCCTTGAAATCTGTTTGGGAAAACATCACTATCCATGACTTTGAGACTTTAGGCTATCCTTGTACACTTTCCTCATGTCACTTCCTTTACAATGTCCATGACTTCGCCCAGTATGAGAAGGGGAAATCAAGTCCATACTCTGTTGCCGCCCGCTTATATAAAGTCTCAGGGGCTTAACAGCTCCTTCATCCTCGGGCAGTGTATGAGTATATAATAAGTATGAAAACCATATTTCATGGAAAAAATAGCAAATGTTTATTATACACAGTACTTTAGAAAACAAAATATCATCCAATAAGGCCCAATTTATGTTATGACACATGCTGTCAGGTATCGCGCACATTTTTTTGGACGTTGTCGCACTACGTGCATAGAGGAGCTCGTTTATTTCAATAGGCTGCCCTACACATGACAAACAGCAATCTTTTTGAGCTTCAAGCATTTTTTTAACTGTGTGTTCTGCTGCACTTGTAACAATTTGGGTGTCATTAAGGCTGAATGGTACCACAAGCATGGCATGCATTTTCTGCATGTTTTAGGAACGCATTCAAGATCGATTTTGCATGGCTTCACAAAATGTTACTGTGTGAAAGCAGCCTTCAGAATTATATCTACTTTATCCCCTTTCATGCCTAGCACTGATGTCCCTTTAATAAGGTCTATATGCCGGTGGGGAGGCGGGGGTCGAGAAGGCTCAGCCATTCACGTGACCACTGTGATTGTCTGCCTTTGCTGACTTCCAGTCATTAGTATGGACCAACAGCGGTCCTTGGCAGCTTGGCCACTGTGCTGGGAACATGCAGTGAGCACTCTCTCAGCACAGAAAGCTCTGCGGCCTATTGATGAATATGTGTGACAGATGGACATTAAAGCATACCCTCTTTGCTGCTATTATTGGGGTGGCAAAAGTTTAAGGTAAGCACTGCAATATTAACTTGAACTATGCATTCACTCGTATTATACTTTCCCTTTAAGTGATTACTATAGGGACTGCTGAATGGCACACAGCTACAGTAATCTATTTTTATAAGATAAGTAACGGAGGTTACCGTTTCCTGGAAGTTAGGATGATGCATTGGGTGGTCCAATATATGTATTCTACATTACATCATCATTCCTTCACACCGGGGACACAGACAGGAGACCTGTCATGCTGAGTCCCCTCAAACTTGCGTCACAGGAGGGTGGGCAAATGATTAGCATAGTCTGACCTTTCTAATGGTGTCATTAGTCGTAGCAGGAAAATGGTCAAAATGGCTCTGACACAGCAAAAGAGAGAGGGACAGAAAAGGAAAATGAACTGACAGGAAACATGCACAGGGTGAAACTCATCGATAGAACACAGTGCCAAGAGGAAGAATAGATTTGGAAAATGAGCAGCTCGAAAGAATGAAAGACAAAAAGCAAAACCCATATATTTAACGATCACATATGTCTGTCTCCATGCCCATATATAATTACAAACTCGACACAGAAATAAAACTCAGATTTAACACTGCACTATAATTCTAATAACATATCAATTAGAAAATAATTATAATTATATATGTAGCGCAGGCTCCTGAAGAGCACGCGCTATGTGTTTTTGAAATTTAATGTTATCCTTAAACCGCAGTTTGGTTTGGGTTTGATTACTCCAAATTTTTACCTCAGCATCAGTCTGACTGGACTGAAGGGTGTTCTGCCTGGCCATAGGGAGCGCTGTCACTTCTGGCAGGTATGGAAACACAGTCTAGTTGGGTGCTTTAAGGTTATTTTCTCTCGGAACCAGCCCAGTGGGAGTGTCACTCTTGCTGTGCCTGCTTGGAGGGCGTACTTATGATAGGGATGTCACGTGTTTGGGGGTTCAGAAGTATGTTCTGACTGCATGGTCCTGGTCCTCCTGACCACCCCCCAGGACTTCCATGGCCTTGGGTGCGGATCCATCTGACTTTACGTCTCGGGGCTGGCTAGCCCGAGGTGTGGAAAGTGAAAGAAGGATTCCGAGGTGGTCCGGTGCTGTCTCGGTTAGTGGAGAGGCCCAGCAACTGTGAAGTTATCCAAGGGAGGACTCTTCGGGAGAAGGCCACGCAAGGGTTGGCTTCTCAACAAGAGCCTGGACAAGCTGAAGGACCCAAGTGAATCCAATCTCGTGCAGTATCGCCGGACCGGCTGCAAGATACTGGTACCACACGAGTGTTCTAAAAGTTTCAAGTTTCCTTTACATGTTCTAGAACAAAGTCTGTGGCAGAGACTTGTTCCTGACTCAAACACCCTGTTGGCTGCTAGGCCTTGTGAGGGAAGGACTATCCAATTAGGGTGAGGATCCAGCTGTGAATGGCTATTCTCTGGATTCATTCAAAGTAAGAGAGTTATTCTTCATTCTGACTTTGATACTAAGAGTACCTGGACTTTTCACCTAAACCCTCTGATCCTATACTGAGAGACTGTTTGCTTAACTACTTTTTTTGCAAATAAAAATCCCTTCAAGTGGATCTTTCAGTCTCAGCAGTTTTTTGGGCCATTTACCTCGGGAAACCCCTAGACGCATTCGAGGTGAGGAAGGTAACGGTAAGCCCAATAAAATCAGCCGCTCCTTTGGGGATCAGTGCTACATATAATATATAATTATAATATATGATATATAATTATATAATATAAATATAATTATAAATGATAAAAATATAAAAAAATACTAAACAGTGGCAGTTGGGGAGCAGCAAAAACAGGTGGTTGAGCTGCATTTTTTCTTTACCACCACCCCCCTTAAACTGCAAAGGCAGCTAAATGGCATTGTATACTTGCTGCAATGCTTTGCTTAGCAGCATGGCAATATTTTTACCCCCTGTCATACCTGTGGTCTCCCTGTTGCTGAACTTTTCCTCACTGCTGAATTTCCATGCTTGTACCCCGCTTTGTCTCTGAATGGTGGAAGCCATGTTGTAAGAAGCAGGGCTTTACTTCCTAATATCAAAGCTTCCTTTCTGTAGACTGGTGGGGTAATGAACAAGATTCACCAGGAAAGTTGATTGAACCACTGGTACATGTAAAGCATTAAGCAGATAGATTCTTGGAATACAGATCCTCAGGTACAGCTTCCTCTCCAGCAAAGATTACAGTGGGAAACATAATAGTGACATCAAAAAACACACTCCAAACCCTCTGAGACTGGTAGCCAGAGGGAACATTGCCTTAGATGAACTCGCACAAAAGTGCCTAAGCACAGAAAGTACACAATAGTTTTGTTTTTTTGAGAAATTCAGCTCAATCTTTTGAGTACTGAACAAGCACAATTACCACTTTAAGCCCACGTACACACGGTCGGAGATTTTGCCAACCAAATCCGTCCGATTTTGCCCGTCGGATTTAGTCCGACGGATTGTGTCCGAAACTGTTGCATACACACGGTCGGGCCAAGTTGGCGAAAAATCCGATCTTTCAGAACGTGATGACGTAATTTAGTTACGATGGGACTAGATTCAGGCTAGTAGCCAATAGCTTTGATGTAGGAATTTGATCTGAGCATGCGTGGCACTTGGTCCGATGAAAATGCTTTACACATGATCGGATTAGGTCCGTCCAGCCCAGTTGGTCGGGAAATATTTCCAACATGTTGGAAAATTGGGTTGGACGGAGATTCGGACGGAATCAGTCCGATGCATACAACACACAGTCGGATTATCTGACGACACGGTCCGATAAGACTCATTCCGACAGATTCTCCGACCGTGTGTACAAGGGCTTAGAGGTTTCCTAGATGACAGCAAATCTTCTTCACCTTTTGAGTTCAGGCCCCTTTTACAGCTACCCTGTAAAGACGTCTGACCCTAAACTGTCAGATTCTCAGTGAATTCTGGGGGAGAATTTCTATCCTGCATGTGGACAGGTGCAGTGTACTTCAATCAGTGTACAGTGTGCAGTGTGCTCAATCGCAGCGGCATTGCAGGGGAAGAAGAAGTCAAGAAGAACTTGGTTCCTCTATGGTTTCCTGGGTCACTGGGGAAGTTATCCAATTGGGTGCTGCCACCCCAGGGGACTCTAGCAGCCATCTTGGGTCAGGCAATACCTAATTAAGGCCCTGGCTCCCAGGCTTGATGATTAGGGACATGCCATCCTTCCTGGAAATCTCCCCGTGTGGGTACGGCTTGACCTGTTCGCACTACATTATTACATAAAAAAATTCTCTGCAATTGGAAGTGTGTTTACTGATGCCGCACCACACTGCACCTCCCCACACTGAGGTGTGTGGGTGGAAACAAAGGTGAATATTTGCAATCCTCTGCACCGGCTGTCAGAATACAATAGAGTGTATGGAAAAATCTATTGGAATTGTTTCCTTCAGGTCACAGGTTGAATGGTCAGCTTTAGGGGCCCTTCTATAAGGGATAGCATATACAGTGCCTTGAAAAAGTATTCATACCCCTTGAAATTTTCCACATTTTGTCATCAAAAATATAAATGCATTTTATTTGGATTTTTTGTGATAGACCAACAGACCAATACAAAGTGGCACATAATTGTGGAAGGAAAATGATAAATGGTTTTCAAAATATTTAAAAAATAAATATGTGAAAAGTGTGGCATGCATTTGTATTCAGCCCCCTTTACTCTGATACCCCTAGCTAAAATCTAGTGGAACCAATTGCCTTCAGAAGTCACCTAATTAGTAAATACAGCCCACCTGTGTGTAATTTAATCTCAGTATAAATACAGATGTTCTGTGAAGCCCTCAGAGGTTTGTTAGAGAACCTTACTGAATAAACAGCATCATGAAGGCCAAGGAACATACCAGACAGGTCAGGGATAAAGTTGTGGAGAAGTGTAAAGCAGTGTTAAAGGGGCGTTCCAGCCAATCCTTTTTTTAAGTCAGCAGCTACAAATGCTGTAGCTGCTGACTTTTAATAAGGACACTTACCTGTCCAACGATGTTGGCCGGCCTGAGGCCAATCCATTCATTGGATCGGCTGCTGGTGCCTCCATCCTAACAAAGGGAAACAGGCAGTGGAGCCTTGCGGCTTCACTGCCCATTTCCTACTGCACATGCGCGAGTCATGCAGCGCTTTGTGAATGGCTCCATTGTGTTCTGGGACACACACATGACCCAGAAGGCAACGGGGTTGCTCACCAAAGAGGAGGAAGCGCTGTGGAATAGGAAGAAGCAGATTAGGAAGGCTGCCTAGCAACAGCGTTTATTTTATTTTTTTAATTTTATTAATGCAATTTTTTTTTTTGGGTGGCCCTCTACTTTAAGTTATAAAAAAATATCCCAAGCTTTGAACATGTCACAGAGCACTGTTCAATCCATCATTCGAAAATGGAAAGAGTGTGGAACAATTGCAAACCTACCAAGACACGGCAATCCACCTAAACTGACAGGCCGGCAAAGAGAACATTCATCAGAGAAGAGGCCCATGGTAACTCTGGAGTAGATGCAGAGATCCACAGCTCAGGTGGGAGAATCTGTCCACAGGACATCTATTAGTTGTGCACTCCACAAATCTGGCCTTTATGAAAGAGTGACAAGAAGAAAGCCATTGTTGAAAGAAAGGCATAAGAAGTCCCTTTTGCAGTTTGTGAGAAGCCATGTGGGGAATGCAGCAAAGATGTGAAAGAAGGTGCTTTGGTCAGACGAGAACAAAATTGAACTTTTTTGCCTAAAAGAAAAACGCTATGTGTGGCAGAAAACTAACAGTGCACATCACCCTGAACACACCATCCCCACCATGAAACATTGTGGTGGCAGAATTATGTTGTGGGGATGCTTTTCTTCAGCAGGGACAGGGAAGCTGGTCAGAGTTGATGGAAAGATGGATGGAGCCAAATTGAAGAAAACCTGTTAGAGTGTGCAAAAGACTTGAGACTGGGGTGGAGGTTCACCTTTCAGCAGGACAATAACCCTAAACATACAGCCAGAGCTACAATGGCATGGTTTAGATAAAAGCAGACTCATGTGTTAGAATGTCCCAGTCAAACTTTAGACCTAAATCTAATTGAAAATCTGTGGCGAGACTTGAAAATTCACAGACACCCTCCATCCAATCTGACAGAGCTTGTCCGATTTTACAAAGAAAAATGGGCATAAATGTCACTTTCTAGATGTGCAAAGCTGGCAGAGACATCCCCAAAAAGACTTGCAGCTGTAAAATGGATCAGATGGGAGGGAAGAATGGATTTTGGTGGTGCAATGGCAAATAATCATGAGAAAGATGAATCTTAAATTTATTTTTTAATAAGTATAAAGTTAAAAAATATGAACAAGGACCATGAGTCTGTAAGTATAATGCATTTCACAAAATAAGTGGCCATTCAAACAGGCGTACAGTTAGAGCGAAATTTTCAGATTTGTTTATTATCCCGACATGTTTCGCCTGGTAGCTTCGTCAGGGGATATACAAATTGGTTGTAAAGTGCATGAAACTATACAAAAACAGAGAGAAAGTGAAATAAATAACAAAATACAGTGCCATTGGAAGTCCTGACAGGGATTCTGCAAGTGCCATTGGAAGTCTTGGCAGGGATTCTGCAAGTGCCATTGGAAGTCCTGACAGGGATTCTGCAAATGCCATTGGTAGTCCTGGCAGGGATTCTGCAAGTGCCATTGGAAGTCCTGGCAGGGATTCTGCAAGTGCCATTGGAAGTCCTGGCCAGGATTGTGAAAATTCTAGCAGAGAAAATGAGAGTAGGCATTCTAAAAGTCCCAACAAGGATTCTATGAATACCATAACAGTATTGCTTTCCTCTGTGACTTCCTCTGCGGGTCTCTCCTGAAGTGTTCTGTCATGTATTGTTAGTGCACTTCTCCTTCCCGTTCAGGGTGCACATCGTGGAGCTTAGATAATAAAAGTTTTTGAAAGACACTCTTGTAAACTGTCCCATAGTACAGTCTGAAAAGCCTCCACATTGTGGCCAGTGGCGGGGTTAGATGTCAAATACTTAATTTGCATAGTTGTCAACTGTCCCGAATTTCCCGGGACATTCCTGGGATTTAGACCTCTTTCCCGATTTAATAATTTCCTGGGAAATGTCCCTGGGAATTCAGGTTTTCCAAATTTTTGCCGCCGAGGTCCGCATCGCTGGCCGCTAGAGGTTCGCAGCCGGTGGAGACAATCTCCGCCGGCCGCCATTTTCAAGAAGACCGTAATAGAAGTAGGCTGGCTACAATAGAAATTGAGCTGCGGCACCGGCCCACTCCCGCCCCGCCCTGCCCCGCTGCCAGTCTCTGTGACCTGTTATGGAAAGGGGAGGGGGATGGGCAGCGCTGCAGCTCAATCTCTATTGTAACCACGCGGCTCCGGTTGACTAACTTTGAGGCCTGTATAGTCTACATTTCACATGGGGGGCCAGCCTGGATGTCACGGGGGCAGTCTGGATGTCACAGGGGGGGCCAGTCTGGATGTCACGGGGGGTCAGTCTGGATGTCACTAGGGGGCAGTCTGGATGTCACTGGGGGGCAGTCTGGATGTCACAGGGGGGGCAGTCTGGATGTCATTGGGGGGCAGTCTGGATGTCACACGGGGGGCCAGTCTGGATGTCACATGGTGACACCACATGTAAGGAGGACTGATGGGGACACCGCATGTAAGGAGGACTGATTGGGACACCACATGTAAGGAGGACTGATGGTGACACCACATGTAAGGAGGACTGATGGGGACACCACTTGTAAGGAGGACTCCGCTAATGGGGACACAGATGTAAGGAGGCCTGATGGGGACACCACATGTAAGGAGGACTGATGGGGATACTACATGTAAGGAGGACTGATGGGGACACCATGACATGTAAGGAGGACTGATGGGGATACCAGATGTAAGGAGGACTCCGCTGATGGGGACACATATGTAAGGAGGACTGATGGGGACACAGATGTAAGGAGGACTGATGGGGATACCAGATGTAATGAGGACTCCGCTGATGGAGACACAAATGTAAGGAAGGGCTCCACTGCTGGGGACACAGATGTGAGGAAGGCTCTGCTGATGGGGCACCTGATGTAAGGAGAGACTCTGGCACCTGATGGCAACTGGTGGCAGGCAACATGGCAAGTGACACACTCAGGGCTCCCACTGATTCTGCATTATGGTGAGTTGAATGATTTCATATTATATTACACTGTAATAATAGAAATAATGTGCTATAATCATCCTGACACCATAACAATCATGGTGCCGGGATGATTGAAGCGATAACACCAGGTGTTTGGAGTATCTTTATCTGCTGATTGGTAACTCTGGAAAACACATATTGCTATTGTGGTGTAGGATCTGGGGCTGCTGTCCCTCCATCCCTCTCCTCCCCTTTCCGTCCCCACGAGCCATGTCTATTTAAGCCATGCCCACTATTTTGTGTAAACCACACCCATTTTTCGCCGCAGCATTTTTGGTTTTTCCCTATGTCACACCTACAAACGCATGCCCTGCACCCTAATCATAATACAACTCCACCTACAGCCAAAAAAGTGTCTGGGTAATTTTTGTACAATGTTGGCAACTATGCAATTGTTGTGGTGTAAAAAATGAGCAGCAAAAGTTATAGAAAAACTAGAGCGGTGCCCTTGCTGCAGAGAGAAACTTACCACTGACAATAGCATCTATTTTCAGGTTCTCCTTTTTTTTCAAGCCTGTTGAACTCCAGGTTAAGCACTTTTTTAATAGAATTATTTAAATCCATGAACAGTGTTTAGCAACATTCTAATGTCCTATTTGCAAAGCAAAGCTCTACTTGGTGGGCAGATTTCTGTATAAGCACAGTCATGACTGTTTCTCTTTGAAACATTATTCCTACAGATGAGCAGTAAGCTCAGCTGTCACACTGACGGCCTGCATTTCGTCTACCTGTAACAAGAATTCTGATAAACTAAAATGACTTGCAGTAGATCATTTCACAGCAAAGAATGTGTAATGAATGTCTCCTGATAATCCTGTCTTTTCCCATCTTTGTACAGCAACTTGTTGGAATTTTGCCTCTGCAGCAAAACCTGTGAATTCATAGATATAAACATTCCTGTCATAGTGGTCTGTTTACCATAGATACAATGTTCTTCTCCACAAGTGGGGTTATTAGTTAAACCACTGTGTCTTTATGTAACATAAAAGTCATGCTTATTAACCACCTATGACTCCCTGCATACCAGAAATCACAGTGAGCTAGAGAGTGTCAGGCTCCATTTCACTGCGCAGTACAGTCTCCCTAACATATTTCAAGCTGTAGGAACTGAAGTGGCAGGTATTTAAAATTATATTAAAATTTAGCTTTTTGTTTTTCTTTAATATAATAAACATGTTAGACTTACCTGCTCTGTGCAATGGTTTTGCACAGAGCAGCACCGATTTTTTGCTTCTCGGATCCCCTACAGTTGTTCCTGGCTCCCCCCACGAGTGCCCCTGTAGCAAGCTGGCTGCTATGAGGGCACTAGTGCATGCTTGTTCCCGAGCCCCACTCTGCGACACACAGAGCGGGGCTTGGCCCCGCCCCTGCTTCCTCATTACTGGCTATGATTGACAGCAGCAGAAGCCAATAGCTCTTGCTGCTGTATCTGATCCGTTACAGAAAGAGAGAGCTGAGAGAGCCTCGGCTCTCATGCACATCACTGGATCGAAATCAGGCTCAGGCCTGTATTTAGGGGGAGGCTGCAGGGAAAGCTGCATGCAGAAGGTTTTTTAACTCAATGCACAGAATGCAGTATAAAAAACCTTCTGCCTTTACAACCACTTTAAGATTTTTTTGTGGGAGGGAGGGTAAGATTTCTATATACAAACCATAACAGTAAGTCTATGCATACATATCTCAGATGCAGCATGCGCTAAAATGGAAGCATTTAGTGAAAAAGCACATTCAATGTGGGTTGAAGAATCTCCTTCTGTGGCTATTGTATTTTGACAGCCAGCCCTGCCAGCTGTCAAAATACCCCAAAAAATGCTTGCATCTAATTAGATGCTGGCGCTGTTCAGCTGACAATTTTCTGCATGGCTCTTTTGTTTTATTAATCAAGTGATGCTGGGCAGGAACCGACCGATAGGGCCACCCACTAATTGAATTTCATCCAATCCATCAAGAACTGTGTGGCCTTCTTTACTGTCCCCGGTGACAACACTCACACACTGTACTATATCTAAGAAGGAGCAGCGTTGTCATTCTAGGACAAAGTGTATTAGTGCTACTGAACACCTCTCTCTCTCTTCATTCCTGTAACATAGGAGAAGGTGCTCTGTAGTTCACAGAAGTAAGCTGGGCAAGGCTGATAACACTACATGAGATAAGACTGCAGAGTGCACAGGACAGCACTGAATTCCTGCCAGGATCAACAGGCTTTTTTTGCACTTATTAAAGCGGAGTTCCGGCCCCTACCACTCTCCAAAAATTAAAAGTACAAATACTGTACCTGCTGACTTTTAATATTAAGACACATACCTGTCCAGGGATCTCGCGATGTCGGCACCCTAGCCGATTTTTCAATCGGCTCTAGGGTGCTGCCACCGATATTTCTTCTAAGGGAAACAGGCAGCCGGTTCCCTACTGAAAAATTACACCAACAATATTGCGCAAAAGAAAAAAATAAAAAAATATAAAGAAAAAATAATAATATATACTAGGAAGTGTACAAGGCTAGCAGCCCGCACGCTAAAACTAGGGATTTTTTAGCTAAGAAATTGATGAGAGGTATAGTGCAAGCGCTCAACCTATATACACTTCCTGTAGTGCTACAAGGTGATATAAATTACAATGTATATATATGATAACCCAAAAGACAAAAAAATGAATATGATATTATACAAAGTGCAAAATATAAACATATATATAGTGACTTATATGTGTATATATAAAAAATAGTAATTAGTAGGGTATTGTGTCCCAAAAGAAGAAAGCAGTGACTGTGGGTATCTGCAAACCCTAATCACAGTGATAAAGTCTGTAAATGGATGTATAGTCCAAAACAATCGTGCAGAGTGCCGATAACAACCAGGGTTCTGTGATGTTGTGACCGAAGGAAACAATATTTCACCATGTGAAGATCCCGCCACCGTATAAAGTGCAGGCTTACCGGATCTATATGACCCTAGCAGGCATACGCCTCAGGGGTCAATCATAGCTTGCGATCCCAACAAGGTCTCAAAAGTTGGATGTATCAGTCATATCATAGACGATCCCAACAGATCCCAGCAGATGGCTAGATGCAGTCAATATTCCTCACGTGTATGTACAAATCCAACAACGACTCATAGATAGGCATAAAGGATGAGAAGACGGAGCCAACATAGCATAATAACGTTTTTTAAAAAAACTTTAATAAAAAATTTTTTACTAAAACTCACATTTCGAGAAGAACAATCAAGCGTGTCAGAGAGATAAAGATGGCAGTAGCGGAGTCCTCCCGACGCGTTTCGACCCACCGGTCATCATCTGGGGTGGACTCACACTACTGTCCTACTGCCTTATATAGGTACTCACATAGTAAAATGATGGTAATCCCCCATGTGATGTGAATATGCCCACTTCCGGTCTGTCAAAGATGGCGGCCGGGCGTGCGTTCCACGCCTCAATTAATATGCGTTCCACCCATATGCACCATTAGACCTCAGAAATCATTTAAAAGTAATGGTAATGGTACTTCCGGTATACGGAAAAAAAAAAATGGCGGCACGGCGTGCGTTCCACGCCTCGCATGGGATGCGTTTCAACTATTCATGTTGATATGTATAAAAGAAAATATAAACAGAGACCTATTCGAATGATCTCTATGTGAGACGAATAGGTAGGAATTGTGTCCAAAACCTTTCTAAAAATGGTGGATAAAGACCGGAAGTGCGTGTCCATCAGACCCGGAACAGGAAGTGAGTGTGCGTCACTTCCGGAGCGGCATGGGGATGTAAACAAAGACAAGGATATAGAAAAATCCCTGTCTAATCACTTATACTAATGGAAAGGTGGCGCTAATGACACCTAGTGGCTATTAGTAGAATTGCAACTTAATAATGTAAAAAGTAGTCAATACTACACACTGTGCACAAAATGCTATAGAGTGATAACCATCTGGACAAAATGACTGTGTGACCAATCAACTTGACCATAAAATCGCCACAGTCATCACTCTACAACCATAAAAAATGAATGAATATTATCATTCAAAAATAAAAATATAAGTATATACAAACAAATAAATAGATAATACCCACAGGTGGAAAACGTACCCAATGCCAGACTACAAACATACCCAATAACAAACTACACATTGCTAGTGCCAAAAGGTCCTATGAATCATCAATGAACGCATTGATGTCCCACTCCACATTCATACCGAATGGGGAGTGGGACTGTAGTTCATATATCCAAAAAGTTTCGAGCCTGGAGACCCCGCGAGTTAGGGGTCCCCCTCTCCAAGGTGGGGTGTATTTATCTATCGCAATAAATTGGGTTCCACGTAGGTCGTTACCGTGGCATTCCCTATAATGTTTCGGCACCGTGTGTTTGGATAGTTTACTTCTGATCAAGGAAATATGTTCACCAACCCTCGTTGAGAAAGTTCTGGTAGTGCGGCCCACATATTGCTTCCCGCAAGGGCATGTTATCAAATAGACCACATACTTAGTTTTGCAAGTGCAAAAACATTTAATAGAATATCTTTTGCCAGTTACTGTAGATGTGAATTCTGAGATTCTACGTTGTGTCAGCACGTTGTGCTGACACACACTGCATCTTTTACACGGGAAATAGCCCAACATGTTATGAAAAAAAGTGGGTTGTGTTGGAGGGTTAATGATATTGGGGGCAATTTTGCTTTGTAGGGTGGGAGCCCCTCTAAATAGAACATTGGCTCTTTCAGGGAGATTAGGACCCAATACAGTGTCCTGTCTCAAAACCTCCCAATGTTTACTAAGAATCTGTTTTACCTGCCTATGTTGTATGTTGAAGGTGGTTATAAAAGACCATTTAAATTTCTCACTTTCATTCCGAGGGGTTTTCACCTGCAGGAGAGTGTCCCTATTTATATTCGAGACTTCATGAAGTTGTTTTTCTAAGGTGGGTGCGTGATACCCTTTGTCCAAAAAACGTTGTTTTAAGCAGTTAGCCTGATCCGCAAAAGTACGATCGTCAGTACAATTGCGACGCAGTCTAATAAATTGACTGCGTGGAACGGAAGTAAGCCAACTTTTATGATGGCAGCTATCCATGGCAATATAGCTGTTACGGTCAGTGGATTTAAAGTGAGTTTTAAAACTAAAACCACCGGAAGTGATTCCAATCTCCAAATCGAGAAATTGGATTCTGTCTGTGCTGGTCTGATAAGTCAATGAGATTCCCCTGTCGTTGTTATTCAACCCACTAAAGAATTCAAGGAGGGCATCATGGGTGCCCCCCCATAGGAGGAGGATGTCGTCTATGTACCGGACCCAAAAAATCAATGATGGGCTCCGCTGGGCATAGACGACATCCTCCTCCCATTTGGCCATAAAAAGATTGGCCAAACTGGGCGCAAACTTAGCCCCCATGGCCACACCCCTTTGTTGTGAATAATACTGACCACCAAACCAAAAATAGCTATGGCTGGTGGCAAATTCTAATAATTCTATGATGTAATTGCGTTGGCAAGGAACAAGCGTGCGTTCTTGTTCAAGAAAAAAGCGTACTGCTTCTATTCCCTTATCCTGTGGGATACAGGTATAAAGGGATGAAACATCCGCAGTAGCTAATATGCATTGTCCTTGGAACTGTGTATCCTCCAATTTTCTGATGGTATCCCCAGTATCTTGTATGTATGAGGGCATCTTTCTCACGAGTGGTTGAAGGTAGAAGTCTATGTATCTACCTATGCGTGCTGTCACCGAGTTTATGCCACTTACGATGGGTCTCCCGGGGGGAGCTGTTAAGCTCTTGTGGATTTTAGGTAGGTAATAGATGGTAGGTATCCTAGGGGATGTGGGGACCAAAAAAGCTTTTTCTTTTTTATTCAGGATCTTTTGTTCATAACCTTTATCAACAAGGGCTTTTAATTGTTTTCTGTAAACATTTGTAGGGTTGTTGGGTAATTTCCGATATGTGTCTGGCTCACTCAAGATATTTGCCATTTCCTCCTCATACTGAGTTTTATCAAGTACAACTATGCCCCCTCCCTTATCAGCTGGGCGTATTATAACTTGCTTTTGATCACAGAGAGACTTCAATGCGACTCTCGGTAAAGAAGTAGAGTGATATTTTTTAACTGGTAATTTGGCTAGATCACTGAGTACTAAATCTCTAAAGATTTTTACTGCAGGAGCAGTAGGTACCGGAGGGGAGAAAAGGGAAGGATTAGACAACCCTGAGTGGACAGTGCCTGACGTGCTGGCACGGTAGTCTGTGCGATACGGATTGGATGTGAGATATCTTTGAATATTCAGCTTCCGTGTGAATTTGTGTATATCTATAAAAGTAGAAAATTTATTGAGTTTGTTAGGGGGTGCAAATTTTAAGCCCTTGTCTAAAACCAACATCTCTTCGGATGTGAAAGACCTAGAACTCAAATTGAAGACCCCCTGCCCTATCAGAGCCTTCTTCTCTTTCCGTCTTTGTAACCTCCTTCCCCCTCTGCAGCCTCTCCTCGTTCTTGACCCCTTTTTTTGGGGGGTGGGTCCTCGTGAAAACCCTGTTGTTCATAGTTGGCATTGGGAGGGTTGTATGGATAGGGAGAAGGAGAATGCCTAGTGTAATTAGTATCATGACTCCTCATGTCGCGTAAGGGTGCAAACCTGTTTTGCGAAGGAGGTATGTCCTCATAGTGTTGGATTCCTCTATTGTAATAATTGGGAGAATTGACCTCCCTGGGGGGGAGATAGTTTTGGTGGTTAGAAGGGTATGGTGTGCGTGGTGAATGGTAGTATGGTGAATTATTACAATCCACGGGTACTGGGATGTTTCTCTGGTGGGAATGATCCCTTTGATATCCACGTCCTCCTCTTTTACCTCTCGGACCCCCCCTTCCCCTTTTGTGATTATTTGTCCTATATGGACTAAAATGTTGAACATTGTGTGTTCCCATGTCCGGCCCCCTTTGGACAGCCTCACTGTATGTTCTGGGAGGCGGTATATCCTGGGAAACAGAAATTCCAGGATACAAACCGCCCTCCATATTCACAGAAGGGGTAATTTGATTAGGAGGTGGTGCTAAAAATAATTTTTGCCATCCAAATACATTGTTTGTCTTATAGTCATTCGTATCTCGGGAATATTTTTTCTGTTTTTTATTCTTTTGGTCTCGGTCCTCTTTTTCCAAATGATTAAGTAAATTGGACGAGAGGGAGTTGTATTCCGACGACCCTTTATATGTATTTAGTTTGTCTCTAATCTCTTTAATTTCTTTATCTATATTTAATAGACATGCCTTTTTCTTTAAGATAAGAAAAGAGAGAAGATTGGTTCCTGCCTCGTTAAAATATTTGAACCAAGAATCAGGGTCTGATTCTCCCTGTTGAGGACAAACGTCCCATCTAAGGCTGCGGGGAACCATCTGTTCGGTGATGTATTGTTGTAAAAATACCAAATCCCACTCAAGATGTAATTCAGTCGACATGATATTTTTCAACCTTAGAAAAAGGCCTCCGATTTCAGTATTGCTACTATCGGGGACAAATACACCATCTGCGTTCACTTTATGTGAAGCTCTATAGTCAAATACATCCATATTGACTGTAGAAGTTACTTTTACAAATGCTGCAATATTAATCCACTAAAATCAAAGAAGAAAAATTACACCAACAATATTGCGCAAAAGAAAAAAATAAAAAAATATAAAGAAAAAATAATAATATATACTAGGAAGTGTACAAGGCTAGCAGCCCGCACGCTAAAACTAGGGATTTTTTAGCTAAGAAATTGATGAGAGGTATAGTGCAAGCGCTCAACCTATATACACTTCCTGTAGTGCTACAAGGTGATATAAATTACAATGTATATATATGATAACCCAAAAGACAAAAAAATGAATATGATATTATACAAAGTGCAAAATATAAACATATATATAGTGACTTATATGTGTATATATAAAAAATAGTAATTAGTAGGGTATTGTGTCCCAAAAGAAGAAAGCAGTGACTGTGGGTATCTGCAAACCCTAATCACAGTGATAAAGTCTGTAAATGGATGTATAGTCCAAAACAATCGTGCAGAGTGCCGATAACAACCAGGGTTCTGTGATGTTGTGACCGAAGGAAACAATATTTCACCATGTGAAGATCCCGCCACCGTATAAAGTGCAGGCTTACCGGATCTATATGACCCTAGCAGGCATACGCCTCAGGGGTCAATCATAGCTTGCGATCCCAACAAGGTCTCAAAAGTTGGATGTATCAGTCATATCATAGACGATCCCAACAGATCCCAGCAGATGGCTAGATGCAGTCAATATTCCTCACGTGTATGTACAAATCCAACAACGACTCATAGATAGGCATAAAGGATGAGAAGACGGAGCCAACATAGCATAATAACGTTTTTTAAAAAAACTTTAATAAAAAATTTTTTACTAAAACTCACATTTCGAGAAGAACAATCAAGCGTGTCAGAGAGATAAAAATGGCAGTAGCGGAGTCCTCCCGACGCGTTTCGACCCACCGGTCATCATCTGGGGTGGACTCACACTACTGTCCTACTGCCTTATATAGGTACTCACATAGTAAAATGATGGTAATCCCCCATGTGATGTGAATATGCCCACTTCCGGTCTGTCAAAGATGGCGGCCGGGCGTGCGTTCCACGCCTCAATTAATATGCGTTCCACCCATATGCACCATTAGACCTCAGAAATCATTTAAAAGTAATGGTAATGGTACTTCCGGTATACGGAAAAAAAAAAAATGGCGGCACGGCGTGCGTTCCACGCCTCGCATGGGATGCGTTTCAACTATTCATGTTGATATGTATAAAAGAAAATATAAACAGAGACCTATTCGAATGATCTCTATGTGAGACGAATAGGTAGGAATTGTGTCCAAAACCTTTCTAAAAATGGTGGATAAAGACCGGAAGTGCGCGTCCATCAGACCCGGAACAGGAAGTGAGTGTGCGTCACTTCCGGAGCGGCATGGGGATGTAAACAAAGACAAGGATATAGAAAAATCCCTGTCTAATCACTTATACTAATGGAAAGGTGGCGCTAATGACACCTAGTGGCTATTAGTAGAATTGCAACTTAATAATGTAAAAAGTAGTCAATACTACACACTGTGCACAAAATGCTATAGAGTGATAACCATCTGGACAAAATGACTGTGTGACCAATCAACTTGACCATAAAATCGCCACAGTCATCACTCTACAACCATAAAAAATGAATGAATATTATCATTCAAAAATAAAAATATAAGTATATACAAACAAATAAATAGATAATACCCACAGGTGGAAAACGTACCCAATGCCAGACTACAAACATACCCAATAACAAACTACACATTGCTAGTGCCAAAAGGTCCTATGAATCATCAATGAACGCATTGATGTCCCACTCCACATTCATACCGAATGGGGAGTGGGACTGTAGTTCATATATCCAAAAAGTTTCGAGCCTGGAGACCCCGCGAGTTAGGGGTCCCCCTCTCCAAGGTGGGGTGTATTTATCTATCGCAATAAATTGGGTTCCACGTAGGTCGTTACCGTGGCATTCCCTATAATGTTTCGGCACCGTGTGTTTGGATAGTTTACTTCTGATCAAGGAAATATGTTCACCAACCCTCGTTGAGAAAGTTCTGGTAGTGCGGCCCACATATTGCTTCCCGCAAGGGCATGTTATCAAATAGACCACATACTTAGTTTTGCAAGTGCAAAAACATTTAATAGAATATCTTTTGCCAGTTACTGTAGATGTGAATTCTGAGATTCTACGTTGTGTCAGCACGTTGTGCTGACACACACTGCATCTTTTACACGGGAAATAGCCCAACATGTTATGAAAAAAAGTGGGTTGTGTTGGAGGGTTAATGATATTGGGGGCAATTTTGCTTTGTAGGGTGGGAGCCCCTCTAAATAGAACATTGGCTCTTTCAGGGAGATTAGGACCCAATACAGTGTCCTGTCTCAAAACCTCCCAATGTTTACTAAGAATCTGTTTTACCTGCCTATGTTGTATGTTGAAGGTGGTTATAAAAGACCATTTAAATTTCTCACTTTCATTCCGAGGGGTTTTCACCTGCAGGAGAGTGTCCCTATTTATATTCGAGACTTCATGAAGTTGTTTTTCTAAGGTGGGTGCGTGATACCCTTTGTCCAAAAAACGTTGTTTTAAGCAGTTAGCCTGATCCGCAAAAGTACGATCGTCAGTACAATTGCGACGCAGTCTAATAAATTGACTGCGTGGAACGGAAGTAAGCCAACTTTTATGATGGCAGCTATCCATGGCAATATAGCTGTTACGGTCAGTGGATTTAAAGTGAGTTTTAAAACTAAAACCACCGGAAGTGATTCCAATCTCCAAATCGAGAAATTGGATTCTGTCTGTGCTGGTCTGATAAGCCGGTTCCCTACTGCTCATGCAATCTCGCCATGGCAAGGTCTGCCGGAAGGTTCACCCCCCCTTCCCCCGAAAAGGTGCCAAATATGGTAGCGGAGGGGGAGGAGGAAGCAACCAAGTGGAGTATAGGACTATAGGATTCGTCAACTTACGGTCCTTGAACCTACAATAAAAACACAACAATGCGTGGCATGGGTTTAAGCGGCCACAACAGCCCTTTTATTTAACAAACTAATAAATAACAAAACAAAACAATTTTAACACCAGGAGGGGGTCTTTGGGTGTCTTTAAAGAGGAGGGCCGGTTTAAAAAAAAAAAATTAAAAGTCAGCAGCTGCAAACACTGTAGCTGCTGACTTTTAATAAGCACACTTACCTGTCCAGGGCGCCCGCAATGTTGGCCGCCCAAGGCTGACCCGTCCCTCGGCTCTCGGGTCCCGGCGCCGCCATTTTGGCTAAGGGAAACAGGCAGTGGAGCCTTGTGGCTTCACTGCCCGTTTCATACTGCGCATGCGCGAGTCGCGCAGCGCTTTGTGAATGGGGCGCGCTGTGTTCTGGGACACACAGTTCCCAGAACACAGCGCGACCCATTACCCAGAAGACGTCGCACGGAGGAGAGAAGACAGAAGATCTCCGCGGAGGAGATGGAGGCAGATTAGGATGATGTGCCTAGCAACAGGCATTTCTGGTAAATTAAAAAAAATATATATTATTCAGATTTTTTTCTCATTTTTTATGTATTTTTTTTTTCAGGGTGGCCCTCCACTTTAAATCACATTTTTGATTATTACCGACCATGTCCTCAGCCACGCCCCATCTGGCTTGAAGACGTTGTGGCTTCCACATTTTGACTTTCCCCCAGGGGACCTAGCTCCTGGGAGAACCACCAACAAGCAACTAGGTGGGTGCACCATACCCTAGATGGGCCCCCAATTCTTCTACAATCTGATTAATCCTTGACCCCCCCCCCCCAAAGACCCCCTGACCCACTGCTGCGACAAAAGTGCAAAATATATATAAAAAAAATTTAAAACATGAAACATCAGAATTGTCTCCCACTCAGACTACCCCCTAAAACCAGAATACAGGGCGTAAGGGAGGAACCTCTTCAATCAACAGAACTTTCTGGAGTGATTATCCATCAGCCCTTGCACAGACAAAACCCTTGCGGCTCCACCCTGACTCCTAATACACCAATCAGGTAAGCTATGCCCCTACCTCACTAACTACTTATTTATTTAACCCTTCTCAGACCTGTTCCTCCCTTAGTAATGCCGACCCTGTGTCTATTTTCTCTTCTCCGGGTCGCACTGTATAAGTAGGAAGAAAGTTGCCTATTATATTACACCCAGAGGTGCTTTCATCACACAGCAAGTCTTGCACAAGGCATTCCTGCAGAGATTGAAATACATCAATAATCTTCATACAAAAACTTTCTCACTATACCCCAATTGGGCCCTGGCATATTTATCGGATTTTCTATTTTGCTAATACAAATTGTAAGTCTCCTGAATATAGTAGGGTAATTGTCTACTGAGGTTACCTATCATATTGGTATAATTCTCAGGAATTTTTCCTGTGGTCTTTATCTGAAGATGACTCATACAGTGTATAGAATGTAATCCTTCTATGAGACATCTGATATTGGAAAGAACACACTGCTGACAAGAGCGAGAAGGGTGCTGCTCACCCCTATAAATCGAAAAAATAAAATAAATTCCCCCACCAACGGGGTTTTTAGGCAGCAATAAACAATAAGCGTAGCATAATATAAAAAAAGATTATTTTATTGTATGGTAAAAACATGAGCTTCACCCAGGTATTTAAAACAAAAAATATATAGAGCCAAGCTTTTGTATACAAAAAATACAATAACATCAATGGGCATACACTAAGCAGACCTAACTATAAGTATACTGTATAAAATTAGTAACAGCAAAAAAATATAGTTCTAACGCGTTTCAACCACTAGGGTCTTCTTCAGAGATAGTCTGTTGATAGAAAGACAAGATAAAACTTAATAAATCTATCGAATAGTATTAATATTAAAAATATTCTAAATTTGTTAGTGTAGTTACCCAATATAGTATTGCCGAGAGATTCACGTAAATTATAATGCTAAATGGTGGAGTTTACCCAGGTTCATGCTTAGACGTCCCTCACAAATTAAAGAAGGTACATGGTCCATACATCTCGCCACAGAATCCAGCATTATTTGTGAGGGACGTCTAAGCATGAACCTGGGTAAACTCCACCATTTAGCATTATAATTTACGTGAATCTCTCGGCAATACTATATTGGGTAACTACACTAACAAATTTAGAATATTTTTAATATTAATACTATTCGATAGATTTATTAAGTTTTATCTTGTCTTTCTATCAACAGACTATCTCTGAAGAAGACCCTAGTGGTTGAAACGCGTTAGACCTATATTTTTTTGCTGTTACTAATTTTATACAGTATACTTATAGTTAGGTCTGCTTAGTGTATGCCCATTGATGTTATTGTATTTTTTGTATACAAAAGCTTGGCTCTATATATTTTTTGTTTTAAATACCTGGGTGAAGCTCATGTTTTTACCATACAATAAAATAATCTTTTTTTTTTTATATTATGCTACGCTTATTGTTTATTGCTGCCTAAAAACCCCGTTGGTGGGGGAATTTATTTTATTTTTTCTATGAGACATCTTACCCAGTGTACAGAACCTAGACAATCTGCAGTTTCAGCACTCTCATCCCATAAAGATACCCTGTATTTGTACAGAGGATGAATAAAGTAACAATTGCACATACAGTTAGCCACTTTCTACAGGGTTTTCATACACTTTAACATCTGTAAATGGCTATAGAGTTTTTTTTTTTTATCCCAGATGATATTTTCAATATTTCTTGTAAGATTCTGAGACAGATTTTTAGCAGGGAATGGATTAGAAAAGCATTCCCTGTCAATTGTCCAGTGTACGGGCTAACAATAGCTTGTGAGGACAGCAGGTATCTGGATGGAAGAGTCGAACATGTGAAGGTGGTAATACAACACAAATGAAGTCTTCGTGTACTCTCTACCAGTCTTCAAGAATTGTAGGCATTAGTCCAGACAACCAGGTTTAATGTAGAAAAATTTTAAATAATGCATTTGGGTGGCAAAAATAGGAATACTATCTATACACTGGGGGGAGAACCTCTGGGGGAATCTAGGATGGAAAAGGACCTGGGGGTCCTAGTAGATGATAGGCTCAGCGATGGCATCCAATGCCAAGCTGCTGCTAACAAAGCAAACAGAATATTGGCATACATTAAAAAAGGGATCAACTCCAGTGATAAAACGATAATTCTCCCTCTCTACAAGACTCTGGTCCAGCCACATCTGGAGTATGCTGTCCAATTCTGGGCACCAGTCCTCAGGAAGGATGTACTGGAAATGGAGCGAGTACAAAGAAGGGCAAAGCTAATAAAGGGTCTGAAGGATATTAGTTATGAAGAAAGGTTGCGAGCACTGAACTTATTCTCTCTGTAGAAGAGATGCTTGAGAGGGGATATGATTTCAATTTAGAAATACCGTACTGGTGATCCCACGATAGGGATAAAACTTTTTTGTGGAAGGGAGTTTAACAAGACACGTGGCCACTCAATAAAATTAGAAGAAAAGAGGTTTAACCTTAAACTAGAGAGTTCTTTACTGTAAGAGCGGCAGGGATGTGGAATTCCCTCGGCAGGGGGCATCGACAGTTTAGTTAGATAAGCACCTGAACGACCACAACATATAGGGATATACAAGGTAATACTTACATAATCACATACATAGGTTGGACTTGATGGACTTGTGTCTTTTTCTCAACCTCACCTACTATGTAACTATGTAACCAAACACTGAGCGAGGTCTGGACCTGTAAAACTCTCCAGCCATGCTAAGATGTACACTTTGCTAGGTAAGACCCTAGCAATCTTCAAGTTCAAACCCCCCCCCCCCCCCCAAAGTTGTTCCAGCTCCCTCCAGAGCCACTAACTCTGCTGCAAATTCCCCATCCTCCAGCAAAATCCAGAGCCCTCCAGCATTTAAATACATATTTTTTTTTTCTCATTTTTCTTCTGCGAGTATAGTTTTTTACTGTTGGGGTATGGAATGTTTTGATGTTTTGGATGAATTTACTTCTAATACCTTTAAAATCTATTCGGTGGGATCGTGTAGGACAACCCAGATATAGACAACTACAAGGTCAAATATTCCATCATTTTATTTCACAATGTATTTATATAAAATCATAAGAAATGTTTGCCATTAGTTTCATATAGGGCTAGTTTATATCATCAGGCAAATGCCTTTCATAATCATAACATAGCAAATATGCAAAAACAACAAACAAAAAAACAAACAACACACAACGGTATATCCAGCTATTGACTATTCTATTTCATCTCTAATGTATTCAACCCATACACCTGATAGTATCAGAAGAAAAGGGATAAGAGGAACATGAAGATCCAGCGGAAAGTGTGAGCAGCAGTGTCTTAGGTGAGAAGTCAGCAAGAGAATCAACAGAGGTTAAATGGGACTCTAGGTTGTCTGAAAGTCCAGAATGGCAGAGCTCACAGATGATGTTAGCAGGCATGTAGAATGACTATGTATAGAAGCAGGCAGCTGCACCAGCACACAAGGTAAGTAGTGAAAATAAGCCACCTGGCACCAATGCTGTATGCATGTCCACACATGCATCATGATGCACATGCACAATGATGTGCATTCTTACATACACATGCCTGGCCTGTTCTTGCAGAAGCATGCACATGCACATTTTTCTGAGCCAGTTGGCTGTTAGGAATTCCCCGATAGTGGGCCACACAGGCATCTGACACTCATTGAAGTGTCAAGTGATAATATAACCAACAGAGGCTGCAGCACTAGAACAGAGGAAGGGTAGAAGACACAGACCACTGAAGGGGTGAGCATAATGCTACATTCACGTGGCTGAATATTAACAGCCAGGGGTTGACCAATGCAAAAGAATCAATAGGTTTTTGTCAGCGGCTATACACACTTTATTTGACCAGCAGCAGCTGCCAGATTTGTATTCTGGATGAAGATAGTGTGCATCTAAGGTCAGTGTAGTTTGTGTGCAGCCATAGCGCAGCATTTAGCTGTCTCTGAATGTAGCAAACTACCTGGAAATATGCATTTCTGTGAATGTAGCCTAAGTACTCTCCTCTTCAAGGAAACATTTTTTGTGCCCTTATAGGGTCACTTTAAACTGCAGATGCAGCACTTCTCCTTGTTCTGGTAATCAGTATTCACACCTCTAGACATCCTGTAAAAAGCCTGTGATGATGTTTCCAGAGAAAGACTGAAGTATGAAACAGAACATGACAGGGCCAGATCTAGCCTATTTGATCTGGGGGTGCAGTAATATAATATATAATATAAAATATGTCAAGTGGCAAAATGTCAATAGTGTGACAGTAATGCAGGGAACCAGTATGCTTCTGTACCACAAGTCACAACCCGGATGTAAAGTCTGAAAGGTAGTGCATGAGTGAACAGGGAACGCTAGTATGTATTAGGTTGTCCTTAGATTAGGATAAACAGAACCTGTGCCCTCTTATACTGTATCAGAAGTCCTCATCAGAATCCCCCCTTACATAGGGTTCCTATAAGTCCAATCTTTCATCAAATGGCCCCATTAGAGTGCCCCCTGCATCAAATGCCCCCATCAGAGTGCCCCTTACATTAAAAGTGCCCATCAGAGTGCCCCCTTACATTAAATGTCCCCATCAGAGTGCCTTTTTATATTAAAAGTCCCCATCAGAGTCCCCTTTACATCAAATGTCTTCATCAGAGTGCTCCTTTACATAAATTGTCCTCATCAGAGTGCCCCTAAATTAAATGTCCTCATCAGCGTGCCCCCTGCATCAAATGCCCCCATCAGAGTGCCCCCTTACATCAAATGTCCTCATCAGAGTGCCTCTTTACATCAAATGCCTCCATCAGAGTGCCTCCTTACATCAAATGACTCCATCAGAGTGCCCCCTTACATCAAATGCCTCCATCAGAGTGCCACTTTACATCAAAAACCTCCATCAGAGTGTCCCCTGCATCAAATGCCCCATCAGAGTCCTTTTTTACATCAAATGTCCTCATTAGAGTGTCCCCTAAATCAAATGTCCTCATCAGAGTGCCCCCTCCATCCAATGCCCCCATCAGAGTACCCCCCTTACATCAAATGTTCCCACCAGAGTCCCTCCTACATCGAATGTCCTGATCAGAGTGCTCCTTTAAATCAGTTGTCCTCATCAAAGTGCCCCCTACATCAAATGTCTTCATAAAGTGCCCCCTAAATCAAATGTCCTCTTTAGAGTGCCCCCTTACATCAAATGTCCTCATCAGAGTGCCCCCTTACATCAAATGCCCCCATCAAAGTGCCCCTTATATCAAATGTCCTCATCAGAGTGCCCCCTTACATCAATTGTCCCCGTCATAGTGCCCCCTACATCAAATGTCCTCATCAAGTGCCCCCTACATCAAATGCCCCAATCAGAGTGCCCCCTTACATCAAATGTCCCCATCAAAGTGCCCCCTTCATACAATGTCCTCATTAGAGTGCCCCTACATCAAATGTCCTCGTCAGAGTACCCTTACATCAAATGTCCTCATCAGAGTGCCCCCTACATCAAATCTGGGGGCACAACCAAAATCTGAGGGGCACAGCCCACCCCAGAACTCCTAGATCCTGCCCTGGGACATGATCAGAAGTGATCTCTAGTCATGTTCACAGCACAGAATGTATAACTCACAACAATTTGACCTTTCCTCCATAATTTAGTTCATTTATCACTCAACTTTTACAATGTGTGAACATAGTTACAGTAATGGGTACATCTAGGAAGGCATTGTTACAGTGTCTCAAATGAGTAAAACAGAGATAATTTACATGTGTTTTTCTTTCTAATGTTTTACTTGCATTCTTTATTGTAGTCACCTTTTCCTTGGATTCAAAACTCAAACAATAGCAAGAAAAGCACGCAGAAGGGGCTCTGCTGCTACAAAATAACAAAAAAAAAGCTCTCAGGAGAAGATTTCCTAAAGCAAATACAGTTAGGTCCATATATATTTAGACATAGGCAAAATGTTAAATTTTTGGGGTATTTACCAAAACATATTCAAGCTATAGTTACAGAAAGTTCTCTCTCAGGTTAAATTTGAGGGTATGTACAACCAAATCGGAGGAAGGGTTTAGGAATTACAGCTCTTAAGAATAGCCATCCCCTTTTTCAAGGGACCAAAAGTAATCAAAAGCTGTTTCATGGGCAGGTGTGGGCTAATTGTTATTTATTTATCAATTAAGCAGGTAAAAAAGGTCTGGAGTTGATTCTGTGTGTGGTATTTACATTTGGAATCTATTGCTGTGAACCTACATCATGCATTCATGGACATTGATCCAAAACACACTGCAAAATCAACCCAGGAGCTTTTGAAGGTAAAGAAGTGGAATATTCTGCAATGGCGGAGTCAATCACCTGATCTCAACCCAATTGAGCATGCATTTCACTTGCTGAAGGCAAAACTAAAGGCAGAAAGACCCACAAAGAACAACTGAAGACAGCTGCAGTTAGAGCTTGGCAAAGCATCAGAAAGGAGAAAACACAGTCTTTGGTAATGTCCATGGGTTCCAGACTTCAGGCAGTCATTGCCGGTAAAGGATTCTCAACAAAATATAAAAAATTAACATTTTTTTATAATTATATTAATTTGTCCAATTACATTTGAGGCCCTGAAAATGGGGGTGCTCTGTATAATAATTGTTGCAGTACCTAAAATTTGCACTTGATATTTATGTTCAACCCATTGAATTAAAGCTGAAAGTCTGTACTTCAAATTATTTTGGATTGTTTCATTTTAATTTTATTCTGGTGGCATACAGAACCAAAAGTATGACAATTGTGCCTGTGTCCAAATACATATGAACCTAACTGTAAATTTTATGCCAAATCAGCCAACTGATGTTCACATTTCAAGATCCAATTTGATTACAGAAATGCATCCTTATAGAGTATCTAAACCAGGAGTCCCCAAACTTTCTAAACAAAGTTTACTATGCTTCAGGCTTTAAGGGGGCCGGACTGTGGCCATTGGGAGTAGTAAAGGTCCTGACGTCAGTCGGAGAAAACAATGCCCAATTTCTGGTGTCAATGGGAGGAGTTGTGTCCCATTATTGTTGTCTCTGGGCCCAACTGTTGTGTCATTGGAAGGAATTGTATCTCATTGTAGTCATTGGACCTATTGTTATTTCTTTGGGAGGAATTGTGCTCCATCACTGGTGTCATTAGGAGGAATTGTGCCTCATCATTGGTGTCATTGGAAAGAATTGTGCCCCATCATTGGTGTCATTAGGAGGAATTGTGCCCTATCATTGGTGTCATTTGAAGAAATTGGGAGGAATTGTGTTCTATCATTGGTGTCAAAGGCCCCATTGTTGGTGTCATTGGGCGGAAATGCGTCTTATTGTAGTCTTCGGGCCCCATTATTAAAAGGAGGGGGGTTGGGACTTTGAGTGAGATGTGTACTACAAAAGTAATTGTAGATAAATTGCACAATATTGAAAAGTTTATTCGTGATAGCACACATAAGACATGGTACATTGCAGACATGATGAGCTGATGGACATGTATTGAACAAAAAACCTGGAAATGTCATTGTTGCACATGATACATAAAATCAAATGCAGAGTAAGATGCAAACGCATTAATTGATTGAAAAACTGCATTTTAAAATCTTGACGCGTTTCGTGGATACATTTCACTTCTTCAGAAGAAAGTGCAGAATGCGTATCTGTAAAAAATATTCCAAATTAATCAAATAAATTAAATTAAAATAAAGGGGAAGGAAAAAACCAAATACCCCAAGTTACTTACATATAGACATGTGCAGAGTAAAATATTTCGTTTCGGAATTTCGTTTTCGTCCGAAAACTTAATTTATTTAGTTACTCCCGAAATTCGTTTTTATTTATTTAGTTTTTCGTTCAAAAATTGCATTCGTCCGAAAATCCACATGAATTACGGTCGAATCTGTCTTGGAAGGCTTATGGTGTCTGTCGAATGTATAAAGAAGATTCGACGGAGCTAACTATATAGCATACTTTAGAACCCTATTAAAGTCTATGGGACTCCAACGTTCAAAATCTAAAGTGCTAATTTTAAAGGCTAATTTGCAAGTTACTGTCCTAAAAAGTGTTTGGGGACCCGGGTCCTGCCCCAGGGGACATGTATCAATGCAAAAAAAAGTTTTAAAAACGGCCGTTTTTTCGGGAGCAGTGATTTTAATAATGATTAAAGTGAAACAATAAAAGTGTAATATTCCTTTAAATTTCGTAGGGGGGGGTTGTCTATAGTATGCCTGTGAAGGGGCGCATGTTTCCCGTGCTTAGAACTGTCCCAGCACAAAGTGTCATTTATGCAGGAAAAAAAGTCCTTTGAAATCACTCGCAGCTATTATGAATTGTCGGCTCCGTAGAGAACACTCATTGAAAGTCATTGATAAAAAAATAAATAAATACATTTTTAAAAAAAGCGTGGGGGTCCCCCAAATTCAATTACCAGGCCCTTCAGGTCTGGTATGGATATTAAGGGGAACCCTGCCTCAAATTTAAGAAAAAATTTGACGTGGGGTTCCCCCTAAATATCCATAACCAGACCCTTCAGGTCTGGTATGGATATTAAGGGGAACCCCGCGTCAAATTTTAAAAAAAATTGACGTGGGGTTCCCCTAAAAAATCCATACCAGACCCTTTATCCGAGCACGCAACTTGGCAGGCCGCAGGAAAAGAGGGGGGGACGAGAGAGCGGCCCCCCTCCCTCCTGAACCGTACCAGGCCACATGCCCTCAACATTGGGAGGATGCTTTGGGGGTCCGTGACCCCTCAAAGCACCTTGTCCCCATGTTGATGAGGACAAGGGCCTCATCCCCACAACCCTGGCCGGTGGTTGTGGAGGTCTGCGGGCGGGGGGCTTATCAGAATCTGGAAGCCCCCTTTAACAAGGGGACCCCCAGATCCCGGCCCCCCCCCTGTTTGAAATGGTAAGGGGGTACAAAAGTACCCCTACCATTTCACAAAGAAAGTGTAAAAAATGGTTAAATAAAACAAACACACTTTTGAAAAATTCCTTTATTAAAAATAAAAAAATAAAAAAAAGATTCCAGCGGCGGTAATCCACTCTTGCTATCCAGCGACGGACGATCATCTCTCCAGCGATGTCTCATGTCATCCAGCGCAGCAAATACATCCTTTTTCTGTCTCCTCCACGGAGACACTGCAGGCATTCCGGCGGCTGACGTTTCTTATATACGGAGGGCGGGGCCACCCGTCACCTGACCCCGCCCCCCTCTGACGCAAGGGGAAACCCGGGGTTCCCCGTGACGTATGGGTGACCCCGCCCCCCTCTGATGTAACGGAAACCTGCCTGTGTTACATCAGAGGGGTGCGGGTCACCCCTACGTCACAGGGAGCCCCGGGTTTCCCCTTGCGTCAGAGGGGGGCGGGGTCAGGTGACGGGTGGCCCCGCCCTCCGTATATAAGAAACATCAGCCGCCGGAATGCCTGCAGTGTCTCCGTGGAGGAGACAGAAGAAGGATGTATTCGCTGCGCTGGATGACATGAGACATCGCTGGAGAGATGATCGTCCGTCGCTGGATAGCAAGAGTGGATTACCGCCGCTGGAATCTTTTTTTTATTTTTTTATTTTTAATAAAGGAATTTTTCAAAAGTGTGTTTGTTTTATTTAACCATTTTTTTACACTTTCTTTGTGAAATGGTAGGGGTACTTTTGTACCCCCTTACCATTTCAAACAGGGGGGGGGGCGGGATCTGGGGGTCCCCTTGTTAAAGGGGGCTTCCAGATTCTGATAAGCCCCCCGCCCGCAGACCTCCACAACCACCGGCCAGGGTTGTGGGGATGAGGCCCTTGTCCTCATCAACATGGAGACAAGGTGCTTTGAGGGGTCACGGACCCCCAAAGCATCCTCCCAATGTTGAGGGCATGTGGCCTGGTACGGTTCAGGAGGGAGGGGGGGCCGCTCTCTCGTCCCCCCCTCTTTTCCTGCGGCCTGCCAGGTTGCGTGCTCGGATAAAGGGTCTGGTATGGATTTTTAGGGGGAACCCCACATCAATTTTTTTTTAAATTTGATGCGGGGTTCCCCTTAATATCCATACCAGACCTGAAGGGTCTGGTTATGGATATTTAGGGGGAACCCCACGTCAAATTTTTTCTTAAATTTGAGGCAGAGTTCCCCTTAATATCCATACCAGACCTGAAGGGCCTGGTAATTGAATTTGGGGGACCCCCACGCTTTTTTTTAATTTATTTATTTATTTTTTTATCAATGACTTTCAATGAGTGTTCTCTGTATTACGGAGCCGACAATTCATAATAGCTGCGAGTGATTTTAAAGGACTTTTTTTCCTGCATAAATGACACTATGTGCAGGGACAATTCTAAGCACGGGAAACATGCGCCCCTTCACAGGCATACTATAGACAACCCCCCCCCCCCTACAAAATTTAAAGGAATATTACACTTTTATTGTTTCACTTTAATCATTATTAAAATCACTGCTCCCGAAAAAACGGCCGTTTTTAAAACTTTTTTTTGCATTGATACATGTCCCCTGGGGCAGGACCCGGGTCCCCAAACACTTTTTAGGACAGTAACTTGCAGAATCTTTTCTCTCTGTCAAATCTTTTTTCTCTGTCGAATATTTTCTCTATATAATCTTGGACTAATAGAGGTAAGGTTAAGCACATTCGACCACAGGTTCTATAGACACAGATTGTTGTCAATGTCGAATCTCCTATTCTATATCGAACTGTTGTAACAATGAAAACGAAAATAAAGCATTTATTTATGTCGGATCTTTCGTTTTTCGGATTTTGTGCTTTCGTTATCGTTTGTCAAAACGAAAACGAAAATAGCTGAAATTCGGACGAAAATGCATTCGGACGAAAACGAATGCACATGTCTACTTACATATCAGTTCAAAAATTAGTCATGGGATGCTAAAACCTGATATCGGAAGAAAGCTGGGAATTGCCCCCGCCGGGAGCTGGGGGACATAAAACTTCGGGCAGCCAGGGCGGAAAACACCACACTCGAGGGGAGAGGTGGAAAGGTGTCCATGGTGAGTTGCATGATAGTGCCTAGGAAAGCTCCAATCTGTATGAAGAAATTAATACAGTCAAAAGAAATTGCCTTGCAAAGGGCATACAGCCTGTGTGATGGTAGAGTCAATGTGGGTGAAAAGAATTGTGGTGAAAACATCACTTAGTCACTTAGTCCCAAAACCCCCCTTTTTCCAATAATCAAAAGGGATGGCGATGTATGCTCATTGGACCATATACCTCATTTAAAATCCCAAGCAATTATTATTTATATTATGATCCAGGGATGGAGATGTGTGAATTGAGTGGAATTTAGTTGTCTACACATGTTTATTATTGACAGTGAATTATACACTATTATAATTGACAGCTGACCCTTTTTAATGCTGGTCCGCATTTTGTCTAAATATATAATACATTTATATGTGGGGCATAAATATTTCCACTCATTTATTTATCATTATTCTTTTTTGCATATATGTGATTTATTATTATTATTTTCCTTGAGGCATGCGGTCTGGTGGTTTTGCTCGGCTGTTTTTGTTCAAGGTCCGGTTTTGTGTAACACACATCTCACTCAAAATCCCAAAACCCCCTAATTTTTCCAATAATCAACAGGGATGGAGGTGTATGCTCATTGGACCAGATACCTAATTTAGTCCCAAACAATCAGTTCACGAGAGATCAGGAAAAACAGGTTACACGAAGAGAGCTCAGAAACAAATGTTGCTCAAGCAACCAGTAGCTGGTTTGAAAGGGATTTAAATAGAGAAGCACATGAGGGGCTGGACAGGAAGTAGCAGGAAGGAATCATATATTAGGCAACAGGTGAGGGGCGGCGACACCCATAGCTGCAGAGTGCACAGAGCTGAACACCAGCTAGTGGAACAACAGGTGCCAGGCAACCTACAGCAGTAAATGTGAGACACAATTCAGCTCCGCAGCTGATCTGTGACAGTAATTGGGAGGAATTGTGTTCTATCATTGGTGTCACTAGGCCCCATTATTGGTGTCAGTGGTAGGAATTGTGCCCCATCATTGGTATCATTGGAAGAAATTGTGCCCCATCATTGGTGTCATTGGGAGGAATTGTGTTCTATCATTGGTATCACAAAGCCCCATTGTTGGTGTCATTGGGAGGAATTGTGTCTCATTGTAGTCTTTGGGCCCAATTGTTGGTGTCATTGGGAGAAATTATGTTTCATTGTGCCCCATATTTGGTGTCGGTGTGCCCCATCAATAGTGTAATTGGGAGGAATTGTGTTCTATTATTGATGTCACTAGGCTACATTGTGGGTGTCACTGGGAGGAAGTTTCTCTCTTGTCTCTTGTAGTCATTGGGCCCCATTGTTATGTCATTGGGAGGAATTGTGTCCCATTATTGGTGTCATTGGGAGGAATTGTGCCCCATCATTGGTATCATTGGAAGGAATTGTGCCCCATCATTGGTGTCATTAGAAGGAATTGTGCCCCATCATTGGTATCATTGGGAGGAATTGTGCCCCATCATTGGTGTCATTAGGAGAAATTGTGTTCTACTATTGGTGTCATAGGGCCCCATTGTTGGTGTCATTGGGAGGGATTGTGTCTCGTTGTAGTTTTTGGGCCCCATGGTTGGTGTCATTAGGAGAAATTGTGTCACATTGTAGTCCTTGGGCCCCATTGTTGGTGTCATTGGGATAAATTGTGCCCTATTGTAAGTGTCATTGGGAGGAATTGTGTTCTTTCATTTGTGTCACTGGGTCCCATTGTGGGTGTTATTTGTAGGAATTGTGTTTTTGTAATCTTTGAATACCATTGTTATTTCATTGGGAGGAATTGTGTCTCATCATTGGTGGCATTGCCAGGAATTGTGCCTCATCATTGGTGTTATTGGGAGGCATTGTGCAGCTTCATTGGTGTCAATGAGGGGAATTATACCCCATTGTTGGTATCAGTGGATGAAATAGTGTCCCAAGCCAGTTAAAAGCAAACAAAGGGCTACATCTAGCCCCCAGGATGCAGTCTGGAGTCCATAAAATAAATCCAAAGAAGTTTAGGTATGACGATTTTTACATACTGTAGTTACATTGGTCCAGCTTGTACCAATGTAATTAGAGGTCGACCGATATGGGTTTTTCTCTGGCCGATGCCGATGCCGATATTTAGAAATCATGGCGGCCGATAGCCGATATATGATGCCGATTTTTTTGGGCTGATATGTTAGGCCGATTTTTATTTTATTTATTTATTTTTTTCCTTTTTTATTTATTTTTTATTTTTTAATCCCCCTTGATCTAACACACCTTTCCCAGTGGGGCGTTTTTCAGTCGCTTTTGGGCTAAAAATAGCGCCTGTAAAGTGCCTGCAAAATGGCTCCCCTGCAGTCTGTGTGAAAGACAGAGTGCTTTCACACTGAGGTGATGCGCTGGCAGGATCTTAAAAAAAAAGTCCTGCAAGCAGCACGTTTGGAGTGGTGTATACCGCTCCTCCACCACTCCTGCCCATTGATATTAATGGGCACCACTGCCAAAGCGCATGCAATGCGATTTGGCAGCAGTGCTTCATGGGCGCATTTAACCTCTTCCTTGGCCGCTAGCTGGGTTTTATGCGCCCCACTAGCAGCCAAATAGCACCGCTAAAATGATGGTAAAGAGCCGCTAAAACTTGCGTTTTACCAGCAACACCTGCCCGCTCCAGTGTGAAAGCAGTCTTCATAAGTGATACAGAAAATTTCTTACATTTAAACATTTATTAAACAAAACAAACCTCCAATCAGTTTACTTGTATGTATGATTTAGATAAAAAAAAAACTATATATTAAATAAAAACAGGTAGTCAAAACTTTTGGACGAAAAAAAAAAAATGGGCTAACTTTACTGTTTTTATTTTATTTTTATTTTTTAAATAGTGTATTTTTTTCCCAAAAGAAATGCATTTGAAAGACCTCTGTGCAAATGCCGTGTGACATAAAATATTACAACAACCGCTATTTTATTCCCTAGGATCTCTGCTAAAAAAAAAGATATATAATTTTTGGGGGGGTATAAGTGATTTTCTGGCAGAAAATACCGGATTTTTACTTGTAAGCAACAAGTGTCAGAAAAGATTTAGTCTTTAAATGGTTAAACTGAGAACTTCTACACACTGAGATGACTTCATTCATTCAAGTGTAAACATTGTATCTTTCTGTTCTTTTCTTGGCAGTCTGCCCAGAGAGGAGGAAAGTGTTTCTATGACGACTCAGGCAATTTACACTGACTTCTTAGGGCCGGTTCACACAGCGAGGCGAGGCGAGGCGACACGGCTCGCCTCGCCTCGCTCCCGCAAGTCGCCCCCATTCAGTACTATGGAACCGTTCTGAGAGGAGCGACTCGAGTCGCTCCGACTCAGAAAAAAGGTTCCTGTACTACTTCGGGGCGACTTCGGGGGTGACTTGCATTGACTTCTATACAGAAGTCCTCTGCAAGTCGCCGCTGAGCTCCCCGCAGGTCGCGGCGAGGTAAGTCGGAGACGCCTCGCCGCGCCTCGCTGTGTGAACCGGCCCTTACAGAAGTCATTTCAAAGTCCCGCTGTAGTTCTAAATCGGCTTTTTATCAGCACAATCGGCCGATGCCGATTAATTAAAAAACGGCAAATATCGGCCGATATATCGGTCGACCTCTAAATGTAATAAGTATGTGCTATACCTGTGTGATGATCCCCATGGAAACTAAAAATCACTGTATTAGACATCGCAACTATAGTGATCTCCACAAGATTCTGAGTTCCATGCTAAGTGGCTGCCCTGCTGTGTTGTGAACAAAAGAGGTCGCTTACTTAGCACGGCACCATTCAGGGAACTCTTTGCATTTCTCAATGATTGCAAAGCATTTTTTAATTGTACGAGGTGTAGAGGGGGGTAGTGACCTCATGGTCTCCATCTCTTCTGGTCAGAGAACACTTTGTATTAATTAATTAATTACAACGTCTTTCCTGAATGGCACACGGGTCGAGCAGGTGACCCATTAGGTTCAGTAAGCAGCAGGGCAGCCCCCTGGCATGGGACCCAGAATCTAGTGGAGATCACTGTAGTAGTAGAGATGCCCAATACAGTGGTTTCCAGCTTGCATTGGGACTTAACTTGGTCCAAGATGGACTAGTTTAACTATGTAAAAATTGCCATATACAAACTTCAGCTTTAATTCATGCCTAAGCCTATTTCTGACATTTGTTGCTTGCAAGTTAAAATCTAGATTTTTTGCTAGAAAATTACTTAGTACCCCCAAACATTCTATATTTTTTTTTTCTTTAGCAGAGACCCTAGATAATAAAATGGCATTCGTTGCAATACTTTATGTCACACGGTATTTGCGCTCTGGTCTTTCAAACAATTTGTTTGGGGAAAAAAAAAATTTTCATGAAAAAAAACAAAAAACAGTAAAGTTAGCCCATTTTTTTTGTGTATTGTGCAAGATGATGTTACGCCGAGTAACTAGATACCTAACATGTCATGCTTTGAAATTATGCACACTCATGAATGGTGACAATGAATGGTGAAAAAAATTGCATAAAAATGTTCCTAAAAAACTGGAGGAAAAAAAATATTTTTTTTTTTAACTTACCAGAAATGACTGTTGCTAGGCAGATCGTTCTTATCTGCCTCTTCCTATTCCGCTGTGATCTTCAGTCTCCTCCTCACGTCGTCTTCTAGTGAATGGGGCTTGGTGTGTTCTGGGAACTGGGTGTCCCAGAACACAGCGTGCCCCATTCTCAAAGTGCTGCGCGACTCGGGCATGCGCAGTAGGAAATGGGAAGTGAAGCCGCAAGGCTCCACTGTCTGTTTCCCTTGGTTGGAATGGCGGCGCCGGGACCCGAGAGCCGAGGGATGGTCGGCCTTGGGCGGCCGACATCGTGGGCACCCAGGACAGGTAAATGTGTTTATTAAAAGTCAGCAGCTACAGTGTTTGTAGCTGCTGGCTTTTAATTTAATTTTTTTTCCTGGCTGGCCCTCCCCTTTAAATAGAAAAAATAAATAAAAGCTTAGGTAAAAAGGAGGGACTCCATCTGTACAATGACAAAATGTGTTCACAAGAGAAGCCCCTTGGTATAAATCTTTGTTACACATCAGATGACTTTGCTTAAGAGCCCATTCACACAGGGGCAACTCCTGATCCGACTTCAGGTCGCCCCTAGTCGCCTCAGGTCGCCTCAGGTCGGACAACATTTAAAAAGCAATGTAAGTGAATGAGAGCTGTCTTAATGCACACTACTGAAGTCGCTCCGACTTCAGAAAAGGTTCCTGTACTACTTCTATCCGACTTGTAGGCGACCGGTACCCATTGATTTCAATGGAGATCGCCTCCAAGTCGGATCTCCGTCTATACGGAGGCGACTTTGACAGAATTATCAGCTCTCAAGAGGGAACTCCACGGCAAATTTCTGAAAAAAATTTGGCGTAGGTTCCCCCTCCGAGAGCATACCAGGCCCTTAGGTCTGGTATGGATTCCAAGGGGAACCCCCTACGCCGAAAAAACGGCGTGAGGTTCCCCCCCAGATCCACACCAGACCCTTATCCGAGCATGCTACCCGGCCGGCCAGAAAAGGGGGTGGGGACGAGCGGGCGGCCCCCCCCCTCCTGAGCCGTACCAGGCCGCGTGCCCTCAACATGGGGGGGTGCCTTGGGGGAGGGGGGGCGTGCGGCCCCCCCACCCCAAAGCACCTTGTCCCCATGTCGATGAGGACAAGGGCCTCTTCCCGACAACCCTGGCCATTGGTTGTCGGGGTCTGCGGGCGGGGGGCTTATCGGAATCCGGGAGCCCCTTTTAATAAGGGGGCCCCCGGATACCGGCCCCCCACCCTATGTGAATGAGTATGGGGTACAATGTACCCCTACCCATTCACCTGTGGAAAAAAAGTACAAAAAAAAACACAACACAGGGAAAAAATATTTTATTGCACAGCTCCGGGGGTCTTCCGTCTTCGGGGGTCTTCTCGCCGGACTCCTCCGCTATCTTCTTGTAGCTCTTTTGCTAGCGGAGGAGTCCGGCTTTCTTCCTCCCCGCCGCCGGCCTCTTCTCCCGACTTCGGGGGTCTTGTCCCCCTCTTCGGTTCTTCTGCCGGGCCACCGCGCCTTCTTATAGCTCTTTTGCAGGCGGTGGCCCGGTCTTCTGTCGCCGCCGCCGCCGCCGCCGCCTTCCGTTCTTCTTCTTCTTCTTCTTCTCCAGGAGATGTTGACTCGACGAGCTCTCCGGCCACAATGCCAGGGACGCGCTCCGCTGCCACTTATATAGGGACAATGGGGCGGTGTCACATGGGTTGATGTCACATGGGTTGGTCACATGGGTTGATGTCACATGGTGACCCCGCCCCTTACCATGTGACATCAACCCATGTGACCAACCCATGTGACATCAACCCATGTGACACCGCCCCATTGTCCCTATATAAGTGGCAGTGCAGCGCGTCCCTGGCATTGTGGCCGGAGAGCTCGTCGAGTCAACATCTCCTGGAGAAGAAGAAGAAGAAGAAGAAGAAGAACGGAAGGCGGCGGCGGCGGCGACAGAAGACCGGGCCACCGCCTGCAAAAGAGCTATAAGAAGGCGCGGTGGCCCGGCAGAAGAACCGAAGAGGGGGACAAGACCCCCGAAGTCGGGAGAAGAGGCCGGCGGCGGGGAGGAAGAAAGCCGGACTCCTCCGCTAGCAAAAGAGCTACAAGAAGATAGCGGAGGAGTCCGGCGAGAAGACCCCTGAAGACAGAAGACCCCCGGAGCTGTGCAATAAAATATTTTTTCCCTGTGTTGTGTTTTTTTTGTACTTTTTTTCCACAGGTGAATGGGTAGGGGTACATTGTACCCCATACTCATTCACATAGGGTGGGGGGCCGGTATCCGGGGGCCCCCTTATTAAAGGGGGCTCCCGGATTCCGATAAGCCCCCCGCCCGCAGACCCCGACAACCAACGGCCAGGGTTGTCGGGAAGAGGCCCTTGTCCTCATCGACATGGGGACAAGGTGCTTTGGGGTGGGGGGGCCGCACGCCCCCCCTCCCCCAAGGCACCCCCCCATGTTGAGGGCACGCGGCCTGGTACGGCTCAGGAGGGGGGGGGCCGCCCGCTCGTCCCCACCCCCTTTCCTGGCCGGCCGGGTAGCGTGCTCGGATAGGGGTCTGGGGGGGACCCCCACGCCGTTTTTTTGGCGTAGGGAGTTCCCCTTGGAATCCATACCAGACCTAAGGGCCTGGTATGCTCTCGGAGGGGGAACCCACGCCAAATTTTTTTCAGAAATTTGCCGTGGAGTTCCCCCTTGAGCTCATTCTCTGCTTGGCCTCGGCAAAAGTCGCCTGGCCTGGGGCGACTTGTAAGTCGTCCCAAGTCGCGCTTGAAGTCATCACAAGTCGTTTTGAAGTCGTCCCAAGTCGCGCTGTGATCATAACTCAAGTCGTGTCCAAGTTGCCTGACTCAAGTCGCCTACAAGTCGTGTTGCCCCTGTGTGAATGGGCTCTTAGTCTCACTCAACACTGAAAAAAAAGGCCCAATATACTAAATTATAGTGGGACAACCTGCAGTTTTCCCCTTTGTATTTGATAGAAATCACATGTATTGTAAAGTGATAACAGTGCACTCTTTTTGTTGAAAGAGATTTGAAAACACACGCAATTTCCTTTACTCAATCCCATAGGAACTTTAATTTGGAGAGTGAAATGGTTTTATATTCTGCACACAGTCACACACATATTTATAGGTAGACACCAACCCTGTTCCTTTACAGTGGCGGCCAGTGGAATTTTTTTTGGGGGGCAAACAGTATGCCACCAACACATCACTCCACATTAATTTGCTGTTGTAACACTTGGGTGGGCTTATGGCGCAATGCTCTGTGCCACAAGCCACCCTATTTTGAAGCCTATTAGAGCCTATCGCTCTAATCAGGTGCTTCAAAAAACCATCCCCGCCGATGTAATTCAGGCGCCCGGGGTCCTGAAAGAGGCCAGATGCCTGAATAGGGGGTGGCCCTGGATAGATGCTATGCATGAATCTATCCATTATTCATATAGGGTGCGGCGAGGATGGAGGGGGCAGCACCCAGGCGTCCCTAATGGATGGCCTGCCACTGTAAAAAAAACACCTAAATATGTTTAATGCACTCTGGAAACATCTCATCTCAGCTGGTACATTTGTGCTGATAGCATTGTTTGCTGTGCAGCCTGCACTGTTGCTGAAGCCGAAGCCTATCTGCCTGGCTGCGGTGGTTGAGAAAGCTACCTCTATCCACTCCTCTGGAAGTAGGGACAAGAGTTTCCTGCATGTAAGCGCTGTGCGCCCCGCAATCTGGCACCCCCCTCTTCAACCAAGACTACGTCCAGGACAAGTGTCTGTCCTGCCCGCCCGACTCTCATCAGAACAGCAGGAGGAGGAGGGGTGGGTTCAATGCGCTTCGCTCTGCAGTGCACTGACTGTGTGTGTCAGAAGCAGCTGGGTAAGAATTGCCGGGGCAATGCAAAGTGTTACTAATGGCGTCCCCACACAGGCTGTGGGCATTCGGGGACTTAGCCCTGATTCGCCGGGACACTGGGACAGGGGCCAATTTCCGGGATGGTCCCAGCGAATCAGGGATGGTTGGGAGGTATGAAAGTGGATGTAAACCCTCACATATACCCAGTGAAGTAAACAGCGTCAGATGATACACAGAGATGAAACAAATCTACCTACATAAGTTTTACATGTATATCTGCTGCCTTCAGTTTTATATATTACATAAAGTTACATAGTAGGTGAGGTTGAAAAAAGACACAAGTCCATCAAATGCAACCTATCTGTGTAATTATATGCCAGTATTATATTGTATATCCCTGTATGTTGCGGTCGTTCAGGTGCTTATCTAATAGTTTCTTGAAACTATCAATGCCCCCTCTGAGACCACCGCTTGTAGAAGGGAATTCCATATCCTTGCCGCCCTTGCAGTAAAGAACCCTCTACGAAGTTTAAGGTTAAACCTCTTTGCTTCTAATTTTAATGAGTGGCCACGAGTCTTGTTAAACTCCCTTCTGTGAAAAAGTTTTATCCCTATTGTGGTTTCACCAGTATGGTATTTGAATATTGAAATCATATCCCCTCTCAAGCGTCTCTTCTACAGAGAGAGAATAAGTTCAGTGCTTGCAACCATTCCTCATAACTAATATCCTCCAGACCCTTTATTAGCTTTGTTTCCAAAGTCTAATTTTAATTCTGTCCTCTGTTAACCATGGAGGTGCTTCCTGTGATGTGTCATGAGGATAAACACTGTATTTTTGGTCACTGAAGCCCCCTGATTCCCTTGTGAAGACTGAAGGGAAGAATAAATTAAATACCGTCGCCATCTCCCCATCCTTTGTAACCAGATGTCCTTCCACATTCTTTATTGGGCCAATAAAGAATTTCTTGGGATTTTTTTTTTTGCTTTCCTCCGCTACGTGTCTTTCATGTTTTATCTTAGCCATCATTATTGCACCCTAACATTTCTTGTTGCATTTTTTATAAAGTCTGAATGCTGATGATGATCCCTCAACCTTGTATTTTTAAAAGGCCTTCTCCTTTGCTTTTATATGCATTTTTACATTGGAGTTAAGCCATCCAGGACTTTTGTTCGCTTTTTTAAATGTATTACCCAATGGGATGCATTGGCTAATGCTATATTCTTTAGAAAGTTCAGATGGTGTTAGGAGATTTTCTCTTCCTGGTTAGCTTTGCAGTGAAGCCTGGGCATACAGCCAAGACAGCTGATTGGGGGAAAGGCACACACCCCCCTCTCCTCATAGGTAGAGACTTTCTGAGCTGATCGCTGAATAGTTTAGGGCTCTGCTAATCTATTTATAGCATCCTCCCCACACAAAACTCAGGCTCTTTTTATCTCAGTTGACGGAGAACTTGCCAGAAGTTATCATGCTGATAACAGAAGAACGGGGCAGGAGTGTGCCCAGCTCAAATTTTACATCCACTTTAAGGTATATATAGTATAAGTATGTGATTTGTTTGTTATTATTGTCACTATGCCGCCTTGAGGAAGGGACCCTGCAATGCTACAACATGTTGGCCTTCTTTATTTTCACTTATCTGTCACCATTTTCACAATAAATATATAAAATTTATTTCAGAAAATGGGAAAAACACCTCAACCTTTTTTAATACATCTTCTAAATTATAGAGATAAAGAAAATATTCTGCGGCAGGCACAGGTTACATAGTTACATAGTTACATAGTTAGTCAGGTTGAAAAAAGACACAAGTCCATCCAGTTCAACCTTAAAAACAAATAAATAAAATAAAAAATAATCGTACAATCCAAATACCCAATTTTATGCCCACAATTGATCCAGAGGAAGGCGAAAAAAAAACCAGCAGAGCATGCTCCAATTTACTACATCAGGGGAAAAAAATTCCTTCCTGATCCCCCAAGAGGCAATCGGATTTTCCCTGGATCAACTTTACCTATGTTAGAACCCAGTTATATTATGTACATTCAGGAAAGTATCCAGGCCTTTCTTAAAGCAATCTACTGAGCTGGCCAGAACCACCTCTGGCGGGAGTCTATTCCACATTTTCACAGCTCTAACTGTGAAGAAACCTTTCCGTACTTGAAGATGAAATCTCTTTTCCTCTAGACGTAAAGAGTGCCCCCTTGTCCTCTGGGTTGACCGTACAGAGAACAACTCAACACCAAGTTCACTATATGGACCCCTAATATATTTGAACATGTTGATCATATCCCCCCTTATTCTCCTCTTCTCAAGAGTGAATAAATTCAGTTCCTCTAATCTTTCCTCATAGCTGAGTTCTTCCATGCCTCTTATCAGTTTGGTTGCCCTTCTCTGCACTTTGTCCAGTTCCCCGATATCATTTTTGAGAACTGGTGCCCAAAACTGAACTGCATATTCCAGGTGAAGTCTTACTAATGATTTGAACAGGGGCAAAATGATATCTCTCTCTCTGGAGTCCATACCTCTCTTAATACAAGAAAGGACTTTGTTCGCTTTGGAAACAGCAGCTTGGCATTGCATGCTATTATTGAGCTTATGATCTACCAAAACCCCCAGATCCTTCTCCACTATGGATCCCCCCAGTTGTACTCCCCCTAGCATAACTTTACATTTATCAACATTAAACCTCATCTGCCACATAGTCACCCAATTAGACAGTGTATTGAGGTCGGCTTGTAAATTGGAGATATCCTGTAAGGACGTTATTCCACTGCATATCTTGGTGTCATCTGCAAAGACGGAAATGTTACTTTTGATCCCAGACCCAATATCATTTATAAAGATGTTAAAAAGTAAGGGTCCCAGCACTGAACCTTGGGGTACACCACTGATAACCTTAGACCATTCAGAGTAAGAATCATTAATCACTACTCTCTGAATTCTGTCTTTTAGACAATTTTCTATCCATTTACAAACTGATATTTCCAAACCTGTAGACTTTACCTTACACATGAGCTGTGTGTGGGGAACTGTATCGAATGCTTTTGCAAAATCCAAGTATACCACGTCCACCGCCACCCCTCTGTCCAAGGTTTTACTTACCTCCTCATAAAAAGAAATCAGATTTGTCCGACAACTTCTGTCTTTCATGAATCCATGTTGTCTGTTGCTTAAAGTGTTTTTGTTCAGCAAGAACCCGTCTATGTGGTCTTTTATTAAACGCTCCAGTATCTTCCCAGCTATAGAAGTTAAGCTAACAGGTCTATAGTTACTTGGTAAAGACTTTGATCCCTTTTTAAATATAGGCACCACGTTCGCCCTGCGCCAATCCAGTGGGACTATTCCCTAAAAAGTCCCTAGAAATTCCCTAAAAAATTTGATACAATGGCTCTGAAATTACAGAGCTCATTTCTTTTAGGATCCATGGGTGGATGCCATCAGGGCCAGGTGCTTTATCCACCTTTATTCTGTCTAAATATTTCTGGACCATATCACTTTTGAGCCATTGTGGATCATTTGGGGCTGTGTCACTACCACCCCCATTATGGACATGCGCTCCCCCATGCTCTTTTGTGTACACAGAGCTGAAGAAAGTATTTAATAAATTAGCCTTTTCTTTGTCCCCAGTCACCCACTCCAGATTATTTTGTAAAGGGCCTACATGCTCAGACTTGACCTTTTTACTATTAATATATTTGAAGAATTTTTTGGGGTTTGTCCTACTATCTTTTGCAATCTGTCGTTTTTGAATTTTTGCATCCTTGATTTCCTTTTTACATATTCTGTTAAATTCTTTGTAACATTTAAATGACACTAGTGATCCTTCATTTTTATATTTTTTAAAAGCTCTTCTCTTATAGTTTATAGCTTTTTTAACTTTGGCTGTGAGCCACATAGGTTTTGTTTTTAGCCTTTTAAAACGTATTGCCCATGGGAATATACTTTGCAGTGAGGTCCCAAACAGTCTTTTTGAAGAATTCCCATTTCTGTTCTGTGCCCATTGAAGCAAATATTCTCTCCCAGTCTAAGTCCTGGAGAGCAGCCCTCATCCTTGGAAAATTTGCTCTCTTGAAGTTAAGTGTTTTTATCTTACCCGTATGTGTTTCTTGTTTAGCGCTAACATCAAAGGAAATCATGTTATGATCACTGCTACCCAGATGTTCCTTTATCTGGACATTAGTAATAAGCTCTGCATGGTTTGAGATTACCAGGTCCAACAGAGCTTCATTCCTAGTTGGAGCCTCAATAAACTGGACCATAAAATTGTCCTGTAATAGGTTTATCATTTTTTGCCCTTTAACTGTCCCAGCAGTGCCATTACTCCAGTCAATTTCTGGGTAGTTAAAATCCCCCATTATTATCACTGTCCCAGCCCTTGCAGCCCTTTCCATCTGTGCAAGGATCTGAGTCTCCACCTCCTCATTAACATTGGGTGGTCTATAACAAACTCCAACGATCAACTTTGCACTACACCCATCTAAATGCAGTTCCACCCATAATGCTTCAGACTCATCACACTCTCCATCCACCAGGTCCTCTTTCACACTTGCTTTGAGATCACTTCTCACATAGAGACAGACCCCGCTACCTTTCCTTTTTACCCTGTCTCTCCGAAAGAGTGCATAGCCAGGAATATTAATAGCCCAGTCATGTAAGGTTTGATGCCAAGTTTCAGCAATACCGATTATATCATAGCTCTCCTCATGCACCACAGCTTCCAACTCACCTATTTTGCTTGGCAGACTTCTGGCATTGGTGTACAAACACTTTAATGCATTATTACATTTTGCTCTGGTGTTTTTCATATTATTTTTAGTAGTACAAATTGCCCTATAGTTTTCAATGGCTGTTTGCAACATGGGAAATTTCTTGTTGCCTGCCATATCCCACCCCCCATCTATCCCCATTCCACCCTCCATTAATGTCTGACCCCTAACTGACCTGTCTGCCCAATGTAATTCTGGTTCACCCTCCCCCCTCAAACCCAGTTTAAATACTCCTCCAGCCTTCCCATAAACCTCTCCCCCAGCACAGCAGACCCCCTTCCATTCAAGTCCAAACCATCGTTAGCATATAGGTTGCACCCCAATGAAAAGTCAGCCCAGTGCTCTAGAAACCCAAATCCCTCCTCCCTACACCAGGTCTTTAGCCATGCATTCAGCTCTCTAATCACCCCCTGCCTTTCCTGTGTTGCGCATGGCACAGGCAATATTTCTGAGAATATCACCTTGGAGGTCCTTCCCTTCAACTTGCAGCCTAGTTCTCTAAATTGATTCTTAAGGAGCCTCCACCTTCCATGTATACGGTCATTGGTTCCAACGTGGACCAAGACTGCTGGGTCATACCCAGCCCCTCCCAGTAATTTATCCACCCAGTCCACCACATGCCGAACCCTAGCACCAGGGAGACAGCAAACTATTCGGTTGAGGCGATCCTGGCGACAAATTATTCTATCAGTCCTTCTGATTATAGAATCCCCTATAACCACAAACTGTCTAGGCTTATCTGCACTCCCCTCACCTCGTCTACTAGATGGACTGCTCTCCCGGCTGTTAGGGGGAGCAGTGACATCTAGGGCTGCCACCTCTGTGTTTGCCACCTCCACATTTTCACCCAACTCTGCAAATTTGTTTTGATGCACAAATATAGGACTGGCCTTCCTTTTCTGCAAGCCCCTTCCACTCCCTCTAACTACATTAACCCATCTTCCTATGTGATAATCCTGACTTGCCCCTCCACCCTCCACATCAACCCTACTGACCACCTGCTCAGCGAGCAGAGGACCCCTTTCAAGGTTGTCCTTTCTGCCCAGTGTTGCAACTTGCTCCTCCAGATCTCTAATGCGAGCTTCCAGAAGGGCAACCTGCTCACATCTGTCACAGCGGTATGCATCCTGGAGCTCTTTCACCAGTTTTGCATACATGTGGCACACTGTGCACTGAGCAAAACCTTCAACCCTGCTAGCACTCATTTCAAAAGTTACAATACAATTACTTAAAGGAAGTTTAAGATGTTACTTACAGGTTAAAGACTCCTGTCTTAACTCCTGTTTCAACTCCTGGTTATTAACTCTCCACTTTAGTTCAAAATTCCACTTGTGTTCACAAAATCCACATGCAAGCCACCATCAGGGAGCAAAATGATAAATGATATTAAATATAATGGAGCCAAAATTATATTTTTCCCTGACTTTTCACCAGAGGTTCAGAAACGGAGGGCAAATTTTCAAGAAGTGAAGAAACATTTGTTACTCCAAGGGCTTAAATATTCAATGCTATACCGTGCCCGTCTGCAAGTGAACTACAAAGGCAATGTACAAATATTCCAAACACCGCAGGATGCACAGGACTGGCTTGATGGTGAGGTTAAAACTCAGACTTTGGGGTGATAGGTTCACCCCTCTAGTAAATTTATACATGTATATAGTACGAAATGACGGGGCATTGATATATACTTTTTTTTTCTCCTTGTTTTTTTTTCATTAAAGCCAGACTGTCGGAGGCCTAATCAGCAATAGCCACTGAATGTTTTCTTTTCTACATCAGTGGCTTTTTTTCACGTTAGGAACCGTTTTTTTTTTGTTCTGCATTTATATATATCATATTTTTGTGTACAGTACAGCAGGTTGGTTGACTAGTGATGTTCTTATGCCATTGTACCTATGGTAAATCAATCAGTTAGAATACTTTCCTGGAACGTTAGGGGTAAGAATAATGCTTTAAAAATACAATCTATTTTTACTATATTACTTCTTTTCTTCCCGCCCTTATTTGTCTGCAGGAGACACATGCCACATCCAACATGACCAGGTTTCTGAAGCGCTGATCAGTTAGAGAGCCTTACCACTCTTTATATGCCTCTCACTCAAGGGGGGTTACAATCCTGGTCTATGCTGGTGTTGTATTCACCTGCAGTAGGACTATGGTAGACGATGATAGCAAATATATTTTTTTTACAATGAAAGTTGGATGATCTTTAGTTGATCTTTGCCACTATATATATATATATATATATATATATATATATATATATATATATATATATATACCTCCCCCATATAATTCAGAATAAATTTGTCAGCTTTGCAGGGGTCTCTCCTCAGATACCATTATTGGTACTTGGAGATTTCAATAGTGTTGTCAATATGAGGTGGGACAGATGCCCAGCTCCAAAGTCAATGACCAATGGGCGTCTCTGCCCAGTTGGACGACAATGTTGGGAAGTGGGACTGTATGATATGTGGAGGAAGCTACACCCTGAAGAAAACGCCTATACATGCTATTCTAAAACACATAACACACTATCAAGAATAGATTTGGCTCTGTGCTTGGGTGATTTAATACCATATGTGCTGGATGTATCGAACCTCGAGGTATCTCAGACCATTCTCCTCTGTTAGTTACTTTAACATCAGGGCATCAGGCGTCTAATATGTCTTGGCAACTGAATCCCTTTTGGTTGGCCTTATTCCCTAAGGAGAATGTCATTCCTAACCGTATCCTGGATTTTTGGTCCCTCAGCTTAGGCTCCGCTTCCATACAAGTTGTATGGAATGCTCTAAAGACCTAGCTTTGGGGGTTGTTAATCCAGAATATAAGTGTTATCAAAATTGCTTCCCGTACAGAGCTCGAGCTGGCGAACGCTGACACCTCCGCGGTGGAAGCAATATATATTCAAAATCCCTCTCCGAATATTCAACAGGAATGGCTTTCATCTCAAAATAGGCTGAGCGAACTATTGGAATCTAGGGCCAGGAATAAACTCTTTTTTCAGAAGAGACTTAGCTGGGCAGAGGGAGAAGCGAACGTTAGATTATTGGCTCAGATAGTAAGGTCCCAATCTAACCCTACACATGTTTCAGCTCTAATGAATGTAGAGGGGGAGGTTTGTAACCAGACTAGTTCAATTATATCTATCTTTAAGTCCCATTATCAAGATTTATGTACTTCCAGGGCGGATTTCACCCTTGCAGAGCTATCTAGTTACATGGCCAGTGTTGATCTCCCAATAGAAGAGAGAGAAATTCTCAATGCTCCACTTACTTTAATGGAAGAGGAAAATGCTGTGGCTAGTTTTCCCAATGCTAAGGCTCCAGGGAACGATGGTCTCCCTATTGAGACCTATAGAAAATATAATCAAGTATTAACACACTAAATTAGGCTTTTCATACGGGTCAGCTCCCAGACTCTATGGGGCAATCCGTAATAGTAGTTATATCCAAAAGGATAAAAATTTGCTACACCCTGAATCTTATAGGCCAATTTCTCTATTATCTACAGACGTTAAAATTCTTGCGAAGATACTTGCAACTAGACTAAATAAGGTTATTAACAGTATTATTCATTCAGATCAGGTAGGATTTATGTCCAACAAATTAACCGCATTTAATATCAGACGTGCATATTTAAATATGCAGGTTCCGGCCCCCGGGCCATTCAAACCATGCTTTCTTAGCATTAGACACAGTCAAGGCCTTTGATAGTGTCGAATGGCCATATCTGTGGGCCATTCTAGATAAATTCGGGCTTGGCTCTGGTTTTTGTAAGTGGGTCCGGTTGTTATACACCACTCCGAGGGAATCGGTTAGGATGAATGGCTTTCAATCTCCTGGTTTCAGACTTTTCCGGGGCACTAGGCAGGGGTGCCTGCTGTCTCCCCTGCTTTTTGCCCTGGCCATAGAGTTTTTGGCATGTCTTATATGGGCTTCTCCTGATGTTACTAGTCTGATTAGGGGAGACATGGAGGAAAAGCTATCACTATATGCAGATGATCTCATCTTTTTCATGTCTAATGTCTGTTCAACTCTGCTGGTAGTAATGGAACACGTTAAGGAGTTTGGAAGGTTTTCCGGTTTAGGCATAAACTGGGAGAAATCCATGTTGATGCCTTTAGACCCCCTTCCAGATCCACCACCACCTATATTTTCTCATTTTAAGGTTGTATCATCTATAAAATACTTGGGTATAACTATGTCGGGCTCCCCACAGTCATATATTAACCTATATTAACCGAATAACCTACTAAGCTCCTTTTATCGCTAATAGGTCATATAAATTTAATAAAAATTATATGGATGCCACAGCTCCTGTATTTTTTACAAAATGCCCTGATTTGGATAACTATCCAGATCTTTATTAAGATAGACACTATATTTAGGCGATTAATATGGCAGAACAAAACCCCTTGTGTCAAATTGGAGATTTTACAGCATCCCACAAATGCCAGTGGGCTGAGAGTTCCTAATCCAAGGCCATATTTTATTGCCTCCCAATTACAGCATTTTGCTGGATGGGAGTCTAAACAGATATCCTCTCCTGCTCGATGATTATTCTCTTTTGCAATTAAGGGTCGGTGTCCACTCTTTGTCCTCGATGGTGCAAGAGGGAGTGTCTCGCTTGCTGATATGCCTACTTGTATTTTAATCTATAAAGTATGGGATACAGTTAAAATGCTGGGTGTCTCATACCCCACTAGATATACTCCCATATGGGAAAATTATAGGTTTTCTCAAATTTCGGCTCTTAGAAGCTTTCAGAGATGGGCAAAGTTAGGAATAACTACTTTTAGCTCAGCTATATCAGAATGGTTTACTTAAAACTTTTGAAAGAAGAGGGGAGAGTTCTCCGTAGAATCCCATTGGTTTTACAAATTCCTTCAATTAAGACATGCTCTACATGCCCAGTTTTCTTCTGCTAAGATATTTTTACCCTCTATCCCTATCTTAGATAAAATAGTACGGGCAGGGTCAACAACGGATCTTACCTCAGTTACTTATAGGGTACTGTCGGATGGGTTCCTATTGAACTTCCCCATCCAGTCTCAGGCTGGCTGAGAGAAAGATATTGGTTCCATCTCTGAGGAGATTTGGGACGATGTCCTCCGGTCCCTGTCCAGGGTGTCTCTTTCTCCATCACACAGATTGACCAAGATTTTTATTCTCTATAGGGTCTATAGAACTCTGCAGTTACTCTGTGCAATTGGACTGAAACCTGAGCCAGCCTGTGCTAGATGCGGTGCAGTGCTCAAAGAAGCACTAATAATTACAAATTCGTGAAAAAAAATCAATAAAAAACAATGTGAAACATACACCAGTGAAAGTGTAGTGATAAAAATCCTTGTAAATAAAAGTCCTTATAAATGTTGTGGTGAAAGATCCTTATAAATAAGAGTCCTTTATAAATAAGATATGAACAAAATAATCCACATTTTTAAGTGATAAAGTCCAGGAATGGATAATAGTGATGGTGATTCAAAATGTGAAATAATGGTATACAGTCAAAGATGTAGTATTCTGTGAGTGAAATAAAGTGAGATCCACCACCATGAATAAATGGAGGCTTACCGGAACGTGTAGACACAGATGGGTATACACCCACTGGGTCACACAAGCTTTAATGGTAATAATACCAGTTTCAGAGCCACAGGTTTCAGGTTTCAGGAAACAATTGGGTAACTCTTCAATGTTGTATTGAAACAGTCTCACGAATAATTACCAAAGAGGAAGAAAAAACGGAGGGCACATAGCGTAATATTGCTGAACAAAATAAAAAAATTCCATCCAGCTCCTTTGAAGTTTTTCTCACTTCAGTCTTGCACAGCTGTACTGGCTCCTCTCCTGTATTGAAATGGCTTACTCTGATTTCACTGCACACTATAAGCTTCTCGCAATGTGCATTAAAAGCTGCAGCAAGTCAGATAGAGCTCCGCCCCATTTCTCCGCTGCAGCAAGTCAGATAGAGCTCCGCCCCATTCCAAAAAATTGGAAAGGCGGTATATAATAAGCTAGGGTAGCTGCACACCCTGATGCAAATACAAAAAATATGAGACGTTTCCCTATGAGGTTTTGAATTGCAACAATGGAGTCATATGTTAGAAAATATATTTTATTATTACAATAATTAGTGAAGTTACATTGGCATAACCATTGTTAAAACTATGAGCTCTGTAAAAAATTGGCATACATTCAGGGAATACATGGATAAAGCTGCTGAACAATGTACATTGGAACATTACATGATCACACACAGAATTAATGCTAAAAGAGCCCCGACGTGTTTCGACCATATGTGGTATCGGTCTTCTTCGAGGGGAAAGCATTATAGATTTCTAAAAAACACATTATATGAATGAATAGGTAGCTCAAAAATATGTATACAATAGTACAACAGGATTTAAGAAATTATATATATGTATATATATATATATATATATATATATATATATATATATATATATATATATATATATATAGATATAGGGTAGATAATTACCACTGGCAAAAACAGAATAGAGGGTAAGGGTTTAATAATACTTGTGATTACTTGGAGGGTTGTTCACTAACACAGGATGTCATACATACAGGATGTGGAGTATCCATACTAAAGAAGGAGAAAGTGATGAAGAGTGAAGACAAAATGCTGATGGAACTAGTTGTTAGAACCACCAGATGAAAAATGGTGAAATACTAGATGCTGGGCAAGTAGTGAGGTAAAAATAAAAATGAAAAAGTGGTGTGGTGAGAGTGAAGAGGATGGGGACATTGTGAAGGAAATTTGCATCGAGAAGGCAGAGCAGTGAAGGAGGTGAGTAGGTGAGGGGATGCTGTGTTGGATTCCAGGGTGAAAAACAGAAGAAGAGGGGGTGGGGTTGGGCTAAGGAGAAGAAGGGGGAGGGGGAAAAGGGGGAATAGACACAGTGTGATCGACAACGTGCAAAACAGGTGAAAGTGCAAAGACTAGCCAAATGGCTAGTCCTAAAAAATTGAACAAGCAACAGTGCAACATAAGAAATACACTCAAAAAGAAAAAAGGGTGAGAGATGCAGAGAAGGGGACAAAGCTGAGGAAAAAGGAAATAAATGTGAAGTAAGGGACAACATTGCAGGAAGAAAGGGAAAGAAAGAGTCATTGAAACAAAAGTGTGCCAAGCGAAAACAAACAAAAGTGAAGGTGGATGAATGGTGCTAGAGAACCAAATGTACATGCTAACACAAGTGAGACTACTAAGCTAAGAAGTAAGAATGTGCATGGGAAGTGAATATAGCCAGCAAGTATTGAACACTGTGTACCTTATAGATGGGGCCAAACTTAACTGGCCACTCATATCAACTTGGAGTCTGTGTGGAGGTATACAGGATAGACCTGTCGACTCAATATTGAAACATTAGACTAGAAGTAATGAGTTAGACATAGAGGTCCAGAAATTAGTACACAGCGAGTTACTTACAGTGATGTCTGAGAAAGATCTATCCAGTCTAGTGCCTGTTCAAGCAGTGGAGGATGAGACCTAACCAACAGTCATGTGGCCTATTTAACTCAATGTAGCCTAATGAGGGTGATCACCCGATTGATCCTGTGCCCTGGCAAACCTCCACCCCGCCACCCCCACCCCATTCCACAACACCTCAGTCAGGTGAGGAGGAGCCCTCCATGTGGCCTCCCTGGCGTCCTGGAAGGGGAACCTCCCCACCGTCACTTCCATCAACGGTGTGACGTCATGACGCACCGTGCACGCCACCCCGAGAGATCGCGCATGCACGGTGGGTCAAAACGTCTGGAAGGATCGCTGGAGGCTGCCGGCAGACACAAGAGGACCCTAGCAGCCAAACAGAGTAAGGCCACCCAGAGGACACAAAAAACAGGGGGCAAGGCTGCAAGAATATGCAGCCCATCTTCCTGCCTGCCGTGGGATCCCTGAATGGCAAGCAGGAGAATAGCCCCACAGGTGGCGGGATCAACTAGCTGAAGCCAAGTGATCCTGCTGACCTACAAAATAGAGATAACAAAGTGTGAATTACATAATGAGTGTAAATACAGCCCTTACATGTAATAGAAATTACATATAGATTACTTATTACATTTTTTTAATAAATTAATTTACAACATTCACCAATAATTAATCAATTGATAAAATCTTCGGTATTATTTTCTTGAAACATGAGAGTGAGATCACAAAGTGCCTTGAATTATTTCATGCTGAATTCTGACCAATCTGTAATATCTGCATCGGGACCGTCTCTAGGTTTTTCAAGAGCAGCTTCCGTGTAAATAATTGTATGGCAATGATAGCTTGAAAGTATCAAAATTGTTAAAAAGTTAAACCACGTGAGAGGAGACATATCTCCGCCTCAGTGAGGACATGACAGGAGAGATTGATTACACTCAGGGATCGGGCTTGGTCCAAACCACAAACGGATCCAGTCCTTTTCCCACCTTGGGTGTCTGAGGGGAGGAACTCACTCCCCATGTTAAGTTTAAAAAACTTAGTGAGTTTTATTGGATCTGTATGTTAGGACCTGGGCTTGAACCTGGGACCTCTGGTGTGTCTGGCAGTGACTCTGCTTGCTGAGCCACCTGGAATGCTGGACAGCTCCTTGGACAGCTCCTTGGACAGCTCCTTGGACAATTCCTTTAGTGATCATGTCTTGAATCTTGTTTGCCTTGAACCTTGAACCCTTTGCTCCTCCCATGAACTTCCTATATAAGCCATGTCTCTGCACTTCCTCCTTGCCAGAATATTGTGCCATCTCCAGCCTGTATCTAGCTCCCGTCTTCTCTGCTGCCGCTTATATTTACTACTGCTCGTTATCGACCCTTGGCCTGTTCCACGACTACGCTTCTGCCTGATCCCAATCTGCAACAACTCGTTACCGACCTTTTGGCTTGCTTACTGACCACGCTTCTGTTTAATCCTTACCTGCTCATCCACTACTGAACCCCGGCTTGCTCACCTCCTGGTGGGGCGATCCTGAGGACCGCGACCTGGTACTAACTCGCAGCTAAATCCATCTCTACCATCTGAAGCTCTGGTGAAGACCGGTTAGTACTTAGACTCCACACCTCAGGTGAGCCTGTGTCATCAGCCAGGGTGACCTGTGTGAATATCTGCTCTGCTGCTATAGCTATTGGTCTCTGAGCCTGACTCCAGATCGTGACACTGTAGCTGTAGATATATTACTGCCATGTGTGGATCCATTGAACAGAAACATAAAAAGAGAACTGTGGACATGGAGCCTGACAGTGTTGATGCACTGACACCAACAGATCAGGCTCTGTCCACCGCTATGAATACTCTAAATGATATGGAGGTTGAGCCGGACCCCTCTCCTTTCAATGAAACTCAAAAAACTAGGCAAGAATTTAGGTATCGCATCGTTCAACACATCTATAGTATGCAAATCAGCAATCTCCACCTACGTTTAGGAGACACATGGCGTATATACACAAGTACACCATGCCTAAAGTTTAATTCGCCTCCCTGGACCGGATACATATATCGGCCAGGGGTGGCGATTGGAACAAGGCTCTCTTCCAGAGAGAACAATGGATTTTCAAAATGAAGGCAACAGTATAACCTGGCCTCAATGAATCCACTTCGTTTGCACTCTTTTTAAAGGGCTTTGTCTCAGGCAAAACACAATAATAGTCTTTTTCTATATGTTGATAATTTTCTTCTATATAGATAAGTATTTAGAATTTGTCTTTAATCTTTTTGCTGTTAGACGTAGAATTTTAGCTCATTGTGATCATTATAATTATTGGTGAATGTTGTAGATTCATTTATAAAAAAAATGTAATAAGTAATCTATATGTAATTTCTATTACATGTAAAGGTTGTATTTACATTCATTATGTAATTCACACTTTGTTATCTCTATTTTGTACGTCAGCAGGATCCAGCCACTTGGCTTCAGCTAGTTGATCCCCACCACCTGTGAGGTGGCACCCTCCCACTTGCCATACAGGGGCCCCACGGCAGGCAGGGGGATGGGCTGCATATTCTTGCAGCCTTGTCCCCTGTGTTTTTGCGTCCTCCAGGTGGCCTTACTCTGTTTGGCCGCTAGGGGCCGCATGTGTCTGCCGGTGGCGTAATGCAATCCTTCTGGATGTTTTTGGCCCACCGCGCAATCTTTCGTCGGCAGAGTGCGAGGTGCATTTCCCCTTGCAGGACACTGGGTAGGCCACATGGAGGGCACCATACAGTGGCATTCCCCCTCACCTGGCCGAGGTGTTGTGGGATGGGGGCGGGGGCGGAGGTTTTCCGGGGCACATGACCAATCGGTTGATCTCTGTCAGGAATCATGAAACAGACAGAGACAGAAGTACAACCAAATCACACTTGTTTATTAATAAAAATAAAAAGGTAAATAGGAAAAAGCGTAGTCAAGCAAGCCAGAGTCCAGTAGCCAGATCGGGTAGTCAGCCAGTCCAAAGTTCATAAACCAGATTGGGTAATCAGCCAGTCCAGACGTCAGGGATCCAAGGAGAGCAACTGCAAGCAGGATGGAAGCCAGGAGGGATGTTAGCAAGCCAGTCTTGAAACAACAGTAGGCGAAGGTTCCTAGTGATGTGACCAAACGTGAAGGCAATGGAGAAATGAGCTGGAAGACTTTAAATAGGCAGGCCAGACAAGCATCATCGGGAACAGCTGGTAACTGTGGAGAGAGAAGAGAGCTGGCAATTAGCGGACAGCTGAGCGGCCAGCCCAGAGGAGGAAGGGCTAAGCCAGCCCTGACAGTACTCCCCCCTCAATGACCCCTCTCCCTCGGAGGGCCACCAGGCTTGAGGGGAAACTGTCTATGGAACTTGCGGAGGAGGACAGGGGCATGTACGTCAGAGGATGAAACCCAGGAGCGTTCCTCCGGACCGTACCCCTTCCAATACACCAGGTGCTGTATGCGCCCACGGAACCTACGGGAGTCAACAATGGATTGTACCTCATACTCCTCATGGTTCTCAACCTGAATAGGGTGAGGACATGGCACCGAGGTGGTAAATCGGTAACAGACAAACGGTTTCAATAAGGAAACATGAAACACATTTGAGATGCGCATACTAGGACGAAGTTCCAACGCGTAAGCTACTGGATTAATCCTGAGAAGGATACGGAAAGGCCCAATAAACCGAGGTGCAAACTTCAGTGAGGGAACACGAAGCCGGAGGTTGCGAGATGACAGCCAGACCCTGTTCCCAACCTGGTAGGAAGGCACTGGCAGGCGTCTGTGGTCAGCATGGAGTCTGTACCTATCATTAGCATGACGCAAAGCCTCCTGGACTTGTACCCAAGTGGAACGAAGACCACGGAGATGCTCCTCTAAAGCAGGAATACTCTACGGAACAAACGAGTCAGGCAACATGGAAGGTTGGAAACCATAATTCGCCATAAATGGAGACAATCGGCAGGCAGAATTCAAGGCACTATTGTGAGCAAACTCTGCCCAAGGTAATAGGTCAGACCAGTTGTTATGATGGTCAGAAATATAGCAACGTAGGAATTGCTCCAAGGACTGATTAGCTCATTCTGCGGCCCCATTAGACTGCGGGTGATACGCAGAAGAGAACGCAAGCTGGATTCCCAACTGTGCACAAAAGGCTCGCTAGAACTGGGAGACAAACTGACTGCCCCTATCCGAGACAATCACCTTGGGTAGCCCATGTAAGCGAAAGATCTCCCAAGCAAAAATGGAAGCCAGTTCCTTAGAGGTAGGCAACTTCTTAAGTGGAATACAATGACACATCTTTGAGAACCGGTCAACCACCATAAGGATAACACTTGTCTTCACGCTTGTCTTCTTTTGATTAGAGTTACGTTTGTTTTTTTGTCCCTCCTTTTTAGTGTGAGTTTGGTTTTTGAGTTTTGTTTTTCCCCCCCCTCCCCCTTTTTTTTTTTTTTTTTTTTTTTTTTTTCTGATGTAGATGTGGATGCAGATATCTGGGGATATTCCCTTTATATGCACACAAATCATGTACATGATATCTTCATACCACACATGTGGGCCTATATATAAAATATAAAAAATACAAATATATATGTCTAATTCCGATTATGTTGGGATTTCCATCACAGGCGTGGCTTACCATACAGGCAGGCTGCCTACGTTTGCACCTACTTCCTACAACCTTTGTGGGGCATAGGGTTTTTGTCGTGTGACCGCTCGTGAGCCGCGCCTCTGGGCTTCCGACCCTCACCCCACTGCTGGACTCTGTGGCGAGATGTATGGACCATGTACCTTCTTTAATTTGTGAGGGACGTCTAAGCATGAACCTGGGTAAACTCCACCATTAAGCACTATAATTTACATGAACCTCTCGGCAATACTATACTGGGTAACTACACTAACAAATTTAGAATATGTTTAATACTAATACTATTCGATAGATTTATTAAGTTTTATCTTGTCTCTCTATCAACAGACTATCTCTGAAGAAGACCCTAGTGGTTGAAACGCGTGAGAAACTATAAAAAAAAAAAAAAAAAAAAAAAATTTTTTTGCTGTTACTAATTTTATACAGTATATTTATAGTTAGGTCTGCTTAGTGTATTATTGTTTATTGCTGCCTAAAAACCCCGTTGGTGGGGGAATTTGTTTTATTTTTAAGGATAACAGTGTTGCCTTGGGAGTTGGGCAATTCCACAATGAAATCCATAGACAGGTGAGTCCAGGGCCTCTCTCCATTGGGTATGGGTTGTAGGAGGCCCACTGGAAGGTGTCGTGGAGTCTTACTCTGAGCACACACGGGACAGGCAGCTACGAAAGCAGTAACATCAGCCTGCAGACTAGGCCACCAGAATTGTTGGGAGATGGCCCAAATGAGTTGATTCTTCCCAGGATGGCCAGCTGCCTTGGGAGAATGAGAAGTCTGGAGTATTGCAGTACGGAGACTCTCTGGGACAAAGCAGCAGTCACAAGGTTTATCAGGAGGAGCATGGACCTGAGCAGCAAGAATTTTGTCGCTCAAAGGAGAAGAAAGACTAGTGCGAACCGTAGCTAAGATATGATCAGGAGGAATCATAGGAACCGGAACCGACTCCGACTTGGAAGTGGAGGAAAATTGTCGTGACAAGGCATCAGCCCTTACATTCTTAGTACCGGGTAAGAATGAGACAATGTAATTAAAGCTTGACAAGAAAAGAGCCCATCGCGCCCTTCTGGGAGAGAGTCGCTTAGCCTCAGACAAGAATGTAAGATTCTTATGGTCAGTAAGAATAAGAACGGGCACAGTGGTACCTTCAAGGAGATGTCTCCATTCTTTCAGGGCTAAAATGATCGCCAACAGCTCTCTGTCACCAATCTCATAATTGCACTCAGCAGGTGACAATTTCTTGGAAAAGTAGCCACACGGATGCATAGTGCTCTCAGAGTTAGGACGTTGAGACAGAAGGGCGCCAACTCCAGTCTCAGAAGCATCAACTTCTAGGATAAAAGGCAACGTAGGATCAGGATGTGCCAACACAGGAGCAGAAACAAAGGCAGCCTTGAGAGTCTCAAAGGCCTTAATGGACTCCGGAGACCAACTCTGTGGGTTACCGTCCTTTCTGGTCATATCAGTCAGAGGCTTGACCAGAGACGAGAAGTTATGAATAAACTTCCGATAGTAGTTGGCAAAGCCCAGGAAACACTGCAGAGGATGTTAACCCACGGGTTGAGGCCACTGTAGGACTGCCGAAAGTTTCTCTGGGTCCACTGAAAAACCAGCAGTGGAAATTACATAGCCCAGGAATGTAACCTGTTCACGATGGAACTCGCACTTCTCCAGTTTACAATAGAGATTGTTCTCTCTTAGTTTCTGAATTAAATGACAGACATCTGTGTGGTGGCTCTCCAGGGACTTGGAAAATATGAAGATATCATAGAGATAAACCACCACACACAACTGCAACAAATCTCAGAGGACGTTGTTAATAAATTCCTGGAAAACTGCCGGGGCATTACAAAGGCCAAAAGGCATTACCAGGTATTCATAATGGCCTGTTCTGGTATTAAACGCAGTCTTCCACTCGTCGCCCTCCTTAATGCGCACGAGATTGTATGCCCCTCTCAGGTCAAGCTTTGTGAAAACCGTTGCTCCCTTGAGGCGGTCAAATAACTCAGTAATCAATGAAATCGGGTAGGCATTCTTAATCGTGAAATGATTGAGACCACTATAATCTATACAAGGTCTCAGTTCACCGCTCTTCTTTTTCACAAAGAAGAAACCAGCACCAGCAGAAGACGAGGATTTGCGGATGAAACCTCGAGAAAGTGCATCAGCAACATACTCCTCCATGGCCTTATCCTCCAAGACCGACAAAGGGTAAACCCAGGCCACGAGGTATGGCACCAGGTTGAAGGTCAATTGCGCAATCATAAGGGCGGTGTGGAGGCAAACTACTGGCTTGACCTTTATCAAAGACATCGCCAAAATCACGGTACTCATCTGGCAGGGAGGGGAGTGAAGCGGTGCACAGGACCTTGGATACCTTCAGGAAGCATGTCTCACTGCATTGTGGTGACCAGGAGAGAACCTCAGCATGGAGCCAATCAAAAGAGGGGTTGTGCCTCTGTAACCAAGGATAACCAATAACCAGTGGAAATCTGGGTGTGGAATTAACTTGGAATTGGATTATCTCATGGTGAAGAGCCCCTACGGCCATGGACAATGGAACCGTCTCATGAGTCACATGGGCAGGCTGTAAAGGTCTCCCGTCAAGAGCCTCAATGGCAAGTGGAGTGTCACGCAGCTGCAGCAGAATCGAGTGCTGCGAAACAAATGCAGCATCAATGAACAGGCCTGCAGCCCCAGAGTCGATTAGAGCCTGTATCTCGATGGATGACTCAGCCCAAGAAAGGGTGACCAAAACCAGGGGCTTATCCTTCTGGATAACTGGGGATGAAACAGCACCACCTAAGGTCCGTCCATGACAGGACCTCAAGGTTCGGGCGTTCCCTGGACGGGTAGGACAAGACTTCAAAAAGTAACCTGCCTCTCCACAATAAAGGCACAATCTCTCCCGACTCCTAAAGGCTCTCTCATCCGCAGAGAGATGCGTGAAGCCCAGGTGCATGGGTTCATCCTCACTGACCAACTCGGTACCAGGAGGCATGGTAGGTGAGGGAGGCATGGGTGGGACTACAAAGCTTGGAGGCAAACGTACAGGAGGCTTCCGCAAGCGCTCCTTAAGAGAAAGTCTTTCTCTGAGTCTGGAGTCAATGAGGATGGCAAACGAGATCAAGCTCTCCAGCTCAGTGGGTATATCTCGGGCTGCTATCCGGAATCCGAGAGACCATGAGAAAAATCAGCCATGAGGGCCTCATTGTTCCAAGCAACCTCTGCTGCCAGAGTATGGAATTCAATGGTGTAGTTGGCAACAGTTCTCGTACTCTGATGGACATGAGGCACTTGGCAGCAGAAGCGGAGCATGCGGCGACGTCAAAAACCCTTTTAAAGGAGGCCACAAACTGAGGGTAACTCGAGACAACAGGTTTTTACGTCTCCCATAGAGGGTTAGCCCAGGCCAAGGCTCTCTCAGAAAGCAAAGATATCATATACTTTGCTTCTGTCCGTGGGAAATGCATGGGGCAGCATTTCAAAGTAATTCTCAACCTGATTGAAAAACCCTCTACATTGAACTGGATCGCCCCCAAATCGCTGGGGAAGCGGAGCAGAACCAGACATACCTCTTATATTGGTAATACTTGATCCGGGTGCCTGCACAGAGACTGGCGCAGTAGCAGGGACGGCCTGCGACTCAGGTTGTACCGGAGCAGCCACCATGGGGGATTCCAGGTGAGCCGTGTGATTCAGGATCATCTGTAACGCCAAGGCAAACTGATCCATGCGGTGATCTTGCTCATCCAATCTGGGAAAAATATTACCAACAAGTGGATTGACTGTATCTTCTGAATTCATGGCCTTCACGTACTGTCAGGAACCATGAAACAGACAGGGACAGAAGTACAATCAAATCACACTTGTTTATTGATAAAAAATAAAAAGGTAAATAGGAAAAAGCATAGTCAAGCAAGCCAGAGTCCAGTAGCCAGATCGGGTAGTCAGCCAGTCCAAAGTTCATAAACCAGATCAGGTAATCAGCCAGTCCAGACGACAGGGATCCAAGAAGAGCAACTGCAAGCAGGATGGAAGCCAGGAGGCATGTTAGCAAGCCAGTCTTGAAACAACAGCAGGAGAAGGTTCCTAGTGATGTGACCAAACGTGAAGGCAATGGAGAAATGAGCTGGAAGACTTTAAATAGGCAGGCCAGACGAGCATCATCGGGAACAGCTGGTAACTGTGGAGAGAGAAGAGAGCTGGCAATTAGCTGACAGCTGAGTGGCCAGCCCAGAGGACGAAGGGCTAAGCCAGCCCTGACAATCCCGCTCATTAGGCTACATTGAGTTAAATAGGACACATGAGTGTTGGTTAGGTCTCAGACCTCAATTTCTTGAACAGGCACTAGACTGGATAGATCTTTTTCAGCATCACAGTAAGTAACTCACTGTGTACTAATTTCTGGACCTCTATGTCTAACTCATTACTTCTAGTCTAATGTTTCACTATAGGGTCAACAAGTCTATCCTGTATACCTCAACACAGACTCCAAGTTGATATGAGTGCCCAGTTAAGTTTGGCCCCATCTATAATAAGGTACACAGTGTTCAATACTTGATGGCTATATTCACTTCCCATGCACATTCTCACTTCTTAGCTTAGTAGTCTCACTTGCATTAGCATGTACATTTGGTTCTCTAGCACCATTCATCCACCTTCACTTTTGTTTGGTTTCCTTTCGCACACTTTTCTTTCAGTGACTCTTTCCCTTTCTTCCTGAAATGTTGTCCCTTACTTCACATGTATTTCCTTTTTCCCCTTCTCTGCATCTCGCACCCTTTTCCTTTTTGAGTGTGTTTCTAATGTTGCACTGTTGCTTGTTCAATTTTGTAGGGCTAGCCATTTGGCCAGTCTTTGCACTTTTATCTGTTTTGCACGTTGTCGATCACACCGGGTCTATTCCCCCTTTTCCCCTCCCCCCCTTCTTCTCCTCATCCCTCAGGCCACACTCCATATCCTGTGTCTATGACACCCTGTCTTAGTGAACAACCCTCCAAGTAATCACAAGTATTATTAAACCCTTACAGTGAATATTCGAGTTTTACTCTTTTCCTTGAATGACATTTCAAGGCATACATCCGAGTGGTCTGTTCTGTTTCTGCCAGTGGTAAGTATCGACCCTATATCTATTGTAATGTTCGGGGGACCAGGTAGACCGCAGGACACAGGCTTTTCATACAACAAACGGTTTATTAACTTAAATAGCTTTACAGCAGCCAAAAACAAAAGGAAAAAGATTTGTAGTCTCACCGACTTGCAAAGTCCAGAACAGCTGTCCTTATCAGAAACAGAGCTTGGTCTTGATGGCAGGTAGTTTCCCCTGCCAGGAGCCTTACAAACAGGACACTGCTGTCCACTTCATTTGCTGCAACCCAAAACAAACGCCAAACACCATCCACCATGTGTTCTCCACTCCTCCACACCCATCTACAACTTCCTGTCTTGCCTTTTAAAGACACTTCCTCTAACAGGTGGGTTAATCAATTTTCATTCCCTAAAGAGAGCACAACCCAAACAGAGGGGAAATATAGCGTCCTTCCAGGACCCAGCCACGGCGTCCATTACACTATATATCAATATAATTTCTTAAATCAGGTTGTACTATTGTATACATATTGCTGAACTACCTATTTATTCCTATAATGTGTTTTTTAGAAATCTATAATGCTTTCTCCCCTTAAAGAAGATCGATACCACATATGGTCGAAGCGCATTGTGGCTCTTTCAGCATTAATTCTGTGTGTGATCATGTAATGTTCCAATGTACATTGTTGAGCAGCTTTCTCCATGTATTGTCTGAATGTCTGCCAATTTTTTACTGAGCTCATATTTTTAACAATGGTTATGCCAATGTAACTTCACTAATTATTGTAATAATAAAATATTTTTTCTAACATATGACTCCATTGCTGCAATTCAAATCCCCATAGGGAAACATCTCATATTTTTTGAATAAAAAGGATTTGATTTAGAAAAATAAAAATAATGAATTTATCTAGAACGCTGTTGACTTTGCATGTCCTCGTCTTGTTCACTTTGAGAGTCCACTCTTTATTAAAAAGTCAAGTATTCTCATGAGTGCAGCTTCCAGTTTAGATAACACAATTCTTCATAATTTCCAAAGAAAACATTACCCCATAGGAGGATTAGTAAAATGTTATATAAACACGTTTTGCATGACAGTTTTTCACAACTTCTTTATCACATTAGTGTCTGGAAAAGGAAAATCCCACGTGCAGAACTGCACCTCTTACTTGCCAATACTGTATAATATGCATGTGTGTGTTTGTGAATATGCAGGAAACAAAAAACAAAAAACAAAAAAAAAAAAAAAAAAAATATATATATATATATATATATATATACATAATGTATATACTGCAGGAAACAAAAACAAAAAATATATATCTATATATATATATATATATATACAGTATATACACTATATTACCAAAAGTATTTGGACATCTTCCTTTACACACATATGAACTTAAATGGCATCCCAAGCTTAGTCCGTAGGGTTCAATATTGAGTTGACCCACCTTTTTCAGCTATAACAGCTTCAACTCTTCTGAGAAGGCTGTCCACAAATTCCCTACCCCAGTTAATGAACCGTAAAAAGAAATTTGGTCCCAGCCTTTCACATGCTCAGCGTCTAAATGCTAGTTTGGCCAAATTGCTAGCACTGTAAATGCTACCTTTTCAGCTGGTAGACTCTGCCCCCTTTCGTGAATTTGTGGAATGTGCTGTAACTCAGTGGCAGGGTCCAAAACGTAATTTCTCTTCATGGAAGGCTCTCTTCCAGGCATGTGGAAAACAATGCTCTGGCCTTATTGGACAGGGCGGTCAGCAGTAAGGTTCATATTACTGCTGACTCATGGTCCAGCAGGCATTGGCAGGGACATTACCTTTCCTTCACGGTGCACTGGGTAACTCTGCTGGCAGCTGGGAAGGATGCAGGACAGGGTTCAGTGTTGTTGGAGCTTGCTCTGTCACCACGCCTCCAAAATGGTACTGGTGATTCTGCCACAGCTCTCTCCTCCACCCCTTCTCTTCTTCTTCCCGGATGGCCTCTTCTGCAGATTTGTCCTTTGAACCAGTGGTGCTCCATAAATGTTCAAGGGACTATGCTAGCAGTCAGGCTAAAAGATGCCATGCGGTGCTTGAGTTGGTCTGCCTAGGGGACAGGAGCCATACTGGGGCAGAGATTCTGTCTGCTCTGCAGGGGAAGGCTCAGAGGTGGTTGATGTCATGCCAGCTTCAGCCAGGAATGGTTGTATGCGACAATGGCACCAACCTTCTCTCTGCCCTCCAACGGGGACACTTGACCCATGTTCCATGTTTGGCGCAAGTCCTGAATTTGGTGGTATGGTTCTTGAGCAGGTACCCAGGCTTACAGGATCTCCTGAGGCAGGCCAGAAAAGTCTGTGGTCATTTCCACCAGTCATATGCCAATGCTCTGTTGGATAACATTCAAAGTGAATGCAACCTGCCCACCAACTGCCTCATTTGTGGCATGCCCACAAGGTGGAACTCAACATTGGCAATGCTGCAGCAGCTGCACACACAGTAGGGGGCCATCAATGAGTACCCATGCAAGTATGGCACCAGGACAGGGTCAGGGGAGCTTGGCTTCTTTTTGCCACACCAGTGGCTACTGATCAAGGATGCATGCACTGTCTTGTCACCATTTGTGGAGGCCGCAAGGATGGTGAACAGAAACAATGCATGCATCAGTGACACTGTCCCTCTAGTCTTCCTGCTGGAGCACACGCTTCGTGGAATCATGGACAGGGCATTACAGGCAGAACAGTGGGAGAAAAAGGAGGACTTCCTTTCCTCTCAAGGACCCCTTTATCCAGATAGCATTCCTGTGCCCGCCAAACACACAGGAAGAAGAGGAGGAGGATTGTGTCAGCATGGATGTAGAGGATGACACTCAGCAGCAGTCTTCAAGGAATGGTTTTCAGTCCCCAGAAACCCAAGGAGTTGTACGTGGCTGGGAGGAGGTAGTTACGGGTAATGTGATCCTTAGTGACCCAGAGGACTCAGAATGGAATGCCTCTGCAAACGTATGCTGCATGGCCTCCCTGATTCTGCAAAGCTTGCAAATGGTCCCTAGGATTTATGGTATCAAGGAGAGGGTTTATTATTGGCTGGCAACGCTTCTTGATCCACATTACAAGGGTAAGGTTGCAGAACTCATCCTGCCTCCGCAGAGGGAGCAGAGGATGAAACATCTTCAGTAGGCCACAAAGAAAGGTTTGTGCAATGCGTTTCCAGACCCTGGGAGGTTACCATTTCCTGGTGCTGGACAACGTGTTGCTGAGGCTTGTTGTTGAAGGTGGCCAGCTGACTGATGCCTTTAAACAATTTTTCAGTCATCAGCGCCAAGGTCTGATCGGTTCAAGCGACCATCGCCAAAATCTGCATTATATGGTGCAGGAATATCTAGGGGCAAGAGCAGACTTGGAGACCTTGCCAACAGAGCATCCACTGGGTTACTGGGTCTTGAGGATGGACCACTAGCCAGAACTTGTTCAATATGCAATTGAGCTACTGGCCTGTCCTGCATCCAGGGTGCTTTCTGAATGCACATTCAGTGCTGCTGGAGGTTTTGTAACGGATCAAAGAGTGCGCCTGTCCACAGACTCCTTTGATAGGCTCACATTCATAAAAAAGGATTAATGTGGGATCAGCAGCTATCAAGCACCTGATGCTGATGTAGCTGATTGAATTTGCTATGGATCTGGGATGCCTTGAAGACTGCCTATGCTACCTATCCTATTCCTCCTCAATCTTGATGGTGCTAGCTTCCAACAACAGTTTTGGTTTAGGGCACCACTGCCACCACCCAAGGCCCAATTTCTCTACCCCTGTTTAACAGGGGCATGTAATTGCAAATTTTGATATAATATTTCACAGCAGGACCCTTCCTGCGCCCAACAAGAGTATTTGTGAGGGGTTACAGTGTTGTGGCACCACCACCCAAGGCCCAATTTTTCTGCTTCTGTGTAACAGGGGCATGTAATTACACTTTTTGATATACTATTTCAATGCAGGGCCCGTTCCTGCGCCCAACTAGAGTATCTGTGAGGGGTTACGGTGTTGTGGTACCACCACCACCACCCAAAGCCCAATTTGTCTGCCCCTGTTTAACAGAGGCATGTAATTAAAATTTTTGATATAATATTTCACAGCAGGGCCTGTTCCTGCTTCCAACACGAGTATCTGTGAGGGGTTACAGTGTTGTGGCACCACCACCCAAGGCCTAATTTTTTTGCCCCTGTTTAACAGGGGCAAGTAATTGCAATTTTTGATATTTTTTACACAGGGCATATTCCTGCACCCAACAAGAGTAACTGTGAGTGCAGGCCGTATAGTATATATACTACTGTTCAGAGTATATAGTGCCTGGGGGACCCATGCACCACTTTTTTTAAAAAAATTGGTGCGGGGTTCCCCTTAATATCCATACCAGACCTGAAGGGCCTATTGATTTTGGGGGGGGGGGGGGGGAGGGAACATCCACACCATTTTATTTTGGTATTTTTTATCTATATTGCCAAGATACAACAACACATTACAGCCACAAGCAGTTTTAAATGACATTTATTTTCTTTTAGAAATGTCATTTTACTGTGGTACTGTTATAAATATGGGAAAGATGCGCTACTTTTTAGGCATACTAAGGACACCCCCCAGACATGATATTTAAAGGAATATTTCATTTTTATTGTTTCACTTTAAGCATTATTAAAATCACTGCTCCCTGAAAAAACTGTAGTTTTTAAAACTTTTTTTTGCATTGATACATGTGCCCTGGGGCAGGATCCGAGTCCCGAAACACTTTTTATGGCAACAACTTGCATATAAAATGAGCATTTTTGATTTTTCATGTTCGCTTCCCATAGGCTTTAACGGTGTTAATTCTTTGTCTGTTCGCATGTTCTGCTGAAAACCGAACCTAGGGGCTCATCCCTACTCATAAATAAACAAGTTGTAGTGGCCCTAAACCACCACTAGTTATCAGTATACAAGAACAGAACAATATTAACCTGATACAGTTCAAAGCAATGACAAGTGACAATGCAGGACAACAAGTGCCTAAACAAGGGCCTTCACAATAGGATCAACAGATATTCATTTAACGAAAGCTGCAGATTTTAAAAGACTGGAATTGATTTTTAAAATGATATTATTGCATGCTAATGTTCATAATAGTTCAAGGAACTGATATGGGGTGATGGCATGGAAGCAAGACATATGAAAAAATGTAGCCATAGAACATGGAAGGACTGCCTATATATAGCATGGCTGGATCATCATTTGATTGGTTCTCTCTAGCTGTGTGTTTAGTCATTTTCTTGGAGGTGCCCTTTTAGTGTGTTGCATCCACGGGTGTAGTCATTATTATTCATTTACAGTATACAGTATATATTGCAAACACTCTTCCATAGTACAATGTAAGAACATACCAGCTATAAGCATTAAATTACAACACACAGGGCGTTATGCCACCCCAGGCACCTCTGAATAGTGATGTCCTCTTGTACAAGCTCCACCCCTTGGTCATGTGATTGTAAAAATGCCTACTTAAATATGCTACTGGAGGCAGAATGTGGTCTTCTGAATATGTAGAGCTATTTTTCAGCTTTCTCCTGTATGACACTTCTCAACATCTCCCTACAGTTTCCTTGCTGTATTTAGTCTTAAAGTGGTTGTAAAGGCTGATTTTTTTATTTTTTATTAAAATAATAGTTAAAGTTAAAGTAATGTTAGACTTGCGTGCTCTGTGCAATGTTATTACACAGAGTGGCCCATTACCTTCTCTTCTGGGGTCCCATGCTGGCACTGTCAGCTTCTCCTCTGCCTGAGTGACCCCTTAGCCAGGCTCTATGGGTCCATAGACATGCAGAGCATGTCTATGGACACACTAGAGAGGATTGACAGCAACAGGAGCCAATGACACCAACGGCTGCCTCTGTGTCCTGTGAACAAAGGAAGAGAGAGCAATGCTGTTACAGATGGGCACAACGCCGGATCGAAAGAGGAGCCAGGTAAGGGGGATCTGGCGATGTTTTTTTTACCTTAATGCAGAGAATGCAGAAGGTTAAAAAAAAAAACTTATGTTTTAGAATCACTTTAACCAGTTCTGGACTGCCCCACATACATACATATAAAGTACGCAAATTTAGTTTGGGTACAACATTGCATGACTGCACAATTACCAGTTAAAACAGTGCAGTGCTAAATTACAAATTACATTAAAAAATTACATTAAAAAAAAGTACTCTGGGTAAAACCTTCCGGGGGTGAAGTGGTTGAAGCAGAACTCCAGGATTTTTAAAGTTTGCTAAAGAATAAAATATAAAAAAATGATACCAACTAAAAAAAAAAAATAGCTATATACATGCCATGGTGTACTTTAATATTATTATAAACTACTTTTTCTAAACCCCAGGAGTTTTACTGCCCCCCAACCGCTAATGTGAATGAGACCACAGAGTGACACTTTTTTAGCTCAAAGTATGTAGGCAAAGGACAGAACAGTTGTTAAACTCGCAATTACTTTTTCCACTACTACGCTTCCTTTATTCTGGTTTATAAAAATAGCAAATGCAATCATTTAAAGGCTGGATAAAAGTCTTATTGTCCATTAAAAGACTGTTTATGCCTTTTTTTTAAATCACGCCACTACTTATCTCCTCCATATGTATAAAAAAAAATGTTTTTTTCCCGTCAAGACTGACAGGAAACAGAAGACCAAATGAGTGTCACAACATGCAATGTGAAGATAATAATATAATCAATTTATTAGATAATAGAAAAATACAAAAACACTCCACAATAGGAGATAAAAGTATTGATATATAGACCCAGACGAGGACTCATCCTTACTGTCCGAACGGTCCTGGTCAGCGTCATCTGACAAGACATTGACCTATGCAACTAAATAACATCCAGAGATTCGTTGCCGAATGTGGCAACGTGAATACAAAAAACATAAAACACACTACACATAGAACATATATAAAAAACGTCCTTCCACGTAAAAACAACTTTCATTAATTATATAGCGAGTATATGCTGGTTAGGAAGGGGTATCCGCATAAAGGTCCCTAGAGGCTCGAGCCTAAAAATACTTATCTCTTCCAGCCTCTTTCAGCAACTTCCTTTATACATGCAAGTGCTCCCAAATCAGCTACACACCATTGCTCTGAACTGGTCTGCTAATTCTATCAATGGTATACCAAACCTGTGCACTGTGTGTCAGCACGGCCACTTACAGTCTTAAATGGGGGTACATGTGACTGGGTGAGAATGCGGAAGAACTATTTTAAGACAGGGATGTAGCATTCGGGATCTTCATGACAAGATCACCAGGATTTCTATGCTCACAACATACATTTTAATTTTATAACATCAGCATTATAATAATACAAACAATAATTATATTTGACAAAAATAATATAAGCTTACCTGGAAAATCCCATTTCATGACTGCTGCCTATCTCCTTTCACAACTTCCTGCTTTCCCTGCATGCTTTTCAGCTTCTCCTCCAGTTCTAAGGACTACATATCCCATGGTACCTTGCTGCCTGCAAGCAGAGATTCCTTTACTGACTCCACCTCCTGAAACTCCTCCTCTCAGCACCTCTGTAGATCAGAAGGCAGGTTCTGTGAAATGTGTGACACAGCAGTGCCTACTCACAGGGCATAGTGACTACATGTCACAGAATTCAAGGAAGTAAATCTGTGGGGATCTTCACATAAAAGGCTGGCCATACGTTATCCAATTGTCCTATTCCATGAACTATGTAGTGCAAGGGCCTGCCTGGTTGCATACAAATTGAAAGCTTTTAACTACTTGCCAACCAGCCCATAGCTGAATAACGACTACAGGGCGGTTGCATAACTCTGGGAGGGCGTATAGTGATGTCTTCCCAGAATCCCGCTCTCGCGTGCCTGCAGAGAGCATTTATGTCCTCTGGACCCGGCGGATCACGGTAGATGGCCGCTGATCGCAGCCGTTTACCATGTGATCGCTCCATCAAATGTGTATCAATCGGTACAGTTGAGGGGGAGAGATCGGATGGCAGCAGTGCTGTGGGCTGGATCTGTAGTGCCCACAGCGCTGCTCGGTGACAACCATCCATCCATCCATGCTCAGCCATCCCTCCATGCTCAGCCATACCCTGCAATACTCTGCAATACCCTGCCATACCCTGCAATACTCTGCAATACTCTGCAATACCCTGACAAACCCTGCGATATTCTGCAATACCATGCCATACCCTGCAATACTCTGAAATACCCTCCCATACCCTGCCATACTCTGCAATACCCTGCAATACTCTGCAATACCCAGCCATACTCTGCAATACTTTGCCATCCCCTGCAATACCCAGCCATACTCTGCAATACCCTGCCATACGCTGCAATACCCAGCCACACTCTGCAATACCCTGAAATACTCTGAAATACCCTCCCATACCCTGCCATACTCTGCAATACCCTGCAATACTCTGCAATACCCCGCAATACCCTGCCATACTCTGCAATACCCTGCCATACGCTGCAATACCCAGCCATACGCTGCAATACCCAGTCATACTATGCAATACCCAGTCATACTATGCAATACCCAGTCATACTATGCAATACCCAGTCATACTATGCAATACCCAGCCATAGTATGCAATACCCAGCCATACTATGCAATACCCAGCCATACTATGCAATACCCAGCCATACTCTGCAATACTCGGTGATACCCAGCCATACCCAGTCATACTCGGCGATACCCTGCAATACTCAGCCGTAACCAGCCATACTCAGCCATACCCAGCCATGCTCAGCCATACTCACCCATACTCACCCATGCTCAGCCATGCTCGGCTGTACTCAGCCTCTGTATGTGGCCAGGCTGTGGAAGTCTCACACATGTGGTATTGCCATACTCGGGAGGAGTAGCAGAACTATTTTGGGGTGTCTTTTTGGTATGTACATGCTATGTGTAAGAAATATTGTATAAATGGACAACTTTGTGTTAAAAAAAAAAAAGCGTTTTAACCACTTCCCGCCCGCCGTCATATGACGTCCTTGACTTTGTACAGGGATATCTGAGTGATGCCTGCAGCTACAGGCGTCATTCAGATATCAGCTTTTTCAGCCAGCAATTCCCTACACCAGGTGCTGCTACCGACTCACCGTTAGGATCAAAGCCAGGATCGTTTTTTGTTTATTTTATTTCAGGCTTCTCAGCATAGAGGTGAAATGGGAACAGAGGGGCGCCAGACTGAGTGCAGTATAAATCATATATTTAATAAAAACAAGTAGTAACTCACAGGTTAAATTAGATGAGTTCAGTATGCAGTGAAAATCGCCAGTCCTGGAGTCTCATAAATGTCTTCCCTTTGCAGCCTGGGGCACTGGTGTGATCTTACAGGGATCCAGAAAATGCTGGGAACCAGGAGGCAGGAAACAAGAAGCAGCTGGTCGTGACTTCACAGGAACAGGAAGTGTGATTATTCACAGTGGCAAGGAATGGTAATGCATTTCGAAGCTACAGCTTCTTCATCAGACCATGATTGGCTGGCAAACCTGGCAGTCTTATATTGCAGAGGAAATAGAAACAGAGAGATCTGATGGGCTGGCCAGCCCGTCAATCAAATACACAGATTCAAAGAGGTAGATGGCTGGAGACCGAAGAGAATGTAAATATGAGTAAGAAGCTTGCTGATTAATAGTGGAAGATAAGTTTATAACGTTTGCAGAAATCGATCAATTCACTAATTGATTAAATACATAAATATAAAATGTATAAATATACCTCAAATTTAAAATGAATAAATTTTTATAAGTAAATTAACTAAAAAATGAATTAAGAAAATTATTAGCAATTTGGAAATCAATTGATTATTATAAATTATAATGAATTAATAAAATGGTGAGAATGGAGGAAAGAGAGGACTCTATGCTAGGTATAATATTAAGGTTCTAAGTTATATCATGACCAAAACATCATGTACATGTTTACAACATGCAGTTGTAAACATGTACATGTGCAACAAACGCATGTATATACGTGAGTATATACAAACATCTTTCTGTCCCAATACTCTCTAGAGGGAACATAATATTGTATAAAAAAGGGGAAGGGGAAGAGAAAAAAAAAAAAAAAAAGGGGGGGGGGAAGGGGGTGGTAAAAACAAAAACAAAAACGGGGGTGGTAGAAAAAAAAAAAAAGCGGTGCCAAATTTGTGTCTGTTGCCCAAATGAGCTATTTAGTGGATAAAACTGGGTATCCATTCACCAGTAACCGGGCAACCCACTGAGGCATGACCAGGGGGAAAATCACACCAGCACCTGATTAAATAACAGTGCTGATTTCGATCTCCTCGTTCATTCCTCTAGGCGACATAGTATCCAAAGTGAAAATCCAATACGTTTCCTGACGACACAGTCTTTTGAAACGTTCTGCTGGGGGAAATTTATCTGGAATTGATTCAAGGACCCAAACTTTTATATCCTTGGATGATTGTTTATGATATTCTAGAAAGTGGCGGGGGACACTGTGTTTAGGGAGACCAGCATCGACAAATCTGCGATGTTCCCCAAATCTGGCTCTAAGGGCTCTGATTGTACGGCCCACATATAGCATGCCACAAGGGCAAGCTAGACAGTAAACCACAAACATGGAAGAACAGTTATGGAAGGTGTTGAATGTGTATGTCTTACCCTTATGAGCAAAGGATTTTTGACCATGTTCAATATGAGCACAAGTCAGGCACAGGGATTTTTTACACTGAAACATGCCCACCAGAGGAATGAGTGTTAGTTGAATGTTATTGGATATAGATTGGGCAGATTTAATTTTGCTAGGAGCGATTTTCCCTTTTATATTTGGAGCCTTCCTATAGGCAAATTGTGGCACTGTAGGAATAGTGTTTTTTAAGTGTGGGTCTTGCTGTAGTATAGACCAGTGTTTTTTGAAAACGCTCTCCATTTTCCAGTGTTTGTTGTGATATTGGGTTATGAATCTTGTTCCTACATTTTCTTGTGATCGCTGTTTTGATTTTGGAATGTCATTGGTATTGTAAACCATATGAGCCTGATCGATGAGGTCTGGGGGGTAGCCTTTCTCTATAAATTTCTGTTTGAGGTGAACACTTTGTGCATTATAGTCCTCCAACCTAGTGCAATTGTGCCGTAACCGGCAAAATTGACTTTTGGGGACATTTTTAACCCACCTCGGATGGTGTCAACTGGTGAAATGTAAAAAAGAGTTCCCTGATGTGGGCTTGGTGTAACCTTTAGCTATAATTGTGGACTCTTGGTGACTGAGTTCCAGGTCCAAAAAACAAAGAGAAGTGGCATTTATTTCTGAGGTAAAGGAAAGACCAAAATTGTTAGAGTTGCAGTGTGATAGAAATTCCTGTACAGTATGAAGAGGACCATCCCAGATAATAATAATGTCATCGATGTAGCGCCCATAGAAGACCAGGTGCGCTGCGAATGGGTTATGTGCCCATATGTACTTGGTCTCCCATAGGCCCATCGTGAGATTTGCATAACTGGGGGCAAAATTTGCCCCCATAGCAGTCCCAGTATTCTGAAGGTAATAATCATCCTCAAAGTTGAAGTAATTATGTTCCAGGCAGAATCTGGTCGCTTTCAGAATAAACTGTGACTGTCTGGAATTGATGTCACTGTCCTCGGATAAAAAATGCAAAACCGCCTGTAGTCCAACCTCATGCGGGATCGAGGTGTACAATGAACACACATCCAACGATACCCACAGATATGTTGGTTCCCAAGTATATGGTTGTAATAACTCTAGGAGATGGGTACCATCCCGGGTATATGAGGGGAGAGCTTGGGCCAGAGGTTGGAGGAATTGATCGATGTAGAGAGAATAACTGGTGGTAATACTCTCCATGGATGCCACAATGGGACGTCCAGGAGGATTCTCAAGGTTCTTGTGTACCTTTGGAAGATGGTAGAAGTACGGTACATTGTAATATTCTCTATGGAAGAAAGAGGCTTCAGCTTTAGAAAGGACACCCTCAGATGAAGCTATGGTAATCAAATTCTTGGATTCCTTGATGAAATCTGGTAAAGGGTCTGTTTTTAGTTTTGTATATGTGCTACGATCAGAAAGTAGGCGGTGTGATTCATCAAGATAGGTGGCTCGGTCTTGAATGACTATACCACCGCCTTTGTCTGCCATTTTGATAATTATTTGTTCGTTCTTACTTAAGTTGTTTATAGCTAGACGTTCTTGAGAGGTGAGATTGGCTTTATTATGTATGGATTTGGATTGTTTACATATTTCCAGAAGTTCTGAATATACCACCTGCTAAAATGATTCTATGTAGGGGCCTTTGTTATGTGTGGGGTTAAAGATAGACTTTGGTTTAAAAGAGGTATGTTTAATAGGTGGAGAATGGGCTAGTTGTTGGAATTCAAGAATTTGCTCCATATTATCACAATCCTCCCATAGTTCCATCAAATCGCTCATGGCTCGTATTTCTATGGAGGTATCGAAAATGGTGTCAGGCACTGGGATGGTGTTGACATTGGCTACTATGGTATCTTTGTGTTTGTTGGCCTGTAGACTGAAATGTCTCTTGAGAGTAATATTTCGGATGAATTTGTTCAAATCTTTGAAAATGGTAAATGGATTAAGTGGAATAGTAGGGGCGAAATTTAGACCTCGTTGTAATAATGACAGTTCATCATCAGTAAATTTAATGGAAGACAAATTGAAGATCTTTACAGTCTCCGCATTTTTTCTGGGTGTGGTGTGTTTAGATCTGCCCCCTCTCCTGCCTCGTCGTCGTCGTGTTTTCTTTTGTTGGGGCTGGATCGGGGGGTTAGGCATAAAAAAGATGATTTATTGAGAGCACTAGGAGAACCAGGTGGGTGGCCAATGTTTCCAGCCACATCATGTATAGTGATATGTGGGGTCTTATCTCACTGTAAAGAGGACCTGTCATGCATAATCCTATTACAAGGGATGTTTACATTCAAAAGTGATCAAAAAATGTATTTTTTGGAAAAAAGTGTCAAACTAAAATAAAGAAAGTAAAATGAACAATACATTTTTTTTTTTTAAAGTGCCCCTGTCCCCGTGTGCTCGCATGCAGAAGTGAACGCATATGTAAGTCTCGCCCACATATGAAAACGGTGTTCAAACCACACATGTGAGGTATCGCTGTGAACGTTAGAGTGAGAGCAATAATTTTGGCCCTAGACCTCCTCTGTAACTCAAAACATGTAACCAGTAAAAAATGTTATAGTGTCGCCCATGGGGATTTTTAAGTAGCAAAGTTTGGCGCCATTCCACGAGTGTGTGCAATTTTGAAGGGTGACATGTTAGGTATCTATTTACTTGGCGTAACTTCTTCTATTACATTATGCAAAAATATTGGGCTAACTTTACTGTTTTTTTTTTTTGTTTTTTTTTAAGCAGAAAACATTTTTTTTTACAAAAAAAACTGTTTGAAAAATTGCTGCGCAAACACTGTGCGAGATAAAAAGTTGCAATGACCGCCATTGTATTCTCTAGGGTCTTTGCTAAAAAAAAACATATATAATGTTTTGGGGTTCTATGTAATTTTCTAGAAAATAAATGATGATTTTTACATGTAGGAGAGAAATGTCAGAAATTGGCCTGGGTGCTCCAGAACGCCTGAAGGTGCTCCCTGCATGTTGGGCCTCTGTATGTGGCCACACTGTGTAAAAGTCTCACACATGTGGTATCGCCGTACTCAGGAGTAATAGCAGAATGTGTTTTGGGGTGTAATTTGTGGTATGTATATGCTGTGTGTGAGAAATAACCTGCTAATATGTCAATTTTGTGAAAAAAAGAAAAAGAAAAAAAAATCTTAATTTTGCAAAGAATTGTGCGGAAAAATAACAACTTCAAAAAACTCACCATGCATCTTTCTAAATACCTTGGAATGTCTTTTTTCCAAAAATTGGTCATTTGAGGGGTATTTGTACTTTTCTGGCATGTTAGGGTCTCAAGAATTTAGATAGGCCATCAGTACTTCAGGTGTGATCAATTTTCAGATATTGGCACCATACCTTGTGGATAGGATTGTCCCGATTCTGATACTAGTATCAGTATCAGAACCGATACCGAGCATTTGTGTGAGTACTTGTACTCGCACAAATGCTCCCGATGCCAGATCCGATACTCGGAAAGCAACTTGGCGCAACCGGAAGTCAGCAGGCGGAACAGCGGAAGTGATGCTCCGTGTCGGGCAGTTGGACATCCTGACGCCCATCTTGGTACACCCTGCACTCGGTCGCAGTAAGTCAGCAGCGGACATCTTGTTACACCCAGCCCATATAGTTCAGGCTGGGTGTAACAAGATCGCTATAAAAAGGGGAAAACACTGCGCTATAATTTATAAAAAATGGCCACAACGGCCACAACAGCAGCCAACACCAAAAACAAACAAAGTTCAGCAAATAGAATAAAAAAATAGTGTAGCGCTTCAATACTAAGTGTAATCAACACAAATTCTGTGAAGATAATAATAACAAAACAGAGATCACACAGAACCAAATGCCTAGAAATCGAAGTCCAACATAAACCAATCATTCAGCTGTGTTGATGGCATAGAAGTGACCAATCCGTCACCTGGAAGGACAATGATGTACTGGACGAATGAGTTCATGCGGGTAAACTTGATTGTAAGCATCAAAATGAAAAGTGAATAAATACTTCTTACCGGAACGGTTGGACTCACACAGTCATATGACGGTTGAGTCTAGGAGGCTTGGGGTCACACTCTGGGACCAAAGACTGTAAGGAGAGAGGTCAGTTGGGCTGGTGGAGAAACTCCTAACGGCTGTAGGCTCGAAGGTGGATCCTTTCAAATGAAAGCCTCAAGGTTCAGGTGGTCCGGCCCAGACGCGGCTCTTTGTACCAATACTCCGGAACGGTTGGACTCACACAGTCATATGACGGTTGAGTCTAGGAGGCTTGGGGTCACACTCTGGGACCAAAGACTGTAAGGAGAGAGGTCAGTTGGGCTGGTGGAGAAACTCCTAACGGCTGTAGGCTCGAAGGTGGATCCTTTCAAATGAAAGCCTCAAGGTTCAGGTGGTCCGGCCCAGACGCAGCTCTTTGTACCAATACTCCTGCCTCCCCCGAATGGGGAGGGGGGTGTTTGTAAAATTTTACACCAAAGCAATAAAAAGGAGAAAAAAGAAAAAAAGGCTCCACATGGTGCGGGTCAAACAATATAACATATGTAACAAGATCGCCCCTGCTGCTTTTATGCGGCCGAGTCCAAGGTGTATCAAGATGGGCCTTTGCAGGCAGCCCATCAGGGCTCATAAATGCCCAATGTCCAATGTCCATAAGTGCTGCTCATCAGTGCCAGCCACCTGCCTGTGCCACCTGTCAGTGCCAGCCAACTGCCTGTGCCACCTGTTAGGGCCAGCCACCTGTTAGTGCCTGCCATCAGTGCCACCTGTCAGTGCCAGCCATCAGTGCCATTTGTCAGTGCCAGCCACTTGTCAGTGTCCACCATCAGTGCCATCTGTCAGTGCCCGCCATCTGTCAGTGTCCGCCACCTGTCAGTGCCTGCCATCAGTGCCATCTGTCAGTGCCTGCCACCTGTCAGTGCCTGCCATCAGTGCGATCTGTCAGTGCCCGCCACCTGTCAGTGCCCACCATCTGTCAGTGCTCATCAGTGCCACCTAATCCTATCAGTGCTCATCAGTACTGCATGTCAGTGCCACCTGATCTGTATTGTGCTTTGAAAACTGTCACATGACATTAAAAAAATTATCGGTAATTGGTACCGGCGAGTACTTGAAAAAAAGTATCAGTACTTGTACTCGGTCTTAAAAAAGTGGTTTCGGGACAACTCTATTTATGGACTCTTATAACTTTCACAAAGACCAAATAATATACCGTATTTGCCGGCGTATAAGGCGGCTGGGCAGATAAGACGACCCCCTAATCTTCCATTTTAAATGTTGGATTGTGGTATACTTGCCGTATAAGACGACCCCCTTCCGACCAGTCTGTCAGCCTGCTGGATGTGCGGTAATGCTGTATGTTCAGTAGCGCTAAGCCAATCACAGCGAGCAATGTATTCTATTAAAGAATACAAAGCCTGCTCGGATTGGCAGGGGCTGTAACATCATCAGCCCGCGCCTCTGACTCTCAAAGCCAATCAGAGCAGGCTACCGTATGTAGCCTGCTCGGATTGGCAAAGGTGGTTACTCCAATCCGAGCAGGCTTTGTATTCTCTAATAGAATACATCGCTTGCCAGGATTGGCTCAGCGGTGTATACAGTATTACCGCACATTCAGTAAGCATCCAGAGGGATGCTATGCAGCGGGCGGCTTGCATACAAGACGGCTTTGCTTTATACCCGGCGTATAAGATGACCCCCACTTTTTGGCTGTTTGCTTTTAGTGTAAAAAGTCGCCTTATACGCCGGAAAATACGGTACACCAATTTGTACTTATTTTTACCAAAGATATATAGCAAAATACATTTTGGCCAAAATGTATGAAGAAAAATTACTAATTTGCTAAATTTTATAACAGAAACAAAGAAAAAAACTTTTTTTTTTTTTTTACAGAATTTTCAGTATTTTTTCTTTTATTGCGCAAAAAATAAAAAACCCAACAGTGATTAAATACCACCAAAAGAAAGCTCTATTTGTGTGAAAAAAAGGACAAAAATGTCATATGGGTACAGTGTTGTATGACTGAGTAATTGTCATTCAAAATGTGAGAGCACCAAAAGCTGAAAATTGGTCTGGTTAGGAAGGGGGTTTAAGTGCCCAGTGGTCAAGTGGTTAAGTTTGACCTCATATTACAGGTTTTGGTAAATCTAAAGAAAAATTGTACAAGAAAATTGTATATTGTATGGCCAGCCTCTTTATTCCCCTGCAAAGTAAAAGCATAATGGGCTAGTATGCATCGGATACTAGCCCATTATGTGCCACATACCTGGAAACGATGTCCCCGCTGGTTGATGCATCCATCTTGGCCCCTCTTCCTCCTGGGGCCACGGAATTTGGCTCTGTGACTGGCACATGCGCGCGGGAGCCGCCAGCCATGGAACACTACTTATATTATAATCAGTACATATAGGTAAGCCTTATTATAGGCCTACCTATATATATATATATATATAAATGTCTCAGAGAGTTTACAACCACTTTTAGTTTTCACAAGATCATTCAGGGGTAGTCTAGAAATAATTGAAATACAATGAGAATATGAATAAATCATTTTCAATTTTTACCATAAATATGTATTTTATTGCAGCCACATATTTAAAAAGATTTGAAACACTTTATGATATTACATTATAGAGTTAAAGCTTCTATGAAATTCTAGTGGGTGGGTTTATATATATTTTTTTTTTTACAGAAGTCTATACTGAAGACCCAAAAGAGGGACAGCTGAGGAAGAAAGGGGAATTTGGTTCTACCAATGATCTTCACACTGTGGCCTATGGGCCGGATCTTGCCCGACCCTTGGAGAACTATGCTCCCAGTGATACTAGGCACTATTCTTTCCACTGGCACAAACAACGGGGCATTATTCCTTCATTCCTTCCACTGACACCAACAATGGGGCACTATTTCTCCCACTGATATCAATGATGGGGCACTATTCCACCACTGACTCCAACAATGGGACACTATTCCACCCACTGACACCAACAATGGGGCATTATTCTTCCCACTGACACCAACAATGGGGCATTATTCTTCAGACTGACACCAACAATGGGGCATTATTCCTCCCATTGACACCAACAATGGTGTATTGTGCCTGCTATTGAAACCAACAATGGGGCACTATTCCTCAGACTGACACTAACGATGGAGCATTATTCCTTCCACTGACACCAACAATGGGGCACTTCCCCCCCCCCGTTGACTCAAACAATGGGGTACTATTCTCCCACTATTATCAACAGGCGCAATATGTTCTTTTTCTTTTGCGCCCCACCTCTACATTCATTATGTGCGAGCTTATGAGGAGGAGGGGGAGAGAGAGCACAGCCCATACCTCCTCCTACCTCGTTCTTCTCCTTGCCGCTTCCAGCGCTGGGTTGATAGAAGTAGTGATGCCACTGTCACTACTCCCATCAGCGTTATAGTAGAAAGAACCTGTGGCGCCCCCATCCCTACAATACACGCTGTGCACAGGGCAGCTGTCCCTTCTGCATACCCCTTGTCCCGGCCCTGCTTGCCCCACAACATTGCAGTGCACCACAACACATAGTAGAACATAACGGTGGGTTGTGGTGAACTTTGTTGGAATAAATTTGCTAATCCCTGTGCGTTAGCACCCCGTTTAAAATAAATCAGCTGCCTTCACGCAACGTAACACACAACACACGTTAACACAACACACAGGAACACAAAGTGTGAATGGGTCCTCCGGGACTGTCCACTTGCAGAAGCCCTGAATCGTACCCCCGATTTCTCTACACTGCGTTCTTCGACATCTCTAGAAATCATTTTCTCTTTTCCTGTTTCATCACCACCTTATACAATACTCCAGCACTGCCAGCTGCCTTCTCTTCCTCTCTACGCCTAACAGGTTTGATGCTGCAATTTTTTCCTGTTCCCCTCAATACCAGCTTTCCGGTTATTCAGAAAAAGAGCGACAGCGACCAGCAGGGGAGGACTGAAATAATAATAACTTTAGTAAAGGGTCACCGCAGAGTTCTGATCTCATTAAAGTGACCACGGTGAGGGTGGAGAGTGATGATGTAAATGAAAGCTGACTCAAGACTTGACTGCCCCCATATCAGCAGCTTTATAAAGAACGCTGCAGTGTGGAATTCTGCACAACACACAGGCAGATGCTGTGCATAGGTAAGTGACATCTCTCTGATTACAAGATGCATTCCTAGTTCTAATGAATGGCTGCTGGCCAACCTCAGGCTGGACTTATCTAATCATTAGGTTGTGTGCCAAAAAAGAAGAGAAAATACTTTACTCTTCACTGATACAGCTTTCACTAGAACTTTTTTATGTTGTATATCAGTGTATAGGACGCAGTGTGCGGTGTATAGATCTCATTTATATAATAGGACTTTTCTCCTCTGTATATCAGTGTATAGGACGCAGTGTGCGGTGTATAGATCTCATTTATATAATAGACTTTTCTCCTCTGTATATCAGTGTATAGGACGCAGTGTGCGGTGTATAGATCTCATTTATATAATAGACTTTTCTCCTCTGTATATCAGTGTATAGGACGCAGTGTGCAGTATTTACATCTCATTTATATAAAAGTACATTTCTCCTCTGTGTATCAGTGTATAGGACGCAGTGTGCGGTATACACATCTAATTTATATAATAGGGCTTTTCTCCTATGTATATCAGTGTATAGGATGCAGTGTGCGGTATATACATCTCATTTATATAATAGGGCTTTTCTCCTTTGTATATAAGTGTATAGGATGCAGTGTATACATCTCATTTATAGAATAGACTTTTCTCCTCTGTATATCAGTGTATAGGACGCAGTGTGCGGTATACACATCTAATTTATATAATAGGGCTTTTCTCCTCTGTATATCAGTGTATAGGACGCAGTGTGCGGTATATATACATCTCATTTATATAATAGACTTTTCTCCTCTGTATATATAGGATGCAGTGTGCGGTATATAGATCTCATTTATATGTTAGGACTTTTCTGCTCTGTATATCAGTATATGTGATGACGTTTCCAGTGAATCTCATTTATCTGTATGCCCATGCAAAGGGCCATTTTCAGCTGCCTAGGTGTTCCATGCAGAAGCATGCAGGCAGCCTGTTAAAATCTATGACAGGCTGCTGGTTGCACTAACATGCACAAACCTCTATGAGCATCCTGGAGTGCACATCCATGCGGGTCCGATGCATGGATAAGAACGCAGACAGATTGCGCCTTGGATCGTTTTTCAAAGGACAACGAAAAGCGGCTCAGTAGGCATTCAGGAGATGGTATCATGGTAGTGTCACCTTCTGACTGGCCATTTGAAAAGAGCCCTATGCCGTGTACACACAAGTGGAATGTCCGACAGAAAAAGTCTGAAGGAAGCTTTTCATCGTCTATTCCGATCGTGTGTATGCCTCATTGGACTTTTTTTTTCCTAAAATTCTGACGGGCGTAGAAATGGAACATGTTATAAATAATTCCGGTGGAACCAATTCCTATCAGGGAAACCGCTCGTCTGTACGCCGTTCCGATGGACCAAAAACAGCTACTGGCTATTGAACTTCCTTTTTCTAGTCGCGTCGTACGTGTTGTACGTCACCGCTTTTTTGATGGTCGGACTTTGGTGTGATCATGTGTACGCAAGACAGTTTCAGCGGAATTCTGTCAGAACTCCATCGGAAAAACCTTCAGAGTTTATTCCGATGGGAAAACCGGTCGTACAGGGCATTAGTATCATGTTCGCATCGAGAAAAATATGTAAAAAGGCTGTTTTTTTCTTAAAATGTGCCTAAAACTTACTTGAAACCCCCAAAGCATTCTATATTTTCGGAAAGCACAATCTGTAGAAAAAAAAATTGGTGGCTGACAAATTTTATATCATGTTATATTTGCGCAAATGTTTTTGAAAACTAGATTTTTATCAAAAAATACACTAAAATCTACGTTTTTTTGCACTCAAAATATAAAAATATTGAATTTATTTGCAGAAGTAAAAAAGACAATATTGTAAACGGATATAAGAAACAGATAATAAATATTTAAATATCAGTTTTCAGCTTCAAACTATAACTTCCGCTTAGGCTCCATTCACACTTGTACTATTCCAAAGTTGCACAACTGTTGCATTGTAACATTCAGGTACGACTTTCATGCAACTTTTGATGGTTAAAATTGAAGTCTGTGGCCCTCAAGTTGCATGAAAGTCAGACTAAAGTAAAGCATGAGCTACTTTGAAGTTGCTGCAACTTTAAGTCGCACTTATATGTATAGTTATCATTGGAAAACATGAGGAATGACTTGTCATACGACTTTGAAGTCCAAAGTTGCATGACAAGTCACATAGGTGTGAATAGACCTTAGAAGAAAGCCCCTATATTTGTGGCTCTGGGCCTCTTCTTTCAGCAGAAAATTGTTCTCAGATTGGTAATAAGGCATCAGTCTTAGGTCAGGAGACAGTTCCTCCATTGCGGTCTCTGTGTATGTAAGGGAGCTGCCATGGTGAGATAACCTTGTGGCTGGGTGAGATAACTGGTATCAGCTGCCCTGTGGGGGGGGGTCGGTCACATAAACAAGCGTGCTAGAAGCTGGCAGCCACAACATATGTAAGAACAACATGTTTCCTAGTCCTGGAGAGCACAGTTTAAATAGGAAGTAAACCCTCATGGGTTTACTTCTTCTTTGTCTCCCTGCAAAGGTAAAGCATAATGGGCTACTATGCATCGCATAGTAGCCCATTATGTGTCACTTACCTGACACAGGAGCCAGCGATGTCACTGCTGTCCCCTGTAGTCCAGGGCGTCCATCTTCTTCCTGGTATCGCTGCTCCGGCCACTCACATGCACTGTAGACAGCGGTGACTGTCTTTTAGTAAATATCTCCTAAACCATGTAGGTTAGGGAGATATTTCTTGGACCTACAGGTAAAGCCTTAATCTAGGCTTACCCGTAGGTCAAAGTGGTTTGTAAGGGTTTACAACCACTTTAAGGCTTCATGCACAGAGGAAGATGCAATTATGCTCTAAGTATGCTGCATTTTTTTTTTTTTTTGCCAGAGCTTATGCCTCTAATCTTACATATGTATACCCATTTATGAGCATATGTATGCACATTTGTGCATATAGTGTTGAACATAAATGCATTCTACTGGCCAAAAGATTCTGATCATTGAAATAAATTTACATTCATACATGCGCGCTTATGCATGTTTATACACGTAAGTTATGCTTGTAAGGGCCTCTCTAAATTCAGCTTTGGTGCATTTTTTTTTTTTTTGCCTCCAAACATTAGATCTCATGCACACTGGTGTTAAAATAACGTCATAAAAATGTCAGTAGCTTTGCAGTGAGTTTTTCAACTTTTTTCAACATTTTTGCAATAGCTTTTTTAGCGTTTATTAGCATTTTTTTACGTTTTTCTGCGTTTCTTTTGAAAAATTTTTTTTAATGTATCAAAAACGTTAAAAATCGCTGGTGGGTGAAGTTTTTGAGCGTTTTTTTGCCATTTATCAGCATTAGATTGTTTTTACAGCTGAAAAACGTCTCTCAGAACCCACTAGTTTGGGATTTTCTTTACTGCTCAAAAATGCCACTGTCCACATATTGTATGCCACCTATCAATAGCTTTATGCCATACCTATTATATTGAAGGATGTTGTTGCTTTTATCTGTATGGTAATTTTGTTACTCTTAATAATATCGTTTGAAAACAAAAAAAAATGCCACTGCCCAAAACTGCTGATAACAGCCTATGTGTGCCTATGTGAGCCTATATGTGTATTATTATTATTATTCAGGATTTATATAGTGCCAACAGTTTGCGCAGTGCTTGCATAGGATATCATGATGGAGAGTTTAATGACTGTAGGAAAAAACGTCTACAGCCAAAAACAGCTGCTGTAAAAACGTCAAAAAACATCCAGTGTGCATGAGGCCTAACTTAAAATACTGATATAAACGCCTGATGTGCATGGCCACTAACTAACATAGAACTGCATTTAGAGACATAAAAATAAAATATGCTCTATGCCTGTAATAGCATCATTGTCTATGCCAGTGATGGCGAACCTTGGCACCCCAGATGTTTTGGAACTACATTTCCCATGATGCTCAACTACACTCCGGAGTGAATGAGCATCATGGGAAATGTAGTTTAAAAACATCTGGGGTGCCAAGGTTCGCCATCACTGGTCTATGCCTTTGTGTATGTCACATTTATATTTTTACATGCCAATGGATCAAGAATTGTACTTTTCATCAAAAAATGCAAAAGTTTTTATTTGGTTTTAGATGGGATGGGGAAAGGTCAGCAGAGCCTGTGTCAGGTTTTTACTGCTGTTTGTATCCCTTTTGGGAAATGTACCCCTCATAACTGGAAGTGATGGGAATCTCTCCAACAAGTGACACAAACAAAAACACATTTCTAGTAAGGTAGTAAAGAACTGAGAAGGTTTTTTATTCCTGTCTATGCCTTCCTGTCCTGTTGACGGCTACAACTCCCCCACCCCATCCAACCGAATGTAGGGGCAAGAAATGAGGGAAAGGCCTCATTCACACAGGGGCTGTGGCCTCTAATCGAATGTGCTGTATTGTTGTGTAACTTGAATTGCATGGTGCTGAGTGCAGGCAGCCTAGTTAAGCATATGAGGGGCAAAATGGCTGCTTGGACACAACCACTCATCCCAATCTGACAGGCCGAAGGGTGCAAGTGAGCAGCCCTGAACACAGACAGTAATTGTTCAGGCTATGCCTGTCAAATTGGGTTCTTGCCCGATATAAATAATCAATTTATTATCAGCAACACACTTGATGAATATGGCACACACAGGGAAGTGGATATTAATTATTGGTTAGAAAATATGATTGTAAATTATCGATCACATCTCAGTTTTTACCCTGTAATCTCATAATCTGATTAATCAAAATATGATTGAATTAATGAACAAAGCCACTCAGTGCTGCCGATCAATGCAACACAATCACATTTTCCACCCTGGCCAATGGACTCAGTTTAATCAATATATATGAATCCAGGGCCCCTTTCACATATGTGGACCTTTCATTTCATCAGTCAAGTTTTTTTCAAAGATAAAACGGATGAAGTTTACATCAATTTCTCATCAGCTACTCATCAGTTTCTCATAATTTTTTCATCAGTTTTTTTTACATCCACTATCAATTCAAAAACAGACTGTTAGTCCATTTACATCTGTTTTTCATCAGTTCCATCTTTTTAAAAGAGCAAACTAGGGATTTGATCCCTTTAAAAAAGCAGATGTTGATGAATGCGGATGTAAATGGATGATCATCGATTTACATACATTTTTCTGTAGAGATGCATTGATGTCCATTTTTCATCCATCAATGGATGGTTGAAAAACAGACAAATGGTCTGCATGTGTGAAAGGGGTCTAAGGCCGCGTACACACGCGCGGACTGTTGGCCCAACCTTGTCCGCTGAACAGTGTTTGGGCGGACAGTCCGCTCGTGTGTGGGCTTTCAGCGGACAGTTTCAGCGGACAGTTGGACGGACAAGGTTTTACGGAAATTCCGAAAAACTGTCCGCTGAAACCTTGTTTCAACGAACAGTCCGCCCGTGTGTAGGCTTGTTCGTCAAACTAAGTTCCGCGCATGCTCAGAAAGGATTTTCAAGCCGAAAGTTATAATGCAGTGTATAGGACGTCGTATTTTGCGTCCCGTCGTACGTGCCGTTCACGTCATCGCGCACGGTTTCAGCAAACTGTTCGTTCGTCGTGTGTGGCCATGTCCGTCCATGCTAAGTTTGAGCGGACTGTTCGCTCAAACTGTTGGACGGACAAAGTTGGGCCAACAGTCCGCGCGTGTGTACGCGGCCTTAGGCTCCTTTCACAAGGGACGTCCATTTGTCCATTTTTCATCCATCTGTTGACAGATGAAAAAGGGACAGCAATGAATTTCTATGGGAAAGCAGATGTCAGCTGATATCCGCCTTCGTTGAAAAAGCCCCTATTTTTATTTGGTTCACCCACTTAAGGACCGAGCCTCTTTCTGAGATTTGGTGTTTACAAGTTAAAAACATTTTTTTTGCTAGAAAGGTACTTAGAGCCCCTAAACATTATTTATTTATTTTTTCTAACACCCTAGAAAAGAAAATGGCGGTCGTTGCAATACTTTCTGTCACACTGTATTTGTGCAGTATTTTGTCTTATAAGTACATTTTTTTTTGGAAAAAATATTTTTTAATAAAAAAAAACAACAGTAAAGTTAGCCCAATTTTTTTTTATATTGTGAAAGATAATGTTACGCAGGGTAAATTGATACTCAACATGTTACGCTTCAAAATTGCACCCACTCATGGAATGGCGACAAACTTTTACCCTTACAAATTTCCATAGGTGACATTTAAAAAATTCTACAGGTTGCATATTTAGACTTACAGAGGAGGTCTAGGGCTAGATTTATTGCTCTTGCTCTGCTGATCGCGGCCATACCTCACATGTGTGGTTTGTACACCGTTTTCATGTGTGGGCGCTGCTGACGTATGCGTTTGCTTCTGCATGCGAGCCCGGCGGGACCAGGCGCATTTAAAAAAAAATAAAAAATCTTATTTATTTTACCTTTTATTTAATTTTTTTACACTGTTCTTTAAAAAAAATGGTGTCATTTTTATTCCTATTACAAGGAATGTAAACATCCCTTGTAATAGAAAAAACATGACAGGACCTTAAATATGAGATCTCGGGTCAAAAAGACCTCAGATCTTATATTTACATCAAATGCAATAAAAAAAAGTCCCTTTAAGGCTGGATTCACACCTATGCATTTTTAGTGCTTTTTGCATTTTGCAGATTTGCACTGCAGTACATTTACTATGGTTTCCTATGGAACACATTTCTGTAGTGCAAATCTGCAAAATGCAAAAAGCACTAAAAATGCATAGGTGTGAACCCAGCCTGACTGTATGCCGATTCAATAGTTTTGATCTAATAACCCATTGATTTAATAATACAATCGAAGCATGCATGTTGACAGCTATGTTTTTTCTGTTTGATAAATATTACATTATTTCTTTTTATGTTCTGACTCCATGTAACTTTTTATTGACATTCTTGTGAATTACTTCCTTTGCTGCCCCTCACTACTATTTTTGTGATTGATTGCTTCCCTTATTTGCTTTGTGTGCTCATTCTTCCTCACTCCGGAGTGTCTCTATAACTTCCTCCTAATGGTTTTGTCCTCTTTTCCTTTCAGTTCATGTTGTGGTCCTCCTGCAGTCCCTGTTTCTCTCCTCCCCCTACATGTCTCCCCTTCTTTCTCCCTCTTGTCTTTCACTCTGCTGACTAACTGTTCAGTTATGTTTCACTCTCATCTCTCTGCAGCTGCTTCAAGTCTACCAGGAGAACAGCAGAGAGACATCAACTGAGAAACTCCAGGAGAACAACAGCGAGACATCTACTGAGAAACTCCTGGAGAACAACAGCGAGACATCCACTGAGAAACTCCAGAACAACAGCGAGACATCCACTGAGAAAATCCAGAACAACAGCGAGACATCCACTGAGAAAATCCAGAACAACAGTGAGACATCCACTGAGAAAATCTAGAACAACAGCGAGACATCCACTGAGAAACTCCAGAACAACAGCGAGACATCCACTGAGAAACTCCAGAACAACAGCGAGACATCAACCAAGAAACTCCAAGAGAACTACAACAAGACTATAGGTATCTGAACATGCATTTAATTTTTTAACACATAAAACACCGGCCTGCAGTCATACTGTCTGTGTTGCTTGACAGCAGTCCAGACCTGGGTAAAATTAGACATTTATGTTCTTTGTTTATGCAGAATACCCAGTGACCTCCTGACTGTAGGCAATCCGTACAGGATCACTGCAGTGACATCCCATGTGTATAACAACTGTATGTCATGTTGTTGTCACACAAAACAGAGGTGCCACCAACTAGCATTTTATAATCTATATATTGTTATTCTAATTAATGTGTAAGGCTGGCCATAGACAGACTGCTCTTTTTTTCAATCAGCCAGTAGGCTGACCGAAAAAACGATATACAGATTCCCCCATCCGCACAAGCCAGGTGGATGGAGGAATCCTCACTTCTGTGTTATTGCATTCTGACAGCAGGGATTACTCCACTGTCAGAATGCACTGATCAGTGCTGCAGCTGCTGACCAAATAAAATTTTTCCAACATCCCGTTCAACAAAAGTTGATCATTAGATCGACTTCTGTCGAGTGGGAATGGCTATAGATGGATTAAATTCGACCGGTCCATGAATGTGTCGCACCTGTGAGCAGGGCTGGGACAAGGGGTGGGCAGAAGGAGTCGCTGACCTGGGCACAATGGTTTATTGCAGGGATTGTGGGTGCCCTTTCCTTGTTTTTTCTATTACAATGCTGATAGGAGTAGTGACAGCAGCAGTTTGGCATCTTTGCCCTGAGCGCTGGGTTACCTTGTCCCAGCATTGCCTGTGGGATCCCCATTGAGGCTGGAAATTACTTTAGTAAGCAACACTAATACAGTGGTCTCCATTAGCTTCTGGGGTCCTGTGCCGAGCGGCTGACCTGCTGCATTGTGAACACAGGAGGTCATTCAGCATGGGCACCCGTCAGGAAAACATTGCATTTTCTAAATTAATACAAAGCATTGGATGAGGTGGAGAAACTGGATGGTGATGCCACAATCTCATCTAATCTGAGAAAATGTAGAGTGTTCTCTAAATACCATACATGCCGAGTGGGTGACCTTCTGTGTTCGGTAAGCAGCAGGACAGCCGCTTAGCACAGGAACCAGGCAGCTAGTGGAGATCATTGTGGTAGCGGATGACCTCCTGTGTACAGTAGAACTTATTCCATTAAGTTGCAAAGTACGTAAACATATAGGTTGTAGCTCAATGAGACTTCAGCCCAACCTTGGAGGTCCTTCCATTTAACAGCCTAGCTCTAATTTATAGGGCTCCTCCATCTTCCATATATTTGGTCATTGGTCCCAACATGGAACAATGACCAACACAGCTGTGGCACGTCCAGAATCTCCTGGTAAGCCGTATACATGGTCTACCATATGCCAATCACTGGCAACAAGGATGCTGAAAACAATTTAATTGGGACAGTTCTGCCACCTCCATGGTGGAATCCCTTTTTATGGTCATCTGTCTAGGTCAGTGATGGCGAACCTTGGCACCCCAGATGTTTTGGAACTACATTTCCCATTATTCTCCACTACAATAGAGAGTGCTAGAGCATCATGGGAAATGTAGTTCCAAAACATCTGGGGTGCCAAGGTTCGCCATCACTGGTCTAGGTCATCATACTTTACGATCCCTAGCCTTACTAGATGGGTTGAACCTACAGCTACACTGAAACCTAAATGCTTACTTTCCCATTGACACGCATTTTAGACACATTTTTTTTTTGTGTGTTGCAGCACAGATCAATGTACCAAACATGCAGGAATGAAATGCAACATAATAGTGTGAAAAGGTCCTACTGAAATGTAGCGAAGTGTATAAAAATGCACCCAGTACAAACCAAAGCTAAAGATCATACTAAAGAACTGCTCCTGAAGATGTGTAGCTGCCCATCTTTGGCTATGGAATAGAATAGAAGTGATCTGAAAAGCATTGCATGTTATAGCATTAATAGTTTCATGTGCTAGGTTTTCAAAAAATATGTTTTATCTTAAGCCAGGATTAAGTGAACTGAACCTTTTCTGAATTATTAATTGGGCTTCAGTACATTCTTCTCATTGACACAGAACAAGCATAAGCAGGGTCAGAACTCATCTCAATCTTTTTTTGGAAACCAAATGATTATCATGACAATCTGGCAACTGCCATTTTTATAAGGAGACCAGCAAAGGGATCCCCATATTTTACTAATGACAAGATACATTTAATAATGTGACTTGGTAGGCCTACTAGACCATGTTCAATCACAATCCGGCATGGTAGAAGTACACGAAGGTCATTTTTTGCCATGATGGCGAGTCCCTGTCCAGTCTGAAAATCACTTGTGTAGCATTTGCTTACAGCCAACTTGGCATGTGTCAACTGTGTCTGAACAACCAAAAATAATAGCTTGTTAGAGGAATGAATGATTATGTACATCTGCTTCAGCCTGTGGCTTAAAACAACTTACATTCCCTGTAATTGAGGTTTTGCCTTGGCTCTTTGTTAACATGCAGATGCAGTTGTCATAAGGAGCCATGACTCAACGTGACAGCCATATTTCTCAGGTTCCACATTTGTGCCAATGTTTTAGTTTCTTGTGTGTAGAAGAAAGACCTAAGCCTTAAGAGCTATATATTTGTCAAGGTTGTTAGGCTACTTTTGAATGAATGTCAGTTAACCATCCAGTATATTTTTAGATTACCAGAAGAAACCCAAACACAGGCACAGGCCTGAACTGGCATAATCCTAAAGGACTGATGTATGGTGTATATGTCTGGCCGGCTTGGATTGAATGTTATATCAAAACTGTTGCAACCTCTGCACCTTGGTGCCATTTATACATTTTTTGCTGCACAGGCTTCTTAGCAAATGTTAGTCACATGAACACATATAAGCTAGCATTCTTTATAAGACACAGCTGCTTTGGAATCCTAGTACAGCCACAGCACCAGAGACATGCAGTCAGGGGAGGCTGCAATGAACATAAAAAATAATAATAACAACCCCCCCCCCCCCAAAAAAAATTGAACTTCGATGGTCGTAGCTCAGTGACATGGGCTAGGTAGCCAAAGTCCTACCCAAACACTGGTCAAAATTTGGAGCTCCTACGACCTATGGTTCTGGAGATACAGGGCTCCTTGTGCAGCCTGTCAGAAGCTACATACAGAGCAGCCAATTTAAATACAAGCTGGCATATTCTGTTTGCAGCAGACTGAGAGGAGAAGCTCACAGTGCCTATCAATTCTTGTCAGAGGCACTGAGTTCAATGGACAGCTTGGAGTCTTTGACCAATGGTAAAGTACCATTAGCCCAATCTGTCCAATAAAAATGCTGCAGTGGAGGCACACTCTCACTGCAGTGTCATAGAAGGGGTATGTGTCTAAAAGACAAATGCTCCCTTCCAGCCCAGCTCTCTAAACTAAAAGGAAAAAGCATGGGTTTATGGGTATAAGATTTACCCATAACCTCATGTTTTTCTCACACAAGGGAGAATGAGAATCTGCTGCTGAAAAGGTACTGTTTTAATCAAGCTTAATCATATATTATTATGCTATATGTTATAACATAATAATTTATTTATCTATTTACTGTGAACTGGTTGGAAGTTATAACTTCAAACTTTGGTAATTTCGGTAATTTGTCCGTTAAGGCACCTGCTTGAGTACATTTTTTGGAAATAGATACAAATTATTTGTATATGATTTACTTATGGTAATTAAAGCGGGAGTCCGCCGTTTGTTTTTTTTAAAAGCCAGCAGCTACAAATACTGCAGCTGCTGACTTTTAAAATAATGACACTTACCCGCCCAGCGCGCCCGCAATGTCGGCACCCGAAGCCGATCTCTCGATCGTCTCTCGGGTGCTGCCGCCGCCATCTTGGGTATGGGAATCAGGAAGTGGAGCCTAGCGGCTTCACTTCCCGGTTCCCTACTGCGCATGCGCGAGTCGCGCTGCGCAATTAGGATGGTCCCCGCTGTCTCTGGGATCCGTGTGTTTCCCAGCAGGCAGCGGGGGACCTTCGGAAAGGGGCGTAGATTCTGCATAAAGGGGCGTAGCTTCTGCAGAATCTACACCGGAAGTGGGTGCAGATACCTGTACTGTACAGGTACCTGCACCCCCCTCCCCCTTGAAAGGCGCCAATTGTGGCGCCGGAGGGGGGGAGGGTTCCAATGAGCGGAAGCTCCACTTTAGGGTGGACCTCCGCTTTAACCACTTGCCACCCAGGCCAATTCTGATACTTCTCTCCTACATGTAAAAATCATAATTCTTTTGCTAGAAAATTACTCAAAACCTCCAAATGGAAATTCTCAACTTATCTGGTAAATCTATCCCTTTTTTTAGGACTGCATTAGATCTCAGATTTCACCAACGGGTGGCACTACGGGTCACATCACCTGCTCCCAGTCTTACCCATGCAAACAAACATACATATAGTACAGGCTTTTCATGTTGCACCTAGGGCTGCCTGAGCTTCTGAGCTCCAACTTCTCATTACATCAAGGGTGAACATACCTTTTGTTCAGCCTGGGCAGTTGTACGATGGCCCTCATGGCCTTTTTGTACTCAATGTGGGCCAGGTGGGTGTTGTGACTTCCTGATACTGTCAATTACATCTTCACATGGCTTACTAGATGCAACTCATTACATGATGATACGTGTTTAAGCTAGCCAACATTTGCGCATGGAGGCCCAAAAAATTGGTCTTGTACACTACAGTTGTCCTTTGGTGACTCTGCAACTGTGCTACATTTTGCTTTTCCGTACTGGCTTTCTTTGTGAAAACACTTAGCAAAGACAATAAAAAAACGGAAATCCCCAAATTCCAAAAAATAAGGCTGTTTTTTATAATGCTGAAAAAAGTTATTTATAATGTCACATTGATTTAGAAACAGGAGGTCGTTTAAAGGTTATACATAGCTTAGCCAGCACTAATTAGTGTGATTGTGAAATGTTGTCTGGACATGAAGGGCTTGGGATAAACAACCAAAAATACTTCCACAATTTATCAATTGATGACAAAACCAAACTGGCTAGATCTCCTATACAGTGTCTACCTGGAATTGGCTGCATTCAATATAAGCAAAGAGTGTGTGAGGCATGGTTGTACATAAGATGTTGAGGCATGATGAAGAAAACATAGTCCCTTCATATTTCTTCCCAGCATGTCAGGCACTGAGCCAAGTGGAGCATTCTCTGCTAACCTGGAGGGTCAGACTGGGCCCCAAGCAATGTTTTTCTCCACTTCGCAGCATAAGCCTATGAGTCATCTGATGATCCATAGAGAGTTTTTTTTTGGTTCCACACCCAAACCACAACAGTCAACTCTTAGCACATGGAATCTATATAGCATTATGCGAAAATGGCTATTGGGTAAGCAAGCTTAGGTGTGATGAATTTAACATGTGGGCCTTGGACTAAGATATGTAGCAAATGGCTGACTTTGATTCAGACCTCTACTGATGCAAATACTTCCCTTCCCTTCACTTTTTTGCCTTTGCAGTTAGCTCCTGGTAATGAAAAGAAAGTCTAATGTAAGCGAGTCAATGCAGTCATAACATAGGGCTATAGATGGACTTCCCATCTGATAGCACTGATTGGACCAGCACTGAAACATAAAGCGAGTCACATGATGCTCCATATCTAGATGTACCCACATGCCAAACGTTCTGCTTTGCCTTTAATGGGGAAAGTACAGGTCTGCTCTAAAGGAGGCTCAGGCGAAACTGTAATGATCGTATTAGAATTGCTTTTTCAAAGTTTGTTTTGGGCTTCAATCTAGGCTGCTGCTGAGGAAAGTCTATCCTCACTTGCGGAGGGTCTTTGTGGCCCTGAGTGAACCAACATGTAGGAGTGACAAATATGAACAACAAGAAGAGCAGGATTTGTCCTTTCATTTTCACAAAAGTCTGTCAAAAGTGCCAACATGTTTCAGTGGTCTTAAGTCACTTTTTCAGGTCTTCTAAATCTAGCAAAGTACTCAGGTCTAAGTATAACACCTTAATGCAGTAAAACATAGATTACCTACCTCCTAAGGCCACTTTGTTTTCAATTCTGAAGTCCAAACTCTAAAATACAATGGTTCTTCTAGAATACCATCTTGTTTTATGGTCATGTTGCTACAGATTTCTCCAGCAAATAGACATCTACCCGTTCTGCCAGCCTGCATGTTCAAGTCGCTCAAGTGGCCCCCATTCTTCAAAGGGTTGTAGACCCCTATTGTAGAGTTTCAGTAGCTATAGTGTGTGTTGTTTTTCCCCAATAGTTGGTAATCTTAATATATCAGACTATTGAGGAACTAAAAAAAATTTAACACTAAAGGATAGGAGATAAATACAGTTCGCAGATGTCACTAACTACTGTCCACAGCAGCAGGAAAAACTTGCAGCATTCTAGCTGTCAGGAAACACACAAGCATGCATTTCTTAGCAGCTAGAAATCAGCAGATTACACTGGTACCCTATGAAAATCCCAGCCATTAAGTTTTTGAAAGCATATAATCATGCTGTTAATTGGTCAGATTAATAAAAAGCTGAATTCCAGGCAAACACCTAAATGCACCATTGAGATTAAATTATGTGGACAGTTTCCCAGTATTGTGATTCAACTGTACCTACCAGACAGCACAACCAGGTTCAGGAACTCAGGTTCAGTGTAGACTATAGCTGATCAGACAGTGGCTGGAGAAGGATCACTGATTAAGTCATCAATCACTGCACTACTCCCAATAAATATGCACGACTATTTTACTGACACCACTGTACAAAGGAATAGAGTCTTGATTGGCTCTGAAAACTGCCTTATTTGTCAGTGCTGCTGTACAGGTACTCTTTCTATATAAAAAATGAATTTTTTTAAGGCCTACATAACTTGGTTATTTTTTTTATATCTGTCTAGAAATTAAGAATCCATATTCATGCTAATTTTAACATATTCTATCCTCAGTGTATGTAGAAAAAACACAGGATGGATCAGACATATCTCCTCTTGAAGAAAATAACTGTGCATTTGAGCACAGCAAACATTTTCATGTCTGTGATAGACGTGCTGGTAGATTAATTTGCTCCCATCTAAATTGGCCTTTGTAAGGCTATCCGTATATTCTTAGATTTCTCTAATTCGCCCCAACAGGGATGCATGAGAGAAATCAATTCACCCATCCATGCTAAAAAAACTTGGATGTAAGAATTTCTGTTGCTGACTATTGTATTCTGACAGCCAGCAATCATGGCTGTCAATACCTGATATGTGGCTGCAACAGATTGGCTGCAGTCACTGCTTGGCAAACAGTTTTGGACCTGGCACCTTCGTTTTTTTAAATACGTGGAGGTGTGCCATGCACAGCTTGAATCACAACCTGTTTATCTGGAACTTTAGTGTATGTATGTGTGATAGTGACCTTGGATTGTAAGCACACTTTTCACACTAATTGATACTGTATGAAAAAAGGGCTTTGTACTTGGCAGAGTCTAAGACCCCATACACACTATTAGATTTTCTGCAGATTTTTGTCTTCAGATTTACCAAAATCATATAATATGAGGTCAAACCTTAGGAGATTCAATTTGTATGTAATCAGGCAGGCCCTTGCACTACATGGTTTTGGCAATCTGAAGACAAAAATCTGTAGAAAATCTAATAGTGTGTATGGGGTCTTAGAGCTCATTCACACCAGCAAGCTGCGCTGAACACACGGGTGCTGGTGTGCACTAAAATCAAACAGTGCCAATACACCGATCTCCGATCTCTAACACTTTTTTGTTAGAACTTTATTGAAACATCACAAGTGAAATTTCATTAAAGTGGCTGTAAACCCTCACATATACCCAGTGAAGTGAACAGCCTCAGATGATACACAGGGATGAAACAAATCCCCCTACATAGATTTTACATGTATATCTGCTGTCTTCTATCCACAATTTAGAAAGTGCACATCCTGTTAGAATTTTCTCTTCCTGTTCCAGCAAGGGGAGGGGAGTCTTGCCATACACTGTGAGTTGATTGGAGGAAAGGCACACTCCCCCTCTCCTCATAGGCAGAGGCTTGCATAGCTGTGCTGTGAATTGACCAGCTGTCTGATAATCTACTTATAGCACCCTCCCTGACACAAATTTCAGGCTGCTTTTATCACAGGTGTCAGAGAACTTGTCAGAAGTTATAATGCTGATAACAGAAGAACGGAGCAGGAGAAAGACACTGGACTTAGGGCTTCGGAGAGAGATAAGACTGCAGATAGATGTGCCCAGTTCAAATTTCATGAATCAGGTTTACATCCACTTTAACCACTTCTGGACCGCCCACCGTCGTTATATGTCGGTACTTTAAAGAGAAGTATCGTTGTTATGGCAGCAGCTAGTTGCCATAACCCCAGTATCCTCCTCTTCAGCGGGCGGTCTGCTTCAAGATAAAAGTGGTCTCTTTGGCGGATTCGCTGCAAGATCACTTTTATTGGCGGCGGGAGAGGGCCCCCCCATATCCATGCAGGACAGAAGCAACGTCAAAACGTATCTTCCGCCCATAGCTTTTAATGGGCCTTTTTTTTATTGCATTTTAGTGTAAATCTGAGGTCTTTTTGAGCCCAGATCTCATATTTAGGAGGTCCTGTCATGTTTTTTTACTATTACAAGGGATGTTTACATTCCTTGTAATAGGAATAAAAGTGACACATTTTTTTTTTTAAAAGAACAGTGTAAAAAATAAAACAAAAAGGTAAAATAAATAAGAAAAAAAATTTAAATTTTTTAAACGTGTTTTGCCCCGACGAGCTTATGCGCAGAAGCAAACGCATACGTGAGTAGCGCCCACATATGAAAACGGTGTTCAAACCACACATGTGAGGTATTGCCGCGATCGTTAGAGTGAGAGCAATAATTCCAACCCTACACCTCCTCTGTAACTGAAAACATGCAACCTGTAGAATTTTTTAAACGTCAACTATGGAGATTTTTAAGGGTAAAAGTTTGTCGCCATTCCACCAGTGGGCGCAATTTTGAAGCGTGACATGTTGGGTATCAATTTACTTGGCCTAACATTATCTTTCACAATATAAAAAAAAATTGGGCTAACTTTACTGTAGTGTATTTTTTCCCAAAAAAAGTTTGCTGCACAAATACGGCGTGATAGAAAGTATTGCAACGACCGCCATTTTATTCTCTAGGGTGTTAAAAAAAAATGTATAATGTTTGGGGGTTCTAAGTAATTTTCTAGCAAAAAAATTTTTTTTTTAACTTATAAACAACAAATCTCAGAAAGAGTCTCGGTCCTTAAGTGATTAAGTTCTATTCACATACGCGTGTTGCAATGTGGTAATGTTGTGTTGCATATGTGTTGCATGTGAACTTCCCTCATAGGAAGCAAAGCTTTTTGTCTTGACAGAAAGGACAAGCTGTTCAGCGCAGTCCCTGTATATAGTAGATGGTGAAAATGAGCCCTTAAACTGTCTTTTACTAACAATACATTCTGAAGAAAGAAGATGCTCTTTGCAGCGTACAGAAAAAAGAATATTGGCCATGAATGTGTATACTTTCCTCTCTACTCACTAGTCTGCCTAGAATGAATCATTCAGCGACTGGAAAAACTAAAAAATAACTGAGGATGACCCTTCCACTGCTTGCCGTTTCCCAGTAATAAAATATTCTGTATGAGACAAATTGGCAGCTCATATTACTCTTGCAAATTTAGACAGAGTAGACAAAAAAATTGTCTCAGTGCATACTATTCACATTTATGTTACAATAGCAACAATGGTGAAAGAGTAAGCTTAGTGATAACTGCACGCATTTCATTGAGATAATTTACACTTCATCAGGAGTGATGGTTGGTAACCAGTAAAATCAATATAACATACATTTATGGTGAAGAGCCCTCTGACCGATACGGACAAGGATGATAGACAAGGACAACATAAACTCGCTACCTGAAATGGACCTGAAAGTGTGCCCTGGTCTAACGTACGGTATACCAAAATAAGGGGGCATACCCTAAAATGAAATGAATATGAAATGGGTGAAATGAGTACTCATATGAGGAGTATGCTAGAGTGAAGGCCTGATAAAAGGGGACGGGTGGGCGGGTATCGCGCACCGGAACCGACGAGGAAGATGGGCGGACGGCAGGTTATATACACCACCGGGCTCCTCCCATAATTTCAGGCCACCATACTGGCCTTTCTATATATATATATAACACCAACTGTCTATGGGCATTCCCAAGGCCAACAATAAGGAGGAGGATGCTGGGAGAAGCATACCCTGTTTTCCCTAGCATGATTGTCGGTAATGGCTGCAATATAAGCCCTACCCCCAAATAAGCCCCACCTAGTTTCCCCAAAAATAAGCCCTACCCTGAAAATAAGACCAACAAGGAGTTTAACGAGGGCTTATTTGGGGGGTAGGGCTTATATTGCAGCCATCACCGACAATCACGCTAGGTCTTATTTTCCGGGAAACAGGGTATCAACCTTTTTTGGATCCCAATTATATTGGGAAGGGGGCAATTACCAGGGTAGTATGTTGCAGACCACAAGAAAGCACATCAAGGGATGTAGGAACCTCAATTTGAATACAAAAGGGATTTGGGTCTATATATTCATCTTATATAAGCTTACTTTTATTAATTTCATATATACAGGTGCATAAAATTCGGCTACGATCAAAAAGTTAGTTTATTTCAGTAATTCTATTCAAAAATGTGAAACTCATATATTTTATATAGATAAGTTACACACAGAGTGATATATTTCAAGCATTTCTTTCTTTTTCTTCTGATGATTATGGCTGACAAGCTAGTGAAAACCCAAAATTCAGTATCTCAAAATTAGAATATTGCATAAGACCAATAAAAAAAAGGATTTTTAATTTAAATTAATAATTTATTATTAATTGATTAAATTAAATATTGGCTTACTTAAAAGTATGTCCAACCATGTACAGTATAGTATAGTTTTATAAGATGCACCTGTGTGTGTGTATATATATATATATATATATATATATATATACAGGTTATATCTCAAATTGAAGGCATGCAATACCTGTAATATTCTGCATTAAATCTCTCTCTCTCTCTCTCTCTCTATATATATATATATATATATATATATATATATATATATATATATATATATACAGTATATATATATATATATATATATATATATATATATATATATATATATATGCAACACTATTTGCAGCACTAAGGTTCTAGATGATTCAATTGCCGCTAGGAACATAAGCAGCATGGCACTGCATACTCCTCCTGGGTGTGTGTGGGTTAACTCCAAGTGCTCTGGTTTTCCCCCAAAACCTACAAACATACTGATATTTTAATAGAGCTCCCAGCCAAAACTGTGTGTATATTTGTATGAGTGTAGTAGGACCATTGCTGTAAGCATTGTGTAACTGACCATAATTGTTACAGCTGTGTAGCTGGAAAAGATAAAAGCTTGACTCTGCCGTGATTTAATCTCCCACCCACACATATTTTCTGGTCTGACGCAACACAAACTGGCCATGAATTTATTTCAGTATACGATTGTTTTACACATCTAGCTTATATTTACAATTTATATCCTGTTTCAGATTACTCATTGTAGAGTCACGTTTTTGCTCTGATACTGGAGGATGGAGGTAAACACCATGGTACTGACAGCAGGAAGAGGTGTTCTGGCCTTTGTCAGCAGAGATATAGTCAGAATACTATGTGTGTGATGAGATGATGACTCTTAGAACACTCATTCCAGGACAGGCTGTATGACAAGGGCGTAATTGTTCAATGTAAGGCTAGGTTCACACTACAGCAGTCTCTGAAAAGGGATCCGTGGTGGACCGATTTTCAGAGAGCAGCTACGCTGTGGCTTCCATGCGTTCAGTTGCCTCCTGAATGCCTGTTTTTTTTTTCCTTTGTTCATGTGGCAGTGCCCCTGTCAACTCAACAAGCTGTGTTCAATTTGCCACAACACAAATCATCATGACTGTGGCATGTGTACTGCTCCCTCCACCCAACAGTAATATATATATAACTGATAGAATGCTAGGAATTGGACGGGCCACTCCTCAGTCTTCCAATGTAATAGTGATATGTATAACTGATAGAAGGTCAAAAATTGAATGGCCCAGTCCTCCGTCTTACAATGTAAAAGTTATATATATAACTAATAGAAGGCCAGTAATTTTGAGGTCCGCTCCTCAGTAGTGATGGACGAACGTTTCGCCCGGCGGTCGTTTCGCGGCGAATTTCCGACATTCGCGGTCCGCACGTTCGAACGCCTTTTTCCGTCGTTCGCCGCGGCGGACTTACGTGTTTAATGTATACAAGAACTTTAACCTTTGGTGACACGTTTATCATGTGATACAGGACAGCCAATTGAGACATGACAGCACATGGACACTTGGACATTCCCCCTAACCTATAAATACACCCGATCCGGTGGCCATTTTACATTCTTTCTTCTGTTACGATAGGGACAGGTTCCTGTGTGGAGTAGGGAGAGATAAACCACTAGCTATTTGGTACACAAAAGTTCTTTTCAGGACTGGTATAGGTGTTAGGTGTTGATAGGTTTGCTGTGCTGCTGATTCTTGCAGCAGCCTGAGTGTCTTTTGTTAGTTTAGAGAAAGGGAAAGGACGGTGTATGCTACAGGGACAGCCAGATTAGTCTTTCATCATCATCATCATCATCATCATCATTAGCTGTTACTATCAAGGTCCACAAAAGAGCTGTTCCAGTAACCACTAATCGTTCTCTTTTTTGCCAATTTGTATAGGGACAGGAAGGAAGCAGTGTTGTCAGGCAGTGAGGGTAATTTTAAAGACTTGCTGTTATTATTAGTTCCACAAAGGTTCTTTTCAGGACTGGTATCAGTGGTACAGTAATAGGCTTGTACATGTATAATATTCTTTCTTCCAAATATAGAAAGGATATTATACTTGACTGCTGCCCTTCTGCTGCAGTCTGCTAAACATTCACAACTCACTTGTTCCACAAAAGTTCTTATAAGGACTGGTAACTTGGTATAGGGTGCTACGGTACATAGGCTTGAGTGCGGTACAGTCTGCTGTTCTGTAAGGACCGCTATCGGTCCACAATAGATAGGGTTGACGTGCACCACTGCTGACCGCTGCCCTATACTGCAGCAGTCCTTCAGCGGTATAGGGACTGACGTACAGTCTGCTAAACACTAATACACAACCTGCTTGGTCCACAAAAGTTCTTATAAGGACTGGTAACTTGGTATAGGGTGCTACGGTACATAGGCTTGAGTGCGGTACAGTCTGCTGTTCTGTAAGGACCGCTATAGGTCCACAATAGATAGGGTTGACGTGCACCACTGCTGACCGCTCACCTATACTGCAGCAGTCCTTCAGCGGTATAGGGACTGACGTACAGTCTGCTAATCACTAACACACAACCTGCTTGTTCCACAAAAGTTCTTATAAGGACTGGTAACTTGGTATAGGGTGCTACGGTACATAGGCTTGAGTGCGGTACAGTCTGCTGTTCTGTAAGGACCGCTATCGGTCCACAATAGATAGGGTTGACGTGCACCACTGCTGACCGCTGCCCTATACTGCAGCAGTCCTTCAGCGGTATAGGGACTGACGTACAGTCTGCTAAACACTAATACACAACCTGCTTGGTCCACAAAAGTTCTTATAAGGACTGGTAACTTGGTATAGGGTGCTACGGTACATAGGCTTGAGTGCGGTACAGTCTGCTGTTCTGTAAGGACCGCTATCGGTCCACAATAGATAGGGTTGACGTGCACCACTGCTGACTGCTGCCCTATACTGCAGCAGTCCTTCAGCGGTATAGGGACTGACGTACAGTCTGCTAAACACTAATACACAACCTGCTTGGTCCACAAAAGTTCTTATAAGGACTGGTAACTTGGTATAGGGTGCTACGGTACATAGGCTTGAGTGCGGTACAGTCTGCTGTTCTGTAAGGACCGCTATCGGTCCACAATAGATAGGGTTGACGTGCACCACTGCTGACTGCTGCCCTATACTGCAGCAGTCCTTCATCGGTATAGGGACTAAGAGTTTTGTCACAGGGTCATTTAAAAAATGACAGGCAGAGGAAGAGGCAGGCCCTTCCGCAGGGGTGGTAGGGGTAGGGCAGGAGCAACAGGCTTGAGCCAAAGTGGGAAGTTGCAGAAGGTGCGTTCAATTACTTTAAAGGATGCACCAGACTTGGTTGAGTGGCTCGCTCAGCCTTACTCTTCTGCACCCTCCTCATCCTCTCGATCTGCACCCTCTTCTTCACTCTCTGCTATGTGCACCCCCAAAGACACTACCACCAACAACACGACCACCACCACCACCACCACATACCTTCCGCTTGAGTCACTGGAATTATTTTCCGATCCATATCAAGAGGACATTTCTGATGCGCAGCCACTCTTGGTATTGGATCAGGAAGAGGAGGTAGCAACAAGCGCTACTCAGCAGTCTGACGACAGTACCCAGATCAGCCCAAGGAGGAGGTTGGTCCCCGGTGTTGCTGCCTACTCCGAGATCTCTACTTATAGCGGTGGGGAAGGTGACGTTGATGATGACGTGTCTAGTGATGTCACGTGGGTGCCCACAAGAGAGGAAGAGGAGGGGAGTTCAGAGGGAGATATGGACCAGCAGATAGGGAGGAGAAGCAGGAATAACTTACATTGCACAGGAGGGACAAAGCAGACTGCAAATGTATCAGGAGCGAGTCATCGACCATGTACGGTCACATCTGGCGCTCCCAGGACACCGGCACATGGCTCCGCAGTGTGGGCTTTTTTTAACGTGTCCGCTGCTGACAATAGCGTTGCCATCTGCAATCTTTGCAGTCAACGCGTTAGTCGCGGTAAGCCCAATACTCACCTAGGGACGACCGCCTTAAGAAGGCACATGAGCAGCCATCACCGAGCCCAGTGGGAGCAACGGAACACACAAAGCCACACTGCAGGCTCTCACCGTCCAGCCTCGTCTTCTACTTCTCCTTCTCCTCTCTCCTCACAATTGTCCTCCACTCCACCTTCCATCACGCCAAGCTCACATTTTTCTGCAAAAAGGCAGGCTTCCGTGGGCCTAATGTTTGAGCGTAAAAAAATGATGACGCCGGATAACCCTCTTGCCCAACGGTTGGCGGCTGGCTTGTCAGAACTCATAGCCCGCCAACTACTGCCATATAAACTGGTGGACTCGGAGGCCTTTCGCAAATTTGTGGCCATTGGAACACCACAATGGAAGGTCCCAGGAAGGAAGTATTTCTCAGAGAAGGGCATCCCAGAGCTATATGGCCATGTTCAGCGGCAAGTGAATGTATCTCTGGCACACAGTGTCGGTGCCAAGATACATCTGACCACAGACACGTGGTCTAGCAAACACGGGCAGGGAAGGTATATCAGTTTTACTGCCCACTGGGTGAACCTTCTGACGGCCGTCAAGCATGTAACCCGTGGCACCCGTGTAGATTTGGTTTTACCGCCACGGATTGCATGCAGGCCTGACTCTTCTTCTCCTCCTCCTACTCCATCCTCCTCCCTCTCCTCCTCAGCTGCCTCCTCCTTTTCCGCTGCTAGCGTCTCTTCCGCTGCACCGCCCAAGCTCCCCAGAACCTATTCCACATGCCAGGTGAGACGTTGCCATGCCGTGCTGCGTCTGTTGTGCCTGGAAGCAAAGAGCCACACTGGCCCGGCACTCCTTTCAGCTTTGCGTTCACAGGCAGATGAGTGGCTAACACCGCTCAATTTGACAGTTGGTAAAGTGGTGTGTGACAACGGTGCCAATCTGCTTAGCGCATTGAAACAGGGCAAAATCACGCACGTGCCGTGCATGGCACACGTCTTAAACTTGGTCGTGCAGCGATTCCTTGTCAAATACCCTGGGGTCCAGGACATCTTGCGGCAGGCAAGGAAAATCTCGGCCCATTTCAGAAGATCTTACACGGCCATGGCTCGCCTTGCTGACATTCAGCGGCGACACCATCTGCCGGTCAGACGTCTTATTTGCGATTGCCCGACGCGATGGAACTCAACCTTCTATATGCTTGATAGGCTGCTCCAGCAGAAACGTGCAGTTAACGTCTACCTGTATGAACTCTGCGAAAGAAACGGTTCTGGGGAGCTGGGTTTTTTTTCACCGCGCCAGTGGCTGCTCATGCGCGACACATGCAGACTTCTGCGGCCATTTGAGGAGATCACCAAACTGGTCAGTCGCAGCCATGGCGCCATCAGTGACATGGTACCTTATGCCTTCTTTCTGGAGCGTGCATTGCGTCGTGTCATTGATCAGGCTGTGGAGGAGCAGGAGCGGGAAGATGAGGAAGTCGCAATGCTGGATGAATTCCCAGGGGGGGCTACTCTATCTGAGACAAGTCAACAACAGGAGTCTGATGAGGAGTCAGAGGAGGATGGTGCCGGGGCGGATGAGCAGGAGCAAGAAGAGCATGCTTTAAACCTTTCTGGGATCCCTGTTGTGCGAGGATGGGGAGAGGAGAATGAAGAGGACGACATTATCCTGGATGATGAGCAGGAGCCAGGCCACCACACCGCTTCCACTTTAGTGCAAATGGGGGCCTTCATGCTCCAGTGTTTTAATAGGGACCCCCGTATAAAAAGCATGAGGGTCAAGGACCAGTACTGGGTGGCAACGTACTTAGACCCCCGGTACAAACACAAAATGGCGGAAATGTTACCGCCGTCGCAGAGGGCTGTCAGAATGCAGCACTTCCAGGCCTTGCTTCGAGAAATGCTGCATTCTGCTTTTGCGTGCGCTGGCAGAGGAGCAATTCCCACTCCCAGAGAAGGATTTGCGGGTACCAATCCAACAGCGCCTGCAAGAAGAGGCCGGTTTGAAGATGTGTTGGTGACTTCGGATATGAGGTCATTCTTTCAGCCGACCCATCGACAGGTGTCATCCGGATCCAGCATCAGGGAACGCCTAGACCGTCAGGTGTCCGACTACATTGGGTTAACGGCCGATGTGGACGCTCTGAGGAGTGATGAACCCCTAGACTACTGGGTGGGCAGGCTTGACCTCTGGCCAGAGCTTGCCCAATTTGCAATCGAACTGTTGGCTTGCCCCTCATCCAGTGTCCTGTCCGAAAGGACGTTCAGCGCAGCAGGGGGGATTGTGACCGATAAGCGTACTCGCCTAGCTCACGACAGTGTTAACTACCTCACATTTCTAAAAATGAATGAGGCATGGATCTCGGAGGAATTCAACACATGTGACCAGTAGACCATGTATATGTCTATAAACTATTTTTTTAATCAAGCACACAGACCTTCTTAATTCATTTGGCTCACTTCCTTGACCCAAAAAAGCACACCGTACTATATGCCCCTACCCTCCTCTTTGAAGAGGTTGAGCGGTGTCATATTTCTACTGGGGCTGCTTATGATATCCCTGTGCTGTGCTGACTTCCTCCTGGGGGTTCTTATTATGAAGGGATCACACTATCCCTGTGCTGTGCTGACTTCCTCCTGGGGGTTCTTATTATGAGGGGATCACACCATCCCTGTGCTGTGCTGACTTCCTCCTGGGGCTGCTTACGGTGCTGCTGTCAGTGCTGTATGTCACGGTGCTGCTGTCAGCGCTGTATGTCACGGTGCTGCTGTCAGCGCTGTATGTCACGGTGCTGCTGTCAGCGCTGTATGTCACGGTGCTGCTGTCAGCGCTGTATGTCACGGTGCTGCTGTCAGCGCTGTATGTCACGGTGCTGCTGTCAGCGCTGTATGTCACGGTGCTGCTGTCAGCGCTGTATGTCACGGTGCTGCTGTCAGCGCTGTATGTCACGGTGCTGCTGTCAGTGCTCTGTATTACGGTGCTGCTGTCAGATGCCTCTATCACGGTGCATGTGTCATTCCGGTATGTCACGCTGCTGGTGATCATCTCCTGCACCCTCTTCTTTGCCTACCCTGGTCCCTGACCTTCCCTCTCCTCCATTGCCTTCATTAGCTCCATAGTCCTGAATTGTTAGAACAATTTCCCAAATAAAATAAAAATGCTTGTAGTTATCGATCCCAAATTCACCTCATACATGTATTATGTCATTGTCCAGATGGTGGGACTACGTTTTACCCCCTAATAATTACCACGTGGCCGCAAATTCGACATGAAGGTTTGCAAAGTTCGCCTCCCATTGAAGTCAATGGGGCCCGCGGCGAACGTTCGGTTTCGCGAACGTTTGAGTCCGTTCGCATTTCGCTTTCGCGAAACGTCCCGTCGGAAGTTCGTCCATCACTACTCCTCAGTCATACAATGAAACAGTGATATATATATAAAAGATAGGAAGCCAGCAATTGGGAGGTCCACTCCTCAGTCTTAAAATGTAACAGAGATATACTCTATATAATTGATAGGAAGCCAGGAAGTGGGGGGGGGGGGGTCTGCTCCTCAGTCTTACTGTATATAGATTTAATAAATGTCAGATGTGGTAACTGTTGTGGCTCCAAGGATTGTAATCTAGCTTATTCCACCAGTAAACAACCCATTGAAACTATCCCGTGGGGTTTCAGAAGTGCATTTGAATATTTTTTATTACAGCTTTTAAAATAAGAACAAAGAATAAAGAGTAATAAAACATTTTATCAGAACTTCAGGGAATAGAGTAAATGCTGTAATAGATATGATTTTAATTTCAAGCTTTTATTTTTAGAAGTGTCGTTTGTGATAACAGCCATCAGCAGGAAGTCAAATCTAAGCTGGCCAAAGACACATCTATTTTGCATCAATTTTCTTACATTTGATCTGAATTTCACATTTTGAGAATTTCTATACTTAGGCCCCTTTAATGCAGGCGCCTACATTCTGTCCCAGCAGGGCCTCGTAGACTGATCCCTTGCTGAGATGGATCAGAACAGAAATGGATGTCATATATGTGAGATCAATGTCTGTTCTGATTTTTCCTCCATCTTAGGACTTTATTAGTATTTTTCTATTATTATGACCAGAGTAAAGAGAGGTTGGCACAGCATGCCATAGAACAGCTCTTCTTAACCAGGGTTCAGCAGATCCCTGGAGCTTCCCTAGAGATTGCCGTGGCAGATTGATCTCCTGCCTACACTGGGCATTGCAAGGGGCCACTTCTTCTACAGTGATTATCAATGTAAAGGGTTACTTCTGCACTAATCACCAATGTAAGGGGTCACTTCTACAACGACCACCAATGTAAAGGGTAACTTCCACATTGACCACAAATGCATGGGGTAACTTCTATAAGTACCACCAATGAAGGGGGTAACCTCTATAAGGACCATCAATGTAAGGGGTAACTTCTACAAGGACCACCATTTGTAAGGGGTCACTTCCTTCAATGTAAGGTATTTCTAGGATTTTCACTGTCTGTATTTTATTTCTGACCATTATTATTTGTTTAATTTCATGTTTATTAAGTAAACCCCATTTTTTATTCTTTTATTAGTCTCTATAACCTACTAATTAGGCTAATGCAATATAAAGGTCTAATAATTTGAATGAGGGTCCCTTGAGACCTGAAAACTATTTCAAGGGTTCCTCAATGGTAAAAAGGCTGAGAAAGGCTCCTATAAAGGTGCATGTGATTTGACCTCTGTTCAGACCTCGTACCTTGTTGCATTTTCCATGCTGGGCCACATTGAGTTTTTTAAGTGTTGTGAGATAAGGTAGCAGAGTGACATTACCCACCTCAGCATTGATGGTAAAAAAAATTTCTTTCTTTTTTTTTCTTGCAGTTTAACATGTCTTTAAAGATCAGAACCATGAACATTTTTGTGACCCTCATACTCTTTGAGGTTATATCTTCAACAGAAGAGGTAAGCATATACATAAATTGATTATTAACCTAAATTCTAGTAATTTCTAGTGACCATCAATAACTCAGCTTTTATACTGTATACTTAGAATAGGTTGTTGAAAGCTAAGCTGGTTACGATGGGTTACCACACACCACTTTTCTTTGTACTGTGTGATTATATAAATTATATATGGTGTCTCTTTCTTATAGTGATCTATGTGCCTCCAAGCAGCCACCATTTTCTTTAAAGGGATGGTATAGTGGTTATGTATTGGCTTTAATTATTATGGTTGGCGCTAAAATAAAATTTAATTTTAAAAATATTTTGTAATGTTTTAGTTTGATAAATGTTGAATACTATATAGGAATATTTTTTCTTATATACTTGCATAACATACTTTTAATTATAGCCAAAAGGTTGATCTTTAGGCTACTTTTCAAATGTTATGCAATCTTTTTTTAAATTCCAAACTGGTTTCATGAAAAAGCCAATTCTTTAGTAAGTGACGCTGAAATTTACACATACAGAAGAGCAACTTCTTCTCTCCTTTCCCCTCTCTACCTACTTTGTTCAGACTCCTCAATTTAATGTTTCAATTAGAGAGAAACCATCTGAAGCAAACAGCTTCTGCTGCTTCAGAAAAGCTTTGCATTGGATGCACCCTTTTATTGGGCATGTATTTGCTAAATAAAGATTTCATTAAATAATAAATTGGTTTATTTTAAAAACAATAATCTGCCACTGTGTATATTTTGAGTACTTCTCTTGTACCTTTGTTTAGTGACCGCATACCTCATACTTAGTTCCATATTTATATATTTGTTTTTTACTGTCATGTTCTTTGTTTAGATCAGATCTACTAAAACATAACTGCTTTCTTACCTAGGTTCTTCACCATCGAGAGAAGAGAGGAACAAGGACATATAAATGTAATTATGTACCAATTATTACTTTTAAGTGAGAGTCTAATACCCTGTACACACAGTCGGACTTTCCGATGGAAAATGTGCGATCGGATCACGTTGTCGGAAAATCCGATCTTATGTGGACCCCATCGGACTTTTTCCGTCGGAATGTCCGTCACACAAAGTTTGAGAGCTAGATCTAAAATTTTCCGACAACAAAATCCAATCATTTAAATTCTGATCGTGTTTAGACAATTCCGATGGACAAAGTGCCACGCATGCTCAGAATAAATTACGAGACGAAAGCTATTGGCTACTGCCCTATTTATAGTCCCGTCTGAAAAAATCTGATGGATTTTGTCGTCAGAATGTCCGACTGTATGTACAGGGCATAAGTCTAAGCAAACTGAGCAAACAAATGACTTTTTTTTCCCCTGTCTCCCCAGCCTTGTGCATTGAAAGGTCCTCAGGAAGAGTCTTCAGGGGGGATGACACCTGGCTACGATCTGCAGGACGGAGGGTAGAGTTCTGTCGCTGTGAGGATGGGAGGAGCAAATGTCATAGTGTGCCAGTCATGGGTAAGGGCAGAATGAAAAGTGTTGTAAACACCAGTGGTGATGAATGATTAGAGGTTTAAGGGTTTCCATATTGGCAAACAGCAGACTTCTATAGCAGCCAATAAGAAATCATCTTTCTTTGTTATAGCAATGCTAAAGTGATGACAGCTGAAATCTTACTGGTTGCTATGGGGTATTGTATAACACTGGTTTTTGCATTATGTTGACAAGACAAAATCCAGAAGGGAGACATACTGTACCTATAGGATCTTCTTACATGTGAGACTTCAAACAGAAATGGTGGCCATTACTTAAAGAAAGTCACCCAGAGCTGCTTTATCAGATCAAAAATATGAATTAAAATCTACAATCATTTTTACCAACAGACTGTACAGAACCGAAGTGCTACAATGGAGGTCGCTGCCGCCAGGCCCTGTACTCCTCAAACCATCTCTGCCTGTGTCTGAGCGGATTCTCTGGAGAACACTGTGAAATAGGTACAGACCTTGACATGGAGATGTTACAGTCATACATAGCTATATACAGGCATACCCCACTTTTAAGTACACAATAGGGTTTACTTACTAAAGCTGGAAAGTGCAAAATCAGGCTCACTTCTGCATAGAAACCAATGAGCTTCCAGGTTTCATTACCAAAGCTTAATTGAACAAGCTGGGGTTAGAAGCTCATTGGTTTCTATGCAGCATTGAGCCTGATTTTGCACTTTCCAGCTTTAGTAAATAAACTCCATTGTGTACTTAAAAGTGTGGTATGCCTGTACACTGATAATGAACACTGTGCTCTGTATGTAGGTGGGGTGCAGCAGCAATAAGTCCCACAGTCAGGTGCAATGAAAAACTTGCATTGAAATAGCACAGCAACAGTTCACAACAAACCCAGTGGAAAGGCTGCTCAACCATGTGCACTCATGATTTCCAATAATGTGAAGATAGCAGGTATTAGCCAGACTGGCAGCATCTGTTAAGAGAACAGAAATGCAGCCTGATCATCTTTTGCCTAAGTGTGGTGGCCCTATGCTTTTCCTCCTCATCAGGAACCTCTCCCTACTGCTAGTGCTGTCCCTAACAGGCAGAGTACCTATCCCTACACTACTAAATTACAAATGCACTCCAAACCTGTGAGCCAAGGCCCTAAGTAGGCTCTGTCTTACCCAAGATGACTGCCAGAGTCACATGGGGTGGCAGCATCCAACCAGATTGCTTCCCCGGTGACCCAGGAAACCATAGGAACTGTGTTCCTCTTGGCTTACTCTCCAGCTACAGGGCTGCTGTAATGATCACCACCTGCAGTGAAAAATGTAGACTTCACCTGCCAACACAGAGTATCTCTATTCACTGATAATGAGCACTGTGCTCTGTATAATGATGATGAGTCTCTATACACTGATAATGAGCACTGTGCTCTGTAAAATGGTGACAAGTATCTCTATACACTGATAATGAGCACTGTGCTCTGTAAAATGGTGACAAGTATCTCTATACACTGATAATGAGCACTGTGCTCTGTATAATGATGACCAGTTTCTATACACAGATAATGAGCACTGTGCTCTGTATAATGATGATGAGTATCTCTATACACTGATAATGAGCACTGTGCTCTGCATAATGATTATGAGTATCTCTATGAGCACTGTGCTTTATACAATGATTATGAGTATCTCTATACACTGATAATGAGCACTGTGCTCTGCATAATGATTATGAGTATCTCTATGAGCACTGTGCTTTATACAATGATTATGAGTATCTCTATACACTGATAATGAGCACTGTGCTTTATATAATGATTATGAGTATCTCTATACACTGATAATGAGCACTGTGCTCTGTATAATACACTGATAATGAACACGGTGCATGATGGAAGAATGCTGAAGATCTGTATACTGTGATAGCGTTGATGCGTCGTTGATGAATGATACAAATGTAACAATGAAGTGATGCCCACTGTCTCTGTCTCTTTTTGTAGACACACGTACTACATGTTACCAGGGCTCCGGAGAGTCGTACAGAGGAAATCACAGCCGCACAGTGAGCGGAGCAGTTTGTGTAAACTGGAACTCTCCAGCGCTCAATGGGAAAAGATACACCACACAGCATAGAGACGCTTTACAATTCGGACTGGGAAATCACAACTTCTGCAGGTAACCAGCAGGCTATACCATTTGTAGTAAGAGGCTGTTGAAATGTGTACTTTCTTTGAAAGTGATTAGATTGTTACCTAGACCCTAAAGATACCCCCAAGGAGTTCAAAGCCACATATACTGTACCTATGCTTGTGCTTGATGAGCTTTGTAATATGATGAAGCCTGTTTATCATTTACCCTTAACAAATTGTCTATGTCATACTGCCACCTGCTGGTTGTTTGGCTTTACTACATATGTAATAATGTAATAAACTTCAGAGAAGAGAACCTTTGTCAGGTTGTGGGGCTGTATTTTATTCTGCTTATAACAAGCAATAATGCTTGCACTGAATGGCTAGTATTTTTTCTGATGCGTCCTTCATCTCCTGTTAGAAGCCCAACATTTTAATAACATACTTCTCCTTCGGAGTGCACAAAAAGACACAGCAATCCAGTTATCACCAAAATGTTTTAATCTTCGCACCAGGATCTCCTCTATCTGAAATCCACCAAAAAAGGGAATTATTCCTTTTTAAACTTTGTGACAGCAATACAAGTTAAATGCTAAATGTCCCTCACCATAAAAATTTTAACTTTGCAGCATAGAACTAGGAATGTGCAATTGTGTGTGTTCCTAGTTCTCAGACCTACTGTCAATCAGAAAAAATTGTAATACGGTGATTGTCAAATTAACTGATTGGGCTGCTAAAGTTGGTCTGGGTGTCTATGCTTGAAAAACTCTGGTCAACAAAAGGGGCATGTAGATAATTCCTTTATTATTTATTCATCCCTTAACATCCAGAACTAATGGCTTCTAGCACACATGCAGTTATAGAAACACGTATCCAACTCTGAAACATTTTTTTTGCAGATGATTCCAGTCTTTGATACCTTAGGCAAACCTGTACTTTGCCTTTATTAAACAAAATAACAGCTTCACTTTACAGGCAGCACTTATATTTCACACAGCTGAGAAATACCTATGTATGGGGGAGCATGTGATATCTCCAATGCCTTCCAGTGCAGTTCTTAGTGCCAGAGTGATCAAGACATCACTATTGGGTGTTGGGGAGCTGTGATCAGAGAATCATACTGGCACAGGAATCTGGCACTTGACTGGGGCAACAAGTAAGTGTGGGAAAGGTGACAACCAACTGCCGTTATTTTGCTTAATAAGGACAAAGTGTAGGTTAACTTTTTTTTCTGACCGGCCTATTTATTCATTCATGCAAGGAGCAATGAAGGTGAACAGAATAGCAAAGTAACCAGCCACATGAGCTGCTGGATGTATGTATTGAAGATTCCTTTTTATTTTGTAGGAACCCTGATGGCGAGGTTTCACCCTGGTGTTATGTATTTAAAGATGGGGCGTACAACTGGGACTATTGCAGAGTGCCATCCTGCCCAGTAGGTATGTATCCTTATTATCTAGGTTTTTAGGAGCTAATATTAAAGAGACCCCTTTGTCAGACCTTTTAATTCAACAAAAATATTTCTATAACATTAAATATGCATTTAACATATTTATTGGATGATATTTAACTGCAACAGCATTCCTTGTGTAGACATCCAAAAGCCCTGAGACTGCTTCTAGACACTGCCGTTTGGAAGTAGTCATCAACCTCACCATACTCATAATTGAAATTTAAAAGTGACTAGTGGAATGATAGGGCAGGGGGTGATGGCCATGTACAGAGCCTAATGGAGCCCTAAAAGATCTCACATACTGCAAGAGAACCTACTGTATGTATAGGGCATTTGAATGGAGAGTGAATGGAGGTCCAAATTGTACTTCTATATTTAATCACCCCGAGGTAACAATATGCAGAACACTTAAAGCTAGAAACATATTGAAGGTATAAAATAGTACACGGTTCATTTGGCTTATTCAAGCCTATGTAAAGTGATACAATTAATTAATTAATTAATAGCCTACCCTTACGCAGGCTATCTCCCCTTCTATTATGGATGCTGCTGCTAGACTAATACACCTCACTAACCGATCAGTGAATGCTGCCCCTCTCTGCCAATCCCTTCACTGGCTTCCCCTATGCCACCGTCTAAAATTCAAAATGCTAACCACATCTGCAGATATCGCCCAAATCGTTCCCTCCGCTCCTCCCAGGACCTCCTGCTCTCTAGCTCCCTTGTTACCTCCTCTAATGCTCATCTTCAGGACTTCTCGAGAGCCTCTCCCATCCTCTGGAATTCCCTGTTCTGGTATATCTGATCAGCCCCTACCCTGTCCACCTTTAGGAGATCCCTGAAAACTCACTTATTCAGGGAAGCTTATCCCACACCCACCTAACAACCCCATCAAATCATTCCCCGCACCTATTACCTTTTGTACCACCACCCCCTCCCTTTAGAATGTCAGCTCTACGAGCAGGGGCCTCCTGTACCTTCTGTATTGTACTGTAAGTGTGCTGTACCCCTCTACATTGTAAAGTGCTGCATGAACTGTTGGCGCTATATAAATCGTGAATAATAATAATAGTGTGGTTGCAGGTATACATACAATGCATTAGGCCATGGTTGGCAAAATGTTACTTGAATGTTCAGATGTGTCTTGTTTTTTGTTGTTTGGTTGTTCCATTTATTTTGCACCATGCAATGCATGCCTAACAATTCAACATCAGCTTATAAAATACATACAATGCACAGTTTGAACAGCTTCCTGATATAAATATGGCGCATTGAACTCCTTAGTGTAATAATAATGAAAATGTGCTTTATACATTGTTTATCCTAAATAGACATCCCAGACTGTTATTCAGAGCGAGGAACTTCATATCGAGGCTCTAGCAGTGTCACCATCTCTGGTGCCCGCTGTTTGCGGTGGGACTCAGCTCTGGTGAAGAACAAAGTCTTTAATGCCTGGAGTGGCAAATCCCGCAGCCAGGGTTTGGGAACCCATAACTACTGCAGGTGAGTTCTGTATACTGCAAGGGGCCCCTGGCTAGCAACGTGCTAACTGAAATATAAATACTCTGCATTCTGCTCTTAAATCAAGATTAATGACCATTCAAGGGACAATAACTGACAACAGAAATTGAATCAAGTATGTTGAAAATGGTTCCTGTATAGCTTGTCAATTCTGAAGCCAGGGACATCTCCTGGAATAAGACTTTCTATGGACAAATCTCCAAAACCAGGAATTGTGGTTGCAAATCAGGCACTTTTGGACCACCTCACTATCACTTTACGGTTTACAAGTTGTTTCATGCCATTCTCCATTTTGTATGCTATTTTACAGAAGACCAGTGTAATAGTACATCATTTATTGTGCCACGATTTCATTGTTTGTCCATGCATTCTCATGTGTCAACACCACTGTCTGACAGTTCTTGGTGGGAAATAATGGGAATTATATAGGTTAGAAAAACAAGTCCAGTTACTATCTCTTCCCCCATGATATTCAGGTTCAGGGCTGCCAAATGTTTTTTTTTTAATTGCAACCTATTTTATTGGAGTTTATTGTTTTACACTTTTTACACAAACTGTAGTTGCACCAGTGATGCTACACTACGCAAACTCTCTTTGTGTTATATATTTAGGCGATTTTTAAATGACTGTCTATCTGTATTGAATTGTGCTCTTGTTTATATTGTAAAGGAATCCAGATAATGATGTGCGTCCTTGGTGTCATGTGATAAATGGAACTCAGGCTGGCTGGGAATTCTGTGATGTCCCTAAATGCTGTAAGTAAAACAGTAAAATCAAAAGTCTACAGAGTAGCAAAAGGCTGACTATATCTGACCGATAGCCAATCAGAGCAATGTAGCCTATTATTGCTCGCAACATGATCTATGCTTAGTGACTTCTTCAACCTATCTAAAGGAAACCTGTGCTACAAAAAAGTGCACAGCCTGTCATTCAGTGTTCATTTTTATGTCAAATTTCGATTTAGTTTTAGTCTTATTTTAGTCATCTGAATTGTATTAGTCTTATTTTAGTCAACTGAAATCTCCAGTACATTTTGTTTGACTAAAATCAAGTGGATTTATTTAAACTGTAATGCTTTATTTAAGAATTTCTCTAGATGTGATAGATCACTATGGCTAAATCTGTGTCTGTAGTGCATGTTTAAACCATAATTCCATAAATAATAACATGTAATTCGATTTTTTACTCCAGGAGTATATAATGAGTTTGGAAAGTCTATAGAAATGCTTAAATAATGCATTAGGTTCCATGCACACTGGATGATAAAATAACTATATAAAACCGACAGTAGCTTTGCAGTGAGTCTTTCAACTTTTTTTTTTTTATACTTTTTTGCAATAACGTTTATTGGTGTTTTTTTAGCGTTTTTTTTTTTTTACAATTTTTTTTTAAGAATTTTTTTTTCAATGAATCAATAACGTTAAACGCTGGTAAGCCACATTTTTGAGCGTTTATCGACGTTTATCAGCGTTAAACGTTTTTAAGCGATTTTAGGGCATTCAGACAACAGCCCATAAACTCCACTGCTGATAAACGTCCATGTGTGCATGGACATATAGGATAACATAGAGGGGAGTTTATGGGCTGTTAAAAAAAATGTCCAAAACTTCCAAAAGTGGTTGTTTATGAGCTTCAGTGTACATGGAGCCTTACAATTTAACCACTTCCAGACCAGCCACCGCAGTTGTACTGTGGAAGCTTGGCTCCCCTGGGTGAACCGCCGTAACTCTACATCGGCCCTTTAAGATGCTGTAGGAGGTGCACCTGCAGCATGTGCCCAGAGCCAATGCAAGTGCCAGGCAGGTGAGATAACTGCTGGTTACCTGCGATCGCTCATGACAGAGCGAGAACCGGGATCTGTTTGTGTAAACACACAAATCCCTGTTGTCTCAGGGGAGAGGAGACAGATCGTGTGTTAATACTAAGAACATCGATCTCTCTCATCCTCTAGTCAGTACCATCCCCCCTACAGTTAGAACACACCTAGGGAACACAGTTAACCCCTTGATCGCCCCCTAGTGTTAACCCCTTCCCTGCCAGTGACATTTCTACAGTAATCAGTGCATTTGTATAGCACTGATCACTGTATAATTGTCAATGGTCTCAAAAATGTGTCAGAAGTGTCCAATTTGTCTGCATCAATATCACAGTCCCGATAAAAATCGCAGATTACCGCCATTACTAGTAAAAAAAAAAAAATTGCCATAAACCTATCCCCTATTTTGTACACACTATAACTTTTGCGCAAACCAATCAATATACGCTTATTGAATTTTTTTTTACCAAAAATATGTAGAAGAATACATATCGGCCTAAATTGAGTAAAAAAAAAAAATTATTTTGGGATATTTATTATAGCAAAAAGTAAAAAATATTGTGTTTTTTTTTTTTTTTGTTTATTTTATGTTCAGTTTTTCATTAGATAGGTTGAAGAAGTCTCTAAACATAGGTCATGTGAAGTGCAATAATAAGCTACATTGCTCTGATCGGCCTGTCAGTGAGATATGGCCAGCCTTTAGTCATCTGAATTGTTTTTGTTGTATTTTAGTAGAGTAGAATAGTGGTAATCTAGTCTATGGAAATATTTTCCCCGACAAAATTAAGACTGCTGCCATTGCGCCCCCTTCTTCTAAAAAAGATATTAGCCTGAACTGTTATATTGATCCAGTAACTTCAGAACAGAAGTCCTGAGTTTTCTTTTAGCTCTACCTGTATGCTTGTGCCAGGACCTTGACTCAGAAAGTGCTGAAATTAGAGACTGCCAGGTAGCTAGTACTTACACAAAGAGGCCAGGCAAGTCTGCGCATTTCTCTCAGGGCAGGTTTCATTTAACTACAGTGAGGGAAAAAAGTATTTGATCCCCTGCTGGTTTTATTGGTTTGGTCAATGACAAAAAATGATCAGTTTATAATTTTAATGGTAGGTTTATTTTTACAGTGAGAGACAGAATAACAACAAAAATATCCAGAAAAACCAATTTAAAAAAAGTTATAAATTGATTTGCATTTTAATGCGTAAAATAAGTATTTGATCCCCTATCAAGCCACAAGATTTCAGGCCCCCAGGTGTCTTCTATAAAGGTAACAAGCTGAGATTAGAGCACTCTCTTTCCCATATTCACATTATTCACATTATTGCAAATTTGTAGTTTTGAGGCCTACAAATCCAGGCCAGTAGTTAAACCAATATAGCATGGAGGCGAGCAATGTTCTAATTTTAGTTTGGCTGTACAACCTGATCCGAATGGTGATGTCAATATCTTGCTCCTCAGCCACTTGTGGAATTCGAAATCCTCCACCACCGTTACAGCCCCGATTCCGTATTGCTGGAGGCCGAGGTGCACAGATTACATCTCATCCATGGATGGCGGCTCTCTTCCATGTTTATAGGCGAACAGAGTTCTTCTTCTGTGGTGGGACCCTGATAGACCGCTGCTGGGTCCTGACAGCTGCTCATTGCCTTGCAAATAGCAAGTGAGTAATTTGTTTAATTTATTAGTTGCTTAACCAGACATCATTAGGACCTGTTAATATGTAGTCTCCGTTTCTTCCAGGCTGTCTGCCAACAAGATCCGTGTCAAGCTGGGCCGAACAATGCGAGCTGTGCCTGGAGTTCAGGAACAAAGTTTCAGAGTGGAAAAAATTTATAAGCACCCACAATTTGATGAGGATACCTTTGATAATGACATTGGTGAGTAAATAGGTTTAGAATACTTATTAGCTTTAAAGACAACCTTTCATGAAGCAAAACAAAGCTTGGAAAAAGGCAGCCATTCCTCAAGCGTATGTTCTGCATGCTAGTTCTGGGGCAAGAAGATTTAGCCTGTCACTGGAACTAGCAAAAATCTGCTGTCAAAAGACATAGTACATTGATATGGATCACTCATTGGAATGTAGATACATGTGATAATTAGATAATTGGTACAGTAAAATAAAGTGAATGTATATGAGGACAACAAACGTATTTGATCATATACATGTGTTGTCCTTATATACATCCCCTTTATTTTATTGTATCCATTTATCACATGTATCTATCACTTCAATGAGTGAGCAATATAAGCGTATAAGTTACACTTCCAGTTTACCATTGGACTTCTACTCTGGAGATACTTATCAGTCGATTTTAATATTTCCCTGTATATTAGCCTGATGAAGAAGGAGGCATTTCCTCCGAAACACGCTTTGCTTATCACCTGTGAACTGCAATAAACTTCTTAAATATAAGCTCAAGTGTGATGAACCTTAATAACGAACCACCTCTACACCCATCCAAGAGTATCTTGCAGAGCACCTTTTCACTTTTAGGGAGCCTGCAGCTTGAGATACACATTGGATTCTTTCCACTTCAGGAAACCCTAGGACATGTTGGGTGCTTGTTGGCATACTGTTACTACCTCCACCCCCTGAGCTTTACTATTATCTTAGTACAGAGATGTCAAATCAGACTGTATAGTAGCAAACTAGAGGAGAGAAGCAGCTTATATAGCTTGGCAGATTCCACCTATCCTTCAACTTGATGTGTCTTTAGCCTGCTGGACATCATATAATAGTATAAAATCCTTGTGGAATACATGTTTGTCAGGTTGGCTAGTTTCCAGCCAATTCAGCCACTTTGACAAGTTGCTATTTTCCTCCTTATTGCTGCATTAAACAAAGTGGGACAAGAGGGAGATAAATTGCAATTTTGCTTTTACTTTGCCCATTTTGACAAGTTGGAAGAAGTTTAATGATTTGTTTTTAGAAATGGGCAAACTACATATCTGCTTTCATCATTATGTAGTAATAGTCACATTCAACTGGACTTTTGCCATTTTGAAGACATTTTGTAGCTTATCCAAGGAACTTCTTCAATTTTAAAAGAGTGTCAGGAAAATACCCCAGCATTTATACCCACATGGGTAGCACCAACACCTTTAACTAATCACTATGAAAAGACAGATGTTATTGTCAATGAACAGGATTGGAAGTGTGCAAATTGTGGAACCACCGTGTTCTAATTATATAATCCCATTTTTGGTGTCAGAAAGACTTCATAAGTGGGAATCCTTCTGTTTACATGGCTGAAGGTATGAATTGTTGTCAAATTTAGGTTGAGATGTTAAAATGACATTATACATATAGAGTAAGTGGAAGATAGATGGTACAGAAGTCCCCCAGCCCTGCTCAGTGATGGTTGTTCCAGTTTGACACAGATGACCTCTTTCACGCCTCCTGCAAACCAGTCTTGACCTGTAGAATTTGCCCTCCTACATTGAGCAATTTGTTTGTTGAGAGCAGTGGCAGCTGGGGGGTTGCGGGCATCATAGGCGGCTTCCTCTTTTCTCCTCTGCCAGCATCACAGGCGGAGGGGATTAACGGGTGGCTTCCCCATCTCTCCACTGGCATCACAGGTGGTGGGCATCATGGCAGCTTCTCCTTCCCCTGCTCGGCGGCTTCCATCTCCTCCCTCCTTCGGCCAATCAGAACGCTTCTCCTTTCTGCCAATCGTGAAACAGGTCTCAGACATGCTTCCTGATTGGCGGGGAGGAGATTCAGTGTGACAATGGCAAATATTAATTTGCTATTGTCACACAAATGGGTGGGCTTGGTTCACAATGCTCTGCGCCCCGAGCCCATCCTATTTTTAAGCTTACTAGACCCTCTGGCTCTAATCAGGTGCTTCAAAAAAACAACCCCGCTATTGGAATTAATGCATCCGGCGTCCTGCAAGGGGTCAGACGCATGGATGGGTGGTGGCGCCCCCTTAATGGCTGGGCCGCCCCCTGGTTGAGAGGTTGTTATGTCTCCCCAATATACTGGTCTTTGCACTCCTCACTATACTACACTGCACATAGCAAGTGGCTTTGCTTGTGTTTGGGTATAGTCTCTTTTTCATGTTCAAAAGTCTGTCCCAGTGTATTGCTGTGCTTGAAAGACACATATAGTAGATGCAATGCGGGGCAAAGATCCTTATGATTTTTTATGACACTTCAGCTACATATGGGTTGACTAGATTACTGTGTTCTGCCTCTCCCCTCTGTTCGATGGTCCTGTATTTTAGCTTGAACTTGTGGATGTTTTGATGAAAGCCCAGTCTGGGTACTCTTTAGATGTCTGTTGCATTTGTTGTTCCTATCTCAGCTCAATGTTGCAGAGTCTACGTTCCAGTGGTAAGTTGGTACTAAAAAGCAAATACTGCTTGTTATTCAGTATATCAAACTGAACCAACCATCTTTCACATAGAATGCTGCGTTAACATCTCTACCCCAGCGTTTTGACAATAATTCACCCTTTCAGCCTTGCAAAACGAACACCTATGTAGCCTCTCTCACACCAAGAGTCGGATTATGTAAATAGAACAGGGTGGTTGCAAAATTTTCACACCTTCGATCCTGTTCTTGAGCAATAATAACATCTGCCTTTCCATGGTGACTGGATATAGTTGTAGGTGCTGGCGGCTTCAATAATATTCCTGGGGTATATTTCTGACACTTATCAGAGCTATAAATTACAGAACAGTTACAGTTAAATGTGACTAACTACTACTAGATATACCTTGACCTGGATAAATTAATCTTACTCAAATTAAACCCTAGGAAGGAGTCAGGATTTCAAACAGGAGAGGATAATCGCAAACAAGGGCAAATGTGTTTATAGACAGATTTGCAACAAGTTTCTTTTCCCTGCTCTAGAAATACAAACACTTTATTTTATGTATTCTGCAAATACACAGCCTCCCCATTGGTATACCATCTCCTGATCACCTCTAATGTTGGCTCTTCATCTGTTGCAGCTCTTCTGAAGCTGCAGTCTACATCTGGATCATGTGCCATGGAGACAGATAATGCCAGGCCGGCCTGCATGCCTGAGAGGGGACAGAAGCTGCAAGACTGGACGGAGTGTGAGATCTCTGGATATGGGAGGCAAGAAGAATGTAAGGAACCAGAAATGTTTATCATATGGGCATATAACTAAAACCAATACATTTTTGCTGATGTGATTTTTTTTCTCTTTTTGCTACTGCACCAGAAACTTGATTTTAAAAACAGCTATTTTAACAGAACCATTTAAAGTAACCTTGAACTGCCTTAAAATATTTCAAAGGTAACAGTAATGCTAAATTGCATGTACTTTGTGCAGTCCTTAAGATCCTGGGCCCATGCAGCACAAGGTACCTTGTTGAGCATATGCCTTACCCCTACTCTTGCTTTGCCCCTTATAGGGGAAAATATGGGCCAAGTGGTAAGGTGGTGCTTAGAGTCTTCAGACATCACAATGGGGCCATACACTTAAAGTCTAACTTTAACCAATTCTTTTCTCTTTTACTTTAGTTTCTCCATTCTTCTCTGATCAGCTGAAAGAAGGACATGTGAGATTATACCCTGAAAACATGTGCACTCCCAAGCAGCTTGACGACCGAACAGTGACTTCCAACATGCTGTGTGCTGGTGACACAAGGAACCAGGATGATGCTTGCCAGGTAACATAAGACTAATCATACCTTAAATCCGAGCTTCAGGCTCCTTGTTCACCCCATTCCTCAGGCACCAAAGGAGGGGTCCCCCAGCAGTATGTTATGCTTTTATGGCCAGTCACTTGATGATGGATAGTCTTGGATGATGCAGAGCGTGGTGCTGATGTGATGACATCAGTTCTGCTCCCTGAATCAATACACTGCTCAGAGAATGAGGCCATGACACCCTGCACTCAGTCTTTCCTCAGTCTTCCCAGTTGGTGGCACAGGGCATTATTCTACTAGGAAGACTGAGGACATCTTGTGGAAAAGAAGAAGTCCTGAAAGGGACAACTCCTAGCTATTGCAATCAGGAGTGTAGTTTTAATTTTCTTTTTTTACCTTCAAGAGAAAATTAAAGTTGGGTTTTAAACGTTAGAAGGTGGCATGTAGGAATCAAGCGGACTTTCCTTTAAAAAGTCTTTTTACAGTCCTTTTATGTGAATTAATGTTCAGTAAAAAAACGTATTTATGGTTGATAATGTTTTGAAAACCCAGTTTCTGCACACAGTGTGTACATTTTTATATATGCAGCTTCACAGCATTTCTCTGTGTGCAAGCCTATGGGTCAAGCCTCACCTGGTTGAAAAGTTTAACTAGGATTACCTCAACAGTCCTTTAAGTATATGTGGTTAAGTTGCAAACTTTTTTTTTGGGAAGGGGGAGTGGCGCATTTTTAGAATCGATTGTCTGTGGTTTTCACTGCTGTCCCAGAGACACATTAGGGAGTGAGGATGTGCCAGTGAAAACGTAGAATTTTAGATTTTCGATCGCTTTCTGTCCTGGTGACACCTATCACCAAGACAAATGAACAGGGTGGATTTCCCCTACCAGGCACACAGAGAGTAGTTAAAATCTAACAGAGGTTCTAACTATTCCACATTATGTCCAAAGTTAAAGAAAGGTTTGGCTTTAGTATTACTTTAAGCAGAAGTTTTAGTAACATTAATTAATATTTAAAGATGACTGTTAAAGAAGGCATTTACAAATCTGTATAGGAAACAGAATAAATAAAATATTGAACAGCAAATGAAACAGAGGTATTACTTTCAAAGGAATGTTTCAATAATAGCTCAATGTACAGTGTCTACATGCTGTAAATATGCTACAGTTTCCCTTTAATTAAAGGCTATCATTGACAAACAAATGCACAAAAATAATAATGGCAGAAAAAAAACCCTTTGCTATTTAATGTCCAGCTTAAAGTGGTGTTTCTAATTTGAGTGGATTCTGCTGGGCTGAATGACCCTCTTGCTTCTTGAATATCTTCGGAAGACTTGAGGTTAGATATCCCTATCTTTTCCACCCTCAACAAAACAGAATAAAAGTCAAAGGATGAGAGTAAGAAGCAGGTGGGTGACCCCAGTATTAATGGGCAGAAGGTCCACCACCCAACGCCCAGAGATATAAAACAAGCCAGTGCATTGTTTGTACTGTATTTGAGTCATTTTTCTAGGGTAGGTTGTGAAAATAAGGACATGGCAAGGATGAGGATAACTACTGATTTCCCAGGGTTTTATATCATTCAAGCTTTAACCTTATCATAAATATCATTTTATTTCTCGCAGGGTGATTCTGGAGGACCCCTGGTCTGTCTCACAAATGGACGCATGCATCTGTTTGGCATTGTTAGCTGGGGTGAAGGATGCGGACGAAAGGGAAAGCCTGGCGTTTACACCAAAGTGACTCAGTACCTAGACTGGATAGAACACCACACGGGCCTTCGAATGTACTGATACCAGAGACTTCGGACTTTGTAACAACTTTAAACCACTACAAAGTCTTTTGAGATGTCAGGGACCATAAAACACATTGGTAAATAACTCTTACCATTGGACAGAGGCCATTTCATGTTCTAAACGAATATTCTTGAATATGCGGCCTATTGATTTGCCAGGAACTTGTGTCCCCCCCTGGTGCTTGATGCTGAATAATAATACAGAACACAGTGGTGCTCTTTTATAAAGATGTCCAAACACCAACTGCATCATAAACTGTTATGAAGTATGAAGAAGTCATCAGTGACTTGACTAATGTGCCAGCTTCTCATATCGGTGGGAAATTCTAATGGTGAAACTCTGGCATCTGTGTCTCCTCCCTAATCAAAAGATCATGAGGAAGATTTCACTGCTTTACAGCTGGACTCCAAAATGATTTGTCTAGTCTATGTTTTGGAACTTACATATGTATAAGTATACATACATCATCTGGATTTTTAATCAGCGGCAGTCAGGGAGATCTAGTGGGTATCTCTCAACTCTGAAGCCTTTAAGGGATGTATGAAATCAGAATTTGATTAAGGACCTGTGTAGTGGGCTTTGGGCTTGTGTCAATGGCATTAGTTGACACCATTTTAAGACGCTTTTGAGATCATTCAGAATTCATTTTACTTGCAATTGACCTCCTTCTCACCTACTTCTAGCAGGCTTTGCATTCCCATAGGCTTGCATAGGAATGGAAACTCATTTGAAACAAACAAAAGCCCAATGATACAGGCCCTTAGTTTCGCAGTTGGGGAGTTAAGCTGGCCATACATTATACAATTTTCTTATTCAATTTACTTTATATTTACCGTCAACTATGTAGTGCAAGGGCCTGCCTGATTACATACAAATTGAAAGTGTTTATGTTTGACCTCATATTATATGGTTTTGGTAAATCTAATGGAAAATTGTACAAAAATGGTATGTTGTATGGCCAGCCTTAAGCCTAGTACACACCGTGAGTTTTTTTTAGTTCAACCTAATGGGTTGAACGAAAAAAAAACTGACAGCTTCCATACAGCTCCGGCTGCCATACACACGGGCTAAATGTGGCTGTTTTTTATTGAACAGGCTAATGTCACCAGACATTCGGCTTGCATGTACTAGGCTTAAGTCTGTAAGTAAGCACTGTTTGTACTGCATCAATTAATCAATTACAGGTTTTCTGATTCCAACTGACATTGGAGTATATACAGTATACTGTGAATGGCTGCCATAGGAAATGTCAAAGACACTAATACATGATGCTCTTGCTCAGCATATAGTCCCTGGAGGCAGACCATCTTTTATCAAAGTGTCTTTCATAAAAACTGGCTGTGTTCCCCTTGCAGCAACCAAGCATATTCAGACTTGCAAAGGTAAAATAAAGGCCTAAATCTGCATTAGTAAGGGGAATACAGATGGTGCTTATAAAAGATTTTGATCAAGCATGTTCTGATTCTTTGTAAATGATATCTATACTTAATTAATAGGGAGGAATATATTTAATATGTGCAATAGAAATAAATAATATTTATTATTTTTTATATTTAACCTTACTAAGACCAAGTAGACACTTTAAAGTGTAACGTCAGGCAAAAATAAAATTTTCCTTAATAAAACATCCGCCTCTCACTTTTATTATATATTATTGTAAAACGTTCTTGTTTCCAACATTTTTACCCATTAATACTGCCAATTCTACTATGATTCCCTTATTTCTTGAACAGGGCCAGTAACACAATATTTCTGCTGAGGTTGCAGCAATAATGTCAACCTCTCCATTTTTTGTTCACATCGTATTGAGCATTGACATCATGACGTCAGCACTTGCTCCCAACTGACAATCCCTTTACAGTGGTGGTGGCACCAGCATAATAAGGTCACTGCGACTCCTCTCCTCTTCCCAGCTTCACTTTGGTGCATTTCCTTAGATGCTGTAGGTGCACCCAAAATCTTGCCCACGACCCAGGTGGAAAAATCCCTTGTGATGTCACATATTCTCACCCTCATCCCAAAAATGGGCATTTAGGAGGGATATTTCTATTAAGAAAAAAAATTAATATCCTTAAAGAGAACCTGACACCAACTTAAAAAAATTGCAAGGCAAACCACAGAAAAAAAAAAGTATTTTAAATCCTTACTTATTTTATAAATCCTTATTTTTTCTTTTTATGGGCGATATTTTGTTGACTTGCAATGTGACTCTGAACTTGTTCTAACGAACGTTCGACTACTACAGCATGAGTCAATTCCCTAGCACAGCCCCCTCCCTCCTTGTACTGCACATCATAGCCCTCTCCGCTTCTGGGAGTTTCTCTGGGCTGGCCTGGTTCCTCTGCCCCTCCCTATATAAATCTTTTATGTAGCTCCTGAAGAGCAAAGGGTAATACTATCGTGTTACTATGAAAAAAATTGTAAAAAAAAGCACCACTTAATTGTTTTGCTATTACAAATACTAATTTTATTGTACCAAAATATTTAAAAAAAAATATTTTTTTCCATGCTCACCAAATTCGTAAAAAAAAATCCAATTTTCTTACTCCCCAAATTGGCTATCCCAGCCTCCTCGCCTGCCTAACAACTAGGCTAAGATATTTCCAATACCAGGAATAAATACATTACAATGGAGATATAGAGTTTCACCCAAGTCTGCTGACATCACAACCAAGATGATGGTGCCCAGCAGCATTCTCAGACTTTTTGGATGTCTACCAGTTTGAGACAATTTGAGCTTTGTGACATGGTGCATTATTCTGCTGGAAGTAGTCATCAGAAGATGGGTACACTGGGGTCATAAAAGGATGGAAATGGTCAGCAACAATACTCAGGTAGGCCATGTTGTTTAAACAATACTCAGTTGTTACTAAGGTTCCAAAGTGTGCAAATAAAATATCTCCCACACCATTACACCACCAGCCTGAACCATTGATACAAGGCAAGATGGATCCATGCTTTCATGTTGTTTATGCAAAATATTGACCCTACCATGTGAATGTCACAGCTGAAATTGAGACTCATCAGAACAGGCAACATTTTTCCAATCTTCTTTTGTCCAATTTTGGTGAGCCTGTGCAAATTGTAACCTCAGGTTCCTGTTTATAGATGACAGGCATGGCACCCGGTGTGGTCTTCTGCTACTGTATCCCATCTGCTTCAAGGTTTGTTGTGTTGTGCATTCAGAGATGGCATTCTGCCATACCTTGGTTGTAACAAGTGGTTATTTGAGTTGTTGTTGCCTTTCTATCATCTCAAACCAGTCTGTCCATTCTCCCCCGACCTCTGACATCAACTAGGCATTTTCCTCCACAAACTGCCGCACACTGTATACTTTCTCTTTTTCGAACCATTCTCTGTAAACCCCAGCCACTTCAGCCCCGGAAGATTTGGCTTCTGAATGACCAGGACATTTTTTGCGATTCGGCACTGTGTTGCTTTAACTGACAATTGCACAGTCGTGCAGAGCTGTACCCAAACAAAATTTACGCCCTTTATTCCACAAATAGAGCTTTCTTTTGGTGGTATTTGATCACCTCTGCGGTTTTTATTTTTTGCGCTACAAACAGAAAAGATCTGACAATTTTGAAAAAAAAAAAAAAACGATATTTTTTGCTATAATAAATAGCAAATTTTTTTTGAAAAAGCTAATTTTTCCTCATTTTAGGCTGATACGTATTCTTCTATATATTTTTGGTAACAAAAATCGCAATAAGCGTATATTGATTGGTTTGCGCAAAAGTTATAGCATCTACAAAATAGGGGATAGATTTATAGCATTTTATTATTATTATTTTTTTTACTAGTAAATGCGGTGATCTGCGATTTTTATTGGGACGCCAACATTGCGGCTGACACATCGGACACTTTTGACACATTTTTGGGACCATTGTCATTTATACAGTGATCAGTGCTTTAAAAACTGTAAAATACTGTAAAAATGTCACTACCAGGGAAGGGGTTAACACTAGGGGGTTATCAAGGGGTTAACTATGTTCCATGTGTGTGTCTCTAGAGAGGAAATGACAGATCGTGGTTCCTAGCTATTAGGAATGCACGATCTGTCGCTCCTCAGAGAACAGAACAGGGATGTGTCCCTGCTCTGCCTCTCGTGCCTGCGATTGCTCGTGGCTGGCGGTCTTCAATCGGCGGTCAGGAGCATCGCCGCCCCCCCCCCATAAAGGCTATGGCTGCTGAATGCTGGACTCGGGAGTGCGTCTGCAAGGTAACCCCCTTGGGAGAGCCCTTCTCAGAGGTTATCTGATGTGAGGAGGAGCTGTGAGAGCCACCGGGGGACCCCAGAAGATGAGGTTGGGGGTCACCCTGTGCAAACGAGCTGCACAGTGAAGGGAAGTATGATATGTTTTTTATTTAAAAATAAATTAAAAAACAAACCCTTATGCCGCGTACACACGGGCAGACTGTATGGCGTACTTATTTCGTCGAAACACATTTCAGCGGACAGTCCGCTCGTGTGTGGGCTTCAGCGGACTTTTTCAGCATGCAGTCCGGCGTACTAAGTATTTCGGATTTTTCGAAATTCTGTCCGTCATACTTTGGTTTCAGCGGACAATCCGCTCGTCAGTATGCTAGTTCGACGGACTAAGAATGGCGCATGCCCAGAAAGGATTTACACGGCGGAAGGGTGCTTTGCTGTGTATTGGACTTCCTATTTCTAGTCCCATCGTACGTGCTGTACACGTCATCGCGCAAGCTTTCGACGGACTGTTTGTGCATCCATGTGTGGTCAAGTCTGTTCAGTCGAAAGTATGACGGACTGTCCGTCGGATTGTATGACGGACTAAGTACGCCATACAGTCCGCTCGTGTGTACGCAGCATTACAATCACTTGTTCTGGCAAAAGGGAGTCTTTAAGGTCCAAGATCAGAGACACTGACCTCTCAAAGACTCGTCAATGGCTGATCTTCAGCATTACGTTCTGTGATCTTCCATTAACAGTTGTTTGGAATGCTATTAATATTGCAGTGTTCTGCAAAAGGCTGATATTTTTAACAGCCCCCAGACAATAAATGAGGCTAAAGGGTTTGAAGGGTATGTGTACACACACTGATTTTATATGTGGTTACTGTGTTCTTTGTTCAGTGTGCTCACTGCATGTTGGCTGCACAATAGGCATGAGCCCTTGGCATATGTTTTGAACACCTGCTCAGTGTCCTTCCTACCCAAAAAACTGACACATTTAGATCTATTTCTGGCATTCAAGACCACATCAGGGTATACAAATGACACACTTCCAATTGCATTTAATAAACACATTCCTCAAAATAGTCAGCTGAGGTCCCTGCGTGCCCAACACAAACACTGCAGACAGAAACTGCAAAGTAATGAGTACATATGCTTAGGGATAAAAACTGAAAACGTACTCATCCAGCTTGGTTCCATACGAATGAAAACTGAAATGATGCCATATTATTATTATAGAGTGCGATTAGCATTTGTGCTGATAAAGGCTCCTATTATAGATGTGATAGGAGAGGAGTAGAGTTTAAAATAAAGTTTGTGTGCCTTTTAGATTCTTGTTTTATAATAATTTACCAATGTCTGAAAACAGCTTTTCTCATTCAGGGCTCTTCCTGAGGTTGCTAGGGGTTCTTTATGCTGTGATTAGCTTAATTTCCAACCTATACTGATCACCAAGGTAAAAGGGCAATATTCCACTAACCAACCTTATACACTCGGCCACTTTGGACCATATAGCGCAAATGCTTAGTGGGCTCCACAGATGTTTGCAATTAATTGCAGCCGCTCATACTGTTCAAATCAATATAGGCCAACAAATGCTATCTTTGTTTGGATAGAAGAGGACATCCTAGCGATTACATGCAATTAGGGACAGATGAGTGGGATTAGGGACTGTCTCCATCCGGTGCTGCTCTTCTGTCTATAATTAGGGTTAAGTGAACCCGAACTGAACTTTTGGCTTTTTGGGTCCCGAACCCGAACATTTGACTGTATGTTCAGGTTCGGGTCCGGTGTTCGGCAACGTAATGGCGCATTTTAAAAAGCCCTGCAGCAGCCAATCAACATTTGTTTAACTGGTGTGCCCTTAGAAGCCATCACAGCCATGCCTACTAATGGCATAGCTGTGATTGGCCAGTGCAGCATGTGACCCAGCCTCTATTTAAGCTAGAGGCACATAGCACAGCACGTCACTCTGCTTTAGACAGTGTAGGGAAAGGTTCCTAGCTGCTGCTGCTGCTGCTGCTGCTGCTGTAAGGGAGAGAAAAACATAGGAGTCCTGATTCTGAAATCTTCTAATTAGTCAGCGATCTACATTGCTTTAGTTGTTTGGGTGCAGTGCACAAGCTTTTTACACTGCACTGAGAGAAAACATAGACAGTGTAGGGCAAGGTTCCTGTTGCTGATTTGAGGGAGAGAGAATTATCTAGGAGTCCAGATTCAGAAATATATTCTAATAACTCAGCGATCTACATAGATTTACCTGGTTGGGTTGCAGTGCACAGTCTTTTTACACTGCCATGAGCCCATTGCCAGAGAAAATATAACTTTTATCTGCAAGCTCATTGCACCAGCACTGCATATGTTGCTGTGAGATACACCTTGTACATACTGTGGGTCAGGGGTCAAGTCCTGGGGAAAAAAGCGTGGGAACTCCCACCCAAGATGCACTCCCCCACCAAAAAAAAACAAAAAACGATACGCTCATATGCCTATATATTTCACAGAAAAACAGAAAACACCCATGCACAGTGCCCATCAGTGCAGCCTGATCAGTGCTGCCTCACCAGTGCAGACAGTGCCCATCAGTGCAGCCTGATCAGTGCTGCCTCACCAGTGCAGACAGTGCCCATCAGTGCAGCCTGATCAATGCCACCTCACCCATGCAGACAGTGCCCATCAGTGCAGCCTGATCAGTGCCCCCTCCCTAGTGCAGACAGTGTCCATCAGCCCAGCCTGATCAGTGTCACCTCACCAGTGCTCATCTGTGCCATCTGATCAGTGCCGCCTCACCAGTGCCCATCATCAGTGCAGCCTGATCAGTGCTGCCTCAACAGTGCCCATCATCAGTGCAGCCTGATCAGTTGATCAGTGCTGCCTCACCCATGCAGATAGTGCCCATTAGTGCAGCCTGATCAGTGCCGCCTCACCCATGCAGACAGTGCTCCTCAGTGCAGTCTGATCAGTGCCCCCTCCCCAGTGCAGACAGGGTCCGTCAGTGCAGCCTGATCAGTGCCACCTCACCAGTGCAGAAAGTGTCCATCAGTGCAGCCTGATCAATGCCCCCTCCCCAGTGCAGACAGTATCCATCAGTGCAGCCTGATCAGTGCCTCCTCACCAGTGTTCATCTATGCCATCTGATCAGTGCCGCCTCACCAGGGTAGACAGTGCCCATCAGTGCCATCTGCTCAGTGCCACCTCACCCATGCAGACAGTGTCCATAAGTGTAGCATAACCAGTGCCCATCTTCAGTGCAGCCTGACCAGTGTCCCTCACCAGTGCCCATCATCAGTGCAGCTTGATCAGTGCCCATGGAATGTGGGGGGTCAGCAGGGGGTGTGTCAGGGTCTGGGTCTGTGTTACAGCTAGGTACTTACTTTCCTTGCATGGCCTCTTCAGAGGGGGTGATAAATCTCAGTCACTTCTTCTCCTCTTTGTCACTCCTCAAGCTAGCGCCCGGTCACAGCCCACAACTGCTCAGGTCACGTGTGACAAAGCCGGCTGCCTCTGAGGCTCCTGGGAGGTGGGAGTTGTAGTCTGCTGCGCTGCTGAATTCCTCCCACCACCAGGAACTTCAGTGAGGCCAGACTACAACTCCCAGAGTGCAGCGCAGCAGCAGCCAGCCAGTCGGTGGCTAGTACTGTATAACACAGTCACACGTCACAGCCTGGGAAAAATAAAGTAACAGACAGTGTCGCAGCCGTAAGGTAGGCAGCCTGGGGGGAGATTTCCACCCTATCCCCCAGTCCGGCCCGCCCCTGGACGCCATCCTTCACTATGTGGCGATGCTGGGCATCGCCGCTTAGTGAAAAATCGGCTCCGATCTTGTGACTCTAGTCCTGCAAAGGGAACAGTGTTCCTGCTGTGAAAAAAGTGCAGGGACGCCGTTCTCATGCATTCCCGCAGGACTCGAGCCCTGCTGTGGGTGTATTCTGCTCTTCCAAAAACACCCATTTAGGGCAAAAAATATATATTTTGCAGTGTTTTCTGCATATGTGGAGGTGTGCATTACACAATTATATAGTTTTCTTCTATTGTGCTATTCAAATAAAAAAATTTAGGGCAAAAACATTTTTTTTGAATAGCATTTTCGCCATTTCTGTAGCTCAGAGATACACGGTTTCCATACTCTGGGTGTATTCTGCTATTGCAAAAACACCCATTTAGTGCCCAAAAAACAACTTTGCAGTGTTTTCTGCATATGTGGAGGTGTGCGTTACACAATTTATATAGTTTTCTTCTATTGTGGTATTCAAAAAAAATAAAAAATTTAGGGCAAAAACTTTTTTTGAATAGCATTTTCTGAATTTCTGTAGCTCTGAGATACACCGTTTACATACTCTGGGTGTATTCTGCTATTGCAAAAACACCCATTTAGGGCAAGATCCTAAATTTTGAAAATATGAGGAGAACGTCAAAGAAGAGATGTGGCTCCGGTCATGGTGCTGCTGGTAGAGCTCCTGTTGCAGGGAGAGGACGTGGTCTATCTGTGCCAGCTACACGCACAAGTGAAACACCTTCCTCAGGTATGAGTAGGCGACAGAGCCTACAGCGGTGTTTGGTCGGGCTTAATGCGGCTGTACGAATGTTGAGGCCAGGACAAGCGGACAACAGGACTGGCCTGTTTCGAGTACACCATCAACATGGCCAGTGCCGATGACGCCGTTCTCAGCGTTACTATCCCAGTTCTATGCCTCCTTGAAAAAACGCTTCGGGCGATGATGGAAGAGGATGTGGCACAGGAGGAGGAGGAGGAAGAGGGATCATTTCCAAGGCTTTCAGGGCAGTCATTCACAAGTGGCTATGAGGGTGGGTTCCTGCACCAACAAACGCCAGTTACACAATTGTCCAGCAGCAAGGACACAGTTCTGGAGGATGACGAGGTGGAGGATGAGATGGAGGAGGAGGAACCAAGTTCACAGCAGGGTGGCACCCAGACCAGTTCATGGCCATCCCTGGTGCATGGCTGGGGGGATACAGAGGACACAGACGATACACCTCCCACAGAGGACAGCTTTTCGTTGCCTCTGGGCAGCCTGGCATACAGGAGCGATTACATGCTGCAGTGTCTCCGCAACGACCGCAGAGTTGCCCACATTCTAACTGGTGCCGATTACTGGGTGGCCACCCTGCTGGATCCCCGCTACAAGGACAACGTACCGTTCTTAATTCTCTCACTGGAGCGTGATCGTAAAATGCGTGAGTACAAGCGCACGCTGGTAGACGCGCTGCTGGTGGCATTCCCACCAGACAGCGGGGGTACAGTGGAAGCACAAGGCGAAGGCAGAGGTTGCCAACACAGCCGGGGCACTGCCAGCACCTCAGAAGGCAGGGTTAGCATGGCTGAAATGTGGAAAAGCTTTGTCAGCACGCCACAAGAACCAGCACCACCAGCTGAGATGGAACGTCTTAGCAGGAGGCAGCATTTCACCAACATGGTGGAGCAGTATGTGTGCACACGCTTACACTTACTGAATGATGGGTCTGCCCCCTTCAACTTCTGGGTCTCCAAATTGGGCACATGGCCTGAGCTTGCCCTTTACGCCTTGGAGGTGCTGGCCTGCCCTGCAGCCAGTGTGTTATCTGAATGTGTATTTAGCACGGCAGGGGGCGTTATCACAGACGAGCACAGCCGCCTGTCCTGAGCCAATGTGGACAAGCTCACGTTCATTAAAATGAACCAGGAATGGATCCCACACGACTTGTCCGTACCATGTGCAGAATAGACATGTATATCGGTGTTCTGACAAAAACTGTCTGGCCATCGGATAGTGTCTGGCCCGAGGACAAGGAGATTCCAAAAATCTCGGAAGATGAACGGCACCTGCCCAGTGAGTGGAGGTTCAAGCCCCACCATCCAAGCGGACATACGGTAGCACATAGTTACAGGGCCCCTCACAGGCTCGCTTCGCTCGCCACGCTTCAGGCACGGCCTCGCTTCGCTCGGCTTGAAACTCAGATGGTGTGGCTTGAACATGGACTCACCACGCAGCGTCGTTCATCTTCGGAGATTTTCGAAATCCCCTTGTCCTATGTACTGAGCAAGCGCAGTACAGGGCGGACACTATCCGACGGGGGACAGAATTCGACACATCACTGGCCTTAACCAGCCATTGTTGTATTTTTGAACCAGTGTTGGCTACCTCGTCCTCCTCCACCGCCGATTCCACCTACACCGCCACATCCACCTCAACCTCCTACTCCATATGGACCTTGTCCTCCTAGGTCAAGATTATAATTTAATTTTTTTATTTTATTTCAAAGTATTTTATTTTCCCACTTGCTTATGCATTCAATTTAATATTTTTTTTACAGAAAGGGCGTATTCTGGGGCATTCCTACCATATGTGTGGCATCGTTCCGTTGAGTTCCTGAGGTTCTTAATCACTTCCTGTACCTCTTCTTCTGAGAAGGGAGCCTCCAGCATATTATTTTTATTTATTAATTTTTTTATGTTATTTTAAGTTATTTCCCTATCCACATTTGTTTGAAGAGCACATGTCAACATTTTGTTGCCATTTGCAGCCCTCTAGCCCTTTCCATTACTTTTTTAGAGCCATTTTAGTCCTCAAAAGTTTGGGTCCCCATTGACTTCAATGGGGTTCGGGTTTGGGGTCAAGTTCGGGCCAAGTTCGGTCCCGAACCCCAAAAAATTTCCGAAGTTTGGCCGAACCGAACATCCAGGTGTCCGCTCAACTCTATCTAGAATCGCACGTGGATGTCTGTGTTCCAAAATGCCTATTTTACATGTAGCACCCTTGTCCTTACAGGTCTGCTAGTAAATTTTGTTGCGCTAGGTGGCTGCTAGTAAATTTAGTTGTGCTAGGTGGTAACTAAGCCTGGCTAATTTGTAGTCTTGATCAAATGGTTTTCTCTTAAACCCAAGATTAACTTTGATTTCTCTCTTTTGTAAATAGGCGGCACTGTTATTTTTGGCATTAAAATGATAGATTACAGTGAATTTAGGTTATGAGTGAATATGCTTTTCTCTGCCAATCAGCAGGAGTTTCTTTGGCTGCTGAGGTAGTGTGTTTATTTGGAGAGTCAGGTGATCAGGGTTCTTTCCACCTGGGCTGCAGCCTGGACAGGTATGTGTGGAGCAACAGCAGAGGTGTCGGCCTGAAGCCTGAGGCCTAGCCACATGTAAAGGGGCTCAGCCCAGAGGGAGCCTGATAGTTTCCTGGAGGCAAGGGAGAAGTTGCCAGAGGGTCAACCACTCTTGTTGCCAGAAACAGGTGTAGAAGGGATAGTTTTGAGTACCAGAGCAGACTGTTCATCAGCCGGGGACTGTGAAGTGTTGGGAAAGCTTCAGGCGAGAACTCATCCAAGGTGCATAGCTCCCAACTGTCCCCGATTTGGAGCAACGTCCCTCTGTCCCTCATTCCTCCTCATTTGTCACTCATTTTGGTCTGATCTATATAGTTGTATAAAAAAATTCACTTTTTATCTATCAAAAAGTGTTTTCCAGTGCTAAACCATTCATCTGATTTCTAAATTGCTGCATCTGTAAATTTCAAAAGCCAATATGAAGGAATAGTAGTGGTAAACTAATCTTGTTTTTTTGTACCATTCCCCTTTAAGGGGGTGTGGCAAGGGGTGTGTCCTATGCCTGCATACTTTTGCTGATAGGTGTCCCTCATTCCTACTTCAAAAAGTTGGGACATATGAAGATGTACTGCGGGAAGACGTGAGTAAAGATTCAAGCGAAGGTACAGTGGGTAGCTGTGAGTAAAGTTGGAGAAGTCCAGCAGGTAGCTGTGAGATAAGCTTGAGGATCTACAGTGGCATACAGTGAGTTGAGCTTGAAGATCTACAGTGAGTGAAGTTGTTGCTATAAGAGACAGCAGTTGTTACAAGATACAGATCGCTGCTTTCAGCTTAAAGGCCCCTTTTCTGTATTGCTGTCTGCCTAGTTTTATTTTCGTCCAAGGAGTCTGACAATTTGCTATTGCATTTCCCTAGGGGTGTCCTATGCCCTACCAGTCTTTCCCCCTCTTCCTGTTAAGATAAATAAAACTCTCTTTGTTCATTTTAAAAGTGACTGGTGCCCATCTTTCCATCTTGCCCTACACCCACCATGCCTAGTAACCTGCACCCTGAGGAGGAATGTCAGCCCTTCCGGCCTCTGGGGGTCCCCACCAGGCCCTTGGAGGTCGGGGAGACCGCTACAGACAATACAGGTGTGAAGCCAACAACAGCCCTTATGCCCATTACCTGGTCAGGAAGTTAAAAGAAATCTTTCCAGATAGCAATAAAAACTTGAGCTAACCGCCTAAGCCAAACAAAAAAGCTAATTGGCATTTATAAATCAATAAGATGCAATGGATTTGAAAGTGTCCAGTGCCTGATTATTTGCTGCTGTAGTTTTTAAACACAACTACTGTCAAGATTTATCCACACATCAAGAAACATTCATACACATTTAGATGTTTGCACTATACAATAGAAAACACTAGGCTTCAAAGACCAGTGTAAACTAATGAGATTTAACCATCAACATTCACCACCCTGCACCAAGTAAAACTAAGAATTGTAAATGCTTTCCTATAGAGATCTGCACTACTCCATATTTATGTTCAGAGCACTGTATTCAGGATACACTGAAGACTCACTCAATTTGCTCATTTGCATTTAAAAAGTATAGTTTTTATTCACCAGAATTGTTGTGGCTGAATGTTTGACTGATACAGACTGGTGAAATGGTCCTAGGTTTGCCAATCTTAAAAAAAGCCCCTTGATACTTGTACTGTCCATCGGATGTACTGTCCCCTCAAGATAGAGGAATTACCCACCTAAAGCTTATTGCCACTTTTTTGTTTAAATTAATTTTCTGCTTGGAAATTGCATTACTCATAAGATAGGAATTTATTAAAGTGCTTGTAAACCCAAGGGAAATATGAGTTTAAACAGATAAAAGTTGATTTTTTGTATCTCTTTTCCCTTTGTGTGATATGCTCCTAGTTAGTTTGTTTCTTGAAATGATTTAACAGAGAAGGGAGCGGGAGGGAGAAGAGAAAAGGGAAAAATAACCAATAAAGGAGAAGAAAGGAAGAGGAAGACTCTGGAGCAGATAAAATGTTTTCTTAAAGCCTCCTAGGTCGTGAAGGCCTAGATAAGTTATGTTTCTTTCTCTCTTAAATGTCAAAACGTTTAATGTACAGTTCATCTGTTAAAACTAATAAAAATGATTGGAAATGAAAGTGCTTGTAAACTCTCCCCCACAACTTTGTCCCATGTGAATCAGCATAAAAAAACATAATGAACACTGCTTGTAGATATCTCCTTACTTGTATAGGATTGTTGTAATCCCTTTTGTTCTTTAGAATGTCATCACTGAGCATGCCCATATCTCCCCTGATTTACGGCACACTTTGTGTGCTTGTCTATCTATTATCAGGTTTTCTTACAGCACAACACAGAAATCCCACAAGACTGCATAATTACTCAGAGCTTCCTCCTACACCCTATGTGACATCACATGGAGTGGAAAAAAAAGGCATTGGACAGTATAACTGCAGTCTTATCAGCTGAAGCTGATAATACTGACATAGGCAAACACTAGATAATCGGCACAAGTAAATACTATGAAATAAAACAAGTCAGCTATGAGCAGGGTTGCCATAGAAATTGAAAAGGAGGCTTGGTTAACAGTAGAGGAAATGCTCAACGTAAGGGCAGAAATACACTCTACTGTGGACTCAGAAAACAATACTTAAGATGGTGCTGCCTTACCCCTGGAAACAAGTTTTTTAAAGTTTCTTTAAACAGTAAATAATTTGCGATTTGGGATGGATTACAGTGGCTATAGTTTGATAATTACTTATTATAATGGACTAAATGAGAAGAAGCATCAGAGTGGGAGAGCTTACTTCATCTTTAAAAGATACTGTACAGCGCTATAGGTTAAACTGAATTTCAGGCAGCTATAAAATACACAAATAAATGCAGCACTGTAGTCATTAATGAACCCAGCCTATCTGCCCTGTGATATAAATAAGGGGGAAGGCTGGATTCCAGAGTGTCAGCTTTCTCAGGAAGATGCTATGATTGTTGTGGAGCACCAAAAGGGAGGACTGTTGTGCACTGCAGTCCATCAAAAGGCACCAGGAGTCCAGAGAACCACCAAGTCTTCGGGGGTGGCACTAATTTACTATCACCTTGCGGAGCATCCTAGTTGAGTTTGTAAGGGAATGTTGCATTGAATTGTTCATGTTGAACTGCACTGCAAAACGTTCAAATAAAGTTGCATCAACCAAGTCTGGTTTGAAGTCATTTCAAAGGGGTGCATGAAGGTTCCCGGTATAAGAACGAACTAGGGTCAGTTAAACAAATGAGGGGTATGAAGCAAAGCCACTACAGAAGGTATATGGAGGAACTGTTGGTAATCAGAAATGGTGCAAGATACATTGCAGCCAGTCATGAAGCGTGGTACCTGGTGTAGATGACCGGTCCTCTGGTAGTGAGTGGGTCAGTGACGTGGCTCCCTCCCCAGTGGTAGGTTTCACATAGCCTGGCTGCATGATACGGGATAGGAGGAGTTAAATTAGTGCACACATGAGGTCCACACAAAGTGCACAGCGGGATCCCATTCTGTCTTAAATATATGTGTGTGACTAAAGAAACCTTGGTAAAGTGGCCTGGCTTGGAGGGCATTTCTTTTATTTAATGTGTCAAAAGGAGAATTGTCTATGGCTGTCATCTAGGTGGAAGTCTCGTTCATTGAATCATTGGAGAAGTTTACTAAAGAAGTGGGTCACTTAAGATATTCTTTATTATCACACATGAAAAATAAACAACCATCAGATCCTATTTTATTTAAGTAAGTACATGCTCAAGCAGACATGTCCCACTTGCCAGGTTCACCATCAAGTCAGCACCTCGGAGAGGGTCAGTGCGTTGCACATTCACCATCAGGATTTCATGCACAAGTTTAGCTGCTCTGTAGTATTGCACATTTGTGCTGTAATAGCTGAGTAACACCAGAGTCAATGGGCTTTAGGCTTGTCTTGGTGACATCAGTTTTACATCAGTTTGGGGAGCTTCAAAGATCATTCAGAAATGATAGAGGCATTTGTTTTCTTTCTTACCTGCTTCATGTGGGTTTTGTATTTCCCTTAACTTGGATGGGAATGCAAAACCTAATTTAAGAGAACAAAAACCCATCGACACAGGCCCTGTCAGCTATGAGTCACCCTACCCTAGTAAAAAAAAAAAAAAAATAGGGATTACTTACTAAACCCCTCACACCCAGATTGGTTGCTGTAGGCAGCAAATACATTTTCCTATAGCAGGGGGTCTTCAAACTTTCTAAGCAAAGGGCCAGTTTACTGTCCTTAAGGCTTGGGGGGGAGGGGGGGGGGGGGCGAACTGTGGTTAGTGGAAGTAGAAAATGCTCTGGGATCAGTGGCCATGAACAAATGACTGGGAGGCCCGAATGGTTGTATCAGTGGGAAGAATAGCGCCATTGATTGTGCCAGTGGGTGGTAGGATTGGTGTCAGTTAATAGAATAGTGCCCCAAAGGCCAGATAAAGATAAGCAAAGGGCCATATCCAGCCCCTGAGTTACAGTTTGGAGACCTATGGGGCACTTTTCTTGGCCTTGATACCAACAATGCGGCACTGTTCCTCCCTCTAATATCAATCATGGGGCATTATTTACGCCAATTGACGTCAGGGAATTTTCTACCCACACTGGCCAGTGTCTGGCCCTCTCAAAGTCAGAAGGAGAGTACACAAAGTTTGGAGACCCCTGTCCTATAGCATACTTTTTAAACTGCAACCAGACGTGCCACGTCGGCATACCAGATTCAACAAGACCAATTCAGAGACATCAGAATGACCAGAATCCCTTTGGCCTGGTCATTGCCATGTTCTTCTTAGTGTTTTATGCCAACACCGGAGATCTCATGACTATTATGGGAATGGCTCTAGCAATCAAAATGCCTGACAATTTTGTTTGACAAGTACAGTTTAAAGGGCTAGTTCACTTTTAAAATAGAATTTGCAGCACACTCAAGGTGCCCCAAAATTTTAGAAAAATTTAACTTCCTTTAAGTTACATACCTGCAGGCCAACTGCACCTTCCATAATGCCTGGCCAAAAATTTGCATTCTCATTGATCAAAGCCATCCATAAGCTGGGATGGTATGTTGAACTCAGTGCAGCTGTGACAGTGGAGGGACAGCACAGATGTGCAGATTTGTGGATGAGCAATACAGGAGCGCCAGGTTTGCTTCTGTTATCCTAGGGCAGTGATGGTGAACCTTGGCACTCCAGATGTTTTGGAACTATATTTCCCATGATGCTCTACTACACTGCAGAGTGCATTACCATCATGGGAAATGTAGTTCCAAAACATGTGGGGTGCCAAGGTTCGCCATCACTGTCCTAGGGGCACACTCAAGAAAGCATCCTTCCTAGCTTATATGCAGATTGTCGCTAATCAATGAGTGTGCTTGTTTTTTTAGGCTAAACTTTGAGGAAATCACTTTTGGACTTAAAAAAAAAAAATCTTCATCTTTATTTAAAAACCACAGTACACATACGCAGATAGGATCAGTTGATGCGTTTCAGTCTACAAGGCCTTAGTCATAACTGTTATGACTAAGGCCTTGTAGGCTGAAATGCATCAACTGATCTTATCTGTGTATGTGTACTGTCGTTTTTGAATAAATATGAAGATTTTTTCTAAGAGCAACAGCTGGTGTGCGTGTCTTTTTAGATTATCTACTCAGCTAAACGACGCATTGGTTTCTCTGTTTGCAATGTTTTTTTCAGGAAGGCGAATTTCTCTCAAGTACACTAGTATTTATAACCTAATGGGGCTCTTTGCCCACATTACAAATATTATTATAAAGTGAACTAACCCTTTAAAACTACTCATAGAAGCAAATTAGGTATAAAGCTACCAGAATTGCTGGTTGCTGCAGATTAGATCAAACCATCAATATGCCACTTTAGTAGTCATAGCATACAATAAAACAGAGTATGTTGTTTTCTTTGCTATAGTATTACCCAGCATGCAGGTATAGTAGTCATACACTGGAGAACAATGGGCCACTCACTCACTCGCGCACACACACATGCAGTATACAGTCTTTCCTCAGGGGAAGAAAGCTACAGGCCAGGCTTCAGGATTTCCTCATTTTCTAAGTGGTAATTAACAAGTGTTTACATTAAGTTTTACATAAAACCTGATTGTGTCTGGTCCCTAATGACTCTATACTTGCACAATATATCCCATACACACGTTGTCTCCATACAAGACTAGCCTGCCATGCAACATGACATTGCCTCTACAGTACTTGTTATCTAGAAACACACACAGCAGGTCACACCCTCTGCATACTCTGCTTATTAACATGGGAGCAAAGCAGCATGAGCACCAGAGATGGCTGCACACTTCACAGACATTAGGAGATATTCCTTGGATAGCATCACCCCCTTATGTTCTGACTTGGAACTTTCCAGCCTTGGTCATGTATTTGATTCCTTTGAAGGGTTTGTACTTCTCACCGTACATGTCCAGCCTGTTCACTTTCAGACCTGTAGGGTGTTAAAACACAGCATTAAAAAATCAGATAACATAACAGTTTGGCATCAACCTGGATGGAACTACGTTTTGCCTTGCTAGCAGAAAGAAAACCACAGGTCACCTACCACCGGTATATGGCAAGGTCATTAGGATTACATTAAGTATTGTTATTGCTACCCTCATTGATTTTTTTGTACATTATCTGCAAGATGTCATTTATATTGTCCAAAATGGCCAATAGGTGTCGCTTTAAGGGCCCTTACAGGCTCAGTTTAAAATGAACAGTAACTGATAGCCCTAGAAATTTTGCTCTCTCTTGCAAACATTGAAGGCAATATGCAACATTTGTGACAAAGACTGCTTTATTAGCTTCTTCCACCACCACAGCAGCATAATACACACCACCTCTGTGTTTATTTACCAGAGGGGAGATCCGCAAATGGACGTTCACTGGTCTCCCTCTGAGAGGGAGACCAGTGAACGTCCATGTGCTAATCTCCCTCTGTTGCACCCACTGGCTCCAGATTTAAAGGCGGGACAGCAGACCCCGGGATATAGATATAGGTCTCTGTACATACTAAGGAGTAGGCTGTGAGGAGTAGGCTTGAGCCTACTTTAGGAATCCATGGCTACAGTAGCAGAAATAGGTGCCTCATCTTTAAATGAAAGGGCTTATTCAGACATGTGACCAGGGGGCATAAAAGTGAGTGGTTGACTTCTGGTTTTTACATCCCATATTGTTGCAGCTCACCTGTAGTTCAGATTTAGCAGAGCTGATGTTCTTATGCCAGAACTGCATGTAGGGAGTGGATCTGGTCTGTGCATCTGACTGATCTATCTCTGCCCATGCACACCCATACACTTTAATGGGCAGGCTATTCAAACAAGCAAGCAAGTACTAGACTGTCATTACATGTCTCGTGAGATTATGGGACAATTATGAATGGAAGATGGGTGGATGATTGCAAGCTCCACCCCCTCCATTCATAGATTATGTTTATCCTGTAGTACAGCTTCTATGAATGGAACAGCTGGGTCAAAAGGGCGGGCATAGTTGGACACCTAATAAGAGCTTGCTCCCACAGTTCTATTAACCTCCCTGCACTGGAAGATTGTTGTGGCAGGGATGGGAGACATAAATGGAGGAGGGTTTCAACAGAAGGGGCATCAGCACAAGGGACATGTACCCAGTGAAAGTGCATGCATATTTGCATGCATATTTGTTCTGCACAAATGGGGGGGAAAGTAAATGTAAATAGACTATTTCCTTTACTGTTCGAATGTAAATCATTGGTTTGAAATGGAAAATACCAAATTTGGTGACTAGATGGAGCTAAGCATTATAGGAAATGAATATGATGCTTTAGCTTCATCTAGTGGCCAAATGCAGTATTTTCCATTTTAAATAAATAATTTATTTTTGAACAGCATAGTAGAGTATATAGCCTGCTCACAATGTTTTTTTTTTTTTTCTTCCCCCCATTCCCATAGAACAAAATGTACATGCAGTTTCAATGGGAGAATGGCTTTGCAAATTTTTATAAATCAACCTTTGGCATTTCACCTCTGTGATCATTACTACTAATAAAGCCACTGGGTATGGCATTTGTAATTGGTAATTGGTAAGGATATTGACCAGGAAATAAGACAAGCATTTAAAAATGACTCTATTCCATGTCAGGAAGAGGAGATCAATGTTTTATTAAAACATCTCAACAGGAAATGGGATGTTTCATTCCTTGAAACATACAGAGAACACAAAATAGTCCCAAGGGGTCTTAGAGATAAGATGATTCCAGCAGAACATCTCCATAGTGCAAGATTTCTTGACAAATAGAAGGTGCCATGCATTGACCATGGGGCGGCTGTCATGAAACTGATAGTTGAGGAGGAAAGGATCCAACTAGATGAGCTCTTCAGTGCCATCATTGAGAGTTCTCTAGGTTTGGAACCTCACAAAGATACAGCGGAATTTCAAATTCAGAACAGTATCCTCAAGAAAGAAGTTGAAAGGAAACAACACAATTTTAAAACAACTAAGCAATCAAAAAGTTTAGACACGACCTAGGGGATTGGGATGAAAATGGAGATCTTTGATCTCACTATACGCCACAATAGAAGTAGATCTCGATGTGGCAACTTTTAGAGGGACAAGATCCCCAAGTGACACTCATGAAGACAACTGACCTAGGTCTGTGACCTTTTTTAGAAAAGGAGGGGGTGATAGGAGAGAACAGGGAGGGCCGACATCAGGGCAACCCAACCACGCGAAAACAGCAAAAAACCAGAGACAACAGAAACGAGACAACAGAAACAGACAGACAGGGACTGGAGTTCAGGCAGGGGTGGTATCCAGAAAAGAAGTCAGAGGAACCACTGACTGAAAGGACTAAAGGAGTAGACATAAAAGTGATCAGCTTTCCCCTTGCCCCTAGACATACCAATTTGTTACAGCATGGTATGTCGTTCTCCCCTACTAATTTTAAGGACGAATTAAAATTCGTCCATAACAAATTTAAAAACAAAATGGTTAAGTATTTTTTTTGGATATGGTACAGATGGACCTGGGCAGAGTAAACTGGAAAACAAAAGGGCATGACACCCTATCCTCAGAGGAACGTAGGGCTATTAACTGAAAAGAAAAAAAAAAAACAAAAAAAAAAAAAAAAACATTAAAAGAAGTGATAAGAGTGGGAATCTCAACCTTTTGGACAAGATTAAATATATGAGAGAAGTCAATCGAATTCTGGGTGGTGAAAGAACTCATAGGACAGTGATGGCGAACCTTTTTGAGCCCGAGTGCCCAAACTGCAAACCAAAACGACTTATTTTTTTGCCAACACTGCAATTAAACCTGACTAACGAGGTTTTAGTTTAGAAAAAACAATTCGTACAGTCGTTTCACAATGACACTAATAATGAGCCCCCCCCTTTTTTTTTTTAAGATAGAGCAGTGCCGCTCTAAGAGTAGTAAGTTAGTTAAAAAAGGCTTTATTCAGTTTATGGGCAGAGTACTGCAGAGTATTGCATAGTATGGGCAGAGTATTACAGAGTATTGCATAGTATGGGCAGAGTATTACAGAGTATTGCATAGTATGGGCAGAGTATTACAGAGTATTGCATAGTATGGGCAGAGTACTACAGAGTATTGCATAGTATGGGCAGAGTACTACAGAGTATTGCATAGTATGGGCAGAGTACTACAGAGTATGGGCAGAGTATTGCATAATATTGGCAGAGTATGGGCAGAGTACTGCATAGTATGGGCAGAGTACTGCATAGTATGGGCAGAGTACTGCATAGTATGGGCAGAGTACTGCATAGTATGGGCAGAGTACTGCATAGTATTGCATAGTATGGGCAGAGTATGGGCAGAGTACTACAGAGTATTGCATAGTATTGTCAGAGTATGGGCAGGGTACTGCAGAGTATTGCATAGTATTGGCAGAGTATGGGCAGGGTACTGCAGAGTATTGCATAGTATTGGCAAAGTATGGGCAGGGTTCTGCAGAGTATTGCATAGTATGGGCAGAGTATGGGCAGAGTATGGGCAGGTTACTGCAGGGTATTGCATAGTATTGGCAGAGTATGGGCAGGGTACTGCAGAGTATTGGCAGAGTACTGCATAGTATTGGTAGAGTATGGGCAGGGTACTGCAGAGTATTGCATAGTATTGGCAGAGTATGGGCAGGGCACTGCAGAGTATTGCATAGTATTAGCAGAGTATGGGCAGGGTACTGCAGAGCATTGCATAGTATGGGCAGGGTACTGCAGAGCATTGCATAGTATGGGCATAGCATTGCATCTCACTCCCTCTTCCCCTCGCACTGTAGGGCGCGCGGGAGCAAGATTCTGGGAGGGCGTCCATGGACGCTCTCCCAGAATAAGCCAACCGTGCTGTAGCCATCTTTTGGCTATGGCCCGGTCGGCAATTGGTTATAAAACTCACATTTGAGTTGTTAAAATCGGTGTGGGGTCAGGCTCCAGTCGCTCCGGTGGTGTCCATGTGTCAGGAGATTTCCCACGCAGGCACGTCAACAGGTGCGTCAGATGTTTGAGAACAGGGGGCGTGGATTCATCGTTCGGAGCATGCACCATGCCTACTCAGACACGTCACCGCTATCTCAAGAGGACTGTGGGAGATGTAGTTCACGGGAGCGGACGATTTAACGATGACAGTGTAATTGTCACGGCGTGCCCACAGAGACGGCTGTTATAGGAAATTAACCAAGGACCCTTTTCCAAAACTAGTAATGGACTCGAATAACAAACTCAAATTTCCTGAGGAGGAAGGCCTCCTTAGAAAATGGTAGCCAGAAGGGCCAAACACCTAGGCAATACCCTAACACCTTCGGAATTCACAAAAACTACAGAAACAATCTTGCTATCACAATACCCAAGAAGCAAGGGTATGTTCCCCTGTGGGCACTGCCAGGTTTGTCCGTATGTTCATAGAATGGCAACTTTTCATGACTCGCAAATGAAACAAAGATTAGGGATCTTATCAACTGCGCTACAACTAAAGTCATCTACATGTTAACATGTCTCTGTAACAAAATCTACATTGGGAAAACAAAACACCAGTTGAGAATACATTTGAACATATGAGGGAAATTAGAAAAGAACCCTGATAAACCCGTGGTGAGACATTTTACTCAATTTCATAGGGACAGCCTGACAGGCATGAAAGTCAAGGGTATATACTCACTTAATCTTCCACCAAGGAGGGGGGATTTCGATCAGATCCTCCAGAAATAAAAATGGTGGATTTTTAGATTAGGTTCCCTCATGCCCCTAGGCCTAAACAATGAATTGAATTTGCAGCCCTCTCTTGAGACCTAGGATATGGATTCCTGGATCTCAATATGGATTTGCATTTTTTTTCACTGACTACTTGATTAACGTTTGTCCTGTTTTGTGTTTGGTTTCGTGTTTGGTCTGAGGGGACCTATATACCCCTGTAAAATCATGATCCCATTTCCTCATGTATATATCCAAATATCCATATCCCTCGATGCTGAAATAATAAGGTATCTTGAATAATTGAATATCTGACAGATATAGATTGACGGATATTACCCACCAGACACTACAAACCCAGAGATTATAAAACCTCTAAAGAAATTGTTAAAATGTTTGAATGCATGTTTGAGCTCAATAAGAGACACAAATCCAATCGTTCTTCACTACATGTGAATCTCCTTTAGGATTGTTCCTCAGTAGGGGTGGGCACATTTGAGGAGTGGATGATGTTTAAATTGAACCCTCATACGCTGCCCTAACGTCCAGACGAAGCTACGCAATAGCATTGTGAAACGCGTTGACCTCATTTCTGCCAGGATGCCACACTACGACGACATCCCCCACTGTGTTGGCAAACCTCTCGGGTAATAGATGGGAAATCCTTCCACTTGGTGGACAGAGGGTAGGTAGTGAAGGCTTGATATCCACGGATCTGCACCAACCCCTATATGGGGAGGAGCGGTGGCTACAAAGGCATTTAAGCATCGGACCTTCAGATGACACCCGACCGATAAAAACATTTTGACACAACTCCGAGTTGTTTGATCATGAAGAGGACTAACTACATTGACCTAGTCTGAGTTTCCAACCGGAGCGGTAACATATGATTGATGCGACATTCCTGCGTTAATCATGCGCTCACTAAACTTGTTGACAGGTTAACTCTATATTTGGGTTTGTCAAGTAATTGATACCATAGACTTTGCTGTTTTTTTTTCTGACAGACTAATTGCTTCTATGTCATTGGTCAGACTATAGTCTGTCTGCAGAATCCTGGATTGACCAGCATCGATGGCCCCTTTCCTTACCTCCCAATGGCTCGAACCTCCAGAGGGTTGGTGCTTGGTTGTTCCATCTACAGCATTTGCTAAGCACTCTGCATTTTCCAAGTGAGTACAACCTACACCAATATACCTTGTGTCCGGACGTCTTTTGATATATTTGTTTTATGTTGTATATGTCCCATATGTATGTGTAATTGTTTGGCCAGTCTATTGTGATTAGCTTTAACACTCATGAGCAAGTCCAGTACTAATGACCAGTTAACCACCATGTTTTATATTTAAGAATAAAGTGTTTATACTTTACTTTATCAGAGATGTGTTTTCTGTTATTCTATAAGCCCTTGCTTTTTTTCTTCCCCCTCCTGTTTGGGATGATTTGTGTCTATATGCTTTTTTAGGACAGGATGGCAGACACTAATATATGCACTTGTAACATGGGTTTTTAAGCCTCCTTAAAACATGTTTTTACCCTACTAATAAAGCCAGTTATATCTAGATGTAATATAGTACAGAGCATACCTGAGATTGCTAACTGCTGGATCTTGAGATTAAGGTTCAGCGTTGGATTTTCATCTGGCTTTGAGCATCCAGCTTGGAGAATCATGGTTCCCTTTAAACTTGGTAGTTTTTGAGGATTAATTTTCCCCACCTCCCATGACAACAACTGTGGATGGGGATAATAAAAAGTGTGAGGAGTTTTAGCCACATTTTTCAGTAGTATTCATATTGCAGTGGAAACACACCTTGGTCACCGGATCGAAGACATATGTCCCCTGAGATGAGGTGAGTGTCATATTCAGGACCCCTTTTGGCATCTGTCCAGTAAGAGTCACCCCCTCCACGGTTTTGCCCATGCTCTGCTTAGGTCCCAGCGTCACTTCAAATCGCCCAGAACTGGTGCCTTCCCGAAAACTGATTGCATGCTTTACATAGACTGGAATGGCCACCAAGCTGTAAGATAGAACTAATCAGCTACCAATCTGCATACAGCTGCAACATCTCTGGTGGAAATTCATTCATACTGAATAGCTAATGCATCATGGCTAAGTGACAAATACAATTAGCAACCTCTACACAGTGTACTCCACAAGAAGTCAATAAGGTGACCTATAACGCCATCTACTGGACAAAAATATTACTTCATTTTCAGCAAGGGCCCATTCACAACTTAGCAACCTAGTGCATTACAATTACCTGTGTTTTTTTAACTCCTTAACATTCATTGTGTTAAGGCAGCCCATTCAAGTGAATGAGCCCAACAATCCCTTCTCTTTCAACTATTTAATGCTGTCAAAATGTGCATTCCCCTCCTCTGAAAGCAAGCTACTCTTTCTCTCGCCCTCTCCAGGGAAGTTGAATGGCAGCCACCTCTTCTTGCTTTCCTCAACTTTATTTCCTTCCTTCCCTGCCTTTTTCCCCCATACCCCCTTTTTTTATACCCATATACCCTTCTCTCTCCTCCCTATCCTTCTCCTGCTATTCATTAAAAAAAAAAAAAAAAAAAAAAAAATTTAAGGCAGGCTTGAAAACCTCAAAATTGCAGAATTAAGGAGACACTCTGGAATGTATATATACACTGTAGGTTGCAATTTGTGTCATTCATTCTGCTTGTATTATATAAAAAATATAGAAAGAATTAAAAATCAAGTGAACTTTCATCCTAACTGAACTTGTCCTGTATGATCTCACAAATTATTTATGATGTCTTAAGAAGTGTGCTGCGGCCTTTGGTATAGTGGTCCCTTACACCCCAGCAGGATTCTAAAGGTTCCCTTTCTTACTTCTGAGCACTGACGTGGTAGGACAGCAGGCGGAAGTTGCCATCTGGGGGGATGAAAGACAGAATTCGCTCAGATTCCCATCTCTTAAAACGTACACAGGGGTGAAAACTGACATCATCCAGGAGACGAGGATTCTGGTTAATGAGAAAGGCATATCATTACGTAATTTATAACATCTGTACATTTTCCTGTAATATTGTAAGGCACTTGCTGTCACTTGTTACACTGTATTGTTCATCTGTAAAAACTGTTTTATTTAATTACTTTTGCATAAACAGGAAAAAATGTAAATGGCATTAGTACTAAATGAGCGAAGTAAATTGAGATTAGTACTAAAGGGTAATTCCAGATATATGAAATCAGGCAAATTGTGAATGCTATCCAGCATACACCCCATGCTTAAGAACGAATATCCACTCAATGTACCCCAAGTTATATGCAATCCACTGCACCCAGACTTCACAGAGCTCCTCACATGTGCTGTGTGAGAGTCAGTTTCTAAAATTCTGGACTGAGCAATTTCTTAGAGATAAACGCATGTGCTGTGGGATGGGTCTGCTTCCTAAACTCTGAACTGTATAACTTCACAGAGCTCCTCACATGTGCTATGGGTAGGTTTTTTCCTAAATTCTGGACTGAGCAACTCTACAGAGCTCCTCACATGTATTGTGGGTTGGCTGGCTTCCGGGACTCTGGACTGTGCAATTTCACAGAGCTCTTCACATGTGCCGTGGGCGGGTCTTCTACTGCGCAACTTCCGGTTTCTTTGCCTGATGCATTTTCAATCAGTTTTAAAAGAGATAGGGAAAGTTTGTCCTTTCATCTGTCTGACCTCTGGGGACTACCCAAGCCTGCTTGTTGGATAATCTATTTATTCTGTTAGGGCTTTTTGGTTGCTGATTTGATATATTATTTACTAAATGCTCTTTTTCATCTGGGTGGCACCAAGTAGAGTTCAGGAGAAAGAATAGAGTGTTTCCCCAAAAACGTACCATGATTCCATAAGGTACCTCTTCATGTTCAGGAGTGGGTGGAGTCGGATTGTAGCGTCTAGAATTTTTACTTCCCCTTCGCTGCACAGAACTGTAAGGACTGGCCTGTTTTACCACAACAGCATTCCCAGTTGCTGGCCACAGTAGGGATGAGGGATCTATAGAAACTGATTTAAGCCGACTGCCCATTCTTTCCCTTCTTCCCAAGTGTTTGGGAGTGTATTACTGTTTTTAACACTTATGTATTTACTGCATTATTGTTGGCCTCATTGCTTTTCTCCTTTTTAGTCACTGTGAACGATGCAGCTGCCTTGGATCTAGTATTGAGACGAGAAATTGGCAAATTACATTTTCTATCAGACAGCCATTTATTACTTCTGACATACCATGAAAGAAAGTGTTAGATCAGGCATCCCGCTCAGTTTTACACAGGCATCGATCACACCCTGGATCTCAGCAGTTACTGTGCAGCCTGTAATACAGAAGGCATAATTAGTATGGCTTATATTTGTACATTCATTGAAGAACTGTAGAGAGATGACTAGTACTGCCCCCAATTAGGTGTTCACTAAATTCAATGTCACTTGCCAAAATTTCACTGAAATGCCAGTAAGAAACTGGCACTAACTGCTAATCTATCCATACCTTGAATAGATGCAACTCAAGCTTAATCAGAAATGCACTTTGCAAATTTTGTGGCAAAGCTCCACCATCTTTTCTTCAGGCACCTGGGACAATTTCCAGAATCCCCAACCTCTTGACATGTGGTGATTGTAATGCTAGACACACACAGTTCAATTTCAGACGGATACATGCTGAAACAACCAAAATTTGAGCCATGGGTGACTTTGTACCACCTAGCTTGACAAACTTTGATCTGAAAATCGAAAGAACTGGGTGGAAATTCTTGGCAGAACAGCAACTGCAGCCAATGACATGCAGTCACTCACTATTCAGGTATTCTGACAGCTGACTTTGCAAGCAACAAACAACTTATTTTTTGTACTGTATATGCCATTTTGAGTCTCTAAAAAAGGGAAGCTGCTGCTGACCTCTTCTGCAAAAAGCTGGTTGTTCCTGTATTCATTGTACTGGACTAATAACTCAAAAAGTAATGAAGCCATTGGATAAGCAATACAGCAAGTACCATTTTCTGATAAGATTTAAGCATGGCAGTCTATTTCCTTTTAACAAAATTATATATAATGAAGCAAGAGGTCTCTGGTAACACGTTACTACTGCCAAAGAACTATACTTTGGAGAGCTTGGTAGGATTGATCATCAAGTACCTCCTTTATGCATCCATGTGCACTTAAAGTGTTACTAAACCCAGGACCCTGCATTCACTATATCTGGTCTCCCACAGTACACAGAACATAGAAATGCAATTACTTTACTAAATATAAACTTCTAAATGCCTTTTCTCCCCAACAGTTAGAGTCTTGTGACTTCTATCAAGCACTGGTTAAAGCTTGTAGGAGGAGTTTTCTGACTGTCCTATGAGACTGCGAGACCCCTGACCCTCTGTCTGGACAGTGCTGATTGGCACTGTGCTGATCACATGCACCCTCCCAAGAAAACAAAAACAAAAAACCTCTAGCAATACACACCAAACTGAGAATGTGCAGCCTGACTCCATAGATTCTGTTTTATCAGGAAATTCTTAGGGGACAGTGGAAGGAGGGGAGGATCAGAGAAGACAGGATCAAACAGCCTTTTTACACAATGTAGAGGATTAACCCCTTAGATTGCACAGCGAGTATAACAAGCATGATTTACTGCATATACAGATTTTTTTTTTTACTGTGGTGGGTTTAGTAATACTTTAGACCCCATTCACACCTGAGCGTTTTGTAGCTTGACGCCTGAAGCTACAAAACGCTGGAGGGGAAAAAATCCATTATTCTCAATGGAGATGGTTCACATCTCCACTCCAAGTTGCCTGAAGCCCTACGCCTGAAGCTCAAACAAGTTCCGGACCCTTTTTTGTCGCGCGAATCGGGCTGATTTGGTCGTTTTTCTTCTTTTAACATTGGTGACCTTTTGCCCTGCACAAATTCGCAGCAAATCGCGGTAAAAAACGCAGCGAATCGCGGTAAAAAACGCCGCAAAAAACGCTTGAAAAGCTACGCTCAGGTGTGAATGCAGCCTTAAACTTGAGCAACAGATTTTTCATGCAGCTAAGTTAGGCTAGGTTCACACCATAGCGATGCGGGAACGCCGCAAATCCGCTGCGTTTTCCCCGCATCGCATGCCTCCCGCCGGCAGTTCACACTGCCCTATGCGGACTGCTGGGAGTGTCAATGAAATCTTAATGACACCCCCAGACCAGTCCGCATATCGCAGTGCGATCTGCAAACTCGGACAGGAATCGGATCGCATGGTGTGAACACCCATGCGATCCGATTCTGCTGCGGACCAAAAAAAGGGTCCTGTGCGAGTTTGCGGCGGGTGCGATGCGAATTCAGCCATACTATCTGTATGGCTGAACTCGCATCGCACAGAGATCGGATGTGATTTGCACTGCAGTGCGGTGCGAATCACATCCGGATCTCTCACCCGCAGCGGTGTGAACCCAGCCTTAAGGTGTATTTACTTCAATCATCCAAGCATACATAAAAAAAATAAAAAATTGAATATATATATATATATATATATATATATATATATATATATATATATATATATATATATATATATATATATATATATATATATATATATACACATACATACACACACACACACACACACACACACACACACACGATTGGACATGCAAAGTGATCAAAGGTTCACCTGGCCAACTGGCCAAGTGGAAAATATACCCCTTTACAGCATTAAAAAAACGACCACGTTACAATCTTTTAGTTTTTCTAACTTTCATTTAAAAATGTTTTTATAATTTTAAACCATTTTAAAGCAAACCTAAACTAAGACTGTAGGTGCACAAGAGGCAGAGTAAGATCACATGGATTGCTTTATTCTCATCCTCTCACATACCAGGGTGCCAGTGGAATTGCTAAAGTCAGTATTTGCATAACCACCTTTCCCCCAGGAGCAACGCAGACCTGGTGGGGGTGGGAGGCGGTCTGAATTTTCTCTCCATACACTCAAGTCCAGGATTTTCAGGTGCCTCTGGAGGCAGAGGAGGGTGGATGTTAAAATAAATGTGCCAACTTGTGATGTCTGCTTTGTAAACATGGCATTATTTTATGAGGTTGAGGCAGATTTATTGTAAGAGCTTCCAGAGTTAATGATCTAAGCTATATAACAGACAGTGGCCGCCACAAGTATGTATACCTACTACCACTGAAACACATACATTATCAGATGGTGGTACATGTCCAGTAGGCAACGCAGAATTTAAGGGAAAGCTTCAATGTTGTGCACTTGCTTCTACTGTATAGTTTGAAGGCCACAGAAGGGCATGTTTTCACCAAGAACAGCTAATGTCAAGCGATGTGACCATCTGGTTATGATCCTGGCACCCACAGTGATCTTTATTCTAACCCAGATGTGGTGATTTACATTTTACAACTTTATGCAGTCCTTGTAATGGATAATGGTTATCTGGTGCCTGCTATTAAATCTTTTTTTTTTTTTTTTTTAAGATGATTTAGTGATTTCTATGGCATGCTTGCAATGTCTACTTCACTTGCTGTTAGAACTTTTATGGCCACTAACATTATTAGATCATTGATAAGTTATTGTATATATTAACCCAGGGCTCGACAAAACCCGGTCGCCAGGTCGCATTGGCGACTAGAAATAGCGACCTCGCGCCTGGGGCAGCACAGCTGGGGGTATCCTGTCTCTGTGGACCCCCCCAGCGTGATCGCATCGGGCCGTTCCGCCGGCGGCCGAAAATTTAGGCCGCGGCTTTGAGGCCTTCTGCGGTCCTATGATTCCTTATGGAATCTGGCGCCCTCTTGTGGTCGTTGTTGGTATGACAAACCAGCAATGCTAATTTCCTCTGCAAAGTTTCCTCTGCCTGTTTTATATTACCTGCATCTTCTTCCCTTTATTTAGAACCCCCTAAACATTATATATATTTTTTATTCTAACACCCTAGAGAATAAAATGGTGGTTGTTGCAATACTGTCTGTCACACCGTATTTGTGCAGCGGACTTACAAGCGCACTTTTGTTGGGAAAAATAATTTAGTTAATAAAAAAATAAGACAACAGTAAAGTTAGCCCAATTATTTTTTATATTGTGAAAGATAATGTTACGCCAAGTAAATTGATACCCAACATGTCACGCTTCAAAATTGCACCCGCTCATGGAATGGCGACAAACTTTTACCCTTTAAAATCTCCATAGGCGACGTTTAAAAAAATTCTACAGGTTGCACGTTTTGAGTTACAGAGGAGGTCTGGGGCTAGAATTATTGCTCTCGCTCTACCGATCACGGCGCTACCTCCTATGTGTGGTTCGAACACCGATTTTATATGCGGGCAGGACAGGGCGCGTTTAAAAATTATTATTTTTTCTGCTTATTTTAACTTTTTTTTTTCCACTGTTCTTTTAAAAAAAATGTTGTGTCACTTTTATTCTTATTACAAGGAATGTAAAAATCCCTTGTAATAGAAAAAGCATGACAGGTCCTCTTAAATATGAGATCTGGGGTCAGAGACCTCGGATCTCATATTTACACTAAAATGCAATTGAAAAAAAAAATTGTCATTTGAAAAAAATAAATAAAATGTCCCTCTAAGAGCTATGGGCAATGACTTGGAGACGGGGGGGGGGGGGGGCGGCGACGGCGCTGCTATCTTCCCCTCACTCGTCTCCATGTCAGCCCAGGGACAGGTCCGGATCGCCGTCACGGACCTGGCTCCTAACTTTTTAAGCTGGCTCCTAGATTCCAAGCAAATTTGTCAACCCCTGTATTAACCAGTGACCTGATTTGTCAATGATGGCATCAATCTCTTCTATGACATCAAAGTAAGCCTCATTGTTAGTATACTTGACTCCTGTTCTCCTCCATGGCACTACTGAGAGCTGGCCTGTTGGGAGCTGGTCACCCACATTTGAGCTACCTGCAACCAAAGCACAAAAAACAAAAAACAAAAAATCATTAATATAATTTCCTTATTCCTAACTAGAGGTTTCTACAATTTAAGCAGCATAAATATCAGTTTATAATAATCCAGTTTAAGCCCATATCTAGTGGGTTGGCGGGTTGGGGGGGCTATGCCCCCCCCCCCAGGATTTTAGCTGTGAGCCCCCCACAGGTTTTGGAGAGAGTGTATCCAGTGATCCATGAGCCAATGTAATAGGGACAATTGATGTAAGGAGCACTCCAATTGTGACAATTGCTGTAAGGTGGCACTCGGATGGTAACCTTTAATGGGGACACTGCAGTGGGGATAATTCATGTAAAGCCGCGTACACACGTAGCCGTCTGTCCGACGTACTTAGTCTGGCGGACTTCCCGTCGGACTTTCCGAAAGGGCTACTTGCCCACACACGGCACTTTTTCAGCGGACTAATACGGCGTACTAAGTCCGCCGTACTATCCGCCCTATTTTTGAAATGAACGGACTCGCCCACACACGCGGAGGAAATTCCGCTTATTTCGAGCGCGTCTCCAGGTAGGCGGGGCCCGCGAGGGAGACGTCGCTGGCCCCGCTACCTGGTATGGACTTAAAGGGGAAGCCCAACGCCGGAAAAAAAAAAAAAAAAAAAAAAAAAAAAAAAAAAAAAAAAAAAATCGGCGTGGGGGTCCCCCCCAAGTCCACAACAGACCCTTGTCCGAGCACGCTACCCGGCCGGCCAGGAAAGGGGGGGCGAGCGAGCGCCCCCCCTCCTGAGCCGTACCAGTTCTCGCCGGACTCCTCCGCTATCTTCTTGTAGCTCTTTTGCTAGCGGAGGAGTCCGGCTTTCTTCCTCGCCGCCAGCCTCTTCTTCCGACTTCGGGGGTCTTGTCCCCCCCTTCGGTTCTTCTGCCGGGCCACCGCGCTTCTTATAGCTCTTTTACAGGCGGTGGCCCGGTCTTCTGTCGCCGCCGCCGCCTTCCGTTCTTCTGTTCTTCTCTGCTTCTTCTTCTTCTTCAGATGTTGCCTCGCCGAGTCCTCCGCTCACAATGACAGGGAACGGGCACGCGGCGACTTATATAGGGACAAGGGGCGGGGTCTTCGGTGGATGTCACATGGGTTGATGTCACATGGGTTGATGTCACATGGGTTGATGTCACATGGCGACAGTCCCAGCATCCTCCGGGACTGTGACATCGTAAGGGGCGGGGTCACCATGTGACATGAACCCATGTGACATCCACCGAAGACCCTGCCCCTTGTCCCTATATAAGTCGCCGTGTGCCCGGTCCCTGTCATTGTGAGTGGAGGACTCGGCGAGGCAACATCTGAAGAAGAAGAAGAAGCAGAGAAGAACAGAAGAACGGAAGGCGGCGGCGGCGACAGAAGACCGGGCCACCACCTGTAAAAGAGCTATAAGAAGGCGCGGTGGCCCGGCAGAAGAACCGAAGAGGGGGACAAGACCCCCGAAGACGGAAGAAGAGGCCGGCGGCGAGGAAGAAAGCCGGACTCCTCCGCTAGCAAAAGAGCTACAAGAAGATAGCGGAGGAGTCTGGCGAGAAGACCCCCGAAGACGGAAGACCCCCGGAGCTGTGCAATAAAGTATTTTATCTCGTGTGTTGTGTTGCGCTCGCTCGCCCCCCCTTTCCTGGCCGGCCGGGTAGCGTGCTCGGACAAGGGTCTGTTGTGGACTTGGGGGGGACCCCCACACCGATTTTTTTTCGGCGTTGGGGTTCCCCTTTAAGTCCATACCAGGCGGCGGGGCGAGCGACGTCTCCTTCGCGGCCCCGCCTACCTGGAGACCCGCTCGAAATGAGCGGACTTTTCTCCGGGCAGGAAAAGTCCGCTCATTTCAAAAGTACGGCGGACTGGCATACACACGGCCGGATTGTCTGCCGAAATGCGAGTCCGCCGGGAAGATTGGAGTGTAAAACTACTTTCTAAGTCCGCCGTACTTTCGGGTCAAAAAAGTATGCCGGAGGCTACACACGGGGGGATTGTCCGGCGGACTTGAGTTTGCCGGACTTTTCCACCCGCTTGTTTGATCGTGTGTACGCGGCATAAGAACGCACTTTGACTGGGATATTTAAAGTAAAAAGAAACGCTGATTGGGACATTTGATGTAAAGGGCACTGCCACTCTTTGAACAACAATTGCGCGGTCACACAACACTGTACCCCAAAAAAATTCCCACAAATAGAGCTTTCTTTTGGGGGTATTTTATCATTTCCGGGTTTTAATTTTTTGTTAAAATTTTCTTAAAAGGCTGATTTTTACAAAAAAAAAAAATACAAAACCATTTTATATTTTGTTAATACATTTTCCAAACAGGTAATTTTTCTCCTTCATTGATGTACGTGGATGAGGAGGCTACACTGATGGGCAACGATGCACATCAGTGCAGCCCATCAGTGCCCATCAATGCAGCCTGATAAGGCGGCACTGGTAAGGTGGCACTAGTGGGCATTGATAGGTGGTACTGAAGGGCACTAATTGGCACTGGTAGGCGACACTGATAGGCAGCACTGATAAGTGAAACTTACTACTGTTGGCACTGATTGGGGACACTGATTTGTGGCACTGGCTCGCGGTACTTGTGGGCACATATGAGGCAGCCTAGCCTCTTCCGGACCAAGGTTCCTACAAACAGAAGCCGGCGATCGTCTTTTTCTTCTCACGCTGACAGCGTGAGAAGAAAAAAAAAATGGATTACAAATCCTCTGTTTACATCACGTGATCAGATGTCATTGGCTGACAGCTGATCATGTGGTAAGGGGCCAGGATCGGCCCCTTACTCGGGCCTTCGGGGGGGTGGCCAGCTTTGAATGGGAAGGACGTCAATAGATGTACTTCTGACAAAGCAAATCTGCTCTGTAGTCGTCATTCGGCTATAGCGCGGAGCTGAACAAGTTAACCACTTCAGCCCCGGATTTAACCCCCTTCCTGACCAGAGCACTTTTTACAGTTTGGCATTTTGTCGTTTTAACTGAGAATTGTGTGGTCATGCAAATGCTGTACTCAAACAAATAGAGCGTATATTGATTGGTTTGCGCAAAAGTTATAGCGTCTTCAAACTATGGGAAAGATTTATGGCATTTTTATTATAATTTTTTTTTTACTAGTAATGGCGTCAATCTGCGATTTTTAGCGGTACTGCAATATTGCTGTGGACAGATCGGACACTTGACACATTTTTGGGACCATTGACATTTATACAGCGATCAGTGCTATAAATGCACAGATTACTGTGTAAATGACACTGGTAGGGAAGGGGTTAACACTAGGGGCGAGCAAGGGGTTAAATGTGTATTCCCTGTATGTGTTCTAACTGTATGGGGATAGGACTGATTGGGGGGGAGGAGACATATCGTTATTCCTACTTAGTAGGAACAAACAATAGGTCTCCTCTGACAGGACAGGGATTTGTGTGTACACACATATCCAACAGTTTCAGCTCATCAACGAAACATGCTGGCTGTCGTGCACATGATCGCGTGTGGCCAGCAGTGATCGCTCCCATCCGGTCCCCCCGCTGTGCAGCGGGCACGTGCGTGCCTTCTGGCTCGGAGGGGTTTTGCCCAGCCGTGCCATTCTTCCGCAGTATATTGGCGTGAGGCGGTCGGCAAGCGGTTAGGTGGTATTGGAATCATCATTATTCTTACATTAGAGTGATGAGTCAAATACTTGGTTGGGAACCTTAGGTTTGTAGTTTTGTGTATGTATGTGTGATGTGTATATATGTTAATATGCATCAAAGATTATAAGGGAGAAAACTCTGGTCTTCCCACTGATGCTCACATTGTAATGTTTTGCATATTATCATAATCATTGTGTAGCAGCTGGAGATCTGTCCCCATCAGGTCACAGACAACAGTGAGGATCTGATGGGGTAGAGAAAAAAAAATTCCACTAAAACATAGCAATCATTCAGAGCAAAACTGCTTAAATAATGCAAGACAAAGCCCGTTACCTGTAATTGTGTTCACCACACTGCGGAGTATAGTGGGAGGTTTAATAAGCTCCTTCAATATATTTGATTCGGTAGCAAGAGGGAATCCATTATCCAACATCTCCTCAAGAACTTCATAGACAACTACCACATTCTCTTTGATGACAATTTCTGAGCATGAACCAAAATAATCCTTAAAAAAAAAAGGGGGGGGGGGGGAAGAAGAGCGCAAAGATAGTTAGATGACCAGACGATTTAAATGCTATAAACAATTGCTTTCTTATGGGTATGTTTATTCGAAATTCTGATTGGTTGCCACATGTGCTGCATCTGCAATCAGTAGTGGATATTCTGAATCTAGTAGATAGTAAATGTTATGAGCAACACAGAGGAAGCGAAAGGAGAATACTACAGTCATTGTCTTGTTTTTCCATTTTCAGTAAAAAGTGTCTACTGTGGCTGCCGACAACACATCCAAGATAGTCATGATCAGTAGCAATTTCAAATCTTTTGAATGTCGACACAAGGGAGAAGTTTACCTTTCATAAAACGTGTTAAATGTACATGCAGCTTTGAATCCCAGCCATGACACTACCTGCCTGGAGATTGCATGGGTTTCCTCCCACACTCCAAAGACATGCTGGTAGGTTAATTGGCTCCTGTCTACATTGGCCCCAGTATGTGTATGTATGAATGTGAGTTAGGAACCACAGATTGTAAGCTCCTTGAGGGATGGGACTGATGTGTAAACTCTGACGAGCAGGGCATTTGATTCTTCCTGCATTGAATTGTATTGTAACTGTAAGACCCCTTTCACACTGGGGTGATTTGCAGGCGCTACAAATAGCGCCTGCAAAGCGCCCTGAAAGAGCTACTCCTCTGTCTCCAATGTGAAAGCCCAAGGGCATTCACACTGGAGCGGTGCGCTGGCAGGACGCTAAAAAAAAGGCCTGCTAGCAGCATCTTTGGAGCAGTGTGTTTACTGCTCCTGCCCATTGAAGTCAATGGGCAGCGCGGGTATTCCGCTGGCAAAGAAATGCTGCAGCAGCGTTTAGCGGGTGGTTTTAACCCTTTCTCGGCCACTAGCGGGGGGGTAAGCGCTTCCCGCTAGCGGCCAAATAGCGCTACGAAATTGATGGTGTGAAAAGGGCCTAATAATTAATCTTATGGAAACATTATTATTATTAAAATAAATGATATGGTGACAGGATCTTCTTGGGGCTCATTCAGATGTGCGGCAGTTCTTGCTTTTTAGATGGTGGTTTACAGGTCGTTAGGAAGCAAAATGTTGTCTCCTCAATGCCCGTTTTAACCCTCAAGATGCCAAACCACCATGCCGCAACAGTGTGCAATGTGCACAGCACCCCCATTAAATTGAATGGGATGCAGGCAGTGGGCAGAACCCTGCAGGGGGTTTAATTTTTTTTTTTTCAAGGTTTTAAAAAGAGCAGCAGTAACAAGAGCACTGTGCAGAGCAATGAACAATCCTCACAAGATCTGTATAGACAATGGCACAGAGGTGGAGGAAACAAAAGTTTGGAAAATCTTGGCAATTAGGTGGGTATTCATTAAGCTCATGAGTGACCATTTCACCGCCATCAGAAGTGAACCGGAATAACATATTTTGTTAGAACAGGGCCATAAAACATCAAAACGATTGTGGACACTAGGAAGTGGTCTTCCATACGATCACCCCTTGGATCATAGTGTGGGACAACAAAACCCAAGATATCAAGGTCAAGATCATCTTAAATCGTAATCCCTGGAAGTAGGCCCAACAGAAAGTAAAACCCACGTCCAGCAACCACGGTTCGCGAAGCATTCCCCGTTGACGAGCATTCTAACGGATCCACAAAGGGACTCCCGACCTCAAATATGAACATCAAGAACTTAAATAGAAAAGAGAAAAAAAAAAAAAAGCTAAGTGGACGTGATGCCAAGGCTGGCCAAAGTTAAGGGAAAGAATAAAATAATAAAAAAAAGGGAGAAATGAAGAAAAGAAATGGATCTGTCAGGAGATCCTGCATCAACTTATTCATACCGTAGAGCTGGTTCACACAGGGGCGACACGACTTCCAGGACGACTTTGTGAGGCAACTTGGAGACGACTTGAACACGACCTGGGGCAACTTACAACACGACTTTAAGTCGCCCCAGGCCAGGCGACTTTTGCCGTGGCCAATCAGAGAATGAGCTCTGAAGGGGGAACTCCATGCCAAATTTATGAAAAAAAAATTTGGCGTGGGTTCCCCCTCCGAAAGCATTCCAGGCCCTTAGGTCTGGTATGGATTCTAAGGGGAACCCCCATGCCGAAAAAACGGCGTAGGGTCCCCCCCCAGATCCATACCAGACCCTTATCCGAGCACGCTACCCGGTCGGCCAGGAAAGGGGGTGGGAACGAGCGAGCGCCCCCCCCCCCCACCCCAATGCACCTTGTCCCCATGTTGATGAGGACAAGGGCCTCTTCTCGACAACCCTGGCCATTGGTTGTCGGGGTCTGCGGGCAGGGGGCTTATCGGAATCCGGGAGCCCCCTTTAATAAGGGGCCCCCGGATACCGGCCCCCCACCCTATGTAAATGAGTATGGGGTACAATGTACCCCTACCCATTCACCTGTGAAAAAAAAAGTTAAAAACACACAACACAGGGTTAAAATAGTTTATTGCACAGCTCCGGGGGTCTTCCGTCTTCGGGGGTCTTCCCGCCGGACTCCTCCGCTATCTTCTGCTAGCTCTTTTATTAGCGGAGGAGCCCGGCTTTCTTCTGACTTCGGGGGTCTTGTCCCCCTCTTCGGTTCTTCTTGCCGGGCCACCGTTTCTTCTTCCAGCTCTTTTACTAGCGATGGCCCGGTCTTCTGTCGCCGCCCTGTGTTGTGTGTTTTTTTTTACTTTTTTTTGCACAGGTGAATGGGTAGGGGGTACATTGTACCCCATACTCATTCACATAGGGTGGGGGGCCGGTATCCGGGGCCCCCTTATTAAAGGGGGCCCCCGGATTCTGATAAGCCCCCCGCCCGCAGACCCCGACAACCAACGGCCAGGGTTGTTGGGAAGAGGCCCTTGTCCTCATCAACATGGCACCCCCCATGTTGAGGGCACGTGGCCTGGTACGGCTCAGGAGGGGGGGGGCGCTCGCTCGTCCCCACCCCCTTTCCTGGCCGGCCGGGTAGCGTGCTCGGATAAGGGTCTGGTGTGGATCTGGGGGGGACCCCACGCCGTTTTTTCGGTGTAGGGGGTTCCCCTTAGAATCCATACCAGACCTAAGGGCCTGGTATGCTCTCGGAGGGGGAACCCACGCTAAATTTTTTTCAGAAATTTGGCGTGAAGTTACCTCTTGAGAGCTGATAATTCTGTCAGAGTCGCCTCCGTATAGATGGAGATCCAACTTGGAGGCGACCTCCATTGAAATCAATGGGTACCAGTCGCCTACAAGTTGGATTGAAGTAGTAGAGGAACCTTTTCTGAAGTCGGAGCGACTTCAGTAGCGTGCATTAAGACGGCTCTCATTCCCTTACATTGATTTTTAAATGTTGTCCGACCTGAGGCGACTAGGGGCGACCTGAAGTCGGATCTGAGTCGCCCCTGTGTGAACCGGCTCTAAGGTTCAGTAGTAAGCCAAGGGGACCATATTTTTTCAAAAATTGATTGTTTATCTCGTAAGACACTCACTATTTTTTCAGTAAAGAGGATCTATGCAAGTTTTCGTTTTACTATTACAATGTCTATTATGGGGCTTTTCCATGCTGTCGCCATCGTGATTTTGGCTGCTAGATATATAAAGTAGATCAAGGTCTGAGTATGTTATGGAGCATTTTCAACAGGCTTATTTACTAGGGCAATACACGCATCTTTAGTGATGCTGTGACTGTTGTCACCATTGTGACTGAAAAAATAAAATGAATGAACCATCATCCAAAAACAACAGACCTTGGAACATGACCATCACACATGCAAAGGTGAACCTATCTGGCCCCAGCCCCTGAAATTGGTAGCCGAGGTGCGTGGTACACTGTTTTGACCGGCGTTCCCACACTAAATACCACCTTTCGTGTAACTTGCCTCAATAAAGGCAACATTAAGGACCCCTTAATGGATTCTCATACTTCATTTTCGCCAGTCCTCCACCAGGGGAGTTTCATTTTTTATGTGCACATCCCTGTGCAGTTGCATATCATTGTTCAGGTGGATGGTCAGGAGCAGTAAAACTGCGGCTCAACTGCCTGCTTTTACTGCCTCTCAGCTACACATCTGAACGAGCCCTAAGTAACAATACACTAACATTCACATAAGTGCATAGATTGGTAAGTAGGTCTGAAAAGTCCTAAGCAAGTGTAATCAACAGTTTCTGCTCATCACCCAAACAGAACAAATTCGTTTAGTTTTTAACTAAAAGCATCCGAGATAGACAGTTCTCTTTGTTCATAGCAACTCATGTTGTCCTTTCATGCATTTTGCATATTGGACAATGATAGCGGACATTTTGACGTATGCAAGTACACTTATCCTCTGAGGCACTTCTAGGTAAAAAAAGGAACAGCTATTGTAAGGTCTCACCTGGAATGTGTCCACCACTCGGTGAAGAAACTCAATAGCAAACAGCGGAGGCACTTCAGTCTGTATCACAGCCACAAAAAATATGGAATGCCTGTAAACACTGAGCAGGTAATGATGGGGAGTCTGGATGATGGGTGGCACATTCTCTGGATCTGATGCCCTTTCTTGTGCCTCAAAAAAGTAGTCACAAACCGATCGCGACACTACACTTTTCCAGTGTTTCTCCAGGAAGATATCCCCGGAAGGGTTGATGAGGAACAGGCTGTGGATCATGGCTGGTAGTGGGAAGAAAACAATGGATGATGTTCTTGGTGCTGGCCCTAGAAGAAAGAAAAAAAAACATAACCTTTAAACATTGTCATATACAAACCAAGCCCCCTCTCTTAGGGGCCCTAGTGAAATCATTAATGGTGGGATATCACTGATGGCACATAGCTGCACTGGGAGCCCATGTAGTTCTTGGAAAGGCTACAAACTATCCCACTTATAGGGCCTGCTGTACAACAGTAATGTGCTGAGACCTATAGATCTCCCTGTGCGCAGGGCAATTGTCCCTATACCCCAAGCCTGGGTACACCTCTAGAGCCCATTGCTGGGCCTTCTTTGGTCATATGATTACCGTGCTCTCTGGTGCCTATTTTATTGGCACGATAAAAGTTTTATTTCTTATTTTTACATTCACTTTAATTAAGCAGAACAGAATAAAATGTAAACAGAATTTTCTTCCAAAGCTTTCTACAATAATTCTTATATAAACATCCTGGAGAGGTTTCCGCGTACACATTCCTAAAAGTTTACCCACGGAAGAACTTTCCAAAGGTTCCTACTATCCAGGGGAACTCAACATAACCATTTTGGCAAGTGTACAGCGTTACTGACAGTGTATGGTAGTGTGTTTATCACTGACGAAGGTAGAATCTTTAGAGTTAAAGGAATTACTGGCCAACTCAGAAGACGGAAAATGCAAAGTTTCAAAACACACTTGATTTCTTCATCAGGCGTGCCGGACAAAGCTTACATAACTTTTTGGTTTTCTGAGTCAGCCAATAAAAAGTATCACTTGCATGCAAAACTTTATCATTTAGCATATCTTTCAAGTAAGATCATAAATAGGCAAGACGATCCTCTTAATTACTTCGGTGCCAAAGCATTTATTTTGTTTTGGCGATGTCTACATTCTGTATAAATATATTTGAGGGTTTGTAGTCTATGGTATTATAACATTTTTTTGCGTCAGATAAGCCTTTATTTGGTAGCAAATTCGAATACTTCTATTTTTGTTTCCTTGTTTTTTTGGAATAAATCTTAAAAAAAAAAAAATGTAAACCCCATATATTTACATGGAAATTTACTCAAGTCTGCTGATTAAAATGCTATCACATCAGTGTTATCTTTTTATTTTTATAACATAGCAGATACAGCTCAAAATTATCAAAACATATGCACTTTACTTTAGAAGAGCTTTACTCTCCTTTCAACGCTATATAGCAAAGCACAAAGTTTGCGAAAATTGTTGGTGTAACATTAGGATAAGGTTAAGTTGGGTTGACGAGAGCACAAGATAGCATGACGGCAACTTTTTTCACAGGTGTGTGATTGCAAATATTTCTCTTACATGAGCATTTGATGTTTGCACAGCAAACATAAATGTCATCCAGATCATCTGACATCATTGCTGCAACCTGGTGATTAATCTGGAGAGGGAATATTTGTATTTATGTATTTTTAGGATCTGGATCTGATCAGTGAAGAAGCAAATCAATTCTAATAGGCATCTAGTGCTGGGCGCAATTAGTAAGAAACAGATCATTATAGCATTGCTCTACTGCCATATGGAGAGAAGGAATAGATCTGTACTGACAAGAGTGCTGGGACTTCCTTTCCAATGTAGTCACTAAACAGAAGGGTTTACTTTCGCTTCTCCTTTTCCTATGGGGCCCTCTGTAGATTGGCAAAAAATGTGTAGGATATCCCGCACTACCTTGTAGATATTGATATAGAGCTTTTCTTGTGATGGCTAGCTGCATACAACCTTATTGTGTTCCACAATTTGAGTCAGATAATGAGAGTGATTATGTTGTTGCGCCTAGTGCCCTTAGTAGTGTCAATAAAAATGTAATTATCATTATTAATAAATTATTAAAGGTAAATTATGAAGTGCAAACAAAATCTGAAGCCTCCCTCCTTAGTGTCCTTGGTAAAATATACTGTAATGCCGCGTACACACGATCGGACTATCCGGCGGACTTACTTTTCTTCCTGAAAGTCCGGGGGACTTTGAAAGAAGACTTGACTCAAAATTGTCCGCCGGACTCGGCTTTCGAGTGGACAATCTGATCGTCTGTATGCTGGTCCGCCGGACTTTCCAAATGAACGGACTTGCCCACACACGGACTAAAGTCCGTTCATTTTGAACGTGACTTCAGGTACGACGGGACTTGAGAAGGATCCTCCCACTGTTAGTAAAACTCACTGTTGGTTGAGTTCTGAACCTATTCTTTGAGAGAAAAGAAAAAAAGCCCTGGCTAAATGTATACTGTCTTATGCCGCGTACACACGATCGGAATTCCGGCTAGAAAAAGACCGATGAGAGCTTTTCATCGGAAAATGCGGCCGCGTGTATGCTCCATCAGAATTTAGCTGTCCGAATTTCTGCCAGCCAAAAATTGATAGCATGTTCTCAATTTTCCCAACGGAAAAACTTTCTATTGGTAATTCCGATCGTGTGTATGCAATTCCGACACGCCAAAAATCACGAATGCTCAGATTCAACTACGAGACAGAAGCTATTGGTTACTGGCTATTGAACTTCCTTTTTCTAGTCTCGTCATACGTGTTGTACGTCACTGCGTTATAAACAATCGGAATTTGATGTGACCGTGTGTAGGCAAGACAGCTTGAGCCGAATTCCGTCTGGAAAAACATCAGAGCTTTTTCCGACGAGAATTCCGATCCTGTGTACGTGGCATTATAGATAAAACTGGCCCTTTGAGGGCAACCATTATGGAGATGAAGCCTTGGATGAGTGACACCTCTCTTATAGACTCTATAAAGAAAATACTGTATCAATGTAAAGTACCCAATAACAACTTAAAGTATATAAACCATAGGCATCAGGTTCACATTACAGTTTGTCACTTAAAAACTCATCTTCTTTCAGCTGTCACTCTAAAAATGTTGGTGCAACCTATGTACGTGTAATGCACAGTAGTGATGCTCATCTCCATCAACGGCCAACATGCACACTACTTCAAAGTTAACCCATTAACGCACATGCACGAAAACTTACAGAAACCTGCGAGGGGGACCTCAAGATTTCAACTGCCTAGGGCCTGCAGAGTTTATTCCGGTACTGCTTCTTTGCTGTATGCCCAGTGTATCGCCTACCCCAGTTTTCCGCGAGCTTGATGGTGACTAGCAGAGGTAGGGTGGGATGACATAATTCATCAGGGAGCAGGTTACTCAGCATAGTGAGTTATGTACAAGAAAGTTGGGTGCCCGTCACTTTTATGCTTAAACAAGAGAGAAGTTTATTTCTCAAAACAGGAAAAATGTGTGAGAGAGGGGATAGGGCACAGGACACCCTTAGTAACAATCAGCAAACAGGCAGATTGGCAGACTCCTTAGACAAAAATAGGTGAGATAAGGCAAACAGCAGTACAGGAAATGAGCCTTTAAGCTGAACCAGCACATCTATACTTTGTATGATAGCCTTTCTCCTATAATAACTGAACTTTACTCACAGCTTCATACTGAATTCTTTTGGATGAGTGCTCTCTTGAAGCTCTCCTAACCACCTTATGGATCCCTGGTCAGTGAAGAGTCACCTCTGGTGCTTCTCTAGAACTCTATCCCTCTCAGAATTGTTTCCGGATATTGAGCTGGCTTTTCTCAGAATAATCTTGAGCACCCAGGTAGGCCTTGAATAGGCCTAGCAGCCAGGAGCTGTTTCACACACATCCACCCAGGTCGCAGCTCTGGGTGGGAAGACCCCGATCACCTGACTCCTTTTGAATAAATACCTCCTCCCAGCATTCATAACAAGGAATCTGATTGGCTCATCATAATAATGTCAAAGGCAACAGCGCCACCAACTGACAAAGAGGAGAAGTCACAGCTAAACAGGTTTAGGAGAGAAGACATTTGACCTCTAAACACTACAAATTAGCCAGGCTGGCTACAACCCAGCACAACTAAAATTTACCTGTAGCCCTATTCTAAGATGAGGGTGCTACACCAGTATAAAGGCCTATGTTTTGTTTTTTAAAGTCTATCTCTAGACAAACCCCTTTTTTTGCTATCTGTGTTTCCGATGGGGGAGTATTTCCTTCACTTCCTATCTGAGAGACACAACAGATAATGAGAGGACACAGACAAATCAACCCCCCCCCCCCCAGTCAGCCGCCAGCCCTACACTTACCCCATCTAGGTCGCAGGCAGCACTTCCTCCAAGCGGCGGGGCTTCGCTTGCGTCTCCGCCTCCTCGGCATCACGGTAGCTTCCACCCTGCGTCTCCTCCCTCCTCTTAGTCAGCCAATAGAATTGCTCTACCTCTCGGCCAATCTGGTGACGGGTCTCAGGACCCTCTTCCCGATTGGCTGGGAGGAGAATCAGGAAGACAATAGCGAATATTAGTTTGCCATTGTCACACAACTGGGTGGGCTCAAGGCACAGTGCTCTGTGCCCCGAGCCCACCCTTTTTTGAAGCCAAATTAGAGCCTCGGGCTCTAATCGTGTGCTTCTAAAAAAAAACAAAAACAAAAAACTCCATTGGCATCTATGTGTCTGGCGCCCTGCATGTAGATTAGGGGCGGGTGGCACCCTGTATGGACAGGTCACCGCTGTACTTGAGCACCCCAAGAGCAAGGGGGTCTTGAGAGAAGTCCAAAGACAGTATATTATAAGGAGCAGTAAGGATGCCACACCCTTGGTCAAAAAGTTCAAAAAAATGTATATTAGATAATCAGTGAAAGGGAGCTGTGCAAAGTTCTGGTGAAAGGATCTGATTTTTTTATTTTATTCATAGGCCTGATGAAGGAGGAATGTCTGAACTCTGAAACATGTTGGCTCTTTTTATTTTTATTTTTTTATTACCAATTTCATAAGAAAACTTTTTTGGACTCATTGAACACTACTGTGGGGCCCTTTACTGCTTCTTACATACAGTAATTGAGCAACAAACGTTACATGGGGTTCAAACACTTCTCTACCTTATCCAAAAAAGTAATTTAATTAATTGTTACGAATACAATGACCTCACAGCAGTACACTGCACAAAACGTCTTGTTCCAGGGTTATGTCACAGGATTGTATTGATCAGCCTAACTAGGGCTGATCATTAGGCCCCTGTGTCATTATGGTGGAACTAATTAGTGTCAAAGAGACAGGGGGTAAAGGGAACATTGTTCCGATTATAATCCAAGATATGGTGGTGGCACAGTTCACTGCCTAACGTTTTCTAGCATGCACTGTACACTAACCCTGCACATTAGATAACAACGCATCTTCTGGATGGACACGCTATAATTTATGAGACTTTCACAAGACTATGTTGATCTAATATTTCCCATTTTAGAAAAAGGAAATACCCTATAATTCAGTATTTACTGGAACTGTTGTGTTACTGGTAGACTTTACTGTATTATACGACGGGTCCTCTTCCACACCTCCGCAGTGTTTTACCCTTCACATAGAATTCCAAAATAACAAAGCGCCATATGAGAACTATATCGTTCCAATAAAATATTTTTCATAGTTTTGTAAGGAGTTCTCTGGTGTTTGACTGGTCAACAATATGGGGCTCAGCCCACAAGATAAGTAAATGTTGATATGAAATGTCACTTTCACATTCACCGCAGTTCATTTCAAAAGGAACTTGTTCTTTAGAGCGTAAATCCACTTTCATGGGGAAAAAAAATAAAAAATAGATCATACAATTGCATCACAAGTCAAATTATAATTGAATGTTATTAAAAATTACCTTTCCTTTTCAATCTGCAGCTCTGTAAATTTCTGTAAAATGCAATATGGCTACCCGGAGGTGTTCTGTACACAGAATGCCTATAGAACGACCCCCAGAAACATAATTTCCTGCTTGTGTGATTGGCTCACTGATTTTCCAAAAAGTCTACACTAAGATACAAGTCAGATATCAGGCATCCCCTGATACTTCCAATAGGAAATCACATCTAAGGGGATGCAGATTCAACAGCTTTTCTCATTACAGCCCTGCTGGTGCAGCAACTGACTGATAATTATGAAACCACTCCCATTAGATTTCCTTACCACATGGACACAGGGGATTTCTTTAGGTAGGAATCTGCAACAAAGTTTGTTAACCACTTGCCGACCGCTGCATGCCAAGTTACGTCGGCACTAGGGTTGCCACCTTTAGGGTTGCCACAGATGAGGGGGTGCAATTACAGAGGAGGAGAGGCAAACACAGAGGAGGGGTCAAAACATAAAGGAGAGAGAGGCGACAGACAGCTGCTGGTGTGGGTGTTTTTAATAAAAGAAATGCTTAAAAACAATCAACTCGCTCTCCATGTCAGAGCTGTATATGTCAGTCTGTGAAGTCGGCTTTCCCATTCTCCCGATCCACGCTGCTGTTATCACTGAATCGCTGGAGGAAACAGAGAGCAGCGGGAAACTCATGTGAACTGTCAGCCTCTGATGATGGAGGCGTGGTTAAGCCTCCGGAACACTCTGATTGGTCACAGCATCCCAGGCTGACAGCTCACTGCAGTCTCCCCACAGCTCTGTATCCATGGCTTCCTCCAGAGATTCAGTGATAACAGCAGCGTGGATCGGAGGGGAGAATGGGACAGCCAACTTCACAGACTGACATATACATCTCTGGCATGGAGAGCAGGGCCGCTGATAGGCCAGTACAACTGGCCCTGCTGTACCGGGCCTGACCAGCAGGGGGGGCCCGGGCAACCTGAACTGCAAAGTCAATTTTTAATGAAAAAAAAAAATATTCTCCTCCACCGATCACCGTCCGCACCCCCCGCCATCAACACAGTGCTGACTCTGCTCACCGCTACATGGAGAGATAGCGGGTTGTTTACTGATTGATCGGAGCTCACTGATAGCTCCGGATCACAGCCAGGGACAGCTGCTCAGAGCCAGCGCTGACACTTCCATCCTCCCCTCACAAGCAGGAAAGGAGAGAGAGCTGCTAATGCTGCTGCTCATCCTCCTTCCGCCCACTTCTCCTGTCTGCCCCGCTGACCCATCAGGGGATGGAGCCAGTGTCGGACCAAGTCCCGAATTTCCGGCACTGCGCTCCACTCAAGGAGGATTCTTAGCTAGGCCAGTCTGTTCCTCCGCTCGGTGCCTCTCTCCCCGCTCCACCTCTCAGCTCCGCCCCCCCATCTTCGGCTCTCACGGTACCTTATTCATGCCGGTAAGGCAATACAAATGATGTGGATCTTAAAGAGGGCAAGGGGTGCTGCTATAAGGGGGGTCTCTAGGGGGGGGTACTCTGATGTAATGGGTATCTTTCTTTCCTTCCACTCCCCCTGTACCACTTACCCTCCCTCTGTGCTGTGCCCTCCAGCTCCCTCCTTTAACTTACTCTTTTGTCCTGTGCCCACTTACCCTCCCATGTACTGTACCCTCCTGCTGCTCGGTCCTGTGCCCACTTACCCTCCCCATGTGCTGTGCCCTCCTCCCCCCTGTACTGTGATCACTTACCCTCCCCCTGTGCTGTGCCCTCCTGACCTCTGTACTGTGCCCACTTATCCTCCCCATCTTCTGTGCCCTCCTGCTCCCCTGGTACTGTACCCTCCTGCCCCCTGTATTGTCCACTTACCCTCCCCCTGTACTGTACCCTCCTACCCCCTGTACTGTGCCCACTTACCCTCCCCCTATGCTGTGCCCTCCTGCCCCCTGTACTGTGCCCACTTACCCTCCCCTCTGTGCTGCGCCTTCCTGCTCCCCCTGTACTGCCCCATCCTGCCCCTGTACTGTGCCCACTTACCCTCCCCTTGTGCTGTGCCCTCCTACCCCCTGTACTGTGCCCACTTACCCTCCCTCCTGTGCTGTACCTTCCTGCTCCCCCTGTTCTGTACCCTCCTGCCCCCTGTACTGTTCCCACTTACCTCCCCTGTTCTGTGCCTTCCTGCTCCCCCTGTACTGTACCCTCCTGCCCCCTGTACTATGTCCACTTACCTTCCACTGTACTGTGCCCACTTACTCTCCCCCTGTGCTGTGCCCTCCTGCTCCCTCCTTTACTATACCCTCCTGCCCCCTGTACTGTGCCCACTTACCCTCCCCCTGTGCCGTGCCCTCCTGCTCCCCCTGTACTGTTCCCTCCTGCCCCCGTACTCTGTCCACTCCCCCCCCCTGTTCTGTGCCTTCCTGCTCCCCCTGTACTGTACCCTCCTTCCCACTGTACTATGCCCACTTACCTTCCACTGTACTGTGCCCACTTACCCTCCCCCTGTGCTGTGCCCTCATGCTCCCTCCTTTACTATACCCTCTTGCCCCCTGTACTGTGCCCACTTTCCCTCCCTCCCTGTGCTGTACACTCCTGCCCCCTGTACTGTGCCTCTTTACCCTTCCCCTGTGCTGTGTCCTGCTCCTCCCTGTACTGTGTCCAATTACCCTCCTTATACAGTTATTTATCACTTGAATTATTTTTCCCATTGTGGGTGTGAGTGGGGCCTCATGCCTAAGTTTTGCCTAAGGCCCCACAAAGCCTAGAGCCGCCTCTGCCCTGCCAATACACCTGAAAACTATCTACAGTAAACTATCTTTAACGAGACCTGGCTTGTTGTTTTTTTCAACCTTTGTGATTTGTTTAATATCCCTAATTCAATTTCAAAATACCATTTTATTTATTCATTAATGGTTTGTATTACATATAGATATTAACGAGGTCTGTTCTCATCTGAAAACAGTATTTCTTTTGGATAATCAAACCTATAACTGGCTGGAGAAAAACAAATATTACTTGTAGACAAACCTACACTTTGTTTCAAGGCGGGGTCTGGGGAGGGGCTGAAGGAGGGACCAGGGGCGGGGCCAGGGTGGAGCTGAAGGGGGCCCCATCAAGTAGGCTGTACGGGGCCCCATGATTTCTATCAGCGGCCCTGATGGAGAGTGAGTGGATTGTTTGTTTTTAAGCATTTATTTTATTAAAAACTTCCGCACCAGCAGCTGCCTGTCGTCTCTCTCTCCCCCCTTATGTTTTCATTGCTCTGTAATTGCTCCCCTCGCCCGCCACTTCGATCCCCCTGCTGTCCGGGTCATCCTGTGTGCTGTGGCTCATAAAAGGAGGCCCCATGGTACCCCGTGTCATCTGGAAATGGTGTCCAGGTGTGAGGCAGAGGGAAACCCGGGCACAGCCTTCTAAACCCGTACTGTCCGGGTCAAACAGACAGGTGGCAATGGCAGCGGTGGGCAAATGGGCGTACCTATACATCCCCTTTAAGTCCCCTATCACATTGGGGCAGTGCGGGCGTCGGCGGTAAAAAGGCACTATTTTTAGCACCGCTTTACCATCGTTTTAGCAGCGGTATGCGGTCGCTAGCGGGACAGTTTTGACCCCCGCAAAGATGTGGCTAGCAGGACTTTTTTTCACCATCCTGCCAGCGCACCAACCACTCCAGTGTGAAAGCCTGAAAACTGCCTCGGTGTGAAAGGGGCCTAAGAGGCGGGGATAGCAGGCACGCACCCTCCGCATACAGTGTGACCATGCCCGTGGGACCAGCGGACTCGATATCTCCCGGCGATCGTGTCACTGAGCTGCAGAACGGGGAAGTGCCTATGTAAACAAGGCATTTCTGTCTTGTGTCATGCCAGAGATCACTGCTCCCTGTCATCGGGAGCAGTGATTGCTGTCGTGTGACTTGAAGCCCATCCCCCCTAGTTAGAATCATTCCCTAGGACACACTTTACCCCTTCATCGCCCCCTAGTGGTTATCCCTTTCACTGCCTGTGGCATTTACACAGTAATCTGTGCATTTTTATAGCACTGATCGCTGTACAAATTACAATGGTCCCAAAATAGTGTCAAGTTTCCGATGCGTCTGCCATAATGTTGCAGTCCTGATAAAAATCTCAGATCGCTGTCATCACTAATAAAAAAGCCATAAAACTATCCCCTATTTTGAAGACGCTATAACTTTTACGCAAACCAATCAATATATACTTATTTTGTGAATTTTTTTACCAAAAATATGTGGAAGAATACATATCGGCCTAAACTGAGGAAAAAAAAAAAAAAAAAGTGTTTTTTATATGTTTTTGGGGGATAATAATTATAGCAAAAAGGAAAAAAGGATGTGTTTTTTTCAAAATTGACGATTGCGTAGTTTTTTTGTTTATCGTGCAAAAAATAAAAAACGCAGAGGTGATAAAATACCAATAAAAGAAAGCTCTATTTGTGGGGAAAAAAAAGGACGTCAATTTTGTTTGGGTACAATGTCGCACGACTGCGCAATTGTCAGTTTTATTTGCGATTTGTTCTCCAACATCCAAGGCAGAGAGTCATGGTAAATCTGTCCCGGGGACACAGCTTGCAACAAGACACATTTTCTATCCCTTCCCCAAGAAGGGGAAAGGATAGAACCTATGGGAGGTTTTAATTTATAATATATGTCCCCAGTAAGGACATTTCAGCTCATAACGGCTGTGATGACACTAGCCAATGCTCCGAAAAGCAAGTCTGCTCTATCCTGAATGCCTGTTTTGTTCTTTTGTCAAATGTCAATTTGAGAGACGTTTGCCTTGTGGTTGCAATGTAGCTCCATTGACCTAAATGGCCAAGTTTGACTGTTGGCGGTCAGCTTGGGTGGGTGGCTTGGGGGAGGGGGGTGTAAATTGTGCTAAAACTACTGTTTTTACCACCCCCCAGCTGCCCATGTGAAAGAAGTACATGGTGCTGCAACAAACATCTGTTGAAAAGGATGATGAGATGGCATTCAAAATTAACGACACAGCATCAACGCATTTCGAGCCCTTTCACACTGAGGCAGTTTTCAGGCGTTTTAGCTCCTGAAAACTGCCTCCCATGCCGCCCGAATGTGAAAGCCTGAGTGCTTTCACACTGGGGCGGGCGGTGCGTTTGCAGGACGTTGGAAAAAGTCCTGCAAGCAGCATAGTTTCATAGTTAGTAAGGTTGAATAAAGACACCAGTCCATCCAGTTCAACCTGAGTGAGTGTCTACAATTGTCCCTATCCCTTTTGGCATCTTTGGGTGCACTGTATTTAGCCCTCCGAAAACGCCCCTGCCCATTGCAATGAATGGGCAGCGCTTCTGAAGTGCCTGAAAAGCACAGCAACAGGGGCACTTTTAACCCCTTCTTTGTGGTTAAAAGCTCCCTGCTAGAGGTAAAAAAAAAAAAATATATAAATCGCAGCTTAAACAGTGGTAAAGCGCAGCGGGTACGAGCGGCACTTTATCGCTAACGCACGGATGGCCCCAGTGTGAAAGGGCTCTTAAGGTGTGCTGCTGCACAATGCAGTAAAGCGCGTTGTGACAGTGCCTTACCACAGCAACCTGGTGAAAACTTGGTCCAGCTTTCAGTGAAAAACTGCAAAATTCTTACTGAGGAGGAAATAATGCTGTGAAAACAGGATAATACAGTGATCCTGTAGTTTGCAGATTGGTGGTGTACCATAGGCCCAAAAATCTATTCACACAAGCATTTACGCACAATCCCAGTGGCAAGAGTCTGTGGATTCCTGCAGCTGGGATTGACAGACGTGTGTGGATAGCTGTGGCTGTTGAGCATATAAAATGCGACGACAGGCTGTTGGCGGCTGCTGTAGCACAGCCAGCGATTGCACAGCCAGTGATTACTTTCATTTTTCGAGACTGTATGGAGCCCGTGTAGATGGAGCCTAAAGCTGACCACAGAGGGATCGACATTGGGCAGGTTCAGCAGGAACCGGCAATATTTTGATCCATGTATGGGCAGGCTGGTTGTACTGAAGTCGACCGATTGATAATTTTCAAGTAGAACTATAGACAAAACATTTATTTCTCATTTTGGATAGAGTAAGGGAGGGTTATAACCCCTGTCAAAAAAAAAAAAAATGTATCCCATTGTGGACCTTCACTCCCTGTCCCATAGCCGAACAGGAAGTAAGGAAATCACTGCAAATTAAGCACTTACCTACAGGGCACTTTCATACCCTTCCTGCCCAAGCCATTTTTCAGCTTTCAACGCTGTCGCATTTTGAATGACAATTGCGCGGTCATGCTACAGTGTAACCATATAGAGCTTCCTTTTGGTGGTATTTAAAAACACTGCTGGGATTTATTTTTTACAAAAACAAAAGACGGAAAATTATGAAAAAAAAAAAAAAAGTTTTTCTTTCAGCAAATTTTGTAAAAAAGTAATTTTTTTCCTTTACTGCACCGATAGGTAGCACTGATATGTGGCACTGATGAGTGGCACTGGTGGGCACTGAAAGCCAGCACTAACTGGCATCACTAATGGTCACTGATTGCTGGCTCTGGTGTGCACTGATTGTGGGCTCTCGAATGTAATCAGGGCACTGATCATCAGTGCCCTGATTAAATCTCGCAGTTCCCTGCAAGGAGATCCGGCTGATCTGCTCTCCTTGCCACACACTGTCAGTGTCAGGTGAGGAACGCTGATTACCGGCACTTCCTTGTTTACAGGTGACTGGCTGTGATTGGACACAGCCGATCACATGATTAAAGAGCGGTGTCAGTGTCTCTTCACAGAGATCGGGGTCGTGCGGTGTCCCAGCAACACGGCAAGACCGCAATCGCCATGTGCCCCCCACAGGAGCAGCCGCTCGGGTGCGCCATCATATGACGTCCACCCAGAATGAGAGCCACACTGTCCCTCTGTCATTTGATGATGGGCAGGCGGCAAGTGGTTAAAGGGAATTCTGTGGGGACCCCGGGTCACCAGAACTAGTATCCCCATTGGAAGATTTCCCTTCTATTCCGGGCATCAACGGTAAAGCGGCGCTATTTTTAGCAACGTTATTCAGACGCTAGCGGGGGCAGTTTTAACCCCCCGCTAGAGGCCAAAAAGGGGTTAAATCCGCCCGCAAAACTCCGCCGGCGTGACGTTTTGCCGGTGGTATCGCAGTGCTGCCCCATTGATTTCAATGGGGAGCAGCGGTGGAGGTGTGGTGAGTTCACTGCTCCAAACAAGCTGCTGGCAGGACTTTTCCTGACACCCTGCAAGCTCATCGCTCCAGTGTGAAAGCCCTTGGGCTTTCACACTGCAGTGAATGGAGCCGCTTTTTTCAGGCGCTATTTTTAGCACTGTAGCACCTGAAAAACGTGTGAAAGGTCTTACTTTCAATGGTAATGTTAAACAGACCAAATAGAGAGAGGGAATCTCCCCAACAAGGGCATAGACCACATTAAAAACTGAAAAGCACTCTAATCCCTCTCTACTCTATCCAAAAAAAGGTTTTGCCTTTAATGCCGCATACACACGATCGGAATTCTTGTCTGAAGAAGCTCTGATGGTTTTCCTGACGGAATTCCACTCAAGCTGTCTTGCCTACACACGGTCACACCAAATTCCGATAGTTTAGAACGCGGTGACGTACAACACGTACGACGGAACTAGAAAAAGGAAGTTCAATAGCCAGTAGCCAATAGCTTCTGTCTCGTAGTTGAATCTGAGCATGCGTGATTTTTTGGAGTGTCGGAATTGCATAAACACGGTCAGAACTACCGATAGAACGTTTTTCCGTCGGGAAAATTGAGAACATGCTATCAAATTTTGGCTGGCGGAAATTCGGACAGCTAAATTCCGATGGAGCATACACACAGTCGCATTTTCCGATGAAAAGCTCTCATCGGTCTTTTTCTGGCCGGAATTCAGACCGTGTGTACGCCGCATTAGTTATACTGTCAGTACAACCAGCCCGACTGGGTTATTTTTTGTTCGATTACAGCAGGTGGCTATAGCTGCAAGGAATGATCCTTTAAGGGCTCTTTCACATGGGGCCGTGCTGATCCGCCCCGTGGACATCCACTTGCTCAGCGGGGATCGCTTAGTCGATCTCCGCTGAGCAGGAAGATGAGAGGTCCGTCTCTGCACACTGCACAGGGACGGACCTGTCAGAGAGCCTCTCTCCTATGGGAGATCGGATGGCGACGGACCACAGAGTCCGTCGTCACCCGACCCGATGAAGGATGGAAAAGTAGTTTTTTTCCCCCGTCACACTTTTTCGGATCGGAGCCAGTCAGATGTCAGCGGACATGTCACTGCTCATGTCACTGCTGACATCCGACGCTCCATAGACCTCTATGGAGCATCTGTTCAGGCCGGCCTGAAAAACTGACAGGCGGACCTGAACGGATCGGTAGTGTGAAAGAGGCCTTATTCTGACAACTGAGAAACCTCCAACTGTCAAAATAGAATAGGGCAGTGGGAGGTATTCCCCAATCAACATCGTCAATGTTTGAGCAACTAAATATTTATATTACAACAAATGTCCTTTAAAGACATGCGCCCTTTTGCGGTTGCTTTAAAAGAGAAGTATGGGAATTGTTTTTATTTTAGAATCATAGTTAACTAGCAGTGGCGGCTGGTGGAAATTTTGTTTGGGGAAGCGGGAAAACATAAAAAAAAGCCGCTGTAATTCATGCGCCCGGTGCCCTGAAAGGGGCACATGAATAGGGGTTGGCCACAGCGGCCGGGGAGAGATTCATATTTATTGCCTATAGGGGGGAGACTTGGAGGGGGGGTGCCTGCGTGCCCCTAATGGACAGGCCACCACTGTTACCTAGGTGGATGCTGCATCTCTTCCCCGCCGCCTCTAAGACCCCTTTCAAACTGAGGCGCTTTACAGGCGCTATAGCACTAAAAATAGCGCCTCTCCTGTCACTCCAGTGTGAGGGCTTTCACACTGAAGTGGTGCACTGGCAGGACGTAAAAAAAAGTCCTGCAAGCAGCTTCTTTGAGACGCTTTAAGAATGGTGTATAAAGTGCCCCTGCCCATTGAAATCAAGCGGTGCTTTGCCGGCACTTTTAACCCTTTTTCGGCCGCTAGCGGGGGTTAAAGGCGCCCTGCTAGTGGGCGAGAAAAGTGCCGCTAAAAATAGCGGTGGTTTACCGCTGATGCCTCCAATACCCCAGTGTGAAAGGGCGCTTAGGCTGAGAACCGAGTGATCAAACACTGGCAATTACTCAGTTCTCAGGGCTCCCTGAGCAAAGAGCTAGTGACTGTTAGTCACCTCTGATGGGCGGCTCGGGCTCGCTGAGAGGCTGAGCCGGTCCAGACACGTGGGCAGATCTCGACTCTGAACCAGCTCTGTGACATCAGCTGACAGCGGGTCACAGGAGTGCAGAACGAACTGCACTCCTGTGATCCACAGAAGAAGTATAGCCAAATTAGCTTTGGCTGTACTTCTCCATTAAAATCCTTGCCATCAGCATCTGCAGCTCCTGCTGTATCCAGCCTGATGTTGGCAGGAACAACCCACTTGATGTAACTGCCATTTTCTAACCTGCTTTGGAAAACAACAGATGGAATGTGGGTAACCAAGGGCAACACCCCCAGCTCTCCCTATGCCACATTTCTATCTGAAATTCCCATTGGAATAACCTTCTGCCTTCATCGGTTTCACCTGTAATCCTAAACCATGCATTAGCTGCAGGAACACATGAATGCTCTTTGTGTTACCGGATAATGACCAGGCAGAGCCCAGGGGTCATAGGGTGAGCGCAACAACAACATGGCTTATGTACTACAACACGTATCTTGTTGTATAACTGTATAACACAGCACATGATAAGAAACAGGCGGCCGGAGCCCAAAGAGTCCAGGAGCCATGCTGTATACATACACAGCACATTATGCATATCACATGTTGTACCATACTGATCTACACCCGCTGCACTACATTGAAAGCGTGTGTTGGCCATGTATCTGTATGCAGTGGTGACTATGGAGGATATGAAGAGCTCTTACCTTACACAGGAGATCCCTGCACCCGGGGATACAATGTCACACTCATACAGCTCCTTCCTCTGTATCATATGATGCTTCCTCCTCACTCAGCTGACTCCCTCCTCCCTACACCAGCTGCCCCTCGCCTCTTTGTCACAGAGGGAGGAACCAATGTGTGCTCAGGTCTGGTCCTCCGCTCCTCCTCTCTCTCATATATAATGGATTATTCCTGCGATTCTGAGCATGCACCCCTTCACATTTGCAATGAACCCTTTTGGTCTCATTGCTGTCACACCTATGTCCATGCCATCTTGCTGTAGCTTCATCAGGAAAGCCCAGGCTGCTCTAGTCATTTATCCCTGTAGCTTGCGTCTGATCCCTGATACACTGTATCATTGCAGGACTGACCCTACGTTCACACCTATGCGTTTTTTTAGTGCGTTTTGCCTTTTGCAGAAACTCACTACAGTCCATTTAACAGGTTTCCTATGGTACACATTCACATCTATGCGTTTTTCAGCCGGTGCATTTTTGCAAAGGGTCAGGGACTTTTCCCCGCAGCAGATTGCGTTTTGCATGCAAGGCTGGGTTCACACTTATGAGAGCACAGACATCACATGCAATTTGCACGCATTGCTGTGCAGATGACATGTGATGTCTGTGTGATGCAAATTCACCCAAACTTTATGGCTGAAATCGCATCGCATTCGCACCAAAATGGTGCAGGACCCTTTTTTTGGTCTATACTGGGATCAGATCACATGGATCAGGAATCACACGGGTTCCTGCATCACACAAGTGTGAACCCAGCCTAATAGACTTAAATGGAGTTGCACCAAAAACGCAAGGGGGTGCGTTGGTAATGCGTTTTTCTTTTTGCTTTGTTTTTTCTTTAAATACATTGTACTGTTTACTAAGGAGCAGCTGGGGAGTTGGCCGATGAGCCATAAGCTCAATCACCAGCCAGTTTTTGACAACTCCTTTATTAAAAAATAAAAAAAACAATGTCCCCCGATGTAGATCCATCATCAATCACGATGCCCACTGCCCCGCCAAACCCCAAAAAAGAAAAAAAATAAACAAAAAAAACCCAACAAAACAGCTCCGCTCGCGATGAACGCTCCCACGGTCTGCCTGTCCCGCTGTGTGACAGTTCTTAAATATCTAAGGGACGGGGCCATCCAGCGATGTCACCTGGTGCCACCTCCCCCCTGTGATGTCATCAAACAGTGCATGCTGGGTCGGCAACGTCACAGGGGGGGGCTGCTGACAGCTGATGACATATCGTTTGTTAAGGATGCGGTGGCTGGCTTCCTGGTCCTCTCCCAAGCAATCAGCTATATGCAGTGTTTTTAAAGAGGGGGGAAAAAATGCAAAATCGCATCAAATATGAGGGTTTAAAAATGCACGCAAAAGTTGCCTGCAAAATGCATCAACCACATAGATGTAAACCTAGACTTAGGCCTCGTGCACACATGCATCGAGTCCTCTGGCGTAAAATCCCCTCATACAGATGCCAATTCAACTGAATGGCTGGACACGTGCACACTTATATATAAGTGTATAAACGCAGATCACTTCTGCATCTGTGCTTACCCATGCATGGGCTTATTGCTGAAATTTCCCACTTTCATGTGTGTGTGTGAGCAATCTCAGAAGTGATCAGTGTTTACACAAGTAAAAAAACCTGTCCTGAGAAATGCAGCTACCTCTAGAGTGCATGTAGGTAGGAAGTGGCTGATAAAAGCCTGCAGGCGATCAGCAGCACCGTTAAGCAACTTAGGATAAAAAAAGTGAACATTGTGCTTTTTGTAGTGGTGTTTTAGTAGCGTTTAAGAGCATTTGCGTTTTTTATTATCATTTATGCAGTAAAAGGGAAAAAAGCTTAAATACGCTATTAGTAGCATTTTGGGGTGTTTCTGCTTTAACCACTTGCTTACTGGGCACTTAAACCCCCCTCCTGCCCAGACCAATTTTCAGCTTTCAGCGCTGATGCATTTTGAATGACAATTGCGCGGGCATACAACACCGTACCCAAATGAAATTTTTATAATTTTTTTCCCACAAATAGAGCTTTCTTTTGGTGGTATTTAATTACAGCTGGGAGTTTTATTTTTTGCTAAACAAACAAAAAAAGATGCAAAATAAAAAAAATAAAAAATCATGTTTAATAGTTTGTTATAACATTTTGCAAACAGGTAATTTTTCTCCTTCACTGAAATGCGCTGATGAGGCGGCACTGGTGGGCTCTGATAGGCTGCACTGGTGGGCACTGATAGGCATAGTTAAGGCGGCACTAATAGGCACAGATAAGGTGGCACCAATAGGCACAAATAAGGCAATACTGATGGGCACAGATAAGGCGGCACTGATGGGCAAAGATGGGCACAGATAAGATGGCACGGATGGGTGGCACTAAGGGGCACTGATAGGTACCACTGATAGATGGGACTGATGGGCACTGATAGGTGGCACTTCTGGGCACTGATGGGCGGCACTAATGGGCACTGATCGGCACTGGTAGATGACACTGATGGGCACGGATATGTGGCACTGGGGTGCAGCACCGTTGTTGAGGCAGATTGTGGGCACTGATGGGTGGCACTGTGGGCACAAGATGGGTGGCACTGTGGACACTGATGTGTGGCACTGTGGGCACTGCAGGGTGGCACTATGGGCACTGATGGGTGGCACTTTTTTATTACAGAGGTGGCACTGGCAGGGGGCAGGTGGGCACTGGTAAGCTGGCCGTTGTATCACATGATCAGCTGTCATTGGCTCGGATCCGTGATCAGGCGAGTCTCGTAGACTCGCCGATCACAGGGCGCGCAGGCCGCTCGTGCACGGGACGACGTCAATAGACGTCGTCCCGGCAAAGGAGGTCCGCGCTGTAGCCGTCATTTGGCTATAGCGCGGATCTCTAGTGGTTAAAAACGCTCCAGGAAATGCTACAAAAGATTTTTTTTTTCTGCTCCTAGGCGCTGAAGCTCTAAAAATGCTAATAGCCTAAAGTAGTGTGCATGGACACATAGGATGACACTATTTTGCTTCTAGGAGCAGAACAAGAATGCTAATAACAGCTTCTAGGAGCTTAAAGAGGAAGTAAACCCTGATGAGTTTACTTCCTCTTTCATTCCCTGCAAAGGCAAAGCATAATGGACTACTATGCATCGCATAGTAGTCCATTATGTGTCACTTACCTGACACAGGAGCCAGCGAAGTCACCGCTGTCCCCTGTAGTCCGGAGCCTCCATCTTCTCGCAGCTCCACCGCTGTCATTCGGCGAAGACGCAATGACGTCACTCCCGCGCATGTGCACGGGAGCCGACACGCACGGCAGCTCCGTCGTTGAAAATGCCACGCTCAGTGCGCCTGCGCGCCGCTGTCTACGGCGCATGCGCCGTAGACAGCGGTGCCTGTCTTCGGGCAAATATCTCCTAAACCGTATAGGTTTAGGAGATATTTTTTGAACCTACAGGTAAGCCTTAATCTAGGCTTACCTGTAGGTCAAAGTGTGTTGTAAGGGTTTACAACCACTTTAAAAAAAACACTAGTGTGCATGGAGCCTTAGTGTTTTTTTAAGCTCCTAGAACAGTGATGGTGAACCTTGGCACCCCTGATGTTTTGGAGCTACATTTCCCAAGATGCTCATGCACTCTGCAGTGTAGTTGATCATCATGGGAAATGTAGTTCCAAAACATCTGGGGTGCAGTGTTGGCAACTCTCCCAAGTGAAATTTACTGGCAGAACGCCAAAATTTACAAACGGCACCAATTTTTTACTGATGAAAAATCATGAAATTTACTGATGAATCCACATTCTTTACTGGTACTGCAAAAAAGTACCTAAAATTACTGTTTTAGTGCTAAAATATCAATATGTGAACTATAAACAGATAGCTAGTGCTATTAGCAATGTGTTTAAGGTAAACAAAAGTCAAAAAACATATTTCTCAATTTACATGAAGGTCAGGATACCATAACCTAGCCAGCACAGAGTTCTCCCTTACATCAGAGTCTGCAGGATGGTGACCAGAGACCACCTTCCACAGAGTGAATACACTAAGGTAAGGGAGGGAGGATTACCAATATAGGGGGGAACCTTTATATTAGTGGCCCCTTACATTATTGTATTCACTCCCCCTTACATGAGTGACCCCCCCCCCCAGACTGGCCTGGCGGCGTTGTCACTGACCTCCTCTCAGGTGCACTGTGCAGGGCTCAGTCAGTCGGCTCCAACATGGCAGCTCTAGTTTTAGTCTATAGTCTCCTCTCTGCAGTCCACACATGTCTGTCTCTTCCCGTAACCCCCATCCCAGCGGCGCTCCCACTCTTGACTTTCTAGGATCCCCTCAGAGACTGCAGACATGATAAAAGACAACAGATGGTCAAAGGCTGCGGACATGATACAGGAGGTGGACAGAGGCTGCGGACATGATTCAGGAAGTGGACAGAGGCTGCGGACATACTACAGGAGGTGGACAGAGGCTGCGGACATACTACAGGAGGTGGACAGAGGCTGCGGACACACTACACGAGGTGGACAGAGGCTGCGGACACACTACAGGAGGTGAACAGAAGCTGCGGACATACTACAGGAGGTGGACAGAGGCTGCGGACATACTACAGGAGGTGAGCAGAGGCTGCAGACATACTACAGGACGTGAACAGAAGCTGCAGACATACTACAGGAGGTGGACAGAAGCTGCGGACACACTAGAGGAGGTGGACAGAGACTGCGGACACACTACTGGAGGTGGACAGAGGCTGCGAACATACTACAGGAGGTGGACAGAGGCTGCGGACATACTACAGGAGGTGGACAGAGGCTGCGGACATACTACAGGAGGTGGACAGAGGCTGCGGACATACTATAGGGGGTGGACAGAGGCTGCGGACATGATGGCATCCTCCTCACCCCCTCACAGTAGCCTCCTCCTCTGCCCACCATCATATTACTTATCCACATCATCAGTGTGCTGTATCCTCCTCCTGTGCCCCTTTCACCTCTCCACAGGTCAGGGCAGCACTGTGCTGCCCTGACCTGTGGAGAGATGAAAGGGGCATAGGAGGACACAGCACACTGATGATGTGGACTGGAGAAGTAATGATGGTGGACATAGCACATCAGTCTCTGTCCCCTGCATGGCATGGCAAGGCTTCAGCCTCCCGGCTCCCAGTAATATCCTCCTCTCTCTGTCCCCTTTTTACTACGATATCCCACCAACAGCTTCACTCTCCTCCCCCTCCTCACTCCTGCTCAGCCCCTCCTTCTATGACGAGTGCACTATAGGACAGGACAGAGTCGCCGGCCGCCATCTCTCTCGATCTATTCAAAAATGGCACCGGGCAGTGCAATTACGTTACCGCACATGCGCCACCTGGCGGAGCGTGTACAAGCTTTCCCAAGCCCGGCCGGCTTCGGAACGGTGCATGCACAGTTGCGTAGTTGGGCCGCAGCCATCTTTTTTACGGGCACCGGTGCCCGTAACGAACTTTAACAGGCAGCCCGAAAAAGGGTTTAAATTTACGGACTGCCCGTAAATCTATGGGCAGTCGGCAACACTGCTGGGGTGCCAAGGTTTGCCATCACTGTCCTAGCAGCTGTTATTAGCATTTTTTTTTTCTGCTCCTAGAAGCTAAATAATGTTATCCAATGCGTCCATGCACACTACTTTAGGCTATTAGCGTTTTTTGAGCTTCGGCATCTAGGAGTAGAAAAAAAAATAGTTTTTGTAGAGTATCCAGGAGCATTTTTAAAGCAGAACCCCCCCTAAAAACTCTACTAATAGCATTTTTTCCAGCATTTTTTTTCGCTTAAAACAAACACTAATGTGCATGTGAGCCTTAGAGGTTGAGGTTGTGGTATATTTTTTGCCAGGACTGTATCATGTGTACAACCAAGAGTGGTTACTAGCTATCTTTTAGATAGGTGGTTTGTATAACTGCGACTAACCCAATTGTTTTTACTGCTCTTCACCTGCCCATGTGAACAAGATAGCTTTCATCTGAAAAGGTTACCAGATTGGATTTTTTTTTCTTTTGTTTTGCTGACTGTAAAAGGTTGTAATATTTTCCCTTATACTGCATCTTGCTCTGGTGGCAGCTCTAAAATTTTGGATTCATATTCTGCCTCATTTTCAGTGTTCAACAGCACAATAAGAGGGATGTATTTTTCCGACTAGCGACACAGACAACAATAACACTTGACAGAGGGTCTAACCCTTTCATATGCTATCCAAAATGTAAACGTTGCACCCTCTAGCTAAGTGTGTTAGTGTATATAAGTATAGTGTATAGTGTATACAGTGGGAAATTTGGCCTGGCTTAGAGCCAGGCCTGGGTTGAATCTGGGTCAGGGCTGAGTGACTCAGGAAGGCTGGATAACTCAGCAATAAGCATCTCTAGTGACTCCCCTTGATCTCTGGAACCTTGGAGAAGCTTCCAGAAGTAGAGCGTGGAGTTTATGAGAAGATGCTTGGAGTATTTATGAGGGCCCCAGCCGATCCCCAGCAAGGTGGGCTGGAAGGGGGCAGGTAAGTCAAAAATACATATTGGTTATGCCAGCAGGGGCAGTTGGGTGAAAGAAGGAGAAGGAGTGCCGAGGAGGCTGTTGGTGGCCCCTGAGGGTGCCCCTAGTCTGAGGGGGGGTTACCTCGGGCCTGGGGCTCGGGTGCTGGAGGGACCCAGAGGAAATCCTTTATGGAGACACAGGAGCAAGAACAGGACAGCAAGAGCAAGTCATGACATCCAGGAGTTCTCCAGAGGAGTCAGAGAACTGTGGAGGTGTAGCCAGGAGGGCTAGTGAAAGGAGCAGCTGCAGCCAGGTGGGTTATCAGTGCCTGAAAAGTGGTGCTGGGATAAGTAGACATAGTGAGGAAAGCTGGACACTGACTTTTGCTACACATTTAAAGGGGCCTTGGGTTCCTGCCTATAACAGGCTGTTGCTCAAAGATCAGACTGGGTTATGTGTCAGAAGCATTTTCATCAGTGTGGCAGCGGAGTTCTGCAAGCAAGTGTGCTGGAAGTAGAGGAGTGTTTATAGGAAAGGTGTCCCTGAAGTTGTTGGAAGTCAGGTGGGAATCCCATAATACCCCTACTCCTTGCAGCACGGCCCCCTTGAGGACTGCTTGGATTTACCTGTTCATCTGCATCGCCATGACCCTGTGAACATTCCAACCCACCTGACACTCTGGGTTCAGACATTTTTTACAGCACCTTTAAATGACACGTCACACAAGTCAAATATGTTTATATTATCTCAGCTTTTACTGAAGTAAGCAATGTGGTATTTATATACAAAGGAGGGTAATTGGTCAACCGAGTTCTGAATAACAGCCCAGACTCGGAAGAATAATTTCCCAACAAGACAACTTAGGAACAGTTCAAGAGCATAATAACATTTATGTACAATGAAGTACCACCTGGAGCATGACCTGTAAGGATAGTACAGGCTTAGCTATCTAAGGCAGGCAGTCATACACTAAAAGGGAACCCCAAGACGGCCTATAAAACCTTTTATATCCTAATAAGAGACCAGACAGAATAGGGACAGAATAGGGCCCTTTAAATGGTGACAACAGCAATGTCCAAGATGCAGACCTGATAGTCTTCACTGGAGCTCATTAGATTGTATCCAATAAGGCACAGTGATGTGATAGCAAACCGCATAGCTTAACCACTACAATACAGGGCACTTTCACCCCCTTCCTTACCAGCCCAATTTTCAGCTTTCAGCGCTCTCGCACTTTCAGTGACAATTGCGCGGTCATGCTACGCTGTACCCAAATGAAATTTTTATCATTTTGTTTGCACAAATAGAGCTTTATTTTGGTGGTATTTATTCACGACTCCGTTTTTTATTTTTTGCGATATAAGCGAAAAAATTGCGTAAATTTGGAAAAAAACAATATTTTCTTCTTTCTATTTTAAAAGAAATCCAATAAAATCAATTTTTTTCATAAATTTAAGCCAAAATGTATTCTGCTACATGTCTTTGGTAAAAAAAATTACGTTAAGTGTATAATAGTTGGTTTGTGTGATCACAGACATATGTACGCAAATAATCATGTACAGATGTGTGCAGGTGATCATGGACATATGTGTGCAGATGATCATTGGGACACGTGATTTTAATGGGGCATATGTGGGGCACATGTGTTTTTATTATTTGGGGACATGTGTATTTTGCGGACATGTGTGTTTTGGGGACATGTGTGGGGACATTGTGTTTACACTGTGTTTTCGACTAGGTTGGTGATCAGTGAGTAAAAAGCTGTAAAAAACAGCTCATGCTGACTGATCACCAGCCAGCTGCAGCGATCCACTCCTAGGAGTGGATAAATAAAAAAAAGTGTCAATTTTGAAAAAAACGCATTCTTTTTTACTTTTTGCTATAGCCCAGGTCATTCTGGACACGCCCCAGCCTATGACTGGATAATGACAGGAGAAGAAGCACAGTAATGAGCTCATCTCTCTGTCACTCTTCTCTCTCCTCATACCAGCAAGCTCCTTTTCAGCAAATGTACAGATTGTCTGCTTGTGCTGGTCTTCCATTCACACTCCAGCCCTACTTTAACCACTACAGATCCGCGCTATTGCCAAATGACGGCATTAGCGCGGACCTACATTTCCGGGACTACGTCTATTGACGTGGTCCCGGTTACGAGCGGCCTGCGCGCCCCCTGAGGGGCGCGCGCTGCGCGCTCTGTGATCGGCGAGTCCGTGAGACTCGCCTGATCACCGATCCGTGTAAGGGGTCGATCCCGACCCCTTATCACGTGATCAGCTGTCAGCCAATGACAGCTGATCATGTGATAGAACGGAGCCGGTAATCTCCTGACAGCGCGAGGAGAGAAAAAAAAAGCCGATCGCCGGCGGCCGTGATCGGGACATCAGTCCCGATCACGGCCATCAATACAAGGGACCACCTGCCACCTGCCTGTGCCCACCTGCCTCCCGCAGTGCCATCCTGAAATAAAATAAAAGCAAAAGTAAGTGCCCCCCGTCAGTGCCCATAGTGCCCACAGTGCCACCCACAGTGCCACCCACAGTGCCACCCACAGTGCCACCCAATCTGCCTCAAAGGTGCTGCACCCCAGTGCCGCCCATCAGTGCCCAGCAGTGCCGCCCATCTGTGCCCAGCAGTGCCGCCCATCAGTGCCCAGCAGTGCCACCTATCAGTGCCCATCAGTCCCATCTATCTGTGGTACCTATCAGTGCCCATCCGTGCCACCCATCCGTGCCACTTATCCGTGCCACCCATCCGTGCCATCTTATCTGTGCCCATCTTTGCCCATCAGTGCCGCCTTATCTGTGCCCATCGGTGCCGCCTTATCTGTGCCTATTAGTGCCGCCTTAACTATGCCTATCAGTGCCCACCGGTGCAGCCTATCAGTGCCCACCAATGCAGCCCATCAGTGCCCACCAATGCAGCCCATCAGTGCCCACCAATGCAGCCCATCAGTGCCCACCAATGCAGCCTATCAGTGCCGCCTAATCAGCGCACTTCAATGAAGGAGAAAAATGACCTGTTTGCAAAATTTTATAACAAACTATTAAAACATGATTTTTTTTTTTTTGCATCTTTTTTTGTTTGTTTAGCAAAAAAATAAAACTCCGAGCTGTAACTAAATACCACCAAAAGAAAGCTCTATTTGTGGGAAAAAAATGATAAAAATTTCATTTGGGTACAGTGTTGTATGCCCGCGCAATTGTCATTCAAAGTGTATCAGCGCTGAAAGCTGAAAATTGGTCTGGGACTGAGGGGGGTTTAAGTGCCCAGTAAGCAAGTGGTTAAAGAACACTGCAAGAGGTAGATACCAGGTCTGAGTCAAGTACTTAAACTGTTTGCATGTAAAAACTAAATTGAATCACTTCAATGCAGGGCACTTTTAAACCTTCCTGCCCAGGCCAATTTTCAGCACTGTCACTTTTTCAATGACAATTGCGCGGTCATGCAACACCTGTAGCCAAACTAAATTGTTATCATTTTGTTCCCACAAATAGAGATTTCTTTTGGTGGTATATGATCACCACTTTTTTTTTAAGTTTTCCTTTGTTTTTGTTATAAAAATTTTGTAAATAAGTAAGTTTTCTCCTTCACTGATGGGCACTGATAAGCTGCACTGATGGGCACTGATAAGGCGACACTGATGCGACCAGGGGCGGATCCAGGGGGGGGGCAACGGGTCAATTGCCCCCTCCGAGAATACCGCCAGCTAATGACAGCACGGCCGGTTCCGCGGGTCAATCGCGGCCGGTTCCGCGGGTACCCGCGGGCCGGTTCCGTGGGTCCAATCGCGGCCGGTTCCGCGGGTACCCGCGGCCGGGTTCCGCGGGTCCAATCGCGGCCGGTTCCGCGGGTCCAATCGCGGCCGGTTCCGCGGGTACCCGCGGGCCGGTTCCGCGGGTCCAATCGCGGCCGGTTCCGCGGGTACCCCGGGCCGGTTCCGCGGGTCCAATCGCGGCCGGTTCCGAGGGTACCCGCGGCCGGTTCCGCGGGTCCAATCGCGGTCGGTTCCGCGGGTACCCGCGCTGAGTGGACGGGTGAGGGGGGGGCAGCTGGGCGGCTTAGGAGGGCTGCTGGCCAATCAGGAAGCCAGCAGGCAGGGGAGCAGGGAGATGACATCATCTCTCACTGCCCTGCATCCCTCCAGTTCCACCCTCACTGTGTAGGAAGCTGTGTGCAGCAGAGAGATTGCATCATCTCTCTGCTGCCTATCTTCACTCTGGGACCCAACAAAAGACCACCAGTAGGTGACAATCCGCAGTGTGTGGCAGGCTACCTGGCAAGTGGCAATCCGCAATGTGTGGCAGGCAACGTGGCAAGTGACAATCTGCAATGTGTGGCAGGTGACGTGGCAAGTGACAATCCGCAATGTGTGGCAGACTACGTGGCAAGTGGCAATCCGCAATGTGTGGCAGGTGACGTGGCAAGTGACAATCCGCAATGTGTGGCAGGCTACGTGGCAAGTGGCAATCCGCAATGTGTGGCAGGCAACGTGGCAAGTGACAATCCGCAATGTGTGGCAGGTGACGTGGCAATCCGCATTGTGTGGCAGGCAACGTGGCAAGTGACAATCCGCAATGTGTGGCAGGTGACGTGGCAAGTGACAATCCCCAATGTGTGGCAGGTGACGTGGCAAGTGGCAATCCGCAATGTGGGTCAGGCAACGTGGCAAGTGACAATCCGCAATGTGTGGCAGGTGACGTGGCAAGTGGCAATCCGCAATGTGTGGCAGGCTACGTGGCAATCCGCATCTGGTGGCAAGCGACGTGGCAAGTGACAATCCGCAATGTGTGGCAGGTGACGTGGCAAGTCACAATCCGCAATGTGTGGCAGGTGACGTGGCAAGTGCCAATCTGCAATGTGTGGCAGGCTACGTGGCAAGTGACAATCCGCAATGTGTGGCAGGTGACGTGGCAAGTAACAATCCGCATTTGGTGACAAGTGACAATCCACATTTGGTGGCAGGCGACATGGCAAGTGACATCCTCAGGGCTCCCACTGATTCTGCAATATGGTGAGTTGAACCATTTAATTTTATATTACAATGTATTAATAGAAATAATGCGCTTCAATCATCCTGACACCATAACAACCATGGTGCCGTAATGATTGAAGCGCCAATACCAGCCATTTCCCATATAAATTGCCCCCCAAAAAACATATTTTATAGAAGTGCCCCTCCCGAGACTAGACTCTGGATCCGCCCCTGGATGCGACAGCACTCATAGGTGGCACTGATGCACACTGATAGGTGGCACTGAAATGCCACACTGATGGGCATTGATAGGCGGCACTGATGGGCACTCATAGGTGGCACTGGTGGACACTGATGGGCACTGATAGGCGACACTGATGGGCACTGATAGGCGACACTGATGGGTACTTATGGGTGGCACTGATAGACGGCACTTCTGGGCACTGATAGGCGACACTGATGGGCACTAAAAGGCAGCGCTGATGGGCATTGATGGGCTCTGATGGCTGGCACTGATAGATTTAACTGATAGGCATCACTGGTGGCACTGGCAGGCATTTTATTTTGGCACTGATTGGCAGCTCTTTGGGCACTGATTGGCATTTCCCTGGTGGTCTAGGGTGGCATACCTGGTGGTCCAGTGTGGCGGCCATCCCTGGTGGTCCTGGCAGTATCCTGGTGGTCCTGGACAGGCATCCAAGGGGGGGGCTGCACTGATAATCAGCACAGACCCCCCCCCCCCCCCCCCCCGTCAGGAGAGCAGCTGATTGGCTCTTCTCTACTTGCGCGTGTTTACTAGACATGTGTTTACTAGATTTGTGCAAAACTGAAAATGTTGTTTAGTTTCGGTTCGTTGTCATTCGTAAAATACTTAATTTCGTTATATTAGTTATGTTACGTTAATACATTTTCAGATAATTCGTTATTTCTGTAGAGTGTCAATATTTGTTATACTGAATCTTGAATCATGTCGAATTAATTCGTTATATACGCTATAATTTCGTTCGTATGCATTGAAAGTCGATATTTATGTCTAGATATATGTATTTGTGATGATTCATAGTTTGAAAAGTCGTTTGTTTATTGAATCTTTTAACACACACTGACAATATCTCTTCTCCTCTTCTCAAATATAATACAGCACCCTCATGGGCGTCCGCAGAACTTTTTCCAGGGGGAGCATCATTTTAAGGCCACTCATGCTCCGCCCCTTTTCGACAATCTCATGAAAATCTTTCCACTGGTAATACATATGTGTTATATAACAGATAATTCATCTTCACTTTGTATTGGAAGTTACTCTGGTGGCTGTGTTCCATGCCCATATAGCCTAGAGAATGTACATCTTTTTACATTGCAATACATCTGTTGTGGCCATATTTTGATCTCATACTGTCACTGTATAGGCTGTTTTCATCAAGATAAAAATATGGCAAAAACAGATGTATTGCAATGTAAAAAGATGTACATTCTCTAGGCTATATGGGCATGGTACGCAGCCACCTGAGTAACCTTGCGGAGAGCACTGGGGGGGAGAGCACTGGGGAGGAGAACAGTGGGAGAGCACGGAGGGGAGAAGACTGGGGGGAGTGGAGAGCACTGTGGGGGGGCACAGGGGGGAGAGCACTGGGGGGAAATGGGGGAGAGCACTGGGATGGTGGCTAGAGAAGGATGGGGAGAGCTGGAGAGCAGGGGGGCAGGAGAGTGTGGTGGTGGAGGAGAGCACGGGGGGGGGGGGGGGCAGGAGAGTGTGGTGCGGTGAAGAGCACTGGGGGAGCAGAAAAACAGGGGTGGAGAGCACGGGGGCTGGAGAGTACTGGGGGGGCGGTACAAAGAGCAGGGGGAAGTGGAGAGCACCAGTGGGGGCAAGAAAGAACAGGGGTGGAAAGCACTGGGGACTGGAGAGCACTATGGGCTATGAGGGGTGGAGAGCACTGGTAGGGTTGGAGAGCACATGGGTGGGGGCAGAATGCAGGGGGAGTGGAGACTACAGGGGTGGGGAGTGGAGAGTGCTGGGGGGAGCCAAAAAGAACAGGGGTGGAGGCTGGAGAGCACCAGGGCGGCAGAAAGAACAGGGGTGGGGAGAATGGGGGGCTGGAGAGCACTGGGTTGGGGGCTGGAGAGTGATGGGGAGAGCTGAAGAGCACTGGGGGGGGGGAGCACTGGGGGGAGTGGAAAGAAGAGGGGGGAGAAAGAAGAGGGGGGAGAGCACTGGAGGGAGTGAAGAGCACTGGGGGGGAACAGGGGGGGGCGCACGGGGGGGAACAGGGGAGAGAGCACTGGAGGGAGTGGAGAGCACTGGAGGGGGGACAGGGGGGGAGCATGGGGGGGGAGAACAGGGGGGCGAGCACGGAGGGGAGAGGACTGGGGGGAGCAGAGAGTGCTGTGGGGGGGAGCACTGGGGGGAGTGGAGAGCACTGGGCGGGGGGGAACAGGGGGGGAGCACTGGGATGGTGGCTAGAGAAGGATGGGGAGAGTTGGGGGGCAGCAAGAACAGGGGAAGAGAAAACTGTGAGGGGGGCAGGAGAGTGTGGTGGAGGAGAGAGGGGGGAGGCAGGAGAGTGTGGTGGTGGAGGAGAGCACTGGGAGGGGGGGCAGGAGAGTGTGGTGGTGGAGGAGAGCACTGGGGGGGGCAGGAGAGTGTGGTGGTGGAGGAGAGCACTGGGGGGGGCAGGAGAGTGTGGTGGTGGAGGAGAGCACTGGGGGGGGCAGGAGAGTGTGGTGGTGGAGGAGAGCACTGGGGGGGGGGGGCAGGAGAGTGTGGTGGTGGAGGAGAGCACTGGGGGGAGGAGAGTCTGGTGGTGGAGGAGAGCACGGGGGGGGCAGGAGAGTGTGGTGGGGAGGAGAGCACTGGGGGGGGCAGGAAAGTGTGATGGTGGAGGAGAGCACTGGGGGGGGCAGGAGAGTGTGGTGGTGGAGGAGAGCACTGGGGGGGCAGGAGAGTGTGGTGGTGGAGGAGAGCACTGGGGGGGGGCAGGAGAGTGTGGTGGTGGAGGAGAGCACTGGGGGGGCAGGAGAGTGTGGTGGTGGAGGAGAGCACTGGGGGGGCAGGAGAGTGTGGTGGTGGAGGAGAGCACTGGGGGGGCAGGAGAGTGTGGTGGTGGAGGAGAGCACTGGGGGGGCAGGAGAGTGTGGTGGGGGAGGAGAGCACTGGGGGGGTAGGAAAGTGTGGTGGTGGAGGAAAGCACTGGGGGGGCAGGAGAGTGTGGTGGTGGAGGAGAGCACTGGGGGGAGGAGAGTGTGGTGGTGGAGGAGAGCACTGGGGGGGCAGGAGAGTGTGGTGGGGGAGGAGAGCACTGGGGGGGTAGGAAAGTGTGGTGGTGGAGGAGAGCACTGGGGGGGGGGGCAGGAGAGTGTGGTGGTGGAGGAGAGCACTGAGGGGGGGCTAGAGAGTGTGGTGGTGGAGGAGAGCACTGGGGGGGCAGGAGAGTGTGGTGGTGGAGGAGAGCACTGGGGGGGGGCAGGAGAGTGTGGTGGGGGAGGAGAGCACTGGGGGGGGGCAGGAAAGTGTGGTGGTGGAGGAGAGCACTGGGGGGGGGGGCAGGAGAGTGTGGTGGTGGAGGAGAGCACTGAGGGGGGGCTGGAGAGTGTGGTGGTGGAGGAGAGCACTGGGGGGGCAGGAGAGTGTGGTGGGGGAGGAGAGAACTGGGGGGGGGGCAGGAGAGTGTGGTGGTGGAGGAGAGCACTGGGGGGGGCAGGAGAGTGTGGTGGTGGAGGAGAGCACTGGGGGGAGGAGAGTGTGGTGGTGGAGGAGAGCACTGGGGGGGCAGGAGAGTGTGGTGGGGGAGGAGAGCACTGGGGGGGTAGGAAAGTGTGGTGGTGGAGGAGAGCACTGGGGGGGGGCAGGAGAGTGTGGTGGTGGAGGAGAGCACTGAGGGGGGGCTAGAGAGTGTGGTGGTGGAGGAGAGCACTGGGGGGGCAGGAGAGTGTGGTGGTGGAGGAGAGCACTGGGGGGGGGGCAGGAGAGTGTGGTGGGGGAGGAGAGCACTGGGGGGGGGGGCAGGAAAGTGTGGTGGTGGAGGAGAGCACTGGGGGGGGGCAGGAGAGTGTGGTGGTGGAGGAGAGCACTGAGGGGGGGCTGGAGAGTGTGGTGGTGGAGGAGAGCACTGGGGGGGCAGGAGAGTGTGGTGGGGGAGGAGAGAACTGGGGGGGGGGCAGGAGAGTGTGGTGGTGGAGGAGAGCACTGGGGGGGGCAGGAAAGTGTGGTGGTGGAGAGCACTGGGGGGGGGGGGGCAGGAGAGTGTGGTGGTGGAGGAGAGCACTGAGGGGGGGCTGGAGAGTGTGGTGGTGGAGGAGAGCACTGGGGGGGCAGGAGAGTGTGGTGGTGGAGGAGAGCACTGAGGGGGGCTGGAGAGTGTGGTGGTGGAGGAGAGCACTGGGGGGGGGCAGGAGAGTGTGGTGGTGGAGGAGAGCACTGGGGGGGGGCAGGAGAGTGTGGTGTTGGAGGAGAGCACTGGGGGGGGCGCAGGAGAGTGTGGTGGTGGAGGAGAGCCCTGGGGGGGGAGCAGGAGAGTGTGGTGGTGGAGGAGATCACTGGGGGGGGGGGGGCAGGGAGCACAAGGTGAACTGGGGACAGTAAAATAAGTTGGATACCCCCCCCCCCCCGATCCTCCTATACAGGCACTGTGGCACATAGGGCGGGCTGTACCTGCAGCATCTCCTTCTCTTGATCATAGTGCTGGATGGCTCTGTGTACTGCGGCCGCTCTGTAATATGGCCCCGCCCCCTAGACCGGCTCATGTGATAGGCGGAACGTTGATTCTCTTTACTATCACACGAGGCGGTCTGAGGGGGCGGGGCCATGTTGCAGAGCGGGAGCAGAGTAAACAGAGCCATCCAGCGCTCTGATCCATAGGAGTCGGAGAGGGCGGAGGATGCAGCCGCCAGCGGACAAAAAAATGAAAAAAATAAAAAAAAGTGAAAAAAAATGCAGCATGGCGGCGGCTACGGCAGACACCTTGGGGATTCCAGGGGGGGGGGGCACTTGACCCCCCTTGCCCCCTGCTGCGGACGCCCAAGAGCACCCTTCTCACTCAGTTCTCAGGAATGCACTTTGCCAGTAATCCAACCTTCAGCACAAAATTAATCAGCTGATTGGACTGTAAGATTTACTTTGAGTTGACCTTTTGTTTCATTAGATCTTTAGCGAATTACCAAATCATGTCAAATTCCTTTGTTATATTTGCTATAATTTCTTTCGTATCAGTTTTTTTTTTTTTTTTTTATTCGGATGTATCCGAATGTCTGAAAGATGCAAAATTCAGACGAATTTCAATCCGTTATGAAACGAATTACACAAGCCTAATATTTACAGTACATGGTTATTTCCCAGGACAGGCTTGCTATTTCACATACAGATGAAACTAAACTTTAACCATCAATTGAAATTAAGTTTTGTGCAAACATTATTATACACATATTGTACTGATGCTGTTTCAAATAAATATTACACAGATTATAATAACATTAACTACATCTGCTCATGTAACCTTAAAGAGGAAGTAAACCCTGATGGGTTTACTTCCTCTTTTTTTTCCTGCAAAGGTAAAGCATAATGGACTACTATGCATCGCATAGTAGCTCATTATGTGTCACTTACCTGACACAGGAGCCAGCGAAGTCGCCGCTGATCCCTGTAGTCCGCCGCATCCATCTTGCTGGTGGCGTCTCGCAGCTCCGACCAATGACAGCGGCGAAGCCGCGATGACGTCACTCCCGCGCATGCGCACGGGAGTCGCGTCTCGCAGCTCCGCCTCTGCCATTCGGCGAAGCCGCGATGACGTCACTCCCGCGCATGCGCACGGGAGTCGACAAATTAGGCAAATCCATTCTTGGATTTGCCGCATTTAGTGCGCCTGCGCGCCGCTGTCTACGGCGCATGCGCCGTAGACAACGGTGCCCATTTTCGGGCAAATATCTCCTAAACCATATAGGTTTAGGAGATATTGCTTGGACCTACCGGTAAGCCTTAGGCTTACCGGTAGGTCAAAGTGGTTTGAAGGGGTTTACTTCCTCTTTAACAAGCCCTTGTTCACATAAGCCAGCATGCATTATTATTATTATTATTAGTAGTACTTATATAGCACTGTCATATATATTGTACATTCACATCAGTCCCTGCCCTCAAGAAGCTTATAATCTAATCACATTTTTACAGTACATACACACACTACGGCCAAATTAGACAGGAGCCAATCAACCTACCAGCATGTCTTTGGAGTGTGGGAGAAAACCGGATTACCCGGAGGAAACCCATGCAGGCACAGGGATAACATGCAAACTCCAGGCAGGTAATGTCGTGGTTGGATTTCAAACCAACGACCCTAGCACTGCTAACCACTGTGCATTTCAGTCTAAGCTTTAGTAAAGATTTTATCATTGTAAAAAGCTCTTGTCAAGTATGATTTGAAATTTATTTGCCCCAGGCATGACTCTTGACTTAAATTTACAAACTTGTTTTAGCTCAGAAACGTATAAAGTAAAGCTATCTAAACAGTATAGCAGCCAGTCAACTAGCATTTTTCATTTCAAAACCGCAAAAATTTGTAACACCACTTATAACCACAAGATGGCGAGGAGAGATCCAGAATTGTAACATTCGTACAGGGTAGGTTACACTAGGGCAGGAGTTCTTAAAGTGTAATTCCTCTTTTGCAGTCAAATTTGAGAAACTCCAGATATATGTTTGTTATGTGTTCCCATTCACACAGCAAACCTATAAATAATGGAAAATTTATTTCTTACATTTACTAGCTGTTTCTTCGGAAGAGTTTTATATATAGGACTCTATAGGCAACTTGAAATTTTTCAGAATATGCTTTGTAATGTGCAACAAGGTGACAGAGTAATGGACAGTTGTTTCCACCCCCCAAGCCCTACGATATTTAATCCTTTGTTAGGACAGACAATTTTTAAAAATGTTTTTTGAATTTGCTCTATGTGAATGGGAATATGTAACAAATAGCTGTTAGGTGTTGTCCCAATTTTGCTGAAAAAATGAAAATATGCTTTAAAATGTCACTATATATAAAAAATAAAAAAACTGTATATATATATATATATATAAATATATATATATATATATATATATATATATAGCATGGACTCAAGTGAACCACAACACCTGGACCAGAACCAAGCCTGCCACAGAGGCTGGAAAAATATCCGGGCCGGATTCCGGTTCAGTCTCTTACAATAGAACGAATGTAAGGTGAAATATACCGATTATCGATGAACTCACCTTGAATACCGTCACCATATATACACTGTATAAAAAGAATACATATATTAATATATATATATATATATATATATATATATATATATATATATATGTATTTTTTTTATACAGTGTATATATGGTGACGGTATTCAAGGTGAGTTCATCGATAATCGGTATATTTCACCTTACATTAATTCTATTGTAAGAGACTGAACCGGAATCCAGCCCAGATATTTTTCCAGTCTCTGTGGCAGGCTTGGTTCTGGTCCAGGTGTTGTGGTCCACTTGAGTCCATGCTCAGGTGGACTTTAAAGTGGAGTTCCACCCCAAAAAAAAAAAAAAATGATTAATATGCTTAAAACATAAAAAAAAAAAACATTTGGAGAAAATTATATTTTTTTACTCACCTCTAAATGCCTGTTGCTAGGAGGTCTCTCGTAGTCTGCCTCCTTCGGCGCCTGGGCTCCTGACGTCACTTCCCTCAGCGCAGGAAGGGAGATTGCTTCTCCCCCCTCCCTCTTGTCAATCATCTGGGACACGTGACAGAGCCCAGATGATTGTGCGGCCAGTCACGGGCGAGCGGCTCACGCATGCACAATGGGTGTCCAGCTGTGAAGCCACAGCCGGTGGCCCACAGTTAAAATGCTGGCGCCGCCAAGCGGAGGGGGAGATGAGCGGGGCTTCGATCCCTCACAGCACTGGACCCTGGGACAGGTAAGTGTCCGATCATTAAAAGTCAGCAGCTGCAGTATTTGTACCTGCTGACTTTTAATTTTCTTTTTTTAAGCGGAACACCGCTTTAAATGGCCAGGAAGAGAGCACAGCAGTGCTGTGGCCTGAGACTCAGAAGGGAATCTGAGAGAGAGGAGCTCTGTTTGTTTGGATTGAAAAGGAAGGTTTGCTTTATCTTATGTTTTGTGGGTGACGGGGACCAGCCCCACACCGTATAGAGAGCAGTCTACTGTTTAGTTTAGCGCCGGACGGTAAGGATTTGCTTTACTGTTTTTGTTTATTTTTATGATTTGCAAACCACTTGTAAATAAAGCTGGCAGCCCACCAGATTTGAAAGAAACTACCTGCACGCTGACCTTCATTTAGGGAAAAGGTGATCCCCATGAGCTAATCTCCCACACGTGGTGGATTCAGCGGGCAATTTCTAAAGATGGAGGAAATGATAAAGGCCCTGCTGAAGGCCAATGCATCTCAGCAGGAAAACAACCGCCAAGTCGCAGAGGCCGCTGCAGCACAACAGGTGGCCAGCAAGAGATGAACCGGCAAGTCGCAGAGGCCACTGCAGCACAACAGGCGGCCCAGCAGGAGATGAACTGCTCTAGTGGAACTGAAAAAGGGGTCCGCACCTCCTGTGCCAGTGGAACCAAAGATGGTAGTGCTTCCTACCACCTACAGAAAATGACACCTGCCGATGATGTTGAGGCGTATCTTGAGGCTTTTGAGAGAGTTGCTGTCCAGGGAGGTTGACCCCATTTCTGACAGGAGAACCTCAAAGGGCCTATTTTGATCTGGAATCGGATAAGGCCCAGGACTATGAGACTCTGAAAACAGAGATACTCGCGCACTTGGGTGTCACTATGGCAGTCCAGGCCCAGCGCGTGCATTAGTGGACCTACTCCAGCAACCAGCCACCCCTTTCTCAAATGTTCGACTTGGTCCACCTCACCAGGAAGTGGTTGCAGCTGGAGACCTTGACAGGCCCTCAGATCTTGGAGCATGTGGTAATGGACCGGTACCTGCGTGCGCTCCCTGCTGCTCTGAGGAAGTGGATCGGACGGGTGATCCCAAAACTGCAACCCAATTGGTGGACCTAGTAGAGAGGTACATTGCTACTGAGGACATGGTGAACCCATCTATGCCCCACTTCTGTGTGTCTAGGGGTGCAAGATTGCCCAGCGGTTCTGGTAAGACTGTTCTGGGGTTCAAGAGCATGGAGAAGTTAGATAAGACTGTTGTTACAGCTAATGAGACTGTGGGTGCTACACCTGGAGACTGGCCAAATCAGCCAGAAAGGTCTTTGGGACCGTTAAGAGGACTGGGGTAGAGTATATAAGGTATTTTGTTGCCATGCATTAGGGCAGATTGCTACAAACTGTCCTATAAATGATGAATCTAGGCAATTCAATTATACTTATATGAAAAGAAGCATATCTCTGTTTGCACAGGTCGCATGTACTGCATCATGTCAGCCTCGCATTGAAAAACCAATGGGTGTCATTTCTGTGGATGGGAAGCCACTCACAGCCCTGCTAGACTCTGGTAGTGTGTTTACCCTAGTCAGGAATGATTGTGTAACCCCACAAAACTACACCCCAGTGCTATTGGTGTAGTTTGCATTCATGGGGACACTCGGGACTACCAGACAGCAGTGGTTGAGGTTGACACTCCCTGGGGCAGTGTATGCCCCTGTAAACACGGTCGGAGATTTCCACAACCAAATCCGTCAGATTTTGTCCATCGGATCTTGTCCGAAACTGTTGCATACACACGGTCGGACTAAGTTGTCGAAAAATCCGATCATTCAGAATGTGATGACGTAATTTTGTTACGATGGGACTACGTTCAGGCTAGTAGCCAATAGCTTTGATGTAGGAATTTGATCTGAGCATGTGTGGCACTTAGTCCGATCAAAATTCTCTACACATGATCGGAGTATGTCCGATCGAACCAGTTGGTCAGGAAATATTTCCAACATGTTGGAAAATTGGGTCCGATGGATATTCCGACAGAATCAGTCCGATGCATACCATATCTGACAAGCCGGGTAGCGTGCTCGGATAAGGCTCTGGTATGGATCTGGGGGGGACCCCACGCCGTTTTTTGCGGCGTAGAGGGTTCCCCTTAGAATCCATACCAGACCTAAGGGCCTGGTATGCTCTCGGAGGGGGAACCCACGTCAATTTTTTTTCATAAATTTGGCGTGGAGTTCCCCCTTGAGAGCTGATAATTCTGTCAGAGTCGCCTCCGTATAGATGGAGATCCGACTTGGAGGCGACCAAGTCAGATTGAAGTAGTACAGGAACCTTTTCTGAATTCGGAGCGACTTCAGTAGCGTGCATTAAGACGGCTCTCATTCACTTACATTCATTTTAAATGTTGTCCGACCTGAGGCGACTAGGGGTGTCCTGAAGTCGGATCTGAGTCGCCCCTGTGTGAACCGAGCCTGAGTCTTTTTGTTGTTTGTTGTACAATAAAGTTTGTTTGCTGTTGTAAAAAAAAAATCACTGATTCGTGGTACTTTTATTGCATTCTTTAACAGTTGGTTTAAACATTGACATTTTCAATATTTTATCCAGATATATAATCTGTCCTGTGATTCTGGGGCTGTATACTCTGTCCTGTGATCTGAGCTGTATACTCGTGACACTATGGGTGGAAGGAAGTGGAATACAGGGGACGGATTAGGTGGATTACATAAGGGGCGTGGTTTATGAGAAGTGGGAGGGGCCAAACATGATGGGCGGGGTCGTGATGGGCGGGGTCTGGCGCCCCCCCATCCAAAAACTTCACCAGCCGCCACTGCCAGAATGTGGTACCCAACTTAAAGATCAGGAGAGAGGATTTCTGTACCAAGCAACTCCGAGATGCCACCCTCATGAGAGCCAGAGAAAACGTTAAGATGTTGGATGGGAAACCGGTGGATCCTTACTGGGGGGTATCTCTCCCCTACATGGCCCTTAAAAACCACTTACTGTATCAGGTGGTAAAGCTGGCAGAGGACAGCTACTAGTTCCCAAACCCTTCCGTAGGGTGGTGCTAGACCTGGCCCATGGTCATGTAATAGGGGGACATCTCAGTATCGAACAGACCAGGGAGAGAATCGCCCAGAGATTTTTCTGGCCTGGGTTGTATGCAGATATCAGGGAGTACTGTGAATCGTCCCCCGATTGCCAAATTTCGGCACAGTCACTATATTTTCGCAGTCCCCTTGTTCCTCTACCAATAATCGAGGTCCCGTTTGAGAGGATTGGCATGGACTTGGTGGGGCAGGTAGTGAAGTCTGCCCGGGGTCACCAGCATATTTTGCTAATCCTAGACTATACGATGCGCTATCCTGAGGCCATTCCCTTGCGTAACACCTCGGCTAAGGCTAACGCCAAGGAGCTAGTCCAGGTGTTTGGTCGAGTGGGGATCCCAAAAGGGATATTAACCACTTCCCGACCAGCGCACGACGATGTACGTCGACAGCATGGCACGGGCAGGCATATTGGCGTACATGTACGTCCAATATTCGTTGCCGCCGTGCCATCGGGAGCGCGCCGCCGGCAGCGCGCTCCCGCGCTGGTCGGGACCCCCGTGAGTCCGGTCGCGGGACCCGCGGACTCGATCGCCGCGGGCATCCCCGCGATCGTCTCACAGAGCGGCCGAATGGAGGAAATGCTGTATAAACAACATTTCCCCATTCTGCCTAGCAACTAGTGACGCTGATCTCTGCTCCATGTGATTGGAGCAGAGATCAGTGTACACTAAATGAAAGCCCAACCCCCCCACAGTTAGTAACACACCCCTAGGAACACTTAACCCCTACACTGCCACCCACAGGTTAACCCTTTCACTGCCAGTGTCATTTACACAGGAATCACTGCATTTATATAGCAGTGATTACTGTATAGATGACAATGGTCCCAAAAATGTGTCAAAAATGTCCGATGGGCCCCCGACAATGTCGCAGTCACAATAAAAATCGCAGATCGCCGCCATTACTAGTAAAAAAAAAAATAATAAAAAATTATTAATAAAAATGCTATAAAACTATCCCTATTTTGTAAACGCTATAACTTTTGCGCAAACCAATCAATAATCGCTTATTGCGATTTTTTTTACCAAAAATATGTAGAAGAATACGTATCGGCCTAAATTGAGGGAAAAAAATTTTTTTTATATATTTTTGGGGGATATTTATTATAACAAAAAGTAAAAAATATTGCGTTTTTTTCAAAATTGTCGCTCTATTTTTGTTTATAGCGCAAAAAATAAAAAACGCAGGGGTGATCAAATACCACCAAAAGAAAGCTCTATTTGTGGGAAAAAAAGGACGTCAATTTTGTTTGGGAGCCACGTCGCACGACCGCGCAATTGTCAGTTAAAGCGACGCAGTGCCGAATCGCAAAAAGTGGTCTGGTCTTTGACCAGCAAATTGGTCCGGTCTGAAAGTGGTTAACCGATAAAGGGGACACCACATTTATGTCCAGGGTTACCAAGGAACTGTGTAAGCTATACAAAATCTCCCATCTCTGTACCTCTGTTTACCACTCGCAAATGGAGGGTCTTGTTGAAAGAGTTAATAAAACTTTGAAAAGTATGCTGAAAAAGGTGGTCAATAAAGATGGGAGAAACTGGGGTTTTTTGCTACCTTATCTCATGTTTGCCATACGTGAGGTTCCATACTCATCCACAGGCTATTCCCTCTTTGAGCTCTAGTATGGTAGATATCCCAGGGGGCTGCTAGATGTTGCCAAAGAAACGTGGGAAGGAGAGGCCACCCCATATAGAAGCATCATAGAGTATGTCTCCTTGATAAAGAATCAAATTGCAGCTGTCCTGCCCCTGGTAGGAGAACATATGGATCGAGCCCAGGAGGCCCAGAGGAGGGTCTATGATCGGGGTGCCAAGGTCTGTACTTTCAGCCCCGGGACAGTGTTGGTACTGGTGCCCATAGTGGAAAGTAAGTTCCTAGCCAAGTGGCAGGGTCCCTTTAAGGTTATCGAAAGGATGAGGGAGGTAAACTACAAAGTCTACCAGCCAGGGAAAAGGAAACCACACCAAATGTATCATGTGAATCACCTAAAGCCCTGGAAGGACAGAGAGACTTTACTGGCCGCATCCCTGCCTCCAACAGACCGGGTACCGGTGACACCTGATGTCCCCATAACGGATTCCCTGTCTGTGGCACGACAAAAATAGAGACTTTTTCTCCCCCTTACCCGGACTGACCAACGTGATCCAGCATGACATAGTGACGGAACTCGGGGTTCACTCAAATGTAAAGCCATATAGAATCCCAGAGGCCAGGCGAGAGGCAGTCGTGAAGAAAATCAAAAATATGTTAGAGTTGGATGTAAAAGAAGAGTCCCACAGTGAGTGGTCGAGCCCCATAGTGCTGGTCCCAAAACCTGATGGCACTATCAGGTTTTGTAACGACTTTAGGAAACTCAACAGTGTGTTAAAGTTCGATGCATACCTGATTGCTTGGGTCGACGATCTTATGGACAAGTTGGGACAGGCTCGCTACATAACAACCCTGGACCTAACAAAAGGCTATAAATACTGCTAACTGAATCGGCCAAGGAGAAGACTGCCTTTTCCACTCCTGAGGGCTCGTTTCAGTACAAGGGATGCCTTTTGGTCTGCATGGAGCCCCTGCATTGTTCCATCGAATGATGGACAAAACTTTGAGACCAGATCGCCCGTATGCATTTGCTTATTTGGACGATGTGGTTATCTACAGCCCATATTGGGAATTACACCTGCCCCGAGTACAAGCAGTAGTAGATTCCCTTATGGAAGTAGGTCCCACGGCTAACCCAAAAAAGTGTGCCATAGGCCTGGAGAAGGCCAAATACCTTGGTACGTTATTGGCCGGGGACTGGTCAAGCCTCAGACCAATAAGGTTAAGGCAATTCAAAAATGGTCCCAACCTGTAAACAAAAAACAAGTTCAGGCCTTCCTGGGCATTATGGGGTATTACAGATGGTTTATACCCGACTTCGCCACCATTACCGCCCCTCTGACCGACCTGACAAAGGGTAGAGGGTCGGTCATGGTTAAATGGAATCCTGAAGCTGAGGAGGCGTTGCAGAAATGAAAGCAGGCCCTTTGTGTACTACCGGTGATAGTGACCCTGGACTTCACAAAGGAGTTTGTAGTACAGACGGACGTCTCTGAGGTGGGCCTAGGAGCTGTACTATCCCAGAACAGAGATGGTGAGGAGCACCAGGTTGTATACCTGAGCCGGAAAACGAACAAGCATGAAAAAAACTATGCCATTGTCAAAAAGGAGTGTCTCGCTATCAAATGGGCCTTAGATTCCCTGAAGTATTACTTGTTGGGGAGGTCATTTAAGCTGGTCACTGACCATGTTGCCCTGTGTGACAACAGGGAGAAAAGCTGGTCACTGACCATGCTCCCCTGTGTGACAACAGGGAGAAAAATGTCCGCATGACAAGGTGGTTCCTGGCTTTACAGCCCTTTATGTTTACAGTAGAGTATAGGCCAGGCAAGCTCCAAAACAATGCAGATGCCCTCTCCTGCATGCACTGTTTGCTTGGGACAATTGCTCAGCCGCAGGGGCTTGAGCAAGGGGGAGAATATGTAATGGTATGCGAGGTGAGGCCATTGATAATCGGTATATTTCACCTCGCATTCGTTCTATTGTAAGAGACTGAACCGTAGTCCTGCCTGGATTTTTTCCAGCCTCGGTGACAGGCTTGGTTCTGGTCCGGGTGCTGTGGTCCACTTGAGTCCATGCTAAGGTGGACTTTAAATGACCAGGAAGAGAGCAATGCAGGGCTCTGGCCCGAGACTCAGAAGGAAATCTGAGAGAGGCACTCTGTTTGGATTGAAAAGAAGGTTTGCTTTACCTCATGCTTTGTGGGTGACGGGGACCAGCCCCACACTGTATAGAGAGCAGTCTACTGTTTAGTTTAGTTTAGCGCAGGACGGCAAGGATTTGCTTTACTGTTTTTGTTTATTTTTATGAATTTGCAAACCACTTGTAAATAAAGCTGGCATCTCCCAATAAATATAAATATAATATTGCATTACCTTCTGTATGCTTTATGGATCGCTAAATATATCAATAAATGCGTTTTGATAGAACTGATTAATAAGTGTAAAAAAAATATTTGATTCCGCTACAAATCCTGTAGCGAGTTAATTTCACTGCACTGAAATCTCAAGCAATATTATCAGTTCTCTCTTTGAACCACAGAACACCTCCCTCTTAAGATTTTGAGATGATGTAGTCCTAATACATTTCCTGCCCTAGTGTGACAATGCTGCTATATCATAAATACACAGTAGGTATAGAAAAGAAACTGAACTTGAGCAGTTCTGCAAAGGAGAGTGGGCAAGTATTGCAAAGTCTAGCTGTTCAAAGTTAGTAGAGACAACCCAACAGACTAAAGGCTGAAATTAAAGCAAAAAGTGGTTCAACAAAATACTGACACAGTTTACATACATTTTAACCTGCTTATAATTACAGAACTTTGGTGGATAGCCCAATATATAGTATTGCCTCCCCCCTTTGCCAGACTCCCTAAATCATTATCGCCAGTGCTGGGACAAAGGGTGGGCAGAAGGGATGGTTGCCCTGGGCGCTATGGCTTATTGCAGGGATGGGGGCACCCTGACCCTAACCCTAAGTGACGGAGAGGCGCAGTTTGGCATATTTGCCCTGGACACTGGATGATCTTGTCCCGGCACTGATCATTATGTGGAAAGCTAATCATCATATGTGGAAAGCTAAGCACACAGCAGCTGAAAATCATGATTGTGCCATACATTTATTTAGAAAAAAACAGTGAGTCACAGAATTATTTGCAGCTGTGGCGGTGACAAATTTCTAAAGAATTAGAGCCAGTTCCTGGATTAGAAAATCAGCAGTAACTAGGACCAACTCTGAGCTGGTGTACAGAGGTAAAGCAGTACTCAGAGTGGCTGTGCCTGTGCTGGGAAGCTGACATATATGAGATGGTTTCCCACACAGCTACATTTGTGCTCAAAAGTTTACATGCCCTGGCAGAATTTATGATTTCTTGGCCATTTTTCAGAGAATATGAATGATAACACAAAAACATTTCTTTCACTCATTGTTATTGTTTGGCTGAAGTAATTTATTATCAACTGTGTTTACTCTCTTTAAATCATAATGGCAACAAAAACTACCCAAGTGACCCTGATAAAAAGTTTATATACCCCAGTTCTTAATACCGTGTATTGCCCCCTTTAACATCATTGACAGCTTGAAGTCTTTTGTGGTATTTGTGGATGAGGCTATTTATCTTCTCAGATGGTAAAGCTGCCCATTCCTCTTAGCAAAAAGCCTCCAGTTCCTGTAAATTATTGGTCTGTCTGGCATGAACTGCACATTTTGAGATCTCCCCAGAGTGGCTCAATGATATTGAGGTCAGGAGACTGAGATGGCCATTCCAGAACCTTCACTTTATTCTGCTGTAGCCAATGACAGGTCAGCTTGGCCTCTTGTTTTGGATCCTTGTCATGTTGGGAATGTCCAAGTACGTCCCATGCGCAGCTTCCTGGCTGATGAATGCAAATGTTCCTCCAGTATTTTTTGATAACATACTGCATTCATCTTGCCAACAAATTTCCTGTGCCTTTGTAGCCCACAGATCCCCAAAACATCAGCGATCCACCTCCGTACCTTTCATCATAGGCCTTGTTGACTCCTCTCCAAATGTAGCGTTTACGGTTGTGGCCAAAAAGCTCAATTATGGTCTCATCACCCCCAAATGACTTTGTGCCAGAAGGTTTGAGGCTTGTCGCTGTGCTGTTTGGCATATTGTAAGTGGGATACTTTGTGGCATTTGCGTAGTAATGGCTTTCTTCTGGCAATCCTTTGATATCTTTTTAAAACCTTTTTTTTGTACAGTTCAACTACCTTTTCCACAGTTCCTTTGACAATTCTTTTGCTTTCCCCATAACTCAGGATCCAGAAATGTCAGTGCAGCACTGGATGAAAGATGCAAGGGCCTGTCAGGAGTCCAGAAATGCAATGGCCTTTTAGGCTGGATTCACAATGGTGCAACACGACAGTCATACCACTTTGGATCCAACTTTGCCCTGGGAATTGAAGTCTGAAATGCCTCCGACTTCAATGAACAGGGATCTGATTTTGATCCCTGACAATACCAGGAACTTTGTCTAGTATGAATCTTTAGGTGGAACTCCACGCACAATGTAAAAAAAAAAATCCATACCAGACCCTTATCCAAGCACACAGCCTGGCAGGTCAGGAAAGGGGGTGGGGACGAGCAAGTGCCCCCCCTCCTGAACTGTACCAGGCCGCTTACCCTTAACATGGGAGGGGTGTGCTTTGGGGCAGGGGGGCCCTGCATCTGCCTACCCCAAAGCGCCTTGTCCCCCTGTTGATGAGGACAAGGGCCTCATCCCGACAACCCTGGCCGTTGATTGTCGTGGTCTGTGGGCAGGGGGGCTTATCGAAATCTAAACACCTAAAAAAAATAAAAATAAAATAAAACACATTACAAATGTTTTTAAAGTAATTTATTATGGCAGCTCCGGCTCTTCTGCCTCCTTCGCTGATGTCTTCTGTCTCTGCTGGTTCTTCTTCCTTCTCCAGGTCTTCTCTGCTCTCTCTCTGGATCTTCTCCCTCTGTCCACTGTCTTCTGCCTCTGCCGAGTCTTCTCCGCTGTCTTCTCGCTCGTTTGCTGGGTCTTCTCACCTGTCTTCTGCCTCTGTTCTTCATCCGATGTTGACTCAATGCTCTCTCTTGATCTAATGCTGGTTGCATGGTGTGCCACTACTTATATTGGCACAGGGCAGGGTCACCGGAGGCCCACCCCGTATGGCATCACCGCCCCATCATACCCCAAGCGGTGGCACCATAAGGGGCAGGCCCTCCGAATGACATTACCCTGTGACCCTGCCCCATGCCAATATAAGTAGGGGCACACTGCGCACCCAGCATTAGAGCAGAAGAAGAACAGAGTCAGAAGGCAGGTGAGAAGACCCAGAAAAAGAGCAAGGAAACCCAGCAAAAGAGTGAGAAGACAGCGGAGAAGACCCAGCAGAAGTCTGCAGACAGAGGGGCGGAGAAGAACCGGAGAAAGAGCGGAAAGGGGAGAAGAACCGGCTGAGGCAGAAGACATTAGCAGAGGAGGCAGAAGAGCGAGAGAGGGGAGAAGAGATCGGAAGAGACGATGGAGCTGCCTTAATAAATTACTTTAAAAACATTTGTAATGTGTTTTATTTTTGACACTTTTTTTTTTAGGTGAATGGGTAGGGGTACAATGTACCCCATACTCATTCCCATAGGGTGGGGGCTTCCAGATTCCGATAAGCTCCCTGGCAGCAGACCCTGGTAATCAGAGGCCAGGGTTGTCGGGAAGAGGCCCTTGTCCCCATCAACATGGGGACAAGGTGCTTTGGGGTGGGGGGGCACAGGGCCCCCTGCCCCCACCCCCTATGTTGAGGGCATGTGGCCTGCTACGATTCAGGAGGGGGGAGGGCACGCTCGCTTGTCCCCACCCCCTTTACTGACCTGCCAGGCTGTGTGCTCGGATAAAGGTCTGATATGGATTTTGGGGGGAACCCAATGCAGTTTTTTCAGCGTGGGGGTTCCCCTGTAAAATCCATACCAGACCGAAGGGCCTGGTATGCTTTTGGAGGGGGAACCCATTCCCCTTGTTTTTTTATTTTAATTTGTCGTGGAGATCCCCTTCAAGATCCTTAAAGCACAAGTTGCATGCCAAAGTCAGGTCAGTTAAGACGGCGATCCGACTTTGATCCAACTTCAGTGATAATCAATGGGCTGAAGTAGGATCAAATTTGGACCAAAGTAGTGCAAGGACACTGGGTGTCAGCCCAGTTAAGATGGCTCCCCTAGGGAAACATTGATTTTCACACATCATGCGACATGAGCTCCCAATGTTGGAGCGTTTGTCGTACCAGTGTGAACACGGCCTTATACACACGCACTAGTTACATGCAAACAGATCACAGGTGAGGATGGTTACCTTTAATAGTCATCCAAACCCCTTTGTGTCAACTTGTGTGTATGTTATCAGGCCAAAGTCACCAGGTGTATGTAATCTTTTGATCAGGATCATTTGGGTAGTTTCTGTTGCCATTATGATTTAAAAAGAGTAAACACAGTTGATTGATAATTATTGGCTTCAGCCAAACACTAACCATGAGTGAAAGAAATGTTTTTGTGTTATCATTCATATTCTCTGAAAAATGGCTAATGCTGCGTACACACGAGTGGAATGTCCGACAGAAAAAGTCAGACGGAAGCTTTTCATTGTATAATCCGATCGTGTGTATGTCTCATCTGACTTTTTTTTTTTTTTCGAAAATTCTGACAGACCTAGAAATAGAACATGTTCTAAAAATTTCTGACGGAACCAATTCCTATCGGGAAAACCACTTGTCTGTATGCTGTTTCAACGGACAAAAAACGCTGCATGCTCTGAAGCAATTACGAGACGGAAGCTATTGGCTACTGGCTATTGAACTTCCTTTTTCTAGTCCTGTCGTACGTGTTGTACGTCACCGCGTTCTTGGCGATCGGACTTTGGTGTGACCGTGTGTGCGCGCAAGACAGTTTCAGCAGAATTCCGTCAGAACACAGTCGGAAAAACCTTCAGAGTTTATTCCGACAGGAAAACCGGTCGTGTGTACAGGGCATAAGAAATCATAAATTCTGCCAGGGTATGTAAACTAATGAGCACAACTGTATATTCCTAGCCTGTCTATTCCCGATCTGTGACTGGGAGATTCCCCGTCTGAAATCTCAGTGTAAATGGGGATACAGATGATGCCATTATCCATATATGGCAATGCCCATATTTGGGAAACTACTTGCCACTGGGGGTGGATGGAACCTGATGGATAGCTGAGAGCCTAGTAACCCAAGATCTTATTTACTTGTAATGGACAGCGCATGGCAGTGGGTGGACTTGAAAGCTGCTATTGGACTGGCTATGTATCCACCATCTGCCGTGTGCTATCAATTAAACAAAAAGCAGATCTGATGGGGAACTAGGCTCTCAGTTTCCTATCAGGGGATACCCCAGTGTGCCTGTCAGTGTGACAATCGAAGTGGCTGGGGATGGAGGATGAGAGTGAGTGCACTGGGAGGGGTGTGTCCAGTGTGGATACTCCTTCCCCAGTGCAGGCACCAACATATTTATGTACCTGTCTGTGCCACTCCCCCGCTCCAGACTCACAGGAGTTTGACAGCAGCAAAAGCCAATCTCTCCCACTGTTCTCAGTGTCTCAGTAAGAGCAGGAAGGAGAGGAGCAGTGCTGCAGTGAGAGCAGGAAGTAGAGGAGTGGTGCTGCAGTTAGAGCAGGAAGTAGAGGAGCGGTGCTGCAGTTAGAGCAGAAAGTATAGGCGTGGTGCTGCAGTGAGTGCAGGAAGTAGAGGAACGGTGCTGCAGTGAGAGCAGGAAGTAGAGGAGCGGTGCTGCACTGAGAGCAGGAAGTAGAGCAGCAGTGCTGCAGTGAGAGCAGGAAGTAGAGGAGCAATGCTGTAGTGAGAGCAGGAAGTAGAGGAACGGTGCTGCAGTGAAAGCATCTGTGGAACAGTCAGAGGAGGCAGGGTAGTGTATAGGGATTGGGGAGGGGGTAGAAAAGGTAGAGGGAAGTTTATTTTCTATAATGTAGGGAATGCATTAAGGTAAAAAATATTTTGACTTTGAAATGATTTTAAATGTTTGTTCTTGGGCTTAGATATACTTAGCTATAACATACTGTAGCGTTTTTTTGTTTTTCTGACTCACCCTAGTAGTACATACAGTGCACCCGGAAAGTATTCACATTTTGTCATGTTACAACCTTATTCATCAAGGGTTTGATGAAGTCACGTGATCAGTGATGCAACGCAGGGAGGAGTCGGGTGATGTCACTTCCGGGCGTGGCCGAGACCGGAAGTAGCTAATATTTGTGAAGCTGAACAGTGTTATTTTAAATGTAAGTTGATTCTTTTAATAAAATATTTTTATTGGGATTGTGCACATGGAGATTCATTTCTATTGCATGTGAGCTTACTACGGAAGAGCGTGGAGGTGATGAGAGGTGGAGGTGATCCATTTGAATTCCCTGTACATACTGAGAAGCTTATGGTTTCTGAGTGTTTCAAGGAGAAGGAGCCTGAGGCTGCTGTCACCTAAAGAGTGATACCAGAAGTGTGACTAGACCTGTAGGGGTCTTTCCCTGAGGTGAGAGGCTGGGGCACACTATGATCACGGATTGTGGAAGTTCTTCACTTTGAAAGAATTTGAACATTACATATGTATGCACTTTGGATGGTGACATCACTATATGAACATTCATTTTTGCACTGAAGTTCTTTTGCACGGAGCACTTTTTATATTTAAAGCGGGGTTCCACCCTAAAGTGGAACTTCCGCTGATCAGAACCCTCCCCCCCTCCGGTGTCACAATTGGCACCTTACAGGGGGGAGGGGGGTGGAGATACCTGTCAAAGACAGGTATTTACACCCATTTCCGGGCATAGACTCCCGTGGGAGTCTATGTCATTTCCTGTCCTGCCGCGCTGTCTGCTGGGACACACATGGGTCCCAGTGACATCGCGGAGAATTCCTATTGTGCTGCGCGACTCGCGCATGCGCAGTAGGGAACCGGGAAGTGAAGCCGATTCGCTTCACTTCCTGATTCCCTCACCTAGAATGGTGACGGCAGCAGCCGAGAGCCAAGCGATCGATCGGCCTCGGCTGCCGGCATCGCTGGAACCCGGGACAGGTGAGTGTCCATTTATTAAAAGTCAGCAGCTGTAGTATTTATAGCTGCTGGCTTTTAATATTTTTTTTTAGGTGGAAACCCTCTTTAATTGGAATGGTGTATGCAGAAAACAGACACTTCATTTGAATATTTGCAATATATTGTTTACATAAATATTTATTTATTTATTGAAGCGTATGCACTTTAATATTGAGGAAGCGCCACATCCTTTGTTTTATATATTGTCCCTATGTGGGAACACGTATCTCATGTTGGTAGCTACTCACTGAATAGACACCACACTGGTTTGTGCATTTGTTTATTTACACTTTTAAGGACAACTCTGTGAATATCCGTGAGTGGCCCAGCCAGAACCAAGACTTGAACTCGATTAAACATCTCTGGAGAGATCTGAAAATGGCTGTGCACCGACGCTCCCCATCTAACCTGATGGAGCTTGAGAGGTCCTGCAAAGAAGAATAGGAAAAACTGCCCAAAAATAGGTGTGCCAAGCTTGTAGCATCATACTCAAAAAGACATGAGGCTGGAATTGGTGCCAAAGGTGCTTCAACAAAGTATTGAGCAAAGGCTGTAAATACTTATGTACATGGGATTTGTTTTAGTTTTTTTATTTTTAATAAATTTACAAAGATTTCAAACAAACTTCTTTCATGTTGTCATTATGGAGTATTGTTTGTAGAATTTTGAGGAAAAAAAATTAATTTAATCCATTTTGGAAAAAGGCTGTAGCATAACAAAATGTGAAAAAAGTGAAGTGCTGTGAATACTTTCCAGATGCACTGCAAATGCCCTGTTATGGTTGGTGGGTGTAGCCAAGTAAGCATGATACATTCAAGTGAATGAGGACGCTCTGCAAGTGTCCTGCAACCTTGTGCAAGGGGTTAAAGCAGGCAGTGTTATGTTGCTTTCTCACTACCTGCTTTAACCCCGTGGACCCCACAGAAGCATGCAGTTCTAGGGCGCTTGCAGAGTGGCCCCATTCACTGGAATGGGTCACAGTTGGCAGGCGGTAGCATCCACCAAAAGCGACATGGGGGTTTCATTCTTGCTGTGAAATGTGTACACCTTTTGGCTAAAGGGGATAGGGACTGGGGGCAGTAAAACCGCAACTAAAAATGCAACCAGAGTTTTACCCCCCACCCAACTTTACGAGCCCTAAGGGTGCCGCTGCCGAATGCAACTAAGGGCTAATTCACGAATGCAGGAACTGCTGCTCCTCTGAAAAGTGATCCAAGTGTGTTTGATGGGTGGTGAGGAGGTGATATGTTCCCTACTCACCAGCTGATTTAAACCTATGATTGCCATGTAATGCAAGCGATTGTAACACGGTAGTATGACATTAAGGGTCCTTTCACATGGGGCGGATCAGTGCTGATCGGCCCCGTGGATATCCGCTTGCTCAGCGGGGATCGCCAGAGTGATCTCCCCTGAGCAGGAAGATGACAGGTCTGTCTCTGGACCTGTCACAGCGCCAATCTCCCCTATGGGAGATCGGGTACAACGGACCGCAGTGTCCGTCATCACCCGATCCGATCTGATGACGGATGGAAAAATAGCTTTTTCCTCCGTCATACTTTTTCGGATCGGAGCGGCTCGGATGTCAGCGGACATGTCACCACTGACATCCAACGCTCCATAGAGGTCTATGGAGCATCCGTTCAGGTCCGCCTGAAAAACTGACAGGCGGACCTGAACGGATCGTTCATGTGAAAGGGGCCTTAGAGGTTTAAATCAGTCGAGGAAGTGACACATACCTCCCAACATTTTGAGATGGGAATGAGGGACGCCTACTAACAAATGTATGTAGGTATAGGACATGCCCCTCCCACACCCCTTAAAGGAGAATTAATCCAAAAAAAAATGTTAATTAAACCCACAAGGTTTTTTTTTACCACTACTATTCCTTTATATTGGCTTTAAAAATGTACAAATGTAGCAATTTAGAAATTGGATGAAAGGTTTAGCACTGGGAAACACTTTTTAAAAGATAAAAAGTGCATTTTATATACAACTATATAGATCAGACCAAAATGAGGGACAAATGAGGAGGAAAGAGGGACAGAGGGACATTGCTCCAAATCAGGGACAGTCCCTCATAATCAGAAATGGTTGGGAGCTATGCATCTCCCTGAAGCTAGTTTCAGTCTAGCTATCTACTGCTTCTTAATTGGCATGGAGTCATTTAGATGTGATGCCACTTTCAGCCTGACACATGCAATGGCTATTGAATGACATTCACATCCTCAGTACATGTTCCAATACTCTGGGATTTTTTTTGGAATACCTGATATAGGACTATGAGAGTATCATTTACATGTGATTTGGGGATTGAATTGACAATATCACCCTGACTTGGCTTGACTCACATCTCTGGATATATTCCATACTCCGTGTTTAGCTTCACATCAACCCCCTATGGGTTATACCTGGAACTTTCTGGAGACACTAATTAGCGCTATAGGTTTCATGCTAGGCTGCAGCATATGAACCGCATAATACAATGGGACTTTATTCCTACAATGTATCAATAACCCGAGAGCCGTGATGATTCCACAGAACTCCCAAAGGCAACAGAGGAGTTAGTGGTGCCAGTAACCTACAACTAGCCCTGCTAAGGGCAAGTATTGCTTGGCAACAAATGACCCCCTACCTAGACCTCTAAGGGTTAGATACTAGGAAGTATATGTAGGTTAATTGTTGTATGCTTGCATATATGAGTGGTGTCCTGTTGTGCTTAGTATTAGTGACAATGTTGTCCTTTTAAACCTTTTTAATTGGTGTTTGGAGGGGCGGGCCATTGTGCCTGCCAATTTTTTGGTAATATTTGTACAATAAAGTTTACACTATCAAATTTAATTAGAATGTTGGTTCTCCATTTGCAACTCATGCCCTGTGGAGTGGCCTTCATGCTTCCCCCCCCCCCCCGCTCCCCCTTTTTGTCCTCCCACCTGGTTTTATGTAAGCGCCCATTCACACTAGCTGCAGTTACCTGTGTTGAAAAGACAGTGCATATCATGCATTGAGCCCATCAGAGTGGATCTGTGCCTTTTAATGGCCAGTCATAGTCATCAAAACGTAAATACTGCCTGTTTTTACATATGAGAGCCCTCCCCTTTCTTTCACAATGAAAGAAGGAGTGTAGCACCCCTCTGACCCCCAGCATCAGGAAGAACTGACATTTCACCTCAGGGTGCTGATTCTTCAGCATGTATGGTTGCATAAAAGATGGGCACTAATCACTTTTAGGATGAACAAAAGTGAGTTTATTCCTCACAACGATAAAATGTGGGGAGGGTTACGACACAGGACACCCAAGGACAGTGATGGCGAACTTTGGCACCCCAGATGTATTGGAACTACATTTCCCATGATGCTCATCTACACTGCAGAGTGCATGAGCATCATGGGAAATGTAGTTCCAAAACATCTGGGGTGCCAAGGTTCTTCATCACTGCCATAGGACAATATGCAGACAGATCAGCAGACTCCAAAAACAAAACAGCCAGGTAGACAGCAGTACGGGACAAGGGCCTTAGGCCTGCACCCAATGTTCTGTACGTAACAACAGCTGTCTCCTATAGCAACAACAAAAAACTCACTTTACCGTACAGGGTTTTCTTGGATGGGTCCCTCTTGACACTTTCCCAGCCTCTCCGCAGTCTCCGGCTCATGAAGAGTAACCTCTGGTACTTCATCTAAGAACTTAGACTCCAGTCCTCAACCAATGTGGCTGTTCCTCACACATCCACTCCAAACCAAGGTCTGGGTGGGAGGACCTCAATCACCTGATTGCCTCCAAATATATACTCTTCCCCAGCATGGCCTGAATCTCCTACTGATTGGTTGAAAGAGAAATGCATATTTATAACTCAGTCTCACTGCAGCTCATCATACTAACGCCAAAGGTAACAGTACCACCTATTGACAGAAGGGAGGAACCACAGTTAAACCAGGCTTAGGAGAAAACCCAAATGATCACAAAGACTACAAATCAGCCAGGCTAGTTACCACCTAGCACAGCTAGATTTAGTAGTAGCCCCTGTTTAAGATAAGGGTGCTACAGGAGTATGAATAAAGGTTTTAATGAATGAAGGGTAGACAGCAGCAGATTGAAGATGGGGGAGGAGGGGTAATACATTTTACTGTGGGATTTTTGTTTAACCCTTTCATCCCTTCCTCCTCTCCTTTACAATCTCCATCCTCTGTTGTGCCTATATGTTAACACCTTTACCTTCTTTATTCTGCACATTAAACCCCTCATCTCCATCCACTGCTATATGCAATCATCACATTTAGCCCTTTACCTCTTGCTCCCTCTGGAAATGATCTGGACATTAACCACTTCCCACCTGGCCTATAGCAGAATGACGGCCGGGCGGTAGTTCAGTTATCCTGACTGGGCCTCATATGACGTCCAGCAAGATAACAGTGCCACCAGTGATGCCTAACAGGACAGTCTATCAGTGCCAGCCATCAGTGCCACCTTTCAGTACCCATCATTGCCACCTATCAGTGCCACCCATAAGTACTCATCAGTGCAGCCTTTCAGTGCCCAGTGTCGCCTATCAGTGCCCATCAGTGCCCACCAGTGCCACCTATGAGTGCCCATCAGTGTCGCCTATCAATTCCCACCAGTGCTGCATATCAGTGTCACCCACCACTGCCGCCTATCAGTGACCATCGTCAGTGCTCATCAGTGCCACCTCATCAGTGCCATCTCATTGGTGCCACCTCATTGGTGCCATCTCATTGGTGCCACCTCATCGGTGCCGCCTTATCATTGTCCATCAGTGAAGGAGGAAACTTTCTTACTCACAAAATTGTATAACAGAAACAAAGAAAACCTTTTTTTTCAAAACTTTCGGTCTTTTTTCATTCGTTTAGCAAAAAAAAAAACCAAAAAAAAAAATGCAGAGGTGATCAAATACCACCAAAAGAAAGCTCTATTAGTGGGAACAAAATGATAAAAATTATGTTTGGGTACAGTGTAGCATGACTGCGCAATTGTTATTTAAAAAGTGACAGCGATGAAAGTTGAAAATTGGCTTGGGCAGGAAGGGGGTGTAAGGCCGCGTACACACGGGCGGATTGTCTGCCCAACTAAGTTCGTCAGACAATCCGACAGACAGTCCGTTCAAAATTTGAATGAACGGACTTGACCACACACGATGAGCAGACAGTCCGCTGAAAGCGTGCGTGATGACGTGTACAGCACGTACGACAGGACTAGAAAAACAACGTCCTATACACTGCAATGCAACCTTCGACCGTGTAAATCCTTTCTGAGCATGCGCCATACTTAGTCCGTCCAACTTGCCTACACACGAGCGGACTGTCCGCTGAAACCAAGTTTGGACGGACAAAACCAAGTTTGAACGGACAAAATTACGGAAATTACGTAAGACTTTGTTCGTCAGACAGTCCGCTGAAAAAGTCAGCTGAAGCCCACACACGAGCGGATTGTCCGCTGAAACACGGTTCAGCGGACTAAGTTGGACAGACAATCCGCCCGTGTGTACGCGGCCTAAGTTCCTAGTATTGAAGTGGTTAATGACGCTCTGTAACCAGTGCACCATTAACCAGGGGCAGATCCAAAGTCTAATCTCGGGAGGGGCACTGCAAATATTTTTGTGGCAATTTTTTCGGATCAATGGCTGGTGTTGGCGCGTCAATCATCCCGGCACCATGGTTGATATGGTGTCAGGATGCTTGAATCGCATTATTTCTATTATTACATTGTTATATAAAATAAAATAGTTCAACTCACCATAATGAGGAATCAGTGGGAGCCCTGAGCGTGTCACTTGCCACCGTCGCCTGCCACCGGATGCTGAGTGTCACTTGCTACGTCGCCTGTCATCAGATGCAGCTTGTCACTTGTCACTGTGAGGCAACTTGTCACTTGCCATGTCACCTGCCACCAGATGCAGCTTGTCACATGCCACTGTCGCTTGCCACCAGATGCAGCTTGTCACTTGCCACTGTCACCTGCCATCAGATGCAACTTGTCACTTGCCATGTCGCCTGTCACCAGATGCAGCTTGTCACTTGCCACCGTCACCTGCCATCAGATGCAGCTTGTCCCTTGCCACCATCACCTGCTACCAGATGCAGCTTGTCACCCTGATGACGTCACCTTTGACGAAACAATTGTTGGGATGACACGCTCTGTGCATGTGCGATCGCTTCCATGGATTTTTTTAATTGCAAAGAACTTCTTTGGCTTGTTTGCACTGGAGCTGTGCCCCCAGTTTAAAACGTATGTATGCAGCATTAAAGCATTGCCAATAAACCACCTAAGAGACAACTGTACACTATCCTGGGTCTTTTGTCTCTTTACATATTATTTACACCCTGTTGCTGAGGCTGTCTGATGTCCTGGGTGCTGTTTACCGTCCGGTGTACATAGAGGCTTCTGGTGAGAGACGCTTGGACATCCTTCCAGTGGATCTTTAAATCCAAACAAGCGCTTTCAGTTTTCAGCGCTGTATAAATTGCAGTGAATTTCAAATATAATTTTGAATGACAACTGTGAGGTCATGCAACACTGTACCCATATTTTTATAATTTTTTTCCCCACAAATAGAGCTTTCTTTTTATGCTATTTGATCACCTCTGTGGGGGTTTTTTTTTTTGTGCTATAAACAAGTTTGAAAACAAAACACAATATTTTTTACATGTTGCTATAATAAATATCCCAATCTTTTTAAAAAAAAATGTTTTTCTCAGTTTAGGCTGATATATATTCTTCTAAATATTTGTGGTATAAAAAAAAAAAAAATCGCAATAAGCGTATATTGATTGGTTTGCACAAAATAGGGGATAGGTTTATGGCATTTTTATTATTATTATTTTTTTTACTAGTAATGGTGGTGATCTGCAAATTTTTATCATGACTGTGACATTGCGGCGGACATATCGGACACTTTTAACACTATTTTGAGACTATTTACATCTACAATGCTATAAAAATGCACTGATTACTGTATAAATGTCACTGGCAGGGAAGGAGTTAACACTAGGGGGCGATCAAGGTGTTAAGTGTGTTACCTAGAGAGTGATTCTAACTGTGGGGGGGAGGAGACTGACTAGGGGAGGAGACTGATCGGTGTTCATACTTAGTATGAACACACGATCTGTCTCCTCTCTCTTGGCAGGATGTGGATCTGTGTGTTTACACACACAGATCCCCAGTCCTGCTCTGTAACGAGTGATTGCACATCAGTTTGTCGGTGACCTGGCGGCGAGTGCGCACCCATAAGCCAAGGACATCATATGATGCCAGCCCAGGATGGGAGATCCCATCTGCGGACCTCATATGTCTGTAGTAGTAGCAGTGCCTACTACACTGGTTAAGGCTGGGCTCACACCTATGTGTTTTGCAGTGCGTTTGCAGATTTGCAGATTTGCAGAAATACACTACACATGAAAAATACATGTATGTGCGTTTTTGTTATGTTTTTGTGCATGACAAGGGACACGTCCTCCTAGCAACATTACTACATCACAAAAACGCATTAAAAACACATGACAAACATGAAAAAATGCAGAACGCGCCAGGAAAATGGGCCTCAAAAACGCATTAAACGCACATTCATAGATGTGAACCTTGTCTAAGGAGAGAGAGTGAAATGGCTTCTAAGCAAGACTGTACAGTTATGTCCATTTAAGACGAAATATGCAGATTCTTCCCCAATCACATCTGGTTCTCTTTAACGTTGAAATATCGCCAAAAGCTATTTTTTTACGCAGTAAAAATAAAGCTGGCCATACTATCTTTTCCTTTAGGCCCCTTTCACATGATCGGCCCGGTCGGATCCGCCTTTTCTTTTTACAGGCAGATCCGAACGGGGCACCCATTGACTTCTATGGGCAGGCGGATGTCAGCCGATATGTGTCTGCTGACACCCACCTGCCTTCTGATCCATCAAGATCCTCTGAAAATAGATGGATGGCGATACATTCGGCACCCGCCCTGCGGATCACATGAAAACAGACAGACAGCCCGTTTTCATCTGATCTCCCCATAGAGAACAGCGGGGCTCTGACAATGAGCAGAGACGTGCCTGTCATCCACCGGCTCGGCGGAGCTCAATGGAGCGATCTCTGCTGAGCTAGAGGAGTCCGTCCAATGGATCCGCTCCGTGTGAAAAGGGTCAAAGCCCGGAACATTATACTCTAAATACACTGATTATCTAATTAGCAAGTCAAATCGCATGTCAAATCACAGCCTATTGCCAGCAATAGGAGCATCCCAATCGGTGCAACGCTGACTTTGCGGTGCCGCACCGATTCCCAAAAGTAGTTCCTGCACTACTTTTGGCGACTTCGGGGGCGATTTCATTAGACATCTGTGCAGGAACCCGCACAGATGCCCAGGGCCAGACTGGGAATAAAAACCAGCCCTGGAAAAAAATTCATACCAGTCCCACAGCATTATTATACCAGCCCAACAGCATAACGTCATTATTTTCTTGTTCATGAAAGGGAAAGCACATTTGATGAAGAGTGTATTACATATAGATGCAAATTCCAGTTGAAAGTGGTAAGTGGACAATCATCAAAGGGGGACCCCAGGAACTCAGAACGTGGGGGGAGGGACCACCTTCAACAGAAAGAATACACTAAAGGTAAGGGGGGTGGGTGCCCACCAAATGCAGCTTTACTCTGCCCGAGAATGCAGTCTCACTGTGCCAACAAATGAGGCCTCACCGTGCCCACCATTGCAGCCTTACTGTGCCCATTATTGCAGCCTCACTGTGCCCATCAAATGCAGCTTTACTGTGCCGTGAATGCAGCCTCACTGTGCCCATGAATGCAGCCTCACTGTGCCCATGAATGCAGCCCCTCCTGTGCCCCATGTCCCAGTCTGCAGTCCCTGTCTGTGGGAAGGTGTGTTGTTGATGCTCGGTACGGTATCTTGCATGCCAGCAGGATATCCATGACGGCCAGCAGCAGGCAGGGTCTGTTCTCATTTTGGATGGGGACGGTGCTCCTTCCAGAGGATCTGTTTGCTGTGAGATGGAGTGGTCCCTGGCCACCTGCACCTTCAACCGTCCCCATTTTCCGGCCCCAGTCAGCCTGTGTTCTGGTCCTGGGGAAGTGGAGAGCACTGGGTGGGAGCTGGAGAGAAGGGGGAGCAGAGAGTACTGGCGGGATTGGAGAACACATGGGTGGGGGCAAAGAGCAGGAGGGAGTGGAGATCACAGGGGTGGGGAGAAGAGAGCACTGGGGGGGAACTTGAGAGTACGGGGGGGGGGGGCAAAACGAACAGGGGTGGAGAGCATGGTAGGCTGAGAGCACTGAGGGGGCTAAGAGTATGGGGTGGCGAAGAGCACTGGGGGGCAGAAAAACAGGGGTGGAGAGTACAGAGGGCTGGAGAGTACTGGGGGGGAGCAGGGGGGAGAGCTTGAGAGCACCAGTGGGGGCCAGAAAGAACAGGTGGAAAAGCAGGGGGGACTGAAGAGCATTATGGGAGGTGGAGAGCATTGACAGAGTTGGAGAGCACATGGGTGGGGGCAAAATGCAGGAGGGGAGTGGATAGTGCTGGGGGGTGCCAAAAAGAACAGGAGTGGAGAGCACGCGGGGGGGGGGGGTAGAGAGCACGGGGGGGGCTGGAGAGCGATGGGTGGAGCTTGAGAGCACCAGGGGGCCAGAAAGAACAGGGGTGGGGAGAATGGAGGGCTGGAGAGCACTGGGATGGGGGCTGGAGAGTGATGGGGAGAGCTGGAGAGGACTGGGGGGGGGTGAGAAAGAACAGGGAGGGGAGAGCACTGGGGGGAAAAGAACAGGGGGGGAGCATGGGGGGGTGCACTGGGGGGAAAAGAACAGGGAGGAGAGCACTGGGGGGTGAGAAAGAACAGGGGGGAGAGCACGGGGGGAGTGAAGAGCACTGGGGGGGAAAGAACAGGGGGGAGCACTGGGGGGAGTGGAGAGCACTGGGGTGGGAGAACAGGGGGGAGAGCACTGGGGGGAGAACAGGGGGGGGCACTGGGGGAGTGGAGAGCACTGGGGGGGAGAGCACTGGGGGGTGGAGAGCACTGGGGGGAGAACATCGGGAGTGGGGAGCACTGGGGGGAGTGGAGAGTACGGGGGGAAGAACAGGAGGGAGAGCACTAGGGCGGGTGGAGAGCACTGGGGGGTGAAGAGCACTGGAGGGGGGGCAGAACAGGGGGGAGTGGAGAGCACTGGGGGGGGGGAGAACAGGGGGGAGAACAGGGGGGAGAGCACTGGGGGAAGTGGAGCGCACTGGGGGGAGAACAGGAGGGAGAGCACTGGGGCAAGTGGAGCGCACTGGGTGGGGAGAACAGGGGGGAGAGCACTGGGGGAAGTGGAGCGCACTGGGGGGAGAGAACAGGGGGGAGAGCACTGGGGGGAGTGGACCGCACTGGGGGGGAGAGCACTGGGGGGAGTGGAGAGCACTGGGGGGGGGAGAACAGGGGGGAGAACAGGGGGGAGAGCACTGGGGGAAGTGGAGCGCACTGGGGGGAGAACAGGAGGGGGAGCACTGGGGCAAGTGGAGCGCACTGGGTGGGGAGAACAGGGGAGAGAGCACTGGGGAAAGTGGAGCGCACTGGGGGGGGAGAGCACTGGGGGAAGTGGAGCGCACTAGGGGGGAGAACGGGGGAGTGGGGAACACTGGGGGGGAGCACTGGGGGGAGTGAGGAGCACTGGGGGGGAACAGGGGGAGAGCACTGTGGGGTGGAGAGCACTGGGGGGGGAGAAGGGGGGTAGAACACTGGGGGGAGTGGAGCGCACCGGGGTGGAGAGCACTGGGGGGAGAACAGGGGGGAGAGCACTGGGGGAAGTGGAGCGCACTTGGGGGGGAGAACAGGGGGGACAACAGGGGGGAGAGCACTGGGGGAAGTGGAGCGCACTGGGGGGAGAACAGGGGCGAGAGCACTGGGGGGGAGAACAGGGGGGAGTGGGGAGCACTGGGGGGAGAACGGGGGGGACCACTGAGGGGAATGAAGAGCACTGGAGGGAACAAGGGGGAGAGCACTGGGGGGAGTGAAGAGCACTGGGGAGTGGAGCGCATGGGGGGGAGAACAGGGGGGAGCACTGGGGGGAGAGCACTGGGGGGAGAGCACTGGGGGGAGTGAAGAGCACTGGGGGGAGAGCACTGGGGGGAGTGAAGAGCACGGGGGGGAAAGCACTGGGGGGAGTGGAGCGCACTTGGGGGGGAGAACAGGAGGGAGAGCAGGGGGGAGTGAAGAGCACTGGGGGGGAGAACAGGGGGGGAGAGCACTGGGGGAGTGAAGAGCACTGGGGGGAGAACGGGGGGAGAGCACGGGGGAGTGAAAATCACTTGGGGGAGGGGTGAAGAACACTGGGGGGAGGTGAAGAGCACTGGGGGGGGGGAGGAGGTGAAGAGCACTGGGGAGGGGCAGTAAAAGAAGTTGGATAGGATGATCAGCAGGGGGACTGCATATAGAGGAAATTAGCTTTCTATATTCCTTCATGCAGTCGCTGAATGCTTGATTCTCCTCTCCATCCTGCAAGCATTCAGCGGCTGCATGGAGGAATATAGAAAGCTAATTTCTTCTATATGCAGCCCCCCTGCCAATCCTCCTATCCAGGCACACACGGCTGGCTGCACAGGCAGCATCTTCTTCTCTTGATCACAGCGCTGGCTGGCTCTGTGTTTGGCGGCTGTTCTGTAACATGGCCCCGCCCCCCGCAGACCGGCTAGTGTGATAGGCGGAACGTTGATTCTCTGTACTATCACACGAGCAGATCTGAGGGGGCCGTGTCACAGAGTGGCCGCCGAACACAGAGCCAGCCAGCGCTGTGATGCGTAGTAGAAAGCATGAATGTAAGTAAAAGCGGCCCCAGGGAAGGCGGCCTACCGGAAAATCTCCCAGTATGCCGGTAGGCCAGTCCGGCCCTGCAGATGCCTTTCAAGTGGCCTCAAAAGTTGGACTGAAATTGTGCGTGTTCAGATAAAGTCGAATGATTTCAAAGCTGTGTTCAGTGTGAAAGAGGACTTAATTGAAGTCAACTAAATCGATTTATGTCAAGTTGGGTTGCCCACACACTGATCAAAGTTTGGCTGGTCCCTTGATCGACCAACTGAGTACACGGGGATCCTCTAATCAAGTGTGCCCAATCTCTTGCTGCTTTTACTTTTTTCAGCCTGCAGTCTCCTGTTGGCGCTGACTATCTGGCGCTGAGACTTGTAGCCTGCACAGGAAGTCGCTCACTCAGCACCTCCCATATTCAGAAAAGGCTTTCTGTCATTGGAGGAGGTGCAGAACAATGTCACAATTTCCTTCCTCCAATCACAGAATGCTTGTGATAAAATGAATATTTTGATAGCTTTCACAGCCTGGAAACACTGGAACAAAAATAGACAAACCACTAAGGGCCAGTTGACACCACACCGCGGTCCAGTGCGTTTTTTTCTGCATCAAAAATGCACAGAAAGTGGGTTATAGTAGAAGTAGGTTATGAATAAATTCATTTATAACAGCTTTGTTGACACTGTAAACATGATCGCATAGTGAATACATGATCCCGGACTGTGGGTACTGGGATCCGCAATCTGCTGTGTCTGGTGGATATAGCGGTCGCGAAGGTGGCGCACTGTGTGCCCCTAACCCAGGCCAGGCTGAATGATGTACATGTATATAATCCAGCCTGCCTGTGCCATCCGCCCATAGTAAAAGTACTGTGTTGGCAAATGGTTAAAGCGGAAGCTTAGGTATGGCAATTTTTACATCCAGCTTTGCATTCTGTCATTGAATGGAAAGCATACTCTGATTAGACTAGTTAGAGAGGCAGGGTCAGTGACATCCAGATCCTCACCTCATCCAATCAGATAACCCTTTGCATTCATTAGGAAAATACAAGGTGTTCTCTGAATGGCATCCATGTCAAACAAGGGACCTCCTGTGTTCAGTAAGCGGCAGGGCAGTAGCTCGGCACAGTCAGTTTGCACGGGACTCAGAAGCTAGTGGAGACCAATGTAGTAGCAGTGCCTACTACACTGATTTCCAGCTTCCACGGGGATCCCACAGGTATAGGACATATGTACGTACATTGGTCTAAGTCAGTGATGGCTAATCTTGGCACCCCAGATGTTTTGAAACTACATTTCCCATGATGCTCCACTACACTGAAGAGTGCATGAGCATCATGGGAAATGTAGTTCTAAAACATCTGGGGTGCCAAGGTTCACCATCAGTGGTCTAAGCTGATACAATGTAATCATAGCTCCCAACTGTCCCTGATTTTCAGGGACTGTCATTGATTTCGAGCAATGTCCCTCTGTCCCTCTTTCCTCCTTATTTGTCCCTCATTTTGGTCTGATCTATATAGTTGTATATAAAATGTACTATTTATATATCAAAAAGTGTTCCCCAGTGCTAAACCTTTCATCCAAAATAAAATAGTAGTGGTAAAAAAAAGCAAAAAAAAACACTTGTGAGTTTAACTAATATTTTTTTTCTATAATTCTCCTTTAAGGGGGTGTGGCAAGGGGTGTTTACCCATTCCTACATGCTTTTGGCAATAGTTGTCCCACGTTCCCATCTCAAAAGGTTGGGAGGTATGAATGTAACTATTTAAAAATCTCCATACCTAAACCTCAGTTTTAAGGTCTTTGTAAAATACAAAATGGCCTTTTTTGCACCTGGAGGAGAAAAGTTGGGAAGAGAATGCTTAGCCATGTGTAAGATCTTCTAACTGGTTCACTTTGGAGCTTGTAGAAGCATTCTATTCTTTGTTCCGGCATGCGCGTAAGATCCCAATACCAGAAAAAACTGATCTAGTGCTGGTGTCCCATCATATAAGGTCCCCCATCAGATAGTGTCCGCTGTGTACTGCGCATGCGAAGTACACAGCAACACAGATTCCGAAAATAGCCGAGGATGAACGGCGCCTGCGCCGTGAGTCCAGGTTCTAGCTCCACCATTCAAGTGGTTATAGAGTAGGAATAAAAAAGAGCCGAGCGCAGCGAGGCCGAGCCCGAAGCGTGGCGAGCAAAGCTCGCCCGCGAGGGGCCCTCTAATTTTCCAAACCCTATGTCCGCTTGGATGGTGGTGCTACCGCCTCCACTCACGGCGTTCAGCTTCAGAGATTTTCCGAAGCTTCTTCTGTCCTGTACTGCGCATGCGCAGTACGGGGCGGACACTATATGATGACAGGACACTATCAGCCAGAACACCGGTTCACACCAGCGCGATTCCAGTACTGGTTCCCGCATTGCATACTGCCCTATGCGAACCGCTGCGGGTGTCAATAGAAACGTAATGACACCCCCAGATCAGTTTGCATATTGCAGTGCGAACTGTGAATTCAGACAGGAATTGGATCGCATTGATGTGAACACCCATGAAAACCGATTCTGATGCGGACAATAAAAAGGTCCTGTGCGATTTGGGTCTGAAGGCGATGCAAATTCATCCATACAATCTGTGTGGCTGAATTCGCATCGCACAGACATTGCAGTGTGGTGTGAATCACATGCGATGTCTGACATTGTGCTGGGGTGAACCGGCCCCATTGTATAACCCGGGCATTCTCAAGCAGGATTCCATGGAACCCTAGCATTCCTCCAGAGGTAGCTAGGGATTCCTTCAGCTGAGGCTAACAGACCTCCCATCTAAAGGTGCCTGCAAAGTTCCAGGTCCAACACCAATCAGCAGAGCCAATGGCATGGCTGCAAGAGAGGCATTCTGATCACCACAGTAAGGGGAGCATTCTTCCTATTGGCCACCATCATTAAAAGGGCTTTTCCCACAATGACCCCCAATAGACAAATTTTAGCAGGGATTCCCTGAGACCTGAAAATGATTTCAAGGGTTCCTCGGGGGTAAGGGTCTGGTACAACCTCTTGCAAAGAAAGTCTACTTATATTAAAGCGGAGTTCCACCGAATTTTGAGAGGTGGTCTTAAAGAAAGACCACTTCTCCACCCCTCGTTTTTGGATATTTAAACATTTTTTTTTTACTTTCTCTCGTACCTTTTTTGGAAATACTAATGCCGCGTACACATGACCTGACTTTTCGATAGCAAAGGTCCGACGGAATGAATCCGTTGGGTAATTCGATTGTGTGGGCTCCATCGGACCTTTGCTGTGCAAAAATCTGATGGACTTTAGAAACAGAACATGTTTCAAATTTTTTCACCGGAACTCCACTGGACCCAGTTCCTATAGAGAAATCCGTTCGTGTGTATGCTAGTCCGATGGACAAAAACCAAAGCTAGGGAAGCTATTGGCTACTGGCTATGAACTTCCTTATTCTACTCCGGTCGTACGTCATCACATTCGAATCTGTCGGACTTTGGTGTGCTTGTGTGTGGCCAAGTCCGTTCATTCAGAAAGTCAGTCGGAACTCCGCCAAAAGTCAGTTGGGAAGACCATCGGACCTAGTCCGCCGAAAAGTCCGGTCGTGTGTACGCGGCATAACAGGACCTCTGATCCAGCCGGGCCGAGGACGTGACATCCTCTTCTGCGGCGAGTCCCCGTTGTCTTCTGGGACATGCGTGTGTCCCAGAAGACAAGCTGGCCATTCACAAACCGTTGCGAGGTTTCCCTTAGTTGGAATGGCGTCGCCTGCACCCGTTCAGATGGATGAATCAACCCCGGGGGGGGGGGGGGGGGAGGGGCAACATCACGGTCTCCCTGAACAGGTAAGTGTCCTTATTAAAAGTCAGCAGCTACAGTGTTTGCAGCTGCTGACTTAAAAAAAAAATTTCAGCTGAAACACAACTTTAACGCTTTAAGGCTCCCCCCCCCCAAACCACCCACTTAAAGGACTACATGCAGCTGATCGGGGCTGTAAACATGTTACGGCAAAAATTCTACCCCCTGTCGCATTTAGTGGGCAATATCACTGCCAAAACACAACCCATTCAGGTGACTGAGGCTGTACCACAACTGCAAGCCAAACACTTGGCTTGTTGTTGGTCCTTGCCATACACATATAAAAATAATGCCAATTCTGCCTGTAAAAAAAGGGTAGCTGCTGCTCTACTGCAGTGGATTGCTTTTCAGAGAGGGCATCAAGGGCTTCTGGAAGTGTGAATGAGCCCTAAAAGTAAGGATACATTTCTCATCTATATTTCCTTGCAAATTCTTTCATTGAGCATTGAGAGCCGGTTCACACAGGGGCGACTTGTCAAGCAACTTAGCCGCCTGACAAGTCGCGTCCCGTGCTGTACTATGGAACCGTTCTAATAGGAGCAACTCAAGTCGCTCCGACTTAGAAAAAGGTTCCTGTACTACTTTTGGGGCGACTTCAGGCGACTTGCATTGACTTCTATACAGGAGTCTTTTTGCAAGCCGCTGCTGAAGTCGTGTGCAGGTCGCCTGAGGCAGTCGTGCTGCCCCTGTGTGAACCAGCTCTGAAAGTCCTGTATTTTCTGACCCATTTTTTTTTATCAGTCTTTGTATCTATGGCCAAAATGTCAAATCACATATTTATTTCAAGTCTACTTCTATTGATCTGAATGATTTTGAAATTTGTAAGCTTGAAGATCCCCACACATTAACTTCCTTGAATTCTGTGACACGTAGTCACTATGTCCTATGAGCAGGCACTGCCGTGTCACACATTTCACAGAGCCTGCCTTCTGATCTACAGAGGTGATGAGAGGAGGAGCTTCAGGAGGCAGAGTCAGTACAGGAATCAATGCTTGCAGGCAGCAAGGTACCATGGGATATGTAGTCCTTGGAAATGGGAAGTAAACAGCAGAGGAGGAGCTGCAAAGCATGCAGGGAATCCATGAAGTTGTGGAAGATCAGCAGACAGACAGATCTCCCAACGTGAAAGACGTTTTTTTTTCAGTAAGCTCTAAGAGGAACTTCAGTCTGCTCACATAATTTGTAATAAAAACATCTTTGCCATTCTGAATCTTCCCTCCAATCACTTTGCATATTATTTTATATATACTGGGATTCTGTACTTGCCAAATATGCTGCAAAAGTCTCCCTCCACCGAGTCTGGCTGCAACCATTTTAACTGTGGGCAGCTGAAGCTGCTGCCTGTTCACTTCCTGCATTTACACAGACTCACAGGGGCACACCTCCAGCTCTGCAGCTCTCATTGGCCCTCTTATGACTCATCTCCCCTCCCTTCCTTGCAAATTTTTATGAGAGTTGTGCATGATGTCATAAGCCTAGGCTTTTTTCCAGACAAGAAACAGGAGGTGGGCTGTATAAGGTATTTACTGGCAGCAAAAATATCTTTTACTATTCAAAGTTAAAACAACAAGGGCAGAAGATTTAATAGATAGAAAGTTGAAAAAATTACTAAAGTTCCACTTTAAGTTTGGCTGCAGTCATTTTAACTGTGGGCAGCTGAAGCTGCTGCCTGTTCACTTCCTGGATTTACACAGACACACAGAGGCACACCTCAAGCTCTGCAGCTGTTATTGACCCTCTTATGACTCAAACCCCCCCCTTCCTGGCAAACTCTCCCAAGAGTGAGAGATGTGCATGATGTCACAAGCCTAAGCTTTTTACCAGACAAGAAACATGAAGTGGGCTGTATAAGGTATTTACTGGCAGAAAAAAAAGTTTTACTATCCAAAGTTAAAACAACAAGGAAGAGGATTTCATAGATGGAAAGATAAAAAAATTACAGAATTGGATTGTCAAATATAATTATTGCTTGTAGTGTTATTACAATGCTGATGTTAAAGCGGGAGTTTTTTTTTAAAGTCAGCAGCTATAAATACTGCAGCTGCTGACTTTTAAAATATGGACACTCACCTGTCCAGGGCGCCCGTGATGTCGGCACCCGAAGCTGATCTGTCGCTCGGCTCTCGGGTGCTTCCGTCGCCATCTTCGCTATGGGAATTGGAAAGTGAAGCCTTGTGGCTTCACTTCCTGGTTCTCTACTGCGCATGCGCAATACGGACGGTCCCTGCTGTCTCTGGGCTGTCTCTCACCCGTGTGTTTCCCAGCAGACAGTGAAGAAGGGACAGGAAGTGGCATATATACCCACAGATTCTGCGGTTATCTATGCCCGGAAGTGGGTGCAAATACCAATTGTGGCACCGGAGGGGGGGAGGGTTCCGATGAGCAGAAGTTCCACTTTAGGGTGGAGCTCCGCTTTAAAAAATTAAAGTGTATGCTGTGACCACAGAGCATATTATTCAAACTTGTTGTTTACAAGTTAAAATCATTTTTTATTTTTTTTTGCTAGAAAATTACTTAGAACCCTCAAACATTATATATATTTTTTTCTAACACCCTAGAGAATAAAATGGCGTTCGTTGCAATACTTTCTGTCACATCGTATTTGGGCTTTTTTTTTTTTTTTTTTTAATACACTTTTTTTTTAAATAAAATATAAGACATATTATGTATATACAAAATATAAGAGTAAATTTAGCCCAATATTGTGAAAGATGAGGTTACGCCAAGTAAATACTCAACATAGTAAGTGCAATATAAAAAGAAAAAGCTGCGCTCAAAAAATTTTTTTTGCTAAATATAAACTACATATAATTAATGGTATGAGTGATTAAATGTAAATAAAACGTGAATATCAGATGATATATAATTTGATTAAACACATAAATCATATAATAAGAATTATTATCTTACAGGAATGATCCCCTATAGAGTAAAAATCTCATGTGGTCAAACTACACAAAAAAATTTTAACAAATGCAGAAAAGTGAAGGACACCAAAATGAATATGTGTGCCCTCATAAAATCACACTCCTAAACTCATAATCTCCAAAAAACTCAAGGGTTGATGTTAATCAACAAGTGATATGAGTTCATGTAGAAAAAATGACATCCACATCCCTTCGTGTAAAAATTAATCCAAAAAGAGTCCAGAAAGAAACACCTCCACCGATAGGAAGGGAAGGGGGGGGGGGGGGGGGCGCTTATCGGAACTCAAGATCTCAGTGTTACCTGAGATTAAAAGAGCATGTAGATTAGAGATCTGGCTAGACCGTCACAGGAGCCACAACGGAATGTCCTCAATGCAGGTAACAGTTGGTAAAACGAAGGTGCCACAATTCATATGAATAAAGCAAAAAGAGCTCCCATAGCGTAAAAACCCTTATTTATTTAAATAATAAAAAGCTGAATCATTACACTCACATGTCTGAAGAAAATAAAACGTTTTTCAATACCGAGCCGACCGGCTCTCGGCTACCGCCCGCACTTCCGGGTCTTTGCGTAAACGCGGTGACGTCAGCACGCCGTACCTCCCTATGTGTTTCGTCACTAGACGTCACCGCGTTTACGCAAAGACCCGGAAGTGCGGGCGGTAGCCGAGAGCCGGCCGGCTCGGTATTGAAAAACTTTTTATTTTCTTCAGACATGTGATGGGATTTATTGGGACTATTTTCTTCTCCACTTAATATTGTATTCACTTTCCGTTTGAGTTTTTTGGAGATTATGAGTTTAGGAGTGTGATTTTATGAGGGCACACATATTAATTTTGGTGTCCTTCACTTTTCTGCATTTGTTAAAAAAAATTTGTGTAGTTTGACCACATGAGATTTTTACTCTATAGGGGATCATTCCTGTAAGATAATAATTCTTATTATATGATTTATGTGTTTAATCAAATTATATATCATCTGATATTCACGTTTTATTTACATTTAATCACTCATACCATTAATTATATGTAGTTTGTATTTAGCAAAAAAATTTTTTGAGCGCAGCTTTTTCTTTTTATATTGCACTTACTATCGGAGTATTACGATCTGAGTTGCTGCTTAGAGGGAGGGTTTTTCCAATAGCGCAGTTTACCCCCTTTTTTCAAATTTTGAGATACTCAACATGTCATGCTTCAAAATTGTGCCCGCTCGTTGAAAGGCAACAAACGTTTACCCATAAAAATCTCCATAGGTGACAGGTAAAAAATTCTACAGGTTGCATGTTTTGAGTTATAGAGGAGGGCTAGAATTATTGCACTCGCTCTAATGATCGTGGTGATACCTCACATGTGTGGTTTGAACACCGTTTTCATATGCAGGCGCTACTCATGTATGCATTCCCTTCTGCACGCGAGCTCGGGGGGCGGGGCGTGTTAAAATTTAAATTTTTTTTTCTTATTTATTTTACTTTTTATTTTTACACTGTTCTTTTTACAAAAAAATTGTGTCACTTTTTTTCCTATTACGAGGAATGTAAACATCAATTGTAATAGAAAAAATAGAACCTCTAAAATATGAGATCTGGGGTCAAAAAGACCTCAGATCTCATATATACACTACAATGCAATATAAAAAAAAATGTTGTTTGAAAAAAAAAAAGTGTCCCTTTTAAGAGCTATGGGCAGAAGTGACGTTTTCACAACGCTTCTGCCCTGCAATGGTATGGAGCTGGGTGGGGGCCATCTTCCCCTCACTCAGCTCCATGCCAAGCAGGGGACAGGATCTGATCACATCTGCTGCTGCCGGGGGCTCTGGTAAGCGGCAGAGGGCACCGGAGCACAGCGCGCTCCCAGCACAAAGACCAGAGTCTCACCAAGAGCCCCGGGTCCTGTATTAACCACTTTCAGACCGGACCATTTTGCTGGTAAATGACCAGAGGTCTTTTTACACTTTGGCACTGCGCTGCTTTAACTGGTAATTGCGCGGTCATGCAATGTTGTACCCAAACAAAATTTGCGTCCTTTTCTTCCCACAAATAGAGCTTTCTTTTGATGGTATTTGATTGCCTCTGCGATTTTTATTTTTTGCGATATAAACGTAAAAAGACCGCAAATTTAGAAAAAAAATGATATTTTCTACTTTTTGTTATTAGAAAAATCCAATAAACTCAATTTTAGTCATACATTTAGGCCAAAATGTATTCAGCCACATGTCTTTGGTAAAAAAAAAGTCAATAATTGTATATTTATTGGTTTGCGCAAAAGTTGTCACATCTACAAACTAAGGTACGTTTTCTGGAATTTACGCAGCTTTTAGTTTACGACTGCCTATCTCATTTCTTGAGGTGCTAAAATGGCAGGGCAGTACAAAACCCCCCCAAATGACCCCATTTTGGAAAGTAGACCCCCTAAGGAAATTGATAAGAGGCATGTTGAGCCCATTGAATATTTTATTTTTTTGCCTCAAGCGATTGAATAATGACAAAAAAAAAATTTTTTTTTTTTTTTTACACAAAGTTGTCACTAAATGATATATTGCTCACACATGCTATGGGCGTATGTGAAATGACACCCCAAAATAAATTCTGCTGCTTCTCCTGAGTACGGGGATACCACATATGTGGGACTTTTTGGGAGCCTAGCCGCGTACGGGGCCCCGAAAACCAAGCACCGCCTTCAGGCTTTCTAAGGGCGTAAATTTTTGAGTTCACTTCTCACTACCTATTACAGTTTTGAAGGCCATAAAATGCCAAGATGGCACAAAACCCCCACAAATGACCCCATTTTAGAAAGTAGACACCCCAAGCTATTTGCTGAGAGGCATGTTGAGTTCATGGAATATTTTATATTTTGCCACAAGTTGCGGGAAAATTACAAACTTTTTTTTTTTTTTTTTTTTTTCACAAAGTTGTCACTAAATGATATATTGCTCACACATGCCATGGGCATATGTGAAATGACACCCCAAAATAAATTCTGCTGCTTCTCCTGAGTACGGGGATACCACATATGTGGGACTTTTTGGGAGCCTAGCCGCGTACGGGGCCCCGAAAACCAAGCACCGCCTTCAGGCTTTCTAAGGGCGTAAATATTTGACTTCACTCCTCACTACCTATTACAGTTTTGAAGGCCATAAAATGCCAAGATGGCACAAAACCCCCACAAATGACCCCATTTTAGAAAGTAGACACCCCAAGCTATTTGCTGAGAGGCATGTTGAGTCCATGGAATATTTTATATTTTGCCACAAGTTGCGGGAAAATTACAAACTTTTTTTTTTTTTTTTTTTTTTCACAAAGTTGTCACTAAATGATATATTGCTCACGCATGCCATGGGCATATGTGAAATGACACCCCAAAATAAATTCTGCTGCTTCTCCTGAGTACGGGGATACCACATATGTGGGACTTTTTGGGAGCCTAGCCGCGTACGGGGCCCCGAAAACCAAGCACCGCCTTCAGGCTTTCTAAGGGCGTTACAGTTTTGAAGGCCATAAAATGCCAAGATGGCACAAACCCCCCCCAAATGACCCCATTTTGGAAAGTAGACACCCCTAAATTTAGGGGTACACTAGTGAGACTAGGTAATAAATGGCGGGTGCCCTGAAACTATAAAAAAATAACTAACCAACCAGCGTCACCTGTAACAGTTATATGGTGATCACTGGTGAAAGGGTTAACTAGGGGGCAATCAGGGGGCTTTATGCGGTAGTATATGGGGGTCCCTGGCGCTATAAAAAGCTGCGGCGAACCTAAATACCTACCTGCCTAACTAGCGTCACCTGTGACACTAATACAGCGATCAGAAAAACGATCGCTTATTAGGCTGGGTTCACACTGGAGCGATGCGGGAACGCCACGAATGCGCGGCGGGTTCCCGCATCGCATGCCTCCCGGCGGCAGTTCACACTGCCCTATGCGAACTGCTGGGAGTGTCAGTGAAATGTTACTGACACCCCCAGATCAGTTCGCATATCGCAGTGCGATCTGCAAACTCGGATCGCATGGTGTGAACACCCATGCGATCCGATTCTGCTGCGGGCCAAAAAAAGGGTCCCGTGCGAATTTGCGGCGGGTGCGGCGGGTGTGGCGGGTGCGGCGGGTGCGGCGAATGGCTGAACTCGAATCGCACAGAGATCGGATGTGATTTGCACTGCAGTGCGGTGCGAATCACATTCGTTCTCATAAACCGCTGCAATGTGAACCCAGCCTTAGTGACACTGGCGACGGGGGGTGATCACGGGGTTAAACCTTTATTGGGGGGGTTAGGGGGGTACATTAGAACTAAAGGGGGCTAACTCTAACTGCCCTAACAGTTATTACAGTCACAAATGACACCAATGCAAAAAAAAAAAAAAAAAAAAAAAAAAATGACATTGGTGTCACTGTGACTGGGGGGCAGGGGTAATTGGGGGGGTGATCGGGGGGTAAAGGGGGGGTGTGAGTGTGCCTGGCATGTTCTACTGTGTGTGTAGAGTGTTGGTGCAACTCACCGATCCGCTCTCCTCCGTGTCGGAACGGAAAATACCGACACGGAGGAGAGAATACATCACTTCCTCTCCTGTGTTTACATTACAGGAGAGGAAGTGATGTCACGGGGGATTTCCATTCGTCGAGAGCGATCGCGAGGGGGTGGCCATGAATGAATGGCCGCCCCCTCATCCCGGATCGCTCTCGAAGAAATGCCGACCGCCGCAGGCACCGGGGGGGGGCCCGATCGGGCCCCCCACCCGCGGGCAGGCAGGGACTTATATATACGCCCATATGCCTGCCCGTGCCATTCTGCCGACGTATATCGTCGTGCGGCGGTCGGCAAGTGGTTAATGATCGGGACCCAGAACTCCCGATTCCAGGTCACCGGATCTCTGTGGTAGCCCCTCATTGGCTACCACAGTGATCAGTCACTGTAAAGCCTACCCTTGCGTTTCTCTCTCAGTGAATGGGAAGGAAATATACTTTGTATTTTTCTCTTTCCTTGCAGAGGACTTAAAAATAAAAAAATTAAATAATAAAAATTAATAAAAAAAATACCTAGATCAAGGTTTGATCTAGGTTAGTGCCAGAGATAGTATTTGGGTCAAGTCAGGGTCAAAGGTCAAAGTTAGGATCAGTATATTTTTGGCAGGATTTTTTTTAAATTAAGATCAGTATCAGTGTGTTTTAGGTAGGACAAAAAATAAAAAGCAAAATGGACACTATTGTTTCTGGGCTGTACTACGTATACAAACCACAACTAACACACACATATGTTGTTTATTTTGGGTTGTTATTTGGTGGTAGATTATGACAGTAACAAGAAATATACAGCTAAATAAAAAAAATTAAAAAGATTTTATTTTTTACTATTTTGGGCCGATTTTCCTTTAATAAAAAATAAATAAATCAGGAGATATCCATTTCCATTTGTAGAACGTGTAGTGAAGTAGCGCTAATATAGCACGTCCAAAAAAAAGAAGTAATTTCTCAGATGCTCATGGCAAATATAAATTCATATAAAAGTGTTCAAAGTCCTAAAAGGTGCATCCCATGATATATATCTGAGCAATAATGCAATGAAATCCAGTAATGTGTATCACATAAAACTAAACTAAAAGTAAATTGTTTCCCAGGAGTAATCAGCATCCAAAAAAATCAGGTGATTTAGAGAGATGATCAATTCTAAAGTGATAAATATGAATCAGAGTAGATAAGGGGGATAAAGACAGATGAAAGAGTCCAAATTAAAGATGTAAGATGGTAAACATGTCTATCTGTAATCCTCCCCCAGTAGTGTTAGACTCTCACCTTATAGATAGACCCCAACGGGTCTAATGGGGCAACAGTTAATGACCAACAGTGAATGACCTTGATGAAGTCACGTGTGTTGTGACGCAACTAGTCGGGAGGAGCTTGGTGACGGCCGCAACCGGAAGTCTTTTCATTTGTTTGATATGTTTTTTTTTCCGTCTGGCCTGCTGTTGCCATTTTTATTTTAAAGGAGTTTTTAGATTTTTTTAATAAATTACTTTTAAACCTTTGAACCTACTACACTACGGAGAGCCTTCTTTTTTATCTTCCATCTTGCGGATTGGGAGAAACTTTTTTCTAGGAAAGGACCGTGCACAACGGAGAAAAAGTTACAGCGATCCCTTGGAGCTTGTGAGGAAAGCTTCAACGGGCTGGTCGTTTATTGTTGCCCCACCTATAGGATTGGGAGAAAACTTTCTTGTAGGAAAAGACCGTGGAGACCGGACAAAAGCTGCAGTGATCCCTTGAAAGCTGTGAGGAAAGGTTCAACAACAGGCTGGTCGTTCACTGTTGCCCCATTAGACCCGTTGGGGTCTATCTATAGGGTGAGAAGCTAGCACTATTGGGGGAGGATCACAGAAAGACATGTTTACCATCTTACATCTTTAATTTGGACTCTTTCACCTGTCCTTATCCCCCTTATCTACTCTGATTTATATTTTTCACTTTGGAACTGATCATCTCTCTGAGTCACCTGATTTTTTTGGATGCTGATTACTCCTGGGAAACAATTTACTTTAGTTTTATGTGATACACTTTACTGGATTTCATTGCAATATTGCTCAGATATATATTATGGGATGCATCTTTTAGGACGTTGAACACTTTTATACTGTGTGAGTTTATATTTGCAATTAGCATCTGAGAAATTCCTTTTTTTTTACGTGCTATATTAGCGCTACTTCACTACACATTATACATTTTTAGAGGTGTTGAATACACTATAGAAGTTTAGCTGCTTTTTTCATTTAGCACTTTATATGTATGCACTTTATTAATTAGCACTTTATTTGCATTGATACACTGTTGGTAGCGCATTAGTACTTTGCCATATCCATTACCATTTACCACCAAATAAAAGCCCAATTTGTCCGGAAAAAAAAACAAGGTATAACCCACCTGGATGCACAAAGTAGTTGTGATGATATGTGCGGTTTTACTAACACATGACACAGTTGAAAAATTGTGCTCAAGCATTAAGATTATTTGTGTTATCCTTAGGTGTGAAGAGGTTAAAAATAATCCATACACATGCACTACTTAAACACTTCATCCCCGGAAGGATTTGCCCACTTAACGACCAGGCCATTTTTTCTTACGGTACTGCGTCGCTGTAACTGACAATTGCGCGGTCATGTGGCGTTGTACCCAAACAAAATTTACGTCCTTTTTTTTCCCCACAAATAGAGCTTTCTTTTGATAGTATTTGCTCATCTCTACGTTTTGTTTTTTTGCGCTATAAACAAAAAAAACTCATTTACAAAAAAAAACTATATTTTTTACTTTTCGCTATAATAAATATCCCTCAAAAATGTAAAAAAACTAATTTCTTTATCAGTTTAGGCCGATATGTATTCTTCTACATATTTTTGTTAAAAACAAAAAATTCCAATAAGCGTATATCGATTGGATTGCGCAAAAGTTCTAGCGTCTACAAAATAGGGAATAGATTTATGGCATTTTTATTTTTTTATTATTATTGGGACTGCGACATTACGGCGGACAGATCGGATACTTTTTGGGACCAAAGACATTTATACAGTGATCAGTGCTATAAAAATGCACTGATTACTGTGTAAATGTCACTGGCAGGGAAGAGGTTAACACTAGGGGGAGACCAAGGGGTTAAGTGTGTTCCCTAGTTGTGGTTCTAATTGTGAGGGGATAGGAATGACTAGGGGAGGAGCCAGATAGCTGTTCTTACTTAGTAGGAACAGCAGATCTGTCTCTCCTAGCCTGTCAGAGCATGGATTTGTGTATTTACACACACAAATCACCATTCTGGCTCTCGTGCCTGCCGGCCAGGTGCATCAGGTCTCCCCCGCTGTGCATCGGGGGGGGGCACGTGCCTGCTATGGCTCTTAAAGGAGCCGCCGTATATATACGGCGATTAGTGCAAGGCTGCCAACCTGCCGCTGTATATGTATGGGAGCCAGTCGGGTAGTGGTTAAAAAATGGTTTCCTTAGTACCTGTCACAGCCCATCTTAGTACCCGAGTACCTGAGTGTCTGTCACAGTATATCTGAGTAGCCAAGTACCTGTCACAGCCCATCTGAGTATCCGAGTACCTGTCACAGCCCATTTGAGTACCCGAATACCTGTCACAACCCATCTGAGTACCCGAGTACCTGTCAGAGCCCATCTGAGTACCTGTCACAGTCCATCTGAGTACCTAAGTACCTGTCACAGCCCACCTGAGTACCTGTCACAGGCTGAGTACCGGTCACAGGCTGAGTACCGGTTACTTCCCATCTAAGTACCTGTCACCACCCATCAGAGTACCCAAGAACCAGTCACCAGCCCATCAGAGTATCCGAGTACCTATCTGTAGCCCATCAAAGTACCCGAGTACCTGTCACCAGGCCATCAGAGTACCCGAGTACCTGTCACCAGGCCATCAGAGTACCTGAGTACCTGTCACCAGCCCATCGGAGTACCCGAGTACCTGTCACCAGCCCATCTCAGTACCCGAGTACCTGTCACCAGCCCATCAGAGTACCCGAGTACCTGTCACCTGCCCATCAGAGTACCCGAGTACCTGTCACCAGCCCATCAGAGTAACCGAGTACCTGTCTCCAGCCCATCAGAGTACCCGAGTACCTATCTGCAGCCCATGCCTCATAGAATATACAGTGGGGTGTTTGCTTTCCAAAATGGGGTCATTTTGTGGGTAATTCCACTGTCCTGGTGCTCAAGGACCTTCAAAATTGTGATGGGTAGGAATGAAATGAGATGTGTAGTTTATGCTCCTAGCATGCCTGAAGGTACTGCTTCGATGTTGGGCCTCTGTATGTAACCTGGCTGTGTAAAAGTCTCACACGTGTGGTATCGCCATACTCAGTAGGAGTAGCAGAATGTGTTTTGGGGTTCAATTTTTGCTATATACATGCTATGTGTTAGAAATATCTTATAAATTGACAACTTTGTGTAAAAAAAAAAAAAGTTTTAATTTTCTTTCCACGTTTTCTGAAGACTTGTGGAAAAAAATGAACCGTTCAAAGACTCATTATGCTTTAAAGAATACACATTGGGGCGTTTTCTTTCCAAAATGGGGTCCTTTTTGTGGGTAATTCCACTGTCCTGGTGTTCCAGGGCCTTCACAAACGTAATAGGTCATTAGGAAATTAGAGGTGTAATTTATGCTCCTAGAACTCTGATGGTGCTCCTTGCATGTTGGACCTCTCTGTGTGGCCAGGCTGTGTAAAAGTCACACACGTGGTATCGCCATACTCAGGAAAAGTAGAAGAATGTATTTTGGGGTGTAATTGAAAGTATGCATATGCTGTGTGTGAGAAATAACTTGTTATTACAACAATTTTGTGAAAAAAAAATCTTAATTTTCCCAAGAATTGTGGGAAAAAATTACAACTTCTAAAAACTCATCATGCCTCTTACTAATTACCTTGGACTGTCTACTTTTCAAAAAGGGTTAATTTGGGGGGTATTTGTACTTTCCTGACATTTCAGAGCCTCAAGAAATGAGATAGGCTGTATTTGCACCATAGCTTGTAGACTCTATAACTTTCACAGAGACTAAACAATATCTACTAATTTGGGTTATTTTTTACCAAAGAGATGTAGCAGTATAAATTTTGGCCCAAATTTATGATCAAAAATTACTTATTTGCAAAATTTTATCATAGAAACTAAACTAAAGGGGGTTTTTTTCCCCAAATTTTCGCTCTTTTTTCACTTATGTCGCAAAAAAATAAAAAACCCAGTAGTGATTAAATAGGGAGGAGATATGTGTCTAATACAGGTATTTGCTCCCTCTTTGTGGCATAGATCACCGCTGCGTTCGCAGTGACCTACACCACTTCCGGCGCCTACTCTGTCCTCCCCCTCTGTATTCTGGGAGACACACAGGTCCCAGAACACAGCAGGGACCAGTGAGGACATGCAGTGTGACTTGCACATCCGCAGTAGGGAACCAGAAAGTGATGGCGGCGGCAGCAGCCGAGAGCCAACGGACTGATCGGTTTCAGCTGCCAACATTGCGGGCTCCCTGGACAGATAAGTATCCATATATTAAAGGTCAGCAGCTGCAGTATTTGTAGCCTAGCTTTTAATATTTGTTTATTTTTCGGCGGACCTCCGCTTTAACCACATGCCAACCAGCCGCCGCAGTTGTACTGCAGCAACATGGCTCAGCTGTGTGAATCGCCGTTATGTTACGTCGGTAACATAAACGACCACTAGGGGCACGTGTGCGCACCCCCCGCTCGCTCCCCGAGTCGATGCGAGTGCCCAGCGGTCCCGATCACCGCCGGGCTCGTGCGATCGCTCGGGGCACATGGAGAACCGGGAGCTGTGTGTGTAAACACACAGTTTCCGGTTCTCTGAGGAGTGAACTGACAGATCGTCTGTTCATACAGACTGCAGGGGTCTCAAACTGGTGGCCCTCCAGCTGTTGCAGAACTACAATTCCCATGCAAGGCTGATGGTTAAAAGCATGATTCCTATAGGCAGAGGCATGATGGGACTTGTAGTTCCGCAACAGCTGGAGGGCCGCCAGTTTAAGACCTGTGATACAGAGTATGAACAGCAATCTCTTTGTTTCCCTGCACAGTCCCATCCCCCTTCAGTTAGAACACACAATAGGACACACATTAACCCCTTCACTGCTCCTTAGTTTTAACCCCTTCACTACCAGTGACATTTTTACAGTAATCAATGCAATTTTAATCGCACTGATCGCTGTATTAATGCCAATGGTTCCAAAAAATGTGTCAAAATTGGCTGATGTGTCCGTCATAATGTCGCAGTCAGGATAAACATGGCTGATCGCCGCCATTACTAGTAAAAAGAAAAATATATTAATAAAAATGCCATAAAACTATACCCTATTTTGTAGATGCTATAACTTTTGCGCAAACCGATCAATATACGCTTATTGCGATTTGTTTTTACCAAAAATATGTAGAAGAATACGTATCAGCCTAAACTGAGGAAAAAATGTTTTTTTTTAATATTTTGGGGGGATATTTATTATAGCAAAAAGTAAAAAATATTGTGTTTTTTTTTTCAAAATTGTCACTCTTTTTTTGTTTATAGCGCAAAAAATAAAAACCGCCGAGGTGATCAAATACTACCAAAAGAAAGCTCTATTTGTGGGGAAAAAGGACGCCAATTTTGTTTGGGAGCCTTGTCGCATGACCATGCAATTGTCAGTTAAAGCGACGCAGTGCCGAATCGCAAAAAGTGCTCTGGTCTTTGGCCAGCCAAATTGTCCAGGGCTTAAGCAGTAAGGACTTTTTTTTTTACCACTACTATTCCTTTATATCGGCTTTTAATATTTACAAATGCAGCAATTTAGAAACTGGATGAAAGGTTTAGCACTGGGAAACATTTTTTGAAAGCTAAAAAGTGCATTTTATATACAACTATATAGATCAGACCAAAATGAGGGACAAATGAGGGGGACAGAGGGACATTGCTCCAAATCAGGGACAGTCAGGAGTTATAGACGCACTCCAGCTGTGCCGTAACATGGACTCGTGTGCGCATGCGTGGGATGAGGTCATTTCCTGACTGACCAATCAAAGTCTGGCACCTGGAAGTACCTGGGGAGAAAATGACAGCGGCCGGTGAGCGATTTAATCGCAGCATCACTGGAATGAGGAGACAAGGTTTTTTTTTTTTAGTTTAGTTCAGCTTTAAACCTCATGAACACAAGTTATGAGGACATCTGAGATCCAATATGTTTTGGAATGTTGTTGATGCTGTCTCCCATAACAACCAATCAGATGTTTGCTTTCATTTCTCTTCAGCAACACTTTGTAAATATGTTTGCTATGGGTCAAACTGGCCTGTTTTGTGTGTGTGTAAAATTGTTGGAGGTCATTGATGTCCTCCGTGATCATCAGATTTTAATGATGTGTGTACGTCCCTCCATCGCCTCCATTTCACGCACAGCTTTTCTATGTACAGCACACCCCGATCCCCCGATCTTTCTGCATACTGATATGCAAATACACCTCATTTACATTCCAATATTAATAACATCTTGCATATGCATGAAAGGGAGGGGTTATGTCGGGTAACAGTTCAAGGTAACGGGCGCAGAACGGGTTAATAAGATGGACGCCTTTTGTTTTGCCCGAAACTAAGATGGAGAGCGCGGTCGCCCTGCCCTTTCTCAGTCACGTGCCCCAGCCCGCTACCCCAAGCGCCTTTACCCCGACCGCTCTTTGCCAGCCTCAACCGTGCGCTATTCCACTCACGTCCGCCCCTCCCTCTCCGACTCGCTGAATCCCTCCAACAACAACCTCACAGCCCCGCCCGGGATTGACGTCACCCACCAATCAGGACAGGACCTCGGCTGGCGTACTCCAACTGGTTTCCTATCCAGCCCTAATCTTCTCGCGACTCCACCCCCGCCCCGTTTCCACGACCTGGTGGCCCTCCCAGAACGTGACACACTACACAACAACCCCGCCCCTTATTCCGGCTGTTCCGCGCGTCTCCCTCTGCGTTCCCCTTCGCTGTTCCGTCTTCCGCGCGCTCCTCCCTCCGCGCTCTTCGGTTCAACTGCCTGTCCTCCCCCCGCGCTGTGTCGTGTAGCTCTCCCTCCGCCCGCCGCGCTCTTCCCAGCTTTCGCCTTACCTCCCTGGGTTTCAGTTTTCAAGATGGCCGCTGCATCAGCCCGGGGTGTCTCCGCGCTCCGCCGCTGCTGCCTCCTGGGACTCCCGGTAAGTGCTGAGCCTTCTGTCGCTCTTTCTCTGTCTCTCGCTGTCCGCTGCTTCTCCCGGTGACACGGCGGCTTTCTCCCTCGCCGCCAGGCTCCACCCCGAGCCGCCTTCCCACCTCTCGCCAGGCCCCGGCCTGAGGCCTACGCCGCCTGACTGAGCCGGGGACTCGCGTACTGACCTCACCCGGCATATAGCACCTGGGGAGCGGGCAGTTCCAGACGGCCACCCATGACATACGTGACATCTATCTGACCTATGGTGATACTGAGCGGCATCTCTGATGAGAAGGAGCCGGCCTGAGCCTCCCTGTGTACAGGCAGGACATGGAGCTGTGTGCTGGGGACTGAGACTCCTCTACTGGCATAGGGGGACCCTTTATGCAAGGGGCCTATGCCAGGCGCCCACCGCCGGGCCGGGGCCCTATGCCAGGCGCCCACCGCCGGGCCGGGGCCCTATGCCAGGCGCCCACCGCCGGGCCGGGGCCCTATGCCAGGCGCCCACCGCCGGGCCGGGGCCCTACAGTGCCACCACTGTACATGGGGATTCATGGGCAGGTGCGCCACTTAATCACAGTGCTGGCACAGCTCCTCCACCGGGATCAACCAGCACTGAGGATCGGGCACATCCACTGTACATGGGGCTCCACAGGCAGATGCACAGATTTCTTACTGTGCTGGCACAGCTCCTTCAACAGGTTAAACCAGCAGTGAGGATCAGGCACATCCACTGTACATGGGGCTTCATGGGCAGGTGCACTGCTTCCTTACCGTGCTGGTACAGCTCCTCCGCCGGGATCAACCAGCACTGAGAATCGGGCATAGCCTCTGCACATGGGGCTCTACGGTAGGTGCACTGCTTCATTACTGGGATTAGGCATAGTCTCTGTACATGGGGATGCTCAGACAGGTGCACCGCTTCATTACCGTGCTGGTGCAGCTCCTATACTGGGATCAACCAGGATGAGTTACTGTCACCCATGTCGTTGTCCCGGTGTGTAGAAGGCAGTGATGGGTCTTTTTGCTGGCTTTCTGAATCAAAGAACCAGCAAGATCCAATCAAAATTGCTGGTGGTACACTGAGACTTGTATCAGTTATTTGGTTTTATTTGAGGTTTTGCATGTGTAGCGCTGACCATACACTATACAATTTGATTGTACAATCACCTGTCAGGTGACCATACAATATACATTCTGATTGTACAGTCTATTGTCAGGTGACCATACACGTGTACAATCTGGTTGTAAAATCTCCATTAAAGTGGAAATAAAATTTCACAAAACACCTCCACCTTCCCTTCTAGCAGTGACATGGTTACATTCCTGACTGGCCGCTGTTCTCTGATCCCTGGGCTTCTTCTGGGTTCTCAGCCTTTTGGTTGACCGGTGGAGGGGGGGGGGGGGTGACATTCTCCTGTGCAAGGGAGTCTTTAAGGCTGGATTCACACTATAGCCAATTAGATGTGGGTTTCTCCGCATCCAATTTGCATGTCGGAAGATTGTGACCGGCTCACTATGACTCTGGTGTGAATTGCACAGGAGTCTTGGGCGTCTTCTGGTCCGTTTTCAGGTTCGAATTCAGCCAAAAATTTGGACTGAGATCTGACCTGAAATGGGGGAACAGGGACACACCGGACCCCTGCTGCTCTGCTGTGAGCCGCTCTGTGCTGCAGTGAGATCTCAGCCTAAAACAGAACACTATTCTCACCACCCTCTAGCAATGCAGTGGTTACTTTCCTCGCCAGCTGCTGTCATCTTCTGCCCAGATGCTGATTTTTGGTCGACGGGGGACAATGTCTTGGGGAGCATTCACACAGTTGCAGTGTGCCAGGAATGCATGCTGAGCTGCGCATGCACGGCTCAGTGTACATTCGGTAGAAAACTGGTGGCAGTCAGGTAAGTGTGTAATGCAATGGGGGATAGTTACTGAAACTGGTGCAGCAGCGCATTATAACCAATCGGCTTCTAACCTCAGCTTGTTTAAGCTTTGGCACCTAAAACCTGGATGCTGATTGGGTACTATGCAGAGCTGCACCAGATTCTGTGTACACCAGTTTTACTAAGTCCCCCCCCCCCCCCCATGTCTCTTCTGTGGTAAAGAGCGTTCTTGCTTGCTGTTTTCTTAAATGCAGGTTTAGTACACTTTTTCGGGTAGTGTGTCAGGAATGAGCTTCACATGCACAGCTCAGTGTACATTCGATGACTGAAAACAGGCAAGTAAGTGTGCCTTACTGCAGAAGAGATATAGTGAGTCTCTTCTGCAGTAAAACTGTTTACATTTTAGGCTTGGTTCTGGACCATTCATTGGGCGGTCTTCTTTAGATCTACCATCACCTATGCGGTACACGGCCTGCCTGATACACATTGCATTGGTTGTCTAGGTATGTCATTCTATGACATAGTTTTGGTAAATCTAAAGTAGATTGTATAATGAGGTTGTATTGTGTGTGTGTGTGTGTGTGTGTCTGCTTTAGACTTACCAAAACAATGTAATATGAGGACAAACCTAAACAATTAGTAGCATTTGTAACAAAACCGGTAGGTGCTTGCACTACATAGTTGGTGATAGAGCTAAAGACATTGGATTGCATTGTGTATGTTACCCTTAAAGCTGATTGTACAACCTCAGTTGCATTTTAACTATACAGTGTAGTTGTGCAACCTGCCCTAGCTTTACCAAAACTATGCAATATGAGGATAAACCTAAACAATCCAATTGGCATCAAAATCGGGATGGCCATTGCACCACCTGCCTAATGGTAGAGATATTGTACCGTTTACTTTTGATCTACCAGCAGCTATGTGATGCGAGCACCTCTTTGATTTGATATGAATCCAGTTCGTGTGTGTTTGTTTTTTTTTCTTTTCTCTTCAGTAAAGCATTGTCTAGGTTTGTCCTCCCATTATATGAATTTGGTAAGTCTAAAGGAGATTGTACAGTGTGTAACCAGCCTAGAGGAGAATGTATGGTCAGCTTAAGAGGTTGAACAATCAAATTGTGCATTGTATGGTCAGACCTGAGGTTGGTTCACACTATCTGTTGAGCTGCGTAAATTTGTGCATAAGGCACATACAAAACAATTGTTCTTTGTCACTTGTTCACACCAAAACACTGCTCTAAGGTGTGCTGTATAAAAATGCAGCACAATTCGCCTCGCCACAGCTTGTTGCGGTGCATAGACTCGCATAGTGTCATCTCCGTGACACTTCAATAAAGTAAAAAAAAAAAAGTAAACAGTAGCTTGCTTTGTAACAAGCAATCACACAGTCCCTTCAGAAAGGATGCTAGCCCTCACGTGTTCTGGTGTGAACAAGTCATTGTATCATTAGAGGGTACCCGACCTCAAATGGACAACAAACACCAATGCAGAAGTAAGCAGCCACAGTTAGAGGAAGATGTATGACCCCCGGGAGGTTCTTGCCATATTTTGTTGAGCTGCCCATATCCTCTCAGTTCTGCAGTGTCGGCAATTTCCTCTGTCACCAGCCGATCCATCTTCTGATCTTCTTCCAGTCTTCAACCTGTTGATTGGCCAGGTCTGGATGACATAACTTCTGTGCATGCCAATTGCTTTGTGCTGGCACAGAAACATGCCGAGACTGTATGCTAAGCTGCGCATCCGTGGCTCAATGTACACCCTGGAGAAAAATCAAAAACTGACAGGCAAGGAGAAACATCTCTGACAGAAGATACATGCACAGCTTATTCTGCTATTAAACATCTCTACCTTACAGCAGGTGAAAACAAGTTGCTGGGTACAGATTTTCAGCAGATGACGTCAGTTATCACTGGGCACAATAGCTCTTGTAGGGGAAGCTCTCGACATATCTGGGTACCCTTTTGGGTATGGGCATTACCCAGAGTTGGGAATACACAAGTAAAGCATCTAGTGGAGAGCACCAGAACAAATAATCAAGTCCAAAATCTTTTACTGTTAAAATTGGTTCATGGCAAAACAAATGACAAAATAGCCAACCTGTTTCGTGGATCAGGCGAGAACCCCCTTTTGTCAGGGCTCTGATTTATATGATGGGACTCTAATGATAGTATAGTAACCAGGAGTAAGTATTAAAGTAGAACTAGGAGCAAAACTTTTTTTTTTCATCTTGGATAGAGTAAGGGAGGGTTATAACCCTTGTTGTTTTTTTTGCCAGCGGTGTCCAATTGGGGAGATTTTCCTTCACTTGCCATCCATAGCCAAAGTGGGAAGTGAAAGGAAATCACTACAAGCTAAGGGAAACCTCTTGGGGGGGACCCCCAGGTCATTAGAATTGGTGTCCCCATTGGACGGTTTCCCTCTTTTATGCCGCATACACACGACCGGACTTTCTGTCAGAATGAACGCTGACGGACTTTCCGCTGAAACGGACTTGCCTACACATGATCACACCAAAGTCTGATTGTTTAATGCGATGACGTACAACGGGACTAGAAAAAAGTTCAATAGCCAGTAGCCAATAGCTGCCATTGCATCATTGTTGGTCTTTCGGACCTGCATACAGACGAGCGGTTTTCTCTATAGGAACTGGTTCCGGTGGAAAGATTTGAAACGTGTTCTATTTCTAAAGTCCGTCAGATTTTTAGACAGAAAAGGTCCAATGAAGCCCACACACGATCGAATTGTCCAACTGATTCGTTCCAACGGAACTTTGCAGTCCGTTCGTGTGTATGCGGCATTACTTTTTTGGAGACAACCCAAAATTTTGAATTTTCTTTCACTTTCAATGGTAAACAGGACAAATGGGGTGAATCTCTCTAATGGGGATGCAGACGGCAATAACAATTGACAGATGTTCTAATCCCTCTCCACTCTATCCAAAACTAAAAATAGTTTTGCCTTTATTTCTACTTTAATGCTGTACAGGGCATCTAACCACCTCAGTTCTGCACGATATGATACCTGTTTGTACCAGAACTTAAAAAAAGAATTAAAATCTTTTTTTTATTTTTTTTATTTGGGTAGGGCTTTAACTGCATAGTCTCAGTAAATATAAAGGAGATAGTCTAAGAAGGTTGTAACATGTTTGGCCAGTCTTGATACCTCACTTCACTAGTTCTTATAAGCTCCATTACCTCTATGGATTGAAGATTTTGTTTTGGTGTTCCTGATTTGGTGGGTTCCTTACTACAATAATATAACTTTAATTTTTTATTTTTTTTTGTTTGAAGCTGTGTGTGGTTTTGTATCTTGGTGTAAGCCATAACTTTGTGCTGATCTTTATGGCTTGTGTGTGTGGAGTAGGTGGATCCCTGTTTTTATGTAAGCTCCCAGTACTGGACTTTTATACTTGCCAAGTTTCTTTTTTATTTACCGAGGCTACAAAATAATCTGTACAATAATACCGTACGGGAGCAGGTACGTGTCATCTGCTGAAAGGTGGCATTCTGTTTGTAGGTGCCACCTAATTCGCATTTGGTAATGTGGCGCTTATTTTATCTGGACGCAGACCGTATCATATAGAACTCGGGAAGCATGACAATCCAGTCTAGGACCTGGGAAGCACTTCAGATTGGATGTTTATTTCCTTGACACCAGTAAGCGAAGCTTGGAAAACAGTAAAGCTTACTTTATTATTTATTTTATTTTTTGTTCAGCTTGCCGGAATCTACCATGCTGGGCTATTATTGTATCCTGGAGACCGATGGCGGGGGCTGAACAGGGACTGCATCTGATTGGATGTAGCTATGGTTCAGGTGACAATTTTCACCGCAGCTGTTGGCAGCCTGTGCCAAATCTGGCTCAGAAAGTGTAGAAACCAGTGACGGCCAAACCAGAATTTAGCAGTGGCAGCCTCTATAGTTCTCTCAGTACAGGTGTACCTTAAGTGAAGTAGTCTGCTTATCTGTTCGCAATAAAAAAGCCACTTTGTTGTATAATATTTCAGTATTTCCTGGTTGTTCTTGTTAATATTTTATGTAACATTGTAACTTTTTTTTTTTTTGTTTGTTTTTCACAGATTTGAAGCTCTGTTACTTCTGGTTACTTGTTTCAGTATTTTGGAGAAATTGTAGTCGTCTCTTGCATTTGTGTGGACCTTCGCCTCTATAACAAGACTCCTGGACTTTGGCTAGGTTGCGTGAAGAGAGCTTGGTGTGTGCTATGGTGAGCCAGCCTCCGGGCAGTGCCAGCCTCCTTTCCTCCCTCCAGGACCAGGGCTAAACCTCTATGGATATACAGTCATCATGGTGAAGCTGGCAAATCCTTTATATACGCAATGGATCCTGGAGGCCATCAGGAAGGTGAAGAAGCAGAAACAGCGCCCGTCCGAGGAGCGTGTTTGCAATGCTGTGTCAACGTCGCACGGCCTTGATCGCCACACTGTCTTGGAACAGTTGGAACTCAGTGTTAAGGATGGAACGGTCCTTAAGGTTTCCAACAAGGGGCAAAACTCCTACAAAGACCCTGATAACCCTGGTCGCTTGGCACTACCTAAGACTGGCAGAGGCCCGGGTCGGCCAGAAGGTTTGGACTGGCATAGGCTCTTGAGGCGAGCATTAGAGTGGCTCGCTGAGCCAGGGGGTTCTACTCTGAAGAGCATTGAACGCTTTCTGTGGAGTCAGCGGGATGTGGGGTCATCCTTCGGTGGCAATACAGGTGCAGCTTCTGCTTTCCACCAGCAGCTAAGGCTTGCAGTTAAGCGGGCACTGGGTCATGGAAGAATCATGAAGGAGGGGTCCCTCTATAAGCTGAATGCCAAGGCAACAGAGGGCAAGCAGGGATTGGAATCATTAGCTTCCCTCCCTCCAGTTTGTCTACTGCCTCATGAGAAAGACAAGGTGAGTATTCTGCCTGTGTATGACCTTATTGGTAGAAAAATAGACTTATTGTGGGAATAATGCATAAAACAGGAGTCCTTGAAGCCATTTGGTTCATTGACCGTGTAAAGGCTTTTATACTGGTAGGGGGAAGTCCATAATGGCTTGTAAAGCATATTTATATGTTTTGGTTCTTTGTTCCAAGTTGCAGTTACATTTTCACAAAAGATTGTACGTGTGTGTATATAGAAAATATAACTTTTACTGTGGTTTTACAACCTACCTAGTTGGTTTGTATATCGCTCTGTTTGCTTTGCCTTTTCTCATGGTGAGCAGCTGTCAATCTCTGCTGTGCATGGAAGCATCATAGGAGACAGACAGCCAGGACAACAAAACATCACGCTAGCTCCTAACCATTTTAGCTTTGTAAGAAAAAATAGGTGCAGGGAACAGATACAGTATGCCCAGACATGGAATCCGATAACTGGTGCTCTGTCCTCCACCCACTTGTAGTCCATATAAAATGGTAAAGAGAGCCAGCAACTCTGATATTCTTGTTGAAGTCTTTATTGGCTACATGGTGATATTAAAAGAAACGCGTTTTAGCGAATAGCCTTAAAGTGATATTAAAGCCTTGTTTTTTGTCTAAAAATAACAAACATGTTCTTACCTGCTCTGTGCAGTGTTTTTTTTTTTTTTTTTGCACAGAGCAGGCCAAATCCTCTTAGGTCCCATGCTGGTGCTCCTTGCGCCTTCCTTCTAAATGCTCCCACAGCAAGCAGCTTGCTCTGTGGCCACCCAAGCAGGCTCGTTCCCGACCCCGGGGCTCTGTGTGTCTCCTCACACATGGAGCCACGACTTAGCCCCGCCCCCTTCGACTTATGCCTGTGATGGCCAATCAGGAGTGCAAGTCCCCAGAGAGGTAAGGCTCCCATTGACATGGATGGATCGAGAGGGGCTGCTGCTCACAGAAGATTTTTTACCTTCATGCATAAAATGCATGAAGGTAAAAAACCTTGTGCCATTACAGCCACTTTGATCTGAGCCGAAATGCGTTTTTAGCCATGACCTTACTCTTCGTCATTGTTACTTGCTTTACTCATCATTCATTATAGCAGGCCTTACCATTGTACTAGGCTCACTTTTTGTACTAGTTTCCATTCTGACGCATTGGTTAAAGCTAAGCAAGAAAATACGTGAAAAATACCTGTGTACCTGCCAATAGATTGTATTTCTGTTCATCCAGTCCCAAGAGTTGCACATCTCTGCCACACAGCACTCCCCTGTCTGGCAGAGCAGGAGACCTGCTTTTTGTCTGCTGCAGGTATGTAACAGGTCTTGTCCTGCCCACACTGTGTGACTGGACAAAGGAAGGAAAAACCAGCTGACTGAATATTCCACATTGACACCTGGGCACTGCAACACACACTGGCCACTTTGGTGCTTCTGCTCCTAATGACAACTCTTGTGTACAGACACTGCGGGAGGTTAAATTCAGGTACTTGCATTTGTTTATTCTCATAATGACTGCAGATCTGTATTCATTTGTGTTTTTTATATATGCCTGGAGTTACCCAATTCCATTAAAGCTTGTCCACTTGGTACCATTCCCTGTTCTGGCTTACAGTGCCACTGGTTGGGATATTGAAGAAAAGTAATGACAAAGTTGTGACAAAAAGGGTTGAGTTGTTGGCTTTCACTTTGTAAACTGCCCTGGCTAGACAGCCGGGCAGCCTGGTCACACTGGCAATACATATCTTGGTTTTAGTTAGTTTAGTATAATATATAAAGTCTCAGTCTCTGTCTGTGCGGTTTGTGGAAACAAATTGAGCTCCTCATGGCGCAAAGGAGTTTCCCACACCTGTATAGACAGCCTAGTTCAGGATGACCCGGTTGTCTCCTGTCAGAAAATGCTGACTTCTGTTAGAGATGAGCTTATGTCTACATTTAGCTCGTTTAAAACTCTGACAAGATTCAGGTCCCTTCAGAGGGTCCATCTCCAGTTCGGATTTTAGCCGATCCTAGCGGAGAGTGAAGACTCTTGAGGCTGCAGCCGGATCTGCCCAGTCTTCTGTGGCAGAATCGGGGGCAGATACAGGACCCAGGGATAAAGAGTCCGCAAGGGGCTCGAGGTACAAGTTATCATTGGAAGATGTAAGTGACTTATTAAAGGCTATCTATACAACACTTGATATAGAAGAGGGAAAGGTACAATTGTCTAAACATGACCTTATGTACAAAGGTTTGCATAAGAAAAAGGCTAGAGTTTTTCCCGTGAATAGTTCCCTTCTTGATACTATCAAGTTGGAGAGTGAAAATTCAGAGAGAAAACCTTTCTTTTCTGGTAACCTTAAAAGATGGTTTCCATTTTGAAGAGGACACACCACAGCCATTGAACAAAAATCCTAAGTTAGACACCCCTCTTTCAAAAGTTGAAAAAAACTCAGACCTAGCGTTTGTCGATATGGGCACACTTAGGGATCCAATGGATAAAAGAGATATCATCCTTCACAGAGCCGGGGACTCAACCATTGGGAATCTTAAACCAGCTGTGGCCTCCACTTGTGTAGCCAGAAATTTAGAAGTATGATTGACACAAATACAAACACACTTGTTGGCAGGTACCTCCTAGAGAGCAGATTCTGAAATCTCTCCCTCTCCTCCTTTTTCGTGCTGTGGGGTTTTTGGCTGAGTCTTCCACAGAGTCGGGAAGAATGATAGCTAGGACCTCGGCCTTAGTCAATTTGGCCAGAAGAAGCCTATGGCTTAAAACCTGGACATGCAACGCTGCTTCAAAGTTGCGCCTATGTGGTCTTTCCTTAATAGGCTTAATCATCTTTTTGGCCTAGGTCTGCAAGAGGCGCTGGAATGCATGGCTGATAGAAAAAACCGACAGCCAGAACGTTTTTTTTTTTCGTGGCCAAAGTAGGCAGCAAGGTCCTAGAGAAAGGGACAATAGACCCAAAAAACATTGGACAGGTCACAAGGGCAGAGGTAGAGAGGGCATCTTGTTTAACCCTCCATAACAACCCACCAAGCCACAGTGACTTGTCTCCCAGTGGGAGGAAGATTGAGGGCTTTTCTTCCAGTGGGCAGCAGTCACCTCAAGTCCATTCATCCTGGACTTAGTGACCAATGGGTACAGGCTGGAATTTTCTTGCCAGCCACTAGAGCCATTATTGGTCACCTTCCCTCCCCAAGATGGGGTAAAAGCGAGGTCCCTGGGTCTCCAAATTTAAAGACTTGTTAGATCAAAAGGTCCTGATCTCGGTTCCCTGGTCAGATCAGGGCAAGGGATTTTGTTCCCATATATTTGTCATCAGAGAGCCATCAGGAAAATATTGGCTTATCCTGAACCTCCAGTCTGTAAACCGTTTGATCAAGTACTTTCGTAAGGAGATGGTGTTCTCAATCAAAAACCTGCTTCATGGCCACTTTTTATTTGAGGGATGCCTATCTGCAAATCCCTAACCATTGAGCCTTCCAAAGATTCTTGAGACTAGTGGTCAAGATGGGAACAGATATTTGGCACTTTCAATTTCAAGACCTCCCCTTTCGGTCTGTACTCAGCCCCATGCATTTTTACAAAGATGTTGGGGGAGGCGCTGGCTCTGCTAAGGTTAAAGGAGATAACTATTATCCCTTACCAGGATGGTAAGACCTCCTAGTGGTGGCGGAGTCGTACCAAATTAGCGGATCTCCAGACTGTACAGGGCTTCCTTCAATCTCTAGGCCGGTTAATAAACAGAGAAGTCTTCCTTATTTCTGGCCCAGAAAGTGACATCTGGGGTACGAATTTTGCCCAGTAGACCAAAAAGTTTTTCTCCCACAGGAGAAGGTCTCAAAAATGATGCAAAAAATGTCAGACTTACAGACCAATCAGTCGGTCTACCTGAGAGAGGTTTCAAGAGCAGTGGGTCTGACCTCTTGCTTTCCCGCCAGTGCCATGGGCAAGATTTCATCAATACCCAATACAGCTGTTTCTTCTAAGGAACTGGGACAGAGATGCAAGTTCCCTGGACTAAAGGGTCTTGTTACCCTCCAGAGTAAAAAGCTTAGGTGCAGGTGTGTCCTTCACCACCATAACGAGGTCTACCATGGTCCATTCCTATATCCCAGAGGATAACAACGGATGCGAGTTCCTGGAGATGGTGGGGGGGGGGGGGGGGGGGACCTTAGCAACACAATGACACAGGGAGAATGGTCCTCAAGGGAAGGAAGAGCTTCATCGAATCAGAGGGCCTTGCAGGCATTTCAGACAGAAATCAGGGGTCACAATCTCCAAATTCTGTCCCACAATATCGCTACAGTTGCGTACCTCAACAAACAATCTGTCGCCCAGGAGATTTTATCATGGACAGAAGGGAATCTAGCCTCAATTACAGCAGTGCACCTGAAGGGGATGACACATTGTCGGGCAGATTTATCTCAGCCGCTACCGGGTATGTTGAGACAATTGGTCCCTTCATCCCGAAAATCTTTGCGGGTCTCACCGACAGATGAGGATGTCCCGAAAGGGACCTGTTCGCAGATCAGAAAAATCGCAAGAAAGATAGGTTCTTTCTCTGAACCCAGTGTATCGATCATTGGGGATGAATGCTCTGGCGAATCCATGGCCATTCGGCCTCTGTTACGCCTTCCCGTCGATCAGGCTAATTCTGGAAGTCCTCCGGAAGTTTTATTTTAATTTTTTTAAAGAAAACAGATCTTATCCTAATAGCCCCTTTCTGGACCAAGAAGTTATGGTTTCCCAGTTAGACTCTGGTCTCAGAGCCTCCACTGAGTCTTCCGAAGAGAGAAGACTTATTGCAGGGTCCAGTGTCGAACCCATAGGTGATTTCCTTAAAGTGGTTGTATACTATTTTTTTTTACTTTTACCTACAGGAAAGCCTATAATAAGGCTTACCTGTAGGTAAAAAAAAAATCTCCTAAACCTGTACGGTTTAGGAGATATTCCCCTCGGTATGCGCCGCTGACTGCAGCGGCGCATGCGCACAAGGGGATTCTCGGCTGAAAGCCCGGCAGTGGCCGGACCCAGTGACGATATCGCGGCTCCGGCCACTCATAGCGCCGGAGCCGTGATACCTGGAAGAAATGCAGAGGGAGCATGTCGGCTCCCTCGGCGTGAATTGGACCAAATGTCGGGGCCTCGTTCTAAGGTAAGTATTTCATAATGAGCTAGTATGTGGTGCATATTAGCTCATTATGCCTTTTCCTTTGCAGGTAGAAAAAAACAAAAAAAACATCTGCGTGTTTACTCCCTCTTTAAGCTTGACGTCCTGGTATCTGAAGAAAAGATACTAAGCATCCTGCAAAGTAGTCAATACCCTTGTAAATTGCAGAAAACCAGTCACTAGAGCCATATATTCCAAGGTTTGGAAGAAATTGAACTTGTGGTTATTTAAAAATCTAAGATTAACTAATGATGATCTTTCAATTCTTTTGATTTTTATTATTTTTTTTTTTTCAACAGGGTGTCGACAAAGATCTTTTTGTTAGTACCTTTTTAAAGGTACAGGTGGCAGCTATTAGTGTTTTTCTCCCATTTCTCTGTTGGAAAATCCCACTTTAGCTAGATTCTACAAATCAATTTCTAGGTCCAGGCCAGTAGTGGTTAGAAGTTGTCCAACCTAAGGACCTGTCCCTGGTGCTTCAAATTCTGGTAGAATTCCCTTTTCAGCCTCTAGAGGATATTTCAGTTAAGTTACTTACCTTTAAAAACATTTTTCCTTGTGGCAATTGCCTCAGCTTGTAGGGTAAGGTGAGTTGGGGCCGGTTCACACTGCAGGCGAGGCGACTCCGACTTGCCTCGCCGCGGCCTCAGCGGCGACTTGCAAATGACTTCTGGTATAGAAGTCAATGCAAGTCGCCCCGAGGTCGCCCAAAAGTAGTACAGGAATCTTTTTTCTGAGTCGGAGCGACTCGAGTCGCTCCTCTCAGAACGGTTCATTGTACAGAACGGGGGCGACGAGCGAGGCGAGTCGTGTCGCCTCGCATCGCCCGCTATGTGAACCGGGCTCTTACAGGTCCTATTAGTGAGGGAGCCTTTCCTCACAATTTTTGAGGATCTGGTTGTTTTGAATACTGATCCAGGATTTCTGCCTAAAGTGGCCAGTACATTCCACAGATTTCAGGAATTTATACTGCCAACCTTTTATAGGTCGCCAAAGGGCGATCAAGAAAGACCATTTTTATTTATTTTTTTTCTTCTCGTCTACCTTGAGGTCACCAAGACCTTTAGGGCCGTTTCACACAGCGAGGCGCGGCGAGGCGTCTCCGACTTACCTCGCCGCGACCTGCGGGGAGCTCAGCGGCGACTTGCAGAGGACTTCTGTATAGAAGTCAATGCAAGTCGCCCCCGAAGTCGCCCCGAAGTAGTACAGGAACCTTTTTTCTGAGTCGGAGCGACTCGAGTCGCTCCTCTCAGAACGGTTCCATAGTACTGAATGGGGGCGACTTGCGGGAGCGAGGCGAGGCGAGCCGTGTCGCCTCGCCTCGCCTCGCTGTGTGAACCGGCCCTTAGAAAAACAGACTCCTTGTTTGTCCTCTTTTCAGGAGCACACAAGGGAAAGAGTGCATCTAAAGCCACCTTGGCTAGATGGATAAAGCAAGAAAACATAGAAAATTAGGTTCCTCCTCCTTTTTATCACTGTGCACTCAATAAGAGCCTTGTCTGCGTCTTGGGCTGAGAGGGCTGGAGCCTCACCGGATTTTTTTTTTTTTGCAGGGCTGCCACATGGTCCAGTTTTTCGATCTTCATTAAACATTATCGCCTGGATCTCCTTTCTGCTCAGGAGCAGGCGTTTGGTCGTAAGGTCCTTCAGGCAGTTGTCCCTCCCTAGACCGGTAACTTCTGGCTCGTCTCATGGGCTGTCCTGGAAGATGCTTAGAGAAAAGCTGAGTTAGACTTACCGGTAACTCCTTTTATGAGAGTCTTCCAGGACAGCTAGATTCCCACCCAGTTTTGTCTTGAAGTTATGTTTATTCATGTTTTACAGGGATGTCCTACGGTTCTCGAGATTACTGACATGGGGCCTGGTGGGGGTTAACGGTGTTAACTGACCTGGTAGGAGGAGCCCTAGGTCTCATGGGCTGTCCTGCAAGACTCAGAAAAGATTTACTGGTAAGTCTAAGGCTCGATTCACATCTATGCATGTTGCTTTTGAGTGTTTCTGCCGTGCTTTTTGCGGTGCTTGTCGCGTTTTTGGACACGCGTTTTTGCTGCGTTTTGTGTATTATTATTTTTTTACACTGTGGTTGCTTAGCAAACAGCTATCCACAGTGAACAAAAAAAAATCAAAAAACGCAGTACTTGTGTTTTTGATGCAGGTCCATTGACTTTTATTACATGCAAAACGCTGCATTTTGCACTTAAAAAAAGTCCCCGACCCTTTCCAAAAACGCAGAGGCACAAAAATGCATCGATGTGAACATGTTCCATAGGAACTCATGTTAAAAAAAAAATTCCCTGCATTTCTGCAAAATGCATCAAAAATCGCGTTAGTGATGACTAGTAATGGGGTGATCAGGGATTTTTAGCAGGACTGCGACATTGCGGCGGACAGATCGGGCACCTAACTGACACTTTTGACACTTTTTGGGAACCAGTGACATTATTACAGTTATCAGTGCTAAAAATATGCATTTTTATTGTACTTATGACACTGACAGGAAGGGGTTAACAGGGGCCGTCAAGGGGTTAAATGTGTTTCCTCTGCGTGTTTTACTAACTGTATGGGGGACTGTGTGACTGGAGAAACGCACAGATCCATCTTCCTGCATAGCAGAAAGACAGAATCTGGGTGATCTCCCCTGTCGGAACAGATCTGCCTGTTAATACAGGCAAATCCCCATTCTGTCACTGCAGGGAACGACCAATGACCGGCGGACATAGTCTGCCCCACCCGCTGATTGGCTCCCCAGCTGGCCAGTGGGCATGTGCGTCCACATATCTCCGTGTACAAGCCAACTTACAATGATGGCGATTCACGAGAAACAGCCACATTTCTGCAGTATAACTGCAGCGGTCGGTCCTTAACAGGTTAACGCATCGCAGTGCCATTCATTTTTGAAAATAGTATCCCAACGCACTTAAGCCTAGGTTCACACTAGTGCTGCTGCATAATCAACTATTTTTTCATTGCACTTTTATAGCTCAATTTTTCATGTTTGATGCGTTTTCATGCATTTTTTTTTCCTGTAGAAGGAGACTGGCTGTTGAACACACAACCCTGCCAAAATGTGCCAAAAACTCATGCACGAGTGTTTGTGCTCCCATTGAAGCCTATGGGGCCAAAAAACACACTTCACCAAAAGCACTTGCATAGTTTCCAAAAAAATGCACCACGTTGCATTGATGTAAAGGGCACCATAGAGAATAATGTGATTTCCATTGTTGTTGCACTAGTATGAAGTGGATCTGTACCTAGGCTAAGATTGCATACATTGTGTTGCTGCCATGCCTTGCACACCAGAACCTTTGTGACATGTTGGCTAAGTCCTTATCTATGCTAGGTGTGTAGCCCCGATGTAAGAGACTCCGGTATTTTGGTGAGTGGAAGCCGGTAGTGCAGCACACAGCCCTTCTGTCTGCAACCTGAAAAACATAAAGAGGCTGAAAGCTGCTGGACAGTGCTGTGGTACTAACATTTACATCCCGGTCACAACAGTGGGGCTGGATGCTGCACCAAATCCCTGCAATCTCATGCATCAGGGATAAATGCATGTGCGTAACGCTTAATTAGAACTTTTTGTTGGCAGTCTATTCATTTCAATGGGCTGCATTATTGCAACACGCTTTAAAGCAGTAGTAAACTGCCCCCCAAAAAATCTGTCCCCCTTCAACAATGCCATAATGTGTTAGTATGCACCCCAAACTAACACTTTATGATAGACTTACTTGCACACGGAGCCTTCCAGCACAACACTGTCACGGCTCCCGGACGCTTCTATCTTCACTCAGTCTTCCTTCTGGGTTTTGCGGGCTCTGGCTGTATGAATGGACAGAGCTCTGAGTGTGACACTGGTATACCGTCCCTTCAGAGTGCATGTGGCAGTGATGCCAACGGCTGCATTCGCAAGTGTGAATTTCTCTTAAACGGTGCAAGTTTAGGATCTGTTCTCTGTACCTACAGGTAAGCCCATAATAAGGCTCATCTATAGGTACAAGTTCAAAAGTAGACTTTATTTTAACAATTGACCTAACGAGTTATTCAGTGTGCATTATCGCACCACACAAATGTAAATATGCCTTTTAAAAGATGGGTTATTGTGTAACTTTACTTATGTAATCAGTGGGTGATTCTACTTGCTTATTATCAGAACTGATTGTTTGGCCTGATCTTTTTTGGGTAGAGTTATGAAATTTGGGCATGGGCTAAGTTTTCTATACTAATGTTAGTATTATGATATGTGATTCTGGTAAAAGGTTAGGGTCAGTGAGAATAAAATGATCAAGTTTGCATGTATAAGCTTCAGCTCACCAAGCATTTAAAAAAGGATGGGGGACCTTGGCAGGGATTAGAATTTTTGGATTATTTATATTATAGGGAAACCCCTTGACATGGAATCCTGCAAAACAGACACCACTCCTGACCACTATCCAGGCCTAAAGCAGAACTGAGTGTACAAAATAAAACCTTGTGAACAGGCGGGCCTTTTTATTATAGAAGGGACGTACATTCCCTGGAATGCATAAAGACTGTCTCAGACAGATTTTGCAAAAGTATTTTGTGTTTTAATGTTGTTCAGCATGTGCCAAATTCATGGACCTGCCTAGAACTTATATTGGAATTTTGGTAAGGCTGTTTTCACACACTGAGGCGCTTTACAGGCGCTATAGCAGGAACAGTGTATACACTGTTCCTGAAGCGTCCCTGCCCATTGAAATCAAATTGGTTGCGCCTCTGCAGCGGCACTTTGCGCCAGCGCATTTAACAATTTTTCATCCGTTAGCAGGGATTAAAAGCGCCCTTCTAGTGGCCGAAAAGGGCCGCAAAAACGATAGTAAAGCGCTGCTAAAAATAGCGGCACTTTACCGCAGACGCCCCAGTTTGAAAGTAGCCTAAATGCTGCACCGCATTTAGAATTTTTCCAAAATCGGTCAGCACCCGTTTCTCTCTACATCAATAGAGAGTTGGTCTTGGCTCTACTTTTGTAAGACTGTAAGTATGTTATTTTGAATTTGGTGCAGTCATTGCACTGCAATGTAAAAGTGGCGCATTGTAGAACTACCTGAATTTGGTGCATGTTGCTGTCAGATCCAAAAGTGTTGCAAATGCTTCATGAATTTGGTGCAATACATTAACGAGGGATTAACGCCAGAAAAGTGGTGCAGCAGCTGAATTGCCCACATTGTCTCTCTTGCAATAAAATGCACTTGCGTGCCTATACACAATCCTTGGAGGGATGTACACAGAGCTGCACACGCGTAGCTCCATTTCCAGAACCGTGCCTGTATGAATGACTCTGGCGCAGGATTGACATCATCCTACGCTAGCCAGTCAATACGGACAAAGCTAAGCGCCTTTTAGACCTATTTCAGGAACTTTAGTTGAAGTGTAAAAGGTGAGGCCTAAAGTGATACTAAAGTCTGTTTTTAGAGCAAAAAAATAAACATGATGTTCTTACCTGCTCTGTGCAGTTGGCTTTGAACAAAGCAGCCCAGATCTTCCTCGGGGCCCAAGCCAGCACTCCTCCTGGCCCTTCCCTCCCTGCTGGGTGCCCCCACAGCAAGCTGCTTGCTGTGGGGGCACCCAAGCAGGTGCACACACTGAGCCACGACGCGGGCCCCGCCCCCTCCACCTCCTGATTGTTTTTTTTCTGGCTGTGATTGACAGCATCTCCCGCTGCTGCTAAGTCAATCGGGAGTCTGAGTTTCCAGAGAAACAAGGCATGCGTTGACATTGCTGTATTGAGAGGAGGTTCAGGTAAGTATTAGAGGGGCTGCTGCTCACAGAAGTTTTTTTTTTACCTTGTGCCTTTGCAACCACTTTAATTCATGTTGGTGAGGCAGCACAGGGCGCTGCGCATGCCATGCAGTGGTATGCAATGCCATCCAGTGAGGTGCGTTTAATATTCAGCATGTCTGCATTTCATGGCACCTCACGCTGTATTGTAGTGTGAATGGGGCACAGTTTTCTATGTGCCCTTAGTGACTGGCGTTCTTCCAGCACTGAAAAACTTCTGTTATAAAGTTTACATTTACTTCTTTATTTAGTCCTAGCGCTCTAAATCCTAAAGGACTAGGTACGCTAATTTAGGATCAAATGATATTTTGAGCATTTGCCAAACTTTACACAACTTTCCATATTGTCTGTACTGTGTGCAGACTGTGTGCTTTTTGCCAAGTGTATTTTCCAGTTGTTTCCTGCTGCACTCATTGGAACTAAATATGTTTTTGGGCTTTAATGTGAATCAACATAGATTTATCTGGCCAAAATACCCAGATGGCTGCTTTGTCTTCTAAATGTATCTACCATTAAATGCTGTGTCTTTTGTTACCACGGCAACAGCAACTTGGGTCGCTCCTCTCCATTATTGGTTTATTAGACATGTAATATGAGAAAAGAATTTTACCTTAAAGGGGAATTTTTATATTCTATTTTAGTGGTCATCTTATCTTGGGACAGGGAATAGGGAAGTGTTCAACATTCTTGCTAAAAACATGCAAATCAGTTGTTCTCATAGATTATCCTTGTGTTTTCAGTCACTGAATAGTGGAGTTGGTTGGAACAGCAACACACATTCTCTGTATTTAAGAGATAGGTCAGCTTGTGTATGTAATGAGCAAATATGGAAACTAAAATATGCATATGCTTTCAAAAGAAGCCATATGGTAATGAGATGAGCTAGGTTCCAACTGATGCAGCGCATTTGTGATCCGTTTTTCAGTGCGGTTTTGATACATTTTTAATGCATATTTTACCGCTGTGGCTCATTCCTGCTGTCAGTCAGCAGGGAAGAGTTACTGTTTTTTTTTGTTTTTTTTAAGGAGCCCCCACCTGCCGGAGTTTATGTAAACCAAAGCACTTTATGTCTGGTATTGATTTTTGAAGGGGTTCCCACACCAAAAAAATAAAAATTTGTAGTCCCCCCCCCCCCCCCCCCCCAAAATCCATACTACGCTCTTAGGAATTCCAGATATAATTTTTTTTTCTTTTTTCTTTAGCGTGCTCCACTTCAAAATCCATACTCTACCCAATGGGCTGTTTTTTGTTTTGTTTTTTGTTTTTACATTGTCTGCTTAGATAAAGGATGACTCATCGTTGTTAGGGTGCCGGCTCCTTAGAAACCGATGACACATCCTGCTGCTGACAGAAATGAGTCGCTGGTTGTTAGGACGCCAGTGGGTGTTGGCTTCTAATTAGCACAAATTGCCAGCAAAAATGCAGAAAATTAAGCATGTAGATGCAATTTTGATGCATGTCCATAGAGGTCTATGGACTACAAAGTTGCATTGCAAGTAGTACAGAACCATTCCCCCCCCCCCCACAAAAAAATTGTATCACAGCTGCATTGCATTAATTTACACAGGCACTTTAGGAAGCAATGTTCACTGTGCGATCCAAATTTTATCTGAAATCGCATCAGTTTGAAAAGCTGCACTCCAGGAACATACAAAAGACCATAAGATTATAAAATGTATGCATATATAAAACTTTTTTTCTTTTTGTGTTGGCAAGCATAAGGAAGAGTTTGAACCCCTGTCATGCTTTTTTTTGTTCAACAAGTTTTTATTAAAGGCATGATTTACATTACAGCGGAATACAACCGACCAATTCAACAGAACTCTTGTGTACATACAACAGTATGGCATTTCTTTACAGGTAACGGTTATGGACATATTGACTAGGTAGGCAGCTCCTTTAAAGAGCTATGTATCTCGAAGAATTATGTTATTAACTGTGCCTTTATTTGTAGAAGAAAAGATAGAGAGAAAAGTGTGGAAGAGCGGGGGTGGGGTAGGTGTCCAGCCAAGAGCTCACATATATAGGACTGTTAGAGCCGGTTCACACAGCGGGCGATGCGAGGCGACACGACTCGAGTCGCTCCGACTCAGAAAAAAGGTTCCTGTACTACTTTTGGGCGACCTCGGGAGGACTTGCATTGACTTCTATACAGAAGTCATCTGCAAGTTGCCGCTGAGGTCGCGGCGAGGCAAGTCGGAGCCGCCTCGCCTCGCCTGCAGTGTGAACCGGCCCTTAGTAATCCTCATGTACAGAAAAAATAAATCTATTCCTGCTGCCGATCAGGCTTTGAAGTGAAATTACTTGGGTCAGTGTTGACAGTATTGACAGTAAACATGGCCTTGTACCTTGGTATTAGCTTTGGAGTGCTTCCTTCTCATTTGTGGTAGTGACATAGAATAAAGTGAACTGGGTGTGTCTTTGAAACTAAATCAGATTTCAGATTTCCTGAACTTTTTCCTTTTTGATTTGGCAAGAATAGCTTGTTTTCTAACATTGCTCAGAGGCCTTCAACAAGCCTAGCATATGTTCCTCCTGATTAAACGAATGCACGTGTAATGAGGCAGGTGTACATTACGTTACACTCTGAAGGATTGAACTTCAAGTGTCACCTACTGAAAGCAAGTGTGTGTGTACAGACTTGGCAGGTTCTCCCCTGCCATTGGTTTGGATGTGCTGTTGCAATATGGTAATGCATTTGTTGGTTCACACCTGTTTTGCTAGATACTGAAGCCTATAAGGATAGCTAACCTGTAGTAAAACACTTTCCTGGCACTGAGATGTACTTACAAGGACCGCTTTGTCAGTATCTCACATCTGCAGCTGAGGTTTGGGAGTAGCTTGATTAGTTCCATGTGTTTATTATGTAATGTGTGTGTGTGTGTGTGTGTGTGTGTGTGTGTGTTTGTTTTTTTATTTTTTATATATATGTGTGTGTGTGTGTGTATGTGTGTGCGAAATGACTTGTATGGATTGTATTAGAGAGAAGGCGAGAGCCAGATTGTGGTTTTTACTACTTAAGGCTAGGTTCACACCATAGCGATGCGGGAACGCCGCGAATCCGCAGCGGTTTCCCGCATCGCATGCCTCCCGCCGGCAGTTCACACTGCCCTATGCGAACTGCTGGGAGTGTCAATAAAATCTTAATGACACCCCCAGATCCGTCCGCATATCGCAGTGCGATCTGCACACTCGGACAGGAATCGGATCGCATGGTGTGAACACCCATGCGATCCGATTCTGCTGCGGACCAAAAAAGGGTCCCGTGCAAGTTTGCGGCGGGTGCGATGCGAATTCAGACATACTATCTGTATGGCTGAACTCGCATCACTACAGAGATCGGATGTGATTTGCACTGCAGTGCGGTGCGAATCACATCTGGATCTCCCACCCGCAGCAGTGTGAACCCAGCCTTAAGCGGGAGTCCTCCTTTTTTATTTATTATTTATTTTTTTTAAAGCCAGCAGCTACAAATACTGCAGCTGCTGACTTTTAAAATAATTACCCGCCCAGCGCGCCCGCGATGTCGGCACCCGAAGCCGATCTCTCCATCGTCTCTCGGGTGCTGCCGCCGCCATCTTGGGTGTGGGAATCTGGAAGTGGAGCCTTGCGGCTTCATTTCCCAGTTCCCTACTGCGCATGTGCGAGTCGCGCTGCGCAATAAGGATGGTCCCGCTGTCTCTGGGATCCGTGTGTTTCCCAGCAGACAGCGGGGGACCTTTGGAAAGGGGCGTACCTTCTGCAGATATCTATGCCGGAAGTGGGTGCAGATACCTGTACTGTACAGGTACCTGCACCCCTCCCCCCTGAAAGGTGCCAATTGTGGCGCCGGACCGGGGGAGGGTTCCAATGAGCGGAAGCTCCACTTTAACACTATCTGTGCATACCAACATACTGACGCTCTATTCACACTTGCTGTTTCTGGACTGGACCTCGCAACAAAATGCACAGAAAACGTGCATACTTGCCATACATTTCGGATATGTGATTAAGGCCCCTTTCATGCTACCCTGACTTCAAAGTCGTGCGATTTTTGCCGCCGTTTCAGGGAATGCCTGTGTAAACTTGGTCTATGGACCCTAGGGCTGAAACAACTAATCGATTATGAAAATAGTAATCGATTAATTTCATAATCGATTAATCGCCCAGTACCATAATGGGGTTAAAAAAAAGGCCTTTATAGTACAAAAAAAGCAAATAATCGCTACTGTAAATATTACGTTCACAGTTCTACAGTAAAAAAATAAACCCCTTACAGTAGTGATTATCTGCTCCTTTTTTTTTTTTTTGTACTATAAGGGTCCGTTCACACAGGGGCAACTCCGATCCGACTTCAGGTCGCCCCTAGTCGCCTCAGGTCGGACAACATTTAAAAAGCAATGTAAGTGAATGAGAGCCGTCTTAATGCACACTACTGAAGTCGCTCTGACTTCAGAAAAGGTTCCTGTACTACTTGAATCCGACTTGTAGGCGGCCGGTACCCATTGATTTCAATGGAGGTCGCCTCCAGGTCGGATCTCCGTTTATACGGAGGCGACTCTGACAGAATTATCAGCTCTCAAGAGGGCACTCCACGCCAAATTTATGAAAAAAAATTGGCGTGGGTTCCCCCTCCGAGAGCATACCAGGCCCTTGGGTCTGGTATGAGTTCAAAGGGGAACCCCCTACACCGAAAAAACGGCGTGGGGGTCCCCCCCAGATTCATACCAGACCCTTATCCGAGCACGCTACCCGGCCGGCCAGGAAAGGGGGTGGGGACGAGCGTGCGCCCCCCCCTCCTGACCCGTACGAGGATGTGTGCCCTCAACATGGGGGTGTTTTGGGGAAGGGGGAGCCCTGCGGCCCCCCACCCCAAAGCACCTTGTCCCCATGTTGATGAGGACAAGGGCCTCTTCCCGACAACCCTGGCCGTTGGTTGTCGGGGTCTGCGGGCGGGGGGCTTATCGGAGTCCGGGAGCCCCCTTTAATAAGGGGGCCCCCGGATACCGGCCCTCCACCCTATGTGAATGAGTATGGGGTACAATGTACCCCTACCCATTCACCTGTAAAATAAAAGTACCAAAAAAAACACAACACAGGGTTAAAATATTTTATTGCACAGCTCCGGGGGTCTTCCGTCTTCGGGGGTCTTCTCGCCGGACTCCTCCGCTATCTTCTTGTAGCTCTTTTGCTAGCGGAGGAGTCCGGCTTTCTTCCTCGCCGCCGGCCTCTTCTCCCGACTTCGGGGGTCTTGTCCCCCTCTTCGGTTCTTCTGCCGGGCCACCGCGCCTTCTTATAGCTCTTTTACAGGCGGTGGCCCGGTCTTCTGTAAAGACCCCCGAAGACGGAAGACCCCCGGAGCTGTGCAATAAAATATTTTAACCCTGTGTTGTGTGTTTTTTGGTACTTTTATTTTACAGGTGAATGGGTAGGGGTACATTGTACCCCATACTCATTCACATAGTGTGGGGGGCCCCCGGATTCCGATAAGCCCCCCCGCCCGCAGACCCCGACAACCAACGGCCAGGGTTGTCGGGAAGAGGCCCTTGTCCTCATCAACATGGGGCAAGGTGCTTTGGGGTGGGGGGGCCGCGCGGCACCCCCCCCCCCCCCCCCCATGTTGAGGGCACGCGGCCTGGTACTGCTCAGGAGGGGGGGGGGGGCGAACGCTCGTCCCCACCCCCTTTCCTGGCCGGCCGGGTAGCGTGCTCGGATAAGGGTCTGGTATGAATCTGGGGGGGACCCCCACGCCGTTTTTTCGGTGTAGGGAGTTCCCCTTGGAATCCATACCAGACCTAAGGGCCTGGTATGCTCTCGGAGGGGGAACCCATGCCAAATTTTTTTTCATAATTTGGCGTGGAGTTCCCTCTTGAGAGCTGATTCTCTGGCCGCGGCAAAAGTCGCCTGGCCTGGGGTGACTTAAAGTCGTGTTGTAAGTCGTGTTCAGGTCGTGTCCAAGTTGCCTCCAAAAGTCGTGTTGAAAGTAGTGTTGCCCCTGTGTGAACGGACCCTAAAGGCTCATTTTGGTCTTAACCCCATTATGTTAGTAAACGTTACAAATGTTAGTAATACCTGGTTCACATCTATGTTTATTGGTGCTTTTTGCAGAAACGCACTAAAGTTCATTTACATGGTTTCCTATGGGACACATTCACATCTATGCTTTTTTTTTCAGCCGCTGCGTATTTGGAAAGGGTCGGGGACTTTTAACGCAAAATGGTGCTTCTTTTTTTTTTTTTTGGTTCAATACACTTCAATTGAGAAGCTTCAGAAAAGCATGTAATTTTTGCAGCAATTTGTGTTTTAATATGCCCAAAAAAAATGCAAAAGCACAAATTACAGTAAAAAATCAAAACACACTGCAGAAACAGATCAAAAGCAAACTGCATAGGTGTGTACCGAGCCTTATGCTGGCCACACAGATCAATTTTCAGATTAGACTATTTAGATGAAAAATCTTTGTACGTTCGCTGAATGAAAGAAATTTGTTTGAAATTTTTACTTGTTTTTAACATTCTGTTTTTAAAAATAATGTAATTTCTGAATGAAAACCACATACATTGTCTGTCTGAAAATTCCCTTGACCAAGAAGTTTTCTATTTTTCCAAATTTTCCCGTCACTGTGGTTGAAAATGAACTTCAATTTGACCCGTGGTGGTTGTTATTAACCGACTAATCAATTTAATAATCGGCCAACTAATCGATTATGAAAATAATCATTAGTTGCATCCCTAATGGACCTCAACTCGCATCAAAGTCTGACCAAAGTAGTACAGGGACTACCTTGAAGTTGCACAGATATAAATGGTACTCGTTGGAAATCATAGGGTATGACTTGTCATGCGACTTTGCAGTCCCCAGTCACAGGACAAGTCGCACAGGTGTGGAAGGGGCCTCAGGCCCTGTTCACACTGGTGCGACCTACGCTTCGACTTTTGGGAGCGCATGACGAGTACAAATCAATGGTTCCCCATGAGAGCCGTCTTAAATGGTCTGACACAAGTCAGTCCGACCTTTAGAAAAGGTTCTTGCACTACTTTGGTCTGTTTTCAGCCCATTCAACATAATTGAAGTCGGATCGTGATCCTAACCATCTGACTTGTGGCATCAGACATGGTGATTACAGCAGAAGCAAAAGGAAATTGTCACACTGGGATTGTTTTGATTGGTCTCTAAGTCGGAGCAAAATCATTCAAGTCGGATGGAAGTAGGACCGATGTCACAGGGCAAAGTAGGATGACTGTCGTGCAGTTGTGTTGTACCAGTGTGAACCCAGCCTCAACATGATTGATGTATGACTGTTATCCTACTTTGCCCTGCGACATCGGTCCTGCTTAGTCCTACCGTCAACAGACTTGAACAGGATACGATTTTGCTCCAACTTCGCTGTAGTCCGACTTGTCCTTTGACAAATCAAGACTATAACAGTGTGTCAAATTCCTTTTCTTGCTGCTGTAATCACCATGTTGGATGTCACAAGTCGGATGGAAGTAGGACCAAGCAGGACCACTGTCTCAGGGCAACAGGGTCCGACTTCAATGACGTTGACGAGTAATGATGAGCTCAGGCGTGTTCGGCATACTCCTGAGCCTGCCAGGAAGTCAGCGCTGAGCTAATCACAGGCAGTGAGACATTGCCCGATCTCTGCAGCCGTGCATCGGGGCAATGTCTCGCTGCCTGTGATTTGCGCTGCGCCGACTTCCTGGCGGGCTCTGGAGTATGCGAAGGCGCCTGAGCTCATCCTTATTGACGAGGATCAGACTTCACTGATATTGACTGGGATGAAAACGGACCAAAGTCGTGCAGGAACCTTTTCTGAAGTTGGACCAACTTGTCAGACCAGTTAAGACATCTCTCATAGGGAACCATTTATCTTGTAAACGTCATGCAACATGTCTGAGCCATATGTTGCACCAGTGTGAAGTGGGCCTTAAGCATGTGTTGCACTTGCAGCACCAAAAATTGTTGGTGCTCAATGAAAAATAAATGCACCACGCTGTGCTCCAAAATTCTTTTGCAGTGTTTGTCGTACGTAGAACAGCCCATTCAAGTGAATGGGCTACTCTATGCACGACGAACAGAAACACACACTCTGAGCAGGAACACAGGTTCCCACTACACTCAGGTGAACTCGGCCTAACGAAGTGAAAGAGTGGCGGTATATATGCTTTAGCATTGATGGAGGCAGCTGCTTGATCATAACAAACGTCACTTGTCAGTGTTCGTTTTAGATTCTGAGCTGATGCCTACAGGTTACCTGTAGTGACAGGTTTGCTTTAAAGTGGTTGTAAACCCTCCCTCCTGGCTTTTAACTATAGTTAAGCCCTAGGACAGTGATGGAGAACCTTGGCACCCCTGATGTTTTGGAACTACATTTCCCATGATGCTCATGCACCCTGCAGTGTGGTTGAGCATCATGGGAAATGTAGTTCCAAAACATCTGGGGTGCCAAGGTTCGCCATCACTGCCCTAGTATAAGGCTTACCTATAGGTAGTGGAAATATCTCCTAAACGTGTGCTGTTTAGGAGACATTTCACTTGTAGTGCGCTGATGATGTAATCCGTGCATGCGCTGTGAATAAACAGCCCCCCCGTGCAGTTTCTTCCCCAGCGTGTGCCTTTACTGATGGCTCCCGCACGCAAGCACGAGAGTGACGTCACGTGGCTCTGGCCAGTCACAGAGCCGGAGTCCACGGCCCTCTGGAGGAAGAGGGGTGAAGATGGACGCAGCCTACACGGGACAGCGATGGATTCGTTTGCCGGTAAGTGTCGCATAATGGGCTAGACTAGCCCATTATGCTTTTAAATTGCAGGGAGCAAAAGAGGAAGTAAAACCCATCAGCGTTTACTTCCTCTTTAAAATGCACTTGTCTTGCACAGAAAGTTATTAAATGGGCTGAATCGGTAGATTGCTTACACTTAGTTTTACATACACTTTCCTTTTAAAGTTCTTTGAACCTGATATACTCTGCTATACAAATTTCAACCAGTTCTTGTAAAAATAAAAAAAATGTTCTTGGGCTAGCCTGAAATGTGACCATCAGGGACTGTGCCCTGTGTTTTCTGCTTTCCTGACCTAAGTGTAGCGGTTAGTTTACTTGCAGAGCATTTTCCGGGTGCAGATCCGTGGCATGGATCCAGGTCTGTCACTATTTCTGAACACACGTTCTGAGAGTAGGCCTTGTGGGCAGAGCACTAGAAGTTCCTCATTATTAGGAATGTTGGGGGCAATTGGCTATTCCCCATTCGGTCAGTTTGCCATGTAAGGGGGCAAAGCCCAAACGTCATTTACTGGGTGGTGGTGTGCGTCAGCTCTGTGCATTTTTCTGCCATTCAGTGTAGAGGAAGAATTTTTATCACTCCTCCTCCTGCAAGTCACATGTGGAGCTATCCTTCATTTTGTCTCTGCCTGTGTACAATGACTTGGTCAACTTTTGGCTATCTGAAGTTTCTCCTGCCAGCAAGGCAGTTCCTGAGTACCCTGTACACCGAGCTATGTTGCCTTCTGCCTTAAAGTGGTTGTAAACCCTTACAAACCACTTTGACCTACAGGTAAGCCTAGATTAAGGCTATTAAATGGAAAAACTCCCCAGAAAATAGGGTTTTTAGGCAGCAAGATGAAAAATAAGCAATAGTACAATAGGATAATAATGTAAAAAAGTGTTTTATATTCAAAAAAGGGGGACAAGACAAAACCCCCTTAGTATGACAATAAAAACATGAGCTCCCATAGCAACAGAATGTTAAAAACACAAAGAAAGGAGAAGCAAATGCACATGAACATTTACATATCCACATAGACTAGTACAAATCAGAAATGTGAAATACAGATGGCATTACATTGACAAATTCACATCAAGTAGTGCAGATCAAAGATGTGAAGTACAGATGGTGCTGACGCGTTTCGACCCACATTGGGTCTTCCTCAGAAGGACATACTGTTAAGGAAATGTATAGCAATTATTTTCTACACACATTGTTTAACATAATATCCTCGCATACATAAATATATATTTACCCCATAAATGCATCCAAATGATAACACAATTTAGTTCCACAAGGAATGCTTCTCACTTAAAAAGGAAAAAGAAAAGAAAAAACTCAATAGACAAAACAGACAGGGCTCCGGGCTCCACCACAGGCGTCGCAATCCAAGATGGGCCGGGGCCACAAAATACGCCTTGCCAGAGGTCACACTTAAGTCCACAACCTCCCCCTAATGCTAGGATGGAGGAGGGATGATCACCCGGTGGTGTGATGGTGGGCAGGCAACACCTGTGGTAATAAGATACAAAAAATAGTAAATGGTATTTAATTGAATGCCAAAATATGCAGTATCGGGAAAAAGACCCAATAGAGCATATTGGCTTAACCAAAGCGTATCAGGAGAAGCAGAAAGGACATAAATATGTGTATTATGCCCTCCCATATCCCCGACACCTTGTTGTATGTATTGGTAGTATATCCATACATGCCAAACCCCACCCAGAAATAAGCAGCAAGGAGCATCACATCAGAACGCCAATAAAGTTTATATTGAGTAACCCATATATCATATACGTGCAGAGTGAGTGAAAGTAGCACACAACCCTATGTAAAAGAGTGAACACGTGGCCCATATTTACAAGCATTTAAAGGACATCTCAAACTATGTTCATTCTGGCAGGCCCCACCTTGCAATCTGCCCCACCTTGCAATCTGCCATTCCTTCAGTGCCCATGCGCCATGACGTCACCTGATATCCAGATTAACTACAGGTAAGCTTTATTATAAGCTAACCTGTAGGTAAAAATCAAAATGTCAAATTTGCTATTGCTTTAACTGAGCTTAAAGTGTTACTAAACCCACAACAGTAAAATCAGTCTGTATATGCAGAATAGCATGCTTGTCAGGGGTTAATCCTTTGCATTGTGTAAAAAGGCTCTTTGATCCTGTATGCACAGATCCTCCCCTCCTGCACTTTCTCTCTGGGGAAGGCCAGCTAACACACAGGCAGGGTAGCCAACCTGCACATGCTCAGTTGTCTTTTTATTCTGAAGAGAACATTTCCTTGTTCTCGCAGCTAGCCAAGTCGCATGATATTGACATCACACATTTGGGTGTGTATACAGGCTATAGTGGAAATCTCCTTCCTGAGCACATGGCTCTGGACAAATTCCGCAGTTTATCATGTGACTGTGGTATACAGATCAGCCAAAAAGGTATATAGTGGCAGTATTTTAATGTAAAAAAAAATTTATAAGCTGTGGGTGGGCAGATGAACTATTTTCATATTGCTGGGTTTACTAACACTTTAAGCCATTGGAATGGAACTGTCTTCCATTAAATCTGATCTTTTAATTTCGGGATATCTGGAGCTCTTGCCCTTGGACTACTGTGTGTGTATTAGAGGTTTTTCATCTCTTTTCTCATATAGGTTTTCCTTCCGTGAACATGAGAAGAGCTCATTGGCTCATATTTTGTGCTGCAAAACTGACATGTAGGAAGCACCTGCTTCGAACGTCCTTCAAAGGACAGCGTCTCTTCAGATATTTCTTCGGACACTCTCATCAAAGTTGCCAATGGGGACAAGAGTACCCATCTGCTCCAACAGAGAGGGCATAGGGCTCAGCCTTGGAAGCCTTTACCCCTCTTTGGATGCCCAGAGGGGTTTCTTTCATTACTTCCAAGCTTCAAACTCTAAAGTTAGCACAGGCTTTGCTATCAGTCTGCACCTAATCCCTGGATTTCCAAGTGGTAATGGCCTCAGTACTTGCAGAGGAATGGTTCCAGGGACTCTACTTTAACCTGTTAACAGTCTCCAAACCCAGTGTTGGCATTTGTACCATTTTTGCTTCTCAAAGTCCTGCATGTCTTTATTTGGGCCCAGAAAGTCTGCTTGAAATCCACCAGGTCTGTCATGACCCCTCCATTAAGCAGACTTTTTATCCTTCACAGACATCAAGGATACATGCTTGCAATTTCTTCCCTTTTTCTTGTTTGTTCAAAGCACTTTATGGTCCTGCCATTCGGCCTAGCTTCCACCTTGAGTTTTCAAGGTTCTGACCCTATTACTCCTCTTGCTACATTCTCATGACCTCCCCATTGTGGGATAACAAGATGACCATCTCCGTTAGGTAACAGCCTGCACAAGTTTTTATTGACAATGTGGCTTAATGGTTCCAACTGCCAAGGTGTTCAGTTGGATCCTGATCCTTCAGGTGTCAGAAATGAAGCCAACTTGTATGGAATATCTGGGTTGTCTCCTAGACACAGCTCATGCCAGCCTGTTTCTTGCACTGGTAGACTCGGGCTGTGCATGCTAGGAGTCGGCCAACTTGCTGGTTCTGCATGAGCGGTCTGGAACTGATGTCAGCCTCTTTAGAGGCAGTCCCATGTGCCCAGTTTGTTTTCAGACCCCTACAATTTAAAGCGGTGGTAAACTGCAATGAACAAATCATTTGCAACTATAAGACTGCTGATTCATACTTTTTTAAACACGTTGCAATCCGATTTATCCACTTACCGTGCCCATTTTTTTTTCTATTGTAGTTTGTTTTTATGTATCCTAACTGAAGCCTGCACCATTTTAGCTCCTGTCTGCCGCTTCTTCCCTTTAGCACACTTCCACCCTTCCTCTGTCTCGCACATGCTCAATGGACCGGCTCGCTCCGTTGATCCTGAGCGCAAATATTGCACTCCCTGTGATGTAGCAGGTCACATTGGGTGTATCAGGAAAATCTCAAAGGCTTCATAATCTCTTGAGATTACCTGCTGATGATGCGGGCTCAGCACAAGATGAATAAACTGATGGACCATGACGCATGCTGTAAATGGAGGCCAAAATACACATGCGCTGGTGACATCATTGCAGTAAACATTTCTTCTAATTGGCACATTGGAGCACTATGAAAGACATTCACTTGTAAGGCTGCTTTACATGGGGGAAACTATTGTGGGAGATGCCAGTCTCTGGACAGATTGATTTCCCTGACCCTGAGGGCCTGTTGCCCTTGGCCTGGTGGCTCAGGGATCCAGCTGTGAAGTTAGGGGAAAGTACATCTTTCTGATGTTTTGGAAGATCCTCATAATGGATGAGTCTGTCAGGCTTGGGAGGAGCTCTGAACACTTTTAGTGTAGGGGACTTTGACATTGTAGGAACTCATCTCCTGATCAGATTTCTGGAGCGTTGGGTGATTTTGCGGTCCCTGTGATGCTAGACTCGCCACTAGTGAGCTATTTAATCAGGATTCAGTTGGACAACTGTCCAGCAGTGGCATACCATCAAGAAGAAATCAAAATTCTTGCCATGGCAAGAGAGATAGTAAGAGTTCTGTCCCTGGCAGAACTTCACATACCTGCCTTGTTCAGCATTTACATTCCAGACCTGAATAATTGGCAGGCAGACCTCTGTCAGCAGTGCCTGGATCTCTAGCAAATGGTTCTTGCACACAGAGGGGTTCCATTGTCTGTCACAGGTGGAGGCTGACAGATGTTGACAGCCCCCCCCCCCCCCCCCCCAGGTTCTGCAACAAACTGGACAGGTTTGTCTCCACCTACAGAGATCCTTTCCTCCCCTGAAACTCCTCCTTTGTCTACTCTGTAGGATTAAGATGGAGGGGATCCTCAGAGCTCAGGATTAGCCCGGGCAGATGTGGTACTCCAACCTGATCAGACTCCTGGCATTTCCAGATTGTCCAAGTCTTATGCCTGAAAGACTGGTTACCATGGCGTTTCACAATCGCTGGCTTTAACAGCATGGACAGGGGCATCTCCCACTCGGAGAATCCCACAATGCTGAAGGCTACTGCTGTAAGGCATTACCATTTTTCATGGGGTGAGTACTAGCCTTTCTGCAGTTGGGCCTCCATGAACATCACAGGGCTGATCTCGGCACTTGGTCGTGTTTTAAAGACCCTTAGCTTTCCACGTTTTAATATTTTTATATAGGTTGTATCTCTCCTTTTTATTCCTGCATGTGCTTAATGATCTAAATTTGGTTCTTGCCTTTTGAACTTATCGGGATTTTACCCTTTTCACTCTCACTCGCAAGGTTGCATATCTGTTTGCCATTACCTCTACAAGGTCAGCTAAGTTGATGGCCTTGTCCTTTTTTGACCCATTGTACAGGGCCTTATATGGTTTCAGCCTTTCACCTTAACCAAGAGTGAGTTTGTCTTTTGTCCAATTCCAGTTTATCAGGAGATCTCAATCTGGCTACCTTGCAGCCACTGCTTTCATTGGAAAAGATGACTCATTTGTCATCCCTGATGGTCAACATTAATTGGGGAACCAGTCTCTTATCCTATCAGGTAAAATTAACTTTCAGACTTAATGATCGGGGTCCAATGTTTCCTGTTAAGACACACAGTACTAGATCTTAGAGCGCTTTTTGAACTTTTTGGCATCGGGCTTCTGTTTACCAGATTTGCAAGGTTTTCTGTTCTCATGTTCTAGTTGGATATCTGGCCATTTCTGATGCCAGGCATAAGGTTCTTCAGCAGTCCCCAATTTTGTGTGTGTGTTTTGCACTTGTTTTTTGTTGCTCTTGTTCATCCTTCAGGCCCAATTCACACTTCACGCAGCAGGAACTCGTGCTCCCGCTCCTGATGTTGTGTGGGCGATTCCATAGGTTACACATAGGGCAACCCATTCACTTCAGCGGACCCAAATGTGCATTTGTCACAGCTTAAACGTGGCTAAAGCTCTGTTTTGCTTACATATTTGGGATTTTGTTGATTCCATTGACCAGAATGTTCATTGGAGTAAATGATCGCTCAATTGCTAAACGCACCTAGTGTTTAGATGCAGTTAGGCGTGTCTAGGCTCATTGTGCATTTTAAATTTTTATTTTTTATTTTTTCCTGGCCAAAACCTCCTTACCTGAATGTGCAAATGTTGTGGCGCCCCCCCCCCCCAAGTTTCTAAATGCTCCTTCTAATGCAGGCTGCAAAAAAATAAAAAATGAAATGCCTGTTAACAGTGCAAATTTTTTACATTTTATTTTTTTAAGCTCGGTGTGCATGAGGCTTATATATAATTTTTTTGGTTCTTTTAACAGTTCAATGTCCTACAGTGCCTTACAAAAGTATTCACCCCCCTTGGCTTTTTACCTATTTTGTTACATTACAAACTTTAGTTAAAAAAATAAAAATTATCTGAATTATATGTGATGGATCAGAACACCAATAGTCTAAGTTGGGGAAGAATATAAAACTTTATTTTTAAGCAATTAAAAACTGATAATTGGCATGTGCATATGTATTCACCCCCTTCATTATGAAGCCCATAAAAATCTCTGGTGCAACCAATTACCTTCAGAAGTCACATAATTAGTGAAATGATGTCCACCTGTGTGCAATCTAAGTGTCACATGATCTGTCATTACATATACACACCTTTTTGAAAGGCCCCAGAGGCTGCAACACCTAAGCAAGAGGCACCCCTAACCAAACACTGCCATGAAGACCAAGGAACTCTCCAAACAAGTAAGGGACAATGTTAAGTACAAATCGGGGGGTTGGGTTATAAAAAAAAATATCCAAATCTTTGATGATCCCTAGGAGCACCATCAAATCTAACATAACCAAAAGTAAATCAAAATTAATGGACCAGGCAAGGAGGGCGTTAATCAGAGAGGCAGCAGAGAGACCTATGGTAACCCCGGAGGAGCTGCAGAGTTCTACAGCAGAGACTGGAGTATCTGTACATCGGACAACAATAAGCTGTACGCTCCATAGAATTGGGCTTTATGGCAGAGTGGCCAGAAGAAAGCCATTGCTTTCAGCAAAAATCAAAATGCCACGTATGAAGGAAGGTTCTCTAGGCTGATGAGACTAAAATTGAACTTTTTGGCTATCAAAACATCCCCACAGTATGATGCTGTCACCACCATGTTTCACTGTGGAGATTCTTTTCAGCAGTCGGGACTGGGAAACTGGTCAGAGTTGAGCGAAAGATGGATGGTGCTAAATACAGGGATGTTCTTGAGCAAAACCTGTATTAGGCCTCTTTCACACCGACGTCCCGTTCAGGCCCGCCTGTCAGTTTTTCAGGCGGACCTGAACGGGTGCTCCATAGAGGTCTATGGAGCGTCGGATGTCAGCGGTGACATGTCCGCTGACATCCGACCCGCTCCGATCCGAAAAAGTGTAACGGAGGAAAAAGCTATTTTTCCATCCGTCATCGGATCGGATGACGACGGGCACTGCGGTCCGTCGTCATCCGATCTCCCATAGGGGAGAGCGGCGCTGTGACAGGTCCGTCCCTGCGCAGTGTGCAGAGACGGAGCTGTCATCTCCCTGCTCAGCGGGGATCGGCGGAGTGATCCCCGCTGAGCAAACGGACATCCACGGGGCGGATCAGAACTGATCCGCCCCGTGTGAAAGGACCCTTACTCTGTGTGTGATTTGAGACTAGGATGGAGGTTCACCTTCCAGCAGGACAAGGACCCCAAACACACTGCTAAAGCAACACTTCAGTGGTTTAAGGGCAAACATATAAATGCGTTGAATGGCCTAGTCAAATCCCAGACCTCAATCCTATAGAAAATCTGTGGTCAGACTTAAAGATTGCTGTTACCGGGCCATCCTCCAACTTGAAGGAGCTGGAGCAGTTTTGCAAGAAGGAATGGGCAAAAGTGCTAAAATGTGGCATGCTCAGAGACTTGTCCAAAGCTACTTGGAGCTGTCATAGCCAACCGCAAAAGGTGGCTCTACAAAGTATTGACTTTAGGGGGGTGAATAGTTATGCACATTGCCTTTTTTTTCTGTTATTTTGTCCTATTTCTTGTTTGCTTCAGAATTAAAAATCAAAGTTGTGGTCATGTTCTGTAACTTAAATGAGGCAAATCTTCAAACAATCCATGTTAATTCCAGGTTGTGAGGCAACAAAATAAGAAAAATGCCAAGGGGGTTGAACACTTTTTGGCCCGGATTGGAAGTGGTTAAAAAAAGCCCCAAAAACTCTCCTCCCCATTCAAATGCATTGAAAATGCAGCAAGAACGCATCAATAACCCACCCATGTTACATTTTTTGATGCGGTTTTTGAGTCGCGTGACCTATGAAAAGCACAGTAAAATGGTGGCTAAATCGCATGCGTTTTTGATGCCATTAGCTGCATCTCTAAATACAATGTGCTGTGGTACACTGCAGTGCATGTCTGTTGGCAACATGCTACCAGCCTGTTGATTGGGCAATGAAAAAGCAGCAGCAGACTTAGTGTTACTAATCCCAGTAATATGAAAATGGTTATATGATAAACTGCAGTGTTTCTCCAGTGCAGAGATCAGGAAGGATGATATTTTCACTGCAGCCTGCATTCCTGCCCACGTTTGATGTCACGATCACGTGACCTGGCTATCTCTGAGAACAAGTCACTGTTCCCTCTAGCATAGACACAACTGAGCATGTGCAGTTAGCTACTCTGCCTGTGTTAGCTGGCCTTCCCCAGATGAGGGGGGGGGGGGGGGGAGAATCTGTGCATACAGAATTAAACAGCCTTTTTACAGAGGATTAACCCCTTATGTTCCACATTGAGTATAACAAGCATGCTATGCTGCATATACAGACTAATTTTACTGTTGTGGGTTTAGTAACACTTTAAAGCAGTTGTAAACCCTGTTTGGTTATTTTTACCTACAGTTAAAGTGGTTGTAAACCCTTACAAACCACTTTGACCTACAGGTAAGCCTAGATTAAGGCTTACCTGTAGGTCCAAGCAATATCTCCTAAACCTATATGGTTTAGTAGATATTTGCCCAAAAACGGGCACCGCTGTCTACGGCGCATGCGCCGTAGACAGCGGCGTGCAGGCGCACTGAGCGCGGCATTTCCAAGAATGGAGCTGCCGCGCGTGTCGACTCCCATGCGCATGCGCGGGAGTGACGTCATCGCAGCTTCGCCGAATGACAGCGGCGGAGCTGCGAGACGCCACCAGCAAGATGGATGCGGCGGACTACAGAGGACAGCGGCGACTTCGCTGGCTCCTGTGTCAGGTAAGTGACACATAATGGGCTACTATGCGATGCATAGTAGTCCATTATGTTTTACCTTTGCAGGGAATGAAAGAGGAAGTAACACCCATTAGGGTTTACTTCCTCTTTAAGCCTATAATAAGGCTTACCTGTAGGTAAAATAAATGTCTCCTAAATTTGCATAGTTTAGGAGGTATTCAGCCCACACAGCCAGTGACGTCACTGGGGCATGTATACTGAAAGTCCGGCATACCATGCATGCATGGGAGTGACGTAATCGCGGCTCAGGCCAATCTCATAGCCAGGGCTTGCGAACAAGTAAGAAAGATGGGAGGAAACATGTCAGCCCTCAGCGGTGACTTTACAGTACGGGGGGCTTCATTCCAAGGGGAGTATTTCATAATGTGCTAGTATGCATCGCACATTATGCCATTGACTTACAGGGTGTTTATTTGTTTTTATTTTTTTTGCATGTTTATAACCGCTTTAAGGTGATCCTACCCACTTGGCTCAGTCTTCTATTTAGTATGTACATTGCCAGCACGTTTGCATGCGGAACTGCTGATTGGCAGAGGGGTATGAATTGAGCCTAGAAGGTACTTCTCATAGTAGCTGAATTGTGATGGGACTTCTTTTAGATTAGCAAACAAACCTCTTATTGGCTTCTGAGGTCAAATTACTCATGCTATTTTCTTATATTTTTTTTTTCCATTCTTACTTTTATGCCCTTTCATTCTGTAAAGTATAGATTGGTTGATGTTATAATGGCAGCCATGCTGCTACAGAAACCTTGTGGGTGGTCAGGTCTTCCCGCAGCTGCTGGTGGAATGTGAAAGGTGTGTACAGATCAGGGAAGGTACCTTGGACTTTCCAGTCATGTGGTATCAGCTGGAAGGAGTATACCTGGGTTATTTATATAGTCGGCTTGTTGTGTTTACAGGTGTCCTAGAGAGCAGTGAGAAACATTTCCTGTTTTCAGCATCTAGGACTGTGCTAATCTGTACAGGCAGACACATGTGTCCTTCCAGAGACGAGGAGATGACCTCTTCCCAGCTGCCATCCTCCTGACTCTCACGCCAGATCACATTGTCAATGAGTCTCAGATTCTTTGTCTTGGTGTCTGTAGCTCTGGCTGTGCCTTTGTGTAGTACTTTCATAAATCAGGAGAGCAGTCCTTCAGCCGTCATATAATTGTCCGCTTTAGAATGATGATTACAAACTTGTCTGCACACTTTATTGGCAAGTAAAATAGTAATGTATGTGGGCACTTGCATTCCTCTTTTATGGTTTGTTCTGTAGTATGTAGTAAAATTTTGAAGAGAAATGCTAAAACTATGTGGCTCTGGGTGCATTTTTGCTTGTTTAACTTACTAAGGCCGTATTGACTTAACCACTTCAATACAGAGCACTTTTGCACCTTCCTGCCCAGGCCAATTTTCAGCTTTCAGTGCTTTCACTTTTTAAATGACAATTGCACACTGCTACATGCTACACTGTACCCAAACTAAATTTTTTATCATTTTTTTTCCCTACAAATAGAGCTTTGTTTTGGTGGTATATGATCACCTGTGCGGTTTTTATTTTTTGCTAAATGAATAAGACTGCAATTTTTTTGTTTTTGTTTTTCTTTATAAAATTTTGTAAATCCAGCACATTTTCTCCTTCACTGATGGGCACTGAGGTGGCACTGATGGTCATTGATAGGCAGTACTGATGGGCACTCATAGGTGGCACTGAAAGACTGCACTGATGGGTTACTTATGGGTGGCACTGATAGACGACACTGGGCATTTATGGGCACTGATGGCTGGCACTGGTTTTCACTGGAAGGCATTTTTCACTGGCACTGATTGGCAGCTGCCTGATCACTGGTTGGCATATCCCTGGTGGTATAGGGTGGCATACCTGGTGGTCCTGGGCAGTCATCCGAGGGGGGCTGTGCTGATAAACGATCAGCACAGACCACCCCCTGTTAGAAGAGCAGCCAATCGTTTATTTACTCGCGTCTGTCAGATGCAAGTGAGGAAAAGCCGATCAACGTCTCTTCCTGTTTACATCATGATCAGCCGTGATTGGACATGGCTGATCACGTGGTAGAGTCTAAGTCAAACGCTTTACCGAGATCGGCGTTGCAGTGTGTCAGATTGACACATCGCAACAACGATCACCACGATGCACGCCCCCGGGGATATCCTGAGAACGTCATATTATTTCCGGTCAGGATATCGCAACCACTTTGCCGATGTCATTTTGCTATATGGTGGGCAGCAAGTGGTTAAAGTGATACTAAACACACACTGTTTAACTTGCATTGCCCCATCTATGTCTGTATGTGGATGATGGCACTGTAATTCTTTTAATAATGCAAAAAACATCTACGGTAAGTACTTTTTTCCTAATTGATATACAGATGTCACATGACCCAGATCTTTCCCAGCCTGTCTGAAGGGAAATATAAGCAGGAGGAGCTTCTAGCCAGGGTGGATTTGATTTAAAGCAAGTAAATTTAAATCGCTAGTAAAAATACTTGATTTAAATCAACTCTATTTAAATGATACCTTTTAAAAAGCAACTGTCATCTCTGTCCTGCAGCTGTTCCTCCTCCTGACCTGCTGTTGACTCACGACAGTCCCATTCACTTTAATGGGACAGCTGGTAATGCAGCAGTGACACAACCAAGGTGAGGGATGTGCCTGCTAACGGCGAGATCTGAAATGACAAGTGCTCTTTAAATGTAAGGACTCGTTCTTGCTGGTAGTTAGAATCTTTAAAATTTGCAAATAAAATGAAGGTTTCCTATTTAGAATAAGCTGTCAAGTTAATAAATATTCCCAAACTGGATCTCTTTCATGGCCTGCTGACATTTTGCTTCTTAAGGGAGGAATAAAGCACTTCAAGATATGTGCAGAAAGATCACAAGGTTTATAAGTGGCTTAGCAGGTTTTTACTTTCTACTTTACTTTTACTGCTTGCCCTTCCTCCTCAAACTTAGGCAGGAGTACAGATGCATTTCTCTTCAAACAATCATACAGTTTGCAGTGTACATAGATTTGCAAAACAATGGGATAAAGGAATGTTCCTGAACTTTGTTTTATCTCATGGTTACTGTGAAATTGTGTGAATGCATCAATGCAGTGCATGTTCTCTCAGCTTGGATTCATTGAATGAGTTTACCAGAAATGGACCTCCTGGAGTATTCTGTCCAGTTCTGGGCACCAGGCCTCAGGAAAGCTGTACAGGAGCGAGTACAAAGAAGAGCAACAAAGCTAATGAAGGGTCTGGAGGATATTGGTTATGAGGAAAGGTTGCAAGCACTGAACTTAACCACTTAAGCCCTGGACCAATTTGCAGCCCCTTTTTGCGATTCGCCACTGCGTCTCTTTAACTGACAATTGCGTGGTCATGTGACGTGGCTCCCAAACAAAATTGGCGTCTTTTCTCCCACAAATAGAGCTTTCTTTTGGTGGTATTTGATCACCTGCGGTTTTTATTTTTTGCGCTATAAACAAAAATACAATTTTGAAAAAAAAATCATTTTTTTTTTAACTTTTTGCTGTGATATCCCCCCAAAAAAATATATATAAAAAAAACATTTTTTTCCTCAGTTTAGGCCAATACATATTCTTCTACATATCGTTGGTAAAAAAAAAACGCAATTAGCGATTGATTGGTTTGCGCAAAAGTTATAGCATTTACAAAATAGGGGATAGTTTTATAGCATTTTTTTTTTTCTAGTAATGGTGGTGATCAGTGATTTTTTTTTTTTATTGTGACTGCAACATTATGGCAGACACATTGGACATTTTTGACACATTTTTGGAACTATTGTCATTTAAACAACAATCGGTGCTATTTAAATGCACAGTGAAAGCGTTAACCACTAGGGGCAGTGTAGGTGTTGTGTTTTTTTTTGTAGGGGGCGTGGCCTGGCATGTGACATGTTTACACAGACCTCTCCTCATTCTTCAGCTCTGTGACCCAATCGCGGGACACCAATCGTATTCCCATGGTCACGGAGCACAGGACCGGGTCGGGTGCGCTCTGCTGGCGGCGCGCTCCCGACCCACGACTGGGCACTTAAAAAGCAATTTACAGGTACGTGCTTGTGCCCAGCCGTGACATTCTGCCAACGTACATCGGCGTGAGGCGGTCCTTAAGTGGTTAAGCATCTCTACTTCAGAGAGAATGAGGGGATACGATTTCAATTTATAAATACCGTACTGGTGACCCCACAATAGAGATAAAACTTTTTTGCGAAAGGCAGTTTCATAAGACTCGTGACCACTCACTAAAATAAATAAAATAAAATTAGAAGAAAAGCTGTTTTAACCTAACTATTTTGAGGGTTATTTACTGTAAGAGCAGCAAGAAAGTGGAGTTCTGTTTTTTTTTTTTTTTTTAAATGTTGTTGTTGATAAAAAGTGCGGTTTTATTGAGAAAAGTACACAAAGGAAGTATACAAAGTACAGATTCCAGTCAAAATGATGTCTTTTGCATATTTATACAAAATCACTGTCTCCTCACATTGCATCAGTCAGTAAATCTCCTCCCTTCTCTGTTTCCCCAACCCCGAAATATCACATGTATCCTCCTTTAGACATAGCTGCTCCCCCTCATCTTTTCTGGCAGTAAAATTTAAAGGAGTATTCTGTACAGAATAAGGTCAACTGTGGTTAGGCCAGGTGTGGTCAGCCATGGGGACCATATCGAGTCAAATTTTCCCGGGCGGCCACGGTGCTGGATAATTTATTTTTCTAGTCTCAATGTAACTCCCATTTGAGATATCCACTCCTTCATAGTTGGAGGCTCGGTCGCCTTTCAGTCTCTGAGGATTCGTTTGCGGGCTTGGAAAAGAGCCCTCGTACTTGCCTGCTTAGGGTTGTATTCAACTGGGAGGTCATCTAAGATACCTTGAATACACTGATTGGGGTCTAGTGGAACACTGACCTGAAATATGTGATTATTAAGTAGTAGTAAGTGGATAAGCTCTCCATGGTCTCTAGTAGTGTCTGAATTTTCTCGTATGCCCACCTTGTACAGTCTGGCAGGTGTAAAATGTACCCACAAGACAAAGAGCTGGGACAGACATTGTGCTGTATTAAGAGAGCACAATTGTATGGTGCGTAGTACCTCCTCCCATTGGTTGTCCTCAAACGTACCCACATTGCTCTTCCAGCTGGTGATTACTCTGGTTGGGAAGCTGTTTTGAAATATGGACATTAGCATGGAATGAGATCTGGAGATAAAACCCCTTAAAGTAGGATACTTCTGTCATGTAGTAGAAGACAGGAATAATCATATTTATTTTTATCACTCCTTTCACAAGAAATGTAAGCATTCCTTGTGATAGAAATAAGGCATTACAGGTCCTCTTTATGGAGAGACTTATATAAAACCCCAGATATCTCCTCCTACCCTTGAAAGTATGAGATAAAAAAACAAAACAAAAAAATTGATCTCTGCTTTCTAGGTAAAAAATTGGTAGGGTTTACATCTGCCAGAGCTGGAAATGATGTCATTTCAGTTCCGGCCTCCCAGGGTCATAGAGGTGGCTGGGGACCATCTGGTCCTTGTCCAGCTCTGTGGTAACCAGTGCCAGTTTTTAATAGGAAAGCAGAGGGACTAGCAGGAACACCAGGGATTTCATGGATAACTTTTCATACAAGTACATGGTACCGCAGGCACATATTAGGAGTATGAAATGTTGGGTGTAAAACTCTACTTGCTCTTTTTTTTAAATTGTTTAGAGTGATGCAAGTTCCTAAATGTGACCTGGTATCGGCCTCTTGCAAGCCTTTGTACAGCAGATCTGGGGTGTGAGAGGGAGAAGCAGCACAAGTAGCCAATCGATTCATGTAATGACAAGAAGCATGCTGATAGGAAGTGAGAACAGAGTGACAGATGCGCTGATCCCTGTGCTGCTTCTCCTTTCACTGGCTGAGGCAAGTCCCGGGTGACCTGGAAATGAGTTGAATGATGATGGCTATAGACTGAGGACATTCAGTGGTAGAAAAAGTATTGCCACGAAAATCTCTGGCTTGATGCTGAAATTTCAGCACTATTTTATGTAACCTTTTTAATGTGCTGTTCATTTGTATCTTGTTTTAGCTGGACCTCTGCTTTAACTTAAATAAGTGCTCCAGTACCCCAAGATATAAAAACACTACTAATATAGCTGCTGACTTAACATATTTTACCTGTCCAGGGATCCAGCACTGTCCTCCCCCCAAGCTGATTTCTTCTCCTAATAGTCAACTTCTGTTGAATGGGACAGTTGGAAAATTTCTTGATCAGCTGGCTTCAGCCACTAATTAGTGTAATCGAACGAAGGGAGTCCTGCTCTCAGAATACAATGGCATAGGATTCCTCCATCTATATTGCGTTTGTGGGCTGATCGTGAAAAAAAAGAGGCTTCTATGGCCAGCCTTAGGGTCACCATACGCATTGCAATCTGGCTGTACAATCAACAAAAACGGAGGACCTTCCTAATCTATAAAATCAATTTGTTTCCAATCAGGCAGACCCCTGCACTTGATGGTTGTTGGTAGATATAAAGGAGATTGTATAATCAGATTGTATTGTGTTATGAGCTTTGGAGAGATTTGCTCTCACTTCCTGCCTGGTAAAGAGGTTGTCCCCCAGCACAGGAAGTGAAGGAATTTGTCCAGCAGAACCTCTGTATGTAGTAAAACCTGACGACAAGTTTTAATCCTTCCCCACTCTATCCAAAATAGAAAAAAAACATGTTTTGGCTATAGATCTACTTTTGGAAAAGAACAAAGGTTTGGCTGGAGCTACCCTGAGTCAGTAAGGGTTTGCTCAGACAATACTCGTTTTTCCTCTGCTATTCAGAGAAGGGAAATGCAGCTCTAATCTCACACCCACAATAAAATGTATATACAGTCACAAAGTTTGTTGCAATCATTATTGAGGCGTTTGATACAAATGCAAACTCCTTTTTTTGTGTTATACAAAACTGTTTATTTTATAACCTACAGTATAGGGAATGGGGCTGGATTGTAAACGGTTCCCAGCACATTGTTTTTTCTTTGCGCTCTGTCATTCTGCTCATACGATCAGTGTTTTGTTTTCAGCGGTGTACCTCCCCCCTTAAGGTGTGTGTGTGTGTGTGTGTGTATATATACATTGACGGTGAAACGTGTATACAAGTATCAGCGTGTGATGTCTCCGGCCGCGGGATCTCTCAGATGATAAACAAGCATCTCGTATTGCCGTAGTCCTGGCTCAGGTTCTCAGCTCTCCTCTGTGTGCAGATGGAGGACATCTGCTGCTAGCAGTGACACTTAACCAGGGAGCGGGGACAGCTGGGAGCCTAGCCAGTCCTTAAAGGGGAATTGTTTCTGAGGGACATAACCATCAATGTCTGTACACTTGGTGCATGTCTGAATTCCTCATACACAAGGAAGGGGAGGGGGTTGCTTTCTCCTTGTATAGTTATCCATCTCTTGTTTTGGATGAGCTGGTGGACTCCATGTTCTTTCTCAGTCCCTTTCATTAGTGTGACTTGGCACTTGAGTCTATAAATTGTGGTGGCTGGTCTTGTTGGATGTGTTTTTGTGTGTGTCCCCCCCCCCCCCCGTTATAGATAATAAATACCCAGGTTTGAACAAATGCCAGGAACACCAAGTAGATAATGGGTGCAAAAGGCAACCACACACAGGAGGATCTGTGCATTTGGCAAGGAATGAGTAGCCCCTTGTATTGTTGTTGTGTGTGTTTTTTTTTTTCTCCTCAACTGCTTGCATACAAACTAAGCAACTGTTTTTTTGGGTGCACTCCTGTATCAAAGCATCCCTGTGTAAAGTTGAGTTTTAAATGGAAACCCATTATTGCTATCCAAGACCCAGAGATGGGACTCACTGAAGTCTGTGGATTTGTAGCACACGCATGCCTGAAAATGATTTCGGGTACAGGATGGTGAATATCTTGTGGGTGACTGTCACGGTTATGAAGAGGTAAGTATGCGCTCAGAGACTAGAGCACAAAACCATATTAATCGTATTAAAACTGATAGAGATGTATTAGTCGGCTCCTCACAGGCAATTGCGAAGGCATTCAAAGACTATTATATTAGTCTATATCCGAGTCAAATGCCTACTTTGATGATATCTAATAGAGGGGAGGCAGCAAAGGAATATATATTGGCGTCAGGAATGACTAAGTTGTGCTTGGGAGCAGGGGATTTAGATGGACCAATTACAATAGAAGAATTTGTAGAAGCCCTTATATTCATTAAAGCCAGGTAAAGCTCCAGGCCCTGATGGGGACGATTTGCGCTATTATAAGACCTTTGTTGAAAAATCTTCACGGTAGGGATATCACTGCGGCTCTGCCCATTCAAAGCGCTGAAGCCAGTGAACCCAGAAGTAAGACCCCATTCACACCTGAGCGTTTTGTAGCCCTACGCCTGAAGCTACAAAACGCTGGAGGGGAAAAAATCCATTATTCTCAATGGCGATGGTTCACATCTCCACTCCAAGTCGCCTGAAGCCCAAACAAGTTCTGGACCCTTTTTTGTCGCACGAATCGGGCTGATTTGGGCGTTTTTCTTTTTAACATTGGTGACCTTTTGCCCTGCATAAATTCGCGTAAAATCGCGGTAAAAACCGCTTGCAAATGCTACGCTCAGGTGTGAATGCAGCCTAAGACTGGGGGAGCTGTGACAGCGCTGCACATGAGGGCTCCATTTGCAGATAAACCTGTCATAATGTGCTAGTATGCGGTGTATACTAGCACATCATGATATAACGTTGCAAGGGGCTCTATTTATTTTTCTTTGGGGAAAAACTATACTTGGTTGTAAAGGGTATTTCCATCGCTAACAGCAGCAATAGGATTCAAAGGGAACCTGTTACTTTCCACTGCATGGAAAAAGCACAGGAGTGTGCTAGAGATGTTAAACTGGAGGTATAGTCTGAGTCCCTTTCATAACCACATATGGAATACAACCATGATTAATGCTTTTATATGTCATCTCCAGTGCTGAATATCGCAGAGGTTATGGTTAGTCTGGTACATGTACATAGGTGTTAATGAGCTATGTGTTCAACTACTAAATGCATGTTTTGTTTGCAACATTTGGAGTCTTCCTCTCTTCGAGGTTGGCGCATGGTGGTTGGGTGTACTTATTTATGCCAGCACTTTTCTAGAGCACTGGTGTGTTGGGCGCCATGGCTCCTACGTGTTTGCTTGGGATTTGTAAATAGAGGCCAATCTTCACTCAGTCTTCCTTCCGGGTTCGCTGGCTACAGATGTTTGAATGAACGGAGCCGCAATGATGTCACTACCGCACATGCACACTCGAGCCATGGTGCTCTGCATTCTAGGGCATACTGTATGCCCTGGAATGCTGAGCACCACTGCACAGGTGATCACGTTGGCAATTTTTTTTTATGTATTTAACAAAATGGAGCCCTCACAAGGGGGGAAGTTTACACTTGGGTACAAATTTTGGGTGCCCCCCGCCTTTTTTTAAATTGTCATTTTTCTAATTGCATTGCTCACAGTAACCAGTTCTGTTTTTGTGGCTGTCCTCGAAGTGACGGAGTCAAAAGTTTTGAATCAGTTTTCTTTGTGGCAGTAGAGACAGTTATTTGCACTACTGTGGTTGCCACAAGGCTATATGGTATTTGCATTCTTGTTTCTTGTTTTCTGTTTAAATTTAACCTAATACAACATTTAATGCTGAGCAATACCTTCTTTAGTGCAAGTTCACCAAAAAGTGAGAGGAGTGTGAAAATGTAGCTCAAGAGAATACATTGGAATCAGAAGACAAACCAGTCTCTGTAATGACCATTCTGGGCTGCCCTTCCAACAGTACTGAGATTTGAGTGACACTCGACTAAATATCTACTTGATGTGAACAATGAGGGGGGCATGAGACATCCAGTCAAAGTAAATTTATATTGGGTACAATATTTACATATATGTATCCTAGTCTCATGTTATCTGTAATTGTAGGTGATCGTGTTGTGTGATATGGGTATTGCTGCTTCATTTTAATGTAATTAGGACTGTGAGTCTTTACCTGCCACACCTTCTTGACTTTTTTTATTCTAAAGCTGGCTATAGACAAATGGTTCGGCGAGGACTGGCCAAGTTCCAATCAATTTGGCTGTCCCTGTTCGACCAGAAATCAATTGTCGGGTCAACTTCTGTTGAGTGTAAAACTTTTGTCAGCGGCTGCCGCCAATGATCATAGTATTTTGCCTTTGTTGGGACCCACTGTTGGAATTCAGTGTCCTGTCATGGATGGATGTAATCAGTTTATGTGGATAAAAGAATCTGTTGAGTTTTTTCATTTGTTTATTTTCATTCAGCCAGCTGGCTATATATTCTATATACAATACAATACACAACAACTCATTCACCTGCCTTTCTGTGGTTCTTGTCTTCTGCAGCCAGTCGCTGAGCCCATCCCAATATGCAGTTTTTGTCTGGGAACCAAGGAGCATAACCGAGAGAAGAAACCAGAAGAGCTCATATCATGCGCAGACTGTGGAAATAGCGGTAGGTACCTTCTCTGGTGGTGGGTATTTTGGGGAAATTGTGGGGGAAAAAAAAGGTTGACGAATCTGAGGAGTAAGAGGCCGAAAAACTTTTTTTTTTTTTTTTTTTGTGCCACTGCCATAGTGCTTTTGCTGTAGTGTGTACTTTACATTAACTACTTCAGCCCCGAAAGATTTTACCCCCTTCCCGACCAGGGCACTTTTTACAATTCGGCACTGCACACACCATGTGTCCAATTGATGTACACATGGTTTGAGGGCAGTGGATTGTTCTGATCTGCACTAAAAGTACTAAATGCAATACTTTTTTCAGCACTCACCACCGCAATGCAGTGGTGTGAACCCGGCAGATATGGATACATGGTATTTTTCCTTGTCATGCAATGGGGCAGTGCTGGAATGGCTGCCCACCACAGCCCCACCGCATGTGCTGCAAATGAACCCTGAATCTATTGGCTTCATTACTGAACAGTTTTTAATATTCAGTTCTCACCACTTGGTGGCAGTCTAGGAAGGGAAAACCACTTCACCAACAGCACTGTATGTCTGCAAGTCTGATAGGTCATGGCTCTGTTTTAATATTATGGAAAGTGAATCATAAAAGCACAGTTATACTGACACTAAAGCTATATTCAAAGTGTTTGTCTGTTTTACACAAGTTTTCTCCCAGTATTCCAATGCAAAACCATAACCATTTATTTTTAAATAAAAAAACAAAAAACATTCTATTCGTTATATCATTACAGTTCACTGTCAAGCATCTATACATTCTTCATTGCAGTCCTACATGTTATGGTGCTTAAAGTGATAGTAAACCTTTTTTTTTTATTTTATTTTTTTTAAATAATGCACATAATACACACACCTGCACTTTGCAATGGTTTTGCAGAGAGCAGCCCCGATCCTCTTCTGTGGTCTCCTGCCTACACTCCTGGTCCTTTCCCCCTGTCGAGTGCACCCTATAGCAAGCTGCTTCCTTAGGAGGCACACACGATCCCAAGCCACACTCTGTGTTTTGGAACACTTCCACTGCTGCTTCTCTGTCCAGTGAGGAGAGTGGGGAGGGACTCTGTTCTCGGGCACAGGATTATATTAAGAGCAGGCTTGGGTAACTCTAAGGGGGGGGGGGGGCACTATATTATTATTATTATTATTATTATTATTATTATAAATTTTATTTTTTTTGAATATAGTGCCCCCCCTATTTTTATTTATTTTTCTTTCCCCCCCTAATGCAGGTAAGAAACATTCTACTTTCAGATCCACTTTAATTAATAATAATCTTGGTGATCATTAGTATACACACAGTGGTGTATGTATGCATCCTTAGATGAGTTTCTTTGTTGTAAGAATTGATGCAATTTTGTGTTTGTTTTTTTTTTTTTTTTTTTTTCCGTAAAAATAAAAAAAGTGCATTGTAATATCTTGATGCTGTAAATGCAGCAAATTCATAAATATGATGAGGTTCTCCCTTGTTCCTGGCTGCCCTGTCCTGTCCTGCTGCCTTGCAGGTTGTTCTCTCTCTGGAGCTCCTGGTTTACCATCTGCTGTTTGGCGTAGCATAATATAAATGTATTGCGCACAAAAGCATACTGGACGCCATGAGCCAAGCTAACAGTCTTTAGTGGAGGCAGCATGGCTTCTTGTCCTTCCCATTTTTTTGATAAAGCATTTGTTCTCAAGGGGCTGTACCCCCCCCCCCCCCCCCCCCCCGGCTTTTAGGAAAGCTACCACTGGTGTAATGTAAGGAGTACAGGTTGGTTTAAGCAGTAGTCCCCATGTTCAGTCTGGGGTTCCACATGCACCTTTTTTTTTTTTTTTTTTATTATTTTTTTTTTTATATTTTTTGACCAAAAAATTATCATGCCACCACCAGGTCCTTTTTTAAAGTGTTTTTTTTTTTTTTTTTTTTGACAATGTTTCCTTTCACAAAATATTTTTATCTATATTAGGGTGATTAACACTTCTTGTTAGGTTGTTCTGTTTGTAAACCCAATTTGGGGCTTGAAGTCTCTTACCAGCTGTGACTTGTTTTATCATGTTACTAATTTCTCACTTTTTCTCTGCCTTTAGGTCACCCGTCCTGTCTTAAGTTCTCTCCTGAACTCACAGTACGAGTTAAAGCCCTCCGCTGGCAATGTATAGAGTGCAAAACCTGCAGTTCGTGCCGTGACCAGGGCAAGAATGCTGTAAGTTTTCAGTTTGGTAAAATCAGATAAACTGCTTCAGATCGATTTTTATTTTTTTAAATAAGAAAAACCTTATTGAAAATGTAATAAAACGTGAAATCGTTCCAGGACAGATGCTTAAATAAAAATACACAAATCTAGTCAGTTGTATTACACTCCACATAGAGATATACATTAGAATCACATGTTAAAGTATCAAGCATCAGTAATAGTAGTACAATAAAGCCAGCAGCGTCAAAGACCTTTTAAAGCAGTAGTAAAGGTTACAAAATAAACCCTGCCAGGTAACAGCGTAATGTCCATATTAGCACATTATGAGAGACTTGCCTTGAAACACAGGCATTCAGCTACATGCTGTCACTGCTGCAGAGGCTTCCATCTTCTCCCGGTCTTCCTTCCGGGTTTGCGGACTGCGGCTGTTTAAATGACTGAGTCGCAATGACAATACAGCACTGCTGAAAGAATGGCTCGAGTATGGGGTTCCTTCAGAGCGCATGTGTCAGTGATGTCAACGGCTGCTGCTCCCTAGAAAATCTTCTAAACCATGCACGTTCAGGAGATATTCATTTAACATATAGGTAAGCTTTATTAAAAGCTTACATGTTGGTTAATATAAAAATTCAGAGTTTAATACCACTTTAGGTCCTGCTGAACCAGTCCCTAAACCACAATGCTGTGCAATACGTCTAGTTATACATTAACCATGTAGTATCATTTCAGCCACTAAATCAATTGGACTTAAACCTGGGGTATCCAACCAGGGGGCCCATAGTCTTTTCAAATTTGTTGTGGCAGCCTCTCTGTTGATGATGATTTTTTCCATTCTGAGTGTGTCACCCATACATTGTAGCCATTTTTTAAGTGTGGGTGGGTCCTCTGATTTCCAGTGTCTTACAAGACCATGGTGACTTTAGTTGGTATTCTTCTGGCTGCTCTAAAGAATTGAAGAAAGAATGAACCTCTAGCAAAACCTGGCAACAGTTTTCTCACCTCTACAAAATTAAATGAGTAACTCTGTAGTGGTCCTTCATACTGCTGTGTTCTTATGTTATACCCTTCATTTCAGGACAATATGTTATTTTGTGATTCGTGTGACCGTGGGTTTCACATGGAGTGCTGCGAACCACCCCTTACACGAATGCCAAAAGGTGAGAGCCTTGGGATGTGTTGTGTTCAGTCTTTGTGTGGTGTTACCTTATTACTGGCCCTGGTTAAGAATAGTCCAGACCAGTGTAGATTTGTCACAATTACTTTTTTTTTTTAATGATTCACTTTATTCATAAAAATGATCAATGTTATAGATGTACATATGGGAAGGTACGCATTTGGTATAACAATTTGACAAAACCAGTACACCTATGCAAGCCTGCATAGATATGGTACAGGTATACCAATCACATTGAAACCTATATAAATGAGCAGTGCATCATATCCTCATAAGAGGAGGGAGAAAAGCGATAATTTTACATACGGCAAGAGTGCTAATCATGGAGAAACCAAGCAAATTTAACACACCTGTTCCCCATTCATACCTGAGACCTTGTAACACTAACTAGTCACATGACACCGGGGAGGGAAAATGGCTAATTGGGTCCAATTTGGACATTTTTACTTATGGGGTGTACTCACTTTTGTTGTTTGCAGTTTAGACATTAATGGCTGTGTGTTGAGTTATTTTGAGGGGGGCACCAAATTTACACTGTTATACAAGCTGTACACTCACTACTTTACATTATAGCAAAGTGTCATTTCTTCAGTGTTGTCACATGAAAAGATATGATTACAAATTTACAAAAATGTGAAGGATGTATTCACTTTTGTGAAGTACTGTATGTCTCTGCAGCCACTGTGTCCCAATTGACATCAATGGGGACTGCCTATACGGGAAGACCTGTGCATCCCCATGTGGGTAAACACAGCCTTACACAGGCATACGCTGTAGTATGCCCCTTGTGAACATGGGCTTAAATGACTATTACTTTAATCATGTTTAACCACTTGTCATCCGGTGCATATATAACTTCTGGACAGTGGTTATACCAGAATTTGAGGGTTCGTAGCCATGATCCTGGTATTTTGTGTGTGTGTGTTTTTTTTTTTTTTTTATTTATTTTTTCCTCAAGCAGCTTTCTTATAAAAGTAATCTGGGTGGCTCTACAGCCAGCCCAGTCACTTTTACAGCACTGGAAGTCCTTACCCCCACCCTCTGCCAGCTCTTCTATTCCACCGGTGAACCCAGAACTGGTGTAAGCAGTCAGGTTGGCTGCCCATAGAGGTGATGGAGGAACACCCGTTTCCCCATTTTGTCTGTGATTAATGAAGCTAGAATCGGCTTGGATTTCATCAGTCTGGATTCAAAAATGTCAGCCAAGGAAACCGCTCACCACAGATCAGGATAAATAAACAGCCAATGGCAGCGGCCCTTTACCATGTAATCAGCTGCGTCCAATCACTATGTAAACGCAAGCTGGTTATTGGCATTCCTTTCCTCGCACTTATATCGTGAGGCGAGGAGGTCAGATATATGGCTTGTGTGAAAGTGATTGCTGGTTATCAGTGCCCACCAGTGCTGTCAATCAATGTGACCTATCAGTGCAGCCTTATCAGCACACATCAGTGAAGGAGAAAAATTACCTGTCTGCAGAATTTTATAACCAACTATGAAAAAACGTTTTAATTATTTTCACATTTTTGGTCTTTTTTTTTGTTTTGCAAAACTTAACCCAGTGGTGATTAAATGGCACCAATAGAAAACTCTATTTTGTGTGATAAAAATGTCATATGGGTACAGTTTTGCATGACCGTGCAATTGTCATGCAAAAGCTGAGAGTGCTGAAAGCTGAAAATTAGCCTGGGCAGGAACGGGTTAGAAGTACCCAGTAGGCACATGGTTAAAGTATCGCGTATAGACATTTTTAGGTAGTGTAGTATGTCGCAATTTCACAGGCTCAATTTTAAACTTTGACATATTTGGTATTTATTTACTCAACACATTACCATCTTTTTAAACTTTGCCAAAACCATTAAATATTAAATGATTTATACTGCACACAATAGAAGTGTTTTTTTTTCAGAAAATTTGTGTTTGATAAATAGCTGCGCAAATTTTGTGTGACATAAATTGCTACAGCCACTGCTTTATTCTCCAGAGCCTCTGCTTTCAGAAAATTATATAATGTTTGAGGGTTATGAGTAATTTGCTAGCAAAAAAAATGCTGGTCTCTAACATGTTAAAAATTGCCCTGGACGGAAAGCGGTTAGATATTTTTATTTTCCCCATATCAAATCTCTCATGTTTCTGGATGACTAGAAGAATGAAAACAAACAATTGACCAATTGACAAGTACAGAATCACCAATTTAGTACAGGCAGTCCCCGGCTTACAAACAAGGTAGGGGTCTGTAGGTTTGTTCTTAAGTTGAATCTGTTTGTAAGTCGGAACAGGTACATTTTTTTTTTTTTTTTTTTTTTTTTTTTTTTAGCATAGCTCCAGCCAAAAAAAAAATGTTTTTAAGATTTTTGGATAACATAGGGAAGGGTTAATACCCCTGTAAAGTTTGTTTTGCTGTCTGTGCCCCTCAGAAGATTTCACCTCACTTTCTGTCCCAATGACAATTGGATTTTTAAAATTGTGGTTTGTTGTGGAAACAAGCCTTGGTGATAAAGCATCAGTGGAGATACCTTTTTCCCGTGATAACGCTTACAGGAGTGAATTTCCCTTCCTAGGGGTATATTCCCTCTCGCTTCCTGTTGTATCCTGTTTGCAAGTAGGAGTCGTTTATAAGTCGGATGTTTGTAACTAGGGGACTGCCTGTAATGGTTAGTCTAATATATGAGCAACACTTGTGGAGCTCAGAAATTTCATTTGACCACATTGGGCAAAACAACCAGAATGTTGGCACCTGCAGTTGTGGCATCCTGCCTGCATAACTCTTAGCCATTTTTCAGCCCTGAAATTAAATCGGGCTGTAATTGTAATCTATTACTGTACATAGAGTAAATGCAGATTAATTGAAAAAGGGGGTTACAGATTGAACGGTAGACAGATATTAAAGGAGTTCTATGATCACAGCATACACTTTTTTATTTTTAACATCAGCAATGTAATAGCAAAATGAACAATGATTATTTTTGACAAATACTTATATATCTCCTTTCATGTTGGGCGTTCTGCCTGCTGGCCATCTTTCCCCATCCCCCTGATTCCCTGCATGCTTTGCAGCTTCTCTGCTGTTTACTTCCCATTTCTAAGGACTACATATCCCATGGTACGTCACTGTCTGCAAGCAGTGATTCCTGTTATTTTGTTACCGGTATTAATCTTCACCCTAATCTTCTTTTCTAGGCATGTGGATATGTCAGATCTGTCGACCACGGAAGAAAGGCAGAAAATTACTGCACAAGAAGGCAGCACAGATCCGCAAACGTTACACTAATCCCATTGGAAGACCTAAGAATCGTTTAAAGAAGCAGAGTGGATCGTAAGTGGGATAGTGGAGCATTTAATTATGTAGTACCACACTCTAGAGTACACTGTACTACGCAAACACTGACACTAGCTAGGAGGCAAAAGCTTTGCCTTTCCCCGCCTATCCATTCTTGACCAATGGTGGCGCTGATCACCATAATGGGCAACAGTAAGGTGTTAAAGGAAGTGAAATAAGGCACCAGCCATATATTTTGACAGGTTTCCTGTAAGTGTAACTCCTTTTCTTTTTCTAAATTTAAAACTCATTTAAATGTTTTTTTCTGTTTTGTAGGTCTAAAGCTCCATTTGGTAAAGGTCGTGGTGGCCAAGGGAGAGGGAGGAAGCGTAAGTTATCGACGTGTACATCTTCATCCGAGGAGGATGGCAGGAACTCTGATCCCTCACATGCCAGCGGTGGCGCTGTTCCCTTTAACAAGAAGACGAAAGGTCTTATTGATGGCTTGACCAAGTTCTTCACTCCTTCTCCTGATGGACGCAAGGCACGAGCGGAAGCATTGGACTATTCCCTGCAGCGTTCACGTAAGAGAGGGCCACGCAAGTCCGGACAGGCGGACTGGGGTAAGGGAACTTTACTAGAAGAGCCAGGGCCTTATTCTTGGTCTGTGTCATGTGTCTTACCCAAGGTACATGAACAGATTGATTAAAATAGTTAGAGAGAAAAACATAAAGGCTGTTGTTTAGCTCCTTCTGAACATGCTAGTTGCTTGGCTTTCATGTTGATTCTGAATAATTTTCAAAGTCCCTTATTGTGGACAAGTATGGAGATCTGAACTTCTGAGTTTCTCATTTTCTGCATTCTTGTTCCAGGACGGTGACTGATAAGTATTGAAGCCAGGGGCAGCCAGGTAACTAGTATTTACAAAAGGTGGTCAGCATTTTCAGCCGCCCTGTTCCCCTCAGTGCAGAGTTCCTTTCAGTATCTACTATTGATTTTACAAACCTTTTGTAACTGAAGCATAAACTCCCACAATTTAAAGTGGAAGTCCACCCAAAATGGGAAGTTCCTCTTTAAGTCCTCCCTTGACACATTTAGCATGTTTTTTTTTTTTTTTGTGGGTGGGTTGACGAGTACATAGTTTTGACAGGAAGCGGCTCCTACTTTCGCTCCCCCTCTTTCCCCATGTACTTCTGGGACATTACACAGGTCCCAGAAGACTTGCAGGACCATGCACAAAACGCAGAGTGGCGTGCAGTGGGCAGCCAGCTGTGAAACCTCAAGCAGTACAGCCGGCTGCCCAGTTATGTTGCCAGCGCTGGGAACTTAGGCTAGTGAAGAACTCGCCTGAGTGAGGACAGTGCTGGTTCCCCAGACAGTTTAGTGTCCTTTTATTAAAAGTCAACTGCTACAGTACGTTTAGCTGCTGACTTTTAATTTACTTTTCCTGAGTGAACAACCTCTTTAACCTGTCACATTATATTGCAAGGGCCACTCTTGTAGTTTCCACCTTAATGCATCTTATAGTAATGGCCTGTAAAGGTCTCATTGCTTTTGCCTATCCTTAACCACTTCAGCTCGCACACCTGTTTACCCCCTATTGACAAGACCATAAGACCATATTTTAACATTTCGGCTATGTCTATTCATGAGTCTATAATTTTGTAATAACTTATGATACAGAAATTGCATATACCGTAATTTTTTTTTTTTTTTTTACATTTTAAAGAGGGGAGGGGGGATAGAACCACTACTGTGGGGAAAGCATATACATTTTAATCTACTGATTGTTTGTTTTTCTTACTGCAATATTATAATTAAACTGTTGGTACAAAGCATGTTGGTTATTTATGAAAGAAATTAGTGTTTGTTTTTTTTGTTTTGTTTTTTTGCATACTTTTCATTTTACCACATTATTAAAGATAGCTGTGTGTGTGTGTGTGTGTGTGTGTGTGTATGTATATAATATATTGGCGCTGTATAATATTCTCTCCCCCCCAACAAATAATTTAAAATGGAAACGTGGAGCAGGAGATCAAACTGTTAAATGGTGCTTATACTTTTTGAAATGGGTTAAGTAGTAAATTAAAGTGGTTGTATACCCACATTTTTAACTTTTACCTACAGGAAAGCCTATAATAAGGCTTACCTGTAGGTAAAAAAAAATATCTCCTAAACCTGTACGGTTTAGGAGATATTCCCCTCGGTATGCACCGCTGACTGCAGCGGCGCATGCGCACAAGGGGTTTCTCGCCGTCAAAATCCGGCAGCGGCCGAGCGGCCGGACTGAAATCTCCCGCGCACATGCGCGGGAGTGACGATATCGCGGCTTCGGCCACTCACAGCGCCGTAGCCACGATACCCGGAAGAAACGCGTGGATCAGGCCAGATGTCGGGGCCTCGTTCTAAGGTAAGTATTTCATAATGAGCTAGTATGCGGTGCATACTAGCTCATTATGCCTTTTGCTTTGCAGGTTTAAAAAAAAAAAAAAAAATGTGCGGGTTTACTACCGCTTTAAGAGCATGTTCTGGTTAATTAAGAGATAATTCCCTTACTCGCTGATCTGTCTTGTCAAGGAACCAAGATAAGACAGCTAGTGTGTTACTTTTGTTATTGTTTACACTGAATGTTCATTGTAATTGGCTGTCACAGTGCTCAATCAATGAGGAAGACTTCTGAATAGCTCCAGTTGTAGGTTTGGGAGCTCATCTTTCTACAGACACCAGGTCTCATTATGCTGTGCAGGGGAGATAAGAAACTGCAGGCAGTCTGCTGGACTCTCAGGAGAAGGTGGGACAGGAGGGGGTTTTATGGACACTTGTAACACGCCCAAAGGTAGGCAACTGGTTAAAGGCTTACTCCATGTTTTAGACAATGGTACACCCATATTTTGAAGGTAGCATGGTTGCAAGCATACCTACCCCTCTGAAAGCATGCAAGGGCTTCTCCACGATAGGCAGCTGTCAATTTTAAATTTGGTGTGGCTGTGCAGCACTCTGCCCACACAGCCATGTCTTTGTTTTAGAGATCTGTAAATAAAGCACAAGTCCTATCTTTCACCACAGCAGACGGACTTGTAGTTATTAGTGGAACACAAGTGCAGTGATTACCACACTTGTAGCCCATTGACAGTTCATCCCAGCTCTCTAAACGGAAGCTTGCTGGAGCTTTTTTTTTTTTTTTTTTTTTCTGCAAACATGGGTACTGGTGGTTGTTTTTATTTTCTGCTAAAGTTGGAGTTGGTATTTAACTTGCTTTCATGTTACTAAATCCTTGTTTGTGTCCCTTGGCCTGGTCCTGGTAGAAAAGTAAAATTTTGATTTATCTGCTGAAACTCTGAAATCTGTGGGACCTACACTATTTTGTCAAAAGTATTGGGACACCGACCTTTAATGGCATCACAGTCTTAGTCCGTAGGGCTCAATATTGAGTTGGCCCACCCTTTGCAGCTATAACAGCTTCAGCTCTTCTGGGAAGGCTGTCCACAAGGTTTAGGAGTGTCTATGGGAATGTTTGACCTTTGTTCTGGAAATGCATGTGTGAGGTTGATGGCTTGCAGTCTCCACTCTAATTCATCCCAAAAGTGTTTTATTGTGTTGAGGTCAGGACTCTGTGCAGGCTTCCACCCCAAACTCGCTCATCCATGTTTTTTATGGACCTTGCTTTGTGCACTGGTCCAAATCATTGGGTGGAGGGGTGATTATGATGTGAGGTTGTTTTTTCAGGGGTTGGGCTTGATCTCTTGGTTCCAGTGAAGAGAACTCTTGAGCCGTCAGGATACCAATACATTTTAGACAATTTCATGCTCTTAACTTTGTGGTAACAGTTTGAGGATGGCCCCTTCCGGTTCCAAAATGACTGCACACAAGTGCACGAAACGAGGTCCATAAAGACATGGACAGCCTTCCCAGAAGAGTTGAATATAGCTTCAAAGGGTGGGCCAACTCAATATTGAACCCTGCGGATGAAGACTGATAAGCCATTAACCTCCCTGGCGGTACGATTATTTCGGATTTTAGGTGCTAAAAGCAGTACAATTATTTTGCATGAAAATTTGGCGTTTTATATTGTAGTCCTGTAATTCTTAGGAATAACTCACTAAAATCTGTCCAAACCAGAGTCTAGCAGACATCCCGGGTATGATAAAGTTTGAAAAATGAAATTATAATATAATAAACTATAATTATAACAATAATAAAAAATATTCTATAATGTAATCAAATCAAAAACACAGAAATTTGCTCAGTTGCAGAATTGTCACTGTCATTACTTTTCAGTATTTGATGAAGGATCTCCCCACAAATCGCTATCGCTCAATTCTGCGAGTGATTCCAATTTATTATCGCTGTTTTCTAGCTGATCTAAAATCATTTTTGATGTAAAGGGACAGATTTGGTTGCTATGGACAATCTCCAGTTTCCAGGCATAAAGAACAGTTTTTATAATATAAACCTGCATGTAGGACACTGGACAGACCACTAGGGACAAAGGGGATGTGAAATTATTAAATACAGCAATGTAATCTGTAAGATTACATTATACTGTATGTAATGTGTGTGTGTTTCACTTTTTGAATTTGGCGCCGATCTCCGTTCCCATGTGTCGCAACGCTCGCAGGGAACGGAGATCGGCTCCGTGATGAATTGAGCGGAGGACGAGCCGCTAGTACAGCGGGGGGGGGGGGGGGGACATCACTAGATCCAAGGGAGAAGGTAAGTAAACCTCCTCCTGCATACAGCGATGCGGTCCCGAGTCTGGCTCTGGGTTACTGCTTTTGGTGTAAAATTTCCACCCCGAGCCAGACTCGGCAATACCGCCAGGGGGGTTAAAGTTCATTTGTGTGTTAAGGCAGACGTCCCAATATTTTTGACAATGTAGTGTATGATTGCCTTTCTGTTAAATTGAGTATATCACATGGTGAAAATCTGTTAGGGAATCCCCAAGAATATATGTCCATAAAACTTGGAGTACTTGGAAATAATTTATATATACTTAGTGCAAATTGTCTTACTTTGTAGACAAATGTTCATTTAAAGCTCCAGTGACTGAAGCAATTATGACTTTTCTAATACAGACAATCGAGATGGCTGGGACTGCAAAACCGATATGGACGACCGACTAGGAATGGTCTCTGAAAAAGAAATTGAACTTTTTGAAGACATTCAGCAGCAGGCACTGCAGGTAAGGGCCTTGTTTTTGATACTGTCAATACCCCATCAGTGAAGTATATCTGAAGATGATTTTTTTTTTTTTTATATTGAATGGTGAGGGGTTATAACCCCTGGTTTTATTTTTATAGCTGTCCATGGGGAGACTTGCTATCATTACTTGTCCTTGTATACATATTTGTCCGAACAGACTAAGAAAATCCATTTTTTTTTTGTCATCAATGCAGGAATAAAGGGACTAATGTGGACAGCTATCACAACCAAGGGGGATTTGCCCTCCCTTAGGAGAAATGTCTCTTGACACTCCTGTCTACAAGACAGGAAGTAAAGGTAAATATCTCCAAGGGGACATGCAATGGATATAAAAAGTTACACACCCCTTTTAAAATGTCAGGTTTCTGTGATGTAAAAAAAATGAGACAAAGATAAATCATTACAGAACTTTCTCCACCTTTTTAACGTGTTTACATCACAGAAACCTGACATTTTAAAAGGGGGTGTGTAGACTCTTTTTATATCCATTGTATGTCCCCTTGGGGAGATTTACATTTACTTCCGGTCTTGTAGACATAAGTGATAAAAGAAATCTCTCCAAAGGGAGGGCCAAATCCCTTTTGGTTGTGACTGACTGGTGTCCACTATAGTAGATTTCCCCTTTATTACTGTTTATACCCCGTGTAGACTTATTATATCCACTGCAGATGTCAAAGAAAAAGCTGACGAGTATCACAACTATTCACTAATCTATCGTGAATAAACAAACAATTGTGGCTTTCAGTCTGCTTAAATGTGGAGGATGTTACGCATTTTTCTACTACTGTGCTGAGAGAGCAGTGTGTATTTATTAACTTTGAGTGTAAGTCCTTTTTTTACCTTCCTTGAGAGATGCATGATGTGCATCAATCCATTTGAAAATGTTACTGGATTACATATCCTGTTAAGAGATTACTTCCTGCAGGACAGTAAATGTAGTTTAGCAGCAGATAGAGTTCTTGCTTTCTGGCGGTCCAAATCATGAAATACCTGGTGAAAGGTTCCATTTGATTAAGTTGGAGAAGAAATGTTGATATTGTAAATATCTCCATCCTGTTTGATTCTGATCTTGCTGAGGACCTGCTTCCGGAAGTTAGTGCTATCCTCAAAGTGAACTGCAACACCTTGTCAGATTCCTATGGCACCAGGTTTGTAATGCCATTGAATAAATATAACCCATACACTGTTAGAGCCCCCCCCCCCCCCAAAAAAAAAGTTGGCAGCTGCTGGCTTTTAACAATAGGACACTTACCTGTCCTGGAGTCCAGATCCATCGGCTCCACCAGCTGTCGGGTGCCGCCATTGCAGGTAAGGGAACCCAGCAGTGTAGCCTACTGCGCATGCGTAAAGCCCCGCTCCTCTCTCCTACTGGCCCGGCGACAGGGAGGAGGGAGCCCGGGGTCATGTCATGGGCCGCGGCCCAGACTCCCAGAAGTGGGAACAGGATACCTGTCAGACAGGTGTCCTTTCACCCCCTCCCCCAGGAAAGGTTCCAATTTGTGCACTGGAGGGGGAGAGGAGACAAATGAGCGGACGTTCTACTTTTCGGTGAAACGCCACTTTAAGTCAGTAGGACTAGCTATTGGACAGTAACATAACATACAACAGATAACATTACAAGCCAATGTGAAGTGAACATGTATTGTACATATAATGCTTACCTTTCTTTAATGGTAGCAAACTGCAACCTGCATGTAGGAGTCACTAGTTTGATAATAGTATAAAACACAAAACTTTAAAGGGGCACTGGGCTCAATTTACTAAAGTGTATCGCATGCAGTATTTGGGCCACATGACACATTTTCCCCAAATGTTGCATGCAATAGTTAATGGACTATCCATTTATGCGGTATTTACCTCAAAAAGCAAAAACCCTTGGTAAATACCGCATAAAACAATAGATTCACTCTAGAAAATAATTTTTTCATAATGCATGGGTTAAATAAGTAGTGGTATAGGCATGGAGAATGTAAACAATGTATGAACTTTCTGCTGGTTAAGGAGCTGGCACCCACAGTGTACTTCCCATGACTCCCTGCTTTAAGCAGAATGTAAGAGGAAAGGGGGGAGGAGGGGAGCAGATACCTGTCAAATCCAGCTACAGTGTACTACGCAATGTCCACCAAGCTTTGAAGCCGCAAGGCTTCACTTCATGTTTCCCTTAGTAAGGATGTTGGCGTCGGCTTCAGGTGAGGATATCGCGGGCTCCCTGGACAGGTAGGTGTCCTTATATTAAAAGTCAGCAGCTGTTGTATTTGTAGCTGCTGACCTTTCATTTTTTTTTTTTCCCCAGTTAGAGCTCCGCTTTAAGGGTGCTGGCGAGTGCCAGAATTAAAATAACACAAGTTTTCACTGCTAAAATTCTGAATCGCTTCAAGAAATGGCACATGTGGTATTTTAGTAGCGTTCTCTTTAGCCAATTTGCAAAAGCAATTTTGAAAAACACCTCTTTACGCATGTTCAGAAATCATCGCTTTAACGGGACTGTAGGATAAAACAGATTAGTGTCTTCTGATACCCAGAGGACCGCACAAAAAGGGCCGATGGGCCACAGGTTTGGCACCAGGGCTATAGATTGCCACTCGAGTGACTGCTTTGAGGGTGATGAATAAACATCCAAAATGGTGGCAATCAGCAGCAGTCTCAAGCCTTTTGAACGTTTTTACAGGTACGGAACATGCTTAAAATATGTTATATGCACATATTTTAAAGGAAGGTTATTGTTTTAATGAATGGCCTGGTGACAGGGTCTCGTTAACATAGTCTGGCATTTCTGTGCTGTTTGAGCAGGAATGGAGACTTTAATCTTTATTGTTCAGTTGTTTAATGGGCACAAAATTTTCATGCACAACAGGATGTGGCTAATGCTGGTGATGATTTCCTGTTCAGAAGGTAGAAACACAACTTAAGCCTAACACAAGCCTAACTTCTGGCAACTAAATTATCTCTTGCAGTGGGGCTGTGTCTTCTCTGCCAAGGATTAATGGCTCATTTTGGCTAGGGGAAGAGGATAAATGATCCTCTGCTCCCATGGTAGATGGTGCTCCTCTGTTCCAGCGGTGGACTGTCCCTTGGTGGTGTCATATCCAGTACAGGGCTATGGGTCCTGCTTTAATTTTGATGAGGTCAGGACCCTAGACCGCTAGAGGAGAATGGGGATAAGAAGCTGTGGGGACTGGTATAGCTACGTGGAGGAGCGGAGATGCCAGCAAGTAAATCCCCCCCCCCCCCCCCCAATTATTTTATAGCTGTTTCCTCACTTATTGGACGTGACAAAATCTCCCCAACAGGTACACAAGCGGCAAAACAAACCTGGGAGGGCATACAATGAGGTCCTCCCAGAATCACGCTCATGCACGTCACAGATGGGTGGGGGGGGGGTAAAGGTCCAATGACAGCAGCTTTTTACCATGTGATCGCTCCGTCCAATGACGGAGCGATCACTTGTCAACAAACCTGAGCATGTGCAGTTCAGCTCCTCCCCTCTTAAAAAAACAAAAAAACAGTGTTTTTATTTTCTTTCCACCTTTTCCAAAAACGTGTGGGGAAATGTTCTAAAGAGTCATTATGCCTCCTACATTACGTTTGGGGTGTTTACTTTCCAAAATGGGGTAATTTTTTGGGGGCGTTTCCATTGTTTTGGTGCTCCAGAGCCTTCAAAACTGTAAGAGGTAGGGAATGAAATGTGTAATTTATGTCCCTAGAACACCTGATGATGCTCTCTGCATGTTGGGCCTTTGTATGTGGCCAGGCTGCATAAAAGTCTCACGCATATGGTATCGTCATACTTGGGAGGAGTAGTTGCTGTGTTTTGGGGTGTAGTTGCAAGCGTGCACAAATGCTGTGTGAGAGAAATAACCTGTTAATATGATAGTTTTGTGAAAAAAATAAAAATCTTTTTTGCACGGAATTGTGGGAAAATATTACAACTTCAAAAAACTCACCATGCCTCTTACTAAATACCTTGGAATGTCTACTTTCTAAAAATTGGTCATTTGGAGGGTATTTGTACTTTTCTGCCTTGTTGGGGTCTCATAAAATGAGATGGGCCATTAGTACATCAGGTGTCATCAATTTTCAGTGGTTGGCCCCATAGCTTGTAGACCCTATAACTTTCACAAAGACCAAATAATATACACTGATTTTCGTTATTTTTACCAAAGATTTGTAGCAGTATAAATTTTGGTCAAATTTTTTTTATAACAAAACAATTTTCGTTTATTTTTTTTATTTATAGTGCAAAAAAAAACACAGTGGAGATTAAATACCACCAAAAGGAAGCTCTGTTTTTGTGAAAAAAGGACAGGAATTTCATATGGGTATAGTGTTGCATGACTGAGCAATTGTCTTTCAAAATGTGAGCGCACTGAAAAGCTGAAAATTGGTCTGGTTCGGAAGGGTGTTTAAGTACCCGGTGGGTGGTTGGTCAAACTCTTCATTACACTTGTTTGGCCCTGTATTGGTGCAGAATCTGGGTATCTATATATTTTTGCTTTGTACCTTGGTAAATACCTGGCCATAAAGTGTTGAGCATCCACACTGGGCAAGTAGGTGAGATCAGGGGCGTCTTTACTATTGATTGGACCCTGGGCAAATCTTTTCTTGGCACAGGGTCTGCAGTCATCTGAACACAGCAATGGGGGGAAGCTGGGCAGCATTAGCACCAGCACTTCACACTGAGATATAAGGACACAGCACATGACTAAAACCTCAAGGGACAAGGGAATTTAAACTGGGATAGTTGGTAATTATGAGGCAGCTGCTTTGGGCCCCACAATGACAGGGCCCAGCTGCCCCTTTTGCCCTGTCTTAACCACTTGCCGACCGCCGCACGACGATGTACGTCGACAGAATGGCACGGGCAGGCATATGGGCGTACCTGTACGTCCCTGCCTTCCCGCGGGTGGGGGGCCCGATCGGGCCCCCCCCCGGTGCCTGCGGCGGTCGGTATTCGTTCGGGAGCGATCCGGGATGAGGGGGCGGCCATTCATTCATGGCCACCCCCTCGCGATCGCTCCCGACGAATGGAAATCCTTCGTGACATCACTTCCTCTCCTGTAATGTAAACACAGGCAGAGGAAGTGATGTAATCTCTCCTCCGTGTCGGTATTTTTCGTTCCGGCACCGAGGAGAGAGGATCGGTGAGTTGCACCAACACGACACTTCACAGTAGAACATGCCAGGCACACTCACACCCCCCCTTTACCCCCCGATCACCCCCCCCAATTACCCCTGCCCCCCCAGTCACAGTGACACCAATGCATTTTTTATTTTATTTTTTTATTTTTTTTGCATTGGTGTCATTTGTGACTGTAATAACTGTTAGGGCAGTTAGGGTTAGCCCCCTTTAGTTCTAATGTACCCCCCTAACCCCCCAATAAAGGTTTAACCCCGTGATCACCCCCCGTCGCCAGTGTCACTAAGGCTGGGTTCACATTGCAGCGGTTTATGAGAACGGATGTGATTCGCACCGCACTGCAGTGCAAATCACATCCAAACTCTGCGATTCGAGTTCAGCCATTCGCCGCACCCGCCGCAAATTCGCACGGGACCCTTTTTTTGGTCCGCAGCAGAATCGGATCGCATGGGTGTTCACACCATGCGATCCGAGTTTGCAGATCGCACTGCGATATGCGAACTGATCTGGGGGTGTCATTAACATTTCACTGACACTCCCAGCAGTTCGCATAGGGCAGTGTGAACTGCCGCCGGGAGGCATGCGATGCGGGAACCCGCCGCGGATTCGTGGCGTTCCCGCATCGCTCCAGTGTGAACCCAGCCTAATAAGCGATCGTTTTTCTGATCGCTGTATTAGTGTCACAGGTGACGCTAGTTAGGCAGGTAGGTATTTAGGTTCGCCGCAGCTTTTTATAGCGCCAGGGACCCCCATATACTACCGCATAAAGCCCCCTGATTGCCCCCTAGTTAACCCTTTCACCAGTGATCACCATATAACTGTTACAGGTGACGCTGGTTGGTTAGTTATTTTTTTATAGTTTCAGGGCACCCGCCATTTATTACCTAGTCTCACTAGTGTACCCCTAAATTTAGGGGTGTCTACTTTCCAAAATGGGGTCATTTGGGGGGGGTTTGTGCCATCTTGGCATTTTATGGCCTTCAAAACTGTAACGCCCTTAGCCTGAAGGCGGTGCATGGTTTTCGGGGCCCCGTACGCGGCTAGGCTCCCAAAAAGTCCCACATATGTGGTATCCCCGTACTCAGGAGAAGCAGCAGAATTTATTTTGGGGTGTCATTTCACATATGCCCATGGCATGCGTGAGCAATATATCATTTAGTGACAACTTTGTGAAAAAAAATAAAAATAAAATAAGTTTGTAATTTTCCCGCAACTTGTGGCAAAATATAAAATATTCCATGGACTCAACATGCCTCTCAGCAAATAGCTTGGGGTGTCTACTTTCTAAAATGGGGTCATTTGTGGGGGTTTTGTGCCATCTTGGCATTTTATGGCCTTCAAAACTGTAATAGGTAGTGAGGAGTGAAGTCAAATATTTACGCCCTTAGAAAACCTGAAGGCGGTTCTTGGCTTTCGGGGCCCCGTACGCGGCTAGGCTCCCAAAAAATCCCACACATGTGGTATCCCCGTACTCAGGAGAAGCAGCAGAATTTATTTTGGGGTGTCATTTCACATATAACCATGGCATGTGTGAGCAATATATCATTTAGTGACAACTTTGTGTAAAAAAAAAATAAAAAATAAAAATAATTTTTTTTTTGTCATTATTCAATCGCTTGAGGCAAAAAAATAAAATATTCAATGGGCTCAACATGCCACTTATCAATTTCCTTAGGGGGTCTACTTTCCAAAATGGGGTAATTTGGGGGGTTTTGTACTGCCCTGCCATTTTAGCACCTCAAGAAATGAGATAGGCAGTCGTAAACTAAAAGCTGCGTAAATTCCAGAAAACGTACCTTAGTTTGTAGATGTGACAACTTTTGCGCAAACCAATAAATATACAATTATTGACTTTTTTTTTTACCAAAGACATGTGGCTGAATACATTTTGGCCTAAATGTATGACTAAAATTGAGTTTATTGGATTTTTCTAATAACAAAAAGTAGAAAATATCATTTTTTTTCAAAATTTGCGGTCTTTTTACATTTATATCGCAAAAAATAAAAATCGCAGAGTCAGTCAAATACATTTAAAAGAAAGCTCTATTTGTGGGAAGAAAAGGACGCAAATTTTGTTTGGGTACAACATTGCATGACCGCGCAATTACCAGTTAAAGCAGCGCAGTGCCAAATTGTAAAAAGACCTCTGGTCATTTACCAGCAAAATGGTCCGGTCTGAAAGTGGTTAAAGACGCCCCTGGGTGAGAGAGTACTTTTGTTTTATTGCACACTGTGTAGTAGTCGGCCGCTCTAAGCTGGAGATGTGTAGCCTGTTTGGCCAGAAATGTGGTTTGAGGAAAAAAAAAGCTTGTTCTGTTTCAAGATGAGAACATACAGCTTAAAGTGACATTATAGTTAAAGTGGTTCGAAAGGCTCAAGATTTTTTTTTACCTTCATGCATTCTATGCATGAAGCTAAAAAAAATAAAAACACCTCTGCAGCAGCCCCCCCAATACTTACATGAGCTCCATATTTATCCAGAGATGTTCACGGCAGCCTCGGCTCTTTAGGGACTCTCCCTTCCTCATTGGCAGCAGCAGGAGCCAATGGCAATCAGCCAGTGAGCTAATAAGGAGAGAAAGGGGCTGGGGCCAAACCGTGTGTGTGTGTGTATGGACATGCAGAGCCGTGGTTTAGGAACGAGCTGGCTTGGGTGCCCTCCATTGCAAGCTGCTTGCTCTGGGGGCACCTGGCAGGGGGGAGGGGTTAAGAGTGCAGGCAGGAGATACAAGAAGAGGATCTGGGCTACTTGTGCAAAACCACTGCACAGAAGCAGGTAAGTATAACATGTTTGTTTAGAAAAAAAAGTCTTTAATGTCACTTTAAACTAGCCATACAAGTGTAGATTTCTGTCATTCGTGCCTGAAAACTGACAGAAATCAGTTTATTTCCCCATTCATGCTAAACAATGTGGATGGAGTAATCTCTACTGAAAGCTTTTGTGTTCAGACAGCTAATTAGATTTTCACCCAGTTCAGATCATTTTTAAATTGTCTGGTTAAGCTAGGTGGTGCCAACAGGGCCACTTATGGCGTGTATTTTGGCAAATTCAGCAAGACTTTGCTGATGTTCATACTGTGTGTGCTGTTACTTTTGAGCAAAAAATTTAGCATGTTTTTGGTCCTTTGTTTTCCATGAATAGGCTTCTGCCTTCCAGGCACATAGCATATCTATAACCATATTACCACCACCTGGCCTGCTGGTCATCTCTCTTCTGGTATCCAGTTGGTTAATTGGAGTGTTCTTGTGGCTGTTCACTGCTGTGATTATTCCCACAGGAGCGTTGCGTGCTGCTGTCACCTAGGCACGGGTTGGAGGGGGGAGGGAGTGGGGAGGAGAGAGCCCAGGGGAAGCAAGAGACAAACAAGAGCCAGGATAGAAGGATTAAAAAGGGGAGGGGTGAGAAAAGCTCCTCGGGTGCCCTCGACCCCCGCTCACATACTAGGAAGCCATGTGTAAGCAGCTGTACTGGAGTCCTGGGACCACTCTGACCCTAGGTATTCAGCTGGAGGAAGGTGTGGGGAGGAAAAGGAGAGACGAGGCATACACTGCACAGGTTAGTTTGCTCTTTCTGCTTGTATGCAAAACCTTCTGCTTCAGGCTCGTGTTTCATGACCTACAAGTTTTATGTGGGACTTGGCAAGAATAAATAAGTAACCGCAATTACTGTGAACCATCTTGATACATATTGAAAATAGCTAGCTGTGTTCAATATAGAGACAGTTTGCTGATGTGTGATGTGACCACTCTGTCTTTCTATTGCAGAAAGTGGGTGTCAGTGGTCCCCCTGACCCACAAGTCCGCTGCCCATCTGTCATAGAATTTGGAAAGTACGAAATTCAGACGTGGTACTCCTCTCCATACCCACAGGAGTACACAAGGTAAGAATATTCTTTCGTTCCAGATGGCATGATAGAAATAACGATTCAGTGGCTTGACCCCAGGCTCTTCTTTAACTTATTTGAAATCTTTCTGGAGCTCATGTCTTATGCTGCGTACACACGACAGGACTTAAGTCCGGCAGACTTTCGACGGAGTTCTGTTGGAGTTCTGACGGACTTTCCGAATGAACGGACTTGGCCACACACAATCACACCAAAGTCCGACGGATTCGAACATGATGACGTATGACTGGACTAGAATAAGGAAGTTCATAGCCAGTAGCCAATAGCTGCCCTAGCGTCGGTTTTAGTCCGTCAGACTAGCACACACACGAGCGGATTTCTGGGTCCGGCAGAGTTCTGTCGGAAAAATTTGAAACATGTTCCATTTCTAAAGTCTGTCAGACTTTTGCGAATCAAAAGTCCGTTGCAGCCCACACACGATCGAATAGTCTGCCGGAATCATTCCGTCAGACTTTTGATGTTGAAAAGTCCGGTCGTGTGTACGGGGCATTAGTGCCTCTTATGCAAAGTTGTAGTGATGATCTCTATCAGTCTCAAGGAAATTGTAATGGTTTCTTGTAGGACTAAAAGTCCCATAATGACAGTGACCAGCAGGGTATGGGGGGGGGGGGGGGGGGTAGCATCTGAAGCACATAAGTATCTCACAAAAGTGAGTACACCCCTCACATTTTTGTTAATATTTTATTATATCTTTTCATGTGACAACACTGAGGAAAACAAAACTTTTGCTACAATAGAAAGTAGTGAGTGTTCAGCTTGTATAACAGAGTAAATTTGCTGTCCCCCTCAAAATAAGTCAACAAACATCCATTAATGTGTAAACCACTGGCAACAAAAGTGAGTACACCCCTAAGATAAAATGTCCAAATTGAGCCCAATTGGCCATTTTCCCTCCCCGGTGTCATGTGACTGTGTTACAAGGTCTCTGGTGTGAATGAGGAGCAGGTTTGTTAAATTTGGTCTTATCGGTCTCACTCTTTCATACTGGTCACTGAAAGTTTAACATGACACCTCCTGGCAAAGAACTCTTAGGATCTGAAAAAAATTGTTGCTCTACATAAAGATGGCCTAGGCTATAAGAAGATTGCCAAGAGCCTGAAACTGAGCTGCAGCACCCACCGTACAGCAAGACCATACAGCAGTTTAACAGGACAGGTTCCACTCGGAACAGGCCTCGCCATGGTTGACCAAAGAAGTTGAGTGTACGTGCTCAGCATCATATCCAGAGGTTGTCTTTGGGAAATAGATGTATTAGTGCTGCCAGCATTGCTGCAGAGGTTGGAGGGGGGGTCAGCCTGCCAGTGCTCAGACCATACGCCGCACACTGCATGAAATTTGTCTGCATGGCTGTCATCCCAGAAGGAAGCCTCTTCTAAAGATGATGCACATGAAAGCCCACAAACAGTTTGCTGAACACAAGCAGACTAAGGACATGGATTACTGGATCCTTGTCCTGTGGTCTGATGAGACCAAGATAAACTTATTTGGTTCAGATGGTGTCAAGTGTGTGTTGTGGCAACCAGGTGAGGAGTACAAAGACAAGTGTGTCTTCCCTATAGTCAAGCAGTGTGATGGGAGTGTCATGGTCTGGGGCTGTATAAGTGCTGCTGGCACTGGGGAGCTACAGTTCATTGAGGGAACCATGAATGCCAACATGTACTGTGACCTACTGAAGCAGAGCATGATCCCCTCCCTGTGGAGACTTCAGTGTAATCTGGTTGCTATCAGCAGCAGTTGCACTTATATCTATAATTTTCATTAGTTTGAGCCATATAGTTTTACCCCTCATTAATCTAATTTTATTTTAATAAATATATTTGATAAACCATGTTAATGGGCAAAGTATAGTAGCCCTCAGAAAGTCACTTTGAGTCAAAACCAGATCACTATGGATTCTCGTGGATTTGGATCCCTTTCTGCTTTTTCCATTGAGTAAACACCTGTTGTCACATCTGACTCTTTTCTGTTGTGAATCTGTTCTGCCCTGCATAGTGATGCAGCTGCTGATTTGCATTTGCACTGTGTGTAGTTCCATATGTTAGAGTGCTGAATGACACAAGATTACATCAGTTGTCATGTTTATATCTCATGCAGAAATTATTTTCCTCTTGTTCTTATGATAGTGTCAACTTTCTAATTTTATTTTTATTTTACTTCATTTTGCTTAGACTCCCCAAGTTGTACCTTTGTGAATTCTGTCTCCGTTATATGAAAAGTCAAACCATGCTACAGCAGCACATGAAAAAATGCGGCTGGTTTCACCCGCCTGCCAATGAGATATATAGGAAGGACAACCTTTCAGTCTTTGAGGTGAGTAGATGTGAGGACTCTGGCAGTGGTACGGTCTGACCATGCTGCTATATAAAGTGCCTTGGCAAATTTGGTTGTATGAAGGTTTCGGCTACAAAAGTAAAAGGATTTTTTTTTTTTTTTTATGTAGGGTCTGCTTTAAGCCAATGGCTACACATACTGTAGGCACTAGTTTATGTGTAGCACAAAGTAAGCAGTAATTTGGGCTTGCTCTGCAGTGTCACAGTAATAAGATAGGAGATAATTGGCTTGTCCGTTCCTCTGCAGCACACTTGCCAACTCCAAACATGGAAAACCACCAGCAGGAAACCAGAATTCTCACCAAAATTCAGACATTTTACAAGGCAGATCTTGAAGTGGAACTTCATTCATTTTTTTTTTTCATCTTTCCATCTATTGAATTTCTGCCAGTAAATACATTATTCAGCCCACTTCATGTTTCTTGTCTGGTAAAAAGCCTAGGTTTATGACATCATGCACAACTCTGAGTTTGCCATGAATGGAGGGGGGCTGAGTCATAAGAGGGCCAGTCAGAGCTGCCAAGCTGGAGGTGTGCCTATGTGTAAATCCAAGAAGTGAACAGGCAGCAGCTTCAGCTGCCCACAGTTAAAATGGTTGCAGCCAGACTCAGTGGAGGGAGATTTCTGAAGCATATTTGGCAAGTACAGAATCGCTATATATATATATATATATATATATATATATATATATATATATATATATATATATCTAATTTAAAAAAATATGAAAAATTGTTGGAGGGAAGCTTCAGGATGGAAAAGATGTTTTTATTACTAATTATGTGAGCAGACTGCAGTTCCTCTTAAGCGCCACCAGGAACACCCAAATTTCCAGGAAATGGGCTAACTTTTTGCATTGCTGTCCTATTCTCTGCTGTTAAAGTGGTTGTAAACCCATGGGGGGGGGGGAAGCAACCTGCAAGGCAAAGGCATAATGAGCTAGTATGCATAGCTAGCTCATTATGAATAACTTACCTGAGAACTAAGCCCCCGAAGCAGTCCTCCGTCTTCATGTCTGCCGCTGCCAAGGATCCCGGAGTGACTTTACTCCCGCACATGTGCATGGGAGCCGACACTCGCGGCATATCGATGCGATCTGCGGCCTGCCCAGTGCACCGCTGTCTTTATGGAAATGTCTCCTAAACCGTATAGGTTTAGGAGATCTTTCTTGGACCTACAGGTAAGCCTTAATCTAGGCTTACCTGTAGGTCAAAGTGGTTTGTAAGGGTTTACAGTCACTTTAAATGCAATTGCCATCCATTGTGATAACTTAAAGCTGCTGTGAAGTAGATTTTATATTGGCTAGTTTGCTGTTCATCTGGCAGCTTCGATTGAAGAGATGTGGTATTTGTATAGTATGAGCTAGACATAAACTTGCCTTCTAAACCTTCATGTGATTTTGCTCATGCAGGGCAAAGCAATAGGTTCCCTTTTTCCTTTTGAATGCAGACCTTCCTGGCAGCACATCCTTACCTTCCTTCTACTGGCATGACAATTCCTTTCAGCCACAGGAAGCAAATGCAAATCCCTGTGGAAATTAAAAGTTGCTGGATTAGTAGCTTACAAAAGGGCATTGGACTCCCCATGTGATAGAGCCCAGTGCTGTCACATAGTTAGTAGCATGCTCCTTCATACCTAGATTCACCAGGTGTCTGTTTTGACTCCAGGTGCTCAAATGTGCAGCCAGGGAGTGAAGGAAAAGTAAAGGTTTGCTTTAGAAGTTGAATGGTTGATTGAAATCATCCATCATGCATATCTCCCAGAGGCTTAAACAGTAAGATTTTTTTTTTTTTGCAGCATTTTCAGTGTCTCTTTACCCTCAAAGGAATAATAATGCATTGCTTTCTTGCCTCTGAATTGTCAGACTTTTGTAACATTTTTATGTTCTGGAGAATTCTTGGACCTATGTGAGAATTTTCGTTTTTGGCTTTGTGATGGTCTTGTGAAATAGCTGGAAAGTCTACTGGAAAGTAATTACCCTGATGCCCCAAAGAGCTATAGAAAAATGTTGTGTATAACCTTGCTATGGCACCCTACTGGAAATTGCTTATAGTACCAATGTTTAACAAGGATCTTCACCAAGAAATTTATGTATGCTAAGCATTTTTTTTGCAGTTTTCTCTAATATATAAAGAAAAGCTGATTTTACACTTTTGTTTAATGCCGTCTCTAGGTGGATGGAAAGGTCAGCACGATCTACTGCCAAAACCTCTGCCTTCTGGCCAAGCTCTTCCTCGACCACAAGACCTTGTATTATGATGTAGAACCCTTCCTCTTCTACGTGCTCACACAGAACGATGCAAAGGGTTGTCATTTGGTTGGCTATTTCTCCAAGGTGAGCTTATGGTACTGGCAGCTGTACATCTTTTTCATTTCACTGGGAAGAAGCACCTCTAATTCAGGTGCTCCCCATAAAAAGGGTTACACAAAATAGCTTTTTTTCCAGATGAATAGAGATGGAAGGGCTGACTAGAAAGATTTATGAACACTCGTGACAATGCGCTTGAGTCACAATGACCTTAAACTTTATCAGTATAGTCTATTGTGTAGTAAACCACACCTACCACTGTGTTTCTGTGATTTTAGTAGAGGCCTTTGCACGCTTCTTGTAAAATGTAATGGTTGATCTGATTGCAATACCCGCAGACGTCCCACCTTCAGATAATCCACATGAGTCTTTCCATCTTTATTACATAACAAATGCTAAATGTATTGTGTTTACAGTATGAAAAGCCAAAATTTTTGTATTTTAACCATCCAGTACAGGACACAAGTGTAATAGTCATATTTCATGGGTTAAAGGTTTGTACCTTCAGGTGACTGGACAGTTGCAAAGATTTAGGAGACGTGCCCCCTAGGCACCTTCCCTTATAAACCTTCCCCACTTTGTGAGTCTACAGTTTTTTTTGTGCTAGTGTCTGAAGGTAATATACCTTTTCTCTTTCACTGAGAAACTCACCCTTGACTTAACAAACTCGTTTATTTTTCCTTATGATTTTATTTTCCAATGTTTCGTGCAAACCATCATACCATCGTCTAATGCCAACAAGAAGAAGCAACGTATCCAGGTCAATACAAACTCTACAAATCTGCAGTCTTACCTGGACCCCACGTTCTGGGGAAAGCTGGTAATGTTGCTTTGGGAACTGTATTGTGCCTTGGCACTCGGTGCAACATGGTGTATATAAGGTGGTATACAGGGTTGTGGTCTATTGCTGTGGAACCTAGTCCCCAAAAAACTCTTCTTGGGTATGCCTTTCATGACAGGCGGATACAGTATATGGAGTCCAGCGCCGTGGCCAGATAAGAGCAGGTACCCTGAATCTCTGACCATTACTGATCTAAACAAGGCTATGTTTGGAATGTATCGACTTCACAGTGCAAACGTTTCAAACTTGGCACTAAAATTCAGCTGCTCGGCCTCAGATGGATGACCAAGTGTTACATCATACCACTGATCGCACACTTTAATGCCACTTCCACCCATAGCCATTAAAAGGTACTCAAGGGCTGCCCCTTTTCTTTTTGCCATATGGTTTCATTGCAGGACTGTGTGTACCTGGGTTATTGCGTACTCCTTCCGAACATGCTTACTTTATCTCCCACTCTACTTTGTGAGTACTCCACAGGAATACTCTCACTTATAGCTATGGCAGAAACCAGGTGAAAGGGCAGCAGAAGGGAATGAAGAGGTTGTTAATGCTGTGTTGGTGGAAGTTGCAGAAGATTTCTTTCCCCCACATAATCACCAAATGGAAAGAGGAGCTTCATGCAACATGTTTTCTAATGTTGAAAATATCACTGCCTCTGTTTGCAAGAGCCTTGGCATTGTGCATATTGACTCTCTACTGTCTCGCCATATCCCTTTGTACACAGAGACCTACAAAAGCTTGCAAAACATTCCCTATCCATGAACAGATAGAATTTGTCATCTGTAACATTTGGGTCACTCCTGAAAGGGTTTTTATTCCACTAAAAATCTTTGAAATCTATCAATTGTAAAAAGATCTTGCAAGAAAGTGGGCTATTCCTGTGGTTGACCTTGCCATCTATGTCCTAAACATAAATCTCACTGTACCTAATGAACTTGTTTTTTCTTTCAAAGATTCTGCTGATAGAAAAATTGAGACATTCCTAAAAGCTGTGTTTAACCTGGCAGGCCCATTCAATCAACCAGCTTTTGCAGCTTTTTCTGTATTTCAAACTGCCACTAACTGGACTAGGAAAACGAATAACCAACGTGATCCTGTATTTCAGGATTATGCTGTTAGAGCAGATACAATTGCCTTCTGCTCTTTTTTTTTTGTGTAGATGCTCCGGAACATGTCATGAGGCAAATATCCAGAATTGCTCATCGTATACACAGAATCTTATGGTTGTAAGCTTGGACAGTGGAAGCTGCCTGTAAAAGGTCCCTCATACGTACTCGCTAAACCAGGCTGGCTCGAAGTTCAGCCCTTCCCTTTGGTGCAAAGCTTGGCCCTCAAAGGCCACCAGGCCTTTCCCAAAGCCGCCGTTGCAATGAAAGGGCACGCTTACTCCTAAGAGTACTTGCCCACTGGGCTGGGTCCGTTAGCGGTAAAGCGACGCTCAACCGCGGTTTTAGCTGCACTTTTCGGCCGCTAGCCGGGCACTTTTAACCCGCACTAGTTGCTGAAAAATAGGTTAAACATGCCCATGTTGGAGCGCTTCCGAATCTCTACCCATTCATTTGAATGGGCAGGAGCGCTATATACAGCGCTCCCACCCAAAGATGCTTCTTGCAGGACTTTTTTTTCCCCCATCCCGCAAACCCACCGCCCCAGTGTGAAAGCACTTAGGCTTTCACACTGGGCAGGCATGAGAGGCACTTTACAAGGTGCTAATTTTAGCACTAAAATGCCTGAAAAGCGCCTCAGTGTGAAAGGGGTCTAAGAGTGGGGGAGATGTCTGTCAGTTTGCATTTCTCTGGGTTAGACATCCCAGACCCATGGGTTCAGTCGGTCTTTTCAAAAGCGTGCAAGTTAGAGCTGCATGATGCTGGATTGGCCCAGCTGGATGATTACATGGGCTGTACGTGATCATCCACATCTTCTGTTTCAACTACCAATTTAACCATCCTGATTCAGGGTCATTGGCTTTAGTGGCATGGCTGTTGAAGCCCAAGTTCTGAGAGACTGGTATCTCTGAATAGGCGAGTCTCTCTGATTAAAATTTAGACCTTGTGAGAAGTAGACTTCCTATAATTGGACATTAAAAACAATAATTCACTTGGTTCACACCTTAGCGCTTAAGACTGGCTCCCTTATTCTCAACCCAGTTGGTCGGTATGAGAGTGCACACCCCCCCCCCCCCCCCAATTAAAGCTTATGGTCTCTGTTTTGCAGCTCTGGTGGTTGTTGATGCCAGCTTTGAGCAAAGGGTCCTTTGGGCTACTCTTTGAACTGCAGGCAGTCCCCAGTTGGCCTCTTAGCATGCATTTGCAGTGTTGCCCATCGGTTGGACTGCTTTTAGACCTCTCGAAGCTGGATGACTGTATCTCAGTGAATGAGGGAGAAAATGGAATAAATTGTACTCGCCCTTTTAATTTTTTTAATTTTTTTTTTTTTAAAGTTTATTGAGGAACATAGGCATTGTAGTAGTTGGTAGGGTTTTCCAGGGCTGGCCTATAGTGTGTGTGTGTGTGTGTGTGTGTGTGTGTGTGTGTTTCTTTTTATGTCTGATCCTCCTGTTGTCACAGGAAAACCCAAAGGTGAATGAAATCTTTGGCTTTATGTACATTTTAAGAGGGGATTAGAGGTAAGAAAACTATGCTCTGCAGTCTTACTACTTTTCCTGTTCTAACTTCTATTTAAGGACCATATATTTGCATATGTGTACTATATATACAGGAGATGTAGTCTTTCATTATCCAACCAGCAAAGGTTAAAGATTTGGAGGCTTTTTTTTCTCTTTCATTCATTGGCGGACACAACATCTTCATTTTGACCTTAGGGTTATATTGCTCCTTTAGGCGAGGACTAGACGGATCATGTTAAAAACAGCAAAACTGCTCAGTTTTTGTCTGCCTAGTATAAAAGGACCTGGCTCCTGGTGTGACCATTGGTCCAGGGAATTTTTTCTTTTTTCTGCATTTTTGATTCCTGTGATCTACAATCAACAGCTGGATAATATAGATCCTGGTAGTTTTCCCAGCCTGGCCATCGAGTGTAAGCAGACCTTAGCTACGCACTTGGTCAGCAGAGACATGCCCTGTCTGATCCAGGGGCAGCCAGTGAGCTATATGCTCTGGGGCACACATATGACTGGGCTACTGCTGTCTGCGTTGGGTGTGCCGTGGCCGACAGCCACCCCGTACTGCTCGGGTGATGGGTCTGTCCGTGGCATGCGTCCAGCAGTCCCTACAGGAGGGGCAAGCATGGTTCCACCTGTCTCGGCAGGATCAAGCAGCTCGCTCTCTTCTCTCCCTGTCCCTTCCCTCCTCCCCATGTTATGGGCCGCTGTGTGACTAGGCACATGGTGCGGTGCACGTACCTGGCAGGGGGCTGCGCTGGGTGTTGGGGGTCCGCTTGTCCTCTTCCCTGTTTCTAGGCCATGGTGGGCCCGCACGGCTAAGGGGTTTCCTTACACAACTTATTTTGCTAAGTTTATTTACAAGGTGTGGGGAAGACCGCAGCGGGCCTTTTCAGTCCTGAAACACATGGCGGTGCGTTAACCCTTTGAGGAGAATTTCCTGGAGAAATGGATATCTCCGATTGTTGGCCCCCGATATCCAGGTTAAATAAGGTAACCGCGATTCCGATGGAAAGGACCCCTGCTTTCAAGGACCCTGCCAACAGGAGGGCTGAGGCAGTCGCCCAGTTCATGTTTACAGTGGTGGGGTCAGCAGTGGGGTCAGCATTGCAGCCAGTGTTGGCCATGGTGTCACAGACACTTGCTGAATGGGCTAAATGTATGTCTGTGATGTGGCCTTGGATATGGCCCCCTTGCTCTAGAGCCTCAATATCAGCAGTAGTGCTAAGTCGCCTGATTTGGCTGAAATGCTGGTCTGCAGACCAGGCATCTAAGAAGGCACTGCCGGACTTGTCCCGGGCTTGGTCCAGAATGTTACTGGGGGTAAGAGTACGTTGCTCCCACAGTCCAGAAAAGGTAAGGAGCCATGCCGTAGACAAGGGCCCTCCTTTTCCGCTCAGAAGCAGATTTTTCGTCCGCCCGGTAAACGTTTCCAGTCCGACAAGGTGCCCGCTGAGGGACAAAAGTGTCCCTTGTTTCGCAAGCTGAACAAGCCTGCAAGCAAAGCTGTTACCACATGAAGGTTTGCCCCCACCCGACTCTTGGGTAGGGGGTCGCATTCGGGAGTTTGCAGCTCGGTGAACCTCGCTACTTTCCGACTAGTGGGTCTGCAAACTGGTTTCATCAGGATACAAGATAGTTTCTTTCTTGTCCACCAAGGATTTTTTTTTTTTCCCTCCAACCTTAATCTTCTTCCAGCTCGTCGGGAACCCCTGTTCGGGGCAGTACAGTACCTGCTGCTGCACGGCGTGATATTGCCTGTACCGACGCCAGAAAGGTTTTAGGGATTCTACTCCAATCTGTTTGTAGTCCCAAAGAAGAAAGAGGTCCATCCGGTCCTGGATCTCAAGGCCCTCAACAGCTTTGTGAAAGTACAAAGGTTCAGGATGGACTCTGTGGTCGCTGTACTCCATCAGGATTTTCTGGCGTCCCTGGACATCGACGCCTACTTGCATGTCCCCATATGCATCAAGCATCCGGTTTCTGCGATTTACGGTTGAGGACGAGTACTACCAATTTTGTAGCTCTCCCTTTTGGCCTGGCATCGGCACCAAGGGTCTTCACCAAGGTACTAGCCCCAATTCTGGCTCTGCTAAGGCAGCGAGGGATCGCAATTATGGGTTACCTGGACGACCTCCTGTGGGCAGCTTCCACCTCAGCGGTACTGTGCAGTTTTGCTGCTTTTAACATGTTCTGCCTAGTCCTCTCCTAAAGGGGCGATATAACCCTAAGGTCAAGATGAAGATGCTGTGTCCGTCAATGAACTTCAGAGAAAAGGATTTTATGGTGATTACAAAAATCCTATTTTTTGTTTCACAACTGCTGTTCTCAAGTAATATATTTATCAGCATAGGTAGCATAGAACAGATGTAGGGAAACCAATTCAGTAATGTGGGCAAAATTAAAGAACAATTTTAGCCAAAAACGAATGAACCTCCAGTAGATCATTGCAGCTGTGCTAAAGTCAAAACTTCGACTCTCGAATCATCGAATTTTCATATCTTTGAGGGATGGGGCAAAGCATGAGACTCAACCAATGTAACATTGCTGATACTTGGTGCTGTCATTGTATGTATCCCCTTGCAGCAAATTCAACTTGAGCTTTCACTGGGCTGTATTGTCTTGTAGAGCAACATCTGGCAAAAAGAACACATTTAGTTTAAAGGAGGAGAAATCACTACCAGATGGTTATACCCCCTTTTGTTGCAGTGTCAAAATACAGTTGTGGTAGTCGAAAGGGTCATCTCAATTAGCGTAAAAGAAGGGCCTTGTGTGGCTATTAGTAAGCTTAAGTGGCCTCCTTACTTTGGTCCTCACTGTGAATGTGAATTTACTATTTTTGTGGGAAGCTTTGCATTCAAAGTAGAAATGGACTTTCTGTTGATCAATTTGCTCATATAAATGGGTTGTTTAAGACACATAACCATACTGGCAGCTTGGTGATACGGAGTGAAAAGCAGCAAGAATGTGCAAGTGAATGCAAAAATTAGGAAGTTCTATATGAATGGTAGTTCTGGTTTAAAAGCATGATCTAGTGATAGTAACAAATCTATTTCAAACATTTAAAAAAAAAAGAAAATTGTTAATATGAAAAGTGAACCTCATCCAAGATCCTGTCAATTTTCTTTTTTCAATCAGATTCTTCCTTTCCTGCGCTAAAAATATGAAGCAGAGAATTGTTGCTTTCCGTAACACTGACAGGCTTGTATTTTGCAGACCGTTTCAAGCTATAATTTTTATTTTTTATTTAAGTACAATTTTTTTGTATTCAGTGCAATGGAATAGTTTTCCTAACCACCCTTTTGAGGGACACAGGATTTGACATACTCTGTAATACTGCCACCGACAGGAGTATTGGACACTGGCACACAAAAATAATTACAAGCCAGCCCAGGATAATTCATCTTGCTGTTTTAGGAGAGATGTCCATTTAGCTTTGCTGAGAAAATTAAACTTTACTACTAGCTTTCGATTTTATTTTTTTTTTCAATCGAGATTCCTACGAGACATCTCTGATGGAGCTGGTCGCTATTTGGCAGTTATCTTGTTAGGCATGTCTTCAGTCTGACTTCACAATCGGTGTACCTGGACAGCATTGACCCGGATGTTGTGGGACTAGCCTGGAATGTGGCTTTAGGGCTCTGGTTTCTGTGTGTGACAGACATTGCTTGGTGCAAGGCAGAAATCCTTTACGTTTTACAGATGGGTCTTGATGGTCATTAGCACTATGCAGGGTCAGATCTCTGCCCTTTATATTTTGTTCCAGAGATTGTTTCTCTCATCCTTTTGATCAAGACCTTGGTGTAGTATCTCTGATGTACCTTCCCCTGTTCAATCCCCATTGACCGGGAGATGGGATCTGAATTTGGTTCCCTCTTCGCTTCTTCAAAAAATGCTTTTTTAACTTATGAGGGATTTTACCCCTTTTCATGCTCGCTCACAAGTTTGCATTTCTTGCTGCCAATACCTCCCATGAGCAGAGTTTCTCAGCTGGCAGACTTATAATGTAAAGATTCCTTTTTGGTCTTGCACAAGTTGGTGCGGAGGCCTAGAACTTCCTGTCTAAGGTATTGTTGGGTTTTCACAAGTTTGTCAGAAAAAGATTACCTTGCATTGCCTGTATGTAGTTTGACTTGTGAGAGTTTATCTTGTGGCCACTTCATCCATAAGACTGACTTGCTTTATCTTTTCTAATTGTCCTCTTAAAGGCAACTGTTGTTTCTTGGTCGCTCAGAAAAACCATTATGCAAGCTTATGGTTTCAAGAATCTGGTTCAACCTTTTTCCCTCAAGGAACACTCCACTAGATCTCCAGTTCCCTTTTGCTGTGTTTTTTGTGGGCTCGTTGGCCTTTGATTTTCTGTTGCCCACCCCTCAAATGGCCCCTATTTTGGACAGCTCAACAGTGTTTGACTTCCTGTGTCCATCAATGGGCAAGAAATAAATTTTTTATTTTTTTATCTTGCCTTTAACCTTTTCTTGGAGTCCACTGAGGCACACAAGTCCCAACCCTATGTGTTCATGATTGTACTGTACTGTACTGCACTGCACTGCACAACACAACTGAGGCATTCTGGGAGCAGGAGGGGTTATCCTTGGATGGGCTCTAATAATTTTTGTCAGTGTCCAGTTGTCCTGTAGGTGCCAGCAAATGTTTGTTCCCCCAATGGACTCAAAATTTTTTTACAGTGCGTTTAAAAATCTATTTTTCTATAGAATGCAGGTTTCAGATCGCTAAACTGCAATCTGTCATCTTCACTCAAAACCTCCTGAGGTTCCCAAATGTGATCAGTACAGAGACTGATAACACACACTAGAAATCTGCTATGCCTTGCTATATCTGGCAGAAAAGCCATGTACATATACTTTTTTTGTATGACCACTAGAGGGCAGAATGTAAACTTGAGAAATTGTGATATTAAAATCGCTGTGCATCCGAACAATAAAGATTCAGTTATGTTGCAATAGACAGAGCAATTTTCAATGAAGTGGTAACAAGGAAATAAATTGAGCTAGATTTTTAACAAGGCATGGCGCATGACATCATAGGTAAGTATCTGCCACTATATTGCCTTAAAAAAAGCTAAGTGTTGGTCGAGGGGGGTGTAATGTCCATAGGTTGGAAATGTTCTTATTAACACGTTGGGGGAAGTGTAGCTTTAAAGGCTCCTTCAATGCAGCACCTATTCGTTTTCATGGAAGCCTCTTCTAGGATTTGAGATCAGCAAGCTTTATTAGGTGATATTTTTGCATACTTTGTAATAGAGGAACTTTTTGTTTTTGTTTGGGCTGTAAATTCAGATATTTTCCATTATGCTGTTGGTATATATTTAAAAATGAATTTGTTATGCAGTTGTGTGAGATAAATGATGGTTGTCTGTGTATGTTTGTAACAAATGTCTCTTATCCTCATGCTATGTGAATTGAAGGACCAGTCCAATGCTGTAACACTTTGCTGTGTCCCATTTGTCCTCAGGAGAAGCATTGCCAGCAGAAGTACAACGTGTCCTGCATCATGATCCTTCCCCAATACCAGAGGAAAGGATACGGCCGCTTCCTCATAGACTTCAGTAAGGAGAGGAGACGGTGGGAGGGAGGGGGCAGTGTCTACTCCAGTGACACTATCTGTCTTGTCCTGCTAAATGAAACTGACACAGATTCCAGAATGACCCATTTCCGGCACAGAAAGATGTGCCAAGCTTTAGTTTTGATCTCATTGTCTGTTGGTGCCTCACTGGTGTCCTTTTTTTTTTTTTTTATGTTTTAGGTTATCTTTTGTCTAAGCGTGAAGGTCAGGCTGGTTCTCCGGAAAAACCGCTCTCAGACCTTGGTCGTCTGTCTTACATGGCCTATTGGAAGAGCGTGGTATTGGAGTGTCTACACCACAACCGTGACCATCAGCTGAGTATCAAGAAACTTACCAAACTGACGGGGATTTGTCCCCAGGACATTGCTGCTACATTACAGCAGTTGCACATGCTAGAGTTACGAGGAGAACGGTACGGTTTTAGTAAAATTATTTTTCCTATCCAGTGCTTTCTTTTTGTTTTTAGTATATATATTTTTTTTTTTACATGGTCTTTCTGTTGTCTCAATTTAGGATTGTGATGGTGCGCCGAGAAAAACAAATCGAGGCCCACATGAGCCGCCTGCATGCTCGGCCACGGCAGGTGGAAGTAGAACCAGAGGCCCTGAGATGGACACCTGTCATAGTGACCAACTCTGTGGTATCTGATGATGAAGTGGAGTCTGAAGATGAGGAGGGAGAAGGGCAGCCCCTTAAGGAAAACAATGTAAGTAGTAATAGTAGGCTGCAGAGGACCAGATATACTCTAAAGTTCTGATTTGTGGTCCATGGAAAGCAAAATGGATGTGCTGCTGTTGCAATTCTGAGCCACTGGAGAGCATGACACTTAAAATGCAGGATCTGCTTGTACATAGTCCTGGTAAACCTTTTCTTCCATCTTTAGGTGACTCTTTACAAAGGTTTGTCAGCTTTTAGGTGAAATGTTTTTTTCCTTGTGATCATTTTATGAAATGCAGGAAGGCTCACACTTTCATTACCACTGGAGGCTGTTGGCAGCTGTCCATCTGTGACAATCTTGGCACGTGAGAGGGTGCCTTTTACCTTGCAATAAACACATTTCACCGGTATAAATATAGAGGCTTCTTACAAATAAGATGGAAATTCGCTGTTCAAGGCCTACTTATTCTTAGCTACAGTTAGAGTAGAACTAAATGCATTTTTTTTCCCCTTTTTGGATAGAGTAAAATTGTGTTAACTGCTGTCAGGAATAGTTTTTCAATTTCTGTCCCAAAGCCAAATGTGGAAGTGAGAGGAATGCCTGATTGTCACAAGGGTTGGCAGAACTAGCATCCTCATTGGAAGCTTTCCCCTCTCTTCCTGTTCTGGTGACATCCCAAACTTTGAGATTTTCTTTTAATTTCACTCTGTGATAATGGTCACCAGGACTGATGGGGGGGAATCTCTCTTACGTTGACACAGACAGCCATAAACACAGGGGTTCCAATTCCGCTCTACTCTATTAAAAACTTAATACACCATATAAAGGAAAAGGTTGCGTAATGTCAACCTAGTAATAAAGCAGAACGTCACCCAAAAGGGGACGTTTGGCTTGTTTGCATCCTCTTCCGATGTTGCGTTTTGATGTAGTTTTTAGGTCACATGACTTATGAACATCATGGCAAAAATTGCACGTGTTTTTTTGGTGGCCATTATCGGCACCTTTTATCCCCCCCATTGGCAAAATGCCGATAACCCTATTTTCGTCTGATAATTTTCGGCGGATGATAGATCGGTGCATCACTCTTCTTCTTCTTCTTTTAATTATATGAACTGTGAGATAGTCTAATAGCTTATCTTAGTCTCTATGCCTTTTAATTTGTAAGATTTTTTTAAGCCTTGCCAGTGAGCAAATCCTATTTTTTTTTCCCTCTGTTTACAGACACCAGTGTTAAGAAGCATGTCTCTAGATCTCAAAGAGAGAGACATGTGCCCTGTGTTGGAGAAGGAGAAAAGTCCACCTCCGCGGCCTCTCAGTCCAAAGTCATCAGTACCTTGCTTTCCAAACCCACGGCAGTTTCAGGACTTATTGCGGGACAGCATACCTGCTAATAAACCACCACCGGGAAGAGGCCGGCGAGGGAGACGAGGGCGGCGTGGACGGGCTCCCTGCTCCACTTCCAACAGAAGTGCTGATCTGCTCCGCTTACTGGCAAGGGAAGCCCCAGGACCTCCAAGGCGCAATGGTGAACGTGGCCGTTCTGGCTCTCGGAGAGGGAGACTGAAGAGACTGGCAGACTCTATCCTAAGAAGAGATTTCTTGGAGCATCAGGAAAGGCTCTCCCAGCGGTATGAGAGCGAACGCTCGCAGTTGAGAAGGTTTAGTGAGAGCAGTGAGGAGGAGGAGGATGAAGATGAAGAAGAGAATCGCAGTCTGCGTTCAGAGTCCCCACCTATTCTTACCAAACCAACGCTCAAACGCAAGGTAAGGTGAAAACCCCGGCAACTGCGTCATGTAAAATCCTGTTACCTATAGAGGAGGACCCTGTAGTTAAGTATGGGTTCAGTAATAATTCACTAGGTCGTACCCTAGCTATCTGGCAGTCCTTGTTTGCCTAGGCCAGTGATGGCAAACCTTGGCACCCCAGATGTTTTGGAACTACATTTCCCATGATGCTTTGGCACTCTGCAGCATAGTGGAGCATCATGGGAAATGTAGTTCCAAAACATCTGGGGTGCCAAGGTTCGCCATCACTGGCCTAGGCTGTAAGGTGAAATGTGTGACACTAACATTAGTATGGTAGATGGCGGCAGCCTTTTGCTCTCTAGATAGGCCTCGGTGCTGTTGGCCCTACTGTATCTGAAGAGCCACTAACTACTTTCCTGTATCAATAAAATATCAACACCTATTGATAGTGTAGCGTTGCTGTAAAGTAAAACTGAGGTACAGGCTAACAGCTACATGCACCGATGAAATGTATATACGGTGCTGCTTTGCCTTCCAAAGGATTTGTATTTGCCTAACGTTTATCGAGCTCTGTCACACAGCACAGCTCTTTCTAACAGGTCAGGAGACCTGATTTTCCTTTGCTGCAGTTAAACGCTAATGGCTAATTCACACTGTTTGTGCTGACAGACCTTTTACTGCATTATAAAATGTCTGTCACCACAAGGACACCCAGGAAACAATTGTTTCCTATGTGTCCCATTCACACTTCAACAAAATGCAGACATGCTGCATTTCATCACATCACATTTTTACAGTGCCCTGATGAAGTGTATGTTTTGTACACTTCAAGTAAAGTTTGGGGAGGGGGGAGGGGGAGCCATGTGATGCGCTGTATCACACACCACACTGCCACTAACTGCAGCCGGAAACAGACAGCTGCCAAAGCGGTTAAATACTGTAGTAGTAGTGTAAACTCAGCCTTCCAGGTCTTGTCCATCCGTCAACCTGTGACTGGATAGCAGAAGGATAAGTATCAGACTGATTGTCATCTTAGTCACTGTGATTTCTCCTCCTATCAGCTTTCTCCTTGTTGGAATATGCAATGCAGCACAACTAACTGGCTCCTTGTGCTGATTTTCCTTCCCTAAATCTGAAACTCTCAAACTCTGCTGTGTTGGGATTGGAAGAGCCCAGTAAGCCAAATTTGAAGACCTTTCATGCTTGTCTTAAAGATAAATGTATTAAAGCACATCTAAGTCCAGGAACAAAACTTGACATTGTTGCAGCTTACCTTACCTTAGGTATGGTGGCTGCACTATTCTTTTTTTTTTTTTTCCTTTAATTTCACCTGCCATTAACTTCCTGTCCTGCCATTAACTTCCTTTTTTTTTAATTGGGGGGCGGGGTGGAGTATGTATTATAGCAAAAATAAAAAAAATATTATATATATTTTTTTTCAAAATTTACACTTTTTTTTTTTTTCATACCGCAAAAAATAAAAACTGCAGAGGTGATCAAATGCCACCAAAAGACGCACATTTAATTTGGTTACAGCATTGCATGGCCACGCAATTACCAGTTAAAGCAGCGCAGTGCCAAATTGTAAAAAGTGCTCTGCTCAGGAACGGGGTAAAATCTTCTGAGGCTGAATTAGTTAAAAAAAAATAAAAAGTTACCTGCTCCTATGCAGTTGGTTTTTCACAGCAGCCTAAATCCTCCTCTTGTCGGGTCCCTCTGCGCTGATCCTGGCTCCTTCCTCCTGTCTAGTGACCCCACAGCAAGCATGGGGCTCAGATAAGTATTAGGGATACATAGAATGCATGAAGATAAAAAAAAAAAAAACTTTCTGCCTTTACAACTCCATTAAAGCCAACCAGGCAGCTAGCGTTTTCACTATGAAACCACATGAAGGGTTCAAATAAATCTTGGTCCCAAAAATGTTGCTGCTTACAGACACGTTTTGAGTTTATGAAAAGGAATAACTTTAATAGTATCAAAAATATAAATAAACTAGCTTGCATTTTCAGGATGACTTCTTGGAGGAGGGGGTGTTTGTCAATGGAAACAACTCCTGGCTAGGGGTGGGATCCGGCGTGTTCGCACACCCCACGTGCAGAGCCCACCAGGAAGTTGGCACTGCGCTGCGCTAATCACAGGCAGTGAGACTTTTCCCGATCTATGAATCCGCGCATTGGGACAGTGTCTCACTGCCTGTGATTGGCGCAGCACAGTGCCAGATTCCTGCCGGTCTTTGCACTTGTGCTGTGCAAATGTGCCGGAGCCCATCCCTACTCCTGGATCATCTTCAATTTTTAGATGATCCAGAAGCCACCCCTTTCATTCATCATGTTTTCCTAAATGATTCCTAGTATGGGCTATTCTGCTTCAAGCCTGCAGATGTCACTGGTGGCTTTACTGAAGGCTTGCTGCTTACATGGGTAGTTATGTAAGAGTGATTTAACATTCTGTGCATTGTCTTCAGTTGTCAGCTCAATGTACTCTTCTGCATGCTATGGAAAAACAATAATGCAAAGTATAATTAAAGGGATTGTAGTCAGAAGGTTTTTTATCTTAATGCATTCTATGCATTAAGATAAAAAGTCTTGTGTGCAGCAGCCCCTAAAACCTGAGGTCCCTCTATCCAGCGTTATACACAAATGTCTCAGCCGTCCGAGAGTCTCCCTCCTGATTGACTAAGGCATAGCAGCAACACCATTGGCTCCCGCTGCTTTTAATCAGTCAGATAGCCAATCAGAGGAGAGATGGGGCGTGTCCAGGTCGGGACTCCATGTCTGAATGGTCACAAGCTGTGACTTGGCTCGGGTGCCCCCATAGCAAGCTGCTTGCTGTGGGGACATTCAACAGGAGGGAGGGGCCAGGAGCACAGCAGAGGGACCCGAAAAGAGGAGAAACTGGGCTGCTCTGTGCAAAACCACTGCAACAGAGCAGTTATAGCAAGTATACCGTGTTTAAAGTGGAAGATCAGCCAAAACGTATCTAACTCTAAATCTTCTCTCCGTCACATTTTAAACCTAACCTATCTAACCTTGTAAAGAAAAAAATGCTATAAATAACTTTTCTGCAGTGGATCTGGTCCAGTCTCCAGCAGCCCCTGCTGTGTACAGAGAGGCAGCCGACAACGGCTGGGAAGTGACATCACCCGTAGACTTACAATAGTGCCTCTGTTGTCAGCTGTCTCTCCCTCACACTCCTACACACTGAAGCCACCACTGACAGCTCAGCTTGGGACTGGACCGGAGTGACTGCAAAATGGATAAGTACAGCAATTTTTTATTTTTTGGCCGAAATTCCACTTTAAGTTTTTTAATTTTAGTAAATCAAAACCCACTAGTAACCAGAGCGCATTATTTGAAATTTGGCCCACTGTAAACCAATGACTTGGGCAGTAAAAATGTCATATTAGCTCCTTAACGTCTTCCCGCATGCTGTGCATGCAAGTTTGTCAGCTGTTTTACCACCCTGCAGCTAGATAGGTGTTCATTCGGCTTCTGTGCTTGGAGCATGCTCAATAGAAATAGTGTTGTACATTTTTTACTTTCCAACTGTATATAAAATATATCCAATTCACTTCTTAGATTTAACAATGATCTTTTGATTCATATTCAACAAATTAAGAGCTCCAACTACTTTAAATTAATTTTGTACTTATAGCATCTTTATCTTTTTTTAAGACTTTGGTACCCTCCCCGGCATATCTCTCAAGTGTTATACTTGCCTTACCCCACTCTAGCCAGATTTCGATGCAATCTTTTCTTGAAGTCTTCTAAGGTGGGCTCTGCATACATTGATATCTCTACAGCAGCGATAGGCAAGAATGCTTGAAACAGTTGATGCCAGAAGTTACCTGTCTCAAGAAAATGGAAGTGTATTTAAAGTACACTTTTCCAGTAAAACTGCTTTTGGATTAGTCAGTTTTTTGTTTTTCCTCAATTCTGCAGATTTCCCCCCTCTAGCTCAGTGAAATCCACACTGTAAACGAAAAAAAATGTTCTTTTACTACACTCGGAAGTATTCATAATATTCCATATGGTGGTGTTTTTGACTCTTGCCTTCTCACTTTCTAGAAGCCCGGACCACATAAAAGACGGCGTGTGCGGCGGCGTAAGCACCACCACAACAGCAGCGTAGTGACAGAAACCATATCTGAGACTACCCAGGTGTTAGATGAACCATTTGATGATTCTGACTCTGAACGTCCAATGCCAAGACTGGAGCCAGAAGAGGAGGGAAATGACAGAGGTGGCCCATTCCCTCCAGGCTACTTCCCCTACCTCACCCCACACACTCTTCTGAGGCGCAACCGCCCCTTGGGCAAAAGGAGATCAATCAGTGAGAAACTGCAAGGTGAGACTATAGCACAGTTCATATTGTGAACCACATATGTATTTCTTCCATTTATGCTCACATTGTTAGGAGTTGCTTAAATCTTAGAAGCTGTGCAACCAGTGTGTTCCATGTGTATTAGGGTTTTTTTTATTTTTGCCTTTTGAATTATTGCTAATAGAAACGTATTCCCTGGCTTGTCTCCAAGATTGCTCCGACTACATCCTGAATACTACATTTATTTGTTTATCTTTGCATTAAAGCCATACATAACATTGATTAAAATTTGTTTTTTCATTGCAGCAGCATCAGCGCAGCCACCTGTGGCAAATATGCACCCTCCAGAGGATAAACCGGCCCTACCTGAGACCCCTGCTCCTCCACCTGTAAAGAAGAAAGGTTGGCCTAAAGGGAAGAGCAGAAAACCTCTTCACTGGAAGAAACGACCTGGACGTAAACCGGGCTTCAAGCTCAACCGGGATCCACCACCTCCTGCCCCAGAGCCAACACCGCATCCCCCTCCTGCCCGTCCAGGGCGCAAACCAAGGATACGCGATCGAGCTGAAGAGCCTCCTGTAGAGGACAAAGTCCCTGAGACAAAGGAACAAGAGGAGGAAGAGACACAAACGGTGGTAGAGAAGACAAATGATGAAGAGGAGCCTGAGACTGTCATCACTGCTGTGCAACCAGCATCCCCTTCTGAGAGCAGCAGCAGTAGCAGCAGTAGTAGTGATGGTTCCTCCCGGGAAGCAGAACACCATTCGGAGTCTCCAGAACAGCAAAGGGAGCCTGTAGAAAAGCCACAACCTGTTGCCGAAGAACAAGAACCAGAAGAGGAGGAGGAGGAGGAAGAAAAAGTGCTGGAGGAAAAGGAAATTACAGCACCTGCATCCAATCACCAAGAAGATCATGATGCAGATGATGAAGATGAAGGAGCAAAGGAAGCCGATGAAGGAGAAGAAACAGAACAGGGCCCTGTTCCTGAGAAGCCAGAACCACAGGAGCCTTGCATTGGTAGCAGCAGTGAAGAGGAGGAGAAAGCAGAAGGGGAGCAGGAGCAAGAGGCAACAGAGGTGCCTGATCAACCCTCATGTCTAGAAGAGGAAGAGGAGAGTCAAGAAAAGGTAGACGAGGACCCCAAAGAGGAAGAAGAGGAGGAGGAAGAGGAGGAAGAGGAGGAGGATGATGCTGAGGAGGAAATCCCCCACACTGAATTAGACTTGGAGACTGTGCAAGCAGTGCAATCATTAACACAGGAAGAAGGCAGTGAGCGTGATGATGGCACATATGGGGATTGTGAGGATGAGACCTTGACGGCCTGTCAGACATTGCAGAGTTTTACACAAGCAGAGGAGGACCCACAGTTGGGCTTGTCAGATGAATGCCATCCCTCTGCCCATGATAGTCCAATATCTTCAGTTCATTCTCACCCCAGTCAGTCGGTGCGCTCAGCAAGCAGTCCCAGCGTGCCTCCAGCACTGGAAAGTAATGGAACTGGGGCTTATCCACAAATCAGCCCTGATGCAGGATCTCTCTCTGCTCCATCTATGCAGAACCTGGAAACAACCAGCCCAATGATGGATGTGCCCTCCGTGTCTGACCATTCACAACAGGTTGTGGATAGTGGGTTCAGTGATTTGGGTAGTATTGAAAGCACGACTGAAAACTATGAAAATCCCAGCAGTTATGACTCCAGCATGGGAGGTGGCAGCATATCCTCCCAAAGCAGCTGTTCGTATGCCAGTGGTGGAAATGCTAGTGGAGCTGGGGGGCTGCCATCTTCTGCTAGCATGGCACAGAATGGGTGTGTTGTGAGCCAACAAATGGCTGGAATGGCAAATATGCTGCAAACGACACAGGCTTGTAGCATTAAGTCACCACAGAATTGTGCCTCAGAACGCCCTCCTAGCAACAACCAGCCACCACCCCCGCCACCACCACCTCCAATGCCCCCTCAGCAGCCTCAACCTCCCCCACAACAGCAGCCCCCAATGTCACAGTGCAGTATGAACAACAGCTTTGGCCCTTCACCAATGATCATGGAGATCCCAGACCAGAATAATGGCAGCAATCTCAGCATCTACCCAGGGGATTTTGGGGCTGGTGGCTATTCTCAGCCCTCAGCCACTTTTAGCCTGGCAAAGTTGCAGCAGCTTACCAACACTATCATGGACACTCATCCTATGCCTTACAGCCATGCTCAGGCCGTCACCTCCTATGCAAACAGTGTGTCCCTTTCTAACCCAGGCCTGTCCCAGCTTACTTCTTCTCATCCACTGGCAGGGGCATCCCAAGCACAAGCCACCATGACCCCACCTCCTTCCATGAACCTACTCCAGTGCAACATGTCAACGGGTAACCTTGGCATTCCCCACAGCCAGCGTATTCAGAGTCAAATGCCTGTTAAGGGGCATATTTCAATCCGCTCCAAATCTGCACCATTGCCCGCTCCTCCATCCCCTCACCAGCAACAGTTGTACGGGCGTAGCACGCCAGGTATGCAGCCTTCAACCCGGGCACTTACCGTCCAGCGAAGCATGAACATGGGTGTCAATCTTATGCCCACCGGACCATACAATGTCAACACCATGAACCCACTCAATGCCATGGGAGGGTACCGCATGTCCCAGCCTATGGTCAACAGCTCCTATCATAGCAACGCAGCCTATATGAACCAGACAACACAATACCCCATGCAGGTTGGCATGGGCATGATGGGTGCCCAGGCCTATACCCAGCAACCTATGCAGCCGAATCCCCATGGAAATATGATGTACACACCACCTCCTCACCACTCCTATATGAATTCCCCTGCAGTCCCCAAACAAACTCTCAACTCCCCTTATATGAGGAGATGAGGGGGGCCCTAGTGCAACCTGTGCAAGTTGCTCACCTGCCCCTCATGTTCTCTTGCAGACTATAAATACGGCCTTTTATACTGACAGGACTTGTGTCCCCTCTACCTTATATCCCTTTGCTGTAGATTTAATATTATGTTTTTTATTGTTATTTTATTTCCCTTGCAAAAATATACTTTTGTGGGGTTATCCTGTTATTTTCTCTTCTGTAGAAAGGTATTTTTCTCTTTTTTTTTTTTTTTTGTTTTCTTCTTTCTTTCATCCTCTTACTCTTTCTCACTCTCCAGTTTATATAAAAGTGTCGGCAGATTTTTTTTTTTTTAAATCCTTTCCCATGCTTTTTTTTTTCTTTGGTATACAGAATGAAAAAAACACACAAAAATGGCAGATACAAACGGTTAACGGTAAAAGTCGCACGGTCATAGGAAAAAAAGACAATTCTTGTTTTTAGAAATCAAGTTTAAAAGAAAAAAACTTTTAAGAAAGACAAAAAAAATTGTAACCCTGTAGCCTTATTCCGCCTTGGGCTTCTAAAAGAGCCTTGGTGACTGTGTACTTTAACCGTGCGTCCGCTGTTTATTTTGCTCATCGTTTTCAATCTCTAGGATGTGGTTGGAAGGGAGAACAACACTTAAGTGCTCACGTTGGGAGCAGAAGAGCATTAAATTATTCGCAGTCACATGACAGATTTTTAAAAAAAACAAAGTGTTTCCAGTAGTGGTCTTGGAACCGCATTTAGTGGTGGTTTTTGAAGGCTGTGGTACAGCAGTTGTAAGTTTACATTTAGCACTCCAGCGACCAGAACTACAAGCATCTGTCTGGCAAGGCATGCTGGGACTTTGAGTTCTACCACAGCATTATTGCCTTCTGCTGAGTATATACCTTAAGAGAATGACCACATTGTTGGAAGCACTCACTCTACATTCACATTTTAATTGTGGTTTGTGGTTTTTGCAAATATATTGTACACACGGGACTCTTCCCTAAACTTAATGCTCCTCTGCTTTGTCCATGTGAGCTGACGTGACCTTTCTTTCATCCTAATAAGCACTTATTGAAACAGATGGAAGGGGGGTACCTAGGAACAGTTTGTATATGTCATCAGATTGATGGTTATATGAATGCCTTTACGATAAATTCTTCCACTGGATCCCCTGCTTGGAGTCTTTTGGGGATGATGGTTCCATGAACAATGCCAGAGATCAATAGGTATAGTTCGCTGGGCAAAGAACAGACCCATTTCATTGTGTATAAACCCAACCCCCCCCCCACACGTGCAGGGATGGGCATTTTATAACTTCTGTCTTATATAGTCGCTCATCAAGAGTGCAAACTAACTGCATCTATATTTTTAGTACTTTTAAATGTTTTACTCTTAAATATTTTAGAGTCCCTATGTATATATTATATATTGTCACTTTCTCCCTGGCCTGGTTTTGCTCTTCAAATGGGTTGGCTTGTGTCTTCATGACTCCTTTCCAGTTTAGCATTAAAGGGAAGTAATATTCTGTAGTGTGCTGATGCCTTGCCATAGCAATAATGTGTGCCTGCCAATCTGTGTGCCCTATGAGGTAGATGTAGATAATGACAGTAGCTGGGCAGATCTTCACAAGAGCAGTGCCTCGCCATACACATTGTCTCAATGGCCCCTTGCTCCCATCATATGACGTTAAGCGAATGCCGTCTTTTCTTTCCTCTTTCTGTTATATAGCAGAGCAGCGACAAAGACCGGCAATGTCTGGCCCATATTTAGCTGAAAATGCATAGAATGCTTCCAGTACTTTCCAGTGTCTTGTTCTTTGCCTATGTGAAAACCATGTGATCTTTGTAACATTGGCCATCAGGTGTCCAAATAGGAGCTATGATAGCATGGTCGAGAGATGTTGCCATCCATGATTAATAAGATATGAATGATTGTCTGCAATACCCCAATCTGTTCAGGGCTTGCGACAACTACATTTATGAGAAGATCTCAATTTGTCACAAGGGTCTTGCTGTATACAGAACAATTCATGGCACTCGCAAAACAGATCCCCCATCCTGTAAAAAAAGCAAAAAAATTCAGAACACAGGTTAGAAATTCTTGTGTAGTTCAGCTTTCACGAAAGCTAGCCATGTAAAGTATTACATTATTTTGTAAGGGCCTGTGTCAACCGGCTTTAGTGCACAAATTCAGTGTGTTTTTTGACATCTCCATGATGACATACTTCTGAGGTCATTCAGAATTCATTGCAGGTGCAGTTGACCTGATTAAGCTGCTTTTGTATTCCTATAGATGTGTATGGGAAGAGAAGCAATTCTGCAGAAAACAAAAGCCCAATGACACAGGCCCTAATAATAATTTGAGCTGCTGCGAGGTTTGCAGTTGCAAACAGCAAGTGTCTGTTCCGAAGTATGTAAAATTGTCTTATTTGCAGAATTTATAAGAACTACACAATTGCTTTTGTAAACTTTCCATGTAAAGAAGGGAAAGTGTGCAAATGCAATTTCTCTGTTGCCAAATAAACAGCATAGACAAAGTTTAAAAAGCCCAGATTGACTCTAAATTTTCTCTCTAATATCTATTTTATGACTTGCAGTATTTTCTTTTCAAGTGCTGTTTTCTCTCTGGATTATGTTAAATTATTCCAGTTTGCTGGAATATATCCGATGTCATTGCCAACTTTGGTAGGTTTCAGGAGTCATCTGTTTTCACATAGCTTGCACAGATGTATATGGCCAGCAGTGGGGAAAGCAGTTATTTTGCTTGCTGTTAATTCTTCTTATGGAACTGGTGGTGTTACCAGTTCTTAATATCAAGTACAATGTACATACATTTGACTCCATGAAACTGTAGCCTTCACCATTTATATAGATGACTAGTCCTGTCACAGAACGGTTTAAGAAGATTCCTCCTAGATGGAACAGTTGATTGTCAGCTGGATATGGGTGCTTAAAGGTGTTCCCAGCTCTTGGATACCCTGTTGCAAGGAACCCCAAACAGGGCAGATAATTATCATCTCTTTTAAACATGGGTGAATTTTAATAAAATGCATCCAGCGAATGCACTCATGGTAAAAGAGATCCAAAGTGTCTGTCCTGCTTATCGCTCTATGGAGGTGCGTTGTCCTAGGTAGATATCAAAATCTGCCTGTGGCCACATAAGTGTCTTCAGTAGCTTTAGGTGGGCTATGAGAAGGTTTCCCAGACCACCAGCTGTTTTCTGACACTTGACTCCTTAAAGACAGGCAGTAAAGAGTCCCGAAGATGCTTATACAAACTGACATCTCCTTCCTTCCGTACATTTCTAGGGTTTAAATAATGGTTTTATCCTCTCAGCTCATATTGTAATTGTATTGTATTTTATTTTTATTTTTTTTATTTTATTTCCTCCGGCCTTTTCTTGACGCTGTGGGGTTCTACTTGCCCCCGTCTGGTTTGTATGTAATAAGACTTTCACCCCATTTCCCAGACCCCTCTCCTCCTTTCTAGTAAGTGCTTTCAGAAAAAAAAACTGTACATTTTAACGTAAAAAAAATAAATTATGTTGAGACATTTTGGAAATTTGTTGCAATGTGTTTTCATTATTTATGAATGCTGTGAATACCCAATGTGATTTTGCATACAGCTGCTAGGAGTATGCGAAGGTTTGTAGGTGTTCTAGGTGGAAGAGGTTTAGGAGATGTAAATGTCTTTGTTTTCTGTTATTATTGAAAGTCCAGCTCCATGCACTCAAATTTTTGTAGTATTGTCATGAGATTCCCTCTGCCTTGAATGGGGAAATCTGATGTGCACATGGTACAGGGAGTAGAAGTGCTTGGTATTGGTATAGAGCTTTTAAATTGCCAGATCTTTAAGCTGTACTTCATGCACAGAGGTAAATAGAAAGTTTAAATAAATACATACAGGAGCTATTTTACCTCCCAAAGGATTTGTATTTGTTTTCATCTGGTCCGGAGATGTATAAGCTCACACAGCCCAGACCTCTCCGGTAGGGCAAAAGACCTGTTTTTCTCTGCTGCAATTTAGTAAAACATGACTTGTCCCATCCCCTGTCTGACTAGACCATGCAAGAAAAGCGGCAGGCGGCTGGGCTCATCTGTCAGTCTGAAATGAACAGTCGCTTGACTTTCTGAGCTGCATCTTCCTATCCCAGTAAAGAGCTCTATTGTACAAAACTGCAGGGGGCCACAAGTCCAATTCAGGCACTTAAAGGCCAAGTTTACCTTTTAAAAAAAAAAAAGTAAATTGCCTATTTTTGCAAGAATTTTCTTTTTTTTTTTCTTTTTTGTACAGCCTGTAAATACCTGAATGTAACTTGCAAGATTTGCCTTTTATGCATATTCTCGCCACTAACAGACTGACAGGAGAGATGACATAATCAGTACTGCTCCATCACTGTCCAGTCACAAGCTGGAGAAAGGAGGTGCCAAAATTGTTTAGACAAGGCTAAATTAGGAACCTTGCTATATGTCCGTTCTGGACTTAAAGCGGAGTTCCGCCTGGGGGAAAAAAATGAAGTCAGCAGCTACAAATACTGTAGCTGCTTACTTTAAATATAAGGACACTTAACCTGTCCAGGGAGCCTGCGATGTTGGCACCTGAAGCCGTCTCGTCCCTCGGCTCCGGGTGCAGGTGTCGGCATCCTTACTAAGGGAAACGGCAAATCTTTTGGCAGGCAAAATGGCTAATGTATACGAATTCTAATTTATTTATTTTGGAGCTCAGCTTTTTTTTTTTTTTTTTTATTTTATTTTTTTTATCTTGATTTTGAAAAGTAGAAAAGAAGTACTGTACAGAGCCTCTGGGTATTCCCCGACTCGGTTAATACAAAAAAGTGAAACAACTTGAAACTTGAAATTGAAAAGGCTCTACTAGTAAAATGCAAACATTGGTTCTAAGAAATGAGTCGCACTTCTCATCTTGCAATTTGAATAACATGTACTACTGGAGTTCAGCTTTAAAGGAAACCTGTACTGACATAATATAGAGAAGGTATTCACCAATATACACAAGGGGACTTTAAGGCAACTATTATATACAGAATATAAGTTTTATTTAACACCGTTTAAACAATTGGTGTTTAAACAGTGTGAAATAAAACGTATCATATTCTGTATATACTGGTTGCCTTAAAATTCCCCTTGAGTATATGGGGGGATACCTTCTCTACAGTTGTGCTCATAACTTGTCAGAATTAGATTTCTTGGCCATTTTTCAGAGAATATGAATGAGAACACAAACTTTTCTTTCACTCATAGTTGGTGTTTGTTAATAAAAATTGCTTCAGCCAATCAACTGTGTTTACTCTTTTTAAATCATAATGACAACAGAAAATACCCAAATGACCCTAATCAAAAGTTTACATACCCTGGTGATTTTGGCCTGATAACATGCACACAAGTTGACACAAAGGGGTTTGAGTGGCTGTTAAAGGTAACCATCCTCACCTGTGATCTGTTTGCTTGTAATTAGTGGGTGTGTATAAAAGGTCAATGAGTTTCTGCACTCTTCCTGACAGACCCTTGCATCTTTCATCCAGTGCGGCACTGATGTTTCTGGATTCTGAGTCCCATGGAAAGCAAAAGATTTGTCAAAGGCTCTGTAGGAAAAGGTAGTTGAACTGTATAAAACAGGAAAGGGATATAAAAAGATATCCAAGGAATTGAGAATGCCAAACGCTAATCAAGATGTGGAAAATTGAGGGGCTCTGTTTAAACCAAACCAGGATCAGGTAAACAAACAAAAATTTCAGCCACGACTGCCAGCAAAAATTGTTCGGGATGCCAAGAAAAACATACAAATAACTTGAGGTTAAATACAGACTCTCTGATGTGGTGTGGCTGTTTTAAGATTCACAATAAGGAGGTACTTGAAGAAAAGATGGGCTGTGTTGCCGAGTCGCCAGAAGAAAGCCATTACTATGCAAATGCCACAAAGTATCCCGCTTACAATACGGCACAGAGACCAGCCTCAAACCTGGCACAAAGTCATTTGGAGTGATGAGACCAAAATTTAGCTTTTTGGCCACAACTGTAAACACTACATTTGGAGAGGCGTCAGCAAGGCCTATGATGAAAGGCACATCATTCCTACTGTGAAACCTGGAGGTGGATCGTTGATGATTTGGGGATGTGTGCGCTACAAAGGCACAGGACATTTGGTCAAAATTGATGGCAAGATGAATGCAGTATGTTATAAAAAAAAATACCAAAGGAAAATTTGCATTCATCAGCCAAGATGCTGCGCATAGGACATACTTGGACATTCCAACATGACAGTGATCCAAAACACAAGACCAAGCTGACCTGTCATTGGCTAAAGCAGAATAAAGTGAAGGTTGTAGAGTGGCCATCTCAGTCTCCTGACCTCAATATCATTGAGCCACTCTGGGGAAGTTCATGTAAGATAGGCCAAGAATGTACAGGAACTGGAGGCTTTTTGCCAAGAGGAATGGGCAGCTTTACCATCTGAGAAGATAAAGAGCCTCATCCACAAATACCACAAAATACTTCAAGCTGTCACTAATGTTGAAGGGGGCAATACATGGTATTAAGAACTGGGGTATGTAAACTTTTGATCAAGGTCATTTGGGTAGTTTCTGTTGTCATGATTTAAAGAGTAAAGTTGATTAATGGCTTCAGCCATACACTAACCATGAGTGAAAAAAGTTTATCATTCACATTCTCTGAAAAATGGCCAATAAATCATAAATTCTGCCATGTTATGTAAACTTATGAGCACAACTGTATATGGTTCCAAAAATTGGGATGTTGGCAACAACCTAGACCTAGCTGGATGGGAGGATGATATTCTCTGTACTGCCATAGCTAATCTCTCAAATCTATGCTGGTTATGTCACTGGCTTCATCTTTGTTCCAGGCTTGTCGACTGGAAATTGCAAAGGCTTTTGGATCTGCATGATGGCCAGACTAGCATTTTCAGTCGGTTGTCCACACGGACAGCCCATGTAATTTTTTTTTCAGCACAGGTTTCCTTCCATGTTTACTCATGTATGTCGTCTTTTACACCTTAGGCCCCATGCAGACTGGATGTTTAACCCCGGTGCATAGGACTTTGCCATTTAAGCTACGGTTGGAGGGCACAAGTTTATTGGTCAGCCCCCTGCCGGCAGCCGGTCAAACTGAGAGCCAGGCAAATGCTGCAGCTGGATAGGGCAGTATGTACCCGGGAACAAATACCTGCAATGCCATAAGTAGTTTATAAAGTTTAACCGGCTCTATGCATTGGGTTTTCTGTCCACAGCTAAATGCCAGAGCCCCATACACTGCGGCTAAACGACCAGTGTGCATGAGGCCTTAAAATGTGAGGGGCCTTTCACACAACCTCATCAGTTCAATCACATTACTTTATCATACATCACAGGACACAGAGCCATAATAACTGGTTATCGGCCACCTTTAGGTGAATGGACACTGGTATAACCAAAAAGGAAACTGGAAGTGCCCCTCCCTATATAACCCCCTCCTATACCGGGAGTATCTCAGTTTTTTCACCAGTATCCAATGTGTTGGTCACGGTCGGAGTGCTAAGAGAGCTCCGCTAAGTAATCCCTGAAAAGATCAAGGGCCTGTGCAAACGGGTCCATCTAAAGTGCTTGAAAGGCAAATGGATGATACCCGGGCCTCGAACAAAAAGAAACAAGGTTTTTGCTTGTAATACTTCTCTTTTGAGAGCTGGGATCTGGCACCTTGGTCATGTTAATACAGCCAAAGAGTTTTCCAACAGTGGTGCTGTACAGGTCCAAGGGAGTGGACTGTGAAAGGGGACATGGCCCTTGAAGGTCTGGCATGACACGGCCTGCTGTGATGGGTGAAGGCTGGGTCTGGGATAATTAACAGCAGTCCTGCGGCGGGGATCGGGTAAGTCAGAAAGACAGGAAGTGTGTATGTAGGGGTGTGTGTATTTAGATAGCGAGAGACACATAGATATAGATATATATATATATATATATATATATATATATATATCTCTCTATCTATCTATCTATCTATCTATCTCTATATTAATAATAATTCACTTTGATCTTTCTGGTGTATGCGATGCCTTGCATGTGTTTTGCCACTAGATGGTGTAAAAGTTACACACCTGGCTTCCAGCATGATGTGCTCAAGTTTCAGCAAAGGCTTCTTGCGGCAGCATCGCTATTTCTGCTCTTTCAGCCATCAGCAGGGGTCTGGGGGGACCATCCACCTTCAGAAAGGTCCGGTTCCACCTGCTGAAGACCCTCTTCATCTCCCCCCCCCCCCCCCCCCTCGAGCAGCCCCCACTACAGGGCCAGCTATCTTCATGCTGAGCGCGGGAAAGGGATCCTTTTTTATTGCGGGGGCGTAACTTAAACCCCACCAGCGTACATGTGGAGCAGAAGGCTCGCTGCTTAAAAGCTTTAGACTCGAAGTGTCTGGTTGGCAGATAGAGGGACGTAAAGCATTAGGGATGGGCTTTATGTTCGGGTCGAACATTGGCTGTTCGCCCATTCACCGAATAGTGAACAATTTGGGGTATTCGCTGCAAATTCGAAAGCCACGGAACACCCTTTAAAAGTCTATGGGAGAAATCAAAAGTGCTAATTTTAAAGGCTTATATGCAAGTTTTTGTCTTAAAAAGTGTTTGGGGACCTGGGTCCTGCCCCAGGGGGACATGTATCAATGCAAAAAAAAGTTTTAAAAATGGCAGTCTTTTTGGGAGCAGTGATTTTAATAATGCTTAAAGTGAAACAATAAAAGTGTAATATTCCTTTAAATTTCGTACCGGGGGGTGTCTATAGTATGCCTGTAAAGTGGCGCATGTTTCTCGTGTTTAGATCAGTCCGAGTGCAAATTGACATTTCTAAAGGAAAAAGTAATTTAAAAGTACCATCGCTAGCGCCGACTATAATGAATTGTCGGTCCGGCAATATACATAAAAGTTCATTGATAAAAACGGCATGGAATTTCCCCACAGGGGAACCCCCGTAACAAAATTTAAAAAATGCATGGCTGTCCCCCTAAATTCCATACCAGGCCCTTCAGCTTTGGTATGGATATTAAGGGGAACCCCGCACCAAAATGTAAAAAATATGGCGTGGGGTTCCCCCAAAAATCCATACCAGGCCCTTATCCGAGCATGCAACCTGGCAGGCCGCAGGAAAAGGGGCATGAGAAAGCGCCCTCCCTCCTGAACCGTACCAGGTCACATGCCCGCAATATAAGGTTGGGCGCTTTGGGGTAGCGGTCTCCCCAAAGCACCTTGTCCCCATGTTGATGGGGAGAAGGGCCTCATCCCCACAACCCTTGCCCAGTGGTTATGGGGGTCTACGGGCAGGGGGCTTATCAGAATCTGGAAGCCCCCTTCAACAAGGGTACCCCCAGTTCCTGTCCCCCCCCCCCGTGAATTGGTAATGGGGGACTTCCCTATTGCTTTCCCCGTGTTGTCAGATGGGGGTGGGTTCATCCTATTTACATAAATGGGGTGGGGGGGGGGTGTTCGGCTCATCCCTACAGAGCATACAAGTGGTATATGTAAGTTGTATGGGTGTGTGGATAAAGGCATTTTTAGGGGCCCATTTTACTCAGCATTGAGACTGAGCATTTATAGCAGCATGTTATGTAATTACTAGACTAATGCTCGGCAGTAGATGCATTTTGTATAGTACCTCTTGTTTTTTTTGTGCTTAGGACTATGTCTTCCCCCAGGAAGGGTAATTCATCAGGGGGAGTGCAAAGTCGCTGCGGTCAGAGCCTGAGGCTTAGTCGCACACCCGCAGTTCCATCCTCCCCTGAAAGACCTGGAGCATCTGGCGAATCTGAGCCATTTTGTCTCGCAGGCATGGTGGCTACCTCCAACGTCCCAGCCTCTGCATACGTCACGAAGGATGATTTGGCTTTGGCTGGTTTGGAAGGGAAAATAGCTGAGATGTTAGCGTATTCCGCCTAGGAGGTGAGAACACAGCAGTCCCCCCCCCCCCCCTTCTCCTGCCCTTGACCTTCCAGTATTGGAGCAACAATGGGCAGATGATATTGGGTTATCTTTGAGAGGAGGAGGTTCGGGTGACTCGGAGGATTCAGCATCTGAAGAACCTTTCTCAATTTTGCAATCACAGAAATTGCTAATCCAATCCCTTATGGACTTGGTTCATTCTGGATATATTGCATCCTGCAGAGGTGGATAAGGTTTCCTTCTCTTTGGGTTCGCTAAAACCCCCACAGGGTTCTCATACTTTCCCTATGCACTTGTTACTGGAGCAACTGCTTTATGCTGATTGGGATCTTCCAGATAAGCAGTTTTCAATTCTTTAGACTATGGAGAAAAAGTTCTCAAAGAGATGGGATTTGCCAGCAGTAGATGCGGATATCTCCTCTGTGAACAGGAATTTAACGTGGACAATGTACAAGCGTTTAGTGATCCAGCTGATAAGAAGTTGGAATCTCTACTTAAGGCCTCATTTGATGTAGCTGTTGTGGTAGTACAAGCTGCGGTGGCAGCAATGGCCATCTGTCAATCCCTTTTGGGATAAATTCAAGCAGGTTTAAAAAAAAAGAAAAAAAAAGTTCCTGATCAAACTGAAGAGGCCTTAAGTTTAGCTGAGTTATCTAGGGCCCTATACTTTGCAGTGGAATCTATCAAGGATTGTAACCATCAGGTGTCTCGCCTTGCACTCGTGTTCATACATGGGTTTTTTATTCAAATCTCTTTGTGGTACCAAAACCAAATGGAGATGATCAACCCATGCTAGATCTCAGGAGTCTGAATCACTTCCTTAACATCCTCTCCTTTCGAATGGAGTCGATTCGGTCAGTTGTTTCCACCCTATGGGGAGGAAAGGTTCTAGCATCCATAGCTATCAAGGATGCGTATCTACATGTGCCGATATTCCCCGCTCACCAGAAGTTTCTGCGGTTTGTGGTAAAGTAGCGCCACTTTCAGTTTGTGGCCTTGCCTTTCGGGTTAGCCACTGCTCCCCAACTAAGGAGCCAGGGTACAGCAGTAATAGCATACCTAAATGACCTGCTACTGGTAGATCAGTCAATAGCAGGGTTAATCAAGGAGTATCCAGAACAGTCAGTTATCTGAAACACCTGGGTTGGATTCTCAGTCTAGAGAAATCATCCTTGCAGCCGGTAAGAAGGCTGCAGTATTTGGGCCTGGTCATACACAACCCAGGAAAGGGTGTTCTTGCCTCAGGCAAAGGTCAACACGAGTCTCAACTGGTGGTTGATAACAAGGAATTTACAGAAGGGGAAATCCTTTGTTCCATTTTCCTGAAAAGCAGTAACTGCTGATGCCAGCCTATGGGACTGGGGAGCAGTTCTAGAAGAGACAACGGTTCAAGGGAAGTGGTCAGAGTCTGAGAAGACCTTGCCCATCAATATCCTAGAGATTCGTGCAGTACGTCTCTCTAATAGCCTGGGTGTCCAGGTTGCAGAATGCTCCTGTCAGGATACAATCCGACAATGCCACAGCAGTGGCCTATAGCTATCACTAAGGAGGCACCAGAATAGAGGTCGACCGATATATCGGCCGGCCGATATTTGCCGTTTTTTAAATAATCGGCATCGGCCGATTTGTGCTGATAAAAAGCCGATTTAGAACTACAGCGGGACTTTGAAATGACTTCTGTATAGAAGTCAGTCTAAGTTGACTGAGTCGTCATAGCAACCCTTTCCTCCTCTCTGGGCAGACTGCCAAGAAAAGAACAGAAAGATACAATGTTTACACTTGAATGAATTAAAGGGGTTGTAAAGGTAAATGTTTTTTCACCTTAATGCATTCTATGCATTAAGGTGAAAAAACATCTCACACTGCCGGCGCCCCCAGTCCCCCCGTTTTACTTACCTGACCCCTCGAAAATCCCGCGCTTGCCCCCGCCGTCCTCTTCGCCGCTCAGCCTGGCCGCTGATTGGCTGGAGTGGAGGGATTGAAAGCAGCGCAGCCATTGGCTCACGCTGCTGTCAATCACATCCAATGACGCAGCGCGCCGGGGCGGGGCCTTGTGATACAGCGAGCGGCTATAGCCGCCGGCTGTATCACGGGAGCGCGCCCGCAGTGCTTCTCACCAATGCGAGGGAGCTCGCATTAACGTGAGAAGCACCTGCGGGAGGAAGCAGAGACAGCCGCCGAGGGACCCCAGAAGAGCAGGTTCGGGGCCACTCTGTGCAAAACGAGCTGCACAGTGGAGGTAAGTATGACATGTTTGTTATTTTAAAAAAATAAAAAATTTTACTTTACAACCCCTTTAAGTCATCTCAGTGTGTAGAAGTTCTCAGTTTAACCATTTAAAGAATAAATCTTTTCTGACACTTGTTGCTTACAAGTAAAAATCCTGTATTTTCTGCCAGAAAATCACTTAGACCCCCCCAAAAATGATATATATTTTTTTAGCAGAGATCCTAGGGAATAAAATAGCGGTTGTTGCAATATTTTATGTCACACGGCATTTGCACAGAGGTCTTTCAAATGCATTTTTTTGGGAAAAAAATACAGCATTTAAAAAATAAAAATAAAATAAAAACAGTAAAGTTAGCCCATTTTTTTTTTGTCCAAAAGTTTTGACTACCTGTTTTTATTTAATATATATATATATATATATATATATATATATATATATATATATATATTTTTTTTTTTTTTTATCTAAATCATACATACAAGTAAACTGGAGGTTTGTTTTGTTTAATAAATGTTTAAGTGTAAGAAATTTTCTGTTTTACGTATGAAGGCCGCTTTCACACTGGAGCGGGCAGGCGTTGATGGTAAAACGCAAGTTTTAGCGGCTCTTTACCATCATTTTAGCGGTGCTATTTGGCTGCTAGTGGGGCACATATAACCCAGCTAGCGGCCAAGGAAGAGGTTAAATGCGCCCGTGAAGCACTGCTGCCAAATCGCATTGCATGCGCTTCGGCAGTGGTGCCCATTCATATCAATGGGCAGGAGTGGTGGAGGAGCGGTATACACCACTCCAAACGTGCTGCTTGCAGGACTTTTTTTTAAGATCCTGCCAGCGCATCGCCTCAGTGTGAAAGCACTGTCTTTCACACAGACTGCAGGGGAGCCATTTTACAGGCGCTATTTTTAGCCCAAAAGCGCCTTAAAACGCCACAGTGGGAAAGGTGTGTTAGATCAAGGGGGATTAAAAATAAATAAATAAATAAAATAAAATCGGCCTAACATATCGGCCCAAAAAAATCGGCATCATATATCGGCTATCGGCCGCCATGATTTCTAAATATCGGCATCGGCCAGAGAAAAACCCATATCGGTCGACCTCTACACCAGAAGCCACGCTGCCCAAAGGGAGGTGGACCGTATTCTGTCTTGGGCAGAAAAACATGTTCCTTGACTATCTGCAGTTTACATTCCAGGAGTGGAAAATTGGCAGACAGATCTGCGCAGTCAAGTTGTTGCCAGGAGAATGGTCTCTACATCCCGATTGTCTTTTTGGCCATATGCCAAAGATGGGTTAGGCCGTACATACAGTTGGCGTCCAGGTTCAACAAGAATTTGGATAACTTTATGGCGAGAACAAGGGATCCACTTGCACTCGGAGTAGATGTGTTGGTGATCCCGTGGAATCAGTTTTCACTATTTTTTTGCATTCCCTCCTGATCAGCTGCTGCCACCGTTGCTTCACAGGATCAGGGAAGATGGAAAGTCGGTAATCCTAGTGGCCTTGACATGACCCAGATGACCTGGTATGCATTCCATTGATCCTTTTGACAAGGAAATTGGTATTCCTAGTTGCGATAACCTCTGCAAGAAGAGTATGAAAATTGTCTGCTTTCTCCTGTAAAGAGCCATACTTAATCGTTCACAGGGATAAGGTTGTGCTGCATCCGCACCTAACCTTTTTGCCAAAGGTAGTGTCTGGTTTTCATCTAAATCAAGATGTTTCCTTAACTTCCTTTTTCCCAGAACCTCGTTCTGCAGAAGAAAAATTACATTCTCGATGTAGTGAGAGCAAGTAAGGCCTATCTGAAAGTGACTGCTCATATATGGAAAACTGATGTGTTGTGTTGCCGGAAGGCCCTAGAAAGGGTCGGGCAGCATCAAAATCCACTGTTGCTAATTGGATTCGTCAGGTCAGGCTTATGCCCTGAAAAGAAGGGTTCCTCCCTTTAAGATTAAAGCACACTCTACCAGGGCAGTCAGTGCTTCATGGGCAGTGCATCACCAAACCTCTGTGGCTCAGGTTTGCAAGGCCGCTACTTGGTTGTCCGTGCATACATTCACAAGATTCTATCAAATGGATGTAAGATGGCAGAAAGACACTGCCTTCCGGCGCAGTGTGCTGTAGGCAGCAATATAGTTCCTCACACCTGGCAGGGGCTATTTGCTCTCCCTCCCCTCAGGTGGCATTGCTTTGGGACATCCCATATAGTATTATTATATATTACTATGGCACTTTGTCCCGTGATGTACGATAAAGAAAATAGGATTTTTATAACGACTTACCTGTAAAATCCTTTTCTTGGAGTACATCAGGGGACACAGAGGTCCTTCCCCTCTTATTGGGATATGTGTATATATTGCTTTGCTACAAAAACTGAGCTACTCCCGGTATGGGAGGGGTTATATAGGGAGGGGCACTTCCTGTTTTTTTCCTTTTTGGTTATACCAGTGTCCATTCACCTAAAGGTGGCTTATAACCCATATAGTTATTACTATGGCTCTGTGTCCCTTGATGTACTCCAAGAAAAGGATTTACAATTAAGCTGGTCTAAAAATCCTATTTCTCTTATATTCACTGACTGCCACAGCTCCTCTTAGTCATTGGGTTGTTTGCCCTATTACTAGGAGATGCTAGGCATTCGTTGTAACACAACACTCAGAACTCTTAGTTCTGCCCAGGGGAAGGTCCCTTTGGCAACAACCCTCCAGCCTGCCAAGCAGACCTCGGTTTTATTTTGCCTAGTATAGAAGGACCTAGGAACCCTGCAGGCCCATCGGTCCGTGCTTTTTGTTTTTATGCAGAAGCATGACTTTTTGCGCAAGATGAATGATCCTGTGATCTACTTTCAACAGCTGGCTGGGTGACAGGCTGGATACCCTTATCCTTGTAATCTCCCCAGGTCGGCCATCAAGCTTGTGCAGGCCACAGCTATGTGCTCGGCAGGCCACGACGAAAAACTTCAGCTCCAGAGGTGGTCGGTGAGCTTTTATGCTCCGGGGCATACATATGACAGGGCTAATGATGTCTGCGTCACAGTATGCCGGGCCAGCAGCCACCCTGTACTGATCAGTGAGTGGGTCTGTGATGGAATGTCTCCCAGCTCTTCAGGACTGGTAAGTACAGCTCTCCCTGCCTTGGCGGGGCTGTGCAGCTGGGCATTCCCTGGGAGGTCAATTCGGGGGTCCCTCACCTCCCTCTCTCCTCTCCCCTGTCCCTATCTCCCCCCCCTCTCTGGGGGGATGCTGCAGGTGGCTGCTGAGCAGTGTGTGTGCGCGCACCTATGCAGGGGCTCTCCGGGGGCTATCACCTGGGGGGGGGGGGTGGGCTGCGCTGGCTAGCTTTGTCCTGGGTCCTGTTCTTCACGCCCCTGGAAGGTGTCTGTGAGGTTTTGCTGATGTCTTTTACAGTGCTGTTTTACTGCCATTGTTTTCTCACTGTACCTCCATGGAGCTGTTTTGGTGGCCATTTTAGGTGTGGGCAAGGGCAGCATGCTTTCCTGGGCTTCAGTGGCCATTTTCCTAGTGATCGCCTATACAGGGCACTGGCGGCCATCTTATGGAAGCCTGAACACATTTTTTCAGTGTTCTCTAGCAGCAGCATGTGCTCACATGCTCTCACAGCCATTTCAATGTGTTATGTCTTTGTACTGGACGCTAGGCGGCCATTTTATTGAAGCCTGAGCAGACTTCAGAGTGGTTTGGTGCTATTTGCAGAGGCTGCCACCGACACAGCTTTTGTTTCCTCTGTACCTGGGAGCCCACAGGAACTACAGGCACTGCTTGTTGGATAGCGCAGAACTCCTCAGGGTGGTGAGTCCAGCTGGAAAGAGCCCCTCAACAAGGAGGATGGGACTGTCACTGTCATAAGTCAACTTCGGGTGGCAGACAGGGTAGGGTCAGCATGGCTTCAGAAACTGGTATTTCTTCCCCTGAAATCCAGGCAATTGCAACCACCTGCAGACTGTGCAGTGCCTATGGACACCCTGACTGTGGTCCTCAATTCGTTCATTACCAAGATTGAGGCGGTGCGTGGGAAGAAAGGTGCACTAAAGCTGCCCTCCCCCCATCCTCTGGGGAGAGCTCTGACGCAGACTCAGGTCCTGGTGAGGCTGGTGACCCCTGCTCTGTCTTGTCAGATGACGCTGACCAGGACCGTTCGGACAGTGAGGATGAGTCCCCGTCCGGGTCCATGCGTGACAAAGCTTGTTGGAGCACTTATCACAGCTGTGCGTGATACCCTGAAGATTCAGGAGCCAGCAGATCCCTCTGCTGATGTACTGGTCCATTTTGGGTCCTGCAAGCCAGCACGTTCACCTAAGGTGTTCCCGTATCTTATTTTGACAAGTTCATTTACAAGGAATGGTGTCGCCCGCAACGGACCTTTTCGGTCCCCAAATACATGGCGGCGCGTTAACAAAAAAGCCTTCTCAAAAAATGGTCGGCTCCTCTGGTCGTGGACCCCTCAGTATCCAGGTTAAATAAAGTAACCACGATCCCGGTTGAGGGGACTCCTGCATTCAAGGATCCCACAGACAGGAAGGCCGAGGCAGTGGCTCATTCAAAGAAGTCGTATTGTACCGACCCAGCGTCTGGAGTACTTGGGCTTGCTGCTGGACTCCGTGGAAGCGAGAGTTTTTCTCCCTTCAGACAAACTGCAGACTCTCAGATCCATGGTAAAACTGCTTATGAGCTCCAAGTGGTCGTCGCTCCGCTTTTGCATGCGAGTCCTGGGTCTCATGGTGGCCTCCTTCAAGGCAGTACCTTATAAGTTCCACACCAGAGTCCTGCAGAAGGAGATTTTGACAAAATGGGACAAATCTCAGTTGTCCCTGTATCGTCAGATCCAGGTGAGCCAGTCAGTCAGACTCACTGATCTGGGGGCTGAGGTCCCCGGTGATTCGGTCCGGGAAATCGTTCCTGCCTCTGAAGTGGACAGTGATCACAACAGACGCCAGTCTATCTGGCTGGGGTGGAGTGATGGGGGTTCAGTCGGCTCAGGGCCTCTGGTCGATGGAAGAATCCAAGTTGCCGATCAATTGTTGAGAGCGATCAGGCTATGCATCTCCACTTGGTCGATGAGAATTCAGAGGTGTCTGATCAGGATCCAGTCAGACAATGCCACGGCTGTGGCATACGTCAATCACCAAGGGGGGAGCAAGAAGCTCAGCCGCTGCATGGGAGGTCGCGCACATACTTCGGTGGGCAGAGCGACGCGTACCAGCCCTGTTGGCCATTTTACATCCCGGGAGTGGAGAACTGGCAGGCGGACTGAGTCGCCAGATCTTGGACCCAGGAGAATGGGCATTGCATCCGGAGATATTCAGGTTACTGTGCCTGAGGTGGGGCACACCAGATGTGGATCTTCTGGCCTCCCGTCTCAATGGGAAGGTACCAAGATTCGTGTCCAGGATGAGATCCGTGGGTAGAAGCGTCAGGCGCGCTGGTGGCTCTGTGGGATCAGTACCAGCTGATCTACGCCTTTCCTCCACTGAAACTGTTACCACGCCTGCTTTGCATAGTGGAACCGAGGGGATCCCAGCAATACTGATTGCCCCAGATTGGCCTCAGCATCCTTGGTACGCAGACATGGTGCGTCTGGTGGCAGACGCTACCTGGTGACTGCCGTTGCGAGAGGACCTTCTGTCTCAAGGTAAGATTCTCCATCCTGCTTTACCATCGCTTACTTTAACGGTGTGGCTATTGAGAGCCAGGTGTTGAGGAACGGGGGTCTGTCGGACTCGATGATCCCAACTGTTAAGAGCACAAATCTTCTTCCTGGAAGATTCCCCTGTTGACCCTTTCCCCAGAAAGTGGTCTTTCTAGTGGCCATCACATCGGCCAGGTAGGTTTCTGAACTGGCGGCCTCACCTTGCAAGTCACTCTGTCTGGTTATCCACAAGGATAAGGTGGTGTTGCGTCCGCAATCGTCTTTTCTACTGAAGGTGGTCTCGGCTTTTCATATCAATGAGGACATTGTATTACCATCTCGGTGTCCTAAACCGAAGCACCCTAAGGAGGTGGCCCTTCACGCTCTGGACGTGGTTCGGGCTCTGAGGGTTTGTCTGTCACTGCTCCCTTTTGGAAGTCAGACTCACTGGTTGTTTCGGTGGCTGGTCCCAAAAAAGGCATGGCGGTCTCGTCGGCCACCATTTCCAGGTGGATCAGACAAATTGTAGTACAAGCCTGTGCCTTGAAGGGACAGGTGCCCCCCTTTCCGGTCACGGCCCACTCCACAAGGGCAATTGGAACGTCTTGGGCCTTCCGCTACCAAGCGTCTGTCGCTCGGGTGTGTAAGGCGGCGACCTGGTCGTCTGTCCACACGTTTACAAAGTTCTACGAGGTAGACGTCAGTACATCAGCTGATGCCTGTTTTGGCCCCAAAGTTTTGCAGGTGGCCGTATAGTTGCAATTGAATATGCAATATGTATTTCCTGTTTTCCTGGTTTTTCGGTAAAAACGCAGTACCCTTAAGTTAATGCGCTGTTGCATTACATTCTGCAGTTTTTGGTGCGGTTATGGGTAGTCACTCCTGTTGAGGGTACCCTGGTTTTTGTGGTGGTTTTTTCCACACACTGACTGTGGGTAAAGTTTCACTAGTTGCTACTTGCCATGGTGGATGAAGTTTCTATGCTGTTTTCCCACCGCTCGTTTGGCACTGCTTGAGGACGTCCCCATGGCTAAGAGGAGCTGTGTCTGTCGGTGATTCACTGACTGACAGCACCCACCCATCCTTTTTTATCTTTACTTTATACTGCTTGTTGACGTACTGAGGCCTGCCTGGCAGGCTGGAGGGTTGTTGCCCAAGGGACCGCCCCCTGGGTGTAACTAAGAGTTCTGAGTGTTGTGTTACAACTAATGCCTAGTATCTCCTAGTAATAGGGCAAACAACCCAATGGCTAAGAAAGGAGCTGTGTCGGTCGGTGAATCACAGAGAAAAGGATTTTACGGTGAGTACAAAAAAATCCTATTTTTTTTATGCTAAGTAAAAACTGATGAATACTGGTTCAGTTTAGGGGTTCATGCACACTGGTTTCTTGTAAACGCTGTTTATCCCTACGGGAGATAATCAGCGTAATAAACTCACCTAAGCTGCATTTCTTTGAAAACAGTCTAGCTGAGTTTATTAGCGTTTGGGAGTTTATTTCATTGGCAGACTTTAATTTATTCTGGCCATTGAAATAAACTCTGAAGTGCTAAATGTGCCTAGAGTTTGCATGTTTATGAGTTTTTTTGTGGTCAGAATAACTGCTCTTGAACTTGATTTTAGGCTGTTGGGACAACAGCCCTTAAACTCCCTTACTAATAAACTGCTAAAAATGTCCGTGTGTACATGGCCACATAGGATAACACAGAGGGGAGTTTAAGGGCAGTTAAAAATAAAATAAAGAATAAACTCCACAAAACTGAGTTTAACAGCAGCAATGTACATGAGGCCTTAATCTGTTTCTATGTCCGTTTTTTTTAGTTGTTGCAGAAAACATTGGTGGCAAAGTATAAAATGTGTTTCTTGCATAAAAACATGTAGATCAACATAATCTGTATATATCTACAAAATTGTAAAAGGATGCAGATCTTTTTTTTTTTTCTTTTTCTTTCTGTGGACATAAACTGATTAGAATGTAAACGGGTGTGTGTCCCTTTACACCCACACACAGACCTATATTGTGGTTCAGTATGGATCCTTTTGAAAGACTCAGACTGATCCAAATGTGAAAGGACTCTAACTACCACCTGCTTATAATAGAAGCTGTGTCATGTAAGTTGGTATGTTTATAAAAATGTGACCTGTCAGTACACTCTGAACCAATGAGCCATGAATGGAAGATGGCCTAAATATTTACAAAGGCACTGGAACCTGGAGCAATCATTATTGGCATTTCTCAGGACCTATTTCTTCCTTTTTTTTTTTTTTTTTTTTTTTACCTCTACAAATGTATGGGAAAAAAAATCATCTATTCTAATATATTTTCAATTTTTTCTAAACGAAAAAGCACTTCAGTGGGAGGTGATGAGCTCTGTGTTGTGTTAAAGTGTAAAAAAAAATATTGTCTACCTTTTTGTGCCTTTACTTGATTAATTTCACGTCTTTAAAGTCCCAATCCAAATACAAAAGAAGCTTGGAGCAGGTCAGAAGTAAGTCTACTGCAGGTCAGATGCACCTGTTGAGTTCTGAATGATTTCCAAAGTGTCTTATACGGATGTCAGTCCTGACCGTCCTGTGTTTGAGCACCTAAACAAATTTGCTAAATTCAGTGCTGATGCATTATGGGTGGCTTCACATGCAGGTGTGCATACTGAGACATTCGTGTAGTGTATTACAGGCCCTGTAGTAGTTAATGTGGAAGTATAGGCTAAGCTCCTTATAGAAAGAAAAAGTGGTATTGGGAGATTTACTGTCAAATTGACTGGTGTAATTGCACTGCTGGAAGAGTAAAAGAGTGAAAATGTGTAAATCTATTAGGGCCGAAACTATTAATCGATTTATCAAAATAGTTGTCAACTATGTTTCATTATCGATTAGTTGGACTGCATACAGAATGCATTATTTGTTTACATATCGGTAAATACAGTGCATCACACATACAGCTCAATACACCATCCATGCATGTCAGTAAGTGCCTGAGAACTTGTGAAAGTACAAGGAGCAGTGCCTCATGGGACATGTAGTCCTGGACAGGAAGTGAGTGGTTCTTAACCACTTGCCGCATGTCGATGTACGTCCCTACTTTGGGGACGGATATCGTTGTTATGGCAGCAGCTAGCAGCCATAACCCCGGTATCCCCGTGTTCGGCTGGCGGTCGGCTACAAGATAAAAGTGGTCACTGTGGCGCACTCGCAGCAAGATAGCTTTTATCCTTGGCGAGAGAGGGCCCCCCTCCTGGCGCGATCCGGTGCCCTCCGCCGCTTACCGGAGCCGTCGGTGGAGGCGATCGTGGAGATTGAGGGGAAGATGGCCCCCACCTGTCTCCATACCATAGCAGGGCAGAAGCGACGTCAAAGCGTCACTTCCTCCCATACTTCTTAACCACATGCCGACCGGCGCACACCGATACACGTCGGCAGAATTTCACGGACAGGCAAATGGGCATCCAGGTATGTCCCTTTAAAATTGCCGCCGTGCCATCACGTGAGCGCCAGCGTGTGCTGGACAGGACCTCCCAGGGGTCCAATCACGGACTCAATCGCTGTGGGAATACCCGCGATCAGCTCACGGGGAGAAAGAATGGAGAGATGGTAATGTAAACAAGCATCTCCCCGTTCTGCCTAGTGACAGTGTCGCTGATCTCTGCTCCCTGTGATCGGAACAGAGATCAGTGACGTGTCATACACAGCCATGTTTGGGAGCCACGTCGCACGACCACTCAATTGTCAGTTAAAACGACGCAGTGCCGAATTGCAAAAAGCGCTCTGGTCTTTGGCCTGCAAAATGGTGCGGGGGCTTAAAGGGTTAAAGGCACATTTTTATATTTTTGTCATTTTTGACCCCAGATCTCATATTTAAGAGGTCCTGTCATGCTTTTTTTCTATTACAAGGGATGTTTACATGCCTTGTAATGGGAATAAAAGTGACACCATTTTTTTTATTTTTTTATTTTTTTTAAACAGTGTAAAAATAAAAGGTAAAATTAACAAAAAAAAGAAATAAATTAACTGTGCCCTGTCCCACTGAGCTTGTGTGCAGAAGCGAACGCATACGTTAGTAGCGCCCACATATGAAAACAGTGTTCAAACCACACGTGAGGTATCGCTGCGATCGTTAGAGCAAGCACAATTATTCTAGCCCTAGACCACCTCTGTAATACAAAAAATGCAACCGGCAGAATTTTTTAAATGTCGCCTATGGATATTTTTAAGGATAAAAGTTTGTCGCCATTCCACGAGCAGGCGAAATTTTGAAGCGTGACATGTTGGGTATCAACTTACTCATCGTAACATTATCTTTCACAATATAAAAAAATTGGGCTAACTTTACTGGTGTCTTATTTTTTTAATTAAAAAAAGTGCACTTGTAAGACCGTTGCGCAAATACGGTGTGACAAAGTATTGCAGCGACAGGAATAGTGCTTGACAGGTCCTCTTTACAGTGTGATCTGGGGTCAATAAGTCCCCAGATCTCACCTCTAGGCTGCGAAGCCTAAAATAAAAGAAGAAAAAAAGATTGTCTTCCCAGCCGAGATGGCAGGCATTTTTTTTTTAAATGCAGAGGCCTGACGTGACGTCATAACATTGCTCCCGGCCTCCGAACGATCATAAAGACTCCGGGGACCATCTGGCCCACCAGAAATCGCTATGGTCAACATCCAGGACTAGTCGACTCTGTTCCTTCTCCAGTTTGACAATGCCAAGGGCAAGTCGGGAGAAGAGCTGGGAGGAGGTGGTCCCCTCCCACTGCCTGTAAGAACGATCAAGCGGCTGAACAGCCATTTTGATCGTTCTTATAGTTAAGGGAATTGGCGGCTCTAAAAGATATCACCACTCAAAGTTCATGACGTTACGTGGGCGTCAAACGATTAATGTAGCATTTTTCTTCCTATTACTATAATCTACTGCCAAAAACAACTCTCCTGACGATCACAGCGATACCACATATATGTATATTTATTTTCTTACATCAGGGGACACAGAGCCATAGTAATTACTATGTGGGTTATATCGGACCGACAGGTGCTGGACACTGGCACGCCCCTACGGTGTGTACTCCCCCCACATAACCCCTCCCATTACTGGTAGTCCTCGGTTTTTTCGCCAGTGTCTAAGGTGTTGGTTTACGAGTAAAGATGTGCTGTGCTGAGCTCCACAGGTAGTAATCCTTGATGAGGGCTAGCCATGCTGACCAGATCCGTTCTGATGTCTTCATGTGCTAAATGAATGGTACCCGTGCTTCGTGTCTGAAGAAACAAGGTTTTGCTTGCGAACGCTTCTCTTTAGAGAGCTGGGTCCTGGGATCCAGTACTTTTTGGTAGTGAGGCCATAAGGCCATCTTTTACTGGCAGGGTGCTGTCACAGGTCCAGGATTGTGGGATAACCTGAGAGTTCTCCGGTTCCCTAAGGTTTCCTATAAGGTCTCGGAGCCTACCGTGATGGGTGGCTTCTGTCGTTTCTCTAGGTTACAAACTAGAGTTCCTAGTTTTTCCGTCTCCTCGGTTTCTAAGATCAAATGTTCCCAAGAATCCGGAGAAGGCTCTCCTTCTAGCACTGGATCATCTACTAACCAAATCGGTGATATCAGAAGTTCCCTAATGTCGCATACGCACGATTGGAATTACGGCCAGAAAAAACTAGGGCTTTTCATCAGAAAATGCGATCGTGTGTATGCTCCATCGGAATTTAGCTGTCTGAATTCCCGCCAGCCAAAAATTGATACCATGTTCTCAATTTTCCCGACGGATAAACTTTCTATCGGTAATTCCAGTCGTGTGTATGCAATTCCGACACGCCAAAAATCATGCATGCTCAGATTCAACTACGAGACGGAAGCTATTTGCTATTAAACTTCCTTTTTCTAGTCGCGTTGTACGTCACCACGTTCTAAACGATCGGGAAAATCATCAGAGCTTTTTCAGACGAGAATTCCGATTGTGTATATGCGGCATTAGAGGAACAAGGCACAGGTTTTTATTCAAACCTTTTTACGGTTCCAAAGCCGAACGGGAAAGTAAGGCCTATTCTAGATCTCAGAGATCTGAATCGGCACTTGAACATCCGATCCTTTCGCATGGAGTCAATCCGGTTGGTTGTAGCCAACCTCCATGCAGGGGGGTTCTATCGAGGATGCATATCTCCAAGTGCCAATATTTGCTGCTCACCAGAAGTTTCTGCACTTTGAAGTAGAAAATCATAATTTTCAATTTGTGGCCCTGCCTTTCGGTCTAGCCACAGCACTAAGGGTGTTCTCAAAGATTCTGGCACCTCCTTTAGCCAGATTAAGGGCTCAGGGCATAACGGTCCTAGCCTACTTGGGCGATCTACTTTTAATAGATCATTCAGTTTCAGGGCTAAACCACAGTCTGGTTACAACAGTAAGCTACCTGAAATCTCTAGGTGGGATTCTCAACCTAGAAAAATCATCCTTAAAGTGGAGGGCTACCATAAAAAAATAAATAAAAAAAAATCATTAATGTTCTTAAAAAAAAAATGTAAAAAAAAAAAACATTTGTCAGAAATCCCTGTTGCTAGGCAGTCTTCCTAATCTGCCTTCTTCCTGCTCCTCTGTGATATTCGTCTTCTCTCCTCGTCGCGTTGTCTTCTGGGTAATGGGGCACGCTGTGTTCTGGGAACTGTGTGTTCCCTAACACAGCGTGTCCCATTCACAAAGCGCATGCGCAGTAGGAAACGGGCAGTGAAGCACCCTTAGTGAGGATGGTGGTGCTGGGACCCGAGAGCCGAGGGACATGCCAGCCTCGGCGGCAGACATCACAGGCGCCCTAGAAAGGTAAGTTTCCTTATTAAACGTCAGCAGCTACTTTTTAAAAAAAATTTAGCGGCTGACTTTAAAAAAAAAAAAAAAATGTCAGCTAAAACACCGCTTTAAAACCATCAAGCAGAGCACAGTACCTGTGTCTGATCATAGATACCATACAGAAAAAGGTATTTCTACCCCAGAAAAGAATCAGTTCCACTGTAGAACTAATTCAACTCATCAAGGCAAAGGAAAAAGCCTTCCATTCGGTTGTGCATGAGACTATTGGGGAAAATGGTTACCTCCTTCGAGGCCTTCCCTTACACGCAGTTTCATTCAAGATTGCTACAAAACGCAATCCTGTCGGCCTTGAACAAGAAGGTTCAGGCTTTAGATTTTCCAATTCGTCTGGCTCCCGACGTACGTCAGAGCCTAAATTGGTGGTTGATATCAGCAACCTTCAAAAGGCAAAATGGTTTCTACCAGTCTCTTGGAAAGTGGTGACTATGGATGCCAGTCTTCTAGGCTGAGGAAGAAGAGGATTCTGTCCAGAGGAAGTGGTCCAGGTTGGAAAGTACTTTGCCTATCACCATTTTGGAGATTTGGGCAGTTCGTCTGGCTCTAAAGGCCTGGACGGTCAGACTGAGGGACTGTCCTGTGGAGACACGAGGAGTCGTGCAGCCCAAAAAGAGGTGAATCATGTTCTGTCTTGGGCAGAACACAACGTCCCTTACCTATCGGCAGTATTCATTCCCGGGATAGAGAATTGGCAGGCGGACTACTTGAGTCGCCAACAATTATTTCCGGGAGAATGGTCTCTTCACCCTGACATCTTGCTAGTGATATGTCAGAGATGGAGTACTCCGGGCGTAGACCTGTTCGCGTCCAGATTCAACAACAAGGTCAACAACTTTGTGTCAAGAACAAAGGATCCGCTAGCTTGTGGAACAGACGCATTAGTCTTCCCATGGGATCAGATTTCTCTGATCTATGCATTTCCTCCAGTTCTGCTTCTTGCGCGTCATCTTCGCAGGATCAAGCAGGAACACAAATAGGTGATTCTGGTGGTGCCAGCGTGGCCCAGAAGGTCTTGGTTTGCCGAGATCATAAAGATGCCAGGAGGAGTTCCTTGGACTCTGCCATTATGGCCGGACCTTCTCGCGCAAGGTCCGGTATTCCATCCTACCTTACAGACGCTAAATTTAATGGTCTGGCTATTGGGACCCGCATTCTAAAGGATCATGGGTTGTCTCCTTCGGTAATATCTACCTTGATTAATGCCAGAAATCTGGTTTCCAGGGTCATTTACTATAGAGTCTGGAAGGCATATGTTTCCTGATGTGGATCCAGGGGTTGGCACCCCAGGAAATATGTCATAGGTAGAATCCTTGATTTTCTGCAAATGGGATTAGAAATGATTCTGGCCTTGAATACTATCAAGGGCCGGATATCAGCCTTGTCAATATTTTTTCAACGGCCTTTAGCTTCTCACTCTTTAGTGCGTAGCTTTGTTCAGGGGGTAACAGATCAATCCTCCTATCAAGGCACCTCTAAATCCTTTAGATTTGAATTTGGTCTTGTCAGCTTTGCACAAACAGCCTTTTGAGCATATATACGTGAAATGACCTTGGTTCTTTTGACTAGAAAGTCTTTCTGGTTGCCAATTCTTCAGAACTAGCTGCTCTCTTGGAAAGAGCCATATCTGATCATGCATAAGGATAAGGTGGTGTTACGCCCTCATCCTGAATTCCTGTCAAAGGTGGTGACAGGTTTTCACTTAAACCAACATATTCTTCCTTCCCAGAGCCTCGATCTAGGGAAGAGAAGGCACTACATTCCCTTGATGTGGTAAGAGCAGTCAGAGTGTATGTAAAGGCGACCGCTCAGGTTCGTAAAACAGATGTTTTATTCGTGCTGCCGGATGGTCCAAAGAGGATAGGCAGCGTCAAGATCCACTATTTCCAAGTGGATTCGTCAAGTCATTCTTCAGGCTTATGGTTTAAAGAAGAAAATTCCTCCTTTTTCATATTAAAGCACACTCAACCAGGGCGAATAGTGCCTCTTGGGCGGTGCATCATCAGGCCTCTATGGCTCAGATCTGTAAGGCTGCGACTTAGTCTTCAGTTCATACGTTTACCAGATTTTATCAAATCAATGTTAAAGGTCATGAGGCTATTGCCTTCGGGCGCAGTGTGCTGCAGTATGAATCTTGACTGCCTTTCTTTTTTGTTGTCTCCCCCTTCAGTTGCCATTGCTATGGGACATCCCACATAGTAATTACTATGGCTCTGTCCCCTGATGTAAGAAAAGAAAACGGGATTTTTAAAACCGCTTACCTGTAAAATCCTTTGATATACATCAGGGGACACAGAGGTCCCTCCCTTCTTGGTATACACTTGTATTGCTTGGCTACAAAACTGAGGACTCCCAATAATGCGAGGGGTTATATGGGGGAGTACACGCCTTAGGGGCGTGCCAGTGTCCCGCACCTGTCGGTCCGATATAACCCACATAGTAATTACTATGGCTTTGTGTCCCCTGATGTACATCAAAGAAAAAGATTTTACAGGTAAGCGGTTTTAAAATTCTATTTTTTATTTATACATGTAGTAGAACCCAGAAATATCTTAACTACTTGATTCATAGAGTAGTGATTAATTCATATTCTGGTGTAAAATGGTTAGTGGGGTACTCTAAGGTTCAGTGTTGGGACCCTTTTTTTTTTATTTTTATTTTTTAATCCTTCTATGGAGTTTAAGATTAATGGTTCAATTTCTGTTCTTGCATATGGTTAATTGTAGCAAACCGGGTTTATTGCTAAATGTATTAACACACATAGGAGCTAAAACAATGTAGGATCCGTGTGCTTTGGTAGATCATAGACTTAATACCTGAGTTCAATACCAAGCTGCAGATTTTAAAAAGGGCAAAATACTTTCTTGTATTAAAGTGGTTGTAAACCCTTACAACACACTTTGACCTACAGGTAAGCCTAGATTAAGGCTTACCTGTAGGTCCAAGAAATATCTCCTAAACCTATACGGTTTAGGAGATATTTGCCCGAAGATAAGCACCGCTGTCTATGGAGCATGTGCCGTAGACAGCGGTGCGCAGGCGCACTGAGTGTGGCATCTTCAACGACGGAGATGCCGCGCGTGTCGGCTCCCGTGTGCATGCAATCTAAGTGACACATAATGGACTACTATGCAATGCATAGTAGTCCATTATGCTTTGCCTTTGCAGGGAATGAAAGAGGAAGTAAACTCATCAGGGTTTACTTCCTCTTTAAGCGATATAGACTCCAGAGAGAGACCCAATTATGCCACTGTACACAGTATTAGTAAGCCCTCATCTGGAATCTACAGTTCAGCTTTGGGCACCCATTCACAAAAAGCCTGTTGTGGAACTAAAACGAGTTCAGGGAAGAGCATCCAAACTGATAAGCTTTGAGGAAAGATTTGTTAAATGTAATTTCCCTTGAGAAGGGATATGGGGCTATATGGTCACCTTGTATAAATAGATACAAACGACAAATTTGTTGTACTCTTCCACCAAAAAGAAAACACTTTTCTCTGAAATAACCTCGCAATCCATTGTTGTCCATTTTCATAAGTAATAAATATATAGAACATTTTTTTATATAGAATTTGAAAATATAAAGGACAAAAATGATGGGTCTTTTTTTTTTTTTTTTTTAAAGTGTATTTACAATTTTGGCTTTAAATTGGAATAACATGAATTTGTTACACTGCCATTTACATAGCACAACTTCATAAATAAATTGCTTACTTTTTTACATGCTTTTTCTGCAAAATCTGGTACTGAAAAATCCTTTATTTCTTCTTTTCTATAACTTTTATGAGGGAGCTGGTTAGTTTGCCATAATTAACCACGTTCGAAATGTGCTAGCAGATTTGGGCTAGGGAACAGTTCTGGATCCTTGGTTGTAGGAACAATCTCATCTCCCCTCAACATGCTGATACTCGGGATGATCCAGCTCCCCCTTCATTGCTGTACACTTCTATTGCGAAGACATCCAACAAGAATTTAGTCAGATAATAGCATGGCAGTGGTCTACATAATTCATTAAGAGGGAACCTGAAGCCGCACTGCTCAAAGAAAACTGACTTGAGCCTCTCTTGGGCAAAACTTTATGCTCCGCTTCTGCCCACCGTTCACATTCCAGGCGTAAAAAATTGGCAGATCTGTTTTAAGCCCTTTCCTGTATCGTACAGATCTTGTGTCCCAAGGTCCAGTGTTCTCTCCTGCCTGGTCACTGGTATGGCTGTTGAATCCACTCTCCTGAGAAACACAGGCCTTTTGGACGCTGACATCTCTAGCTTAAGGCTGGATTCACACCTATGCAGTTTTAGTGCTTTTTGCAGGTTTGCACTACAGTCCATTTAACATTGTTTCCTATGGAACACTATCTGTAGTGCAAATCTGCAAAATGCAAAAAAGCACAAAAAATGCATAGGTGTGAATCCAGCATAAAAAAGTCAACGTCCTCTGTTTTGCCTGGTGTGAGTCTAGGATGAAAGTGCCTAGAATGTACTTAAGAGCACATGTTTAGCCCTTTCTCCAGTCAGTTCTGGGTCACCGTCTTGCCTTTAATACCATTAAAGGACATATTTTAGCCTTAGCTGTTATGTTTCAACGATCTTTGGCCTCTCACTCTCTAGTTCAGACCTTTGCTCAGGGCATTGTTTACATTCTCCTCCTGTACTCCGTCATGTGTCCCCTTGGGACTTCAGTCTGGTTCTCACAGCTCTGCACTAACACAACAGGTATCCACATAATTCACTACGAAGTTATTTTGCTTGTGCTGATTTTTCTGTATGTGTGATATTGGCAGCACTTAGGCATTAAAGGCTCTATTTACACTTGCAGGCCTAGCTCTGCATCCAGCTATTGCTGCAATTTCTTTCTGCCAAACTACAGCTAAGCAGACTAGGGCAATGAACAACCAACATAATGTATTCCAGGACTGTACTTTAACTGAGCAATTACCTTCTGCCCTGCTCTTGTGTGGATGCCCTAGAACAAGTTATGACACATGAACTTTTACCACCTCCAAAATGCAGAACATTTTGATGCTCTGCCCAGGCTTCAAACTTCTAAACATAGGTTTAGCTGCTCCTTACGTTGCTAGACTTGGCCCCAAAGCCCTCCTAAGTCTTACCCAAAGCTATCTTCCCAGTTAAAGTGTGCCCTCCTAAGAGAGGGGACATCTGTTTGCCTATTTGTGGGTTTCAGAGAGATACAAAATAGAGTTCAGAACTCTAACCCCTTACTGCTTTCTTCTTTCTGCCCTTGGACAGGTTTGCAGAATGCCCTGAACCATCCTGGCCCAGGGAGTAGTTATGCCAGTACCTCTAAAGGAAAGCTTCAAAGGATTCTACTCAAACCTTCAGATTCCAAAATGTCCTCAAGGTCAGTTATTGCCATTCTTGAGCAAGGGGAATATTTGGCATTGATAGACTATGCCTACCTGCATATTTCCTTTTTTCTGCGCTTTCTAAGCTTTGTAGAAGGGAACCATCACTTCCATCTTGTTGCACAAAACTTGCCCAGAGGAATCTGGTACACATACATAATTTTACTGCTAGCAGATAACCCCTGACCCTCTTCCTAGGGGTCAACTGCTAGTCTAGGGGGGCCCTTATTCTATCCTACTTCTAATTCACTAACTTTAGGGGCCCTCTTAGCCTGTAACTTTCTCCTTACTAAAGCAAAAACAAAGCCAGAAATATATGCTTGATTACCTGGATGTCCTACTTTGCCTGATGTTGACACAGGCATTTAAATCCCATAGATGTCTTATATGCTGGCCTTCCTTCAAACAGGACTTGTCCTAAACATGGCCTTCTATTTTAAAAAGGAAAGTTTTTATTGCCCCTTACGGGCTACTCTCTTGGCACAATGTGGCTGTCTGCTGCTTTCGCTCCATCTGGATCAGGCCGATCCCCTGGAAGCTCTTCATTACTGCTATACTGGGTATCTGAATGGCATCGTTAATAGTTTCTTGGAACGCCAGGGTCCTTAAATCCCCTGTGAAACGGTCACTGGTGTTCCAGCTTCTAAAATCCTACAACCCTCACGTCTGCTTCCTCCTAGAGACCCATCTGGTGGGCAGGAAGGTCCTTGGCTTAAAGAAACCCTGGGTTGGTCATCACTATCACTCCACCTACTCTAATTTTGCTAGGGGGGTTAGCATACTGGTGCGCAAATCCCTGCCATTTTCGGCTTCTGGGGCTTGAGCTTGACCCGGATGGACGCTACATAATTATGCATGCAACGGTGGACAGCCTGGAATTGGTGTTGGTGGAAGTCTATATCCCCCCCCCAGCCTCAATTAAACTACTCCATAAACTTGACCCCCTTTTAGCTAACTATGGCACTGATAATCTGCTGTACATGGGGGACTTTAACATGACGCCAAACCCTGGGCTCGATCGCTTTCAATCCTTGGGTGAGTCCACCTCGGACCTGTCTGTCTGGGCGGAGACATATGGGTTGATGGATCTGTGGAGGTGGCGGCACCCCTTAGACAGGTCTTTAACCTGCCACTCACAGAACTCTCACGCATTGACCTTATGTTCGCGGGGACCTCCTTACTGCCCATGGTTCAACAGGTTTCTATCCTTCTGAGGGGGATATCCGATCACGCACCACTTCTCCTTCAGCTGTCCTTGGAAGGATCCCCCACGGATAGGTTGTGGCGGTTGTCTAGATTCTGGATCTCTGACCCTGGGGTAGATTCTGGATTTCGCTCACAAATGGCTACCTATTGAGCACTCAATCCAGAGTCGGCCCCGGTGGCGGTGGTGTGGGATGCCTTTAAGGCCTCGGCTAGGGGTCATTACCAATCACTTATTGGTGGAGCTCGCAGACAGATGAAGGTGGATCTGGCCAGGGCTGAGGAAAGGGCTGCCTCATTAGAGCGGCAGTATACCCAAAATAGGGACCAGGAGACTTATGCTAGGCTTCAAGAGAACACTAGGGAAGTTATGCTGATTCGTACATCACTCACCAAAAAGAAGCTTCTTCAGCAATCTCAGAGGATTTTTGAGGAGGGGAAAAGGGGTGGTAGACTTTTGGCTTGGCTGGCAAGGGAGCAGTCGGACTCTGAGTGTCCCCTCGTTGATTGACGGAGATGGGGTCAGAAGGACCTCCTCCAGGGCTATTAACGAGGGCTTTGCGTCCTACTATGCTCACCTCTACTCCACTCGGGTTGACTATTCTATGGAGGATCTACATGTATATTTCTCAGATGTGGACTTCCCTGTCCTGACTGATACATACCGAAACCAACTTGACTCCCCCATCACTCTCACGGAGGTGCACCGGGCTATCTCATCACTTCAGGCTGGGAAAAACACCAGGCATGGACTGATTCCCCACGGAATTCTACCGAATGTACGCAGAGGATTTAGCTCCCAAGTTTCACTCCATGCTCCTGACCTCATTGAGAGAGGGGGCGCTCCCGGCCTCCATGTCAGAGGTGGTGATTGTGGTCATTCCTAAACCGGGCAAAGACCCTGAACTCTGCAAGTCATATTGCCCGATCTCTCTGATTGACGTAGATGCCAAGCTGTTGGCCAAAATCTTGGCAGCCAGGCTGAATGGGGTGATCACGGCTCTGGTCCACCCAGATCAGTCTGGCTTTATGCCGGGCAGAGGCACGGACATTAATATCCGTAGGCTATTTACCCATATTGATCTGGCAGGAGTGGTGGCTGCGCTTGATGCCGAAAAGGCATTCTACTCAGTCGAGTGGCTCCTCCTCTGGGAGGTGCTGGAGCGTTTTGGATTTGGACCCAGATTCATCTCCTGGATCCAGCTACTCTACAGAGATCCATCTGCCCAGATAAGAGTTAATGGCCTGTTGTTCCCCCCCCCCCCCCCCGTTTTAGGCTTTTTGCCTTGGCAATTGAGCCCAGGGCGATCCTTTTACGTCAAAATCAATGAGTCAAGGGCATACAGGTTGGAGTGCTCCAGGAAAAAATCTCATTGTATGCGGACGACACCCTGTTATACCTGGCCGATGCTGGCTCCTCTTTAACCTCTGCGCTCGAGATAATTAACCAGTTCATGAAATACTCAGGGGTTTGAGTTAATTGGGATAAATCAATCCTTTTCCCCTTAATCACCTGAACCCCAGGGTGGCTACTAACACACGACTCCAATGGGTGGAAGGATTTAAATACCTTGGGGTGGTTGTCGGGAAATCCCTGCGTGCATACATGGATGACAATCTCTCCCCCCTCCTGACCCAACTTGGTAAGAAATGCCAGCTATGGAAGACCCTGCCGCTGTCCACTGTGGGCAGAGTGAATCTAATAAAAATGATTTACCTTCCCAAATTCACTTATTTTTTTAGGAACACTCCTTGCCTTATCCCCAAAACCTTTTTTTCAGAAACTGGACTCTATTGTTTCTGCCTTTGTCTGGGCCGGGAAAACCTCGAGATTGGCGAGGGGGACGCTCCAGCTTCCCCTGTTTGGTGGTTTGACCAGCCCAGCCAGAACCCGGCGGTGGCCCTTGAGGCGGCCATCTTAGGATCTTACGCAGTGCCAACTAGCTTGCCCTATAGGGGGCCCAGGGCCCACCCCCACATAACAACTATTATGCGTACAACTATACAGGTGTGGCACAGGGCGAGAGCCATCTACAGGTCAGACTAAGCACCGTGTTCGGTGTGAAACATGTCAGCGGCTGTGCAGTTAGTCTGTTTACCAGCCTAGATGCTTTGATTTTAATTACATTTTTGAAATAAAGTTGAATAATTCGGAGTGTGGCTACCCAGCTACATCTTTTCTACTACAGGTCAGACACTACCATCTCCCCCACAAACGCCCCTTTGGGGAAACCCCTCGCTGCCACACCTCCGCGGGCCTCCGGACCCTCAGTTGTGGGCGGCTAGGGGGATACTCACCATTAAGCATATTTACATTGATGGGTCCTTCTCCTCCTTTGAGACACTGAAAGCTAAACATAACCTTCCTACCTTCATGAAGTTTAGATACTATCAACTCAAACACGCAAAACAAACAAGCCCAGTTTCCTGGCCCTTTGACCCTACAGACTGACACAATTGAACGACTGCTCATTGCCAAGGTAATGGACAAACCCTTGTCCTCCCTATATTTCTACTTCTCTGTTGCATACATGACATCTCTGACAAAAGGTCCTTACTAAGTGGAGGGCTGACATCCTGGAGCTGACAAAGGACAGCTGGAAGGACATAGTATCTGAGTACACCACAAAAATGATTTCAGCAAGGGACCGTTTTATTCAAACCAAATTCCTACATAGGGCATATTATACCCCTTTGCGATTGGCCAACATATATCCCGGAACGAGTGATCTTTGTTCCAGGTACCTTTTTCCACATGGTGTGGTCGTGTCCTGTGCTGCGGCCATATTGGGAGGGGGTCATGGGCACCCTGGATGCATTTGGGGATTGGTCCCTCGGACTAGATCAGGCCATAGCCTTATTAGGCAGCATGGAAAATGTTGAAGCGTCTAGGCATGAGAAACTGTTTTTGTTTTATGCACTATACTATGCCAGGCGGGAGATTCTCCTCAGATGGAAGCAGCCCGGCCCCCCCACGCACCATATGTGGACAGCCACGATAAATTCTGTTTTGCCTCTGTACAAGTTAACATACGAGAGTAGAAACTGCCCTAAAAAGCTTGATAAGGTCTGGTCTCAATGGGTTGATGCATATGGATAGGAGCCTTAGGGCACACGGGTGAATCCCAGATGCTCGGGCTCCTTTCAATAATGCTCCATGGCTGTAGCTGGTAACGTCACTCTAATGTGGGATCCCTCTAACGCCCCCTTTACCGCTACCCCTTTCCTCCCCCTCTCTCCTGCTGTAATTCTGCAATTGTTACCGGGATTATGAATACTGATATATGTTTACACTGATGATTCTTATGTGCCCGACTGAATGTCTGCTAGCTGTAGCTCTATTGTTAACTCAGACCTTGTGACTCACTACATATATCTATTGTCCATGTACTGTCAATGTCACCTTTTATACTGTTTTTCTAAATAAAAACGTTAACTGTTAACAAAAAAAAAAAGGAAAGTTTTCTTTCTTGTTCATTCTTTTCTGCAAACTGCTGGCCTCACTCTCCCTTGTCAAAACCTTTATTCAATGTGTATCTTGAATCATACCCCCTAAAGCACCCTGTGCTTCCTTGGGACCTCAGTCTGGTTCTCTCTGGATTGCAGATTGGCCATTTTTCGCAAGTACAAGGTAGTCTTGTACTTGATCACTTTCCAGCTCAATGAAAACTTGTTCGTTCCTTTCTACCCAGGACATCGGGCTACCTCATACAGCTTCTATGAAGGAGACAGACTCCCTATTCATCCTATCCTTTGTGCTTCCATGTCCACTATATCTAGATGGATAAGACATAATTCGGCAGACAGATCTTTCTGTGCTTTTTTTACGAGCTTGTCCACACTTTAGATGTATGAGCAGGAGGTTGTACAGACGTTGATCTACAGATCATCTTCAGTACAGCCGCCCCTTTCAGATTTTCCCAGCTCAATTAGCACCGCAGGCTATTGCCGGAAACTTTCCCCATCGCCAGATGGGAGTTGAAGGGGTTTATATAGGTTGTGTCCAAGTAGCATTTTTATTAATATCCACCTTCAGAAGGCTGCATATAACTCTGGTTTGATTTAAAGAAGCCTGTGTCCTTTAGTACAAGAAAAGGATTTTACTGGCAAGTAGGGATGAGCGAACACCCCTCGGTTCGTTTCGCACCAGAACCTTCGAACGGACCGAAAACTCATACGAACTTTAGAACCCCATTAAAGTCTATGGGACTCGAACGTTCTAAATCAAAAGTGCTAATTTTAAAGGCTAATATGCAAGTTATTGTCCTAAAAAGGATTTTTAAATGGACGTTTTTTCAAGAGCACTGATTTTAATGACGCGTAAAGTGAATTATTCCTTTAAATATCGTGCCTAGGGGGAGTAATGATCCCTCTCCTTGATCTGAAGAATATGAGGATCCTTCCTTAGGCTTTGCAGGATCAGGGAGGCCATGCTGAGGCATTCGTCCGGAGTCCTCTGGGTCACTAAGGACGACATGATCCACCGCCTACCAGCCATGTAAAAGTCCACGGGTTTCTTGGGACTGTAAATCATCCATAAAAGACTGCTGATGCTGAGTGCCAGGCCCCACCTCTATGCTGACACAATACCCCTCCTCCTCCTCTTCCTGTGTGATCGGTGGAACAGCCAGAACACTATCTGGATAAAGGGGGGCCTTGAGAGGCAAGGAAGTCCTGATGTTTTGGCCACGCGAAATACGCTTGAGACATATGTTGCAAATAGCGGTGCGATCTGATGCACTCGTCTCAAAAAAGGACTTTTGGAATAACACGCAGAGGTAGCGCCCTGCACAGGCGGAACTCTGCGGTGTGATTGTTGGTGTGCTGCCTTTAAGCTGGCCCCTGGAGGGCATCCTGCCTCGTTGGAGATGTGCCTCCTCCTCCTCCTCTCCTATCAGGCACCCACGTGGAGTCAGTGACCTCATCATCCCCTCCCTCTTCATCACTGGAGCAAACCTGGCAGTATGCTGCAGCTGGTGGAACATGACTGCCAGATTGCTGTCCTCCTAGGTTCACAAGAAAAGATGACACTGTCCCTGCCTATCCTGCTCTCTCCCTAAAAGCTGCAACACCCTACACAAGGCCGCCCTGCTGGCATACTTATATAGTGTGGGGCGTGTACTAAACCCCTTGAGCTATAATTGGCCACAGACATCATGCCTGTGGCCAATTATGGCTCTCCTCGCTGCTGGCGCTGTGATTGGCATTCATCAGCCAGCAATGCACTGCGATGGCGCAGTGCATTGTGGGCCATAAGCGCCACACGAACATGGCGCGAACCACCCACAAAATTCTGGATTCTCCCAATGGGCGAACAGCCGGTGTTCGCTCATCCCTACTGGCAAGTCAGAAATCTTATTTTTTGACAACTAAGATTGTGTGTCATTCGGCTATTAGGCATAGTTTATGCCTGAACAACAATTTCAAACTTCCCACCAATTTCGTTGGCCAGGATGACCTGGCCGATTCTTTCTTCCTGTGGAGTCTCAATGAGATTAACTCCACATGCTCCTCACACCATCTAACCACAAGTTCCTAGCAGAATTTCCAGCAACAGACTCTGTTCTGGTGTTCCCTAGTGCGTTTTGATGTAACAAGTGGTCACAGAGCCACTTCTGCAAAAGTTAAATCTAACTAGTAGGAGGAGACCCCAATAGCTGAATTTCACTGTGGTTATTTTCACAAAACAAAAACTTTCCTTTGTAATCAAGGCTGTGTTCCACTTCAACTTTACAGTTCAACTTTAGAGGAAGAAACTCTAAACCCACCCATCCTACAAGGTTTCGCTGTACTTGCCAACATCCAGGGTTGCTGAGCTGTCGACACCCCCACAGTCGGTTCATTGGTCTGGGTATTTGAAATCTTTGCTGTTAAACCTCTTCTCTGTCAGCGGTTCTGGGATGAACCAGATCAATTCTGATTGGTCAGCCCCATCGCTGTGACTTATGGGTGGGGGTTAAATTCTGGATCATCTTTTCAGGGTTGTTGGTCTGTAAGAATCGAGGTTTAAAAACATCTTAGATTTGATAAAATGTTCTATCCATTATGTAGGTCTGGTAAGCCAGGCATACATGGATCAAAACATGTCTGGCTTAGCAGGGACTGGCCAAATTTCGACCCATGTATGCGCAGTCTGGTTATACAGAAGTCAATCTGCAGATCGACTTCTGCACAACCAGCTTTATGGATTTTTTCAGCTCAATAAGTTGCTCAGCAGTGTTCATGTCATCGACTAAAATATTTTCGTCTACTAAATTAATACTGTTTTAGTGGACTAAAATATAACTAAAACAATTCAAGTGACTAAAATACGATTAAAACTAAAATGGCATTTTAGTCAAGACTATAAATCGAAATTTGATGTCAAAATTAACACTTGCTCAGGCTATAGCTGCCAGAGCTGATCAGTGTATTATGGCGGCGGGGGAGCCTCCCCACTGTTAGAATACAATAGCTCAGATTTGAGCCTTTTTTATTTTATTTTTTTATGAAAAATTAATGAATATTTTGAATGGAAAAAAAAAATGCTTCTCTATTGGCTGCTTTGGCCAACATTCCATGGACTCTACCAGATGAGCCAGATCTGTTGTCCCAAGAGACAATCTTCTACCCTGCTTCTTGGCCACAGGCTTTGACTGCCTAGCTGTCTGTGAGACCGGAACATTTGGGCTTCTGTAATCCCTACCATGACCAACAATTTTGCACCACCAAAAATCACGTCTGAACTGTTCATTCTAGTTTAAAATCTTCTTGCTGATCCGTACTTTTGTACAAGGGGTTACACACATTGCTACTTGTTAAAGCAATATTAAACCTAAAAGCAAACATTTTATTATATTGCAGTTTACCATGATGTAATGGCTGTATTAGTTTCCTTTTTTAGACTTTCATTCTTCTATTTTTATCTGGTAATCCAGGCAGCAAGTCTGATGTTTTTCAGAGCAGAATGTATCAGTTTACATGATACAAACCACTTAATGCATTAAGATAAAAAACCTTGTGCCTTTACAACCACTTTAAGATAAAAAAAACCTTCTGTATGCGGCAGCTCCTTCAGCCCCTCTAATACTTACCTGAGCCCCACCTTTTCCAGCGATTAGCACAAGTGCCTCTGCCATCCAGGACTCTCCCTTCTGATTGGCTGAGACACTGCAGCGCCGCCATTGGCTCCCGTTGCTTTCAATTATTCAGTCAATAAGGAGAGAGTGGGTGGGTCTAATCCGCATGCTCAGTTTCTGAATGGACTCTTAGAGCTGTGGCTTGGCTCAGATGCCCCCATAGCAAACTGCTTGCTGTGGAAAGGAGTCATGGGCCAGGAGCACCGATGAGGAACCAGAGAAGGGGAGAATCTGGGTTGGTCTGTTCAAAACCGCTGCATAGAGCAGGTAAGTATGACGTATTTGTTATTTTTAAAGAAAAAAAAAAGACTTCAGTATCACTTTAACACTGCCAGGGGTGCTTAAAATGATCAGCTTTTATTTATTCATGCAAAACCTTAATCCCTAATGATGAGAAAGAATTGGTAGGTGTGTATTAAAATGCCTGGTCTTTTTAATCCAATTGGAACAGAAAAAAAAGCACGGTACAACCCCTCAGGATTTTAATAGGCAGACCAGGTGATGAGGTAAAATATGAAAGAATTGATTACATATAAATATACAGTAAAATTGCAATAGAACAAAGTAGCATTGTAAAATATAGCAAGATACAGTGTACCTAAAATACGCATCGGTATGGAGACAGGCTGCCCTTCAGAAAATTGGTGGGCTAGCTTATGTGTATACTGGCGATGACACCCGACATGTTTCGGTCCTTATATAGTCCTCCTTCAGAGGCTTATGTCATTTGGGTCATGAAAGTTCTATAATGTAGATACATAGTACATTAGTAACATAATCAATATAAAGGTATATCAAAAAAGTGTGCATATTTTATCACATCAGAGTAAAACGCAATAGAAACTGTACTTACAAAATGGACAAATTGTTGGTACAACCAACAAGAGATCTCATGGTGAGTGTTCCCACAGATCGAAAAATACAGCTGTGATAAACCCAGATGTTGCAACTAAGGCTGCATTCACACCTGAGCGTAGCGTGTTTGAACGTTTTTACCGGCGTTTTGTCGCGCGACAACGAGCGTTTTGTTACACTACAACGCGCGACAACGAGCGTTTTGACACACTACAACGCGCGACAACGAGCGTTTTTTAACTTCGGCGGTTTTTTTTCAGCCAATAGGAAAAATATTTTTCATCTGCTTATTTTTTCTTGAGCAGATACAGCGTCAAAACGCCCATAGAAACGCTCGTTGTCGCGCTAAACGCTCGAATCGAGCGTTTCCATTAGTTTCTATGGGAATGAAAACGCCCAAATCAGCCCAATTCGCGCGACAAAAAAGGGTCCGGAACTTGTTTGAGCTTCAGGCGTAGGGCTTCAGGCGACATGGAGTGGAGATGTGAACGATCTCCATTGAGAATAATGGATTTTTTCTCCTCCAGCGTTTTGTAGCTTCAGGCGTAGGGCTACAAAACGTTCAGGTGTGAACGGGCTGTAAGGGAGGGCGTGGAGGGGAGGGTATGGAGAGACGGCAACTGTCTTCACTACAAGGACCCCTAGGCATTAATCCCTACTGCAATATATTATATATTTTGGGGTTTAATACTGCTTTAAGCCTTCTTTACAACTTTGGAGTTTAAACCTTGTATTGTTTTGGAACATATGTCACTGCTACCCTGTTGGGTTCTTGTGGCTATCACTTCAGGAGGGTTTTTAAGTTATCAGCATTGTCCCACTTGATCTTGCATAAAATAGGTTGTTTTGAAACCAAGGACCTCATTTTCACAAAGCAGGTTTCGGCTTTTAATTTTTTTTGAAGATCTTGTGTTGCCTTGCCTGTGCGCTGGATAAGTGCACCTCAAGGAGATTTCTCTCCATTGCCTAGATGTGGTGAGAGCCATCAGGGTTCATCATCTTGCCACCCTGCTTCTAGGCAGACTCATTCTCTTTTTATTATTGAAGGTCCTAAAAGAGGCTCTCCAGCTTCCAGATCCATTATCTCTATGTGAATTTTTGCTGATGGGTTGGAAGATAAAGTGCCTTCTTTTTCCAGTAAAACCTGCTGCACTATGAATGACTTTTGGGCTTTTCCTCACAGAACCTCGGGGGACACATATTTGTAAGGCTTTAACCTCATATTTTGTACATACTTTCTCAAATTTTTGCAAAGTTAATTTGTCTGCTTCTGCAGCTGTTAGTTTGATCAGTTTTCTGCAATTTGCCCTTGGTTTTCTTTGCTTTTTCTTGTTAGGCGGGCTAACCTATGTTTGGGTGTGTCTACCTCTTAGATGTCTCATCCCCAAGCTGTGTCTTAAAGCGGGAGTCCGGACGTTTTTTTTTTTTTTTTTTTTTAAAAGCCAGCAGCTACAAATACTGCAGCTGCTGACTTTTAAAATAATGACACTTACCCGCCCAGCGCGCCTGCGATGTCGGCACCCGAAGCCGATCTCTCGATCGTCTCTCGGGTGCTGCCGCCGCCATCTTGGGTATGGGAATCAGGAAGTGGAGCCTTTCGGCTTCATTTCCCGGTTCCCTACTGCGCATGCGCGAATCGCGCTGCGCAATAAGGATGGTCCCCGCTGTCTCTGGGATCCGTGTGTTTCCCAGCAGGCAGCGGGGGACTTTCGGAAAGGGGCGTAGATTCTGCGGAAAGGGGAGTACCTTCTGCAGAATCTACGCCGGAAGTGGGTGCAGATACCTGTACTGTACAGGTACCTGCACCCGCCTCCCCCCTGAAAGGTGCCAATTGTGGTGAGCACTTTAGGGTGGACCTCTGCTTTAATGAATGATGAAATAGGATTTTTGGACACACTGGAAAAACCTTTCCCCAGAGTCCATTGAGAGATACTGTTCCCTCCCCTGCAGGTGGGAGTGGTTGTTGTGGCTTGCCCTCTGTTTCAATGTGCTTAGTGTGAATTTCTCCTGCAGGTGGCAGTATAACCCTGGGTTGCTTAATATCAAGGTGTGTCCCTCAACAGACAACAAGCAAATGATTTTATGGTGCATACCAGTTTTCTGCAACTTTCATTGGGCTTTAATTTTCTCGGAAGAAAACTCCTAGATTCAAGAGTGTGAGGTCAGGGGCCCCCATATGTCTTTCGTGTTACTGCATGGTCAACTTGCAGAACTTTAGGGTTGTGTATTCATGAGCAAGATAAACTGAAATGCAGTACATTTCTGTCATACATTCCCCCATTTTTGTATCTGTACAAATGCTCCATATAAAGAAAATACAGAAAATCACCAGTTGATCCTACCAAGAATCCAGTGAGTGCCTATCTTCCTGTAATGAGATCACCACCTCTCATTACCATAACCTAACCGGAAGGTGTTCTGCAGTCCAGCAGGTGTCAACGCAACATTGCCTTGCATTTTATTGCAGAACAGGCAACTTTGTCGCTTCTTTACAGGAAGTCAAGGCCCTGCTGGATTTCTGGCAGGCTCAAGTTTTTTTTTATTTGTTTTTTTTTATATGGGGAAATGTGCATACTTCAGCAATTTACTGATTTTGGGCCAGATTTTAAAGTGGAACTATAGACAAAGTTTTTTCTTTTTTCATTTTAGATAGCATAAGGGAGGATTAAAACCTCTATCAGTTTTTTTGCCATCTCTCTCCCATTGGGGAGATTTGCCTGCACTTCCTGTCCCATAGCAAAAACAGGGAGTGAGAGGAAATCCCTGCAAATTAAAGGAATTCCTTGGGGACCCCCAGAGCACCAGAATTAGTGTCCCCACTGGAAGATTTCCCTATCTTTTTCTGGGGACAACCCAAAAATTGGTTTTCTTTTACTTTCCCTTTCACTGATAACAGGACAAATAGAGGGGGTGAATCTCCTTAATGGGGGCACAGACAGAAATAAAAACCTAATAGGTGCTCTAATCCATCTCCTCTCTGTCCAAAACAAAAAAGTTTTGCCTTTTAATTATCCTTTAAGCTTTTGAGCCCTAAAACTAATATACAACATGGGTCATGGAATGGCTGTTTTAATTAAAGCTTAATCACCCAGGTCTACAAAAATTTTATAAATTTAATTTAAAACCGAAATATTGTATTAGTTACAGTTCTGTTATAAGATATGTTGATATACATCTGCATGAAGAGCAGGCAAGAGTATGCTTACTGAAACACTGCACCTGTAGTTTGACAGTGCTGTCTTTACAACACATTTCCACTGTGAGCTCATGAAGGGTGCAGAAATTCGCCCCTCTCTACAGCAAATGACATAAGGGCCAGTGTAAAACATATACGTAGTATAGCTGATAGAAGGTATAGACGTCACGGTGCCTGCGTGGGAGAGAGATTGAATGCTCAGGCTGACATCATACTGAAGAGCATGCATCAAATATTCAAGCCTGTGTTGGCATGTGACCAGGACACTTGCTGGCTTATACTCGAATGCGCGGGGGGGGGGAATCAATAGTTTTTCTTTTAGCCTTTATGCCCCCCGCCAGATTGTTCAGACAACCTTGATAAACCTGCATTTTTTTACAGACTGTAGAATTCCAGACAGCCTTCAACCTTGCTCCAAACAAGAAATTGCTGTGAATGAGGACTGCTTGCAATTCTTCTATTGAATTGTTGTGATTTAATTGTTGCATTTAGGAGTCGGGATGTGAAAGCTGAACTGGTTCAGGCAGATATAAAATACACAAATGCAGCTCTGTTGGCACTATTACATCATTAAATGTATTTTTTTTTTTTTTTTTAATGCTTGCGAACTCTGATATAAGGGATGCTCTGGGGATTCATTATATAAAGGGGAACGCTGATCTAAGTGGGTCTCTAGTAACCAGATCACCCCCCCCCCCCACATCAGATTCCCCTTTACACTGTAAGGTAGAACTCTGATGTAAGGGGTGCACTGAGAACCCTGACTTAAGTGAGGGAATCTGTTGTCGGGGGGGGGGGGGGGGGAATGCTGAAAACTGTTGTAGTCACAAAAGCCCCTACTTCAGAGTTCCCAGCATTTCCCCTTAATAAATCAGGGGTCCCAGAGTCCCCCTTGCCTTAGTGTACTTGCTCATCCCCGTTTAAATTGGTAACCCTCCTTGCCCCCTTCTACAGAGTGACGCACGCTAACTTCTGACCCTACGCCGAGTACTGAGAGCAAACTCAGGCTGTTTACGCCCTCTATACTTCAAACTTGTGGGAAAGGCACCTAGCAAGCACCATAATATCACCGTGCAACCAGACCCGCTCCCCGTCTGAGCCCAAGCTGGCAACGTTACAGGTGCTTTTCCCCTGTTCATGCATAAAAGCAAAACGCCTCCCTTTTTTTTTTTTTTTTTTTTTTTTTTTTTACACTGTACAATATGCAGACATGCTGTATATTGCACCTCACTGTACAGCACTTCTGAGCTGCAGTATAAAGAGAATGAAGCACACAGAAAATAATTTTCTCATTCGTTCATTGACACACAGCCTTCTTTATTCAGAACCATAGGGTTATATTACCTCCACAGGAGTAGGACTAGGCAGAACAAACAAAACACCTGGCCATGCCCATGGGCTGTCCTCGGTATATAACCCCCTCCCTGCTCTAGGTATTCAGGTTTTTTATGCCTAGTCAGGAGTAAGGACCTAGTTCCCTGCTAGGATCTCTAGTCCTGGGAATTTTTGTTGGTTGTTTTCTTTTTCATGGATTTTTTCCGGTAAGATCTACAATCAACTGCCGGGGCTGGGCACTTGATCCAGTGGTCATCCCAGTATGGCCAGCAAGCACGTGCAGACAGCTGCGTGTAGGTTGGCTATGACATATCTCCACTGGACAGGGGCCGGCCCTGCGAGTTAAACGTCTCGCAAGGTCGCATATGACCGAGTCTCGGTCTGTGTTGCAGCGTTCCTCATGGCCAACAGTCCCCCCCACTTTGGTGGTGAGGCGGATCTGTCCGGGAGCATTATCCGTGCATTTTGCTGGAGAGGTAAGTAGTCCTCTCCTTCCCCGGAGTGCTGTGGGGCGTGGCTACTCCCTGGGGTGGTCTCTCCCTCCGGCGTCCCAGTTGGTGGGCCCCAACCCATCCCCCCGCCCTCAAGTTTTTTGGGGTAGCACTTAGGCATACAGCCTATTATAGGGCACCCCTTCCCTCCCCAACCTCCTCTGTCGAACAATCCTGTGTGGCTCTGCCGCCACGGATGTGGCCCACTTTGTGGGCTGGTGGTCACGCTCCCTATCCTGTCAGGGAGTGAGGATAACGGCAGAAGTGCATGAAGGGGACGAGGGTTGTCGCACTTATTACATCTGTGCGGGAACCTTTCAAGATTGGGGATGCAGCGGTGGCTGCAGCAGATAGCCGGTACCCTTTTGGATAAGCAGTCTTGCGTGGCGAAAGCGTTCCCTTCTCCCTCTTGTTTTGACAAATTTGTCCATGAGGACTGGGAGTGTCCAAAGTGCCTTTTGTGTTTCCAAAAACGCTTGCTGTAAGGTAACTCTTTGGGGAGTCCCTCCTCCAGAAGAGGACTGTTCCACCAGTAGTGAACCTCCCCTGTCTCTAGGCTGCTTAAGGCAACCATAGCTTCAATAGAGGAATCTCTGGCTTCTAATGGTCCAGCTGACATACCTGGAGGGGGAGCAGAACCCCTGCCTTTGCTGCTTTGGCTGACCTATTGGTGTAGGCGATGCGGTTTGTCTGCTATGCCTCTTGGCCGCAGTTCCCCCGGTTGCCAAGTCTGTTTTCTCAATGGTGCTTAGACATGTATTTTGAGGGGCTACCCTGAGTGACATCATGTCTCATCTTGAGTTTGTCCGTTTACAAGATAATTTTCCGGCTGTGTTCCAATGGGTGTCTGCGCCAGACTGCTTGCTGTTCTCCACAGGGGGGCTGTGCTGCAGAGTGTGATTGCCCCAGTTCCCATGCTGGAAACAGTTTCAGGGGTTTTATTAAAACCTGTTCACAGTCTAAAACATGGAGGACATGGTACAGCTAATTCTGCACCTCAAGGCCCTGACCTGCCTTGTGTAGGTACAGAAGTTCAGGATGGAGTCCGTCTGCGCGGCGGGGGCACTCCTTCATCATGGAGACTTTCTGACTTCTACAACATCACAAATGCTTACTTACGCATTCTGTTATGTGCTTGACTCTAGCACTTCCTCTGTTTTGCGCGTGGGGTTGCCCTTTAGATCTAGCCACCACTCATCTGGTGTTCACGAGTAGAGGTGGCGATCCTGGGCTGCCTGGACAATCTTCTCCGACTTCTCGATTATCCTTAGGCTAATACTATCGGAAGTCTGCTTTGGCTGTGCAGAACGTTGGATTATCTGAGCCTGACTGAGCTTCGGCTCTGGTCATTGTGTTTCTTTCCCTGTACACACTCCAGAAGTTGCATGCTGCATTTTTCCTTTACTGTCCAGCAGGTGGGCTTCCCTGCAGATCTGCATGTGGGTGTTGGGTCTGATGGTATCTACCTTTTTTATTGAGGCGATTCCATTTGCACAGTTCCATACAAGCTCCCTTTGAGGAGATCCTGGTATAATGAGACAAATGCCCAAGGTCTCTATACAGTCGGATTTGGCTGAGTCAGGAAACCAGAGGTTCTGGTGGCTTTGCTTTTGGGTTCTTCAGTCTGTCCGGGTGGGGAGATGTCCTGGGACAGCTCTGCTTAGGGTTGGTGGAATCCGGACTACTGAGTAATATCCTGGAACTTCAATCAATCAGACTAGGTCTGGATCATGGACCGTTCGACTTCGGGGGCTCCCGGTATGGATCCAGTCAGCTAAGGCAATGGCGGTGGCTTATGCCCTTCTCCAGGGTGGGCCAAAAAGGCTGTTGGCGTCCCTGCCTTTTGCCAGTATCTTCCAGTGGGCAGGACGTCTCATCCCGGCCCTTTCCGACGTACGCATTTCAGGAGTGGAATACTGTCAGACGGATACCTCAGTTGGCTAGGGTGGGCCCTTCACTGGGCCATGTTTCATCAGATTTGTCTCTGCTGAGGTACATCTGTTTTGCGTCTTGGCTCAATAGGACGGTGTCAAGGTTTCTGGCAAAGTCACGGGCTCTTCTGGTGGCCCAGGGAGCCGGTGGATGTTTGCTCTACATCTTTCCTCCTATCCAACTTCTGCTGGAGTTTTTTGCACAGGATCATGGCTGCAGGGGGGATTCCAGTCAATCTTTTGGCTCCGGATGGGTCCCTTTGGTCTGGGGGCACCTGGTCCTGGACGTTTCCTGGGTAAGTGCCTCTCAGTGAGGACCTACTGTCCCAAGGACCGTTCCTTCCATCCTGCTTTAGAGTCGCTGGTTTTATTGGTCGGGCTGTGATGAGCCAGGTCCTGCAGTTCCGATACTGCTGATGGCTAGGGAGTCTACCTTCCAGGGAGTTTTACCTCCTAGATGTGGAAAGCACATATATCCTGGTATGTCACCAGGCATTCATCCTCGTTCTTTCTAGGTGACTCCGATTCTGACCTCCTTTTACAGGGGGTGAGCAGGAATAGGCTTTGAGTACCATAGTGCAGGTGTAAGCCTGGGTGGTCTTCTTCAGC